>NC_056663.1:121318793-122701293 GCF_018350195.1 Panthera tigris | reverse complement strand
CCCGCCCCCCAAAACCACTGTACATGTTAAACGTATATGTGCTTGTATATTTATGTATATGATTAAGCATGGAGTAAATATGAAAGGATGCATATTTGGGCATTAATAGATTACCTAAGTTGGGGAAAAAATGTGGGCCAAGGAGGGGAAGAATAAGGAAGGAATAAATAATTATCACATTTATTCATTGTTTATAAAATAAGAGAAATGCTTCAGGATTATTTAATAAAATTTAATATGTGAAACTTTGGTTGAAAGAGACAAAACAGGGGGTGGGGGGAACAGGCAGAACTGTGAAATGTTTATATTGTTTTAATGCCATGAATGAGGTAAAGCAAGAACATGGTGAAAGGTAAATCAGGTCATATTTCCAGTAAAGGTTGCAACACACATGCATATACCATTTGGGCTCATTTGGGAAATATGTATCTTCCCACTTGATTCAAATGATACCTTGATGAGAAAAATCCAATGCCAAAAGAGGTAAACAGTAATTGGAGGCAGAGCCATATGTGGTCTTGTGAGGTCCATCATGGGGAAAGATGTGGAGAGGCAGTTGGAGAGGTTTTACCACAAAAATGTTGGGTCATGAAGGAAATTAAGTTATGTAAAAATGGGTTAAGTGAAGTTTGCATACTGAGGAGTTTCTCAGGAAGGGACAGATAACATGTTTCTATTACTAACTTTGTCCAAAATCAGTCTGCATAATAAATCACCTGCCTGAAAAGCAGTGGCAACTGCTTGCTCATTCTTCTGTTGTTACTCTGGAAATTGGGTTTGAGATCCAGACAGATGCTGCAACCTGATCCTTAGATTGCTTTCCCTGTCCTTATCATGGGTTACTCTGGGTTGGGTCCTCCTATAATGGATAGTTCCAGTTAACAATTTACTGATCATATGCTTTTAATGGTGAGAAAATAAGGCACACAAATAACAAATGCAATACTTTTGTTTAAAAAAGTGTGAGTAACATGGTAAGGTATTTAACTTTTTCTTCAAGAAAGTAAAATGAAGACAAAATGAAAAGTCTTTTAAACTGTGATGTGTGCTTTTTAAAGATTAGAGATCAGTAAATTTGACACTTCTCATCATTTAAATTCAGTACATTAAAAATGGAAACTACATGGTAGTGAGGTACAAATCTCATCTGGCTCAGCTTATAAATTGTTGATAAAAAATTTAAGAATATATTTACATGGCATTTTAAAAAGCCTACTGTCTTGCATAATAGTCCCAAAGGAGCTTATTATAGTTTTAGAAGATTCTCCATTATTAGAATTCTGTTTCAGCATTGTACAGTGTTTTACTAAATATATGTATCTATATTCTTCTGTTATGTAGAACATATTAAATTGATTTGCAGTTCTCATTAATTAAGTCTTCTGACTAAAATCTCATACTCTAAAAATAATTACCTTGAATATTATCAGCCTTAAAAAGGAAGGAAACCCTGTCACATGCTTATGACATGGATGAAACTTGAGAACATTATGCTGAGTGAAATAAGACAGTCACAAAAAGACAAATACTATATGATACCACTTATATGAGGTATCTGAAGTAGTCAAATTCATAGAAACAGAAAGAAGAATGGTGGCTGCCAGGAACTGGTAAAGGAGGAAATGGGGAGTTGTTTAATGGATACAGAGATCCATTTGGAAAGATGAAAAAGCTCTGGAGATACCTTGCACAACAACATGAATACACTTAATACTGAACAATAGTTCATTACTTAAACTACTTAACACTAAAAAATAGTTAAGATGGTAACTTTTATGTTTTTTTACCATGATTAAAAATAAAAAATAAGGTTATGATCTTAAAATACACAAGTGTTTATGAAATTTCAAATGTGTTTGATGAAATATACTTTCTTCTCATGGTTGAAATATAAAGGATTTGTTGGTAACATGTCTTTACCTGGGTGAAGGAAAATTCTACTAAAGCCCAGTAAATAAGGTAACAAGTATTTATTAATTCCTTGTTATAAACAAGATATTGAGAGGTATACAACACATTTTTGTAGATACATAGATAGATGATATAGATATGGATATAGATATAGATACAGTAGTTGGTGCAAGTCCTAAAAACGTTAGTAAGTGGCAATTCAAGATACAAAAATGTCAAGAAAATAATAGAAGTCACAAGATGGTGCATATCAGTAGTTAAAGGAAGGTTACTAGATAAAAGAAATCTTTAGCCTAATTGAACTGGCTGAATAACTAACACAAGTGATATGCATATGTTCCACATATACAGTAGATAGTTGAAGACATTTTTCCTAACATATTTGTGGTTAAGAGGAACTGATATTCATTATGTCACATTTTATACAACTATTTGATAAGATATCTGAATTTATCTTTCTTTGCTTCCTCCTCTACTTTTTTTTTTTAGCATATGAAAATTAAGTCTCCAAAAGTAATCCAGTAATTCCAAACTCACACAAACCCAAACCTGGATAAATGTGACTCCAAAACTTTCTGTCAAATTAATTTCAGCTACTAGGACATTAAAGTATAATCTTTCATTTTTCTGCCTTCTCCCTCACATTTCCCCCTGTTTATTCTAATATACCTCAGACACCTCTTTTCCCCTCTTATCAAAACACAAGCACACAAACCCACACACAACTCTGCTTACCCCAGTTCTTGGGATACAGCCTGAGGTGGCAACATAATCAGATAGGAAAAGTAAAGGAGAGAAGAATCTTCGGGCCCCGTTCTTGAAGGTCATCCCATTCGCCACCAACTACCAAGAATCTCATTATCTAGTGGTCTTTTAGTCATTCTTCTTATTCCTACTCTCCACTAATGCACACACTTCACAGAGAATGTTATAATAGGTGTGGTAAACATATCTTAGGAAATCCTTGGAATGACCACACCAATTCCTAGGTATTTGCTAGAATTCTTTCCTGTGCCTGGAGTACATACACTCTTCCAGTAACGTGTCCTAACTTTATTTTCATTTTTGCACTCATATTTTTATTTGTAATATGTAGGAGTTGGAAAATGATTTCTAGACTCATTTTTTAATCTGTAATATTTAAGATTCTGGAAACAAAATTTTTTTAAAAACAAGTTTTTTCAAAAAGGGCACTAGATGGCACAATTTTACCAATTTATGCTAATAAAGTCATTCATCCTCGTATTAATTCACAAATAAAATAATTTCTTTTTATAAATAGTTACATGTAAATAATTTAATAGGAAACCTGTATAACAATAAAGAGAAAAGTTCTTGACAATATAATATTTCCAATATACCATGTTTTATGGCCTTATTTATGAACATAGCAAGCACAATTCTAGCATTGGATGAATAATTTAACCCAGAGAGAACAGCCATCTCTATAGTGAAATACACCAAAAACCTATGGATGTTTAACATTCATGTCTATCAAATGTACATTTTTATAGTATTACTAATACATAATAAAACACTATAATATAGTAAAGTGGACTGATAATTCCACTGACTTTGAATGCTTAAAATCAGATGCTAGTGAATGTTTCTTACTTCACTGCTTGCCTTAAGCTCATTATATCCAGTTAGGAACCTTGTCTCCTCATGCTTAAAAATGAATAAATTCATCCAGTAACAATAGAAAATGACTAAGGTCTATTCAATTTAGTAGCCACTTGACCTTTTATTTGCTAAAAGTACCATATTTAGAGCAAAAGTCCCAGATCTATCTAATGTTTTCACTATCACTTCATTTTCTGGAATTATTTATATTTCACAAAGTTTATCAGTTCTTGAACTGTATCTTGACATACAGGACAGCACATCAGCCAAACAAACAGAATGTACACCTCACCTGGACAATCTCCCAACCCTGGCTCAGGTTCTTGGAGAAGTCTTGCCTAATTACCTAGTGTATACTTCCACCAGATGGTACAATCAACTGTGGTAAATCCTTATTTAAGAGACTAATAGGGAAATGTCTCTACTTTTGCCTAATGAAAAAGTTCTCCTGTTTAGAGGAAAGTCATCATCATGGACAAAAGAAACAGCTTCTAGAGGATCACATATGAAAAGAGGAGTAGGGAAAATGACATCTACATTGTTAGCTACACTGGGCTACTCTAAATATTAACAGAGTAAATATAGCCAAATTGCCCTTATATTTCAACAAACCAGGCAAAGCAGTGTGGTGAATGGCCTGAGGGAGTAAGAGAACAAGAAGTTGGATAATTACTAGAGAGGACCTCTTGAAGCAATACTGGAGATCCTTGAAAGTTAATGATTCCATGAATAGCTCATCAATGGTAATGCTAAGTGGACAATGATTTCTTATAGAAAGTTGTTCCCAGACATCAAAGATGACTTACCCTATAACCGCTGAACAAATATCAGCAGTATCTGCCAAATTCTACTACATGTTTTACATAAAGACATGAAAGAAATTCCAAATTTGAAACCATAACACTGTTGCCAACCATCAGCCCAACAAGTTAATCAGCTGTCTAAGATCGGTTACCATGATAGGATAGGAAAGATAGATTCTGTTCTTTTTGTTCTTAAATGCTAGGCTTCACTTCAAAAAGTCTTTTTTCTCTTCCCTTAAAATAATGTTTAACTGATATTGTAACCAATGTGTACTACCCACTGTGATAAATAAGGAGGAAAATAGAGTAATAACAGGATATACTGTTCTTCGTAAGAAATGTGTGTATGTATGTGTATATATATAGGGAGAGAGAGAGCGAGAGAGAGAGGGAGACTAGAGAGAATATATGAGCCCTTTTAGCACTTCTCAAGAGAAACATTATAATGTGAGTACATAGTGGACATTATTGTTTATTCCCCAACATGTCAATTCCACCGCAGAAAACTATCTGAGTAAACAATGGTAATTCATTCCCTTTGACAATGATTAATTCAGGAAGGGTTTGTGACCCAACTATGGCTATTGTAGGCATAATTCTAAAATGAGTCCTTAAAGATTTCTCACCCTAATCCCTGAAGCCTATGAACATGGTGAGATGTCACTTTCATGCTTGTGTTCTCTTCTTTGGCACAGTCTTAAGAAAGAGAAATTATCTAGGCAAGCTTAAAATCTAATCACACCAGCTCTAAAAAGCAGAGGGGTTTCTTCAGATGATAGCAAAAAAAGTCAGAGATGGGGCACCTGGGTGGCTCAGTTGGTTGAGCGTCCGACTTTGGTTCAGGTCATGATCTCAAGTTCAAGCCCCACATCGGGCTCTGTGCTGACAGCTCAGGGCCTGGAGCCTGCTTTTAGATTCTGTGTCTCCCTCTCTCTCTGCCCCTTCCCTGCTCGCTCTCTCTCTCTCTCTCTCTCTCTCAAAAATGAATAAACATTTAAAAAATTTTTAAAAAGAAAGAGATTCAAAACAATAGGATAGAAGAGAACCACTTGACGAGGAATGCAGACAGCCCCAAATTACTCAGATCCACCCCTTAGCTAATAGCCAGCAAGGAAATGAGGATGTTGGTCTTATTACCACAGGGAACTAGATTTTGTGAACAATCTGAATGGGCTTGGAAGTGAGTTTTTCCTCAACTCTTCCAGAAAGAAGCCCAGCATCCTCTACAAACTGGACATTAGCCTTGTGAGTTTCTAAACACAGAACCCAGTAGAGCCCACCCAGATTTCTATCCTATAGAACTATAAGATGACAAATGAATGTTGCTATAAGCTACTAAGTCTGTGGCCATTTGTTACGACAGCAATAACAAATTAATCCAGTGGCCAAAGAATTGTAAAATATAGTCTACTAGTGATTCTGAGGAAATTGTATTTCTACAAGAGAGCCACAGGACAAAATGGTGTCTCTTCTTTTTTTGAATGTTACTATGTCTAGACCTAATGGGCAGAACTAATTTGTGGATATATAGAATTATGTTGTTGAAATTCCTAAAACTAAATCATCCTTAAAATCACAGAATAAATGTACTTGATAATAATGTACGGGACATAAGCATATTAGAAAATAGAGTAAACCTATGTCTTCATGCTACTGAAGAGACTAACCTTGGAGCTGACCCTACTTCAGGAATAACAGATATGTGAGGTAATCTTTTTGTTGTTTAAGCCAGTTGGAGGGAAGATTTCCGTTAGGGACAAAATATTTTAACTGATAAGACATTGATATAAAACTAGTATAGTTACATCTGGAGACCCAGTGTTAAGTAAAAGAACACTGAAATGAGAGACTTGAGATAACATATATCCAGCCGTAGTTATGTATTTATTTAATTTCTCATACATTTATGAAAGTATTTAATTTTCTCCCCTTTTTAATTTATATATCTAATGAAATAGAAAACATTGAAAAGAAGATTATATGGAAGAGATTTCTGTGATGACATGAAAAATTTATACCTAATATCAATACAGCTTGTTAAGAAATTTCAAGTTTGGCCAACAAAAGTGATGCTTTATTTCCATGTTGTGAAATACCAAAACATTGCCAATACATAGAAATTTGTAACTAGTTAGTTATCTAAGTATGAAAGGAGGTATCGAGATTGGGATAGAGATTTGGAAGTCAGCATATGAGAGGTGCCTGGGTGGCTCAGTCAGTTGAGTGGCTGACTTTGGCTCAGGTCATGATCTTACAGTTTATGAGTTCAAGCCACACGTTGGCCTCTGCACTGGTAGCACAGAGCCTGCTTGAGATTCTCTCTCTTACCTCTCTCTCTGCCCCTTCCCCACTCATGCTTTTTCTCCCTCAAAATAAACTTTAAAAAAAAAGGGAAGAGAGATTAATGGTCACCCAACATAAGACAAAAAGAGACAAACAGTGCCTGAAGATAGGAAGAACCCTCAGACACAACTAAGATTAAAGACCTGTAGGCAAAAGAGGAGGATCCTGTGAATGAAAATAATAAAATTGTTTAGGCATATGTGATTAGAATCAGAATAAATAATGTCAGGAAAGCTAAAAGCATAGAGGATGGAGCTTTGAGACCTGTTTGTCCAACAATCAGAAGTAGAAGAGAGATTTAGTAAGATAAAGATTGAAGTGGATTGTCTGAATTTGGCATTTTTAATGCATTATTTATTTCAGTACAGATAATCTCAGTCATGGGGTGAAGAAGGTGGGGGATAAGCAGAAGCCAGATTGCTGTGAGTTGAGCAGTGGGAGGAACACTTCATCTCCTGAGACTGGAGGGAAGGAAATAAGGATCAATGCAGATGTTTATCACAATGGAAATATGCAAATGAAGGCACATGGAAATAATACAACAGCAGGGTACCTAAGCTCAAGTGAAGTAATTACAAGGAGAACAATGCTCAAAAGATTTCCTAAAACACCATCTTACACAATCAGAATAGTTATCGATGTCCAGAATATGATACCAACCTCAGTGTAGCTATAAGTAAAACATTAATTTACTTTCTGCAATTGTCAGTACAGAATGCTACTGGGGGTGTTCTCTAAAGAATTTGGATATGAGTTAAATAAAATTGTCTTCGGGGCGCCTGGGTGGCTTGGTCGGTTGAGTGTCCGACTTCAGCTCAGGTCACAATCTCACGGTCCGTGAGTTCGAGCCCCGCGTCGGGCTCTGGGCTGATGGCTCAGAGCCTGGAGCATGCTTCCGATTCTGTGTCTCCCTCTCTCTCTGCCCCTCCCCCGTTCATGCTCTGAATCTCTCTCTGTCTCAAAAATAAGTAAACATTAAAAAAAAATTGTCTTCAAAGAATAAAACTATGTACTTACATGTAATTCATTTATAGGCAAAGTCACCTGAAAGACAGAATTCTTGCCAAGTCAAGCCTGCAATATTTGAGGTAACTTATTGAATATATTAACATAGCTAATGAAAGAATGTATCCATAAAAAAGGGAAGGAAGTATTGATTGGCTATGGAAGGAAATAAAAAGCAAATCACTCAGGCAAAGCCACCCCAATACAGAGATGAATATTTTTGTCTTGCTGGCCAGGCTATTCCTGGTGGGAAGACCAATAGAGAAAATATATGCACAAAAATTATTATAATTCAACCTATAGAGTACCATGGTAATTAAGAGGAAAGGAGATAACTTCTAATTGATCAGTGATATATGAGGACTGAAGCAAGGAAGAATGAAATGTCAGGAATATGGAAGAATTTGCTATTGTTCTATAATTTTTTCATTTCTGTGTTTTATTTTCTCAACCAAGTTACCAAGTTCGTTCTGGTCAGGGACTCATAGATCACAAAACAAAAAACAAAACAAAACAAAATCTCAACACCACTTGCTCTAGAGTAGGATTACAACTAAACTCCTACAGGTTTGCCAGCAAATATGTAGAATATACTCTTTCCAATGACCTCATGGGAATTTCTGTCAACTTGGCACCTCATATGGAATAGTATCAAAGCTTTTACTTCTGGGGTGCTGGCTGGCTCAGTGGGTAGAGTATGTAACTCTTATCTCAGGTTAATGAGTTCAAGCCCCACATTGGATGTAAAGTTTACTGGAAAAAAAAAAAGTAGAAGAAGAAGAAGAAGAAGAAGAAGAAGAAGAAGAAGAAGAAGAAGAAGAAGCAGCAGCTTACTTCTGATTTCCAGAGCAGGTTTACAAAGTACATAGAGCTACTTACAGTTGATATCTTGAGGCCATGAAAAGAAGTGGCAAGTAATTAAGCCAAAGTTATGCAACCTGTGAGATCAAAGACCCACCACAAAGATAGGACAGGACAATCTTCATGTACCAAATGTTTGTTACGGATCTGCTGAATGCTAGGTCTTGATCTAGGCACTACAGAAACAGAGACATAAGAACACATTATCCTTAGTGTTAAGGACATAACAGTCTAATGCAGAGATAAGTGAACTACAGCCCATATTCCATACTCCATTCACTGCCTGTTTTTACAATAAAGTTTTATTGTAACAGTCACACATTCATTTTCATATTATTGATGAATGCTTTCCAGCTACAACAGAGCTAGATAGTTGCAAAA
The DNA here is from genome assembly GCF_018350195.1 of Panthera tigris. NCBI lineage: Eukaryota > Metazoa > Chordata > Mammalia > Carnivora > Felidae > Panthera > Panthera tigris. Next base: position 122,692,366 of record NC_056663.1, on the reverse strand, counting down.
ACAAGCCATATAGCCTTCAAAACTATATATATATATAACAGTTTTTCTAATGAAATAAGTTGCAGACATCATTCCCCTTAACCCCTAAATGCTTCAGTTTATATTTTCTAACAAGGGAATTCACTCACATAACCATAATAAAATGATCAAAATCAGGACATTTAACCTTGAACAATATTATTTAAATTGAAATTTTACCAGTTGTTCTTATGTTCTTATTTCATTTATAGCAAAAAAAAAAAAAAAAATCTGGTGCAGAATCCAGAGTCTGGATTACACTTTACATTTAGTGTTTATGTCTTTTGTCTCTTCTTTACCCTAAAATAATTCATTAGTCAGGGAGCCTGGGTGGCTCAGTCAGTTAAGTGTCCAACTTCAGCTCAGGTCATGATCTCACAGGTTGTGGGTCTGAGCCCCGCATCAGGCTTTGTGCTGACAGCTCAGAGCCTGGAGCCAGCTACAGATTCTATGTGTCCATCTCTCTCCGCCCCTCTCCTACTCTCTCTCTCTCTCTCTCTCTCTCTCTCTCAAAAGTACATAAATATTAAAGTTTTTTTAATAAGTCATTAGTTTTTCATGATACTGATATTTTTTTAAGAGTATATAGACCAGTTATACATCCTCACTTTCGGTTCATCTAATGATTAGATTCAGGGTATGCATTTTTGGCAGGAATACTATGAATGTGATCCTGTGTTCTTACCAGTATTTCACATCACAAGGCACATGATGTTGACTTTTCCCACTATTTATGATGTTAACTTTTTAAATGTTTGTTTATTTATTTTTGAGAGATAGAGCACAAACTAGAGAGGAGAAGAGAGAGACAGAGGGAGACACAGAATATGAAGCAGGCTCTGGGCTCTGAGCTGTCAACACAGAGCCCAATGCAGGGCTCGAACCCAAAAACTGTGAGATCATGACTGAGCCAAGGTCAGACACTTAACTGACTGAGCCACCCAGACACCCTGGTAATGTTAACTTTGATTGCTCAGTTAAGGTGACGTTTGCCAAGTTTCTTCATTATAAACATATTACTTTTCTTTCTGTAATTAATTAGTAATTTGTGATTAGAAACTTTGAGACCATGTAGATATCCTATTCTTTATCAATGGGATAGTTTCAGTACCCATTGTTGATTCATACCTGAATCAGTTGTCACCTAATAATAGATTTTTTACTTCCCATTGGAGAGGAATAGTCAAAAAGGCAATGGGCAGACTCCTTAAACTCATAGTATCATCTGCCCCTGACAGACAGTTGAACTAAAAACTTCAGGTACCTTTTAGACCAAAAATGAGAATTAAGTTGGAGACTTTAAAGGAAGCAGATATGTCAAATGTATTAGAACTGCTGCTATTATAGCTATCACAGCCATTAATGAGAAGAGGCCCGCATACTAGTTTAGAATGATTTATTAAATAGTTAAGCTCTACCTGAAAGGAAAACTTACGTATATATCCCTGACTTGTGGATTTCTCAGACAAATCAAAGAAAACAGAAAGAAATATTAGGACCAAACATTTAACTTAAGATGATTTTTGTCTTAAACTTTATCAAAAACAAAGTGACACAGTTATAGGATCAGCATGAATTTAACTCAGATTGAGAAGGGGCTTATCCATGGTTTGTGCTCAGAAAGAAAAGGAGGATATTGTAGGTGAGGGAAAATCTTTTCTTCTACCCATCTTAGTTTTTCTAGCTATGGTCCTGCAAATTAGACTGATCAAAAACAGATTAATAAGAGAAAAACAAGGTTATTAACATGTGCATTGTGCATATACACAGGGGAGTACTCAGTGATGGGTAAACCCCAAATGACTGGTTGGAACTTGAGTTTAAATACCACCCAAGAAAAAGGAGTTTGGGGCATTTGAGAAGGGGAGACCAGTTATGTGAAAGTGACTAAGAAAAGTATGGTACACAGGGATTGTTGGATGAGATTTGTTATGCAGATTAAAATTGGTGCCTTCTCGAATGGCCAGTTGTTAAAGGTCCTCCTCTTATTGGTAGGAGAGATTGAGGACATCTCTAGAAATAAACATTTCCTTTATATAGCATGGTATGTTAACCAACTGGAATTAAAAACTTAAAAAAAAAGAATTTCCTTTATAAATGTAATTTCCTTTACAATAATAAAACTTGTGTCCTGTTTTTAGGGCTTTTCCTGCATCTGCTAGTTTTCAATGGCCTTTACTTCAAAATAATCCATATGCCAAAGAGGTGTATTTTGTGGTGGCATATTTGGATACTCCTCAATATTTATAAGGGACTAGGAATTCTACTGGTTCCTGCAGTAGTGGGAAGAGAATCCATCTCAAGCTGCCAGAACCTAGTTTTGCAAATAGAGTTCGATGTTCTTTACTCTTTCCCTCCATGAGATGGGTAGCAAAGAACATGCCTACAAGGCTTCTTCAGGTCATACCCAGTATTTTAGGCAAAGCATGATGCTGGAAAACTATAAAGGATTGACACAAATGAGATGACCTTGAGAAATTTTAGGGATAAATATTCAATTTTTTTCAATTTGTTTTTATTGTGGTAAAATACATATGATGTAAAATTTACCATCTTGATAATTATTAAATACATTATTAAGTACAAAATAAATTATTAAGTACAGTTCAATGGTATTAGATACATTCAAAATGTTTGTTGTGCAGCCATCACCACTATCTATCTCTATAACTCTTTTTATTTTGTAAACCTGAAACTCTATACTCATTAAAAACAAAAACAAACAAACAAAACCAAACAAACAAACAAAAACAAAACTCTTCATTCGCCCCTTCCCCTAGCCGCTGGAAATCACCATTCTACTTTCTGTACAATGGCTTTGACTACTCTAAGTATTTTATGTCAGTGAAATCATATAGTACTGTCTTTTTGTGACTGGCCTATTTTATTTAGTATAATGTACTCAAGGTTAATCCATGTTGTAGCATGTGTCAAAATCTCCTTACTTTTTAAGGCTGAATAATATTTCATTGTATATGTGTACAACATTTTGCTTATCCATTCATCAGTTGATGGACACATGGGTTGCTTCCACATTTTAGCTATTGTGAATAATGCTGCATCATACATGGGTATACAAATATCTCTGAGATTCTGCTTCCAATTCTTTTGGATATATACATAGAAGTAGAATTGCTGGATCATATAGTAATTCTATTTTTAACTTTTTGAGAAACCGTCATACTGTTTCCACAGAAGTTGTCCCATTTTAGACTTCTACCAATAATGTACCAGGGTTCTAATTTCTTCAAATCTTAACAGCCATCATAATGGATATGAGATAGGATTTCATTATAGTTTTGATTTGCATTTACCTAATGATTGATTATGTTGAGCATCTTTTCATATGCTTATTGTCCATTTGTAATCTTTCTTGGAGAGATGTCTATTCAAATTCTTCACTCATTTTTGCATTGCATTGTTTGGTTTGCTATTTACTGAGTTTCAGGAGTTCTCAATGTCGTCTGGATATTAATCCTTTATCAGATATGATTGCTAAATATTTTCTCCCATTCTGTGTGTTCCCTTTTTACTCTGTTAATATTGTCTTTTGATGCATTATTTTTTTTAAATTTTACAAAGTTCAATTTGTCTTTTTTTTTTATGTTTTGTGATCTTGGTGTCATATCCAAGAAATCATTGCCAAATCTAATACTGTGAAGCTTTTGCCCTGTTTTCTTCTGAAAGTTTTTTAGTTTTCAGTTTTACGTTTAGATCTTTGATCCATTTTCAATTACATTTTGTATATGGTTGGGTAAGGTTCCAACTTCATTCTTTTGCATATGGATATCCAGTTTTAGCAACACCATTTGTTGGAAAGATTGTCCTTCCGTTGAATGGTCTTGGTACCCTTGTCAAGAATCAGTGAACCATATATAAGAAGGTTTATTTCTGGGCTATCAATTCTATTTCATTGATAATTATGTCTGTCTTTATGCCAGTACCATGCTGCTTGGATTACTGTTGCTTTATAATAAGTGTTGAAGTCAAGAAATGTGAGTCCTCTAGCTTTGTTCTCCTTTTTCAAGATTGTTTTGGCTACTTGGGATCCCTTGAGATTTGATATGAATTTTAGGATGGGTTTTTCTATTTCTGCAAAAAACATTGCTAGGATATTGATAGGGATTGCATTGAATCTGTAGATTTCTTTGGGTGGTATTTACATCTTAACAAAATAAGTCCTCTAATCCATGAACATGGGATGTGTTTCCATTTATTTATGTCTCCTTAATTTCTTTTGGCAATGTTTTATAGTTGTCATTGTACAAATCTTTCACGTTCTTGGTTGATTCCTAAGTGTTTTATTCTTTTTGGTGTTATTATAAATGAAATTGCTTGCATAATTTCCTTTTCAGATTGTTCATTGTTAATGTATAGAAATGCATCTTATTTTTATGTGTTGACATTGTATCCTGCTACTTTGTAGAATTTATTAGTTCTAACGGGTTTTTTTTGTAGAATCTTTAGAGTTTTCCACATATATGATCATATCATCTGCAAACAGAGATAATTTTACTTCTTCCTTTTCAATTTGGGCGCCTTGTATTACTTTTTCTTGCCTAATTTCTCTGGTTAAAACTTTTGATGCAATTAACTCATAGTTTTAAAGAAGTTTCATAACTTCATAAATTCTTCATTGCTTATTAAAAGGCTTAGGTTGTTTTGTTTTGTTTTGTTTTGTTTTGGTTTTTCAGACCTTGTCATTAGTCAAGCACTCTTAAGAGTTGGAGGCAGTGCTAGGGAGTAAAAAAAGTAAAGTATTTCAGATATCGTTCAGAGCCATCAATCAAAGGACACCCTCACATGTGCTCGGGAGAGCTCAAATAAGCAAGAGTTTTCTGCATTGATCTTTTTGACTAAACCCATAAAGTCAACTCATAATCCAGTATAAAGGAGTATTATATTTAAAAACAATTTGTAGAATGAGAATTAATAATCATAGAGTGCATAATCTATGAGTTAGCACTATATAATCTTTAGAAGAATCATGTATGGTTTTATTTACAAAAGAGAAAACTAAACTTCAAAAACATCGAGTGATTTATAAGTTACAGGGCTAAGATAAAAGCCCAGTTCTGAATCTAGAATCCTTTTCACAGTGCTACAGTGCTTATGTATTACTCTTATACTAGCAGGTATTTGTTTGAGAACAACCAAGAAAAGGAAATGACTGAGGTCAAAATAATTTATAAAGTGAATTTAAAATGCTTTTTGTACAACTTTCAAATTTGAGTTTTGGTTGTAAGAACTTTCAGTTCATGAAAAGAAATTGTTCCATACACCACTGCAATAGTACTAATAGCTATTAAATACTAATAGTTATGTCTAGTTATTATTGCTGTAGAACACCCAGTAGCTTCTCTACAGTAAAGGCATTTAACAGGGATGGAATTCATCAAACTCAGAGCAACTACACAGATATAAAAACTAAAGAATGCAAAAATTAAAATAAGACGTGCTACAGTAATGGGATTGTGTATGATTTCACTTTCTTTTAACAAATAAAAATCACTGCCATGGGCCACAGGCATCCGATCAGGCAAGTCAGGGTGGCCTTGTGGCCCTGGAAGGAGGGCCCTTCTCCCTCAGCTCTGGGAGCCTTCCCTGGCCCCAGCTGTCAGCTCCCCACCCCTCCCCCCCCACCCCCCCCACCCCCCCACCCCCCGCCCCTCCCCCCCACCCCCCCACCCCTCCCCCCCACCCCCCCACCCCCCGCCCCTCCCCCCCACCCCCCACACCCCCCCCACCCCCCGCCCCCCCCCCCCTCCCCCCCACCCCCCACCCCCCCCCCTCCCCGAGCCCAAGGTGGAGTGCAGGGATGGGGCACCAAGCTGGGTCTCAGGATTCTGACCTTCAAGAAAATCCTTCCATGATTGGACAGGACCCCTGGGATAAACATTGCAAACCTTCAACCTATTCACTATTACGTCTTCAAAAATGAATCACCGTTGGAACAAAAGCTAAGAGAATTAAGACAAGAAACACAAGAATGGAACCAAGAGTTCTGGGAAAACCAGAATTTGACATTTCATAAGGAAACAGAAGATTTGCTCAAGACTGAAAGTTAAAGGCCTGGAACTGAGAGCCAGATCAGGTCAAAATGCAACATTTGACCAGAAAAAATGGCTGACTTTTACAAGGAATTTTTAAGTAAAAATTTTCAGAAGCACATGTATTATAACAGTGGAGCAGCCATCACTGTGTGCCTCTGCCAGATGCAGGAGGAGGTGCTGAGTTGTACAGCACCTGTGAGGTATTCTTACCAAAAAAATGGAGTGAAATCTAGTGAGACCTCCAAACTCAATACCAGTTCACAGGAAAAAGAGACTGGTAGAAGTATAATTTTGCTATCACCTTCTTCATGGGAAAAGTGACCCTGGAGAGGGTTTGGAACAAGCTTACACCAAACAAAAGAAGACCAGCACTTAGAAGCCTACCCTGAACCACCCACCGATGTCCAAGTTTCCAGGAGAAGCAGCTATTTGGGGAGTTCATTTACAAGGGCTCTAAAAACCTGTTAGGGAACTGAGTCCTACACCTTTTTTATGGGGGCCCCTTGGCTTATGTCAGCACAGGGTGGACTGGAAGAGGAGTCCTGGTAAGCAGGGGGCCATGTGACTCTGTCCCCACTGTGGATTCCAAGCTGGTCCTGGGTCACAGACATGATATCAAATAAAACCCAAGCACTATGTAAAAATAAATAAGTAAATAAATAAAAGTAATTTGTCGCTATTATCATGGTTATTTTTAATAAATAAACATCAGGGAGAAAAATACTTCTATGGAATTTGCTTGTGAATTGCTCTTCTAGCCTCATTAAAAAAATTATTTTCCTAAGCCTCGGAACTAATTGAATTCTGAATAAACTTACTCCATTACTTGGAATTAATTTTTTGGACTCTTTTTACAATGCAAATCTTTTGGTCTATGCTGAATCAGTAAATTCTGTTTCCCAGGCAACTTTGTGTAAATCAAAGCTGAAGGTCAGACCAAAATTAATGCATTACATTAAAGTAAAATAGGATTGCTTTGCATTTCAATTGACGCTATTTGGTTTTGTGTGGTTAAATGTCCCTACTACCACTGTTTAATTCTAGGTAGCTTGAATCTCTTGTACATTTTATGTATAAAACATTTTATGAAAGAAAAATTACATTTTAAAAATTAAACAGGAGTGAAACACAAGAATTAATCCAGTGATAAATTTTCATCTTCATTAGTAATGAAAGACATTGAAATCCAATTAACAATGAAATGATTTTGCTCACCTATCAAGTAAGCAGATTTAGAAAATAATGCTCAGTACCAGTAACAGTACAGAGAAATGTTTCCTATTTTGGCTCCACATCTCTACGGCCTCCTAATTCAGGTCCTCATTATCTCCTGCTGGAACAATCTCAGTAATTCCCTTCTAAATTGTCTGCCTGATCCCAGTCTTGGATTTCTTAAGTCCAGGCTCCACACTGCAGCTTGATAAATCTATTTAAAATATAATTCTAACCATATCATTGCATGTGTTTCTCAGCCTCTCAGTTTCCAGGGTGGAATAGTTAATGACGTACAGCATCTGTAAAGAAATTGCTAAATGTGTGGTTGCAGTTCAATTTTGCCATGGTTAGTACAGACAATGAAAAACTCACTAAATCTAAGATTTGTTCCTCTGATACCCACAGGAAACCAAATTAGAATTATAATGTTTGCGTAGTAAGCCTGGAATTAGAATAGGGACCTGAGTTGTACAATTCAAATGGTTAAAGGAAACAAGTTTAAAAAGCTTGGATCTTTCACCTCCCTAGCCATTTTCATCAGTAGGAGATTCTCTGCCTGGACAGTGCTTCATAGGGATATGTGCAACTTTTCATTTTGGGGTTCCATATCTTGTACTCCAAAAAGAACTTACCTTTCTATTTTTGTAGGGGAGGAAGAACTTTTTCTCTACCCTCTTAGGGTCTCCAACTGGGCCTGACATAAACTGACAGAAGACAGATTAACAGAGAAAAGCATACAAAATTTCATGCATATTTTCATATGTACATGGTACTTAGTCTTCATTGGAAAATTAAAACACAAAAAGCTGTTAAGCCTGGGTGCTTACATACCAGGTTGATTGAACAAAGTACAGTAAAACCTTGGTTTGTGAGCATAATTCATTCCAGAAGCTTGATTGCAATCCAAAGCACTTATAGATCAAAGCCAATGTCGAGAACCATTGGCTCAGCTGTGGTCATGTGATGCTCAGCACCACGTACTACTTGTATTATAAGGCATTGCTTATTTTCAAGATAAAATTTATTAGAAATGTTTGCTTTTCTTATGGAACACTCACAGAACAAGTTACTTGTAATCCAAGGTTTTATTGTATAGTAATTATGGAAAACTATCTAAAATATATGGGGAAACCAAAGGAAGATGAGGGTTATTTCAACAAGATTTGTTTGTACAGATTCTTCTCAGCCTTGAGCTCCCTCTCTGGAGATGAGAATTTTCTTTCCCTCCAGGTGCAGGAAAGGGCTGCTTTTGCATGGGAGTTTTCTCTCTTGTTTTCAGGGAGAAAAGGAAAGATCATAGCGCCTTTCTTGCACCTATTGTTTTTCAAGTAACTTTAGCTCAAAATAGTCAATATACCAAGTCAGCATATGTTGGGATGGCAAGTTCTGAAAACCTTCATTTACATTATCTCTCTAAAAAAGGTATAATACCACTGCTTAGGGTTTTATTTATTAAAGTTTAATCACTTCCCAGACTTGCTCCTCAAGATTATTTTGATTAGGGTTGGAGGTATTCCCAAACCCTTTAGTCCTAGAGTCCTATACAGTCCCCAGGTTTTTTACTACAAAGTCACTAATTTAAGCAAATGTTTGAGAACCTATTCTATGCCAAGCACTTTTTGATGTTCTGGAAATAACCTATGACCTAGACAGACACTATTTCTGTTTTTTGAAAAATGCTATAAAAGTAGTTTTCCCAGGGAGCAATCTTACTTTTTCTTATTGTTAAGTTCTTGGGTAGCCTCTCACTGTTGTCATTATTCCCAAAAATAGATCATTGGGAAGTTTATTAAAACTTTAAATAATCATTTTATATAATAAATAATAATTTCCCAATTATCTATCATATATTGGCTTTTCTTAAAATATAGCAGTGAGGATGATCCTAACTTTTCTATTCCTCTTAAATTTAACAGTAGATAACTTTAGATAACATGTGTAGAATAGGCATTGCCGTTAATTCATGTTAAAGAGTTTGAATTAGGGGCATAGAATTTGAAAGTTGTCATTAAATTATTTGCTACATTCACATACTTCTCTCATTCTTCCCTCACCTGACAGTGTTGAACTTTCACCTGAGCCCTGTGTTTTGAGCAGCGATGGTTAAGAAATCCTTGTACCCTTTTGTGTTCCAGGAAATGACTGTCCTCAAAGCACAAACTTGGCCTCACATATTCCAAGATGTCTTCATCCTTCCTCATAACTCCCATATTGCAGATGACTAATTTGTTTACCTACCACTATAAAGCCCCCAGAACTCCCCCTTTTTCTTTGAGATATTCGTCATTAATAAATTTTCTCTCTAATGCAATCATTCATATGCAATCATCTCTTGAACTGTCCAGTAAAATTTGTCTTTTACACACCAAATCATAATGCTCAGTGCTACCTTAACACAAACTTCACTGGGTTTTTATGAGAATTAAATGATTTAGTATTTGTGTAACATTTTAAATGATGTCAGAAATCTAGTATGTGTTCAACAATGTATTATCTGTAATACCTGTATTATCTATTACTATCATCATTATTTAATTGATGTTAATTCCTAATCAATGTTAGCAAAAAACTATTTTTCAAATTGTTAAAGAAAAATTATTCATGATACTTGTTTAAGATAGTAAGGCAGACCTAATTCCAAGTGGACCATTGCAGTGTTATAGGGATAATGCAATGGGTCTCACAGTAGGGGAGAGAGATAGGACTCAACTCCCAATATAGCATGGGCAACTGGGATGGGGGTCATTACTAAGAGGAAACATTAGGGGTAAGAGGGGGTGGGATGGGATTCTGGCTAAACCGACCCAATAGGGTTCTCGCTGAAGGCAGGCCACGATGTTCAGACATCACCTGGGGGAATGGTGGCAGATGAGGAGCCCAATTAGATATTGAGGGTGATCAGATATGGAAGATGGGAGATTTTAGTTACACCAACTTATCAAGACTCTTAATAAAAGTGAACAATGCTGAGAGGGTCACTGGAGTCCAAAAGTCAAGCCTAGTTGAAAAAGAGTTCAAGTGAACTCAAGTAGAGTTTGATCAAGGAAAAAAATCTTTGGCATCAGGAAAGGGGTCTGGAAAAAATCTCATCTATATATTGTATTGCTGTGCTGCAATCTGACCTAAAGTTCCCAGAAGAAGAGCAGGAAAATGTCAAGAGGGGAGGTACAGGGGAAATATCAAAACTGAGAAAAGAAGTGGTATTCTCCTAGATTCCCAATCCTACTTCTAGACAACAGAGTGAGCAATTTCCTTACAATCTCACCATTTGAAATGTGTATCCTCAGACCAAATCCCCTACCCCTACTTCATAGCATCACAGCTCTCATCTAGCAGAGACCTCTTCCTTCTTCAGTGCCTCCAGCCTAGAACAGTCCATCCTTCCTCTACACCAATATCCTTGACATTCTAAGGTAATTTAACAGCTCCAGTTCCTTTAGTTCATATTTCTTTTTTTCCTTGACTCTATAGACCTCTCATCTCCATTCTATCAGCCAGGCATTTACAGAAACTTTACTTTGATCTTCTCATCACAAGAAATCTGAGAATCTGAGAACCCTCAGATTCTTTAAATCAGAAATCCCTCTCTTGTAACAGAATTTCTTTTTTGAATGTCACATTTACATTTGCATGTTATAGAGGCTAACTTACTTTGTACCTTCATTATGACTTTCAGTTACCTAACCATTCTGTCTTTCTCAAGTTAAAAAGGACCTCCTTGCTTCCCAAGACTCTCTTCAAACTCAATGTGTTCAGGGATATGTTCAGCTTTAGGGAAGAGAAAGTACAACTAAAAGTGGCTGGAATCAGAATTCTTTCAGAGTTGCAAATGTTTAAAAGTAAGCTGAGTGTGGTCATTTAATCTTTGGAGTGGGCAAAGATGTGAAAGATTATCTCCTAAGCAGCTTTGTCCATCTACCTTCATGTAGCAGCATATGAATATGTTCATTCCTTTGTGTGCCAAGACATGGAAATGGATGGGAAGGACTGGCTTAAAGGAATAGAGGTTTACTGTCTCACCTGACATGAATGTTGGGAGAGGCAGTTCCAGAGTGGTGCCATGGTTCCACAATGCCATTAGACACCCAGGCTCTTTCTACTTTCTTGGTCCACCATCCTTATCATACTATCATTTGTCTTCTTAATTGTTGCCTCACAGTACCACATGGCATCAGTTCCTCCAGGCCTCAAAACCACAAACCAGGACAAATAAAAAAGAAGAAGAACAAGAAGAACAAGAAGAACAAGAAGAAAAGAAAGGGGGGGGTAGTGACACCAGATCACATCTTATACCTCATTGGCCAGAACCAAGTCACGTGGACACTTTAGTGTCAATAGAGTCTGAGAATGGAATTTTTAGGTTTTACAGCTGCTGTAATAGAGTCAAATAAGAAAAAGGGGCGGGAGGTTGGTGGAATGGGTGTTATGTGAGCCCATCAATCTATAATATCTGACACACCAAGTTTCTAGGGTAATTCTATTTTTAATTTTTTGAGAAACCTCCATACTGACACAGCAAGTTTCTAAGATGGCAATATTTAATATAACCATCTCTAGCGGAAGTTTAATACTCTAGACGTATGGTATCTCACCCAAACCTGAATCTTCCCCAGTGTCTACTTCTAGCCTCTTATTGAACATCAGAATGATGCTGAAGGAAGAATGAGGCTAATACAATTATTCTCACTCTCCAGTTGAAATCTGACCCTTGTTGTAGCTCCAATTTTCAAACACAATCCTAGTTGTGGTTATTGTGGGCTTTCTTTTAAAATGGCCATCCTTTTTCTTCATGAGATTGAAAATAATACCAAATCTGTCTTGTGTCATATCTCATGTCATATATAGGTCAAAATTCCTTTGATGCTATTAATATGAATAGCAAAAGCAGAAAGAGGAGTGGGGCCAGGTCAGGAACCCAGCCAAGTGACAAAAACATCGAGACTAAAGAGAGGGCTAGTGTGAAAATTTAAGCTGAAAGGAAGTGATCAAGATTGTAGCTGTTATTTGGTAACAAGGTAAAGAGGCAGGGCAAGAAGTCAGGAGGGCTTGCACTACACCCAAATAAAGCTATGAGGACTGCATTATACTCTAACCTGGTCTCTTTTGAAGGCTTCTGGCCCTGCCCCCAAGAATATGCCACAGCACTCTGAACTCACCATAGGGCAGATTAATTCAGCTAAATACCTTTGCTATAGTTTCTCCTAAATTTCTATTTCTTTCCTTGGCATTTCACTTTATTTCAGTCCTACATTTCTAACTACTCACAGAATAACCCTACTCAGATGTGTACAATGTGCACAAGAACATTATAGTGATATCTGAAGCAAAATGGAAAATAAAGTCACCTGCACTACTACCCATCCCAGTGGGTTAAATTCCAATTTGTAGGATATAAGCTGTGAAAAGCTTCTTGGACGGATTACCAGGAGGAAGAAAGGTGTAGGGCAACTAAGCTCCGCAGAATCTTGACACCTTGGTTTAGATGACTAGGAGCTGAAAAAAATCGCCATTTCAAAGCTGCCAATAGTTTTTTGTTTCAGAAAAACATGATGACATATTTGGGAGAAACAATCCCTTTGTCCTGATTAAACCTATTGAATTTTTTTGTTATGTTAATACAAAGCAAAGACTACAGTTTAAAAAAAAAGAAAAGAAGGGTTTTGTTTAATTATGCAAAAGATTGTTCACTTGGTAGAGAAGAGTTGAATTTCCAGATTTGATTCCCTTGAGTGAATGTCTCCCCTGAGATTAAGACTCCTTTATACCTGAAAAGGGTTGCTTTTTCTTGGGAAGATGTGAGTTGAGGACATTATTGGTAGAAGATAAGGACCTGGGGGCCAGAGGTTGAAGGAACTCTTTATATAAGACACATTGTGAGCCCTGGGCAGAAACAGCAGTTTTCAGCTCCAGATGGTGAAATGTGATACAGAGTTGAGGAGGCAGCCTCCTCTGCCCAGAATCTTTCATCAACTAACACCCCGAGGAATGTCAGCTTTTAGAATCTCAGACCTGGAAACAGCATTCAATGTTTCCTGGTCTTTCTCTGTCTCTCTCTCTCTCCCCTCTCTCTCTGCATCTCTAACTCTGCTATCCCTCCAGTGGTTTCATTATCTCTTGCGGCAAACAGCCATTCTCCATAAGACAAGAAATAGGACCAATGGCATCTGTTTTCACAGACTTTCACAGACTTTCAAAGACTTCTAACTTTAAACTCTTGTTTAAAAGCAAGGCCTTCTTCCTTCCTTGCCATCTCTATCTAGAACAATCCTGATCATGATAATGTGACTCGGATCATATGACTTACCTCACAGAGTGAGAAGTATTCAGACTGACCTGGTTTTAACCACACACCTAGAGATAGAAGCTTTATCACTAGAAGAAGTCAGTGATCTGACTGGTGTACTTGGCAGCTATAAACAGTAGCTACCTCTTGCATTTTGTGAAAAGTTGAGTAAGATTTATTTCCCAACTCTGGGCATATATCCACTGTTTCAGAGCCCCATCTGTACTGCCTTGTACTCTCAGGCAAGCCCTTAAGGAAAGAGAGAACAGACATGTTGTCCAAATGCTGGAACACTAGCCCGAAGAATGGGACCCAAATATTTGTGAATGAAGAAATGAACAACAATTCTGAATGCATTATTTCTTAGACCTTTCCTACTACCCACTTTGTTCACCTTACTTCTTTCCTTCATGTAATCAGGGTCAGGGAATATAGGGAAGAAGAGTGGTCTTATCTGCCCTGACTCTTAACTGGATATTAGGGGAAGGGGTTTGAGGGATACAATCTGTCTTCAACGACATAAACTTGAACCATTTAATCCCCGTAAGTCTGTGAAGTAGGAATATCCAAGATTTTGGATCTTTAAACATGTAAATCAGTCAGCATGAGTGTGATAAATTTAAACTGCTATAGGATCAGAATAGATATTAATATTTATCATTATTATATTTATTGAGAAAAAATTTTCTCATAATTTTATTTAGAAAAATCAAGGAAATTAATTTTTAAAAAGAGGGGAAACAGTTTGACACCATAACAGTAATATAACTGTACTCATTAAAGAATTATTTACAGCAGATTCCTAATTATCATTCAGGACAATAACAATTATGCATTATCATTAATTATGTATCAAATTTACTGGAGTGCCTGGGTGGCTCAGTGGGTTAAACATCTGCCTCTTGGTTTCAACACAGGTCATGAACTCACAGTTTGTGAGTTTGAGCCTCACATCGGGCTCTGTGCTGACAGCATGGAGCCTGCTTGGGATTCTGTCTCCCTCTCTCTCTGCCCCTCACCTACTCTCTCTCTCTCCCTCTCTCTCAATAAATAAATAAATAAACTTTAAAAATTATGTATCAAATTTACTTTGCAAATTTTTCCAGTTTTATTGAGATGTAATTGACATATACTATTGTATTAAAGGTGTACAATATAATGATTTACTATATGTATATACAGTTGACCCTTGAACAACACGAATTTGAACTATGGACAGATTCTTTTCGACAAATGACAGTACAGTACTGTAAATGTATTTTCTCTTTCTTAGGATTTTCTTAATGAAATTTTCTTTTTTTCTAGCTTTCTTTATTACAAGAATACAGTATATAATACTTATACAAAATATGTGTTAATCAACTGTTTATGCTATCAGTAAGGCTTCCAGTCAACAATAGGCTATGTGTAGCTAAGCTTGGGAAAGTAAAAAGTTATATGCAGATTTTCAACTATGCAAGGGTTGGGGCACCACATTGTTCAAGGCTCAACAGTATTGCAAAATGATCACAACAATAGTTTAGTTAACATCCATCACCTTACACAGTTACTAGTCTTTTTTCTTGTGATGAGAACTTTTAAGATCTACTACTCTCGTCGCAACTTTCAATTTTCAACTTTCAAATATACAACACAATATTGTTAACTATAATCACCATGCTGTACATTACTTCCCCAAGATTTACTCATCTTATAACTGGAAGCTTATACCTTTTGATCACCTTCATCCACTTTCCCCACCCCTCAAGGAGGATATTGGCCTGTAATTCTCCTTTCTTGGGGTGTCTTTGTCTGGTTTTTGTCCTTGTCCTTTTCTGGTATCCATAATGCTAGCCTCATAAAATGAGCTCAGAAGTGTTTCCTCTTCCTCTGTTTTTTGAAAGAGTTTGATAAGGACTGATATTAATTCTTCTTTCAGTGTTTGGTAGAACTCATCAGCGAAGCCATCTGGTCTTTTTTGGAAGGTGTTTGATTACTGATTCAGTCTTCCTACTAGTAATTGGCCCATTCAGATTTTCTATTTCTTCATGGTTCAGTTCTAGCAGGTTCCATGTTCCTAGGAATTTATCCATTTCTTCCATGCTATCCAACTTGTAGGCATACCATTGTTCATAGTATTCTCGTGTCCATTTCATTAAGAACTATTTCTGGAGTTTTATCTTGTTCTTTTGTTTGCAACACATTCCTCTTTTTCTTCATTGACTCTGTGTTGACATCTGTGGATTACATAAAACAGCCACCTCTCCCAGTCTTCATGGAATACTCTTATGTAAATGATGAACATATTCGTTCAGCTCACCCTGAGCTCTTGGTTGTCTCTCAAACTGCTATGATTGCACAATCCACCTTCTTTTTTTTTTAACGGCTCCTAGTAGCTGAAGATGTACCAAGATCTGTTGGTATCCCAAAGGGGAGGATCTCAGTCAGCACCTAGACACTGGCTGTTTGGATGCCAAACCCAAGATGAGGTGTCACCATCTTGGACTGGACCCTTTTGCAAATTCTATGTGTTTCTGATGCTTAGTTTTGAAATCTTGGTTGTCAGCATTTGTTGTTAATATTGCATGGTCATCTGCCCATGTATAAAAAAAAAAAAACAAAAACAAAAACAAAGAAAGCATTGATCAGTATCTCATCATGAATGCCTAATTGTTCTCTAATGTTCCATATATTTGTATTACCTTGGAAATTTCTTAAGATATCTTACATCTGTGATTTTTTAAAGTATCCAAATAGGCCTCTTTCTGGGAAAACCTGGGAGATGGGTATTTTTGTTTGCTCTCTGTGCTGGGCCCTGGGAGGAGAGCCAGTTACGAACTTTTTCTTTGATTGCTACAATCCTGTGGGTACCCACTAATATAAGTCCCACTGGCCACCAGAGCCAGGTGATTAAGGGATGTGTCCCCTAGGTGGCATCCACAAAAGCCAAGGTGTCAGATGTGTGCATAAGCTTCTTCTAGGTGGAGAATGGTCCTGTGGAACAAGCAAGAGGGATGTAGTGATAACACCTTCAGGCCTCCTGGCCTGGGAAGAATCATAGTCACCCCAGATGTGTGCTAACTTAGAATGCTGACCTTTAGACAACAGCTTTTAAAGTATACAAAAAGGCCTCTTTCAGGGACAGGGAAAGACTGGGAGAAAGGGATTTCTGTTTGTTTCTTCTGCAATGAACTCTAGGTAGATAGCCACTGTGAGTCTTTGTGAGGAGGCCGAGAACTATCTCTTTGTTGGCTATATCCCTATGGGTCACATGGATGCGAGCTCCACTGGCTTTCAGAGCGAGGTGTTCTGGGGGACTGTCACCCAGATGGAAGTTTTAAAATTTGGGGCACTAAATGTTGGGTCCAAACCCTTCACTCCACAGGAAGAAGCTGGCAGTTGTAAGTTCCCTCTGGATTGCATGTTGCTATGCCTGGGGTGAGGTTAACAGCCCTTCCTACCCATCTCCACATGGGTATTTTCTTCTTCACCCAATGTGTAGGAGTCACTCAAACACTTTCTGGATTTTACTGGAAGGAATTGCTTTGTGTGGAGCTATAGATTCAGTATGTCTGTGAAATGAGGTGTCACCACCTTGGACTGGACCCTTTTGCAAATTTTATGTGCTTATGATGCTTAGTACTGAAATCTTGGTTGTAGGCATTTGTTGTTCAGATTGCATGGTTATCTGCCCATGTATTTAAAACGAAACCAAAGAAAGCATTGGTCAGTATCTCATCATGAGTGTCTGACTATTCTCTAATGTTCCATGTATTTGTTTTACCTTGGAAATTTCTTAAGATGTCTTACATCTGTGATAAGGTAATCGTAGGTTGAAAATTGACACTATGACTATTGAGAACTCTTGATGGAGACAAGAAAAACATTCCTTCAAACCAGTAGGTTTTATGGCTATAAGATACAACACTTTCTCTTTAGAGCAAATACTTTGAAATGACCACTTTACCATCCAAAATGTAATTATTTGGTGATATAACCGACAAATAATTTTGGCCAAAAAAAGGGCTATATAAGCCCTATCTATAATACAGAAGAGAAATAAAATGAATTTCATTTAAAATAAAATTACACATATATTGTTATAAATGTATGAGTACAACTTTATTTACTTAATATGGCTCTCCCTTTGAAAGTCAGCCTTATGAAGGCAAAAGAATCTATTCTGTTCACTGATATATTCTCACGTGCATAAAGTGGTGCCGGACATATGGAATATGTCACAATAAATGTTGAATAAATGTGACATTTAGGAATGCTTTTGTTTACAAATAAAACAATTAACAGTAGATTAAAGCCTAAATACATTTATTGTTTATATTATAGGAAAACCTGGTTCATGCCACAGATTCTCTGCATTGTCATTATCAAGGTGCCAATGATATCTTCCCCTATTTTAGCAAGTTGGTTGCTGTAGCTGCAAACATTATGTCTTTATACAATAGGAAGCAGAAGAAATTATAACAGAAGAAGAATATCTTCTTACTTGTTTTTTTTTTTTTCAGGATGCTAACTGTTTCCCAAATGTCTACAGTGGACTTCTTCTGAGGTCTCATTGGCCAGAATGGCTTCACACTGTCCTTTCTACATAAATTACTGGCAAAAGGGAATGAGTAACATAATAAGCATATATACCAATCAAGGTTTATGCCAGGGATTGGACACAATGCCATCTAAACAAAATTGGATATTTTTTAACAAAGAATTAGGAGACATGTCTTTCTACCTGATAGTTCAATAAATATTCTTAATTATAAATTTATGATAAATAATAAGGTTACCTTTTATAATTATAATAAATTTACCTTTCTATAGTAAACATTATAATAAGGTTACCTTTTTAAAAATTTTAATTCTAGTATAATTAGCCTACAGTGTTGTATTAATTTCAAATGTACAATACAGTGATTCAACAATTCTATACAATACTCAGTGCTCATCATGATAAGTGTACTCTTAATCCCCTTTACTTATTACACCCATTCCCCCACCCATCTCCCCTTTGGTAACTACCTGTTTGTTCTCTATATTTTAACACTTCGTTTTTTTATTTCTCTTTTTTTCTTTATTCATTTGTTTTGTTTCTTAAATTTCACATACAAGTGAAATCATATGGTATTTGTCTTTTCCTGACTTGTGTATTTCACTGACATCCATGTTGCAAATGGCAAAATTTCAAATTTTCATTCTTTTTTGTGGCTGAGTAATATTCCACTATATATGTATATCACTTCTTCTTAATCCATTTATGTATCAGTGGAAACCTGGGCTGCTTTCATATATTGACTATTGTAAATAATGCTGCAATAAACATAGGGGTGCATATATCCCTTCAAATTATTGTTTTCATATTCTTTGAGTAAATACCCCATAGTGCGATTACTGGATCATGTGGTAGTTTTCTATTTTAATTTTCTGAGAAACTTCCATACTGTCTTCCACAGTGGCTATGCCAGTTTGCATTCCTACCAACAATAAATGAGGTTCTTTTTTCTCCACATCCTTAGTAACACTTGTTACTTGAGTATTAGATTTTAGCCATTCTGACAGGTGTGAGATGATATCTCATTGTGGTTTTGATTTGCATTTCCCGGATGATGAACAATGTTGAGCATCTTTTCATGTGTCCGTTGGACATCTGTATGTCTTCTTTGGAGAAATGTCTGTTCATGTCTTCTGCCCATTTTTAAATTGGATTATTTGGGGGTTTTTTGGTATTGAGTTGTATAAGTTCTTAATATATTTTGGATACTAACCCTTAATCAGATATGCCCTTTGCATATCTCCCATTCAGTAGAATGTCTTTTAGTTTTGTCGGTGGTTCCCTTTGCTGTGTAGAAGTTTCTATTTTGATGTAGTCCCAATAGATTGTTTTTGCTTTTGTTTCCCATGCCTCAAGAGACATATCTAAAAAAAAAATGTTCTATGGCTGATATCGAAGAAATTACTACCTATGCTCTCTTCTAGGATTTTTATGGTTTCAGATCTCACATTTAGATCTTTATTCAAGTTTGAGTTTACTTTTGTGTATGGTAAAAGAAAGTGGTCCAGTTTCATTCTTTTGCATGTAGCTGTCCAGTTTTCCCAACACCACATGTTGAAGAGACTATCTTTCCCATTGGATATTCTTGCCTCATTGTCAAAGTTTAATTGACCATATTAATGGGTTTACTCCTGGGCTATTTATTATGTTCCATTGATCTATATGTTTCCTTCCTTCTTTCTTTCTTTCTTTCTTTCTTTCTTTCTTTCTTTCCTTCTTTCTTTCTTTCTTTGTTTTCTTTTCTTTTCTTTCTTTTCTTTTTTCTTTTTTTTGCCTGTACCATACTATTTTGATTACTACAGCTTTGTAATATAACTTGAAAGTCTGGGATTTTGATACCTCCAGTTCTGCTTTTCTTTTTCAAGATTGCTTTGACTATTCAGGGTTTTTTGTGGTTTCATACAAATATTAGGGTTGTTTGTTCTAGTTCTGTGAAAAATACTATTGGTATTTTGATAGTGATTGCATTAAATATGCAGGTTGCTTTGGGTAGTATAGACATTTTAACAATATTAGTTCTTCCAATTCATGAGCATGGAATGTCTTTCCATTTGTTTGTGTCATCTTCAGTTTCTTTCCTCAATTTTACAGTTTTCAGAGTATAGTTTGTTAATTTTTGTTAAGTTTATTCCTAGGTATTTTATTATTTTTGGTGTAGTTGTAAATGGAATTGTTTTCACAATTTCTCTTTTTGCTGCTTCATTATTAGTGTACAGAAATCCTATGACTTTCTGTATATTGATTTTGTATTCTATATCTTTATTGAACTCATTTATCAGTTCTAGTAGCTTTTGGTGGAGTCATTAGGGGTTTTTATATACACTATCATGTCATCTGCAAATTAATAAGGTTACCTTTTAAATTTTAATGCAACTGAATAGGAAAAAAAAATTCCAGACTGATGGTGTATCACTTAATGTTGCTTTTAGCTGAATGAAACAGAAACAAGACTAAAATGGATTACCAAAAAGGGTTTTTTTGCTGTTGTTTTTGCTGCATTTTTTGTTGTTGTTGTTGTTGTTGTTTTAGTAACAAGAATTCCCAAAATAGGCAGTCTCAAAAACTGATAAAATGGTTTTATGATGTCACCAGAAACTCAAGCTTTATTCTGCCAGACCTCATGCAACTTTCTTTCTTTGGACCATAAAATGTCTGTTGTTCTCCTAGCATGTTTTTACTCTATGCAGGAAAAAGAGGGAGAAAAAGGGAAAAAACGCAGAAGATGATTGCCAGGCAAGTTGGCCACCTTTCAAACAGTGTCTACTAAGTGATTTTTGCTCTATCTTCTTGGCTAGAACTGGTTCACAGGTCCACCACTGTCTGGGGAGATAAGTATTTGCACTTGATTCAAACAAAAATTTGGATCTGTTATTAACAAATAAGGGGGAGAATGAATATTTTGCAGGCAACTACTCGTGTCTCGTATTTTGGTCACAAATTATTTTAACAATGGCTGCCTTTGAGTGGTGAAATTATAGATGAGTCCTATACCTTTTGTATTGCCTGAATTGTTTTCAACATGGTGTTGTTTTCTTTTAACTGGAAAAGAAAACACAACAAAGCTATATTCATTCTGAAGGAGAAAACAGAAAGTTTGAAGATTTTTTTTTGCAGGCTGTACCAAAATATCCCTGACATTAAAATGTCTGTTTCAAATAATCATGTCAAAATAGTCTTACTTGCCCCTCTCATGGAGAGTCATGGCTTTGGAAGTTATTCCTCATGACCTCCATTATTTGCTACAAATAAAGTTTACTTTACATGATAAATAAAATAAAATATTAATTTAAAAACAAAATACTTTTACTGAATATATAACTTTGGTTATACTCTTTGAATCTTAGTTAACTTATCCATAAAATAAAGACACTACAGTCAACTCTCAAAGTTATTGTAAATTTTAAATTAAATAATGTATACAAAATAGGGGCACCTGGGTGGCTCAGTCGGTTGAGCGTCCAACTTCGGCTCAGGTCATGATCTCGCAGTTTGTGAGTTTGAGCCCCGCATGGGGCTCTGGGCTGACAGCTTGGAGCCTGGAGCCTGCTTCAGATTCTGTGTCTCCTTCTCTCTGCCCCTCCTCGACTTGTCCTCTGTCTCTCTATGTCTATCAAAAATAAATAAAATGTAATAAAAAACTTTAATAAAATAATTAATGTATACAAAATATATAGCATAGTTGTCACCAAATGACAGCTTTTATTTATTAGTGCTTGCATAAATGGTAGATAATATAAAATAACCCTTTTAATTAACTATATAATTTATGTATTTTACTTAGCTATATCTTTTACATTAGCTCATTTCTACCGGCCATTTACTAGGTAACAGGAACCATGCTAAGTGTCTTGCCTATATTAAATCATTTAAACCTCAAAATGACTCATGAAGTAGGTAGGATTATTATTTATTTTACAGACAAAAAAAAAAAAAAAAACCCTGCAGCTTAGAGAAGTTAAGGAAATTGTCCAGGGTTATATAGCTAGGATATGGCAAAACTAACATTTTGATCCAGGAGGTATGACCCAAAGTGTTCATCCTTAAATAGTCTACCAAAACACAAATCTAAAATGCCTGAATTTAAAAATTATAAAAACATCATTAGCCTGGTTATAAATCAATTCTTCTGAGATATTACTCGTTATTTTAATTTCTGAATCTAGCAAAAAGAACTGTAGAATCAGCTGAATACATTTTGAATAATATTCAAAAATGTAAAACTTGTCATTGCAATTTTTCCTCATGATATCACCCTGGTTGAAAGTGCTGTGTTGAATAATTTCTGAAAATTCTCAGCTAAATATATCAAAATGTAAAATTTTCAAGATAATTCATGTACTGGTTTACAGTTTGGCTACATCAATCTGGAAAACCAACAACACTGTGAAAAAGAATCAGCAATCTGTAACAAAGAGTAATAAATATAGATATTCTTTCTCAGATATTTTACTTACATAACTGATTGTATTAACTGCCAAAAAGAGTCCACTCATAAGTATGAAATTAATAAAATGAGAAGAGAATAATGGATTATTATATTTAAAAATACTAAGTGAAATCACTATATAAACAATTTACAAATTATCTTAGCTGAATCTAAAAGGACTATGTTAATTAGCAAAATACATTGGTAAAAAAAATTTAGACAATTTTTTAGTATTACCACTACAAGGCTAACTGCATTTACCAACACAAATAAATTAAGTTCAGTAAAAGTTAATGAGTGCCTAATATCTTCTTGCTGATTACCAGAAAAGGCAGAAGAGTCTAAGAAATGATTTTTTAACGTGCTTATGAAGCACAGAGGTTCACAGAAGAAGAAAGGATTTTACGTGGAGCTCAGTCAGAAAAGCTTCAGATAGAATATAACAGAATGCATCTTTAAAAGATAAATAGAAAACTTCTTTGGATGATTTCAATGAAGAAAAGCATTCCAGGCAGAAGGACTAATATGAGCAAAAGCAGAGTGTATAAAACAGTAGGGTAGTTTGAGTAATTGCATGCTTTTCAACACTCCTGAACATGAAGTTTTAGGAAAGTAATATGAGATTTAATGATAAAGCAGGTGATTAATGGAGGATCTTATCTGCCCTAATTGTAGTTTGAGCTTTATCCAAGCTCACTGGGGAGACATTGAAAGATTTATATCAATGAGGTAATATGGTTATCTGGAGTTTTAAATCAATCACTTTCATCACTTGCATGAAGACTCTTGTATCATGAAACATCTCTCTTTGCTTCTAAAACCATATCTTGCATTAAAAACTGTATTGAAGGGAGCCTGAGTGGCTCAGTCAGTTGAGGATCTGACTCTTGGTTTCAGCTCAGGTCATGATCTCATGGTTCGTGGGTTCGAGCCCTGCATCAGGCTCCGTGCTGACAGTGTGGGGCTTGCTTGAGATTCTCTCTCCCTCTCTCTCTGCCCCTCCCACTCCTTTCTCTCTCGCTCTCTCTCAAAATAAATAAACTTAAAATAAAACTGTTTTGATATTAGTATATCTATACGTTTTACTTTGGTTAGAGTTTGAATGGTCTGGAATTTTTAATTCTTTAAATTTTATGCATCCTTTTATTTAAAATGTTTCCTTTGAACATATAGGAAAGAACTTCTCCCCCTTTGACAATAGTCTTTATTGAGACTATTTAGAATATTAACCCATTTATATTTAATACAATTTTACTAATAAAACTATTTGCTTTCTAATTGTCCCATCTGTTTTATATTCCTTTTTTTTTCACTCTTTTGAATTAGTCAAATAATTTTTACTGTTCATTCTCCTTTTCTCCACCATTAGCTTATTAGTACAAACATTTTAACTTTTATTTTAGGAGTTGCTCTAGAGCAAGGTTTCTCAACCATGTTATGACTAACATTTGCATTGAATAATTCTTTATGGGGAAGGTGATGTGCTGTTCTGTGTTTATTGTAGGATGTTTAGCAGCATACATAACTTCTACCCACTACATACCAAGAATACCAATGACCCTCTTACAAACAAGACAATCAAATGTTGTTTTCAGACATTGTCAAATATCTCCTGTGGGGCAAAATCTCTCCTCACGAGAACCACTGCTCTAGACCCAGACTGTCCAATATGTTAGCTAGTGGCCACATGTGAGCATGTGAAATGATCAACAAAATTGATGAACCTCTAGCCAGACTCATTTAAAAAAAAAGAGAAAGAGAGAAAGAACCCAAATATTCTTTTTCTTTTCTTTTTTCTTTTTCATGTTTTTTTTTTTTTTGTATCTCCTTTATGCGTAAGGTTAGGTTGTTTATTTGAGATTTTTTCCTACTCATTGATGTAGGCCTCTATTGCTATAATTTCCTCTTAAAACAGCTTTTGCTGAATCCCAAAGATTCTGCACTGTTGTGTTTTCATTTTCATTTTCATTTTTCTCCACATAATTTTTGATTTCTTCTTTGATTTCTTGGTTGACCCATTCATTGTTTAGTAGCATGTTATTTAACCTCCATGTACTTGTGGTCTTTCCAGATTTTTTTCTTGTGATTTATTTCTAGTTTCATAACGTTGTGGTCAGAAAAGATTCATGGTTTGACTTCACTCTTTTTGAATTTGTGGCCTAATATGTGATCTATTCTGGAAAGTATTCCCTGTGTGCCTGGGAAAACAAAATGTATATTCTCTTCTTTTAGGATGGAATGCTCTGAATTTATGTGTTAGATCTATCTGGTCTAGTGTGTCATTGAAAGTCACTGTTTCCTTGTTGATTTTCTATTTGGATGATCTGTCCAATGATGTAAGTGGGGTGTTATAGCCCCTACTGTTACTGTATTACTATTGATTAATTTCTTTGTTATTAACTGTTTTATGTATTTGGGTGTTTCATGTTGGGTGCATAAATATCTACAAGTGTTATACTTTCTTGTTGGATTGTCCCCTTTATTGTTATATAGTGTCCTTTTTCATCTCTTTTTTACAGTCTTTGTGTTAGTCTATTTTGTCCTATGTAAGTATTGTTACTCTGGCCTTCTTTTGACATCCATTTGCATGACAATGTTTTTCCATCCCCTCACTTTCAATCTGCAGGTGTCTTTAGGTCTGCAATGAGTCTCTTATAGGCAGCATATAGATGAGTCTTTTTTTTGTTTGTTTTTTAATCCATTCTGTCTCCCTATGTCTTTTGATTGGAGCCCTTATTCCATTTACATTTAAAGTAATCATTGATAAGTATGAATTTATTGTCATTTTGTTACTTGTTTTGTGGTTGTTTTTGTAGTTCTTCCATGATTGTTTCTTCTCTTGCTCTCTTCTCTCATGGTTTGCTGGCTTACTTTAGTGATATACTTCAATTCCTTTTTCTTTATTTTTTGCATATCTATTACTAGTTTTTGATTTGTGGTTACTATTAGGTTCGTATTTAACATCTTCTGTGTATAGCAATCTTATATTGAGTTGATGGTCACTTAAGTTTGAGTCTGTTCTGTACTCCACTGTCTCCACATTTTAGGTGTATGCTGTCATACTTTACACCCTTTTATTTTGCGAGTCCTCGCACTGATTTTTACAGATATACTTATTTTACTGCCTCTGTGCTTTGTATTTTTCTTACTCTTATAATTTTTCCTTTCCACTCAGAGTGCCCTTTAACATTTCTTGTAGGGCTGGTCTCACGATCATGAACTACTTTAGCTTTTGTTGGTCTGGGAAATTCTATCTCTCCTTCTATTCTTAGTGATAGCTTTGCTCGATAGAGTATTGTTGGCTACAGACTTTTTTTTTCTTTAAGCACTTTGAACATATCATGCCACTCCCTTCTGGCCTGCAATGATTCTGCTGAAAAACTTGTGATAGCCTAATGGGGGTTTCCTTCATATGTAATTGTCTTCTTTTCTTGTGCTGCTTATAAAATTCTCTCTTTATCACAACTTTTTGCCATTTTAATTACGATGTGACTTGGTGTGGACCTCCTTGGTTGATTTTGTTGGGGAATCTCTGCCTTCTTTATCTGGATATTTGTTTCCTTCCTCAGATTCAGGAAATTTTCAGCTATTATTTCTTCAAATACATCTCTGCCCCCTTTTATCTCTCTTTTTCTGGGATTCCGACAATGAGAAATGTTATTACACTTGATAGAGTCACTGAGTTCCTTCAGTCTATTATCATTTTGCACATTTTTTTTTCTCACCTGCTCAGCTTGATTACTTTCCAATACTGTCTTCTCTGAGTTTCTATTTCATTCTTCTCTTTCTATAGCCTGCTGTTTATTTCATTAGTTATTTGTAATTTCATCTATTGTGTTCTTCATCTCTGATTGGCTCTTTTCTATGGCTTCTGTCTCTTTAGTAAGGGTCTCACTGATGTCCTCCACTGTTTTCTCAAATCCAGCCAGTGCCTTTATTATCATTACTTTAAATTCTCTATCAGACATATTACTTATATATGTTTCACTTTGGTATCTTGCTGTGATTTTGTCCATTTCTTTCATTTAGAACATATTCCTCTCTTTCCTCAATTTATCTGCCTCTCTATTTCTGTGTGTCAAGGAGGTGAGCTACATCTCCTGTGCTTAAAAGAAATGGCCTCATGAAGAAAAGTTCCTATAGTACCCTGCAGTGAAGTTTCCCTGGTTCACCAGTATCTGGCACTTCAGGGATGTCCGCTATGTGTGTTCTGTGTGCCCAGCTGTTGTGCCCTTTTCCTGTTGGCTACCTTTTCCTTCAGTTCCATTATCTGCAGAGGCTTTCTTTGCTCATGTGGGCAATGTTTGCTCCCCAGCCACGGTGGGGCACACAGTTGTAACAACGTGTGCCCCGTCTACTTGCAAAATGAGACCTGCTGCCACCCACTGGGACCAAGGCCCCACAAAGCATGCTGGTCAGGAGATGGGAGACACAGTATTAGGAAGGTTTGTGCCAGCCTTCTGGGGGTAGGGATCCACAGTGCCCAGATTGAGGCAAATGTGACTAGGAAGGGTGGATTCCCTAAAGCACAGGGGGACAGGGCTTGGTGTAAGCAAGTTTGGTAGTGAATGTGTGCTGGTTCCCACTGGTTGCCATCTGTTTTAGCT
The DNA here is from genome assembly GCF_018350195.1 of Panthera tigris. NCBI lineage: Eukaryota > Metazoa > Chordata > Mammalia > Carnivora > Felidae > Panthera > Panthera tigris. Next base: position 122,665,224 of record NC_056663.1, on the reverse strand, counting down.
GGGTAGCAAGGGAGGTACAAGATGCCTGCCAGCTTCTTTGTTCCTGGAGAAGTCCCTCTGGGAACCCTGCCCCTTCTGGGATATACTCTGAAATGCTAGGTAACTCTCCCTCCCATTTACCCCAGGCATTTTACACACTGCAGATTCTATGTTGTAACTCCTTGTGCTGTTTGTTGTACTGTCTCTTTAAGGGCAGGGACTCAGCTTCCTGTCTGCTCTAGGTTTTCCCAGAGCCGAGCCCTCAGATTTTTAAAATTCCAGCCTTTAAGTCTTTTAAGACTTGGTTGTAAGAATTCGGCCCCTCTAGTGTACAAAACCAAATGTTATGAGGATTTGTCTTCCCCATGCAGACTCCCTGGTGTGACAGTCTATTTCTTGCCCTTCATGCCCATGGCTTCCTAACCACCCCTCTATAGATGGCCATGGTCTTCCTCCCCACCATATCTCCAGCCTTCCTACCCTCTTCTGTATCTTTAGTTGTGGAGTTTGTTCTGCCCATCTTTGGGCCATTTTCTGGGTTATTTCACTGATGTGAGTGTTATCTAGTTGTATAAGATCTAGGGGATAAGATGAGTTTAGGATCCTCTTATTCTGCCATCCTGTGACTTTAGAACACTTTCACACTATTAATTACTCCTTCTCTCCTTTTGTGTTATTGCTGTCAAGTATTTTAACTCAAGATATTATAAATGTCATTTGCCATTACTATTATTGTTTTATACAGTTAATGCTAACCCACATTTGACACGTTCTGTTACTATTTGCTGCTTCCTGCATTTCCATGCTTCCATTTGGAATCATTTCTTTCTGGCTGATGCACTCCCTTTTTTGTTTCTTTTAATGCACACCTACTATTGATTAATTCTTTCAATTTTTGTTTTTCTGAAAATGTCTTTCATTTCAGGTAAATGAATTATTATATGTATGTACATTTATGTCACCACAACCTAGATCAAGCATTCTAGAAGCATTTCCACCAGTCTAGGAGGTTCCATTATGCCTCTCCTAATCAATATTTCCCCAAAGGTAATACTATCCTGATCTTTACAACTATAAATTAGTTTGCCTGCTCTTGAACTTCATATAACTGGACTTACACAATATGTGCTGCTTTGGGCCTGGTTTCTTTTGCACAAAATTGTGTTCATGAGATTTATCTATTTGATTGCATGTGGCAGTTTTATGAATAATATTCCATTGCATGACTATACCATAGTTGATTTATCCATTATTATATTGATGTAGATTTGAGTTGCTTCCAGATGATTGAGATTATGAATAAAGCTGCTATAACCATTCTTGTACATGTATTTGGTAAACACAGTATTCACTGTACTAGGAATGAAATTGTAGACTGTTTAACAGATGACTGCCAAACAAATTCCCAAAGTAGCTATACCAATCATCCTTCCTATCAACAATTATCATTATGAGAGTTCATTTCTTCACATCCTCACTAACCCCTTGGTATAGCTCATCTTTTTATTCTTAGCCTTTCTGGTGGATATCGGGCTTTGAGTATACAGAAGTCTTATGAATGTATTCTGACCTTTGGCTTCCCTTTTCGCCTCTTAATGGTGTCTTTCAATAGACATAAATTTTTAGTTTTAGTGAAGTCCAATTTTGTTCTCTATTATGGTTATTATGATTGATTTTAAGGATAATTGCTTACTCCAAGAATATGAAGATACTTTCTTATTATTTAGTCTAGAAGTTTTATTATTTAACATTCACATCTAGTTCTATGATCCATCTTAAATTATTATAAATGCTTTTGGAGAGAGAGAAAAAACATGAGTTGGGGTGTGGGGCACAAGGAGAGAAAGAGAGAGAATCTTAACCAGGCTCCATGCTCAGCACAGAGCCCAATATGGGGCTCAATCCCATAATCCTGGAATCACGACATGAGCTGAAATCAAGAGTCGGATGCTCAACCTACTGAGCCACCCAGGCACCCCAAATTATTATAACTTTTGAAGGATATATTTGCGGGTTTGTTATTATAAGGCATTTGCTTTCATTTGATTATAGAAATTATTGTATTGTTTGGTATTTCCATCATTGCTGTTGAGAAATCTCATCGTACTTCTTTAAAGAGTTTTTTCCTTCCAGCTGCTTATAAAATGTTCTCTTTGTAATCACTTTTAGCAGTTCAGCTATTAATGTACCTACATATGATTTTAATTATCCTGCTTGGAGTTCATAAAGCTTCCAGATTCTATGACTTGATATCTTTCGTAAATTTTAGAAAATCTAGGTCATCATCTCTTCAAATATTACTTCTGCTCATTCTCTCCTCTCCTTCCAGAGCTCAAATTACATGTAACTTAGAATATGTCATCATGCCCCAAAATTCTCTTATGCTTTTTTTTCCATTTCCTATCTCTTTTTCTTATTCTAATTCAATCTGGATAATCTTTTCTAATCTTTTTTTTCTCATTTATCAATCCTTTCTTCAGTCATGTCTAATCTGCTATTAAGCTCATTAAGTTCTTATTTGAGTTACCATAATTTTAAGCTTTTTAATTTTCAAAAAATTTGTCAAAATTTCTGTTGAAATTTCTTTTATCTTTTTCCTTGAACGTATTGACAGTTACTCTAAATTTCATGTGCAATAAATACAATATATGGATCTCTATGGATTTATTTATTTTATCTGTTTTGGTTTTTTTCTCTCACGTTGTGGTCTCATCCTGGAATATCTATAACTTTCCACAAAATACTGGAAGTTATGTATAAAAATTTGTAGTGATAACTTGAATCTCTGATGCTGTCTTTCTCCAGAGAAGACTTACTTCTTTATTTATGTACTTATTTTTGAAACGTTAGAATAGGGATAATCACCTGAACACGCTCTGGGGCTATACCAATTCAAAGTTTTGGTCTTTGTGATAACTTTATATCTTTTATTTGTACCATTTCTAGTGGGCCTCAACTGAGAGTCTAGAGTGTTTACCAAATCCTCTTTCCTTTGATGGTCTCTGAACTCAAATTTTATCTCCCCAGCATCATGAGAAATGAAACCCCTGTGCAGTTAATCAACCTCTTGGCCACTGCTTTCTATCTGATATCTAATCCCCCGCTATTGTACACAATTAGTGTACAGTTAGTACATGCCTGGAGGGGATAAGCAGCACAGATTGTTGGGATCATCTCAATTTATATACCTCTTTTTCCAATATCCTGGGTTCAGGGTTTCTTTTCCTAGTTGCTTCAAAGCCAATTTTTTACTTTATTCCGTTCTGTTAAAGTTGTTGTTGGAAAGTAAGTAATTATGATATAAGCTTGTCCATCTATACAGAAGTAAAAATCCTCTAAATCTGTCTCTGTGGATTATGTCTGTGAAAAAGAAAAAATGGAGGAGAAAGACCAGTAGGAAGATAATAACAATCTGAAGTATTGAACTTCAATCTGAGATTAAGACAGAGACAAAAAGTATATTGAAAAGTGAAAATTACTAGAATTTAGGGATCAGATGTGATCAGATATGTAAAAAAAAAAAAAAAAAGATTCAGAAGCGACAAAAAGAACCAAGCATGCTTAGATGATGGATAGTGGTGCCACTAACTGAACAGGGCACACAAGTTAAAACAGGATTGAGGGGGTCACAATGGAAAGGGATGTGGTCAAAAAGAAGAGATAATAAATTCTGCTTTGATTATGTTCAAGGTGTGTGTGGACCTGTTAAACAGAAATAGCCACTAAACAACTAGATTTGGGAAAAGAGGTTTGGACTATTGATACAAATGTGTAGTTACCTGAAATATAAGTGGTGGTTAAAATTATGATGCATGCAAAATGATATGCTATATTTATCAGGTGTTGGGCCTACAATTATGCAGGTAAAGTTCTATATGCAGAATAAGTGAACAAGGCTTAGGACATAACCCTGGAAAACCTGGATAATTAAGATAAAGGAGGCAAATAAATGTTTAGAAGCAATATCAATTAATTATATACAAAAATAGTTCAGCAGTCCAAACAAAAACCATCAATCCCTTTTTTTCAGTTATTCTGTGAAAAATCTTTTCTTCCCAATGTTAACTGTTCTATATTCTTTCTTTGTGTAGTTCTAACTTAACAAAGCTAGCATTTTAGTAAGCCCATAGTAAAACGGTTATCATGTATTTCCATAAAGATTTATGAATCTGGAACAAGACACAAACACCAGAATGATAAAGGAAACAAAGGTAACATGAATAAATTCAAGCTGGGGTTGATCTGGTATTACAGGTTTAGAGAATAGGCTCTTGGGGCACCTATGTGGCTCAGTCAGTTAAGTATCCACCTCTTGATTCCAGCTCAGGTCATGATCTCACAGTTTGTGGGATCAAGCCCCATATTGGGCTCTATGCTGACATCATGAAGCCTACTTGGGATTCTCTCTCCCTCTCTCTCAGCCCCTCCCCCACTTGCACACACACACTCTCTCTCTATCAAAATAAATAAACTTAAAAAAGAGAGAGAATACTTTCTAAAGTAAGACTATAGGTTGTAAAATCTGAATGCCAAATTTGCATCCTGACTCTTCCACTTACTAGTTGTGTGACTTTGGGAAAGATGCTTAATTTCTCAAAGCCTCAGTTTTCTTATTGATGAAATAAAAATAATAGCAGTACTTATCCCATTGGGTTGCTATTACAGCAAAATGAAAGAATGTGTGTAAAGTGTTTAGCACAGTGTCAGGTATATAATAAACTATACATAAATATGGGAAGGTATATAACTTCAGACCAATTAAATTATATAAAGGTAAAATTGGGGTGAACATTCACACCACGGTTGGATTCAAGCTTAAAACACATTTTACCTATGTCCAAATGCCAGGGGAACTTAATTGCAATGTTTTTCACCCCTTTGATTACCAAAACTAATCAAACTTTGAATATTTCCTTTTTGCTATGTTGTCCCCTAAAATGAAAATAAAGATGAACTTCCTACATAGAATGACCATCTTTTTGTCAAAGCATGTGAATGACCATGTTCCTTCCTTTAATTGCCTTTGTATATGTAATGGAGGTAATTGTAATATATGCCTTCCAAACTAGAGGGAAGGGTTATTGGCTTATGCAAAGGTATATGCTATATTTATCAGGTATCGGGCCTCAATCAATCATACTGTCAAAAGATCTAGTTACTGCTCCTGTTAAAATTTCATGTGATTGGAATTCTCCTGGGGAATTAATTCTCCTAAACCAAGAACAAAATTTGTATTTGGCCAAGATGATAGCTTCACTCTTGAAACCAACAAATTTTAATGATTGAAAAGCTAAATACTTGCTATTTATCCAAAGATAATAAGCAAGTTTATATTCAGCACTAACTGTATTGACTTTACTTTCTTTTGCCTTCAGAGATCTTTTTTCAACATTTTTTTTACCTCTAATACTGTCTCCACTTGAATGTGCTTAGTTAAAATGCACTAATGCATTCAGAAAACATTCTTCTTTCTTCAAGAAAGCCACTTTACCTGGGTGCATGGAAAAGAAGAAACTTGTTGACTCTATTCTCTCATTTTCCATATTTTACAAGTCAGAAATGTTAAAAATGAGGCAGCTACAATGTATTCTTAAGAGTCTTTCAGCTTTAGGTAGCAGAAACAATACAAATTATTTGGTACTCAAAACAAATGTATAGGCAAGTAACTGCAATGCACAGGAATGGCGCTGGCTTAGACACAAATAAATCAAGGGTTTCAAACTGCATCATCACAACCTTCATTACTATTGAAGTCTTCACTGAAGTCTGTATGTCTCTTCCTCTATTTCTCTCATCTCTCTTATCTCTCTGGAAAAATATGTGTATTGGTTTTCTTTTGCTGCTTTAACAAATTATCACAAACTTGATGGCTTAAAACAATGCAAGATTTAGTCTCTTCAAGTTCTGAAAGAAGTCCAAAATAAGTCTTGTAGGGCTAAAATCAAGGTGTGGACAGGAATCATTCTCTCCAGAAGTTCCAGGATAGAATCTGTCCCTTGCTATGATGGTTAATTTTAATGTGTCAACTTGACTGGGCCACATGGTATCCAGATATTTGCTTTAAATATTATTCTGGGTGTGTCTATGAGGGTGTTTTAGGGTGAGACTAAACATTTGAATCTGCAGGCTAAGTAAAGCAGATTGTGCGTGGGCCTCATCCAATCCATGGATGATCTGGATAGAACAAAAAGGGCAGAGTAAGGAAGAATTTGCTCTCTCTGCTTGTTTTGGATATGGGACGTCAGTTATCTGCCTTCAGACTCAAACTCAAACTGGAACTTCATCATTGTTCTCCTAGGTCTCTCTAGCTTGCTGACTAAATATCTTGGGACTTCTCAGCCTCCATAACCACATGAGCCAATACCTTATAATAAATCTCTTTATGTTTTTTTTTTTTTTTTTCTGTTTCTCTGGAGAACCCAAACTAATGTACTTGCCTCCTCGAGCCTTTGGAAGTTGCCAGCATTCCTGGTTTGTGGCCACATCACTCTAACTCTCTGCCTTTATGGTCATTTTGTTTTCTCCTCACTCTGTTCTCCTGCTCCCTCTTATAAGGACTCTTGAGATTACATCAAGCCCACCCAAAATGAAATATCCAGATAATCCAGGATAATCTGCTCATGTCAAATATTAATTTAATCATATCTTTAAAATCTCTTTTACCCTGTAACATATGCACAGGTTCTAGAGTTTCAAATGTCAACATCTTTGGAGGGCCGTTATTCATCCAACCAGAGAGGATGTCGTGTTCACCAATTCTAGCAGAGAAATCCTAGGGAAGACTCTAATTGGCCCAGTTTAGGGAACATGTACATCCCTAAGTCAAACATCATGGCCAAAGGGATGTCAGGATTAGTCAGCCTAACTTGCATGCCTACTCCTGAGGGATGGAATGGAAATGTTGTAACCATGGTCCAATTAGGTTTATAGGAATTTGGAGTGGAAAGGCTCCCCAAAAGAAATGTTGCATTACCAGAAGAGAGGAGGGATGGTGGTTAGACAAAAACAAACAAACAAAAAAACCCACAACAGATGCCCAGTACATATCTGAATGCTCTTTGGCAACAACAGTAGAACTCTTCTTATTTAAAAATTCTATGTGTGAGACTGTGTACTTGTCTGTATGTTTTCAGTCTGGAACAACAACAACAACAAAAAAGACTTGAATAAGGGAATGGGATTTAGAGGTAAACCAACCTGAATTTATAGTTTGACTCTACCCTTTTTGGCTGCATATAACATTTGACATGTTATTGAAATTTCCTGATTTTCAGTTTCCTCACAGGTAAAATAAAGTCACTTACTATATCGCACATGGATATTTGTCATGTTTCCAACCCAGTACATTTGAAAATATCTTTATTATAGTGGAATATTCCTGGGGAACCTGGGTGGCTCAGTCGGTTAAGCATCTGACTGCAGCTTAGGTCATGATCTTACAGTTTGTGAGTTCGAGCCCCATGTCGGGCAGAGTCTGTGTCTCCCTCTGTCTCTGTGCCCCTTTCCCGCTCATTCTCTGTCTCTCAAAAATGAATAAACATTTTTTTAAAAAGATATTTATAGTGGAATATTCTCAGTCTTAAGAGTGCTGCTTCCACAGGGTAGAATCCAGAAAACTAAATTCCCTGGGGTGCATGGGTGGCTCAGTCAATTAAGCATCTGACTTCAGCTCAGGTCATGATCTCATGGTTTGTGAGTTCAAGTCCCACACTGGGTGAGCTTGAGCCCTGCTTCAGTTGAGCCCCACTTCTCTCTCTCTCTCTCTCTCTCACACACACACACTCTCTCTCTCTCTCACTCTCTCTCTGCCCCTCACTCACTTGCACCCTCTCCCTCTCTCTCTCAAGAAAAAAAAGAAAAAAGAAAATTAAATCCCCAGCCTCTCTTGCATCTAGACCTGAGGCTATGACCGTGACTCGGCTTCTCTATTCAGACTTATATGCACCGGAATTTGCATCAGTAAGTGAGCAACAAGTAGGAGTCTCCAGTCTGAATGCATTTTTGCTGCTTCTTTTGATGGTAGCAGCAATAGTGTATGCAGTTTCTCAGTGGTTTGATGGTCAACTTCCTGGCACATAAGTGGCATGGGGGCTTGGGGAGGAGCTGGGAATTGGCACCACCTTCCCTAATGCTCTGTAGGACAGCAAGAGAAGCAGTGGTTTCCTCTTTAGTCCAACTGTACCATATGGTGTTGAGAATTGTTTCTAGGAGTATAAGTTGAAAGTCCAGTTCTCTAGGCCTTCTAACAATTCTGCAAGCCAATGAATATCCTTGTAATAAACTCCCTTCTCTGCTTAATTAGCTAAAGAGAATTAGCTTCAGTTGCTTGAAATTAAGAGTGATGACTGATAGATCTACCTCAGGGTTGGTGTATAATTAAACAAAATAAAGTATTGTCACATAATTGGGCTTCTTTAATTTGCCTGCCACTTGGGATCATCTCCCAAATACACTATCTGTGCCCAAGCTCTTGTTTCAGGGTCGGCTTTTGAGGGAACCCAAGGAGGACAGACCACGTTAAAGGAAGCGCAATCCCAAGAAAACAGTAAACATTGACTTTGAACATTTCAGATAAAAAGAGGCATTTGAAACTAAAATTCCAAAGTGAATGTCCCAATCATTCTTTTCTTCAAGTCAAATTGCTTGAACATGGAATTTTATTTTTAAAATTTTGGAATGATTCCCATGACTTTCTATGCCATTAAGGTATCTGGCATAGATTATTTATTTTCCACAGAAATGTTGACAAAATTCTCTAAAGGGAATAGTATTTTTAATATATCAAGTTATCTCTGTGTTTATCCCAGAAGTAAAAGGTTTCATATGTGTTTGCACTGAAAATAGTGCTGAAATTTGAGAATGTACTTAAAAGGAGAAGACTAACATGCAGTAATATTCTACTGGTTGGAATGTATTTTAGAAGAAATCTAATTACTTTCACAGAATAGTTGAAAACCTTAGACCTAGAATATGTGAATGATTTTCATTTGAACAAATTAAGAGAATTGATTCATCTTTGTTGCAAAGCAATCTAGTTACATTTAGTCAGGGAACATTCACAATGTTTGAGCTCAGTGTTTCTGGAAACCTAAAAAGAAAACTAGAGCACATTTTCCCTGCAGGCTATAACTTGAAAATTCAATTAAGATTTATTGATAAAAGACTGCACCAGCTAAAATATATTATCCTAATTTAGGAATCAATAAGCATTTCTGTGATTTTTATGCACTATAAATTATATACTTTAATTTATACCTATCTGATGTCCAAATGTGTTGGCAAATAAGATGCCTAAAGCAACGTATGGGGATAGAATAGAATTCTGCTAATGTTGAAAAGATGTGGCATTTGTATTCTAAGCATAACAGAGCTTATGTGGACTGTTTTAACAACTTGCATACTAGAATCATTACATTTATATAGTGTCCCTTCTGTCTCTAGTCTTTTACACCTGGCTGAGCCACCCACACACCATAAAGACAGACTGAAAGCACTGAAAGTTTTAGGCAATTGCCTCCACACTTTCCCATTTCTCTCCCCCAAAACTTATACCTCCTTCTGGCCTGCTTTGGCTTTTGATAGCCTGTATGTGTAATAAGGTTTCAGGTGGGGCTGAATTTAGAACAGTGACTGGGTGGCTCAGTTAGTTAAGTGGCCTACTCTTGATTTCAGCTCAGGCCATGATTTCAAGGTTTGTGAGTTTGAGCCCCACTTCAGGACTCTACACTGTCAGTGCAGAGCCTACTTGAGATTCTCTCTTTCTGCCACTCCCCTGTGTGTGCTCTCTCTCCCAAAATAAATAAATACACTTAAAAAAAATATTGAATGACAAACTGGCAACATTTCTTGGGTTAGTTTCCTGTAGCAAGTCCCCTTGGAGATGTCTGTTTTGCTCTCACTTATGTAAGATGGTCAGGGCACCTGTTCTCATGGGGGCGAGTCTCATAACCTCATGTTTTTCCTAAAGACTTCTTGATATACAGAGCATGCTTTTAGTGGAAGGTATGGGGAAATTTGCATACTGATGAAGATGCCATTTGAGAAAAAAAAATGAATCAAGATCTGAACAACTTCCTTTTTGAGATTTAACATTGTTAGAAATTTTCTGACAGATTGAGGTGGTTCAGTCCAAGATTTTTCATTGGAAAGTAGCACCAAGGACTCTGAAGTAGAACTCTCCCTCAGTGATTTGTCTTTAAGACTCAGCCAACTCAAGACCTAGATGTCTAAAATAAGCACATGGGATGCATGAAAATACTCCAGTAGCTTCCGGTAATGGCCTAGCATAGATCCTTTGGGGACCAATGGCTGAATGTGTGCAAGTATAAATTTGAAAATTAACTATGCTATAACTGTAGAGGGCTAAGGGATCTGGCCAAGTAAAGGATATCCTTGTAGCAGTGGAAAGTGTTCCTGAGACTGTGTAGAACAGGTGCTTAGTAGAGATACCAAGTACAAAAGCGGAACACCTCTGGTGTTAAAAGACTTGATAGACTTTTTGGATCTCTCCTCTAGCTTCTTTCTGAAAGCTGAACTGACGATTGTGAATGATTTGTTATGGGAAGATCACAGTAGGCAGACATTGGTGTTTCTGCAAATTTGAGAATGAGATATGTCAGGCTGATAAACTCAGTTGTGGTTTCCAGCTTTATTTACTTTTAGAGTTTTGAAGCCTCCCTCTATTTTTATATCTTTGGGTATAAGCCACATATATTGTGAAACTTAGATCACAGTTCTATTTTTTTAATGGGAGTGTAATAACTGAGCAGGAAAACATAGTTGATAAATTTACTTTTTAAATATCAACATAAGTCAAAATGTTAAGAAAAATTTTAAGAACAAGAAAATAGTGTATAGATTTATAATACCCTTTTTCACAAATCTCAGTGTTTAAGTGAACAGTAGGGAGCTGGCTAACTGAGAAAGATCCTGAGATACAGATTGATTGAATGATAAGAGAAGACTATTCTGTGTTAGAATGAATAGGTGGCAAGTAGAAGACCTAGACAAAAACAAGACCAAATATAGCCAAGAAATTTACATTGTTTGTCTTAACTCTGTACTTTAAAACCCGATTCACACTCCCATTCCTTATATAGCTGGCACCCAATAAAGAAACAGAACTTTGGAAAAAAATATGTTAGAAAACAAAATGAAAGAGGGGTACCTGGGTGGCTCAGTCGGTTAAGGCACCTGGGTAGCTCAGTCAGTTAAGTGTCCAACTTTGGGTCAGGTCATGATCTTCGGATCAGGTTTGTGAGTTCCAGCCCCTCGTGGGGCTCTGTGCTGACAGCTCAGAGCCTGGAGCCTGCTTCAGATTCTGTGTCTCCCTCTCTGTCTGCCCCTCCCCCACTCACACTCTGTCTCTCTCTCTCCTTCAAAAATAAATACATATTTAAAAATTTTTTTAATGAAAGAAAGAAAATCAGATTTTAAAAATAAGGTACTTAGTAATAATCTTAAAAATAAAAGTATAAGATTTACTTGGGAAAAAAATGGGAAATAGAGATATACTTTGTATAGAATGACTTAATAATATAAATATGAGAATTTTCCCAAAGCTTAATGGGTTAAATCAATGTCATCCCAAAAAAAATTCCAAAAAAGCTTCCTTTTTTCTTTTTGGACTTGCAAAAATAATTCTGGAGTTCACCTATAAAAATAAATGTATTAGTGTAGAGCCAGAATACTTCTGAAAAAGAATATTAATATGAAGGGAAAATACCTACCAGATGTTACTATATGTAAATCTTCAACATTACGGAATATGATTACTAGCAAAGAACAGACAAATCTGTGAAACAAGAGAATTCAGAAATAAACCCCCAAATATATAGGAATTTACCACATAGTAAATATATCTTTTTGAGTCTCTGAGGGGTGAATGGATTATTCAATAAATGATACTGGAACAACAGGGTAGCAATTTAAGAACAATCTCACAATAAATTCCAGATAAGTAAATATTTAATTGTGAAAATAAAAACATAAAAGAACTAAAAGAAAAGATGAGACCTTTTTTTTTTTTACAATCTTAGAGTAGGAGACTTTATAGGAAGATTGAAAATCCAGAAGTCATTAAGAAATAGAGTCATACATATGACTAAACAAAAACTAAGAGCTCCTACAAGACAACAATAAATATTACAAATAAAGACAAAACACAACCAACCAAGTAGCTGGAGAAAAAATAATTTGTAACACATGACAATTAAGTTCTAATTTTTTTAATATACAAACAACATTTGTTAATCAATAAGAAAAAAAGCAACCGAATAGATAAAAATTGACCTAGGATATAGACTTGGAAATACACTTAAAATATTTTCTTTCAGAAAGAAATGATGCAGGCACAAAACAAAGTCTCTTTCGTGAGTCTTAATTCTAGTAGGCAGGGCTGATAATCAGCTGGTAAGTTTTGTACAACCACACTAGTTGCTATTATGACTTATGCCCAATCCGATTGATTAGTGCCCATACCCTTCCCTGTTGTTAAATATTTTAAATATCATCCCTGCTAGTAGAGGATTAACAGACAATAAACCAAAAAAATATACATACCAGAGTTTCTCAACCTCTTCACTACTGATATTTTGAACTGAATAGTTGTTTATGTTGGGGGCTGTTCTGTACATTGCAGGATGTTTAACAACATCTCTGGCCTCTAACTCACTATATGCCAGTAGTAGCAGCTCATCCACCTCAGGAAAATCAAAATGGTCTCTAAACATTGTCAAATGCCCCTCCCACTGTTGAGAACCACTAATACATATAATATGCCAGGTAGAGCATTATAAAGTGTTATAAAGGAAAATAAAGGTGGGTGGGGAGTGACAGAATGGAGGGAGGCCATATGCTACTTTCAGTAGGGCGGTCAGGTAAACACTCTATGAAAAGATGACATTTGAGCAGCAACTTTAAAGTGAGGGGCGCCTGGGTGGCGCAGTCGGTTGAGCGTCCGACTTCAGCCAGGTCACGATCTCACGGTCCGTGAGTTCGAGCCCCGCGTCAGGCTCTGGGCTGATGGCTCGGAGCCTGGAGCCTGTTTCCGATTCTGTGTCTCCCTCTCTCTCTGCCCCTCCCCCGTTCATGCTATGTCTCTCTCTGTCCCAAAAATAAATTAAAAAACGTTGAAAAAAAAAAAAAATTTTAAAGTGAGTGAACTCCCTTTGAGTGTGAGAGAGGGAAGAGGATTCCAAGCAGAGGAAACAGCAAGAGCAAAGACTGAAACATGAGCAGGTCTGGCATGGTTGAGGAATAGTGAGAAAGCCACACTAGTTGGAACGGAGTGAGAGTGGGATTGATAAATGAGGTCAGAGAAGACTCCAAGAGTCAGATCTTTTAGGGTATTCCAGGCTTTGGAAAGAACTTCAAATTTTACCTTGGATAAAATGGAAAACCACAGGACAGTTTTGAGAGAAGATTGATATGATCCATCTTATTTTAACAGAAAAAAAAAGGAGTAAAAATAGCTATGAATCTATGAAAAAATTATCAACTTCAGTTGTAATTAATTCAAAGGACTTTAAAAAATTGATGTATAATTTTTTTTCACCTAGGATATTAGCAAAGATTACAAAGTTGAAACATTCAGTGATACCAAATCTTTAGGGAAATAAGCACATTCCTCTGCTTTTAATGGATGTAAACTGGTACAACTTCTTTGGAGGACAATTTGTCAACACCTATTAAAATTTAAAAATTGATGCAGTAACTGCATTTAAAAGGAATTTAACATACAGATGTACTCCACAAATGTACAAAAACATAAAATTATTTCAGGGGCATTGTTTGAAATATTAAGAATTCAGCATTTTGCTCAGTGTTCACTAACATTGGACTGGTTATATAAATTACAGCAAATCTATATAATAGAAGTTGTGCAGTAATCAAAAAGTTTAAGGTAAATCTACATAGGCTGATATGGAAAGATCTTCAAAATATATTGCTCATTCAAAAAAAAATAAAGCTAAATACAAAGCAGTTTATCGTATAATTCCATTGTTATTTAAAAGGATTAAAAAGATGTATGTGTTTTGCCTTAAGGATACTCGTTTTCTTTATATCTGATTTCAATTAACTGATTTGTTCCCTATGTTTTTCATTAAACACAATACAAGATGATTACTAATGAATAGTTCCTTTTGTTTGCACGCTTGATTTTTAGAATTTTGTTTACTTTGTAGATTTATTTTGGGGGACTCTGCTTTTTAAGATATTACATTTTTACATTTATATTTTAATTTAATTTCATAATAAATATAATAATTCTACAAGTAAAAATCTGATGAACTAGTATATGGTTAGAATATTCTTGGAGAGGTACATAGAGAAATGTTAACAATGATTATCTCTGGAGAATGGAACCAGAAGTGGATGGAGTAGGAAATTTTATATTTCATTTTATACCTCCAAGTACTCATTTAAGGGTTTTAGCATGTTCATATTTTCTACAATATCAATAATACTTCAAATTAAAAGAATACAATCTTCTGGAATACTAGTGCTATTCCATGAACAGTCTCTATACCAGTGGCTTTGAACTCCTGTCTTCTGGGCCTGTCTCTTATTCCTGGTCTAGGATTACTTCTTGGAAATAATGACAAATTTGGTTTTCCTGGTTTTTATGCTCAATTCTCTGAACTCCATTTGCATTTGGTCTGGCTTCCATTCCTCCTAGTGCTCCAGGTAACCACCTCATGTGATTTCACGTGTGATCCATCTGTGTGCTTAACTGGCACCCACTGGTCTTCCATGAAAGCGGGCCAGACCAGAGTTTCATTAACTTCCAAGTACAAGCAACAGTATCACTTAGGGAAAGTGATGGCAAAGAAATAGTGATATTTAATACAAATTGACTTCATAAAGGTGCTCATTAACTATATTGTATTCAAGTTGAAGATAAAAACTGGTCGTTGTTGCCATGCTTTTATTATAAAGTTGTAGGTTATAATGAATGGCTTATATGGTTTAGGGCTGTGGGCATGCCTCGCTCAGAAGAGGTACCCACACCATATACAAACACAGTCATTACAAAATAGTAGACGAAGTTGGGTAATTGCTTTCTTACTGGCACTCAACAGGCTCATTTTTGGTGCCACACAGGCCACAGAATCTATAGGAATATTGTTTCAGATTGCCTTGGGGCCACATGTAGTTTGCAAGGGAAAACTTATCTGTTACCCACCCCACACCCCATGGTTAGTTTCCTGTCAAGATTCTTAAACACCACTTTCTGGCCATTACTCCTACTTCTCACGTGTAGGTTGAGTACTTTTCATCTCTGCTACTATGACAGGTTACCCTGAGTTGCTAACATGTAGCCAATAATAAATAATGGCATTCCTGACATTTCACAAGGAATAAAACAATGTACATAGGTGTACATGTCACTTTTTTGTTGTCCAAACTTATTTCATGCTTTTTCTAACCTTTATTTTTTGCCTAGTGTCTAACATCTATTTCTGAGCAGAGTTTTCTAGTTAAAAACTTCCTGATTTGTTGACATCTTCTGGCTAAATAACTGTCAGATTCCCATTTGGCCTTTAAACTTTCTTCAGCTCTAAGTGAATAAACACTAAAGGGGAAAAAAACACAGATGCTCAGAACCAGAGTAAATAGCATATGTTTTTTTCCTACTCTGCCAATGCCAGTAGTGGTTTGCAATCCTAATTAATAAATGTGGTTTACTGAAGCCAAAAAACAGTTATTATTTTTTCCAGGAATTACATTAAGACAGTATTAAAATGATTATTCAGGTACCCTACTCTTTAAGGACAGATGAGATTCTATATAACTGTCTGAAAAGCTAATTTGATGAAATCCTATTTGGTATTTTAATTACAGTATTGGGGATATTATTACCATGAAAAACAAATTCTCCAATCGCCGAGTGAAAAGCTTTCAGGAAAGAAAAGATTGCTGCGGTGGTCACTAATGTGGTTTGCTGGGCACTGTCAGATAATAGCACTCCGGATTATCATTGCATCTAGAGATCAGCTCTTTCTGCCTTCAGGTTTTGGACATTTGGACAGATCTTAGCAGTGACTTTCCTCCTTCATGATCTACCTTTCATTTTCCTTCCATTACAAAACCTTAGGAATTTCTCTTTTACCAGGGCGTGTCCACATTCTACATAAAATTCTCCTACCTCCTATGTTTTTAAAATGTGCTTATGGACCTACACAGATACATAACTAGCACATGGTATATTCCTTGGGAAAATTTTTTAACTTTAAATGGTATATTAGTTTAATTCCCTATTGTATCAATTTTGTAAGTTTTAAGTTTTACATACTGAATAATGGTTGAGATCTGCTATGAATTATATATATATATATACATATATATATATGTATATATGTATATATATACATATATATATATATATACATAGTAAACCTCACTACTAATGTAGAAAGTATGAGATATAATCAATAGAACTTTAATTTATATTCAACCAGCCTCAAAAGAACTGCTACCACTTTGTATGTGAATATCTATTTTATCTGAGATGTAAAAGGAAAAAACTGAAATTTTACTTGCCATCATAATAATTATTGGGAAGTGATAATAATGTTGTGTAAGTCTTTCAAAAATATGTTTTATGAGAAATTAAAATGTTTTGATGTTTTAAAAATAGGTTCTTAAATTTAAGATACATGCATTTGCAATATGAATGGAAGGTTTCTTGAAATCTAATTTTAATTACCTGCTTTGAAACTTGTGTGTTTTGTGACCATATATAATAACTGATGATTACTAATAAATAGGTAACTCATCAATTTTTACTTATTTAATAGTTATATTGTATTATCAGCTCTCACAAAGAATAATTACTTACAATTATTATATTTAGTTTTTTTCTTTTCAAGTACCTTTATGAAAAAGAGTTTCTAAAGTTCAAAACAAAAGCAAAAACATAATTTTGACCCAGATCTTTTTCCTGTATATGACTCATGTATATTCTCCTTCTAGAACTTCTTTTGAAGTGATGACAGGCCAAAAGATGGAAGAGGGAAACAATAAAGAGAAATCAAAATTTCACTGCAGTTATTTAATATTATTATAAAGTCAATTCACCAACTTTAAAAGAACAGATAGGAAGTGGTGAGAAAAGAGATCAGAGAGAATAAGTAAACAGATTTGATGAATGGATGAGAAATGGATTTCATTCAACAAGTAAAAAGAAGCCAGTAAAATTTCCTGATCAGGGTATTGACATAATAAAAATTATCTTTGCAAAGATTAATCTGCAACAAATTAACAAGATGGGAAACAAAATGATATAGGAATCTGTTATAGTACAGAGGTCCTGACTGCCTGGAGTAAAGTAGTTCTTATGCAGAGGCAGAGAGTGTATAAGAAATATTGTGAAGAAAAAATGGGTAGAGCTTTGGGACTAATTGGTGTAGGTAACAAATGAGAGGGAAAGATGAAAGCAACTCTCAGGCAATACGTTTATGTTGCAGCAAAGTTATTTGTTTTGTTAAGGACATCTTCTGAAGACTGTCATAGCTACCAACAGGATACCAGCTATAATTAAAAATCCCGGGGCGCCTGGATGGCTCAGTTGGTTGAGCATCGGGCTCTTGTTTTGGGCTCAGGTCATGATCTCACAGTTTGTGAGTTTGAGCCCCTCATTGGGCTCTGCGCTGACAGTACAGAGTCTGCTTGGGATTTCTCTCTCCCTCTCTCTCCCTCTGTCCCTTCCTGGCTCGCTCGCTCGCTCTCTCTTTCTCTCTCTCAAAAAGTAAATAAATAAACATAACAAAGTTAAAAATAAATAAAAATAAAAATTTGATGACAGGCATGCCTACCTGGCTTAGTCAGTAAAGCATGCAACTCTTGATCTTGGGGTTGTGAGTTTGAGCCCCATATTGGGTATAGAGATTGCTGAAAAAATAAAATCTTTTGGGGTGCTTGGATAGCTCATTCAGTTAAGTGTCCAATTCTTGATTTCGGCTCAGGTCATGATCTCACAGTACATGGTTTTGAGCCTCGCGTTGGGCTCTGTGCTGACAGTGCAAACTCTGCTGGGGATTCTCTGTCTCTCCCTCTCTCTCTCTGACTCTCCCCTGCATGTTCTCTCTCATGTTCTCTCTCCTTCCCTCTCTTTCTCAAAAATAAATAAAAATTTAAAAAATTTAAAAAAATAAAGTCTTTAAAAAATAAATAAAAATAAAAATCCAGTGACAAAGAGAGAAACACATACTAACAAACAAGTGCCATTAACTCACATAATGCTTTTAGATGAAACTATATTTTATGAATCACAACAGCCATATGTGTGTTCATATTGTGCACTGTTGGGTTCTTCTGAACATTGATGTTGAGATGAATGCTACCTACCAGTGGCTGTGACTATAACATCTACAATCTTTGGAAGCAGTTGAGCAAAACTTGAGGAAACCTATTTATTCAGTTCTCAGATACTATCTAGCTCAGAATGGCTTCTTTGCATGAACTCCTTAATTCCCCAGGGGCCAGTCATCCATAGATTGGCTACCAACTGGATGAAGAGAAACAGGAGTGTTATATTGTTACCAACAGTGATGGGAAAGTTCACAGAAGGAAGGACTCTTCTCCCCACCAAATCCCTGGTGTCCTTGCTTTCTTAGATGAAGTGGGAACTAAGAATTATCTACCATACAATCTTAGTTTCCTAGGGCTGCTGTAAAAACATCAACATAAATTTACTGGCTTAAAATAACAGAAATCTTATCTTTCACCATTTTGGGGGTCAGAAGACTGTTTATGGTGTTTATAGGGTCATGCTCCCTCTGAAGTATGAAGGGTCTGAGGAAGAATCCTTGTTTGCCTATTCCAGATTCTGGTGACTCCTGGAAATCCTTGGTATTCCTTGGTTCATAGTCCTGCTTCATTCCAATCTCTGCTTCTGTCTTCACACGGCTTTCTACACGTATCTGTGTGTCTTCACCTCTTCTTATAAGGAGACACCTGTCATTGGATTTAGGGCCTGCTTTAATTCAATATAACCTTATCTCAAGAGCCTTAAGTAATTACATCTGCGAAGACTCTATTTCTGAATAAGGTTACATTTCTGAGGTTCTGGGTGGACAGAGATTTTGGGGAAACACTGTTTAACCCACTATAGATACCTAAGTAAAAACCTAAACATGTCCCAGGCATGCTCCCACATCTTGTAAAGAAAAATGTTGCCTCTTTACAGTTGCTGAGTTATGCAAGGTAAAAAAGCAATAAGTTCTGAATCTAAAGATCAAAGGAAAAAATAGCCACAAGGCTACACTGGGAGTAGGTTAAAGCAAAAATGTTTTGATTGAACACAGCAACACAGGGCATTAAAGAAAAAGCACAGTTTCCAAACTCCAGGTTTAAATTCTTGAGAACACAGCCTTCCCATGAGTGCTGGCTTTTATACACACACCTTTCCCTACTTGTGATAGACACATTCTGCCTTTATTTCACTATGAAAGAAGGAAATGAAGGAAAGAAGATAGGACATATTCTGCAGGCTTGTTATCGGACTTTCTTTTCATTAAACAAAACCCTTTTATTTTGTCAATTGATGTTTAAATTGTACATTTAATGCTATCTTCATCTTTCCTTTCATTCTCTAGTTTAGCATATTCATCCAGTGAAGCCCAATTGTAATATTTTATTTTATCTAAAACACTCTGATTGTTTAGTCATGTAGAATAGAATGTGTGCGATTTTTAAAAAATACTAGTTTGTAATTCTTTTTGAAGTTTGTGTAAAACTGTGACTTTTTAAAAACTCATCACAATTTTTTTTCTGAACATGAATATAATTTGCATAAAAAATCAGAAAGAGGTAATATGAGAAAAGATATTAGATTTATAAAACTATCTTCTTTCTTATTGTTGCTTTCACATTCTTATACAGCAAATGAAAGGAAGAATTACATCACTGTAGGAATTCAGTAAGCTTTTCCTAGATAAGACTAAATTTGTTCTCCTGTCTGAATTAAATAAAAACAGAAGAAATATGGTTAGCCAGAATAATAGAGGCTGATGATAAAGAGATAAGTGAAACTGTGCCCCTGCTATTGAAGTGCTAAACAAACTAGTGGCAAAGAAATAATTATAATGTGATGCATGCTTCAGTGGTGATATTTACGTATTGCTATGACATTATAGGAGTTAAGTTGGTCAGAAAAAGGCTTCCCTGGGAGATGGCATTTGAGCTAAATCTGGAAGGATAAGAAAGACTTTGCCAGGCAGAGAATAAGTTGGAGAAGGATGCTCTAGGCAAAACAAAGAGCTATGCCAATTTGTGAATTGTATTGTGTTCAGAAAATGTTAAGACAATTATTGTATTTAAAGAATAGGGTTTGTGTGCCAGATGGAACATGGCAGGAAACAAGGATAAAATGATAAAGCAGATTAAGATCAGGTTATGATGTGCTTTGTCCATGTGGTAGGTATAATATTTTACAAACACTACATCAATGCACTTTAATGTCTCCATTAAAGCATATTCCTTTGCATGCTTGCACTTCCAAAGTCAAGCCATGAAGCTTATCATACCAAAGTATGGGAGATACCATAAGATAAGGCGGCCTTTGATTAGCTTTAAGACTCAAAGCAGACTTTTTTTTGACTTCTTTAGGAAGATAGTAATTGAAAGAGTCAAGTTTTAGAAGGGAGGAAAAAGGATTTACTAAATTCCTTGATCTCTCCCCCTAATATTTCAAAAGCTAGCCTAAATAGTTTGTATAAGGGAAAGGCAATCCAGAAAGGAAGGTTATGTGGGAAGAGTCTGCTTCTTTCAGTCTTGTTCATTAAACAGAAAGATGAGACAGGAAGAGTGAAACCAGGGGCATGTTTCCTCTCTCCTCCTACTTCCTGCTTTGAAAGCAGTAGGGTTGCAGGTGGAGGTTGGGGCATGAGAGGGAAAAGCATTTAGAAATGTCAAAAAGTGAAATTAGCAAGATGGAGGGCTTTGGACCTAAGGACTCACTCCTTAGGAGTAGTGCTGGAGAGGCCATAGGCCTAGACAAACCCCACCCTTCACTCAGTGCAATGTTCAACACGGCATAGGAACCATGATGTGGAGGTGGGGAAAAATGATGGCCACATAAACAGACCTGCAGCACATCTCCTGGCTGCTCTTGGCTTATGCATGTCCTACAGGAATCTCAGAAGTTCCTGAATGCTATTGAGAGGGAAGCTGAAAATGCTGAGAATGCCAGTAGACCAGCCTAGCCTGGGGTCATAGAAAGGACACTCTGTGAGAGAACTTAAAGTCCCAGAGCAAATGACCAGGCTTCAATAGTGAGTGCCATCCCATCCTCCCAAAAGCTGCACCTCGATGTTCACCAGTCCAAGGAGAATACTCATTCAGCCTTTTCACTGTAAAGGTTAGCCCATCAGCCAAGTAACATATATTTTTTGAGCAGCTGTATTCTTTGCTGTGGGGTTACAGAGATGAAGGAGACAGGCAGAACTTTGTGAAGAAGTGATATTTGACTTGAGCCCTGATTGGTGAGAAGAAGGCAGCACATGCAGATCTGGGGGAAGATCTGAGGTGAGCTAGGGCACTGTGAATGAGGAGGACAATAGCAGAGGCTAGAGTCAGAGAAAGACACAGAAGCAGAAGATACAGAGCCTTGCAGGCCATGGTAGACAGTTTGGATTTTATTCTGATTACAACGGGGAATCATGAAGAGTTGCATGAAGGGGAGTGACATGATCAGATTTACCCATTAGAAAGATCCTTCTGTGGGTGTCTGGGTGGCTCAGTCAATTAAGCATCCGACTCTTGATTTCGGCTCAAATCACGATCTCACAGTTAGTGAATTCAAGCCCGCAGTGACAGTGCAGAGTCTGCTTGGGATTCTCTCTTTCCCTCTCTCTCTGCCCTTCCCCTGCTGTCTCTCTCTCTCAATCAATCTCTCTCTCTCTCTCTTTCTCTCTCTCTCCCTGTCTCTCTCAAAATAAATAAACTTAAAAAAAAAAGATCATTCTGGGTGCCATATAAAGGGCAGACTGTAAGGGACAAAAGTGAAAACAGGGAGGTGGGTCAGGAAGCAATTTTAGTATTTCAAGTGAGAGATGACAAAAGCATACTTATAACAGCAGAGACAGTAAACGTTGTTGGATTTGGCATATATTTTGGAAGTAGAGCCAATAAGTCTTGCTGATGAATCTGACTAGGATGTGAGGCAAAGAGAGGAATGGAGGCTGTTGGATTGATCAACTAAGGCACAGTGGCCATTACTTGATGGGAAGATTTGGTGGGAGATGAGTGAATTTGGGGAGAGGTGGAATCAAGAGTCTTGTCCTGGCAGTGTTAAGTTTGAGATACCAGTTAGACATCCAAGTGGAGATACAAAGTTGGGAGATAGATATACAAGTTCAGAGCAGGACAATATAGGGTTGGAGATGAGAGGTTAGTCTACAGATTATCTGTCGCATATAGATCATATTAAAAGCCAACAGGCAGGATGAGGTCATCTAGATAGGGAACAAGGAACCCCCCTCACCACCGAGAAGTCCTGTGAGCTGCACCACCCTTTCTTCCCAGCCTAGATACTCTTAGAGAGTAATGGTGGAGGGAGAAGAAATCTCAGAGACCAAGCACTCTACAAAACACTACACATTTTATCCAAAGGGATGTTTAAAATTATTTTGCTGGATTACATTTACAGGTTTAGATTAAAATTTAGATTTTCTCTTACCCACCACACAGTAAGTGAGGGCTTATCAAATCAGCCCTAAACAAAATAAAGAAATTCCATTTTCTTTGATTACCTGAGCATGGTGGGAATAAATCTGAGATCTTGCTTCATATATAACTTTAAACCAAATAATTCTTACCAACCTACACATAGTTCAAAAAAGTCAATATAATATTTTAATGTCATATCTAAAAGAAATAAAAGGAAAGTAATTTATAATAAAATAATATGTATTTCAATATGTCAGTGCTCAGACACGACTACACTAGAAAATATGAAGTAGTCAAATGCTTGCATCTATATATAGACTCACCATAAATGTGACAGCCAGAAATGTGGATGCATTTTTGGCAACTCAAATACCCAAACAGCATCCGCCATCAATAACACGATTCTCCAAAATGGCAAACAACTTTTGTAAGGTTCTGAACAAAACCTAAGTACATACTTCCCTCAATTTGCACAATACTTCCATTTCTGTAAAACCACTTTTTAGATGCCTAAACAGGCTTTCCACTTACATGAATTTCTCTGGAAACACTGTGCAAGATATGAAATAATTTTTCATTAAGCAAGAGTGTCCATGCATTATAGGCCATTTAGCTTCCCTGGCCCGATAAAAGTTAATAGTACTCCCAAATCATGTGACAACCAAAAAGGCATTCATAAATTTGCAGATATAGGGAGTAGTATTACTCCCATTGAAGACTTCTCTTTAAGTAACATCAGATCATTTTTTAGTTAATATAGAGCCAATGAGAAATTATAAGCAGAAAGGTGTTCACACACCGGTGTTTTGGAAGATACCACCAATGGTATTGTATAGATTTAAATGGTGGAAATCAGTGGCTTAGAGTTCCATTAAGTGGTCTTTGCAATAATTCAGATAATAGAAAATAAAAACCTAGATCAAGATCATGGCATTATGAAGGGAGGAGAATCATAATCTAGACACAGCCTTAACAAAATGAAAAAATCAGAAAGTCCATTATACATAGATTCAGGAAGAGAGAGGAATGTGAGATGGCTCTGTATTTTCTAATTTGGGAGAAGTGATAATGTCATTCACTGTATTAATGAATATAAGAAGAAAAGCAGATTTGGAGAACAAGAGGGTAGAAAATAAGTTATATTCCACTTCAAGAATGACTTGAAGAAGCTCCAGGACAGTTTTGTTTCCATCCATTTTACTATGACTACTTCATTAAAAAAGAATATATTGACTCAACTATTTGCCTGTCACTGGGTTTGTAGCAGTAAGACAATCATATTCTCTGCCCTCGAGGAATTTACTATCTAATAAGAAAGAAATACATCGCATTTATTTAATTATAATAGTAGTTAGCACAGTTATGATAAATGCAATAAAGACTTTGGCATCCAATGAAAAGTTGGCCTAATTAGTCTGGGCAGCAAGGAGATGTGCCCTGCCTGAGAGGCTCCAGGAACATTTATGGCCCCCAGTTTCTCAGCTGTACTTCTCTACAGCACTCTGCACTGCTAGGATTTCACATTAGTTGAGAATCATTGAGATGACCTATTGTTCAATTTCCTTAGCCGTCATCTTTTTGTGGTCTCTGAGACAGGCCTGCAACCTTTATTATCTATCATGGCTTTCAAGTGAGAAAAGAGCTGTTAAATCTTTCACGGATACAAAGTGAATTCATTAGGAAAAAAATAAAATAAATCATTTTTCCCTAACCAGACTTTTTCTCACCAAACGCCTCTACCTCTTGGTAGAGTTGTGACAGCAACTGACCTTTTTGAAGTCTCATATACATCCATAGAGCTAGATACTCATACCGGTGACCCTATGCCAGAGAATTTTCAGGTATACCTGGAAATGTCTACTTGTCTTTCAATGTCACTTCTCCCACTATGTCTATAAAACTCCACCTCCACTTTCCTGATTTGTATGGGCAGCCTACAAGAAAGCTGGTTCTTTCAAAAACTGTCTTAGACCAGCAGTCTTGAGGAGACTAGTAAGGCAAAAAGCCAATCTAAAACTGCAGAGCAGTTCCAGCAAAATCAGCAGATCCTCAGCCAGAATTACCTGACACTTCCCATATACCAAAGGAGACTTGGTCCCACAGGAATCCCTCCTTACTTACACGTTGTGAAGAAAAACTGGTGCAGCAATTTCTCAAATGAGAGAAAGCTTTAGTTATTATCAGAATAAGAGGGGAAAGTGTTATATAAAGTGGACTTCGGTGAGTTATAAGACTGTAGATGAAATAAGTTCCCTATTAGAATCTGACCGACTGATATTTAAAACATCTGTGTTCAAATCACTCAGTATTGAACTGGCCAGGGGAAATGTGGAAGATTTTCTACTTTGTAACAGTTTTCACTGCAAAACTCTTTTAAATGTAATTTTCATGAATAAGTGACTACTACAATGTAACTCATAGTTTGAAAAATCAATATTTGTGTGAACTTCGGAATTTTGCCTCTGGACCTAAACCATAGTTAACACACACACACACACACACACACACACACACACCTTTTTTTTTAATAGAACAAATACAAAATATAAGCCAGGCTACAGTGAAAACAGAAATATCTATTAAATAGAAATAGAAACAGCTTTTAAAACACCTAAAAGATCATTAATTCGTAAAGCCCTGACCATCCTCCAAACACATTTAGATCAGTTGAGAAAACCTAGATGATTAGAAGGTTTATGGAATATTAAATAATTAAATAGAGGTGTTTCCAGGGGGTGTCTGGGTGGCTCAGTCACTTAAGCCTCCAACTCTTGATTTTGGCTCAGGTCATGATCTCATGATTCATGAGTTCAAGCCCTGCATTGGCTCCGCACTGACAGTGTGGAGCCTACTTGGGATTTTCTCTCTCTCTCCCCCTCCCATGTGCATGCTCTCTTTCTCTCTCTCTCAAAAACAAAATAAAATAATCTTTAAAAAAATAGAGGTGTTTCAAAAAAAAACTATAAGAAAACAAAAAAAATGAGGTGTTTCCAGAGGCAAAGAGGACATCTGTAATATGTTTTGCATCTGTAATATGCTATTTTACTATTATCATTGACAATTTGAAGACTATAGACACAGACATCTGTTTGTAGAGCAGATAGGATCTATGCAACATCTACAGAAGAGTAATTCATTTGTGTTGATGTCTAATTAGAAAATTGTGAAAAGCTATGTACTAAAATACTCCAGCTATTTTTAAGAAATAGAAATAATATAGGGGCGCCTGGGTGGCTCAGTCAGTTGAGCGTCTGACTTCAGCTCGGGTCATGATCTCACAGTTGAGGAGTTCGAGCCCCACATCAGGCTCTGTGCTGACAGCTCAGAGCCTGGAGCCTGCTTCGGATTCTGTGTCTCCCTCTGTCTCTGCTTCTCCCCTTCTCATGCTCTGTCTCTCTCTGTCTCAAAAAATAAAGATAAACATTAAAAAAAAAAGAAATAATATAGTGTGTGTGTGATTGTATAAATATATAAGCACAAGTCACACTACTATTCTCTTTTAATTACAGTTTCAATGAAGATAGAATCAGTTGCATTTCTGATATGATAGGTGTACCTTTAAAAAATATATGTATGATTTCTCTTTCAGTAACTAAAAATGATGACTGTGGAAAATACCAACCTATCTTAATAACTAGGGGTCAGAAAAGGGATGATGATAAATACATTCAATCCTAGGGCATATATTCAAACCAAGTATGTATAAATAATGAGGTGTCCCTTAGCTATAATCTCTTTGGGAACCTCTTTTCAAATTCAGATGTGAGAACTGCAAAACACAAGCTGATGCAATATTCTGAAAAATCCTCCAGAGGGAAAAACATCTACAAAACAAGCATATCAAATGAATTGTGTTCAAGAATTTAAACCAAAATGGTAATGCTAAAAGAGCAATATAGGATCATGAAAATAAAATTATTTTGCATTATCATTTTAGATCATTCTCTCTGTTTTGGAACTGAAGTAATTACTTTCAAGAATATATTCCTTATATGAAACCTGAAAGCTATTATTGTTTTATCTGTCTTGGTTTAAAAAAAAAAAAGCTATTACTTTTATGATAGCATTTGACTTGGTAAAAGTAATAAAACTATAAACTCCCTTGTCAAAAGCATGGAATTATTTAAATAGATCACACTTTGACCACACAAACATGATAAAATTAAGAGAAGTTTAATGTTCACAATAAATCCCATAGGATCTGAGAATATTTTTATGACCTTGAATATGAAAGTTCCCATGAGAAACATTTGCGTTTTTTCACTGCATAAAAAACAAAGCAAATTGCAAATAAGGTACAGAGAACTTAATCAAAAGTATTTCACCAAATGTTAACAATTGAGTACCTACAAAACCATTGTGATAATATTCTCATTGACTAGCTAACAAGGAAAAAAAAATTTAATTTTTAATTTTAAGTAGTTTTCTAAAAGTATAAAAAAAATCCTCACTCTAATCCTGGTTTACAGTTTAAAATGTTAATATATGATAATGAGGCTACCTTCTGAATTACTAGTGGAAAGTAATCACTGGGATGGCTGTTTTTATATTTTAATGTATCCAGTGGAAAAAAAAATAGTTCTGTAACTTTGGCAAGATACAAAAACTTCTAATAATTTTTGTAGTTAAACTTCTTATGCATTATTCAGTACTTACATACTATTGTTTTATACTGATATGAATAGCAATCTCACAAAGCACTTACAAAATTTAGAATCTTTGATAGAACAGGATTAGTATAAAACCTACATTAAAAATTTGTTTCTGAATTATAAAATCAAACATATTCAAAGTAAAAGAAAAAATTATATGTTTGGTATCTATTCATATTTCTATTGATTCTTCTATGTATTTGTCCACTTCTGTTTTTCTCGTGGGTTGTTTGCCCTTTTCCCATTGATTTAAGGACTCTTTTTATATCAGAGACTGGCCCTTCAGTTAGAGAATGTGTCAAATTTTTTTCCAGATATTGCCTACTACTATTTAGTGTATCTAAGACAATTTTTCTATATACATGCTTACACAGTAACTTTGATTTGCTCATTTAGTGACTTCTAATTTTCATGATATTCTTTAAAATATCTACCTCACTCACTCATGTTTTCTTCTTATACATTTATGATTTTGTTTAATAAAACTTAAGCCTTTGATTTAGCTATTTTGATTTTAAGAGTAAAATGAATAGCCCTATTTCTGATTTTTCAAGTAGCTAGCCCACTTATTTCAATATCATCTATAATTTATTTTCCCTCTGACTTGAAATGATAATACTTTCTGTGATTAACAAAATAATGCTTCCCCAAAGAACTCCATATCCTAATCCCCAGAACCTGTGAATAAATTAGGTTATGTGGCTAAGAGGAATTAAGGTTGCAGATGGAATTAAGGTTGCTATTCAGATGAACTTGTGGTGTGGAGATTATCCTGCATGATCTAGGTGGGCCCAATGTAATCACGAGAATGCTTGTAAGTGGAAGAGGGAGATAGAAAAGACGGAATCACAGAGAGATTTGAAAATATTATGCTGCTGGTTTTGAAAATGGAGGAAGGGACTCCAAATAATGCAGGCAGCTTCTAGAAGATGGAAAAGGCAAGAAAATGTCCTTTAGAGCCTCCAGAAGGAATATGGTCATGCTAACACCTTAGCCCGGTCGGACCCATTTTGGACTTAGACCTCCAGAACTGTAAAAATAATAAATTTGTGTTGTTTTAAGGCAGTATGTTTGTGATAGTTTGTTACAGCAGTAATAGAAAACCAGTATGTCTTATTTTGTGCGTGAGAAAATGAGAATTAAAGTGACATTAATTTCCTAATTAATGGCACATTTTGGTTAATATAAAGGGATCCTTATTTTTAGGCCCACAAGCTAAACTTCTTATATTTACAAATAATAAAAAATTAGTAAAAGAAAGAGAAAAAAATAGAACTTAAAAATATAGCACAAATAATTGAAGGGTTGAACTATAAGTAAACTGAAAAAAAAAAATAGGAGGTAACTGCTGCGCAGTTCAACATTACTATGGAGACCTATAGTAGATTACCCTGAGGATTAGATAATCAGTTCCTTTAACTTTAGAGTATAATTTTCTATGAACATACCTGACATTTTTAGAATTTCCAGAGCTACACAAATGAATGGCCACAATAATGATGCCATAAAATAAAACTTTTACTGAGAACAAGGAAAACTTTGAAATATTATGCAACCTTACCTTTCTACTCAATGTATGATCTCCTTTCCACACAAAGGTTGGACAGAAAAACTTTTCCTACCAATTGAAAGTGTCATGTAAGCAGAGAGAATCTTTCCAAGTGTGCTTTCTCATGCATTTTTCTGGTGTAGAGCAAGCATGAAGCACTAGGCTTTGAAAGAATGTTCAGAGATTTACAGTCAAGGTAACACTGTAAATTTAGGCTTTGGTGTACCCCTGTAGCACCAAAAATGAATCAATAATACGTAAAAACATTAGGAGAGAAAACCAAAAAGATGTAGTCAAACTCAAACATGAGATAGGTCTCCATGGATGAGAAACAGAAGAGAAATGCCAGAAGTTCTGCTAGACTCTAAATCCAAAAGTAAGCACTAGTAGCTAGGATTTTGTTTCTGAAGGCTAACAGAGACAACAATATGGCACGCAAGATGGAGAACTGAAATGACATCCACTGATCAAGGCTAGGACCTGAGGTGGAACTCACCTCCTAAAAGGAAAATTAAAAAACAGTGTTGTATCTGCTGCTTTGGTCACAGTACATATGGAGCTTCAGGCCTAAGCAGAGAGGCACAGCTCCTTGACTGTGGAAAAAAAGCAAGTTATTAGGTGGCTTGAGGAACAGATCTGCAGTACTGTCAAATCAACATGTACTGATGACTCCAAGTTCTATTATAAAACTCTATTTTAGCCTAGAGATTTGGAAGAGGCAACCACACGACCACCAGCTAAGCAGAGGTGAGCACAGAAGTAGAGTGAGATAGAAATGCAAAGTAAAATTTCAAAATACATACACGTGTGTGTGTGTGTGTGTGTGTGCGCCTGTGTGTATCCAAGAACAACAACAATAAAGTCAACAATTAAAGGAATCCATCCCAGATGAAATTAACTTAGAGCTAACAGTCTAACAAAGATATTTAGATAGGTGTTTAGCAAGTTCATTGATATAAATGAAGACATAGTTTTCTTTAAAGAAGAAAAAGAGAAGAGCTGAAAATTTTCAAATATTGATTTAGACTAGTGGATAGGACTGACCATTTTCAATGGGCATTATCAATTTCATTTTTAGTTTCTTAAAGTACATATATCCTCAGCAGTATAGTTTCATTAATACTAGAATAAGTACTTGTTTGAAAATATCTTAACTGATACATAAATTAACTTATGCAAACCTACCTGGTTTTGCCATCTTTGGGTGTTTGTACTTTCTATGGGCTTGTAGTAAACATAAAAAGAGAAAGAAAAATTTGTCCCAGTAATACAGTACTTAAATTTTGTGTCATAAAGCTGACAATTGCTGTTCCTTTAATGTCTTCTGATATGTAAACACTGTAGCCAAATAAAAGATAAAGATAAAAAAGGAAAAGAAAAAGAAATCTGAACAAAAGGAGACAGAAATAAAAGAAAAAAAAACAGGTAAATATGAGAATCATAGAATTTACAGAAATTAAAAATGAAGTTATTTTTAAAAACACAATAAATTGAATAAAATTCACAATAAGACATAATAGATACAAAAAAGAGAATTAGTACACTTAAAGATAATATCAAGAAATTTACCCCAAAAGTAGAACTTAGAAACAAAGAGATTTATTATAAAGAAGATAAATAGAGGATTTAAGGGTTGATATTTATTGAAAAAGAGCAGATGACAGACTGCAAAGCTTTACTATGTGTCCAATAAGTATTCTAACAGGAGATAATGGAGGAATAGTAGAGAAACAATTATTGAAAAAATAGTACCTGAGAAATTTCCAAACTCAAGACAGACATAAATCTTCAGATCAAGAACAATCTAAACATCATGTAAAAAAATGAAACTAAATTCATATGAGGTGTATCCTACTGAATGTATATAACATTAAGAATAAAGATTAAAAATACAATGAGATACATCTACGCACTACTAGAACAGCTAAAGCACAAGGAGCAACTAGAACTTTCCTACATTGTTGGTAGGATTATAAAATCAGACAACCACTTTCAAAAATATCTTTGTTATTTCTTATAAAAACAAACAAACAAATAAACTTCTGTATGAACCAGAACTCACATCCCTAATATTGACCTAAGAGAAAGAAAAGCATATGTCTATAAAAATATCTGTAGGAGAAGGTTTATAGAAGATCTATTTATAATAGCCTCCAAACTGGAACTCAAAAATTCATCAACTGGTGAAAAGTGAGTAGATAAAAAAAATTGTGGAACATCTATACAGTGGAATGCAACTTAGCAATAAAAAGACACAAAGTATAATGCATATAAAAATATTAATAAATCTCCAAAGCTAAGATAGAAATTAAACACAAAATCTTATATAATCCCATTTATGTAGCATTCTGAAAATGGCAAATCCATAGAAATAGTAAAAAGATCATTGTCAGAGACTGGAGATAGGTGAAGGGTTGAATAACAAGGGACATGAAAGAATTTGGGGGTTGATGGCAATGTTCTATATATTGAGCTATACACATGAAAAAAGTGGATTTCACTTATGTAAAATACACCTCAATGAACCTGAATTTTTAAAAAAGAATGAAGAAAAATATTAAAAGCTATCAGAGAGAGAAAAGGAACACATTTTAAGACTTCTCCTTGAAAAATAAAAGGCAACAGAAGGCAATAAATTATTAGATTTAAAGCAACGAGGAAAAAAAATATATAAACCTGATCTTTTATATCCAGTCAAACTATCATTCAAGAATGAGGCAGGGGCACCAGGGTAACTCAGTTGGTTAAGCGTCTGACTCTTGATTTCAGCTCAGGTCACCATCTCACAGTCCTGTGGTGGAGCCCTGTGTCCAGCTTAGTGCAGAGT
This sequence comes from Panthera tigris, assembly GCF_018350195.1. Classification (NCBI taxonomy): domain Eukaryota; kingdom Metazoa; phylum Chordata; class Mammalia; order Carnivora; family Felidae; genus Panthera; species Panthera tigris. Next base: position 122,633,543 of record NC_056663.1, on the reverse strand, counting down.
CTGCTTGGGATTCTCTCTCTGCCCCTACCTCACTCATGCTCTCTTTCTCTCTCAAAATAAATCAATAAACTTAAAAAAAAAAAAGAATGAGGCAATTGTATTTTCAGATATATAAAAGCTAAAAGAGGTTACTGCTTATGGATTCTGACGAAAAGAACTAATAAAAAATGTCTTTCAGCAGTAACTAAAATAAAACCAGTAGGGACATATGAAAAAAAATTTTTTTTTTCAACGTTTTGTTTTTTGTTTTTTGTTTTTTTTTTTTTATTTTTGGGACAGAGAGGGACAGAGCATGAATGGGGGAGGGGCAGAGAGAGAGGGAGACACAGAATCGGAAACAGGCTCCAGGCTCCGAGCCATCAGCCCAGAGCCCGACGCGGGGCTCGAACTCACGGACCGCGAGATCATGACCTGGCTGAAGTCGGTCGCTTAACCGACTGCGCCACCCAGGAGCCCCTGAAAATTTTTTTTAATGGTGTATAAAACTCAACGAAAATAAATTTAATTAGTACTGAGGGTTAGACAATTCACTGCTTTCACATTTTAAAAAGTCAAGCAATTCTAAGACTAAAGAGGATAATAATGGATCATTAAAACATGCTAAGATCATTTTTATGTTTGAAGAAGAATGGAAACACCAAATAATTTAAAGTCTGTGAGAAAAATCTATAGTTAAATATTATGCCAAAAAAAATAAAGATTACAACTAAAAGACAAAATATAAAATCAACAATAAATGACTCAGCAGATATAAAGTGGAGAATAGAAAATTTTTGTAATAAGTCAGAAAAAAATTTTTAAGTAACCAAAAAAAGAATGTAGGCATAAAATATAAAATAACTTAGTAAAAATAAGTGCAGCCATATCAGAAATATTAATAATTGAGATTATTAGGTTGGATAAAACAACAAAATTGCTGTATGCTACTAACAATACACTAAACCTAAAGACCACACACAACAGCTGAAAATAAAAAACAAAATATATCTTATGCAAATACTAGCCAAAGAAAGTTATTTTAGCAATATAATATTTGAAAAAAATCAAATTAAAAAAGGGGTTCCCGAGTGGCTCAGTCGGTTGAGCATCCCAACTCTTGGTTTCAGCCTAGGCCATGATCTTAGGGTTCATGGGATCAAGAAAAAAGACTAACTCAAAAGAATGAGATGACAAATCATAGACAAGGAGAAAATGTTTGCAAAAGACACATCTGATCAAGGTTTGTTATCCAAAATTTACAAAGAACTCTTAAAACTCAACAATAAGGGGCACCTGGGTGACTCAGTGAGTTAAGCCTCCAACTTTGGCTCAGGTCATGATCTCATGGTTCATGAGTTCAAGTTTCAAGTTGGGCTCTGTGCTGACAGCTTGGAGCCTGGAGCCTGCTTCAGATTGTGTCTCCTTCTCTCTCTACCCCTCCCCCACTCATTCTCATTCTCTCTTACTCTCTCTCTCTCTCTCAAAAATGAATAAACATTTAAAAAATGTTTTAAATAAATCTCAACAACAAGAAAACAGCCTGATTAAAACAATGGGCAAAAGATTTCAACAGACATCTCACCAAAGAAGATATACAGATAACAAATATGCATATATAAAGATGTACCATATCATATGTTATTAAGGAATTACAAATTAAAACAATAATGAGATACTATTACATATCTATTAGAATGGCCAAAATCTAAAATGGTGACAACACCAAATGCTGGAGGGGATGTGAAGCAACAGGCATTCTCATACATCCCTAGTGGGAATGCAAAATGGTATAGCTCTCTGGAAGACTTTTGGAAGTTTGGCAATTTCTTAGGAGGCTATGCATATTCTTGCCTAACGCCCCAGCCATTGTGCTTTTCAGCATCTATCCAAAGAAGTTAAACACTTATGACTGCACAAAAATTGACACACAGATACTTATAGCAGATTTATTTATAATTGCCAAATTTTGGAACAAAGATGTTCCCCAGTAGGTAAATGGATAAACTGTGATATGTCCAGACAATGGAATATTATTCAGCACTAAAAAGAAATGAGCTATCGAGCTATGAAAAAACATGGAGGAATCTTAAATGCATGTTACTAAGTGAAAGAAAATAATCTAATAACGTTACATACTATATGGTTAGTGTTTTATGACTTTCTCAAAAAGGCAAAAACATAGAGACAATAAAAAGGTCAGTGAGTGCCAGAAGTCGGAGGAGGCAGAGGTGAAGAAGCAGAGCACAGAAAAATTTTAGGGTAATGAAAATACTCTATGATTTTATAATGATGAATATATGTCTATTATACATTATATATTATACATTTGTCCAAACCCACAGCATTTACAACACCAGGAGTGACATTTAAGTTAAACTAGGGACTTTGGGTGATTTTGATGTGATGCAAAGGTTCATCTTTGGTTAAAAAAAAAAAAAGTATTCTGGTGAGTGATTTGATGATGGGGGAGGCTATGTACATGAAGGGAAAAGGGAATATGAGAAATATCTATGCCTTCCTCTCAATTTTGTTTTAAACCTGAAACATCTCTTAAAAAATTAAGTCTCTAAAAATAAAAAAGATGCACTATTTGGGCAGTGGTGTCTTTATAGGACTAGCTTGGCTTCAGACTTCCAACTTAGTTCCTATATGTGTAGCTTCCAAGATTGATTCCCCTTTCTTCCCAGAGATTCTGAGAAATATCCAGTAGTCTTTACCATAATCCTTTTCTGTTGATGCCTAGCGGAACTGTTTTTATTGCTTATAGCTGAAAACCTAAACTGATACAGCTCTGAGGTCCAATCTACCTGGAAAGTAAGGGAAGAGTTCATCATATAAACTCTGTTGAGAAACAAAGACTGTGCCCTTGGGCTGTATTGTTGGGAATCTGGGCCTCATGACATTAGGTGAAAGTTTGAAGAATCTAAGAGTATGCCAAATTCCACTAAAACTCTACTGAAACTTCTGTCTGAGGTCACCTATGATTTTGTTACTGTTATATCCAATGCATTTTCTTCTCAAGTTTGATATTTTGGCTATATCTGACACTGTTGACCATTCCATTCTTCTTGAAGCTCTATAGTCTCTTGACAGAGAGAATTTTGAGGGCAGAGATTGAGCAGATGATCTTTGTATTGCCAGTACATTGCATTCTGCAAGCAGAATGGCATTCAATGAGATTTCAATGAATGAATAAATACATATTTTATTTTTAACTACAACTAAAGGAGAGCGCCTAATCGAATAAAGCACACAGGAAATTTTGGTTGATAGGGAAAAAAGAACAGTAATTCATTTTGACTGTTTTGAGTCCATTGTAATTATAGTGATTAATAATGGCATGTAAGCAAATTGTAAAGTAATGCAAACGTATCAATGGGATTGGTCTATTTGTTAACATATGTTGATTTATCAATTAAATTAGGGAGTAAAAAGATAATGAAGGATATAAAAACTGTATGCAGTTGTCAAGATCCCAAAGAACATCAAAATCCAGTGGATATTCAGTTAATCATACAGGTCTTTACCTCAACAAAACCAAAAGTACCTTGCTGGTTTAACAATACCATCTCATTTTTTGGAACTTCAGAGATCACAGACTGATTACCACATCTAGATCAAATCTGAAGATGAAAGCAATTTTCACCTATACAAAAGCAAACCCAGCTCCATTGGAGGTTTATAGTTAAATAATATTTATACCAAGATCAAACTTGCCTCAACCTACCAGATATCAATCTCATGGACATTCATCGACCAGGAATAGGGGTCAGAAGACTTTAGTCTGTGGACCAAGTCCAGCCTCTCATCTGTTTTTGGAAATAAAATTTTATTGTAACATAGTTGTACCCATTTGTAAATGTATTGTCCAAGGCTGCATTTGCTCTATAATAGCGAAGTTGAGTTGAGATAGATATAATGTGGCCCACAAATAGCCTAAAATATTTACTATCTGGATCTTTACAGAAGAAGTTTGTTGATCCCTGATCAAGAATATATGAATATATGAAGAAAGCAGAGAGGTCTAATTTAGATTTTTGAACTTGTACAAGGAGCCTTGAAAATGTGAATTCTTTCTATCCTATTGTCAGAACTAAAGTTTCTCCCTCATCTCCTCCCCTCTCCATCTCACCTTTTCCTTATAGTTAGGGCTTACAACTATCAACAGTTTGTCATAATTAAAATTTGTGATTAAAAACCTATGGTGTATCAGAATTCCATGTCCACTTGTTAATTCACCTAATTCTTTTTCCTAGTTTCTCACATTGTTCTTACTTGCAAAAAAATAATGGTCCCTTTTTGCTAATACTCCTTCTTCTAACAATCCTTCATCAATCTATTTCTCTGCTCTTATTTTTTCACAAATATCTTATATGTAATACTTCCTAATGTACATGTTCTTAGTAACATTTTCTCCCAGCTCCACACTTGTTCATGAATCATTTATCTGTCTCCATAGACTTCATCATCATTCTGTATGGCTTAATTCCCTCTTGCTTTGACCTTTCCTTTAAACCTCACACCTGCATTTCCAAATGTACATCTTCATGTGGACGTGTTGCTTTCCTACTCACACTTGTCTGGTTTGACATCTAAATCATTGTCTCTACGCACAAAAAAACAAATCATAAAATACACACAAAAATAGCACAGCTATTCATTGTTTACATTCCCTAAAGCAATTAAATGCACCACTCTCTTACTGGTTGCCAAAGCTAGAAACAAGGGAACCTTCTCAACCACCTACATCGAACCAAACCTAAAATTCTGAAGAGTCTTCAAATTAAAATGTATTCGGGAATTGTATTCTTTACATTTTATTTTTTAAAGAGAGAGAGAGAGTGCAAGCTGGGAGAGGGGCAAAGGGAGAGAGAGAATCTTAAGCAGCCTCCACAGTCTACACGGAACCCAACGCGGGGCTCAATCCCACAACCCCCAGGTCATGACCTCAGCTGAAATCAAGAGTTGGATGCACAACCAACTAAGCCACCCAGATGTCCCCATATCATTTTTATTACCCTATTTTATATTCTCATCATCAAATAACTTTAAAATAGTAGCAACCTATGTTCCTGGTTTCAATTGACTATTTCTCTAATTGATCACTCATATTATTCTCAGACTTATTATAATATGAATCTGATCATGAAACATCTCTGTTCAAAAACCTTCGAGATCCCCCCCCCATAACCCCCAAAGCAAAAGTTTTAGAGTGGCATTCAAGGTTGATTATGCCCTGAGTGTCTTGTCTTGTCAGATTTATTTCCACTCAAATACCCTCTTAAATTTAAGTATAATAACATTTGATTATTTTCCATTTTCCAAATATATGTGGCATAAGAGTTGAGCCATTCTTCCCACCCACACTCCTTCACAGACTTTCCTAAGCACTTGAGAAAAAAATAGGTGGTCATAGTTTGCCTGACAATTCCATTTTGGTTTACTAAGAACCTAATGCAAGCTGGCTGAAGAAGAGGGAAGGGTACAAAGAGGACCACGGAGATTCTGAGGAAATAATAAGGCAATTATAAGAAAGAGAAACTTTGCAGAAAGAGCAGGGTTTTGAGCTGTTTTGCTGTATGACTCCTTCCTCTGTTTTCTCATTAAATCTTTACTAAGTCTATTTTTCTAAATAATACTCTACACAGTTGGATTTATTTAAGAGCTAAAACTGAGTGGCCTGGCCTGAAGGAGTACATGAGGTAAGTCCAAGCTGACCTTGGATTCCATTTAACTGCATATTTGTTTGCTTCCACCTTTATTTTATAAATGTTTTTGAAGGCATGAATCAGGTTTATAGGGACTGATCTCTGCTTATGTGATTGATTTGAATTCTATTAGTCTCTAACCTGTATTTTTCCTTTAATTTCTATTTTAATACTATCTCTGTGTACTATTCTCCTAATCCTTCTAGTATAATCAGTTGGACAAATGAATTGGCTCATTTCCACAATCTTATCTCCTCTCTATTGGTGTCCCCTGCTGTGTTACTCCACTTGGGTTTTATGAAAGACCTACATTAGTACCTGTCTTCAGTAATCAAAAGAAATATGAAGAGGATTTTAGCTTTTACAAAAAAGGTGGAAGGTGGCATTTGTTTTGCAGTGAGACCTTACAGAGGCAGCAGCACCTCCAGCAGCGCCCCGGAGCTTTTTCCCCTGGAACTACACTCAACATCTCAGCATGAAGGGGCATAACTTTGAGCTGTGTCTGTACCTGTGCTTTATCTCAATCCCTTTTCTGCATCTGTTAGCAAGATATGTCCTAAGGTATGAGGAAAGCCCAAGAGAGATTATTTTGAGGGGTCTGGAAATGCTCACAAAATTTTACATAGAAATAAATGGTAATTACTTCTTCACTTTACATCATTTTGGCTCACAAATGATTTCATAGAAATGCTCTACTTTCAAATCACAGGGAGACTCATGGGGTGGGGGGTGGGGGCGTAATCCTCTAACTATCACCAACATAGCACATGCTTAGAAAAGCTCCTTGTTGGGGCGCCTGGGTGGCTCAGTCGGTTAAGCGTCTGACTTCAGCTCAGGTCACGCGGTTTGTGAGTTCGAGCCCCGCGTTGGGCTCTGGGCTGATGGCTCAGAGCCTGGAGCCTGCTTCTGATTCTGTGTCTCCCTCTCTCTCTGCCCCTCCCCCATTCATGCTCTGTCTCTCTCTGTCCCAAAAATAAATAAACGTTAAAAAAAAAATTAAAAAAAAAAAAAAAGAAAAGCTCCTTGAGGCTACTTATTCCTTCCTTGAATCAGAAATCAAAAGCCATTAAAATTCTTTAGAAAACAGCTGTTGCGTTTGACTTCTTTACCACTACCAAACAACAGTTGTTGGATATGACCCCTTCTCCCACTAAACAGCATTAGATGTGAGATACTTTTAATGAGGCTTATGATAGTCTATCTTTAAAGCTCTCTTCCAGTGCACTAAATTAGAGCATGCAATTGGTGTTTAAAAGAAAATCATGCCAAACATTATTTTAACAGTGCTAATTAACAAAATCCTAACTCTCGTTGTTGCTACATTCTGGTACAGGGCAAAAACAAACAAATAAGACAAGATTATATCAGACAACAATAAGGCTGTGGGAAAAATAAAACAGAGCAATGTGATAGAGTGACTGACTGATTACTTTAGATTTGTTAGCTTCAGTACATTAGAGATGTGAGGCAACTGAGGTACTCTGCGATATTTGAGCTGTGACCAGAATGACAAAAGAAAGCAATTATAGAAATATCTGAGAAAGGAACATTCCTGACTGAGGGAATAGCTAGCTCAGTGGCACTGAGGAGGAATGAACTTGGCATGTTCAGGAACAGAAAGAAAAGGCAGTGTAAGGGGATGGAGAGTTCAAAATGATGACAAAGATGCATGCATGGGGATACATCACATGAGGCCATGCAAGCCATGGTAAGGAGTATGGATTTTCTTCTAAGTGAGATAGGAAGTTTTTGAAAGGTTTTAAGCAAGAGAGTGATGGATATGATTTACATTTTAAAATGAAGACTCTATCTGCTGTGCAGAGATGAGATTGTGAGGGGGCAAGAGGAAAAGTAGGAGGCTCATAAAGAAGTCTAGCCATGAGAAGACAGTGGCTTGGGCCAGGGTGGTGTAACAGAGACAGAAGTGGTCAGATGTGAAATATGTTTTGAAAGAATGAAGAATCAGATGGATTGGGTGTGGAGATGGGAGAGGAACAGAGAGAGAAAAAGAAGAATCAGCCAAGACTTCCATGTTTTTGGCTTAAACAAAATGAGATGGTAAATATTAACAAAGAAGCAGACTGGAGATGGCAGGACTACTGAACTTTCTTTTCTGGCCATTTCAGATTTGAAATGCTTATAAGACATGCAAGAGGAAATGCCATTATAGGTAGCTAGACACACAAATCAGAAACTCAGCGTCAAGATCAGAGATGACGTACAGACCAGGGACTAAATAGAGACTATCAGGGAGTGCATGTAGAGCAAAGAAGGGAAGAGAGAAGAGATGTTTAGAGGGTATTTCTACCAATATTTTGGTGACAGCAGAGGAGAAGGGCCTCTGAGTTCGGAGGACAAGCAGAGCGTGAGCTCTTCTTTCTTTCTGAGCTCCAGACTCCTACATCCAATGTCTATTTTATAATCATCCCGAAACAACCAACAAGATATCCTTTTCCTCTGTTACTGCTTGAAGAAATTCTAGGATTTTTCTGTGAGCTGCTTGTCCAATATTCATATTTGTTCTAAGAATACAAATGTTTCCAATGACTTCCTCCTTTTGCCAGATTATTTTCCTGATGCAAATCACACCCCAACCCCCCCGCCGCGCCCCCCCCTCCCCCCACCCCCGTCACTTCCAAACTCAGCATACTCTGTTCTTTGACTTTGGCATCTAGATGTTCATGCTTTCCCTGATGGCACAAGTCCTGTTGTGCTTTTTGTTTCAGAGGTACCTTTGTGTTCTGTGTTGAAGCATTTCATACCTCATCTTAGTAACTGAAGAGTTTAAGAGAAGTACTTGAGGCAGAGAGCCTGGCCAATTAGCTTAATCTTCACCACTGACTAGAAGTATAATCTTTGGTAAATCCTTGAAACTAATTTTCCTCACTTCTAAAATATATACTAAAAGTTATGGAAAAAACATTAAGTGAATGAGTAAATTAATAAATGTATATAATAGGTACCTAAAGACCAGGAGTTAGATCAGATCTCTTTGTCATCTAGAGGTCTTGACAAACACTAACAGTTTTTATTCTCTATGATTTGGTGATTAAGAATTTTGCGTAAGAAAAAATAAACCAGTAATACCAGTCTCTTCATCCTCTCTCTTATGCCAATTCTCATCTTTCAGTGTGAAAGTCATTGTTACAACTATTGTCTGCATGTAGTTGGGGCTTAAGAATTGTATTGCAGTGAGACTTTTTGGCATGAAGTCTCCAGTACACCAAGAGTTGCCAGAAGGAACAGTAACCTAACCCCAAAGACAGTTTCAATGTTTTACTTAGGCCTATATTGCTAAAAAACCCAGTGTCCATCCTCTTTGTTCTACTCAAAGGACATGGTTTCCAAAGTGCGGTGTACAAAACAATGGGGAGCAAGAATAAAATATTAGACTTGACACATTTATTTTGTGTCTAAAAAATATGAAGGGATTTATACTTTTGTAATACTTAATGCACTAACACGGTTGACCTCAATGTTCCACAAGTCAAACACAGTAGCATGTACAGGAGGCCCAGGAAGGGTTGGCATTGAGGTGCTCATAAGTTGATAGTTTTTCTAGGTGTTATACCGGAATTTACATGCTACACAGAATGTTGTCAATGTGGTTAATTTTTATAAGATTAGATCTTTAAAATAACAATGGAGATTTTATATACTTTGTCTAAGACAAGGTGTGACCATGAAAATATTTTTACCACATGGTAGGCAGTTCACTGGTTATCTCCTAAAAAGGATTATCCAACTAAAAGTTGAGTAATATTTATCTTTAAAAAATTTTTGATAAGTGTGTCCACTTTGCTGAGCTTTGCTATGAATACAAGTGACTGTCAGATATTTTTGAAACCAAAATAATATTCTTAATCAGTTTCTTCAAGGTAAAGGTGATATTTTCAATAATGAAGGAAAAACTGCTATTCAAAAGACATTTGTGCTACAGAGAGATCATTTTTAAAATAGTTACTTGGAAATGTCCCACTGTTTTGTTGCTGAAAACAATTTAAATGTAAGACTTCTAATATCTACACACTTAAAAACATGGAAATAGAGTTCTTAAAACTGTTGTTAAAAATTTTCCAGGTGAGTAGTTTCAATGGGTTTTAAACCCCTTTCTTAAAATTAGAAAAATGCAATAAGTTCTGATTTGTTTCTGAGAACAACTGACTGATGTTGGGGATGATACATGTTTGCTAGCTACATTTCAACAAAACCCTTTGCATAATTGGGGATGGGATTTAAAAATAAGTATGAGTTATCAAACACAGATAATGGTACACTTCTATCTGGCTGTACTTATTTTTGTGCGATAGCTCTTTCAGCTAAAATAGACATTAAAACCAATATGGGAATAAACTGAACTTAAAACCAGACCTCTCAGCCACTATATCATTAGATATTAAACCAAGATTTTTTTGCTAATGTTTTGTTTTGTTTGTTTTTGTTTGTTTTTTGAGAGAGAGAGAGCAAGTGCGAGTTGGGGAGGGGCAGAGAGAAAATCCCAAGCAGGCTTTGAAATGTCAGTACAGAGCCTGATGCAGGGCTTGAGCCCATAAACAGTGAGATCATGACCTGAAATCAAGAGTCAAACGTTAAACTGACTGAGCAACCCAGGCACCCCTAAACCAAGATGTTCTAAATTAATGATGTATGTCAACCAAATTGACATCACCAAAAAAGGCAAAAGGTTGTTGAACCATTGATAAATAGAATGAAACAGAATGATAAATAGAATGATGAATAGAATAAACAGAATGAACCATTGATAAATAGAATGAAACATTGATAAATAGAATGAAAAGATAATGGAATGAAACCAATGATAAATAGAATGAAAACTATTATTTAATCTTTTTTTTAATCTCATCATTCTTAATTTCTATTTTGTTTGTTTTATGAAGTATGTATTATAGTCTGGGGTGCCTGTATGGCTCAGTAGGTTAAGTGTCCAACTTCAGCTCAGGTCATGATCTCGCAGTTCATGAGTTTGAGCCCTGTATCAGGCTCTGTGCTGACAGCTCAGAGCCTGGAGCCTGTTTTGGATTCTGTGTTTCCCTCTCTCTCTCTGCCCTTCCCCCACTCATACTCTGTCTCTTTCTCTCTGTCTCTCTCAAAGATAAACATAAAAAAACTAAGTACATATTATAGAACATGATTAAATATATATAATTAATAATTATATAATTGTAATGAATGAGCAACATTTAAACATTTTTAGTCAGGAGTGCAAAATCTAAAAAGAAATTTGGAGATCACTGCTTTAGTAGAACCAATCCCATGATGCCTCAAATTCCCGTTTACTTCACCCATCTCTGGAGGTACAAGTGCCTTTATTATTACAACCTGCTGGTCCATTTCTATACTGCTTTTCAATCTTCTAATCTGACTGAATCCCACTCCCATCTCAACCTTTCCACTCTGCCCTCTAAAAAGCCTGAGTCTGGATCACCAGCTTCTTGTGGTAGCTAATCTCCTTAGATAGCTCCCAATGATCACATCTCCTGGTATTGACAATATTGTGAGTTTCTCCCTGGAATCTGGATTGTCCTTGTGACTCACTTTAATAAATAGAATGTGGCAGAAGTGGTACTATGCCAGTTCTGGGTCTAAGCCTCAATAATTTCTGTGAGCTTCCACTTTTGTGCATTTGGGAGCTCTGAGCTGCCATGTTAGAAGTGTAGCAACACTGCTGGAAAGTTCATGTGGAGAGGGAGAGACCCTGAGACTATAGGGAGAGAGACAGGGAATTGTCCTAGCTGAGCCCAGCTTTCCAGTCATCTCCACTAAGGCACCAGATATGTGAATGAAGCAACTTGGATTTTCAAGCCAAATCAAATCCCGGGTGACCTCAGCCCCATCTGACATCATGCGAATTGGAAGAATCACTCAGCTGGGCCCAGTCAACCTACAGTATCTCAAGAAATAGTAAAATTATTACTTTAAGTCACTGAATTGTGGTATGGTTTATCAAGCAGCATTGATAACAAAACCCTCTGTTATATTCTTAATCTTCTAGAAACTTTCCCTTCCATCTTTTGACTGAAAACTGACTTTCCAGGTGAGGACATTTTACCCTACAGTCCTCTCAAGTGACAGCTGCTTTTCCCCTCACACCCCACCTATGCCAGGGCCAATAAACTGAGCAGGTATTGTCCTTGCTCCCCACTGTCCTCCTGCAGAGACCTCTGCTCTCTTGAAGCTCATGCCATCTGGCTATATCCTTCCTAAATCATGCTGCTGCCATCTGCTGATCTCTTGGCCATTCCTTTTACTCAAAGACAAGCTAGCCCCTGGCTCACACTCTGATTCCTGCTTTTGTCATTGTGCTCTATAATTTCAACATCCATGTGAATGACTCAGCCTATAACCTTCCTCTTAGTTCCTTGACTTCTTAAGTTTTCCTCTCCTCTTTGGCCACCTGATCCCACGGTCATACCCTCGAATTTATAAACGGAACCACCTCTGAAATATAAATTTCAAGTATCTCATTCTTTTACCTCACATGTGCTATTAACCACACTGAAACACTTATTTGGCCACATCAGAGTCTCTGATAGGCAATGACATGTTGAAGGAAATAACACAATCAGACTAACATATTTTTTCATTGATAATTACAAACTTCATACAGACATTCATCACTGTCCACAATACTAATTAGTTTCTGCATTAGGTTTGCATTCATAATTTTGGACACAACTATTTTATGCCATTTCTTCTCACCTCAAATCTCCTATTTCCCCTGCCCCTCCCCTTACCCTCCATTAATGATGTCTCCTCATGCTTCATAAATAAAATAGAAATCATTCAATGGAGACTCCACATCTTCCTGACCTCAAATCTACCAACCCACCTGTAAGTGGGTTAGTATCTTCACTCCTGTTACAGAGATTCACTTCAGGTGTCTGTCTCTCAGGCTCATCAGCCCACTAAGAGCCCTGGGTCCCATCCCCTCTTGCTTTTCCAAAGGTTTTGTACCTCCAATTATTCTGTCTACTTTGCATCACTGAGAGACCATCCACTTCAGTGTAAAAACAAAAGATATTTTTATTTTATTTTTCAAAAAAAATTAATGTTTATTTGAGAGAGAGAGCACAAGTGGGGTAGGGACAGAGAGAGAGGGAGACACAGACTCTGAAGCAGGCTCTAGGTTCTGAGCTGTCAGCACAGAGCTGAATGCAGGGCTTAAACTCATGAATCGTGAGATCATGAACTTGAGCTGAAGTCAGAGACTTAACCAACTGAGTCATCCAGACACCCCAATTAAAAATATTTTTAAATACCACATCTCCCTTTAAAACATTTTTTAAATGTTTATTTATTTTTGATAGAGTGCACACATGCATTTGCATGCGAGTTGGGGAGGGGCAGAGAAAGGGAGACAGAGGTTTGAAGAGGCTCCACACTGACAACAGAGAGTCCTCTGTGGGGCTTGAACTCATGAACTGCAATACCATGACCCCAGCCAAAGTCAGATGCTTAAAACTGAGCCACCCAGGCACCCCAAGTCCCATATCTCCCTTATTATGCCAATTTTCTGCTCACCTCCGCAGAAATTCTTTTAAAAACGCACACAAGCAATCACCTGCTAGCCCTTCTTCAAACTCTAAATCTGGCTTCACTTTGGGGCACATGGGTGGCTCAGTCCAACTTCAGCTTGTGATTTCATGGTTCAGGGGTTTGAGCCCCACCTCCAGCTCTGTGCTGGCAGCTTAGAGCCTGGAGCCTGCTTTGGATTCTGTGTCTCCCTCTCTCTCTGTCCCTCCCCCATTCATACTCTCTCTTTCAAAAATAAATAAACATTAAAAAAAATTATCTCTGGCTTCACTTCCCAGTATTCCCAAAAATTATGCTTACAGAATTACCCATAATCTTCTCATTGCTAAATCCAATAAATATGATTTTCTTGCCCTCTTGTTTCTTTCTCAGTTTTCTCCATTTGAATACAAGGCATCACCATCCATCCAGTCACTGAAACCAGAAATCTCAGCCTTAATTAGCCTTAATTACTTACACTTAATTCCTCCTTGACTCTCTCACCTAAATCTAATTCATCAATAAGTGCAGTCTTTTTGCCTCTATACCTGTAATCTTTTTACTCTTCTTCTCCACTACAACCAGCCTGGTGCAAACCACATCATCTCTCACCATCAGCTCTTATTTTTTCACCGGAGCCAAGGTGATCTTTCCGAATTATAAACTGTACTTAAAATGAAATCTTAACTCTGAAACATGACCTATAAGACCCATCTGATGGGATTATAATGGTAATATTTATCCTTCCCCTCCATTCCACACATTCCATACAAAGGAGAGAAACTTCCCTCTGAAGGAAGAAAATTAAGAAAATACTCCTGTTTTCTCTAGCAACTGCCCCCTTCACTCTCTTCCTTCCTAAGCCTTCCATCCCCTGAAAGATAGAGCTAAATTATCTCACTGATGAGTTGGGGAAAGGGAACTGAGAATGTGTGGCCAGAGATTTCTTGGGTTCTTTCCTTCAGAATGACTTAATTCTCCTCTGCCCTTTAGTAAATAGCCTGCCACTGGAGGGAAAACCCACAGTTCAGCTCTCTTTGGGATGACAGGAGAGTTGGTTTGTTCAAGGCCATGGCAGGGGGAGGAATGCTAGTATGCCCATTTGGCTCTCCTTGCTCATTAGCAGTATCTGTAATATAGCTGCTAATTTGACCTCCAGCTAATCTGACTCCTGAGTCCTGTATCTCACTTGGTTTTAAATTCTGGGATAACACAGAGGGCTTTTATTTATTGGTACCTATTAACACATCAGATTCTGCAATATTTGAGTTTTCACTGTCTCTGCGACTTCATTTTTTGCCTCTCGTACTATTATGCTTCAATTATTCTGGTCTTTTTTCATTTCCTAAAACATAGTCACAATTTTCCTGCCTCAGGATCTTTGCACTTGTGGCTCCCCCAGCTCCTCCTCTGGTTTTTTGCATGATCTGCTTCTTATCTGCAGGTCTCAGATTAATTATCTTGTTCAAAGAGTGGCCTTCTCACACAATGTTAGTTACAGAATGTTCCTTCCTCACTGCCATTTTTGTCCGTTTTAGCTCCTTATCTGCTCCTCTCACAGTACTTATCATATGTTTATGTTTTGTTTGTTTATTTAGTTGCTTTTTGTCCTTCTCACTCAAATGGATTCAATGAGGAAACAAGTCTTCATTGTGAACCGCTATATACCCAAGTCTCAGCTCACAGTAGGCTAGTAATCACTGTTTGTTGAATAAATGAATGACTACGTGAAAACAGTAACTTAGAATTAATATCTGACTTGTTGAACTGATAATTACAAAGTGTTAACTCCAGTAGATTTCCATGTGAATTTTTCATATTCCTATAATTGTTTCATTCCCAGAAAACTGGGAATAGGTTTGTTTATCATAGAAATTGGATTTCAAAAGTGCAAATGCCTTAGAGAGATGATTATGTCAAGAATACAGGAGTCAATCAATGATGTTTACTGAGAGCTTACACATATTGAACAATTACTAGGTTCTAGGAAGGAAAGAAAAACATTAAAAAGTGGATCTGGATAGTGGATTGGGAAAGACAAAAACCCATGAAATGATGAAAGCATACATATATAGTAAAAAGTCAGAAAAAAGTATAGAAAAAGTCAGATTAGAGAACTATTAATAAATTATCAAAGATACTCATATATGTAATATCACATATGTGTCATCTGTACACATAGGTTTTAACTAATTTTCATACATTTGGTATACCAAAGTAAGTTTAATATTAACTAGTCAGGTAAGTGGAATAATGCCCCACCCCAACTCCAAAATGTGCATATCTAAGTCCCTAGAGCCTGTGGATATGTTATTTTACATGGCAAATGGGACTTTGTAGGTGTGACTGAATTAAGGATTAGGAGATAAGAAGATTACCCTGGATTGTCCTAGTGGGGCCCAATATAATCACAAGAGTCCTGGCAAGGGAAAGAAAGAGTCAGAAGAGGAGGAGAAGATGTGATTGCTGGCTGGAAGGAGCACACAAGCCAAGGAATGTGGGCAGACTCTAGAAGCTACAAAAGGCAAAGAAACAGATCTTTCTCTAAAGCCTTCAGAAAGGAATGCAGCCCCCTTGATACCCAGATTTTAGCCCAGTGAGCTCCATTTTAGACTTCTGATCTCCAGAACTATAACATAGTAAATCTGTGTTGTTTTCAGTCAATAAATTTGTGTTAATTTGTTATAGCAGCCATAGGAAACAAATACATTAAGCAAAAACTATATTCAGTCTTTAATACTTCAGAATCTTGCAGCCCCTCAGGATCATCACTATAAGAATCAATTATTAGTGAACTGTAGGTAAATAGACATGCTGGTTAATGAGGCTTTTCTATTAGAAAGTCTGAATGAGCCAGTTTTTATTATAGAAGCTTTATATAAGTACTAAGAATTGCTTAATCAGGGTTGAATGAGATTAAATTAGGATATGTCTCCTTAAGGAAGTCTTTAAGTGATTTTTAAAGTGTTAGAAGAGGACCCCTGAAAAGGAAATGATGGAGATTATGAGAGATCTGGAAAAATCCAGAGGAAATAGGCAGTCACTGGTGACTTGAGCTACATAGAAGTATATGGAGGAAGGATAATGTAATCAAAACTCCTCTTTTGAATTAGTTTATTTTTATTTAAAAGGCCACTCTCAAAGGGGGCCTGGGTAGCTCACTCAATTGAGTGTCAGACTCTTGATTTCAGCTCAGGTCACGATCTTACAGTTTCATGAGTTCGAGCCCCACGTCAGGCTCTGTGTTGACAGTGAGGAGCCTACTTGAGATTTCCCCCCCTCTATGCCCCTTCCTAGCTCACACACTCTCTCTCTCTCAAAATAAATAAATAAACTTGGGGGGGAGAAAGGCCACTCTCAAAATGCTTATAGATGTTTCACAAGAGGAAAGGATGATTACAAGCCTTGGGTATAGATTATTAGATTAGCTTCAGTTAACTCTGAGAAGAAAACTATTCCTAGGTAGAAACTAAATCAGACAGGTAACTTTGCCAGTATAGAGAGGTAGGTAAGATAAGATATAGGTGTTTCTTTCTTGTGCAGTGTCATAGTGGAAGTGAAGTTAGGGGTAATGAAACAGGTTGACGTTCGGCAGTGTGATGAAATGAAAGGGATATGGACTTTGA
Source organism: Panthera tigris (assembly GCF_018350195.1). Taxonomy (NCBI): domain Eukaryota; kingdom Metazoa; phylum Chordata; class Mammalia; order Carnivora; family Felidae; genus Panthera; species Panthera tigris. The sequence goes on along the minus strand of NC_056663.1, from coordinate 122,616,697 downwards.
AATCAAACAGACCAGGTTCAAATTCTGGCTCTATCTTTTTTTTCGTCATGTGACATTAGGTAAATTAATCAAACTATTTTGTTTCTCCATTTCCTTATTTGTAAAACACCTAACTCATGTGGCAAGTACTGGAGGTTAGTATTACATGAGAGTTCTTGACACATAAATAATCCCAAGAGCATCAAAACTAATTTCAATTACTTCCCAGTTTTGCCTTAGGCCAGTTCAGGGTCAGAGGAAAGGACTGTTGTAAGACTTAGAGGATTTCTCTACCAAGTCAGTGAAGATGTGTATATGTGGGCAGGTGGGGTAGAGAGTCAGATAATTTTAGGTAGTAGAGCTAAGTGCCTCTATCAGAACCAAGCATCATGAAAAATATATTCCTTAAATTTGAAAGGCAGTTCATGCTTTTTTCCCTTGACAAACGTAATTCACAGTTTTTACAAAGATGAATTGAGAGTCAGAGACAAAGTGAATTGCCCCCACCCAAGACAAAATTAACTGCCACAGACAGAAGTCTTTAAAGGTAGAATGGGCCTCAACATTCTTGTGTCCTGAACTTTCTTTCTTTCTATGGCATTGTACTCAACCATCAGTTCTCTTGGTGTTCTGAAGTCACCTATTTTTTTTTTTTTTACTTTGGCACAATTTTCTCATTATTATGCAATGTGGAACATACAAAGGAGTAGAGTTGGTAAAGAACCTGTAAACTGAGACCTCATCTTTCTCTAAGCTGACATCTTGCTAATGAACTCTTTAAGGACTGACTTAAATTCAAAGTTTAGAGATGAAAAGGAATGAAAATTTACCCATACTTATCCAATGTTCTAAAAACATAGAATTATAATAAATCATTGCATATTATGATTTCGAATCCTAGATGCATAGCAAGTTTCTAACTCTCTTTTTAATGCAATAGAATGGCAAAGCCAATTGAGATTAAAATAGACTAAATATCATTTCAAATAACTGAGCCTATATCCTAATCAAAAGTAGTTGTGTTAAATTCACAAATAAAATATTATAGTAATGCAGGGATTTTGTCTTTTATATTTGTAAATTTCAGAGAAACAGGGACAAAAAATACTTTAAATACTTTAAAGACAATGAATAAAAAGACAAAGATATTTTACAATATAGTATTATTTTTTAATCTGATGAGGTCACAAAAAATATAAGGTATTTTTCCTCAATACATTTATTTCCATATTATTGCAGTGTGGATTCGAACCAGAGAGGCTTAGATCTTATTTCTGCTTTATTTACTAGTTATAGATCCTAAGTTAAATCATTTAACCTCTCTGAACATGTTCCACTATCTGTAAAGCTGAGATAATAATACCTCACTCATAGTGCTGCTATATTATTTAAAATAAGCAATACTGGGGCGCCTGGGTGGCTCAGTCGGTTAAGCGGCTGACTTCGGCTCAGGTCATGATCTCGCGGTCCGTGAGTTCGAGCCCCGCGTCAGGCTCTGTGCTGACAGCTCAGAGCCTGGAGCATGTTTCAGATTCTGTGTCTTCCTCTCTCTGACCCTCCCCTGTTCATGCTCTGTCTCTCTCTGTCTCAAAAATAAATAAAAAAAAGTTAAAAAAAATTTTAAATAAGCAATACTACATGATACCTTATCAGTCACGAAGCCAATACCATTCCCTTAGTAAATTTCTCAGGACTATCCATTACTCACTATCCCCACTGCTTCTATTTTAGTTCAGCTCACACCTAGAATATGATAATGGTCTCCCAGCCTCCAGTGTAGACCTCATTCTTAGCCACTTTTCACTTTGCAACTACTAAAATATAAATTTAACTATGACATTTTCAAACTTCAAACCTTCAAACCCTTCAATAACTCCCTGCTACCCTCAGGATAATATCTAATACCTTACCTCAGCCATCACGGCCTTACAAGATTTGATCCCTCTTACTTGTCCACTTTTGTTCCATGACTTCTCCCTTTCCCCAAATCTGTGTACACCTCACCCTAACCATTAATGGCTTACAGATTCTTGAAAAAGATTCAAGCTCTTGTCTCCAGGCCCATACATATATAGCTTTCTGTTTTGTTGACTTTTATTCATCTTTCAGGTCTCTGCTGAGATGACATCTTTTCGAGGAGGCTTTCCATGATAGGGTTAAATGTCCTACCTATATTCTTCCACACTACCCATCTTGGTAGTTATAGCACTGTATTTTAACTATTTACTTGTCTGTCTCTGTGCTCTTTGAGGTCCAAAACTGTGTCCTAGTCATACTTGTATACCAGTTCCTAGGTAGACTGGCACTTGCCCTCAACAAATACTGCTTTCTTTAATCTATTACTTCTTTTCCTGCCCCTATACTGTTTTCATCATGTCATTCTATTTCTTTTTTAATTTTTTTTTTAACGTTTTTATTTATTTTTGAGACAGAGAGAGACAGAGCATGAATGGGGGAGGGGCAGAGAGAGAGGGAGACACAGAATCGGAAGCAGGCTTCAGGCTCTGAGCCATCAGCCCAGAGCCCGACATGGGGCTCGAACTCACGGACCGTGAGATCATGACCTGAGCTGAAGTCGGACGCTTAACCGACTGAGCCACCCAGGCACCCCATGTCATTCTATTTCTAAGAAACTTTCAGTGACTCTCTATTTCCTACCTTATCAAGTTTAAATTCCTTGCTTGGCATTTTTAACCCCCCACAACATGTCCCTCATACTAAATTTCCAATCTTATTTCTAACTATGCCCTAATATGTACCCTTTTTTATGATCTTACATATATGACATATCTTTGCTCATGCTGTTTCTCTCTCTTGGAATAGATGCCTTTCTTCCCAACATCTCTCCACAAAAAAATTCTATCCACCCATATCCTCTTCTTATGAAGCCATCTTTGACTAATTTTTTTTTTAATGTTACCACTCACAGACTTAGAGGATTTTCTAAATAGGAGAGACTTTAACAGGCTACTCCCTACTTTTGTTCCACATGATAAGCACCTATAGTTATCTCTTAATAGTACTGAACACAGTGCTGAGCTCAGAACAGATGATTTCGAAGTGCTTTGTCCCATTTAAAAAAAATGGGCATCTGGGTGGCTCAGTCGGTTAAGCATCTGACTTAGGCTCAGGTCACGATCTCACAGCCCGTGAGTTTAAGCCTTGCATCGGGCTCTGTGCTGACAGCTCTGAGCCTGGAGCCTGTTTTGGATTCTGTGTCTCCCTCTCTGTCTCTACCCCTCCCCCACTTGTGCTCTGTCTCTCTCTAAAAAATAAAAAAAAGAAATAAAAGAAATGTATTCAATCTGAGGCTATAGTTGCAATATGTAGATATTAGTCAGTTTGAGGTGATAGACTATGAAAAAAGAAAATTTTAACTTCATAATATTTAGAAAACGGTTAACCTATTAAGTAAATGAAAGATGTGTGTGGACTGCGGGTGGGGGGGGGGGTAGGGTTATAATGAGCCAGGGGCTGAGACATTTCTGTTGTTCAACCTAGACCAGCCTAAACTCATAGAGATATTTCGAAAATAGTTTAGGGGTGCCTGGGTGGCTCAGTGGGTTAAGCATCAGACTTCAGCTCAGGTCACGATCTCATGGTTTGGTTCATGGGTTTGAGCCCGCATCTGGCTCTGTGCTGACAGCTCAGAGCCTGGGGCCTGCTTCAGATTCTGTGTCTCCCTCTCTCTCTGCCCGTCCCTCACCCTCTCTCTACAAAATAAACATTATAAAAAATAAAGAGTTTAGGTAGAAGACTGTTCACTGCCAACTCATTTTTTATCACTGTAAAGTTCAGTTAACTACTCCAGTGAGATTCCCTTAAATGATATTCAGAATGTCATGGTAAAGAAGAGGGAATCATTTCCCTATTATTCTTTTAAAGAACATTCTCTTTTCTCTCGACTTCCTCTTGCTCTTCCCTTCCCAGTACAGTTCCTTTAAAGAATTTAAATCACTTTTAACCTCTTTAAGGATATACACATCAATGAGGTAAGTCATGTTATAAACCTTGCCAAAATGTAGTGCTTCTGAGCCTTTCTAATAAGCATTTTCTTTGATCTTTCTCCATCCACTCCCAATAGCTATCTGGCTAATCATAAACCAATTTTCAAAAATAACTTGATAGACAAATAAGTATGTGATACTTAATATATTTTTTAGATAGAATTTGAAAACCTTTGCTTTGTGCCAGAATTTCCTCCTTTGTTTTGCAGCAGGCCTAATGAAATCTTGACTATTGTCTAACCCGGAGCATGGACACTAGTAGCTTTATTTCTGGAAAACTCTTGACATCAGGTGACTATTTTCTAGCTGTTTATGTAATCAGTGACTAGAGGTATCCTCAAAGCAATTCTTCTAATAAATAAGGTTTTTTAAAAAGTTTATTGATTTTGAACAAGAGACATTGTGAGTGGAGGAGAGACAGAGAGGGAGAATCCTAAGCAAGTTCTGTACTGTCAGGGCAGAGCTCAACATAGGGCTGAAACTCACGAAACTGTGAGATCATGACCCAAGCCAAAACCAAGAGTTGGCCGCTTACCTGACTGAGGCACCCAGGCACCCGTAATGTGTAAGCTTTTTGAGGGCAGGGGCCATTGTTTATTTTTTATCCCTAGTGCCTAGTATCATAGTGCCTGTATCGTAGGCACTCAGTAAATTTCTATTAGTCAATAGAGAAGAAACTAGTACAAAGACCAGTAACCACCCAGCAGAAGACTCATAGTTTAGGATAGAAACAACACAGATAGCAGGAAGCATCATCATCATCAATTATAAATATTTATTGAATAACTAATTTTACTTGCTAAAGCGCTAGAATTTATCAAATGAATATTAACACCCTTCTTTCTCTCTTTCAGGATAAAAACTCTGAGAGAATGAAGACTCATTCATACAAAAAATTTTTATTGAGCACTTGCTGTGTACTAGCATTGTACTGGCCCTGGGGATACAAGGGCAAATAAGGCAGACAAAAATCCCTGCCTTTGGGGAGCTTAAATTTAAATGGGGGTGAATACCATATTATTTTAGAGGTAAGTGCTAAGGAAAAAATTAGTATGGAATTCAGGATATAAAGTGGGAATGTTGAAATTTTAGATAAAATGGCTAGGAATCCCGCATGCAGGTAACTTTTGAATAAAAAGATGAAGAGAAAAAGGTCATATTCCTATAATAGGAGAAGAAAGGTGAGGTGAGGAGAACTAGTGTTCAGTGTGAAAAGGTAGGTGTTACATTGGTCCACTTCTGCATGTAGCATTAAGTATTGGGTCTCACTACCGATATACCAGTGCTTTGGGCCTCACTGTATGCAGTCTGCCTAGACAGCCCTGTAATTTTAATTGGTAGGAGTGCTGAGGGGATGGTTTATGGATTCAAGCAGAACCAAAAAAAGCACTTAAAGTAGTGTCAGGTAGGAGGTCACAAAGCTGCTGAAGCAGCTTTTGCTAGTTTCAATTTGTATATCCTAATGAAAGATAGAAAATGCTCTTAGAAATTAGTGTAATGTATAAGAAAAGGAAGTAGCAGGAAAACTGAAGCAAGTAAATTTGAGAATCTGGGAGAGATTAATGAATAAGGAAAGAGAAAGACAAAAAATGAAGAGCAGCAATACAAAGACCCCACGGTGATCTGGAGAGGTTCAAAATGAATGTGAAACACGGTGTGTGCCTCCAAAATGAATACAGAATATGGCAGGGGTGTGTGTATGTGTGTAGCTTGCATTGGTGTGTTATGGATTGAGTCCTGTCCCCTGCAAATTTGTATGTTTACGACTGACACCTAGTAACTCAAAGTTTAACCTTATTTGGAAATAGGGTCATAGCAGATTTAATTAAAGATGAGGTCACACCAGAGTAGTTGGGTCTCCAATCTACTATGACTGGCGTCCTATAAAAAAGGAACATTTGAACAGACATGCCATGAAGATTGTGGAGCTATGCCACCCCAAGCCAACGACCTATAGAAGCTAAGAGACGCCTGGAAGAGATCCTTCATTAAGTGCCTTCAGAGGGAGCATGGCCCCACCAACACTTTAATTTCAGACTTCTGGCCTCTAGAACTGTGGGACCTTCAATTTCTATTCTAAGCCACACAGTTTGTGACACTTAGTTACAGCAGCGGTAAGAAACTAATTCGGCGTGTAAGATTATTTTAAGGCAAACACCAAGAGCACTCTTTTATCACAGAAAGGGAAAGGGTGCAGAAGAGTGATGTGCCTGATTGTCTTTATGCATCAGAAAAGCCCAATAGCTTGGATATCTGTAGTTCAGTTGTATTTTCTTGTTTTACCAAACCTCTCATTATCGTGTTTCATTTTTGTTTTAGAAAACTCACATAAAATCTGCTCTCAACGAATTACAAGGCGCTTCTGACTTGTGTGCTTGTATGGAATAAACGGAAACTGATCTGGCTGTGGGCGGGGGAGCGGGGGGGGGCGGCCCGGATTAAGAGAGAGAAAGCGCCTTTTTCTCAACATTGAATTGAAAGAATAAAAGTTGAAAGGGAAAAGCAAGCCCGATTCAGCTATGCAGCATCTCACTTCCACAGGTTGTACTGCTGTGGCCCTCTCCCCTGCAGGAGTGCGGGTGCTGCTGTCTGGGGAGAGCTAGCTGATTCCTTAACCACGATTACGAGGGGTCTGGGCAAGACCAGAGTGTGGAAAAAAAGAACGTTTCCTCCAGCCTCCTCCCTCCCGGCAGAAGAACCAAAAACCTGGCGCCTTGCGCGCATGCCCAGTCGGGAGGGCGCCGTCCAAAGAGCGCGCCCCTGCTCAGGCTTTTCCCGCAGTTGTTGGGGGCTGGGGGGGGAGGGGGCGGCGGTGCCGGGAACCCGCAGCGGCCCGGCGGCCGGGGGAAACTCCGGCCGGCCGACTGGGCGGGGCCGCCGCTAACTCAGCTAGACTTTTATTTTCCTGCCTGGTAACCATGTTCCCGCCACCGTCCCAGGGAGAGGGGTGTGCCCTCGCGGTAGGGTGGAGCCCGAGGGCACCCCAGTTAAAAGGCTGTTGAGACGTCTCGGGGGAATGGAAGGCCGCGCTAATGTCGGAAGAACAGCTGACTCCCTGAAGGAAATCCAGGGCGGTCACTGTTCTCGACTGCCCAGACCTCTCTGTTTTTAAACTAGCCACAGACAAGACAGCCCTAACTGTCCCACCGTTACGCCCGCTAACGTTAAGCGCCCTCCCAGCGACCACCTCCCTGCTCTGTGCTCAGCGGGCCCACAGGCTGCTCTGAAAACGGGCGTCCTCAGGTATCTGTCTCTCAGAGGTGCTGGCCTTATCGCCTATGCGTCCATTCCAGCTTCATTTCAATGTGCCCGCTCTGCTTCTCGACCACCCTCCCGGGTCTGAGGCGGCCCAGCGTCTCCGGGAAATTCCCGCCTGTGCAACCGGGTTGTCCCGTAAAGAACATGGGTCGGTTTTCCGGGTGTGGACTGGCGGGGTCGGAAAGCAAGCCGGGGCAGGCCAGATGGTAGCACTCGGGACTCCGTATCCCCTTGCCTTGCCTTCTCCCGGCCCACCCACCGCACCGCAGGCGGTCGCCATCAAGCTCCTCCGCGGCGGCTGCAGCTGGTCCGCAAACACGCCCACCCGCACGCTCAGAATCACTTGCCTCTGGAGTGGAGGAAAAAAAAAAAAAAAAGAGGGAGGTACTGAGCATGCTCGGCGGGGAGGGCGGGGCGCTCCCGGGCCGCGAGTCAGGGCAGGCGCTCCTCAAGTCGGCTCGGCGTCTCCGCCGCCCGCCCTCTCGGAGCCGCGCCCGCCGCAGGCTGCGCCCGCCCGCCCCGCCCCGCCCCGCCCCGCCCCCCGCCGCTCGTCCCCGCCGCGGCCGCGCCGCCTGCAGCAGCAGCAGCAGCAGCAGCTGCTCCTCCCCGGCGGCCGCCCCCCGCGGGTCCCTCCCTGGCTGCGGGAGAGGCAGAGGTAGAGGGAGGACACAGCGCCGCGCCGCCCGCACCGGAGACCTTCGCCTCGCCCTGCTGGCTCCTCACCCTCTGGGAGGAACATGGGTAAGTCATCCTTCCTCCCCCGTCATCGCCTGACATTTTTCTCTTTCTCGGCGTGTTGCAGGGTGGGAAGCATTCCTCGCGCAAAGTTGCCAGATTTCTCAAATCCACGGGTGTAATACAGTGGCTCTTCCTCCGGGGAGAGTCGGCGCACGCGGAACGCACGCCGGTCCCCGGGCTGGGAGGGTCCCGAGCGCGGGGTGGGGTCGGGCCGCGGCTCCGGGTACCTCGCTGCCTCGCCTCCCCTCCTCCATTCTTCCTGCCCGAGCGGGTGCCCGGGCACCGCGGAGCCTGCCTCGCGGGCTAGCCTCCTCTGCCTGCCCCATCCCCGTTTCTCCGGAGGCCGCCCGCTTCCTTTCCCCGGCGTCTGCTGGGCTGGAGGCTCGGTCGGACCGCCAGAGAGACCACTTCGCCTAACTTCCCTGTCAGGGCGACCTTTCCCCATCTTGGGGACTGTTCATCCCGAGGCGGGGAAGTGCGAGCAAGTAGTTTGTCAGGGCGATTGTACAACGTGCACGGAAATTATTTTTGATGGGGGAGAGCGGACGGCCTCATGGGTTGAAAGGATGACTTGTCAGAGGCCACGAGGAACGTGAGGAAGGATGCATAGAGCCGCTAGCTGTTGAATTAGTGTTGGGTGACTACAGTGTGCAATATTCCTGTGCTCAGCCCATTTTCTTGGTTCCTTCGCCTGTCTACTGTAGGAGGAAACGCACCCTGTAACATGTTACCGAACTTACGTGTTAGTTATTCGTTCCCAGCTTAGCCTGCCTACATCTACATAATCTGATTTTAGTTCCTTTGTATGTCTGGTTAATCTCAAGAGATTGTTTTGGATGAGGTATTTAAAAGCAAATATATTTTCTAAAACTGCATATAATTTATCTTAAAATTTTTTCATAACATATTGCTTAAATACTAAGTTCAGTAATTACAAAAACGTCTGATTAATTCTGCAATTATTTTTTTTAATAGTAGTATTTCGGAATAGCATACTGCTACATGTTCCCAGTTTGCTTCCACTGTTATCACAGTTTCCTCTTTTTAAAATTTGCTCCATTGGCATCTGTCAACTCGGATTCTCCTACCCCTTCCGTGCAGGTTATTTTAAGCCTAAAATGAGTGTGGTTCTTTGATCTGTCAATACAGTGCTCAACACATCTAGAGTTAGGTCGTGGCAACTCAGAATCTTCAAGGAAGTATCTAAATCTAGAAATGGTGTCGATGGAGCTTACTGGGAAAGCAAATGCTCCAAGCTCTGTTTCAGACTTTTGAGGCTAGTGTTGCAGGAGGTGATATGAATGAAAAATGAATCTGGGTCCCTGAATTTTATTTTCAGTTCAGTTTTTCTCCCCCTTTTGATGTGCTATTGACATGGTGAACAAATTTATGTGGAAATGGGTGGCTCATATGTACTTAGCTTTTCTCTAGGAGTAGAAATTTAAATAAATATTAATTCAGATTATCGGACACATTGTGAATTTTCCTTGAACATTCAAAAATTTACTCCTAATTGTAGGTCACAAGTTTCTCCTGTAAAATACATTTGCCCATGTTTCAAGGTGAGCTACAAAATCTATTTAAATAAAATTTTAACTTCCATGTTGAGTAAGAATCTTTTCAGTAGAAAAAATTCAGTTATGTTGCAATACTTATGAATAAAAATACTTAAAACAAAATTATTTACTTAAAAATAATTAATCTTCAAAATCTTGAATGTTATTGCTTGATTTCAAAGAATGGCCAGATAGAAACCTCATATTTGGAGCTTCTCAGATACTCTTTGATTAAATCAGTCTCCCATAGCACTCTGTACCTTGTTGGAGGCTTTTTAGTACTTACATAATCTGCCTTATAATGGAGTTGTTTATGTGTGTGTGTGGTTAGCATTTAGTCATGAGTTCCAAAAGATGAAAATTATGTCTTATTGATTTTTGTGTATCCCCCCACCCCTCCGTGCTTTCCACATAGTAGATATTCAATAAATCTTTGGTGAATTCATTGTTGAACTTAAAACCTACCTATTATTTTCAGTTTGTGAACCTGAAAGTATGGGCTGTGAACAAACATTCAAGTTGGTAGACTATCATGGAGGCTTGGAGGAAATGGGAACAGAGAAGTATAATTTTACTATGACTTCTCTTCTCTCACTAAAAAAAAAAAAAAAAAAAAAAGAAAAGAAAAGAAAAAGAAAGTTGGGTCTTCTCAGAGTTGAAGGTTTTGGAATAGCCTCCAGGCTAGCCATTTCCTTCTGCACTGCTGTTTTCAATGGTAAGGTGGTTTATCGGATGATCACTAGATACATACAATAATGTAAAATTGAAACCGTGGAAAGCAATTTCATATTCTGAACCAAGGAAGTTATAACAATTCGTGTATACATAAAAGGTATCTTGATTAATGGTAGGAAAAAAATCACTTTTTAAGGCCGTCTCAAGAAATAAATAAGGTGATTTAAAAAAAATTTTTTAATGTTTGTTTTTGAGAAAGAAACAGAGTGCGAGTGGGGGAGGGGCAGAGGGCAAGGGAGACACAGAATCTGAAGCAGGCTCCGGGCTCTGAGCTGTCAGCACAGAGCCCGATGTGGGGTTTGAACTCACAAACTGCGAGATCATGACCTTAGCTGAAGTTGGATGCTTAACTGACTGAGCCATCCAAGGCGCTCCATAAATAAGGTGATTTTTAGTAATCTCATGGCAGTGATTTTTCCCTGTAAGAAAGTGAAGGAAACTTCCTATATAATGTTATGGGTGATGGCTATTATTTAATGTATATATTTTATTATAAATTCAACATGTACTTAATATTTATTGAATATCAACCACGTACACTGTACTGTGGGAGGAAAGAGAGGAATAAGACATTCATATTTCAAGCTGCATATAATATTAACAGGAATGAGATGGTACATACACAGCTATAACAGAAATAAAGTATAAGTGATATAAAATAACTTTACATTTACATGTATTGTAGATTCAGGGCATGGAGAAAAGGTTTTAGAAAAATGATGTTATTTGAAACAAAAAAAGTTGGTTAAGCTTCTGAAAGGTAAAAATGAATCAGGCCGGGGGTTGGGAGGAGAGAAATGGCATAAGTGAAGTTAGAGAGGGAACACTCAAGGAGTTTCAGGATATGGTTAAATAACCATGTTTGGTTGGAGCAAAAGGTAAGGTAAGAGTGTGTGTCACCTTCCTCAGTACTAATAGGTAAAGACCAGATAATGGAGGACCTTAAATGACAAGTTGAAAAAGTTTTTGGACTTTGACTTGTCTATTGAGGGACTGTGAAATGTTTTTCTGTAGTTAAGTGACGGATCAAGTCTGTGGTTTAGGAAAATTAATCTGTCAACTGAGTCAAGGATGAATTAGATGAAAAAATAGAGAACACTTCAGAGGGTGGTTGTTGCAGTGTGGGTGAAAATATTTACTGGTCTGAACTTGGCTGTGACAATGGGAAGAGAATACTGCAAATAAAGAACAGAATTTCCTTGCTAACCTATTGAATATGGAATTGAGAAAGGAGTCATACATTGTCACCTGGGCAATAGAGAGATGTAAAATTATTAATATATATTTAATCCACTGGAAGAGGAAATGTGAATCGTTAGTTTTGGACCTGGTGAATTGGACTGTTTAGTTTGCCATTTAGAGTCTCTGTTCATCGATGACAGGGATTCTTATAATAGGTTTTGAATACATTTCTAACACTAGTGTCTGACACATAGTAGCCATGCAGTAACCATTTGTTGACTGACTGAAACTAGGTAAAAAAAATATATTTAACAAACAGTTATTTTAACTCTTAAGAGAGGATTTTGAACTAGAGATCTGGAAGTTACCCATAAATCTCCTGAGATGATATTTCAAGTTAGGTAGGAGGCTGAGAGACAACAGAGGGAAAGAAAAAATTTGTCCAAAGTAAGAATCTTGAAGAATGACCCATTGTTAGGGAAGTGGAATGGAATGATTTGACACTGGAAGGGACGTAGGAGTGAAAGACTAGAATCTGCATGTGGTTGGTTTCATGAAAGAATGGTCAATAATGTCTTTTGCTTCAGACCAGTGATATGGACTGAGAAAAGGATCTTTGTTGATGTAGTTTGCTTAGGATATTACTCAGTATATTTTCTAAAAAGCAGCTTTAAGAGGTATGCTAGAAATGGAGGTCAGTTGTAGAGGCTAACTGGATAATGAGTAAGTGGAACTAAGAATTCCCAATGTATTCATGCTATATCCCTTGACCTATTTAAAGATCTGTAAGTAAGCATAGGTTTTTAAAAACATTTTTAAAATGTTGCACTTTACATGGAATGACACATGCTATTTTCTTGCCTGAGAATAATTTGTTATCTCACCATAGTGCTTCAAAATTTCTTTGACATTCCATTTTTTATGTCATTGTGTCTTAGTACAGTATGCTTTTTATGTTTGCAATATCTGTCATACAGAGTGAGCTTAGAAATGGTTTTATAATTTCACATGACATTTTACATAAAGTGTACTCTTCACTGATGAATGGTTTTATCACTTTTTATTTACTATTAGTCTTTGTGAATTTTGGATTTCTCTAGTTGTATGTATGCCTCTAATTATACTCTTAATTCCTGGAGTTTTGTTTTTCTCTATAAATTTGTGTTAGCTTTAGATATAAGTCTTTTTTTTTTTTTTTTTTCTTCCTCTTGTATTTCTAAGTCCAGGAATGGTTTCATAAATAAATAGTAAAAAATAGTACTTTTACTTGTTCTTTGCAAAGTAGAGTGATAAAAATCTTTGTAAACTGATAATCACTAAAATTTATTATTTTAAAAGAGATTGACTAGTTCAATAATTTTTCTTATGTTGCCGTTATATCTATGTTGTATATGTCTTTTTTTTTTTTTTTTTTTTTTTTTTTTTTTTTTTACTTATAGGAGAATTGAAATCATTAACTTTGGTAGAGTCATAGTCTATCTAGTACTATGATTTGGGAGGTTTTAATAACCCTAATTCATTTTGTGAACTGTAGATTTTAACTTTCACAGGAGCTTCTAGCTGCCTTTGGGGAAGAGTATGGTTTTCCTCTTCAGAGATTCCAAGTCACCTGAATTTGAACTTGGCAATTCTGGTGTTATTGGTGGCACCAACAACAGCTATAAGAATGACTTAAATTTTTTAATCCTTGCTCATAAATATCAGGAAGAGTGGAGAAGGAAGATCCACTCCTTTGGGAACTTCGTGTTAATTTTAGATAATCATGTTCAGATAATACTTAATTTAAAATACTTTCCTAGGCATTTAACTTGGCAAATAGTTCTTTCTTGTGGAGAGAGGAGGTATAATAAATGAAGATACCAGAATAGGTTATAAAGTCTATTTTGGTTATAAAATCCTATGATTCTGTGAAACTGAACTTTAAAATGTACTCAGTATCATTGATGTCTTAAATATGCCATAAACATACTTATATAATTCATTTTTCTTTGGAGTAATGTCGACTTGAGGTAGCACTTCAGGGTTTGAACCAACCTGTTAGCTTTGTCTCACCAGACAGCCTTAAATACCATTACTCATACTGGCTAAGATATGGATTCAAATTGCAGAGTAATGTCATTCTCTCAGTACATCCATTTATACAACTTTTGTTGCTAGAAGCATTCCAGGCATTAAAAGTGAGAATTAGGATAGTGATAAATGGAAGTAAATTGAGCTGCTAGCTATGATTGGCTATGCTTACAAACTCCAAAGTCCTTCTAACTTTTTGTACAGAAAATTAATTTTGTCTTTTATGAGCTATGTATCTGGCCTCTTCTCTAAAAGCTGTTTTGCTTAATTTTGTCCATATTTATGATTTTAATTACTATGTGTATGCTGTTAGTGCCTGTGTGTGTGTGTGTGTGTGTGTGTGTGTGTGTGTGTGTGTGTGTCTGGGCTGTCTTTTCATCTAAGAGATTATTAGACATCTCTACATGCATAGTTAATTCAAACTCATTTAGTTCAAAAGCAAACTATTGTGTAATTATTAATAATGATAACTAGAGGTGTGATGGTTAATGTTTAACCAGAAACCCTTCTCCACAAAAGCCCTGATTTGTGGTGGTTGTTGATATCCTATGAATTCATGGTTGGGAAGAGATGAGATACAGCACACTAGTATATGGTGGATCCGCTATATAGATATAAGAACCTGTGAGCACAGATAATAGTAAAGGGTAGTAAAATAATTAAGTAGTAATGAGTTTTGAGTAGTAATATCTTTGTTTTAATATAACTTACTTAAGTTTATAAGATTTAATTTTCAATAATGTGTGTTTTAATAATTGCCTCAAAAATTCTTAAAAATTTAATAATCATTTCTCATGGGCTGGTACAGGTGGGTTCTGGTATACCACTGGATTAATAATTATCATTTATTACTGTTTAATAAGAATTATTGATGAGTTATGTCAAACTTTACACTTTCTCATATTTTTAAAATTTAATTTTAATCTTTTGTTCAACAATTCTATGAAGTGGGTGATACTATCCCCATTCTACCGATTCAGAGAATTAAGTAATTTATCCAGGGGGAGAGAGCTCAGTCTCTAAAATCTTGTTTTAGAGCAGTGATTCTCAAATTCTGGCTTGCTTAAGAATCCTGTAGCATTTGTTAAAAAAAAAATTACTAGGCCCGCCCTCAGAAATTTTGGTAAGTAGGTGTTGGGTAGGCTGAGAATTCGCATTGTCAAGACATTGGCAGATGATGCTGCACTTTTAATAGCCTCACCATAGAGCATAGGTCTGCAGACTTTTTACATAAAGGGTCAGATGGTCAATATTTAGGCCAAGAGGCAAAATCAAAAACAAGAGAGAAAATATATATGATGAGAGAAAACAAATATCCACAAATATTTTGTTGACTATGTTCAAAATAGAACATTAACTGAACAAAAGTTATTGCAATATAGGTCTACCAATGAAAATATTGTAATTCTGTTTTTGAGATAGCATTTCACTTAATTGGGATTCAGAGTTACCCTGCCATCAAAATTGATCCAGATGTTCATTTGTTAATGCAGATCTTTAATGTGATTTTATGGATTTTGTCTTTGGAACATGTTTTCACACAGGTACTCTCAAATGCTCGTATCCGTGTATCCGTCCATGGGCATATGATTTTATTAATGAGACTATTTATTTCTATGGAAGGAATTATAGAATCTTTTAGATTCTTCTCTTGACATTTAACATTTAGCATGCTACTACATTGTAAATTAACCACTTGTAATAGTAGAGTAGAAACTCCTCTGTTACTTAAATGGATTTTGATGTTTGGAAGTTTCATTTGCGTCTGAAATAAGGTCTGAAAAACAGTGCTGCAACAGTAGTTTGAGCTTGCAAAATATATCTGTTGTAGATTTGTATATGTGTGGAGATCTTATTGTATAACATTTGACAGCATGAGAAGGGTATATAGCAGATTGATGGTTACTTGTGTTTCCAACAACGTTGTCAAAATGACTTAACATAGTTATGTTTCTCATGTAAGCACTATTTTGCCTTGATTTTCAGGTCAAATTCTAGGAAACACCAAATCTGCAGCAAAATCTAATTTCCAGAGGCATTCATTGTTTGATAATAGTGGCATTTTTCCCCCAGAAATTTCATTCTCACTTTTTTTTTTAATGTTTTACTTATTTGGGGGGGGGGGCAGGGAAGGGCGGGGGGGGGGGGGGGAAGAGAATCCAAAGCAGGCTCTGCACCGTCAGCGCAGAGTCCAACGTGGGACTCGATCTGAGCAGAAATAAAGAGTCAGATGCTTAACTTACTGAGCCACCCATGCACCCTGCATTCTCACCTTTCTGCTATAAAATCACAATAAAACTCTACCATTGGTAAGCCATTAAACTGCTCTGTGACAAGGTAAGTCAGGATATTTGGCTTCTAATTCTTATCAAAGTACGCAGAACTGACAGTGGTTAAATCAATGAGAGTGAATGAAGTTGATACTCCTGGCATGATAATTTAAAATATCTTCCTTATAAAATGCCTGCCAATAAATAATGTAATGAATAAGCATAGACTTTAACCACCTTACATTTCCACAAACATTGTAAGTTTGTTCAGCTATGCCTTTTACTGTTCTTCACATTTTTACCATCATCATTTGTAACACATCTTAGCAGATTCCACTTCAGGTTGTACTGAATTAATATTTTCTCAACTTTGAAAATATTCTTGCCTATTCTATGCAGACTCTTCATAGAAGCTACTTCTTTAGTTACTTCACACTCAGCATCAGTCGTTCCACAGATAACATGCAGTGTCACTAATACAGGTCAGCTCATCAAGAACCAAGGAAAACCTTTCAAAATCATTTGCCTTGTTTTTTAGTTGAATATTTATATTGTTCCTAGTGTCCTCACCTCTTCAAGTAGCTATCATCACAGAAAGGCTGCCTCAAACAAATCACCGCATCCTCCCCCCCCCCCCCCGAAATATTTCTTTAGCTCACCATGAGCTCACCAAGCTTTCTGTGCTTGGTTAATGAGTGAACCACTCAGAAACTTACTTCATTTGCAACTTCATTTTCATTTTTTATTTTTGAAAAGAAATTCGGCTGTGATGAGCCATTATGTTTTATGTTTTCTAATTTCTCTGACCCTTTCCTATGAATTGTGAATATGATGAAGGCTTAGTCTGATAATATAGTGCTGTATTTTTCTAGCATAGCTATAGTGTCACTGCATGATACAGTGGTTTGCTATCTTATTCAATAACAAACTAATCCATATACCACTTTAAATACCTTAAAAGTATGACATTTGAAGTATGCTTTTCCTGTTTTGACTTGATCAAAGTGAAATGTTGTGTTATGTCAGTAGACCTGGTACTTGAAACAGTGGACAGCCATAACTGTGCTATCCACGGTGCTGCCCATAATTTGGAGCACATCAAACAACAGGGCAAACTGATGAAAGTGCTACCCACGGTTTCTGTCTCACCTACTCAACTCTGTCATCATAATGTGAACACAGATATAGACAATAAATACAGGAGTAAGTTGTGTTACACTAAAACTTTGTTTATGGACACTGAGTTTCAATTTCATATAATTTGCACATCATGAAATATATTTCTCTGTTGATTTTATTCAACCATTTACAAGTGTAAAACTGTTTTACCTATAGGCTATTCAAAAACAGGAGTAGGGGCACCTGGGTGGCTCGGTCGGTTAAGCGTCTGACTTCGGCTCAGGTCATGATCTCACGGTCCGTGGGTTCGAGCCCCATGTCGGGCTCTGTGCTGACAGCCCAGAGCCTGGAGCCTGTTTCAGATTCTGTGTCTTCCTCTCTCTGTGACCCTCCCCCATGCATGCTCTGTCTCTCTCTGTCTCAAAAATAAATAAACGTTAAAAAAAAAATTTTTTTTTAAAAATAATAAAAAAACAAAAAACAGGAGTAGTTTGCTTGCTCCTACTATAGAGTCATGCTAAACTACCTCATCTTTACCGGTGACTTTTTCTCCCTGTGAATTCCCTAGCTCAGTAAATGGTATCACTATCTATCCAGTCAACCATTCCTAAAATCTAGTCATTATAACATCCTTTGGATTCCCTAAGTTCTAACAGTTCTGCCTCTTTGAATCAGCCCTCTCCTCTTTTCTCTGCTGCAAACATGCCAGTTCAAGGTTTTATTACCCCTTGAAATCTTCTTACTCTTCTGTAACAGATGTTCTTTCCCCCAGCATTTCCCCTCTTAACCAGTTTTTACATGCTGCTAGAGTACTCTGTTTAAAAGGTGAATCTGATCATTTCACTTCTTAGATATATTTTTTTCAGTAGCTCTCCAACACATCTAGCAGGGTTCCCAAACTCAAATGAAGAAACTGTATGATTAAAGAGGGTTAAAGTGGTAAGCTTTTGACACCAGTGCAATTTTTTCCTCACATACTAAATTGAAAGGAATATTTTTTAAAATTAATTTATTTTGAGGAAGAGAGAGATGGAGAACAAACAGAGGAGGGGCAGAGAGAGAGAGAGAGGGAGAGAGAGAAACACAAACAGACTCTGCACTGTCAATGCACAGCTCGATGTGGGGCTTGAACTCACGAACCATGAGAAGTTGACCTGAACCAAGATAAAGAGTCAGATGCTTAACTGACTGAGCCACCTAGGCACCCAAGGAATATTTTTTATTTTCATAAAGATGTATGTTTCCTCTCACTTTTCTTAAAAATTGTCTGTTTTTCATTTTCTCTCTTTTTTTTTTCAACGTTTTTTTTTTTTTTTTTTTTTTTTTTTTATTTATTTATTTTTGGGACAGAGAGAGACAGAGCATGAACGGGGGAGGGGCAGAGAGAGAGGGAGACACAGAATCGGAAACAGGCTCCAGGCTCCGAGCCATCAGCCCAGAGCCTGACACGGGGCTCGAACTCACGGACCGCGAGATCGTGACCTGGCTGAAGTCGGACGCTTAACCGACTGTGCCACCCAGGCGCCCCTCATTTTCTCTCTTTTGATAAAAGACAAAGGTTAGAAAAATATCTCTCTACTATAATAAGAATAGCAATGTGGGGCGCCTGGGTGGCGCAGTCGGTTAAGCGTCCGACTTCAGCCAGGTCACGATCTCGCGGTCCGTGAGTTCGAGCCCCGTGTCAGGCTCTGGGCTGATGGCTCGGAGCCTGGAGCCTGTTTCCGATTCTGTGTCTCCCTCTCTCTCTGCCCCTCCCCCGTTCATGCTCTGTCTCTCTCTGTCCCAAAAATAAATAAAAAATGTTGAAAAAAAAAAATTAAAAAAAAAAAAAAAAAAAAAAAAAAAGAATAGCAATGAAAGCATGATGAATGGCAACTAACACTGGGCCTCAAGGTGAAGATACAACACGAAATGAGGAGACTATGGCAGACTAGAGGGTATGTGCCTAACCTACAACAGGAGTTCCCTATTGCACTCCAACCGTTTTTGCCGTGTAGGAATGTGGACCCAGGGAAGCCAGATTTGGGGACTTTTAAAAGAATCCAGCAATTAGATTTTTATCTACAGATAGCTGGCCCTTGAACAACATGGAAAATGGTGGCATGGACCTCCCACACAATTGAAAATCCACATATAACTTTTGATTCTCTGTAAAGCTTAACTACTAATAACCTGTTGACTGGAATCCTGACCAAGAGTAGTTAATTAACATATTTTTTAAATTTTATTTTGAGAGAGAGAGCGCGAGTGAGTGGGGAGAAGTAGAGAAAGAGGGAGACAGAGAATCCTAAGCAGGCTCCGCAGCTATCAGCATAGAGCCCAACATGGGGCTTGAACCCATGAACTGTAAGATCATGACCTGAGCCGAAACCAAGAGTCACACGCTTAACCCCACTTGGCTCAGTTCGTGATCCCAGGGTTGTGGGATGGAGCCCTGCCTTGGGCTCCACACTGAGCATGGTTGCCTACTTAAGATTCTCTCTCTCTCTCACCCCATCTCCCCCGCTCACGCGCACATGCTCTCTCTCTCTCTCTCAAATAAATTTTAAAAAAGAAAACCGTAAGAGAAAATACACTTACAGTGCTGTACTGTATTAATTGAAAAAACATTCACATATAAGTGGACCTGTGTGTGATTCAAACCTCTGTTGTGCAAGGGTCATCTGGACTTAAGATTGTTAATGGTTTTTGGAATTGTAAGATCCAGGGCCTCCAACAATGACATCATGGCTCTGTATCTTTCTGTCCAGGGCAGAGAACTGAGGGTTAGGGAGGCTAAGAGACATGCCCAAGTTCACACATTGAGTTAGGGGTAGTGTCAGATCTAGAATCTTGATTTCCTAACTCCTCTGCAAGTGTTCTCTTCATTATACCAGGCCAGCTCCAATTTGTTAATGAAAAAAAACATATCTGTACACATACACAAACACACATACCTATACACACATGCACACAGAAATGAGCTAACTTCAAGGATTCACTCACGTAAATAGGTTAGTGGAAAACTCTTCCCTTTGTAACATTTTTATTACTAAAGTCTAGGTCCTCATCTCTTCATTCCTGTACTACTGAGACCATTTCTTAGTTGGCCTCCCTACTACTAGACTCTGTGCTCTCCAGTCTTTTCTACATGCTACAACCAGATTAATCCTTTTAGATTAGTAAAAAGGTACTGCATTGATTATATCATTCTTCTCAAGATCTACTACTTGAACTGACTATCCTATCACGTCTAAACTCGGCTGAGCTTTCAAAAGTCATAGAAATCTGTTACCTTTCTTATATTTCTCTCTCTGAAATACATCTTCCTTTGATAATCACTGACCCTGAAATATTCTTTGTCAGTGATAACACCAGTATACCTTTGTTCATGTTATTCCTCCTCCTAGAGTAACTTTTTTCCTCTGTTCTTATTCATTCTCCATTGTCTAGCTCATGAAGGCTACTTCAGACCTCTTATTTCTCTGGATACCTGTTACTTCTTTGACTCCTATAACACATTCACTAATACAGTTTTAGTCACTCAGTGTTTCATATTTCTTGTTGGCATTCAGTAATACTTGTTTGTTCAAGTCATAGAGTCACTGCAGACTTAGGTCAGTCTTCTTAATTAACAGCATTATCCTATAGTGATTATAGTCATGTTTATAATAGAGCTTGCAAACCAGCAGCCAACGGGCCAAATATACTTTGCAGATGGGTTTTGTTAGAGAAGTTTTAGAAATTGGAATTAGTCAACATTTAAATAACATGAAATTTCTGATAGAAATCTATTTTGCAAATTTTTCTTGAAACATTAAAAATTTAAGATCCCTGAGCCTGTATTCCTATTGGTGACAGTTAACGATAGTGTCCTTAGGCAAGGTGTGGGGTCTCCAGTTCAGTACTTCTTCCTATTATTTTAAATCCTACAAATTTCACTCAGTACTCTATCTGGAAGATATTTTTTAACCTGTTCATTTGTACTTTATTTTTTAGTTTATTATTTTTTTTTAATTTGAGTATACCTCTTTCATCTGGCAACTATCTTTTAATTTTCTGTATTTATAGATTTGATTCTGCTTTTTGTTTATCTGTTTTGTTTGTTTTAGATTCCACATGGAATCATATTGTATTTGTCTTTCTTAGTCTGATTTAACTCACCTAGCATTATACCCTCTGGGTCCATCCATGTTGTCACAAATGGCAAGATGTCCTTTTTTATGGTTGCGTAATACTCCTGTGTGTGTGTGTGGTGGGTATGTGTACACTGCGTCTTCCTTATCCATTTGTCTGCTGACGAACACTCAGGTTTCTTCTGTATCTCGACTACTGTAAATAATGCTGATTAAACATAGGGGTGCATATATCTTTTCAATTAATGTTTTTGTATTCTTTGGGTAAATACCCAGTAGTAGAGTTATTGGATTATACGGTATTTCTATTTTTAACTTTTTGAGGAACCTCCATACTGTTTTCCACAGTGGCTGTACCAATTTACATTCCCCCTTGCAGTGCATGAGGGCTCCTTTTTCTCCATATCTTTGCCAACACTTTTTATTTCTTGTCTTTTGATTTTAGCCATTCTGACATTTAGCCAAGATGACATCCATCTTTTCATGTGTCTGTTGGCCATCTGTATGTCTTCTTTGGAGATGCGTGTTTTTATCTTCTGCCCAGTTTTTCATTGGATTATTTGTTTTTTTGGTGTTGAGTTATATAAGTTCTTTATGTATTATGTATTTTGGATATTAAACCCTTGTCCTATATATTATTTGCAAATATTTTCTCCCACTTAGTAGGTTGTCTTTTTATTTTTGCAAATATTTTCTCCCACTTGTCTTTTTATTTTGTTGATGATTTCCTTTGCTGTGTAAAAGCTTTTTTGTACGTGTATGTATGTACACGTATGTATGTGCATGTATGTATGTAGTCTTCATTTCTTTGAAGAGACATATCTAGAAAAATATTGCTGTGGTTAATGTCAGAGATATTACTCCCCATGCTGTCTTGTAGGACTTTTGTGGTTTCAGGTTTCATAGTTAGGTCTTTAATCAATTTTTAGTTTATTTTTGTGTATGGAGTTAGAGAGTGCTCTAGTTTCATTCTTTTGCATGTAGCTGTCCAGTTTTCCCAGCACTATTTATTGAGAAGACTGTTTTTTTCCCTCATTTTATGTTCTTTCCTCTTTTGTCATACATTAATTGGCTATATATGTATATAATATATATAATATAAAATGTATAATATTAACTGACCATATTGTGGGTTTATTTCTGAGCTTTCTATTCTTTTCCATTGATCCATTTTTATGCCAGCACCATACTGTTTTGATTAATACAGCTTTGTAGTATGTCGTAAAATCTGGGATTATGATACTTCCATCTTTGTTCTTCCTCAAGATTACTTTGGCTCTTCAGAGTCTTAGTTCCATACTAATTTTAGGATTCTTTGTTCTAGTTCTGTAAAAAATGTTATTGGTATTTTGATAGGGAATACATTTGATCTGAAGATTGTTTTGGATAGTATGGATATTTTAACAGCATTAATTCTTCCAATCCATGAACATGGACTATCTTTCCATTTGTTTGTGTGATCTTCAATGTCTTCCATCAGTGCTTTATAGTTTTCAGAGTACAGATGTTTCACTTCCTTGGTTAAGTTTTATTCCTGGGTATTTTGTTGTCTTTGGTGCAATTGTAAATGGAATTGTTTTCTTAATTTATTTTTTATTCTGTTTGGTTATTAGTGTATAGAAAAGATACCAATATCTTGTTATTAATTTTGTGTTTTGCTACTCTACTGAATTCATTTATTACTTCTGTTACTTTTTTGGTAGGGTCTTTAAGGTTTTTTTATGTATAGTATGTCGTCTGTGAATACTGACAGTTTAACTTCTCCCTTACCAAAATGGATGCTTCTTCTGTTTTTCTTGTCTGATTACTGTGGCCAAGACTTACAGTACTATGTTGAATAAAAATGATGAGAGTGTACATCCTTGTCTTGTTCTTAACCTTAGAGGGAAAGCTCTCAATTTTTCACCATTAGATATGATGTTAACTGTAGGTTTTTCATATGGCCTTTATTATGTTGAAGTATGTTCTCTCTAACCCCACTTTGTTTAGAGTTTTTATCATGAGCAGATGTTAAATTTTGTCATGTTTTTCTGCATCTGTTGAGATTTTCATATGATTTTTATCTTCGTTTTGTTGTTGTGGCATATGGCCCTTACAGGTATTTGAATTTGTGATCTCTGAGATTTCTGTTATAACTTTTGAATTACCAAAGAGTTAATTGTATTCATTTGGCCATCAATCATGGTTTAATCTGCAGTTGATCAGAATGATACAAGGAATTAGAGAAATAGAGGATAGAATCTCTCCTCTTTCATAAATTAATTCTGTAGTATAGCCTTTAGCAAGTTACTTAAGCTCTTTAAGCCCTCATTTTATCTGTATCCTTAAAGTATTATCATTATTATTGAATAAGAACCAGATAATAGATTTCAAATAAAAATGGAAGGGGGAAAAAGCTCATTTCATAAAGAACTAATACAATTCATAATAAGGAATCCTTCACACTCAGTTACTTAATAAAGGCTGACCAACCCCCAGACCCAGATCTATTGTATTTTTTTCCCTTTTTTGTGTGTGTGGGGGCATGCCCTTGAGCATTAAATACACTTACTAGGGAAAATGATGGTATGGTATTTTTTAAAAAGTCATCAAAGTGCAATAGGCTGCTAGATTGTTTCTAAAAAAATTATTTTCTTGTGCATATTAGAAAGCATTTTCTAACATATAAGGATTATATAAAATTATTTAAAATAATTATATCAAATGAATTACATAGAATTACATAATTTTAAAGTATTTAAAGCAACAGTTTAAATTTAAAATTATGTAAAAAAGAATTACACAAAATTATAAAAATAATTTCAAGTAACTAGTAAGTTCCCCTTTTTTATGTGTGGGGATTTTGTTTTTGTAATCAGGAAAAGAAAAAAACAGGAATCATTGTACTTTAACAAAAAATTGCTTTCAAAGCTGTGAGAAGCTTACACCAAGATTATTTTTAACAAGAAATTTGTCAGGAATGAAAAACTGTTTCCTTTAGTTCTTATAAAAAATATTCCATTTTGAAGATTCCTCCAGTAGCTCCATTATAAGAGATGACACTGATCCTTATAAAGAAGCAAAGCTTACACTGAAATACTTATTTTACAGAAATATAGGTGTTAGTTTATCTTTAACAACAAAATTATAATAATGACAGGACTTTTATATGAGCTGATTAACTTAATTTCCTTTTAGTTGCAAGAATGCGTTTTTGGGAAGGGTAGTGTGAAGCTCCAAGAAAGAATAACTGTATTGTGTCACATTTCTGGCTTTTATGTGGTTTGTATAAAACATCATCAGTCAGATCAGAAACACAGGACTGTCCTATTAGGCAATACAGAAAGTGACAAATAATGCAAGCAGTGACAGTTTTGCTTTTGGAAAGCTTAACCTCTAACTGTAAGATAATAACATAAAAGAAATGAGTAACAGAAACAGATAAGGATATAGTTTGGATTCTTGAAAGAGAAAACGCAGAGACCAAAGAATTTAAATAAGAGAATAGATCATATTTACCTTTTAAGCACCTAATAAAACTTCTCAAGAATATACAAGCGTTCATTACTTACAGTGATCTGGAAAATTTTTCTTAGAATTTATTTTTCTATTTAACAGTTAATGAAAGCTGGAGTATGTATCCAGCATTGGTACTGCCCTTGAGATACTATGGCAGAGACTGCTCCTGGTACATCTCATTGTGATTTCCTTCCTTCCTTCCTTCCTACCTACCTTCCTTCCTTCCTTCCTTCCTTCCTTCCTTCCTTCCTTCTCTCTTTTCTTCCCTTCCCTCTTCCTTCCTTCCTCTCTTCCTCTCTTTTCTTTTCTGTCTTGCACACATTCACATATATAGACAGTTGTTAGCTCATAAAACTACCTAACACGGTTGGGTTATAAATTAATTTTTGAAGAATTTACATCTACATAAAGCAAAATATAGGTACTCCTTGCTTTGCACAGTTCTGATATGCATGAAATATGAATGAGTTTCATTTAACCTGGTACTGTGAAGATTGCCTGTTCACTGGAAAGAGCCTAGACATTGAAGACACATGTGTCTGGATTTATCCCACCTTTGGCACTTATCTTTCCGGGCAAGTTATTCAGCTTCCAGATACAACTTTCTCCATTAAAATATGGACAATAACAATAACACCTATTTCACAAGGTAGTTACAAATATTGATGAAATAATAACTATATAAATTTTAATTTCTATTCCCAAAGGTGAACATACATTTTTTGGGAAACTGTATCTTGTGTTCAGATGAAAAAGCAGTCAAAGGATCTAATGCTGTTGGTTGTGTTATTTTAACCAAATCAGTATACCGAATATCAAATTATTATAGCAGATTGTGCTTTCCAAAGATGGCCACAACAATATGTCTTTCCCCACACATATTTTTCAAGAACTTGCCATTCCCCATTGAGAGCTGGGGAGTTCTCTTCCTGTTTAAAATGAGCATGCTTGTGACTCACTTGTAACCAATAGAATGCACCACAAGTGTTCTATCATTTCCTAGGCCTGATAGTAAAAAATGTTGCTTCCATACTGTTTGTGGAAATGCTGACCTGCTTGGAGCCCTGAAAGTCTGACCCTGTAGCTACCATTCTGTGGGGGAGCCAGGCCATCTGGAGGAGCCTCGGGTCTCAGGTTGGCATTCATAACCTCCCAAGTCCTTTCAGTCCAGTCACCAGAACCATCAAATGATTCAGATGATGCCAGCCCCTGCTATTTAGTCACTCTCGGAGACACACCCCTATCTTTTGAGACTCTTCACTGAGGCCCCAGACCTTGTGGAACAGAGACAAACCATCCTCAGTGTGCCCTTTATGAATTCCTGGTTCACAGAATCTGTGAGTTCAATAAAATGGCTTTTGTTTTATGCCATGAAGTTTGAGGGGGTGGGGGGGTTGCTAATGTAACAATAATAATTGGAACAGTTATAAAACCTGAAAGATACATTGTTTCAGTAAGAAATGGGTTGCTATTAAAACTTTCCAAAGTGGGAACTACCTGATGAATAAATGTTTACTGGGTTTTTCTTTTCATTTTAAACAAAGATGGCCTAACAGAGAATTTTGTCTAGTAAATAGCATTTCCCTGTGGTTTATTTAATTGTCTTTTACTTGACATTGATTCCCTTGAAGAAATATTTGCTGCCAGAAAAGAAATATGCATGTTTAAACAGTTTAAACAGTTTTATTATTGCTTTATGGTAAACTTTACCTGTTTGGCTAATAAAAACTGTCAATACTCTTAGTAAGGATAGTTACCACTAACATTTGTGTATTTTTATTTTATTTTATTTTTTTTTTAAATTTTTTTTTTTAATGTTTATTTATTTTTGAGACAGAGAGAGACAGAGCATGAACAGGGGAGGAGCAGAGGGAGAGGGAGACACAGAATCTGAAACAGGCTCCAGGCTCTGAGCTGTCAGCACAGAGCCTGACACGGGGCTTGAACTCACGGACTGTGAGATCATGACCTGAGCCGAAGTTGGACGCTTAACCGACCAAGCCACCCAGGCGCCCCTATGTATTTTTAAAAAAATTTTTTTGTTTATTTATTTTTGAGAGAGAGAGACAGAGACAGAGAGAGAGAGAGACAGAGGCAGAGCATGAGCAGGGGAGGGGCAGAGAGAGAGGGAGACACAGAATCCGAAGCAGGTTCCAGGCTCAGAGCTATCAGCACAGAGCCTGACATGGGGCTTGAACCCACAGACTGTGAGGTCATGACCTGAGCCAAAGTCAGATGCTTAACCAACTAAGCCACCCAGCCACACCAAAATTTGTGTATTTTTTTTCTCAAAGCACAATAGCCTAATAAAACCTGATAGGAACAAAGGAATATCTATATTCATCTTTCCAAATTAAAATTTAGTAGTTATCCTTAATACCAATTTTAATGTTGATCTTATAATAATAACCTCATATTAGTATATTTGGCAAAATTATTTTGAATTTGTGTCTTTCCTATCACTTTTTGGGGGACTGTGGATTTCTACATTTATTACCACCAAATAATAAAATAATACTTTGTTGTACATTTACCAAGGGATTTCAGTTATAGGGCTGTTATTATGATTTTCTAAAATATAATTGTCATAATAATGGTACTTTTTATTAAGGCTATTACCATGCAGAAGATAATCAGTATTGTAGTAACATTTGGATGGGCTGTGCTTTAAAGTTTGTGTGTGTGTTTGTAAATATAAATAACTGCATATATATACACATGTATATACATATGTGTACATCTATATACACATACACACACACACAAGGTGCTTCTAGAAGAATGCACAAGAAAATGTTAACATTGATTGCTTCTGGGAGTGAACTGGGATATGTGAAGGTAATTCCCACCCAAAATAAAATCGAAAGTAAGGGGGAACAAAAAGTTTTTCTAACTGTGATAACTGTGGTATCTATATTCATGTTTGTATCTTTGGCACTTAGTGCAGCGTTTGGTGCTAGGTCAGCCTTTAGTTAGTATCATTGAACAAAAAGAAGCTTGAGGTTATCTTGTTAATGTATTATTCACTTGATCCACAGCATTCATGACCTGATACATTATGATATTTTTCACTGAAAGAGCTAATATTCTTTGTCTTTTCTCACATAATTTCTCATTTTTCTAAGAAGGCCATTTATGTATCTGTACTAGTCTAGGTCTAATCAGAAGACAGACCACATAATGTTAAATTTATATGCATATATAAATATCCTGACAAGAAACATGAAGTATATACATCATACAACATAGCTTGTTATTTACAGAGCATTTTAGTACATACAGCAGGGTTGCACCACAGGAGAGGAACTCTGAAATTACAACACTAAAAGCTTATGTAGGGTTGCTGGCACATTTGTCATCCAAGATACACACACACACGCACACACACACAGACACACACACACACAGTCTATAATCTGGAATTAAACAAATCATTCCTACTGAAGGGGGAAAGTATCTCTAGTGTTATTACCCTAAATGTAAGCTAAAAACAAACCTCTGGAAAGAAGAGGGGGATTTTTTTTTTTTTTTTTTATGTTCCTAGAATGTCTCCAGAGAAGGAGACTTATTATAGCTTATCAATTTCCCTTGCTCAGAAGGCCCTAGTAGTAAGGAATGTCAAGAAATCCAGGGAGAATGGTCTTCCATTACACAGAAATGTAAACAGGAGACATTTAATGTAAAAAATATTAAGCAATGATAGGAGAGTAACTTTAAAAGTATATAACAAATCTGATGGGTAACCTTGAGCTACGAGAGTACATCCAAGGAAGGACAAACTTCCTCGGAAGGTGAGTTCTCATTAAGATATAATTAAGATCACTGCGTTGCCCAGGCCAGAGGTAGCCCACAGTCACTAGGCCTGCAGGAACAACTCTTTGGAGAGCATGCAAGCTGAGGTTGATGAGTGGTCCCCAGACAGTAGGGCATGCAGAGGAAGTTGGGGTGCCCCAGCAGGTACTGCTAGAACTGGGCTAGAGAAGCCCCTTTCTACAGGAACCCAGCACACTTCTTTGTACCAGAAGTGTACCAGAAGTTTGGACCAGAGCAGCTCTGGGCATCCAGCCCCACAGGGTTTCCAGCGTGTACATTTCCAGGGCTGAAGAGATGATGTGGGAAGCAGTGACTTGGGCTGGGATGCAAACGAGTTGTCTGGGGCTATTGTACAGAGTTCTCCTGCCTCAGTTGAGAGCTGGAGAAAAAGTATGGTGAAAGCTATGACTTGCAGATGTGTGGCACTGGAGAAAATTATGAAGACTGAGCATGAAGGAGAGCACTTCCTCTTCAGTACTATCCATTGTCCTCTACAGATATACCTTGTATCTTGCCATCTGGCAAAGGGAGAATATTTAAAGGGCCAGGATTCATTTTTACAGATCAGGCAGTGAGGGTGAATTTGGAGCTGAGAGACATAAGTTGATAACTGACCTAATGTCTCTTCATCCTGTTGCTTACATTTTCTTTCAAATTTATGGTGCATCATAGCTTTAACACCATTTAAGTAAGGGCATTGTCATACTTTCTGATTTATTTAGTTCTTATCTAAATCGTCTTTTGTTTTATCTTGACTCTAAATTTTCATTATGCTTTCTGTAGCAGTATCCTGGGAAAATATTTCTTTTGTGGGTTCATAAATAATAGTTTAGACAGTATCATTTTCTAAAGATTTTTTAGAAAAGATTTTTAATATATACCTATGTTTAACTCACCTGTCACATTTATGATTACTTGTGTAGGTATCATTTTTTCTTTTTGGCATTTTATTCAGAAAAGCTAGTGTTGCCTAAAAATTTATAAATTTCAGTGTACATTATCTCTTCCTTGTTATTTATTAGATTACTAAGTGAAACTATTTGCTTTGCACCGATCTTAATGAAATATACTTCTTTATATGTTTCTCCAGCTAAAGAAAGTTCCTTTTCTGTAGGTCTTTTATGTCAGTCTTCCATCCAATTCTCTATTATTACAAAGCGTTGTAAACAGGGTCTTTACTTCTTTCTCTTTGTTTGATTAGTGACAGCTTTAAGTATATTCTGATGGAGAATCTTGCTCAAGACTGCTTGTAAGTCAGAGTGTTTAGCCCCAAACACTTCTCTCTATGTTATGTAGATAGCCTTCGGAAATTCCCATACACTTAGGCAGAATTTCCTCTTATATTATCTGCCCCTTGTCTGACCTTCCTTCCCTGTCAGGCATATCTTAGAGTCTAGGACAGAGCTTGGAGGCATGATATCATTTACTCTTGAATGTTAAGTGCCAGGAACCAAAGCATTGTAGGCAGATACTTAAGTATTATCCTGGAGGAGTAGAAGGTCACAGCTAAAATAGTTAAGTCTAAGATCAATGTGTTAATCTAAGGGGCTAAGTGGAGTGTAAGGGATAAATTAGATGGGGCCTGAACAAAACTGGGAAATACAGGATAGAACATTGTTCTGTAAGAATCTTGGTGGTAGAATATTGATACTGTGAGAACTCTGGTTTGCAGGCGCATGCTAGGTATAAGAAGTTAGAGCAGAGCATATATAATTCATGTGGTTATTTGTATGTTTACAGAGTTTCTCTTCTGTTAAGGACTCAATGAGCTTACCTGTACAGGAGTAAAGTTTGAAAGTATATAGTTTCCACTTTCCAGCATCTTCTGGAACTCATGTGTCCAGAGAGCATCCCGGTAGTTCTTCACACAGAAGCTGTTTGTAATGACAGATTGCACATTTTTACCAACATCATTCTGGTATAATTCTTGGGTTTCTTTAAATTCTTTGACAAATGCCATCAGACTTTGTTGATTTATCTACATTGATTTTCTAAGTTGGCTTATAATATTTTGGGTGTTGAACTACTATTGGGTATAGTATTTTAAATCATTCT
Source organism: Panthera tigris (assembly GCF_018350195.1). Classification (NCBI taxonomy): domain Eukaryota; kingdom Metazoa; phylum Chordata; class Mammalia; order Carnivora; family Felidae; genus Panthera; species Panthera tigris. Next base: position 122,586,302 of record NC_056663.1, on the reverse strand, counting down.
GTTAGGGAATAGTTGAGAAAAAGAAATCGCCCTCATATTTTTCTGGGTCATTTCTGCGACAAGGCATTAAGCCTGGATCTCAGTGTAAATCCCTATCTAATTTTAAAAAGCCAATGTATTAACTTTTTATCAATTATGTTATATGCTAAAGCTATAATTGATAGTTATAAAACATGAAAATAATTCTTGAACTCTAAGTGAAAAGGTTTTAGGCATAGTGTGAAATAAAATTTTACAAACTATTTCTTGCTTTTATCCATGATGGCTTAATATTATAGTTGTGAAGATCATCTGTCAGACTCTTGACCCTCTAATCAAATGTGACAAGTTAGACTACATTGTTTCTGGTTTAAACTAAAATAGACTTTAACATCATTTAAGAATGAATGAAAAGTGATTGCTCATAAAGTTTTTATCTGATTTCTGAAATAATTAGAATGAGAAGAACACTTAGAAATGTTGTTATTTTTAGGATAGTTCGTCTTAATAAAAATATTAATTATGGTGGTTTGTACCATAATTTATAATAAAAGATGCAAGCACAAGTAACTCAGAAAGTAAGGTAGATTTTCAGGATTTGTGAAGTTTCTACTATAGAGAACAGTGTGAGTATCTTAGAAGAATTTCCTGTGCTACAAGAATTTTCCTTTAGTATAATAAATAAGCTAAATAAATTTCCCTCTAGTATAATATCTTAGTGTCTTAGTATCTTAGGGTATCTCAGAAGAATTAGCATCTTAGTATCTTAGAGTATCTTAGAAGAATTAGTATCTTAGTGTCTTAGAGTATCTTAGAAGAATTTCCTGTGCTATAAGAATTTCCCTCTAGTATAATAAATAAGCTAAATAAATTTCCCTCTACTATAATAAATAAGCCAAATAAATTTCCCTCTAGTATAGTAAATAAGCTAAAAGAGTTTTATTAACCCAGGACTATAAAACTAGCAAAATGAAAAAAGCAGAAGAGATAGGGTGATCTTGGTTCTAACATTGAAGGTGCAGAGAGAGGAGAAGGCCAAGAACAAATGTTCAGAGACTGGTGTTTTGAAGTCAGTAGAAACTATTCCAAAAAAAGAAAAAAAGTCTGTTGCTTCAAAGATATCAAATAAGAGGACTGAGAAAAATCCACTGGATTTGTCATGATATCATTTAAGACCTTTGCCTGAGTAGTTTTGATAGAATTTAAGAGGACTTGGTTAGATTGTGGTTTTAAGAGTGATGAAATGGTTAGAAGTAGGAGATGCAGAATTAATGACCAAAGTCAACTTTGCTTACCTCTTTGAAGATGTTATGTTTCTTTTCACAAGGCAGGCTAGACCATCTACTGTCATATAGGAAATAAATTACTTTTAAGAAAAATTATTAATATTTCTTAGTAGTAGAACCTCCCGTGAAAATTATCATTCTTGACTCACTGTCCCCCCCCCCCCCCCCGGCACTCCCACTAGCCAAAAGCTGACAAATTTTTCATTAGAAGAGTTTCAGTGTCTTAATGGTAAGGATTCATTGCTGAGATTTACTGTCATGGTTTGAGGGAGTCCAAAAATAACACCCTCTGTTCCTTACCCAAGTTCAGAATCACTGGAGACATAAGCAAATGAGTTCTCTGATGGAATTCAAAATAACTGCTTTAAAATTGGTGAAGGCTTATTTGTATAGTTACAAAGGAACTGCTAATACTCCAGGGCTGAATTAGATGTATTTGCTAATGTTGTCACTGGTGTAGCTGGACACCCAAAGGTATGGAGGAACAGAGAGTTCTTGCCATTCTAAAAAAATCAGGAACCCAGAAGGGGCTGAGTTATACATATCCATTTCTTCTTTCTCAACTTATTAATCATATACATTACTTCTTTCCTAGAGAACAGAGGTAATGGTGGGCAGTTGCCAAGGGAGTACGCAGAAAGGACCAGAAGTGTCAGTGTAGTAGAAATTTTTCCATAAGGAAGCTTGAGGCCAGTGGGAAAGGGGTTGCAACCCCAATCATTTTATTCTCCAATATGCTCTTTTATTTTATTTTTGTAATGTTTTATTTATTTTTGAGAGAGAGGGGGACAGAGTGCGAGCAGGGAAGGGGCAGAGAGAGAGGGAGACAGAATCTGAAGAAGCTGGTTTCAGGCTCTGAGCTGTCAGTACAGAGCTTGTCGCAGGGCTAGAGCCCGCAAACCCTGAGATCATGACCTGAACTGATGTCAGACGCTTAACCGACTGAGCCACCCAGGCTCCCCTCCAACATGCTCTTTTAAAATTGATGTATATTTGGGGTGCATGGGTGGCTCAGTTGGTTAAGTGTCTGACTCTTGGTTTCAGCTCAGGTCATGATCTCATGGTTTGTGAGTTGGAGCCCCTCATCCAGTTCTGTGCTGACAGTGGGGAGCCTGCTTCGGATTCTCTCTCTCTCCCTCTCTCCCCAACTCGTGCTCTGTCTCTCTGTCTCTCTCAAAAATAAATAAACGTTAAAAAAATAAAATGCTTAAAATCATAATAATGTGTAGTAATTCTCTTTGACAGCTTTAGTTGTCTTTGGATGAAGAATTTAATGAACTTTCCTAAAAAGATCTCACATCATTAATAGGCATGTAATTATTCCCATGGAGAGACTGAATGATTTTTTGTCAATAAGAAATCTTTTAAAAGTAGGATGATCTATGTAGGTTTTAGTTATATATTTTATATTCTTTAATGCTTCAGTTGACTTCATTGATCTTAAAATATAAGACACTATATACTTCAAATCATATAGAGTACATAGTAGGTGCTTAACAGGTCACATTTACCTTCCCTTTGCTATTGGTACACTTTGGTTCTTCAGCATGTCATACAAAGGATGGTAACTAGACAGCTTTGTACAAGTAAGTAATTCATTCCTTTGTTTACTCAATTAACAAATATTTACTGGATACCTCCTATGTATCAAGTGATAGGTATAGTGCAATGACTATAATTAACAAGATGCCCCATACAATATAGTGGGGAGCATATGTTAACAATTAAAAAATATAATTAAAAATTATCAGGGGCGCTTGGGTGGCCCTCTTGGTTGAGTGTCCGACTTCAGCTCTGGTCATGATCTCACGGTTTGTGAGTTCAAGCCCCGCATCGGGCTCTGTGCTGACAGCTCAGCCTGGAGCCTGCTTCAGATTCTGTGTCTCCCTCTCTCTCTCTGCCCCTCCTCCACTTGTGCTCTGCCTCTCTCTGTCTCTCAAAAATAAATAAATAAATGTAAAAAAAATTAAAAAAAAAATTTAACCTGGGGCGCCATGGTGGATCAGTCGGTTAAGTGTCTGACTTTGGCTCTGGTCATGATCTCGCAGTCTGTGAGTTTGTGCCCTGCACGCCAGGCTCTGTGCTGACAGCTCAGAGCCTGGAGCCTGCTTCAGATTCTGTGTCTCCTTCTATCTCTCACCCTTCCCCACTTGCTCTTTCTCTCTCTCAAAAAAGTAAATGAACATTAAAAAAAATTAAAACAAAAATCCTGTGAAGGATGGATATAGCGATTGAGAATGAACCCGTAGGGTTAAGGAAGAGGACACTTAGGTGGAATGGGCAAGAAGGTCTCTAGGGTGGTAACATCCAGATTGAGACTCGATGAGGAGAGCATGTCAGGTAAGGAGCTTTGGGAATGGGATAAAGGGAAGGAAAGAATTAAAAAAGACCCAGATGCCAATATAGAGTATGAATAACTCTTAACTGCTTTTTATTACTTGTTTACTGATAGTTTTGATAGATTGCTATAATTTGACCAACATAAGTCTTACTTTTTTCCTCAGTGTTGGGATAATTGCTTTTCATTGCTTTTAATAATATGAACTTAGATATTATATGTTATTCATACTTTATTTCAGGAAAATCACCTTAATATGCGCTTAATAAGTTTGAACAAGAATATCTAAGATATGATTCACTACAACTTTCTTTTTAGCTTATAGAAAAGAAGAGATGATATACAAATATACGGTTTTCTTTAGACTAAAAATCAATTTCTCAAAACTGCTTAGTCCCTCTTAAAGTAAATATTAATCTTGGATGTGAAGTCCAAGGTTGTCAAGGTTGTACGAGGTGTCACTAGACCGTGTTAGTATTATTAGATATAAAATTTAAGTTTACTTTTTCTTGGGTTGGCAGGGAAAATAAATTATCTTTCATTTCATAATAGGGTGTTTCATCATATTTTTAGAATTGTCATCAGCTGGCAATGTACAAAAGTCTATTAAAATGTATACCTTACTTTGAAGTAAGAAAATGCCTGAAATTCTAGTACTGTAGCAGTAATGCTGGAGGTCCTTGGTATCCCATTAGGGTGTCTATGAAGTCAATACCATTTGCATAATGCTATCAAGACATTATTTGTCTTTTTCACTCTGTTGACATTTCCCTTAACAGTACAAAAGCAATTATGGGTACAAAATTGTGGGTGCTTTCAAGTATATGTGAATCAGGGTAGTAGCAGCACCAAACTAGTATTAGTACTAGTAGTATTCTTCACCATGACATACTTAGAGTAAAATATATGTACATATACATACACACACACACACACACACACCAGTTTCACGTAAGAATACCCATGATGAAGCAGGAAAAAATGTTTAAAAAAAATCTCAGTCTCCTTAACACACTTAAAAAATATTCTGTGTAATGGAAGGTGCTCATAAAACACTTTCATTGCATTGCAAAGTCTGATGGCTGTTTTGAAGAGAAGCACTTGTGCAGTTGTTTGAGTTATGAGCTGACCAAGGTACCTTTTTCCATGGAAAAACATTTTTTATTTGAAAGAACTGAAAGACAAACTGGTTTTTCATATTTGGAAGACGTTTTCTCACAAATGAATGAAGTTCATTTTTCACTTAAGAAAAACAACTGACAGTATTTGTTGCTGGTAGTAAAATTGAAGTTTGTAAGAGAAGATTAGAATTTTGGAAAACTTGGGGGCACCTGGGTGGCTCAGTCAGTTAAGCATCTGACTTCGGCTCAGGTCATGATCTTGTGGTTCCTGGGTTCAAGCCCCCTATCGCGCTCTGTGCTGACAGCTCAGAGCCTGAAGCCTGCTTTGGATTCTGTGTCTCCCTCTCTCTGTGTCCCTCCCCCACTCATGCTCTGTCTCTCTCAAAAATAAACATTAAAAAAAAGGATTTTGAAAAACTTGTATACCTTCAGCTTGACATTTCACCAGTATTTACAAAGTGTCTTTTAGTAAGATTAGTGATGATACTAACAAATGTGATCTTTTGAAATAGTACAATGAAATGTGTCAATATTTGGAAGATAACTCCATGACCTAATTTTTTAAATGACCAATGCACTGATGATAAATATCTCACCTGCATGAAGGATTCAAATTGCAAGAGATCAGTGGTTTTGAATGTAAGAATTGGAAGCATTTATTAAAATTGTTTCAGATTTCTCATGGCAACCAACCTTTAAAAAACTACCACTTTTCAAGGTTTGGTATGGTATCAAAGACTATCCAAGATTATCTGAAAAGGCTATTAAAATACTGTTCTGATCTTCCAACTATGTATATATGTAAGGCTGAATTTTTTTCATCTACTCAACCCAAGCGACAAATTATAGAAGATTGAGTACAGAAGCAGATATGAGAATCCAGTTATCTTCTATTAAGGCAGATTTATAGAGATTTGTAAAAATGTAGAATAATATACCACTCTTTTCAGTGAGTTTTTTGTTTTTGTAATATATTTTATATTAAAATAATAATTTTAACAAGTAATAGTTTTATAATATTAGGTTTAAGTAAATTACTAAAATAAATCCTAAAAAGTCCCAGTTTTAATTATTAGTATGTTAAATGTCAATAGAAATAATTGATGTAAATTAAAGCCCTTTAAGAATCTGAATTTTTAATAGTGTAAAGAGATTTTGACAATCTATGGTATAGCAGAATCCACATATAATTTAGCATGAGAGCACAGCTTTATAATCCAAAATGTACATGTTTTGGCTTCAAGCAGTGCTTTGGTTTGAAGTGTTTTTCAAATGGCAGTGTTAAAGTAGGTTTTATAGTCATCAGCTTTGTATTATTTTAAGTCACATTTTTTTTAATGTTTGTTTATTTTTGAGAGAGAAAGAGAACGTGAGTGGGAGAGGGGTACAGAGTAAGGGAGACGCAGAATCTGAAGCAGGCTCCAAGCTCTGAGCTGTCAGCAAAGAACCCAATGCAGTGCTCAAACCCGCGTACTGGGAGATCATGGCCTGAGTTGAAGTTGGACGCTTAACGACTGAGCCACCCAGGTGCTCCTAAGTCACATTATTTGAAACTTTTCTAAACCTTCGTTTTCATTTTATGTCTTTAAAATATAGCAGAGGAAGCCAAAAATGAAACAAGATATTATTTGCAAAGCTATATAATTTTTTTGTGGATGTTCAGTTTTTTTTCAATTAATCATGGCTGGTTTCCTGAACAAGCTAACTATGGAATAAGAATCCCGAGAAAAATGTTCTGTGATAACCTGTATTATTCCTGAATATTCCTGGTATCTTAATGGATACAGATTGAATATTTCATATCCAAGTTAAATGGGTACATTTGATTTAAAAATTTGTAATAGTATAGTCGATTGCCATTTTGTAATGTATGTGGGAGTTAATTTGCAATAATGAGGGCCTGTTGCCTGTTAGTGATAACTGCCATGAAACATGATGATCATATGTTAGTGAGATTTCTGATTTCTCTTTTTTTCTATATGCAGATAATCTCAGTGATACCTTGAAGAAGTTGAAGATAACAGCTGTTGACAGAACTGAGGATAGTTTAGAAGGATGCTTGGATTGTCTGCTTCAAGCCCTGGCCCAAAATAGTAAGTTTCATTATGTTTCGAATGCCAAACAAAAAAGTCAAATCAGCAGTCATTCAGAAATTGGTATGTAGTTTAGCACATAACTTGCATTCACATAACTTGAGTTCTTTTGAATCCTATCCCAGAATACTGGGGTTGTTTCACATATTCCCCCCACCTACCCCACCCCCCCCTCCACCCCCCCGCCACTCTCAAAGTACTGAAAGCCAACTTGATAGGCAGAAGAAAGGAGGAATTGATTGGTGGTGATGACATTAATATCAGCCCCAGAGAGAGACCATTATTTCATTCCTAACAGATAAGCAACATAGTTGTTTTTTCTTCTTAACTCCTACCTTTGTTCTTTGAACAAGACTTCTGTGCATTTGTGGGGAGACTGGGGAGGAGAAGCAGAGGGGAGCTTAAAACACCTAAAAATTTTTTCTGAGATCTTATGGTCACCTTTTTATTTTTATTTTATTGTTATTATTATTATTTATTATTTTGAGAGAGAGAGAAAGAGAGAGAGTATGAGCAGGGAAGGGGCAGAGAGAGAGGGAGAGAGAATCCCAAGCAGGCTCTACACTGTCAGTGCCAAGGCTGATACAGGGCTTGAACTCACGAAACGTTGAGATTATGACCTGAGCCGAAATCAAGAGTAGGATGCTCGATAACTGAGCCACTCAGGTGGTTCCTTTTTAATAAAAGTCAACTTTTTAATAATTTTATTTTAAAATAATGTAAAATAATGTTTATGCTTAGATTTAATTGGAAAGAGCCGCAAGTCATCCAAAAATCCCTTAAACCTGAAGTAAGACTTGATCTTTGATGCTGTAGTAAATAATAACAAGGATAAAAATTATACAGCTCTTCATTGGCTAACGTATTGTTGCACTTGATCCATCATATTTCCATTCATTAATTTTTGTAGTATCACAGAAAACAGGTACAGAATGATTTTTATCTGCTCCCTTAATTCTGCTTTGTCCTGCTATGGCTTGTGCTGTACTAGTTTTTAATTACACCATTATCTTATTCTAGGACTAATTATGTAGCTGTCAAAGAATTCGGGAGAAAGTATGTAGTGTTAGAGTTTTAATTTCAAATACTCAGAGATGTTTGTATTATTTCTTTTTTACTTTATTTTTTAGTGTACTATGCTTAGAAAATCTAAGATGATTGCAGTACTCTCCATCAAAAAGCACATTTTTAAAATGTTTGTTTATTTTAAAAGGGGGGAGGGGCAGAGAGAGAGGGGGGAAGAGAGAATCTCAAGCAGGCACCACACTGTCTGCACAGAGCGAGATGTGGGTCTTGAACTCACGAACCTGAGCTGAAGTCAAACACTCAACCGACTGAGCCAACCAGGGGCTCCTCGAAAAGCACATTTTAAAGGTAGCTTGGAAAATTCTTTTTTAGTAGTTCTCTTTGCTTTTGAGATTGTAACTCTGTCCAGCTATTTAATCTTAGAGATAACAGAGAAAGGGTTTGAAACAAGGAGTTCAATAAGAGCAAGGTTCACCATGGTAAAGAGAAACAACAGAAAAGCAGAGTGTCTAAGGCTGTGCTGTCCATTGTACTGGATATATGTGGCTATTTAAATTTAATAATTTAAAAGTAATTTCCTTAGTCTTACTTTTCAATAGCCATATTTGGCTAGTGATTACTTTATTGAAGATCACACATATAAGCCATCTCCACGATTACAGGAAATTCTTTTGGATAGCATAGGTCTAGAGGCCTAGAAAGAACCTGATTTTTAAACATGGCTGTATAGGCAGATTTACATAATCATGTGATTAAGCCTAAATAAATTGAATATCTCAAGCCCATTTTTTTGGGAAGAGTTGTTTTATTATACTCTTGTTTTCGGTGGCCTTTTTTTTTTTTCCTGTTTAATGAAAGAATTTTCTAGATGGACCATTTGTTCAGGAACTGAAGGATATGGAGGCAGTGTTCTTGCTTATATGTAGAGGATTGTTAAGTCCTGTCCTGGAAAGACTAATGACAGAGAAGTGAAGTTGAAATGAAATGAAATGAAATGAAATGAAATGAAATGAAATGAAATGAAATGAAATGAAAAATGAAATGAAAAAAGGAAGCAAAAGTTTATAACTTTTTGAAGAATAGATTTAAGGAATACAAGTATATAATTGTTGGATTAAATTTCAGATCCATTGCAGACTTACTCGTTGAACCCACTGATTGAAAATAGCTTTGAAATTGTATATTATAGTGTTAAGGCCAAATAGCCACAAGGTGTTAATAAACCAACAAATGCTACCAGTTTAACTCTTGACTCCCCAAGAAGGGAGCAAAGGAATATGTCTTTTTGAGACTCTGTAACAAAATTCATGTGTCCTTACCTCTAAGACTATTGACACTAAAGAATTTGACACAGGAAGACAGAGTTCGTGGAAATGTTCAGTCTATGACTTAAGAGTGATATCTGTCATTGATTGAGTGCCTCCTGTGTATTCAACACTGGACTTGGGACTATATCTGTTATTTAATCTTTCCTATAGTCCCATGAAGACAGATTATCATCACCATGTAAAGGAAAAGGAATAGACACTATAAGGTTATTTCCCTTGCTCTGACAGAATTTAGCATTTGGATTTGAACTCTTAGTTTGGATTTATTTTGAACTACCAAATAAAAAAATTACATTCTGAGTAAAGTGTGGCTTTTTGCTGAGTGTATAGAGTACAAACTTGTTTCCAAAAGCTAGGTTTTAATATTGTGTCTTGAATTTTTGCTTTTTCTTTAAAATAGGTTCAAATTATATTACTAAAGAGGGGAATGATATATAAACTTTTTTTCCCTTGAATTACAGACAAATGGATTATTTTACAGGTATTGATGTATTTTTTTTAAATTAGCATGTAGCTTTTAAACAAGAAAAAGTAAAAAAAAAAAATTGGTAAGATCTTTATTTTCTACGGTTGTTCTTCCTTGAAGTGATTGATCCATTGTTATTTTTATCCTCTTCAAGGTAAAATTATAAAACATTTAACTTAAGTGAATCTGTACTGGCTTTTTTTTTTTTTTTTTTTGGAGAGACCTTCTGGTGTCATAATTCTTCCTTAGTGTCAGGTGTTTTAGCTAAAAATATCCCTCTTTGTACCAGAATTACACCTGATCAAGAAACAATGATTTCTCCATTCTGTACAAGATGGTAATGTGTGTTAATAAAATCTGAACTTAAATTTTTATTTTACAATCTACTAACCTGTCATTGGAAAGGACAAATCTGAAAGGAAAGAAATTATGCTTTTTAAAATTTTTACACTGTGGGAATTTGGTATATTTGAATTGCCCATCAAAAATCGTAATCTGAAATTAGAATATTTGCTTTGATGTATGACTTCAGAGTGATTTTCTTTCTTAAATTTTTGGAGTAACGTTTTATACACACATACACACACACACACACACACACACACACCAGAATCTTAAGAGGCATGAGTTAGAACATTTTAATACTGACCAGGTTTTATGGAAAACATTTTAAGTATTTTGTGTAAATCTCTGATCTAAATTAATAATAGAAGCAATTATTTACTCATAAATACTTCAGATCTCAATTTTAAAATGTTTTTAGGGGCGCCTGGGTGGCTCAGTCAGTTGAGTCTCCAAATCTTGATTTCAGCTCAAGTCACGTTTTCATGAGTTCGAGCCCAGTGTCTGCCTCTGCACTGACAGTGTGGAGCCTACTTCTCTCTCTCTCCCTCTCTCTCTGTGCTCCTCCCCTGCTTGCATGTGCGTGCACTCTTTCTCTCAGAATAAATAAATAAATAAACTTAGAAAAAAATAAAAACATAAAATGTTTTTAGTAAATATTTGAAGGCCATCCACTAAGATATCAGATTTTATTTACTCTTGTCTCTTTTGATTCAGAGAATAGAAGATTCTCTGTAAATGCTTATTGTAGTATGCTTACTCTATTTCATGCTTATTTGAAAATTTAAAACAATAGGCCACATTTTCATCCCTAAACATTAGGACAGGAATTGTCCTTAGAGAGTATGATATCTAAATCACCTTGTCAGACAAACTACTAGCATAAATCAAAGGTCCAAAGACAAAAAAAAATTAACAGTCCATTCATGGTAAAAAATTCTATTCCATTGTAAGAGCGTGGGGACCATGTTCTGTTGCTGAGGGAACCACAAAACAATGCCAGCATGATCACCAACACAGCCTTAAATTCTTGTTCTAAAGGATTAGGCTGTTTTCCTCTGTCTCATTGCATCATGTATCTTTGTACTCTTTGTTTAGTTAATTGCCTGACTTGATACAAGTCACATAAACGTTGATTTTCTGTAGAACAACCCTGTGAGAGAACACCAGTTTACTTGTCTTTAAAGAAAAATGTATTTAGTATATAGTTCCACATTCCTAACTTTATATCGTATTCCTCTACTTGTCTTAGGATATTTCTTAGCCCTTGTTCTTTTTTTTATTCTTTATTTTGATTTTTGGCTCCCTTCTAGGCTATAATCCTAAGCATACCAGATTATGTATACAAACTGCTAATGTAGATTACTCTGAATCTTTTCTAACAGAACTTGCTGTTGTCATTTGCTTTTAGTCTGTTTCATACCTTTAATGTTTCCTTTTTAAAATTTTTTTTTGAATTTATTTTTGAGAGGGAGCGCAAGTTGGGGAGGAGCAGAGAGAGCGGGACAGAGGCTCTGAAGCGGCCTCTGTGCGGACAGTAGGGAGCCAGGTGTGGAGCTTGAACTCAGGAATTGTGAGATCATGACTTAAGCCAAAGGCAGACGCTTAACCGACCGACTGAGCCATCCAGGCGCCCTTTAATATTTCTGAATTGGCTTACTTTTGGGTAACAAAATTATTTCCTAAGGGACTTTGAAACTTGTTATCAGATGGTTTTCAATAGCCATGTTAAATCTGAAATCACTGACCATGAAAGATTACTGCAAATTTAGTAGAAACAAAAAATTATTTTACTTGTTTCATAGTAATATCTGGATTTCAATTTTTTTAATGTACCATAGAAGCGTACGATGTACCACAGAAGCAATATATTTCTTTTGCGAGCCAAATTTTTTATGTTGTTTACCTCATTTACATAGTTTTCTTTTATGTGATTCTTGTAGTTATTGTGTCCATAGTCCATAAGGGCTTATTAGTGGTGCTAATCATAGATTATCAAAGTTCAGTTTTTACTAAATAAAGATAGCATTGTGGAATAGAGGAGACTAAAGTAGAGAAAATGGTCCACCAAAAAGACATTGACAGTACTGGATGAATTGAGACTCCTGGATTGCCATAGAATAGTGGGAGCAAGTGACCTAAGTCAGAAGTTTCCACACATTCTCTAAAAACTCATACAGATCAATAAAGATATCAGGTAAATATATGAATTTAGTGCCATACTGTTATCTGAAGATTTCCTGTTTCTGGTGATGTTCTCTGGTCCTTTGTAGTCTTTACTGCTTTCCACTCAGAGAGTCCCCCTTAGAATTTTTTGCGTGGCTGGTTTAGTGGCCACAAACTCCTTTAGTTTTTGTTTGTCTGGGAAAGTCTTTGTCTCTTCTAGTCTGGATGACAGCCTCACTGGATAAGGGATTCTTGGCTGCATGTTTTTCCTATTCAGCACGTTGTATATTTCCTGCCACTCCCTTCTAGCCTGCCAGGTTTCAGTGGACAGGTCTGCTGCTACCCTTATGTGGCTACCCTTGTAGGTTAAGGCCCGTTTGTCCCTGGCTGCTATCAGAATTCTCTCTTTATCTGTGTATTTTGCCAGTTTCACTATGATATGTTGTGGTGTTGACCTGTTTCAGTTGATTTTGAAGGGAGTTCTCTGTGCCTCTTGGATGCCTATTTCCTTCCCCAGTCTAGGGAAGTTCTCAGCTATAATTTGTTCAAATAAACCTCCTGCCCTTTTTCTCACTCTTCTTCTGGGACCCCTATGATGTGGATATTGTTTCATTTTTTGGAATCTCTTAGCTCTCTAATTCTCCTCTTGTGATCTAGTAATTTCCTTTCCCTCTTTTTTTTTTTTTTTTTTTACCTTCATTATTTTCCATAATTTTATCTTCTACTTCACCTATTCTCTCCTCTGCTTCTTCATTCCTCACTGTCACTGTATCTAGTTTATTTTACATCTCAGTTATAGCAAAAACTGAATAGTTTTTAGGTCTTTGGTCTCTGCAGCAAGGGTTTCTCTGGTGTCTTCTATGCTTTTCTCAAGCCCAGCTATTAGTCTTATGGCTGTTATTCTAAATTCTTGTTCAGATATATTGTTTATATCTGTTCTGAGCAATTTTCTGGCTGTGATTTCTCCTTGATCTTTCTTTATTTTTGAGACAGAGAGAGACAGAGCATGAACGGGGGAGGGTCAGAGGGAGAGGGAGACACAGAATCTGAAACAGGCTCCAGGCTCTGAGCAGTCAGCACAGAGCCTGACGCAGGGCTCGAACTCACGTACCGCGAGATCATGACCTGAGCCGAAGTCAGACGCTCAACCAACTGAACCACCCAGGCGCCTCTCTTGTGTGTGTTTTAAAAGCTTGTTATGTGTCCTGCACTTGAGAGGACTACTATATTAAAAAGGAGTCATACACTGTCCAGGGCCGGACACTCCAGGAAGCATTCCAACAAAGAGATCAAGTAAAACCAATTAACATAACTTATGTCTTAAGCATAACTAGAAGTTAGACTAAAACCTTCAAATTATTAGGGAGAGAAATAAATATCAAAATCTAGCCTACTCAGCATCAGAGCCATGATAGAGAGAGTTCATTGAGACTGCAGAAACTGCATGGAAAAGAGGAAAGGAAAATTGATTGAACCAGGACCCCAAGGGTGATAGCACATATTTAAAATTGCCTTTAGAAGGAAAAAGTCCTAGCCTGAGAAAATACTAAGATCTGGTCTTAGATTTGATTAGAATATTTGCTATTGAGATATCAAAAGGAAGAGACTTAAAAACAGGACCCTAGGTAACAGATCAAGTGAGTGCCACTTTTGAGGATGAGCTTATTCTGCCTTGCAGACTTGGTGGTGGATGGAAAGAAGGAAGCAAAATAGGGAAATTAAGTGTTCTGTATAAGTAAGAAAACCATAAAATTAGAAGACACACTAATAATCCCCTTTGGTTTAAGTTCAGAAGAGGGAGCTTTTGAACTAGAAACCTAGATGTTGATCCCAGATCTTTACCCTTTTTGCATACATTTTTATTGCTTGTATATACAGAATTTGAAATTGTAGGTGATAAACATACAAATTGCTATAATGAATAAAGCAGAAAATAAGAACCAACATTTTAGCTATTAAAAGTTTTCTTCCTAAGCCAACCATAAAGCAGTTATCAGTAACAGAACACCATGACCTATATTAAATATCTTTAAGTCTTTGCATATATGAAAACAAATCCTCAAGTAAGAATTTCAGATACTTGGAATAAAATTGGATAAATACCAGGATGATGTGAAATAAGAGTTAACTAGAAGACTGATTGAAGAAAAAGAATCATTTAAAAACTTTTTTTTAATGTTTATTTATTTTTGAGAGTGAGCAGGGGAGGGGCAGAGAGAGAAGGAGACAGAATCCATTGCAGGCTCCAGGCTCTGAGCTGTCAGCACAGAGCCCAACACAGGGCTCAAACCCACAAACTGAGATCATGACTGAGCCGAGGTCAGAAGCTTAACTGACTGAGCCACCCAGGCATCCTGAAAAAGAATCATTTTAGTAATTAAAACTAGATTATAAGGTATCAGGAAAGAATAGAGGTGACTGAAAATTAAGGGGCTTTGAAGAAAACAGGCAAAAGAATGAAGACAAAACAAAGGATCAGAGGTAAATTGATAGATATGTAAGATAGGCAAAAAGATCCAACATACACACAATTGAAGCCCTAAAGGAAAAAAAAAAAATAACAACAACACTGAAACAGAGCTAATATTTAAAACTATGAACTTTTCTGAAATAAAGACCACAATCTACATGATGTGGAAGAGCCAGCCATGTACTTGCAAAAATTGACCTCTAATGGTCAACTCAGAGAGTTAGTCTAGTAAAATTTTTTACTTTATTTTTTAAAGATTTTTTTAAAAATGTCATCTCTACACCCAATGTGTGCACAAACTTAAAATCCAAAGATTAAGAGTTACATGCTCTACAGACTTAACCAGCCAGGCTCCCCAAAAACTTTTACTTTAAAAGTAAAAATAAGTACAAAGAAAAAATCCTTAGGACCTACATTCAAAAAGGTCAAGTTATTTAAAAAGGAAAGAAAATCAGATTGGCATCAGACTTCTCAGCAATATATTGCAATATAAAAGCAATTCAAAATGAAACAGTATTTTAAAAAAAATTCAAGGAATAAGTATTTTATATTGAGGTAAGCTGCTCAGTATCAAGGCTATTAAAAACAACAACAACAAAACAGTTAAATGTGGAAAAACCCAGGGAACACTATACTCTTTAGTCTTCCACAGGAATCCTCTAAACTCATGCTGTCCAGTATTCCTTCACTGACATGGCTATTGAACATTTGAAATGAGGCTAGTCTGAATTTAGGCACACTGTAGATTTCAAAGACTTAGTACCAAAAAATAAATAAAATAAAATAAAATAAAATAAAATAAAATAAAATAAAATAAAATAAAATAAAATAAAATAACCTTATTAACAGTTTTTAAAATATTGATTATATATTGAATCTCATTTTTTAAAAGTTTATTTAAATTCAGGTTAGTTAACGTACAATGTAGTATTGGTTTCAGGAATAGATCCTAGTGATTCATCACTTACATAAAACATGCAGGGCTCATTCAAACAAGTGCCCTCTTTAATGCCATTCATCCATTTAGGGCCCCCCACCCCCCACATTCCCTCCAGCAGCAACCCTCAATTTGTTCTCTGTATTTAAGAGTCTCTTATAGTTTGTCTCCCTCTCTGTTTTTATCTTATTTTTCCTTCCCTTCCCCTATGTTCATCTGTTTTGTTTCTTAAATTCCATATGAGTGAAATCATATATTTGTCTTTCTCTGACTTATGTAGCATAATACTCTCTAGTTCCATCTACTTGAATCTCATTTAAAAAAATTTTTAAGGTATTTACAAATACTTGATTTCTATAAGCCATTGTTTCTTGAATGGTGGCTGGTGGCTGATTAAAGTGGGTTTAAGAGTTGGGCTGCCCAGTGTGATATGATGGAAAATGCAACATCATCAATAAAATACAATTGCGTTATTCAGTGTAGGAGAGGACATTTATAAGAAGACATTTAAAATAATGAACTTAAGTTCATTAGTCAAGGGTCACATTCTAAGGAAGAGGCAGCATATTGGTTCCAAGATATGTTCTGTGCACTTAGTCAAAAGCAGAAAGAAGAGGACAGTGTATATCCAAATATATTTGTATCCAGGAGTTTGCAGAAAGGCTTGAATCTGATTGGAGGAATGAGAAAGACCGTCTTGAAATCTGTCACAGGCCATGAGATTAGCAACAGAAGCAAAGTATAACTATGATACTGGACGCTGTTTGCCTTTTGAGGTGCTTTTAAGCTGTACTTCATAAGGAGCAATAAAAGCACTTGTTTTGTGCATTCTCCAGAAGGAGATAAGCTTCCATTGGTATTTGTACTTTGTGATTAAAACATTGGCAGAAGACCTGGTTTTCTAACATTAGCTATAAATGTTACCATTTTGCTTCTTAAGTTTGCTAAATTTGAAAAACTTCTTCTGTTCCTAACAGAGAGTAAAATATGTAAGAGAAATGATGCTATATGCCAAATATATACTTAAAAGGATCTGTCCTCAATATTCATAGTACCAGTGCTGACTTACTATCACTAAGGAGTACACTTTTAAGTTATTGTTGAGGGAAAAGTGATGGGGTTTGTGCTGCTCTGTTTTTTTGACATTCTTTTTCAACAGAACAGGGTTGCATGTAACTCTGCCTGGACAGCTACTGTGGGTTTTCTGTGGTTATATGCTTGATTGATGTAACTGGCTTCTTTTATTTATTTTTTTTATTATTTTATTATTTTTTATTTTATTTTTTATTTAAAAAGTTTTTTTTTTTTTAATGTTTATTTTTGAGACAGAGAGAGGAAGAAAAAGAGAGAGATGGAGTGCAGGCTGAGGGAGGGGCACAGAGAGAGGAGACACAAAATTTGAAGCAGGCTCCAGGCGCCGAGCTATCAGCACAGAGCCAGATGTGGGGCTCAAACTCACAGACCACGAGATTATGAATGACCTGAGCCGAAGTCAGATGCTTAACCAACTGAGCCATCCAGGCACACTTGACTTCTTCTTCTTTTTTTTTTTTTTTAAGTTTTTATTTAAATTCCAGTTAGTTAACATAGTGTAATAGTAGTTTCAGGTGTACAATATACTGATTCAACACTTCCATACAACACCCGGTGCTCATCACCAGTGCCCTGCTTAATCCCTATGGCTTGTTTAACCCATCCCCCACCCACCTTCCCTTTGGGAACCATCAGTTTGTTCTCTAGACTTAAGAGTTTGTCTTGGTTTGCCTCTCTCTCTTTTTCCCACCTTTGCTCATTGTTTTGTGTAACTGGCTTCTCTCATCAATTAAGCACTATCCCAATATGTTCTGAATGTGTTAAAGAATATGAGGTATATAGATTGGACTTTTGACTGATATAGTGAATTAGAAATGAATTAATACATTCCTAACAGAAAGGTATAGTTGATATTTAATGGAAATTCTCAACAGAAGGGTATAGTTGATATTTAAAGGAAAATAGCACAAAGTAATAGATTGACTAATCTGTATTCAGTGTCTTTACTGTGATTATAAATGTTTGAAGCTGATATTAAATGTATGGGCAGTATCATACCTTTTACCTCCGTAGTACCATAGTCCATGGTGGTTGTGTTTCCTCTAGCAACCTTCCTTACATGGTTTAAATGTTTTCACTTTTACCTCTGGTAATTCAGATTTCCTGAGTACCCATTTGAAACAAAGATTAAAGTTTCACCATTATGTACTCTTTCAATTCTATAAATGAGAGAGTTTGTGAAATAATAAACATTTAATCATTTTCCTAATGGAAACTTTTTAATAAAATATACATATTATAATTAATTGATAGAATTATGTTTATGACTTATTTTGATATACGGTATAAGGTGATGATCTAATTTTATATTTTTCTAGACAGTCACTTTTCCCCAATACTCTGTGTTGTTTAGTCTCCCTATTGGTTGATGATGCTCCTTTTATCATATAATAACTACATAATTTAATGTAATTGGGCCAATTTTGGAGTTTTATTCTATGCCATTAATCTGTTTGTCTATTATTGTGTTGTAGCCATGCTATTTTAATTATATTAGCTTTATGGAGGAAATTTCTCTATAAATCTGTCAAAAATTTTTATTTTCATGGGTTTAGTATATAACAGAAATTTTGGAAATTTGCATTGTCATATTCCTGTAACAATCTAAGAACACAGATTATATCTTCTTTTATTTAAGTTTTTTTGTGTCTCAGTGAGATGTAGTTTGGTACATATGCTTTCCATACATACCTCATTTTAAGTATTCGTATTATTTTACATTTTTTGGTTGTTATAGCAAATGGAATTTTTGCCATTATAACTTCTAAGTGGTTATTGTTGGAGATCAATTTTAAATCTGTATTGATTTTTATATTTTTATTTGTATTCAGCTACCTTCTAAACCCACCTAGTAGTTAAAATAAAACTTCAACTAGTTCTTTTTGATTTTGCAAGCAGAACATCTGCACAGTCACATTTTTGCTTCCTCTTTCCCTTGTAATTCTAGATGACTTACCATGTTAGCTTGAAATACCAGCAAAACAGTAAATAACAATTATATGGATAGTATCTTACTTTAATTTCTGCTGTTAATGGCAGCCCTTTTAATGCCTCATCATTCAGTATAATACCTCTTGATTTAATGTAAAAGTTTTCTTTCATATTAAAAAAATAGTCTTAATGAATTTTTTAAATCAAGAGGAGTTTACCTTTAAAGCGTAAACCTTTAGCCTAATCAATTAATACTAAAAATAATATTATTTTTAATATTATAAAGTTTATGATAAAATTATTTGTTGGGAGAATTATTACTAGAGGAAGTTTTTCTTAAGAATGGGATGGACAACATAGCTTTACAATTTCAGATTGAAGGCCATTTAGTATACCAGTAAGGTTCAGTATGATTTATATTTTCCTTTGCATATTCAGGGACAAATACTTACCTAATAAGAATTAGTACCTGAAGAATAATTAAAATTAACAGTATGAATTGTGTATTGTAGAATGAGTGATTATTAAATGGTCTGATAAACATTCTAGGAAATTTCTCAATTTAGTACTACATAGCCCTCAAAGTTTTCAGAAGTACAGTCAGTAAAGCATTACTTTTTTTTTCTTTTTATAGGGGTGTCGTACAATTTTTTAATTAAGTTTAAAAATTTTAATTTCCATATAATCAACATACAGTGTGATATTAGTTTCAGGTATACAGTATAGTGATTCAGCATTTATATTTATTACTCAGTGCTCATCATGATAAGTGTATTCTTTAATCCCCATCACCTATTCCACCCATTTCCCCAACCACCTCCTCTCTGGTAACCATCAGTTTGTTCTCTATATAGTTTGTTCTCTATAGTCTGTTTCTTAATCTCAGTCTCTGTCTCTCTCTCTTTCCTTTGTTCACTTGTTTTGTTTCTTAAATTCCACATATGAATGAAATAATATGGTATTTGCCTTTCTCTGACTTATTTCACTTAGCAAATATTCTCTAGTTCCATCCATGTCACTGAAAAGTAAGATTTCATTCTTTTGATGGTATATATATCTATATATATATATCACATGATATATATATATAGATATATATATATATAGATAGATATATCACATCTTCTTTATCCATTCATCTTTCAATGGACACTTGGGCTGCTTCCATAATTTGGCTATTATAAATAATGCTACTATAAACATCAGGGTGCATGTATCCCTTTGAATTAGTGTTTTTGTATTTTTTGGATAAATGTCCAGTAGTGCAATTATTGGATTATAGAGAAGTTTTATTTTTAACTTTTTGAGGATCCCCCATATTGTTTTCCACAGTGCCTGCACCAGTTTGCTTTTGCACCAACAGCTCACGAAGGTTTCTTTTTCTCCACTTCTTTGCCAACACTTGCTGTTTCTTGTGTTTTTTATTTTAGCCATTCTGACAGATGAGGTAATATCTCATTGCACTTTTGATTTGCATTTCCTTGCTGATGAGTGATGTTGAGCCTCTTTTCATGTGTCTGTTGGCCTTTTGTATGTCTTTTTTGGAGAAATGTCTGTTGGTGTGTTCTCCCCATTTTTAATTGGATTATTTGTTTCGGGTATATTAAGTTGTATAAGTTCTTTATATATTTTGGATACTAACCCTTTATCACATATGTCATTTGTTAGTGTCTTCTCCCATTCTATACATTGTCTTTTAGAATGTTGTTTCTTTTATTGTGCAGAAGCTTTTTATTTAATGTAGTTCCATTAGTTTATTTTTGCTTTTACATCCCTTGCCACAGGAAGCATATCTAGAAAAATGTATCTACAACCAGTGTCAGAGAAAATACTGCCTATGCTGTCTTCTAAGATTTTTATGGTTTGAGGTCTCACATTTAGGTCTTTTGAGGGTTTTTGTGTATGGTGAAAGAAAATAGTCCAGTTTAATTCTTTTGCATGTAGCTGTCCAGTTTTCCCAACACCATTTGTTGAAGAGACTTCTTTTTCACTTTGATATTCTTTCTTGCTTTGTCAAAGATTAATTGACCATATGACCGTGGGTTTATTTCCGGGTTTTTTATTCAGTTCTGTTGAGCTGTGTGCTTGTTTTTGTGCCAGTACCATACTGGTTTGATTACTGCAGCTTTTAAAAAAAGTTATTTTCAATGTTTATTTTTGAGAGAGAGAGAGAGCACACACACATGAGCACGCATGAGTGGGGGAGGGGCAGAAAGAGAGAGGGAGACACAGAATCCGAAGCAGTGTCCAGGCGTTGAGCTGTTAGCACAGAGCTCACATCCACAAATCATGAGGTCATGACCTGAGGCAAAGTCAGAGGCTTAACCGACTGAGCCACCTAGGCACCCCAATTACTACAGCTTTGTAATATAACTTGAAGTCTGGAGTTGTCCTACCTCCAGTTTTTTGTTTTTGTTTTTGTTTTTTTTTTAAGATTGCTTTGGTAATCAAGGTCTTTTGTGGTTCCATACAAATTTAAAGATTGTTCTTTTTTCATGAAAAAGCCTGTAGGTGTTTTGATAGGGATTGCAGTAAATTTTAACAATTTTTGTTTTTAACAAAATTTGTTTTAACAATATTTGTTATTCCAGTCCATGAGCATGGAATGTTTTCCCATTTTTTTTGCATTGTCTTGAATGTCTTTCATCAGTGTTTTACAGTTTTCAGAGTAAAAGTCTTTCATCTCTTTTGGTTAAGTTTATTCCTAGGTATTTTACTGTTTTGGTGTAATTGTAAATGGATTGATTTTTATTTTTTGAGAGAGAGAGAAAGAGAATGAGTAGGGGATGGGCAGAGAGAGAAGGACAGGGAGAAAAAGAGAGACAATCCCAAGCAGGCTCAGCAACGTCAGTGCAGAGCCTGATATGGGGCTCGAACTCATGAACTGTGAGATCATGACCTAAGCTGAAATTAAGAGTTGGATACTTAACCAGCTGAGCCACCCAGGCATCCCTAAATGGGATTTTCTAAATTTCATTTTCTCCTGATTTATTATTAGTGTATAGGATGCAACAGATATCTATCTGTACGTTGATTTTTGTATCCTGAAACTTTACTGAATTCATTTATTAGTTCTAGTAGGTTTTTGGTGGTGACTTTAGGGTTTTCTATATATAGTATCACGTCATCTGCAAATAGCGAAAGTTTTACTTCTTCCTTACCAATTTATTTATGTTGTCTGATTGCTGTGGCTAGGAGTTCCAGTACTATGTTGAATAAAAGTGGTGAGAGTGGAATCCTGGTCTTGTTCCTGACCTTAGGGGAAAAGCCCTCAATTTTTCCCCGTTGAATATGATGTTTGCTGTCGGTTTTTCATATATGGCCCTTATTATGTTGAGGTGTGTTCCTTCTAGACCTATCCTGTTGAGTATTTTTATCACGAATGGATATTGTACTTTGTCAAATGCTTTTTTCTACATCTGTTGAAATGATCATACGGTTTTTATTCTTTCTCTTGTTGATTGATAATATCAGGTAAAGCATTACTTTTAGTATAAGAAAACTGTTCACAAAGTTACATCATACAAGCTTTTGAATTGTGCTATAGCTATAAATTTAGATACTCATTTTTTTGCCAGTTTATGTTTATATTATTCAACACTGAAAGTGTGAACTTGATTGCTTCTGATTTTTCTTACTTTAATGTACTTTTATATAGATACCTCTTAGTGAGTTTTTAATGTCATGTGAATTTGGTAGTTTAAGATTTAATGAAATAATGAAGTATACATATAAGTTATTTTATAAATTAAAAGTGTTTTAAGTACTTAGCCTTAAAGACTATTTTTTTTAATGTTTTATTTTCATTTTTAAGAGAGAGAGAGAGCACGCTAGCAAGGGAGAGGCAGAGAGAGAGAGAGAGAGAGAGACAGAAGCTGAAGCAGGCTCCAGGCTCCAAACTGTCAGCACAGAGACCTATGCAGGGCTCAAACTCATGAACCGTGAAATCATGACCTGAGCTGAAGTTGGGTGCTTAACCGACTTAGTCACCCAGGCGCCCCACTAGAGACTATTTTAAAAGTTTCTAACACTAGCCAGAAAAGTAGGTAATTAAAGTAAATTCTTCCCCTTTTTTGAAGTTTGATTTCATGTAAATCTTCACATAAAATTATAGTTTTTCCATTATGTTAAAACTGAAAGAGATATCACACCATGGGAATATGTTTTATACCAAGTTAATAAATAAAAGCGAAGTAGTTTTATTTTTCATTGTGACTCATTTATTATTAACTGCAACTTTCATTTTTTTTGAGTTAGGAATATATGTGAATATTAATGACCAACAGCAAAATTGTTAAATTGGAAAAATAGTCATAACATTAAAGACAAAATAGAGTAAAAGATTAATAACTCTGCCTGAGATAGTCAAAGTTTAGACAGGTTTAGAGGAATTTAATTATGAACTTTGTGCTAGACCTTTGAAGAAAGATTTGTGGAATTTTGTCAAAGACTCTAACTTAAAAAAAAAAAGTGAGTATATATTTGTCATTGTGTTACTAAGAAAATGAAGAGAAAAATAAAAGCAACTGTTTGTCCTATGGGAAAGTAAGATTCAACCTATCATCTCTAAGACAACAGAATTTACTTACATATCTAAAGAAAGGAGAGAAGGAAAATTGTCATAAAAAAAATCCATATAGTTATAAAGATACAATTGTGTTGGCACAGAGAGATCTTTTATCTAAAGTATTTGCTTTTTTCTTAGATATTTTCTCATTTCTGTATTCTTAAAAACAGTTAAGCAGTGGATGATGAAATTAGAATGGGGAGAAACATAAGGTAGAGAAAAGTCAGAGAAGGAAGGGGACAATAGTAGAGGATGGAAGAGAATAGTAAATAATAATAGAAAGCAGTGAGGACATAGATGATTATATTTAAGGTTGGGAACAATTCTTGTAGTGTCTTCTGTTATACTTGCAGACCTGTTTGGCTAACTATTTTCGGGGCCAAGGAAGGTGTTTTTGTTCATGGAAGGTGTTGTTCAAATAGTTACTCAGGCTTTATGAAGAGCTCCATTATTTTTAAGAAAATCCCTTTGTTTTTCTTTTTCTTTTCTTTTTCTTTTTTTTTTTCTTTCTCTTTTCTCTTTTCTTTTCTTTTCTTTTCTTTTCTTTTTTCTTATAGACCTAAGACTAGAAAATACTTTTTAATATTGATTGTTCATCCTTGCAGTTGCCACTCTTTGGTCCTATTTGTAGCTCCTAGATAAACAAACAATATTTCCTCCCTAACAGACCTTCTTTATTTGGAGATAACTATCACATTTCTCATTTCCTTAGTTGGTCTTTGTATGACAAAGAGACAGTAGTATATTGATATAAGGTGATAGAACCAAGGTTGAGAATATTTTTTCCTACTATCTGCATGGCATGTGTGTGTTCTTCCTTAGAAATGTTTAGGAGGATAAGATGATCCTCTTTTCTAGGGGCAGAGGTATATTAGGGTTCTCAAGGGAAATAGAAACAATAGGATATATGTGTGTATATCTATACATATGTGTGCGTGTGTGTGTGTGTAGGTGAGAGAGAGATTTATATTAAGAAATTGGCTTACTTGATTATGGAGCCTGGTAAATCCAAAATCTGCAGGGTTGGTTGGCAGGATGGAAACCCAGGGAAGAGCTAATGTTGCTGTTCAAACCTGAAGGTTGTCTACTGGCAAAGTTTCCTCTTGCTCAGGATGAGGGGAATAGGGTAGGTGGAGGAGTGGGGAGAAAGGATTAGGGAGGTTAGTCTTTTGTTTTATGTAGGCCTTTATCTGATTGGATAAGGTCTAGCCACGTTTAGAGGGCAATTAGCTTTACTCATACTCTATGCATTTAAACGTTAATTTCATCCAAAAACACCCTCACAGAAACATCCATAATAATGTTCCAAAAAATATTTGGGCACTGTGGCCCAGCCAAGTTGACACATAAAAGTAACCATTACAGGGGTACTTGGATGGCTTGTCAGTTGAGCATCAGAGCTCTTGGTTTCGGCCCAGGTCCTGGTCTCATAGTTCCTGGAATTGAGCCCCAACTTTGGGCTCCAAACTCAGTGTGGAGCCTGCTTGGGATTCTCTCTTTCTCCTTCCTCTCTGCCCCTCCCTGACTCATACACACATGCTCTCTTTCTCCCTCTCTCAAGATAAATATTTTTTTTTTTTAAAGTACCCATCACAAGTGGAATATGTATTCTACTGAAATATCAAAATGGATTGTGTGGCATAATACTTATGTTTTGGGATAGCTGCTAGTGAAGAATGATGCCATTAGTATTAGAACTTTCCAGAGAGGAATCTATAACTGATTTTACTGAGGTTTTCCATGACCTCTGTTTTTTAATATTCATTGGGATAAACCCAAAAATAAGGCTCAAAAAGGCAGAGTAATGGGCTTTTTAAAAAGACATAAATTCAAAGTCTAGGTTTTAGCACACAATGTTCTGTGAGGTGAGTTCATTTTAGATGCATGTAATTTTCTCTTCCCATAGTTAAGTATTACACATCTTTTCTATTCATTGTACTAAAGGAGCAAACAGAATGTTTTCGTTTGGCTCATAATAACTTAGTTATGGATTGATCATCTTTTCTTTCTGATGTGTATATGTGGGAGGCATAATATAAAGGCAAGGTAATTTTCTGCAATGATTTCTGAAGGTTTAAAGAACATTTTTGCATATGTTTGCTTTTGAAAACATGTAATCTAAGGCCTGATTAGCCTAATGCAAAGTGAAGAGTTTAGTCTCTGCATGAGGTAGTGATAGGTAATTCTACAAGAAAACTTCATTTTTGATGGGAGAGTTCTTAAAATATAAGGCAATCTTACAAGCTCTATTCTCTTTTCTGTTAGAAGTAACTGTGCCTATGACAACATCAATAAATGTAACGTGGTTACTCCATCTTTAATATTCTATAACAGTTTATACATACCTCTGTTTGAACTTAGTGTGTATTAATTGTGTATGCCTTTTTCATTTATTCAGGGCAGGGCAATTCTATTCAACTAGCGTTAGTTGGGTACCGCCACACATTAATTGGTACTTTGCCCTGGAGAGTTTAGACAGACAAGTGGTAGATAAATTTTAATACAATATAATACATTATGTAATAGAGCTGATTACAAAGTACTGGGGAAACAGCTGGATTCAAGTCATATTTTAAGAGTCTTTCAGAGTATCACATGGGGATTGACATCTCACCTGGGTTTGATGGATAAATGAGTATTTTATAGGTGTACACTTCTTCTACCTCCCTCTTCTTCATACCTTGGATAATACCAACTGTCTACCTTTTTCACTTCCCAATTCTGGTACCCTTCAGCTGTTGGCCAAATAAAATAAAATAAAATCACCCAATAGTATGGAATGTTGCTGTTTCAAATTTAGGGTCCCTAGCCTCAGCTGGTAATGCTTGTACATATTCCTTTTTTGTAGAATATATTTTTCTCCTTTTCTGCTTACAATACTTTATTATCCTTCAAAACTCAGCTCAAATGTTACCTTCTTATTGAAAATTTCCATGATCTTTATGGAACTGTGATTGCTTCCCACTATATCTGTTTTACATAACCTCATTGTGGTATTAGTCACATTGAATCATGGTAATTTATTAGCCCCTTTCTTTCTCTTACTAGACAGCTTTATGTGAGGATATGCCATTTCCTGTTTGTCTCCTATTCCCAACATAGTAGGAACTCTGTAAAAATTAATTTTTTTTTAAATGATCTCAGATCTACTCCCAAGTCTTCAACTATCAAATAGGTGTTAAGAACTTGGAAACAATTACAACATTGTGTGTGAGTATTGGAGGAGAGGTGTGAGTTTGATAAGAAGGATCATAGTGCTTCTTAGATCATAGTGTATTTTGAAAATACAGCGCACTTACCCAGGTACTGGTGAGGGCTTAAGGATTATGAGAAGAACATCCCAAGCAGAGGAAACAATATACACAAAGTTGTAGTAATGATAAGAAAAAATATGGTTCAATAAGACACTGAAAAGTTTGGTATGGCCAGAAAAAAAAAAAAAAAAGTACATTCAGGGAACGGGCAAGAGATGATAAATGGAAAAGGGAGTAAAGGGTTCAAATTATGAAAGGACTTTTATGACATGTGTCTTTGTCTGCTTGGGCTGCTATAACAAAATACCCAAGACCAGTTTGCATTTCTCACAGTTCTGGAGGTTGGGAAGTCCAAATCAAGACAGTGGTGGACTCAGTGTCTGGTGAGACCTGCTTCTTGATTCAGATAGCTTTTTGCTGGAACCTCACATAGTAGAAGCAGCCAGGCATCTCTCTGGGGTCTCTTTTGTAAGGTCACAAATTTCATTCATGAGAACTCCCCTTATGATATAGTCATGTCCCAAAAGGCCCCACCTCCTAATGGCATCACTGGGGTTAGGTTTCAGCATCTGAATGGTGGGGTGGAGGAGGGGGACACAAACATTCAATCTATAGCACCATCCTAAGGGAACCAGCACAAGCAAATAAACATCAGATTTGTGTTTTGAAAAGATTATGGTAACAGTTTGAAAGAAGGGTTGGGGGATAGGCAAGGAGAAGAAAGAGGAGGAGGACATTTTTTCTCAGAGGCAGGAATTAAGGATAGGTAATATCATAGGTAAGTTTAACTGTGAAGGAACAAAATATTTACACTCTGAATTATTAGGAAAAGTTATTTGTTGACCATGATGGAGAATATGGCATATGTATAGAATAGTAGATGTTTAGAATTATTGGCTTAGGAAATGTGGAAGGGAAATAACTAGGGATAAATAAAAGGATTGCTGAAAAATGTTGAGGGTCCCGTTAAGATTGTAAAATGTGAATTTGTTGTGGTACTAGCTATCATATTTAATAACATTTTAAAATTGGAGAGCAGGAAGAAGTATATGGCTGGATTCATCCAGTGTCAGGGATTGAATGGCAAGGTTAAATAGCTAGGTAGAGTTTTAGGGAACTGAGGTAATACTAGAATTGCTGAAATCATTGATCATTTTATTCAGAGTAGGTAGGGATGAAGTCAGTCATGGAAAGGACTGATAGATTGGGAAAAGAAAGGAGGAGTTGAATGAATAGAGGTTTCAGGGAGATTAAAAAATATTTGCTTCCTAATAAGGAAATAAAATACATGATAAAATAGCAGACTGTAATAGAAAGTAATTTCCAAACTTAAGCTTTCAACTAGCTTTCAACTGTGGAACAACTCTCCAGGATGAAGGGGCAAGGGCCCTGGGTGTTACTGTGTGATGGATTGGTACAGAGCAGTGGAGAATTAGGCCATTTATTAAAGACAGGGAATGTGAGGCCAAGTTATTAACTTCCCTGTGTAGATTCACAGTTGTTCAGAATGATGGCAGGAATTGGAGGGGAGAGAGAACCTAAGAGAAAGATCCAGTGTACTTGAGGGTTAGGATACTAGTGATGAGAATTGCACAATCTTACTGGATGGTAGGGGTTGAAAAGAGAGAAATTGTTTTTGAGTGAAGCCAGAGGACTAATGGTTTAGAAATGATATTTTTGAGCTCAGAAAATACCAGCTCAAGCTCCAAGCTCTGAGTCTTGTGGTAAAAGGGGAAGAGAAGAGAGTTGAGATCTGCTTGAGAGCACTTCACAGGAAATTCCTAGAGAGGGATTCCAGCTGCAGTGAAGGTGGGGAGGTAGAGTTCGGAGAGGGACTGGTGTTTGTACACAATAGTCAAGGGATCCAAAGGACACAGTAAGGAAAGGTTCAGATGAGGTCTGAAGAAGGTTAGGGATGGGAAAGTTCTTTAACTGGCCATCTCACAATTATTCTTTTCCCTGTTACCGTGTTCTGTCTATATAGCTTGGGATATTGTGATCCATTTTCTCATTTATGATCTTTTGTCAGTCTCTGCTTAGCAGAGTGAATTCTTCTTTGACTAATGTTTCCCCTTTTGTTCTGGGTTAGGCACTGTTAACAAACCTCCATCACACTTTTTTCTCTTACCATTTAGGTAAGCTACCCTGTGATGCCCTGCTTTCTCTCTTAGAACATTTTGCCTAGACCTTTCCCTGTTGGTTTGTAGGATTTTTACAGTTTGATATTTGTCTTCAGTGTTACAGAGACCTAGTCAGTTATTCCAGTGCCATGATACCTGGTAAATCCAGGACCAAGTTGGAAAACTTTCAGCACTCATTTTAGGGTGCTACATATTACCATTTCCCACAGTTTGCAAAGTGCATTGTAAGTTTTTAGAGCACAAACATCTCCAAATTGGGGCCAAGGTTACTTTGCCAGTCTTGCTTTTACTGTCATAGGGCAATTGGTTGCTATGGTGATAGGACTGGGAGAGTAAGTGTGGTAGATAATGAAGAGTTGGAGCTGTTTTTGAGCATAGGGCTGAGGTAGAAGACCATTTTGAAATATTGTACTTGGAAGAGTGTTCTGACATCTGCAAGGTTCTGTAAGCCAAACTAGTGTCTTTATGCTCTAAGCTATCATGGAAACTTAAGTGGCTACAAAAGTTGTATGTGGGTTAAGGAGAGGGAAATGGATGGTGAAGATCCTAGTGATGATAACTGACCTCCTGATATGTTCTGTTACTTCCACTGTGAAATCTACTGTATTCTTGAACCCTGATTCTAACCACCTTGAGTAAATATTCTGCCTAGTCTAGCTTGGTCTGTAATACCTTCCATTTCAGTATGGACTTACAAAGGAGTAGGGTACAGGAAATGGTAATTCTCTGCAGGAAATGAGGTTCTAAAATGATGGATAATCATCAAATATTATGAAGATTAGACAAATGGAAGTCTACACTGAGTTTGGTCCCTCTGTACATTAAGTCTGCTGTGGGATTTTTATCAAAATCATATAACTTCTTTTATACTCTTTGAGGGCAAGGTATAGACTATATGTCTTGTTAGCCATTTGCCTAGCACAGGGTAGGTATTTACTAAGTATTTAAAGCTAAGCCAGTGCATGACTCTAGTAATTTTCTTTAGAGTGGTGAGGAAGACTTACAAATGTTAATAATGTAACTTACATATTTGTAATGGTGATATCCTGCTCCTTCATTAAGCTTATATAAGGTTTCTTTAAGGAAAGGAAAGAAGTTTCTCAAGTAACATGGCACATGTTTCCTCACAGCTTTCATTTAATGATGTGTAATGTCTGTTGGTTTACTGATAGCTTTTCAGTCTCGTGTGTATTTTAAGAGCTATTTAGTTACTATTTTATCAGCAGTAATTTCAACGCATAACTTACCCCCAATTTTGGTGGGTTATGGTAGTCTGAAGTCTGTTTCTCTTTTCGGAGTTTAGTATTGGGGTTTTTTGTTCCTACTGTAGCCAGAGTATATTGGAAACATTTACTTGGAAAAGTTTACTTGATTCACCTCTTTCAAAATGATTCATGCACTTGTAGTGCTAGACATATTTTGAATAGGATTATCAGTATTTTGCCAATTGTTCTTTACCCTTGTTCTTGATGTCTCTCAACAAATATAAAATCATTTATGGTCTCTGAAAGTCTCTCATGACTTATTCTGTAACAATTACTGTTTGTTTGGTTTTTTTTTTAACATTTATTTATCTTTGAGAGAGACAAAGACAGAGTATGAGCAGGGGAGGGACAGAGAGGGAGGGAGACACAGAATCTGAAGCAGGCTCCAGGCTCTGAGCTGTCAGCACAGAGCCCGACATGGGGCTTGAACCCATGAACCGCGAGATCATGACCTGAGCCAAAGTCGGATGCTTAACTGACTGAGCCACCCAGGTGCCCCAGCAATTATTGTTTCAACTGACAGTCTTTTTTGTTATTTTTTTTGAAGTGCTTTGGCTTGGTATTTCTTCCATTCATAGCACTTCATTCTCCAGTCTCCCTAACACACACTTTTTAAAATAAAGAATTTACTTAAAATATATTATAGTCAACTATTCCTGTGTCACAGCATATAGCCTAGTCACTCATTCCCCCTAATAACTAAAAACTTCTGCCAAAAGTTTACATAAAATTGATTATCATTTCAACATTAGGTCATCTGTTCTGAAGTGTTTTTAATCTTTGTGAAATTAACATCAAATTTTTTTCTTGATTAGTAATATCTTCTCTTTTGCTTTCTTAAAAATTTTTTTTTAACGTTTATTTATTTTTGAGATAGAGAGAGACAGAGCATGAATGGGGGAGGGGCAGAGAGAGAGGGAGACACAGAATCCTAAACAGGCTCCAGGCTCTGAGCTGTCAGCACAGAGCCCGACGTGGGGCTCGAACTCACGGACCGCGAGATCATGACCTGAGCCGAAGTCGGCCTCCCAACCGACTGAGCCACCCAGGCGCCCCTCTCTTTTGCTTTCTTATTCTCACTCTTCATTCACTCAATTTTTTTTTTTTTTGTTTTGTTTTTGTTTTGAGAGAGAGAGGGCACAAGTGAGCAAGGGGCAGAAAGAGGGAGTGAGAGAGAGAGAGAGAAGAGGGACTCACCCAAAGCATGCACCAGCTCACCTGCAGCAGGGCTCAAGCTCACCTGATGCCAGCCTCAAACTCACAAAGCGAGAGATCTTGACCTGAGCTGAAGTCAGATGCTTAACTGACTGAGCCACCCAGGCACCCTCACTTTTATTTTGAGTATAGCTGACACAGTGTTACATTAGTTTCAGGTATACAGTCTAGTGATTTGACAGGTTTATACATTATGTTGTGCTCACCAAAAGTGTAGCTACCGTCTGTCCTGTTACATGGCTATTATAATATCATTGACTGTATTCCTTATGCTGTATCTTATTCCAGTGACTTACTCATTCCATAACTGGAGCCCTGTATCTTGAGCTTTGCTTGATAACTTAGTTCCTATTCTCTAGGACTATACTTGAAAGAAAATTATAATTTCCTCCCACAAAACTTTAAAAACTTTTCAACTTTACCTAAGCTAACATAATTTTATTTGGGTTTGTTTCTTCTTTCTAATAGAGCAGTAGTAAATCACTACAAATCTTGGTCAGTTCTTTGTTTCATTTATGCCCTGTGTCTCTTCATTTCCCCTTTTTCTTTACTGTGACTTAAATTCTTCTCCCCATCTTCCCCTCTTTTTCTCATTACACAGCTCTCCTCCTTTGGGGAAGCCATGAAATTTAACTCCCAAGATTATAGGGGCTATTTGCTGAAATTGGTTCAGGCCTAAACTAATCAATACATGGCATGGCATGGCATGGCATGGCATGGATCTGGCCAAAATAACTAATTCAGATCGGTTCAGTTTGGGTGAACCATGGTACTTTTGGGGTTTGTTTTGTTTTTTGAGGCAGGGAGGAGTGGTGTGGGGAGAGAAGACTTCTGTGTTGCTCTTCAATAAGACCTGAAACTGGTACAACCATTTTTCCTCCATGATATGGGCTAGTCTGATAATGTCAACACACAGAAGAAGAGAGTTGAGGAGAGCTCAGAGGAATGCAGCAGGAGCAGGAAACCATTCATGAAGCTCACTATACTTTCACATTTTACAATGGTGCAAATTGTAGGGTAGTACATTCCTCTGTTGGAGCATAAATTGGAGTATGTAGTAGTTTCTGTTATTTACAGTATGTCCTGATATGTACAGATTTAAAATAGATTTTCTGTTTATAAAATAATGCCAGCATATGGTATAGAACTTGAAAATACAGAAAATGTTTTTATTGTAATTTTTTTATTTTATAAAATTTGAAATCAAGCATAGCTTACTTTTTTAAAAATGCTTTTTTGTTGTTGTTGTTTATTTATTTTTGAGAGAGAGAGGGAGACAGAGTGTGAGCAGGGGAGGGGCAGAGAGAGAGGGAGGCACAGAATCCGAAGCAAGCTCCAGGCTCTGAGCTGTCAGCACAGAGCCTTACGTGGGGCTCAATCAAACTCACGAGACACGAGATCATGACCTGAGCTGAAGTCGGATGCTTAACTGACTGAGCCACCAAGGCGTCCCTAAAAACTTATTTTTGAGCATCTGCTTATGATGTCAGATATTTTTAAATGATGTTTTTAATGATTACATAATGTTCTTTTGGATGGCTAGATCACAATGGTAGTATCTATTGTTGGATATTTCTTAATTAAATCTTAATTAAAGATGATAATGTGAGCCATTCAGCTCTCCTTCGTCCAAGGTTACAGTAATGTCAATTTTAAGTGACTCCTTTTTTCCTTTTCTGTATACTTTTTTGCT
This sequence comes from Panthera tigris, assembly GCF_018350195.1. Classification (NCBI taxonomy): domain Eukaryota; kingdom Metazoa; phylum Chordata; class Mammalia; order Carnivora; family Felidae; genus Panthera; species Panthera tigris. The sequence continues at coordinate 122,553,591 of NC_056663.1, read as the reverse complement.
GTTTGTTTTCCTGAAAAGGTGGAGTAAATTTTACATCATGTTGACTTGTTTGCTTCAAGTTGACTTGTTTGCATTAAGTATTATTTCCTTAAGTGCATTTCTTGGATCACTCTTTTTTTTTTTTTTTTTTTATGATGCTCCATTAAGAAATGACTTGTTTATTTGAGAAAGAATGTATACTCCTGTTATATGCTTACAGTAAACATTAACAAATTAAGGACTTTAAAGAATCCTGAATCCTACAGATGTCAAATCTCTAGCTTTCTTTATGTTTTCACCTAAAGTATTTGACTTAGAGTGGAGATGTGTCATTTACTGAAAATATTGCTGCACTGTGTTTTACTATAACCTCATACTCTTAATTTGCAATGAAGAAATCCATATTTACTATAGGAACCATATTTTCAGTACTTTCAGCTTTTAAGTGAACAATTCTAGTTATATACTCTGCTTTTATTGCAATCATGAAAACACTTCTCCTGGTGTTTACTTTCTCAGTAAATATCTTTCTTTTATTTTTTAACCACAGAACTCTTAATTTCTTAGCAACTGTTTTATGACTTAGTTAGTGGTAATGTTAAAGTAATCAAACTAGTAGATATCCTGGCTTTTTCTTGCAGAGATTTCCAAACACATGACTTCTCCCACTCCCACAGCTTACATTATCCCTGGAGTTGAAATGACTGCAAGACTTTCGGAATCATTTGTTGTAATTTTATAAAATGACTGTCACAACTTACTCTTTTAGTAAGACCTGTTTCTGATGGTGAGTCATTGTGTAAATGGGTCTTTGTTCTGCCCTCTTTCTTTTCATGACTGCATACATTTTCTCGCATCTCATGGTCCTTTTATTTGCTTAAAATCCTTACTGGAGAAAAAAAGATTCTCACCAGTGAAAGAAACTGTTTTATTCATTCCCCACTCCCCACTTCATATATTTCCATTTTCTTTTAGGAACATTAATTTCTTATTTGTCAGGCTCTTACTTTAATCTTCTGAAGCCAGCATACATTCCTCTTACGTGTTTTAAATTGGTTTTAAACCTGCTTTGCTTTCTCTATACTTAGTTCCCATTCTTTCCTTCAATTACTGCCTCAGTTTATCTCAAAATATTGTATATCCTTTTATTACTTCAGTTCTTACTACTGCAAAATATGTCAAATAAAAATATTTCTTGGGGTGCCCAGGTGGCTCAGTCAGTTAAGCGTCCAACTTCAACTCAGGTCATGATCTCATGGTTCATGAGTTCGAGCCTCGTGTCGGGCTCTGGGCTGACAGCGTGAAGCCTGCAGCCTGCTTTGGATTCTGTGCCTCCCTCTCTGCCCCTCCTCCATTCATGTACTCATTCACTCTCACTCTCTCCCTCTCTCTCTGCCCCTCCCCCGCTCACTCTGTCTCTGTCTCTCAAAAATAAACAAACATTAAAAAATTTTTTAAATATTTCTCACATAATAACTGGTAAATCTAGTCAAAGTATTGTTATCACCACATATCTGAATGAGTTGTGGTAGGAAGAGTAGGGGACTGGGAATCAGAGAAACTGGTTTCTTTTTTCTTTTCCAATATAATCTTATGTGGCCTTACTTGTAATATTAGAAAAACATAACCTGTAATGCAGTTCTACATGACTGTTTTAAAAATGATGAGAGAATATCTTTGAAATTGCTTTGAAATTTAAAAAATGCTCTCAATACAAATTTAAAGTAGCTGTTATGCTGGTCAGATATGATTAGAAAGATTGATGGACTTTCAGTCAGGCATCTTTAAATGAAAACACTGAGTCTGAGTAGGAATAACCTAAAATGGTGGGGTGGCATTTCAGAGAGGAAACATGTGCAGTAGGGACATATAAAATAAGGTTAATTTGTCTTACTACAAGTAATTTAGTGTGACTAGCGTGTAGGATGTCAATGCAAGAGTTGGGAGACCGGTTGGGAAATATGACAGATGTGCTTGACTATTTCATTAAATGTTATGGTGGATCATTTAAAGATTTCAGTAGAGGAGTGACATGAAATTTACATTTCCTGAAGTTTATTTTGGTGTCATTGTAGATGACAGATGGGGGAGGATGGGAGCTGGAGTTAAGGAGACTCTTGAGGAGGCTGTTGGATTTAATAAAGGTCAGAACTGAGAACCTGAAGTAACATGGATGTACAAAGGATAGATGCAAAAGATGCTCGTGAGATGGAATCTGTGGAGCCTGTGTTTTTGATTAAATGTAGGTGATAGGAAGGCATTTAGTAAAAGAGACAAATTTATAATCATTCAAGAGCTTCTGGCTTAGATGGGTTTCCTGCCATTCACTGAGATAGAGACTAGTATGAATCTAATGGGAAAAGGGTAAATTTAATTTTGGAAATGTTAAATTTGAGGTATTTATGGCATATCCAAGTGCAAATGCTTTGTTTTCAGTTGAATAAAAGAAGAGAAGATTTGGGACTTGTCTATGTGGTAATAATCAATGATGCCTTGCATTTGGGTCAGATGGCCTAGGCACAGGGCCAGGTCTCTTGTTACACCTTATTCTAAAAATCTACCCCTTGAGAAATACATAGTTCCCCAGGGAACTTTGAGTTCCCTGGCCCTTTGGGTCATGAGTCCTATTCTTGGTCCTTGCAGTCAATCCCAAATCTGAATCTTTTCTTCATAGTCATAAAGCTCCCTTGGACATGTAATATAAAGATACCAGTTCTTTATTCTTCCCATAATTCTAAGTAAAATTGCACACATTTTTTTTATTACTCTAAATCAATACTTTTAATCTAATCTAGGTACATTTTTAATCCTATAGAGTCATACTAATAACAGTCATTATTTTTGTTTTTCTAACTTGGAGTTTACTATAAATTGGTTATCAGATGCATGCCGTTAATTTATTCTCATGTAGTCTATCTGCTGACATAACACCATAAATTCAGCTTATCTTAGTAACATACCTGAACACCCCCTCTTGGTGTTTAACTGTAAACCCAGTTACTTTAATGTATTTACTTTGCAGCTTTGTTGGGAATTTTGGACTTTGTAGAAGGAATTATGAGTTCCTTCTCATTCCACCTACTCTTCTACCAGGTTATTGGCCTTGAGAAGTTCTACAGGTAGTTCTTTAACTTCTCCTCTAAGGCATTGTGTGTTATTGGCATTGTAGCCTGGCTCCTTGATTTATTCTTCTTTCAGGTTTCTCTAATCCAGTTGCCTGCTTTTCTTGTTCTTTCTATCACTGGCAGTTTCATAACTAAGTTGCCTCCTTGCCATCAGGAGGTCATGTGGAGTGTGGACATAGGACTGCAGGAACAGAATGAGTGCTTGCATAACTGCAAAGGCTACTGTGATGGATGTGATTCTTGCAGTAGCTCCCCCCAGATATTACTTAAAGTAGCAATTGTCCTTCATATATGGGTCCTTCAAACTTCAAGGACTGCCAGCTGCCTATAATTTGTAGGCATAGTCAAGCATTTTTATGACCACACCTAAATGTGAAGGTGGGGGGGGGGGGAAGATGTTGAATTGATTCCCACAAACATTTACCAGGAGTGTAGTTAAAATGTCAGTAATAGTCTGGCTAAAGATAATGAAAAGTCTACCTTTTTTTTTTTTTTTTTTTTTTTTTTTTTTTTTTTTTAAGACTCACAATCACAGTGCATGATTTCTTTACAGGCAGCCAATCATTTGGATTGCAAACACTAACTGCCGACTATTTCTTAATGTTCTTTTAAAATTATTTCAAGAGTACTCACAGATATCTGAGAACATCTTTTCGTTCACAGATAAATATACATTTTGAGATACAGTAGATGGCCAGTGCAGAAAGTATATATGAAATGAGGCTCAAACTTTGTAATTATTTACTCTACAGTGGCATTTTAGTGGTAAGCAATATTTGGTTCTTTATGTTTTTATGCCTAAGGAAAGAAGATAATTCCCAGCTGTTTAATTTAAAATGAAACTTACATAGAAATCCTATGCTAGCAGGTTAATAGAATTCCTGTAAGATTTTTCTAAACTGTAAATCAGATTTATGTGAAAAAAAACAGATTACATTTTCCCTTTTATTTCTCTGACAATAGCATTAAAAAAATACTATTCCCAAATCCTCATTCGTTTTAGTGCAAACTATTTTCCCAATTCCTTGGATTGTAATCTGTGGCAAGTCTCATCAGAGTGTAAGAGTTTTGTATTGTTTTGTTTTATTTTTGCCCCTGATAGTTCAGCTCTGATGCTAAGCCATTCTTTCAGTTAAGGTTAAAATGAGACACGTATGAGTGATTTGCACTTAACTGCTCGCCTCCACACACACAAATGCCTCAGCGTCACATCTAATTGTGATTCACGCCTTATGCCAGACTCTTGCTGTCATCCCAGCACCAGCAGATGGTGGGACAAGACCCCTAGGGCAGCGTGTCCCAGCATTCTGGGGATGTACATCTTCTGGTAACAATGGTCAGAAAAGGGAGGATTTTAATATGGCAAATTGAGTTCAGTTCTTTTTGGCTTCTTGGGGAAAAAAATCAATTAGTGGAAATTTGGTGTCCAATTTTCAGGTAGTACCTTAAAAACTTATTTTTTAGTCCAAGAAACAAAATAAAAGCAAAACATCACACTGTATTTTATAAATATTCTTGCTCAAAGGGCAGCTTCTGTGTTTAAGTCCCATCATGGGTAGTTTATGTTTGTAATAATCTGAATTATAAGAAACTTAGTAAGAGACTGCACACAAAAAAACAGGTTTCCCCTATTCATGCTCAAGTAAGTGTTCTTTAAGAAAAACATACCAGTGGATGCCAGATAAGACACATGTTGATTTGTTAGTGTCAGCATCTGAAGTTGCTGTTTATGCTTTATGATTAGTGGCTTTAGACAAGTTTTACTTCATCTTTCAGGGCTCTGTTTCTTCACTTAAGAACTGAGGTTGTTTTAAGGTATCCCCACAATATCCTTTTTATTGTAGTATATAAAATATAAGAAGCTAAAATAGTATCAGATGTGTGAAAATGTACTGGGTTTATGGTAGCAACAGGAAATGCATGGGTGGAGTTTCAACATTGAATAACCTTGGTTACTTGATCTGTAGTACTGATATCATAGGTGAATACACACACACATATAACCAATTGCGCATAACTTTTTTTAAGATAATAAATCCATGGAAGTACAATTTTCCATACAGTTCTCCTTTTCTTCAACCATTTCACAGTTCTCCTGATGATGTTAAGAGAATGTTAAGGTTCTTTAGCTCAGAATCCGCTGTAGTCAAAGAGTGCACAGAATAGTGGTTTTTAACTTTTTTGACCAGAACCTATAATTAGAAATGCATTTTGCAGAGAGCAGTCATACACGTACAATTACACGTGTGTCTGCATACACATGGTTCAAACCAGAGTTTCACTTTTTTACCTCACTATGGGCAAAATTTTTTTCTGTTCTTTTGTTGTTGCAGATATTATTTTTGTTTCTCTCTTTTTTTAAAGTATGGTTTAAAAAAAATTTTTTTTTTACATTTGTTTTTGAGAAACAGAGTGAGACAAGGGAGGGGAAGAGAGAGAAGGAGACACAGAATCTGAGGCAGGCTCCAGGCTCTGAGCAAGCAGTCAGCACAGAGCCTGATGCGGGGCTCGAACCCACAAACTGTGAGATCATGACCTGAGCCGAAGTTGGACGCTCAACTGACTGAGCCACCCAGGTGCCCCAAGTATTTATCTTTGAGAGAGAGAGAGAGAGAGAGAGAGAGAGAGAACGAGCTGGGAAAGGGCAGAGAGAGAGGGAGACACAGAATCTAACAGAATCTAAAGCAAGCTTCAGGCTCCAAGCTGTCAGCACAGAACCTGATGCAGGGCTCAAACCCACAAACCATGAGATCATGACCTTAGCTGGTCAGATGCTTAACCTACTGAGCCAACCAGGCTCCCCTTTTGTTTCTCTTTTTAAGAAAATACTGGTTCTTGTTCACCAAGCCAGAGTTCCTAATGGGCATTGGGATCCACAATTTGAAAAACACTGTACTAAACAGTCAGCACTTACCATAAAGAAATACATTATTTTTTGGTAGACTCTCAAATTATTCTATTAAAAATGATTTTCTGGGGCGTTTGGGTGGCTCAGTTAAGTGTCCAGCTCTTGCTTTAGGCTCAGGTCACGATCTTATGGTTCTTGAGATTGAGCCCCACATCGGGCTGTGTGGTGATGGCACAGAACCTGCTTGGGATTCTCTCTTTCCCTCTCCCTCCCTTTCTCTCTCTCTCTCTCTCTCTCTCCCTCTCTCTTTCTCTCTGCCCCTTGCTTACTTGTGAGCATGTGCATACAGACTCTTCTCAAAATAAATAAACTTGAAGAAATGATTTTCCTATTTCCTACTGATCATATCAGCTGCCATTTACTTAACAAGAAATCTTTAGAGTTCTCTCTTATTTGTACAAACATTTAAAAGGAGTGTAGTTACAATGTCAATAGTAGTCTGGCTAAAGATAATGAGAAGTCTACCTTTTTTTTTTTTTTTTTTAAGGATATAAAGGATACAGAGGACTAAATTTAAATTGAACGTGTTAAAGAGCTTTTTAATTCTCTGTCTTTAAACACATGCCATTCCTCTTCCTTGATCAGAATCAAATAATGATTTTAAGTTTTGTTTCCTTGAGTTTTTCTTTAGTTCCTTCATTCCAGGTTCTTACTGTCTTTTAATAGGTCATGCTTTCAGTGACATGTTAAGAAAAAGTGAAGTAGCTTGGTTTCATAGAAAGGCTATTTCTATTTTAACAAAGAAGAGAAGGGAGAAAGGGAACTCTTGAATTTCTGTATCAACAAATAGAGTTCTGAATACCATGGCCTTATTGCTGCTCATTCTCTTCTTCATGAGCAGTTATTTGAATGAGTTATATGAAAAACATAGTATTGGAACTATATGGTCTCCTCTATAGGATTCCATATAAAATGACATAAGGTGAATGATTTGCTCATTTAATTGTCATTAAAAAATTGCTATAGCATTGTAGGAAACCATAGAAATTATATAGATAAAGATATGCTGTTAAGAATTCAGAAGGGAAGTAGAAAAAAAGGCCTTGCTAGTCCAAATAGACCAGGTTGGAACTAACATTGAAAAGCAGATTTGGTATGCCAGTGGTGTATATTCAGAAAGGATTCCTTTATAATATGACTTTAGGTAGACAAAACATTGTATTATAAAGTATTTTGTGCAAACAAAAACTTAAGGTAAAAGCAGCTTTTTGAACTGAAAATTATAAATATATTTCTTTTGTATAAATATATATACACTTGAACATATACTGAAGCAATTTCTATTATGGATGGTGGAAATTCTTGGAAGACTTTATTGTAGATAATGTCAGTATTAGTGTTGAAGATTTTCCTTAAAGCTCTTTGTATCTCTTTCAGATATGGAAACAAGTGAAAAAATCCAAGGAAGTGGAATACTTCAGCTGTTTGCAAGTCTTTTGATTCCACAGTCTTCCTGCACAGCCAAAGTAGCTAACATCATAGCAGAAGTAGCCAAAAATGGTGAGGTTTTCCTCAAGAACTTTTCTGCTGGGAACATCTTCAGTTTTACACCTCACTTGTCAGTATGTTTTATTAATTTATGTTTTAATTTTGTAGATTAGACATTGTCCATTTCTTTCTATTTCTCTTTTCTTTGACTTTTTTTCCCATATAATTGTTTAAAATGACTATACTTATAGTCATTCTATTCATACATTTCCCATTTACTATTCTGTTCCTTCAGGGTAGAATTAAAGGGAAGTACTGCTAGTCCCTGCTGTACCTGTGTCATTTATTACTTTGGTAATAGGATTCTTGAGCTTGCCACGGAGTCATTCATCTTTTTTTTTTTTTTTTTTTTTAATTTTTTTTAATGTTTATTTATTTTTGAGACAGAGACAGAGCATGAACAGGGGAGGGTCAGAGAGAGGGAGACACAGAATCTGAAGCAGGCTCTAGGCTCCGAGCTGTCAGCACAGAGCCCGACGCAGGGCTCGAACCCACAGACCGCGAGATCATGACCTGAGCCGAAGTCGGATGCTTAACCGACTGAGCCACCCAGGCACCCCTGAGTCATTGATCTTAATTGTCACAGGACAGCTTACCTTTTTCAGTGTATTATATGTTGGTGTGTATTATACCCAGATAAACTTCCTTTTTTTTTTTTTTTTTTTTTTTTTTTTTTTTATTAAATAGTCTAAGCCTATCCTACCAATATTAGCACTTGGCTCTTAACTGCAACAGTGCAGTTGGAATGTATGTTCTGTTTTCTGCACTCACCTATGTAGGACATCTTTCTTTCTTTCTTTTTTAGTATTTGTTTATTTTTTATAGTGCAGGCAGGGAAGGGGATGAGAGAAAGGGGAACAGAGGATCTGAAGTGGGCTCTGTGCTGACAACAGGGAGCCCAGTGCAGGGCTGGAACTCATGAACCATGAGATCATGACTTGAACAGAAGCTGGTCACTCAACCAATAGAGCCACTCAGGCACCCCAGGACACATCTATTTCTTAAGTTTCCACATAAGAATACTATGAAAAAACAACAATGACAGCAAGACTTAGATTATATGATATCTAATCCATCCTATTACATGTGGTTTATGTCCAGTGAGAGATTCTTTGGAAGAATTGTATTTTAGCAGAAATATTTGCACATGATTTTAATTCAGTTTGAGAAAAACATGACTTCTTTTTAAATTTTTTTTTTTTAGAGGCCCCTGGGTGGCTCAGTCGGTTAAGCATCCAACTCCGGCTCAGGTCACGATCTCACTGTCCGTGAGTTCGAGCCCCGTGTCAGGCTCTGTGCTGACTGCTCAGAGCCTGGAGCCTGTTTCAGATTCTGTGTCTCCCTCTCTCTCTGACCCTCCCCCGTTCATGCTCTGTCTCTCTCTGTCTCAAAAATAAATAAACGTTAAAAAAAATTAAAAATAAGTAAAAAAATATATATTTTTTTAATGTTTATTTACTTCTGAGAGAGAACGAGGGAGACAGAGTGCAAGCGCGGGAGGGGCAGAGAGAGGGGGAGACACAGAATCCGAAGCAGGCTCCAGGCTCCTAGAAGTCAGCACAGAGCCTGACACAGGGCTTGAACCCACGAACCATGAGATCATGACCTGAGCCAAAGTCAGACGCTTAACTGACTGAGCCACTCAGACACCCCAGAACACTGACTTCTTAAAGCTGTTTTTAAGTATAAGGGCTTTAGTTAATGTCATGTCTTTAGTGTGCCTGGATTTTCAAAATTTGATATTATTTTTAGGCCTTTTATTTTAGTAATTTGCATATATTATACTTTTAAGAAGTTTTAAAAATTCTGGCTTCATTTACATAATCAGAAGAGCAGGTGGCATGTAAAATACTGGTGTGTGTTGTTTGGGGCCCAGTGAAACAACTTGTTCATGTGTGTTGCCAAAAAAATTGCCATGAAATTTTTTCATCTGTTTGGAGTTCTCAAAATGTCTTTCAAATTCCAATGGGGTTCTGTATTGGTAACTCATTTTTTGGCCGTTAGCTGAAAACTGGCCACCTATTGTTTTATGTCATGTCTCAGCTACTGTACATATATAATCACTATGCTGTGCTTTGTAGTTGAGCTGGTCATAAATGTTCAGATTCCTAGTGGTTTGGGAGTATTTAGTGTACTTCAAACAGATTTGAACTGCTCTGAATAGATTGCCTTGGGGCAACAAAGAACTCCAGAAGCAGATCTAGTTTGAGAATGGAACCCTTCCAGATGTTGTTTGTTAACCTAGACCAACCACTATGTGAATCTTCTTAGATGGAATACAGCTTGATTTCTTTTTTAACTGAAAAAAAATTTTTTTTATGTTTATTTTTGAGACAGACAGTGTGAGAGGGGGAGGGACAGAGAGAGATGGAGACACAGAATCTGAAGCAGGCTCCAGAGTCTGAGCTTTCAGCACAGACCCTGACGTGGGGCTCGAACTCACGAGCTGTGAGATCATGACCTGAGCTGAAGTCAGATGCTTGATCAGCTGAGCCATCTAGCCACCCCAATACAGCTTGATTTTTAAGATCACATGGTTTATTTTTAACTTAGTGAGAATTACAGTATAGATTTCCAGAAATCAGTTATTTTCTCAAAGTCTTTTCTCTCTTTTTTTCTTCTCAAATCTTTATTTAAATTCTAGTTAGTTGACGTATAGTGCATATTGGTTTCCAGAGTAGAATTCAGTGATTCATCACTTAACAACATCCAGTGCTCATAACAAGTCCCCTCCTTTAATACCCATCACCCATCTAGCCCATCCCACACCCACCTCCCTCCATCAACCCTCAGTTTGTTTTCTATCTTTCAGAGTCTCTTGGTTTGTTTCCTGCTCTCGTTCCCTCCCCCTGCCCCTTTATGTGTTCATCTCTTCTGTTTCTTAAATTTCACAAATGTGTGAAATCACATGGTACTTACCTTTTTCTGACTTACTTCACTTAGCATAATACACTCCAGCTCCATCCACAAAAGCCTTTTCTCTTAAGAATGAGTTTCCATACTAATTTTAGCATAGATTCAGAAATTTTGGATAGTAAATTTTTGTGGATTGCCATTCCTCTGTGATCTTACTTAATATCAGTCATTATAATATTTTGTCACAGTTTCATGATAACTCTGCTGCTATAGGTTGCTTCTAGTAATACTTTAGTAGATGACAGCTATGTTCTAAAGACATAATAGAATTTGTAGCATTTATACTTTTAATCAGAGGCTTGTTAAGGGCATATCACTTACCTTTACTGGTTAAAATAAGTGGGATACATTTAAATAGTTATTTTTTGCTTAATCACCACATTGTTTTTGTAAGTGACTGGCTGAGAAAGTAAATTAGAATCTTTTTTAAAAATAAATAATATCTTCAGAAATGCAACATGACCCACAGAGTACATTAATTGGGCTTATATTTCTTCTTTTTAGAAACTTGGTGGTGAAAACAAGATTTTGTGAACCAGAGTTAAAAAGAGATTGGAAGGTGATTTTTTCATCTCCACTCTGCTGTGCATTTTATGTAACTACAGAGGAGAAATATTAGCATATACTTCATAGATTCAGATTAACCTTAAAATATAATTATGTTTAAATTTGTGCATACAAAATCTCCCAAAAATTAGCATACTAATGTTGAAATTCGAGAGGATTAGCAAGAAGTTTCATGTGCAAGTTTAATGTGGGAGCATAGCCATGATCATAAATTACAGTAAAGGATTTTGATACCTTTAAATAAAATATTCCCCTATGCAGTACACTTAAGACTGATTTGAGGCAAAGAAAAAATAAGCAAGATAGGAGGTGTCTATGAATGTTTCCTCCTTTTCAGAATTGCATTGTCAAGATATAATAATAATTTCCTAAGACTAGGTGCCTGCCATTAATATGCCTACATTGTGCCAGGAGTTATGTACATTATTTCAAATTCTAATAACAACCCCATATGAGATAGGATTTTGCACATGAGGTAACAGGCTAAATATCTTGCCTATCTTTACACAGCTAGTAGGTAGTAAAGCTGAGATTCAGACACTTATGTGGGGCACCTTGGTAGCTCAGTCGGTTAAACATCCAACTCTTGATTTCAGCTCAGGTTATGATCCCAGGGTCATGGGATTAAGCTTCACATTGGGCTCTGTGCTGAGCATGGAGCCTGCTTAAGATTTTCTCTCTCCCTCTGCCCCTCTCCCCCACATGTATGTGCTCTCTCTTTAAAATAAAAAATTTAAAAAAATATATGTGATAGTCTTTGGAATTTATGCTTCACCTTGTTTTATTCTTCTTTACTTCTCTTCAGTAATGAGATATTATGATAGCAGTGGAAGAGGTACTAGTGATTTTAATGCAGGGAGAGCAGTGTATGACCTGAAAGATTAAGCTGATAACTGAAGTTAAAGGGTATAAAAAAGCAGACAAAAGGTCAACCACTTGGCTTCTGTTCCTTTAGTCCTCTAAAACACTCCTTCCCTGTCTTGGACCATCAGCATCAGAATCACCAGGAACTTATTAGGATGCAGATTCTTTGATCCTCTCGTTCAGACCTATTGAAACAGGGACTCTAGGACTGGGATCCAGCCATTTGGTTTAACAAGTCCCCCAGTGATTCTCATACCTCTATATAGCTTGAGAACTAAATCGCAGTCTAACGTAATATGGAATCAGTAGTTTGGATCAACATTATGCTTTTTTCCCCCATCTGTACTTTATCAGATTATAAAAGTCACTATCAAACTTTTCCACTTGAATGCTCCCAACCACAAAAGAATAAAAGTGTACGCCTAGGATGGACTAGAGAGGGCACTGCCAGAAACATGGAAGTCTCGTGTTTTCTCTTGTAAATTTGTTTTAATTTTGCCCTCTATAACAAGTATATGTCTATTTTAGTATTAAATATATGTATGCTCTAGAAAAGTTGTTGGATAAAATTAATACCCACCACCAAAAATAATGCACCAGGTTGTCAGGTAGCTTTAAGTATTCATTGATATTGTAGTTTTGGAAGTTTAACCTCTGTCATTTTGTAAGAATTAGTAGCAATTTTTTAACAAAAGGCAATACAAAGTATAAATGAAAAATGTGACAACAACCTGCATATAAAAGTCACAGCTTTTTATATATTTATGCCTCATAGTTTTCCTTGTTCTTCTAAAGAAAACTGTAAAAAGCTAAGAGTTAATAATTGCTATGAGGTTATTAGAGAAAATTCAAACTGAATATACTTATTGTTTAGTGTAACAAACATTAAGGCAGATTCTAGCACTCTGTTTTTATTTGGCTTAAAGAGTTTAGTTTTAATAAAATAGATTTGGTCTGTCTGGCAGCTGAAAGTGGCTTTTAATATTTGATAAATAGATACGTAAAAAGCAGGTTTTATAAAAAGAAATTTTTTATTTTATAGTTTTATCACAGTACTGTACTTTGTGATGATGCTAAATGATATGTAATTCAAGTAGGTTTGGGAAAGTAAAAGCAAAAAAGAAAGGAAGACTGGATTTAGAAAGAAATAGAGATATTCTATCAAGCATTTGAGTGTTTTGCTACAAAGGAAAAAACTACTCTTAAGAAATCAACTTTATGTTAATAAATTTGGGTTGGTATTGAGATAGAACAATGCCTATTCCTTAAAGCTCTATATTGAATTTCTGCATTGAAGTCCACACATTATGCAAAAAGCAAAATGAATTTTATCTTGCATAGACACACATACATGCGTACAAATACTTAATGTTTTCCTTTTTTTTTTTTTTAATTTTTTAAATGTTTATAATTTTCGAGAGAGAGAGAGAGAGTGCAACCAAGGGAGGAGCAAAGAGAGAGGGAGACGCAGAATCTCAAGTGGCTCCAGGCTCTGAGCTGTCAGCACAGACCCAGATGTGAGACTTGAACCCACAAATCCTGAGATCATGACCTGAGCTGAAGTCAGACACTTAACTGACTGAGCCACCCAGGCACCCCAATGGTTTCTGCCTTCTATTGCATAATGGCTTCCACAGACTTTGGTTTTTCCACTCACTGTCATTCTGAATGTATCTTAGTTTCAGCTTTCCCCTGATAGTCCTTCCCTCACTCCCCTGGAGTAAAAATTGTCGAGAGAGGATCTGATTTTTCTTTCTTCTTTTTTTTTTTTTAATTCATCACTATTATCCTGTTTAGTAGATGTTTTTTTCTTAACTGGGCTCCATATCCAATATGGGACTTGAACTCACGACCCTGAGATCAAGAGTCGGGTGCTATACCACCTGAGCCACCCAGGTGCCCCATTTAGAAGATTTTTTGAACTAGAATATCTGATAGGCCAGCTTGTATAGTCTGGACTTGAGTCAGAGTCCATCCAGCTATGATCAGGTAACAGGCACAAGCAGTGTGAACTAGGGATGTGTCTAGTGGGAACCCCTTTGAACAGGGGTGACTGTCACAGCCATTCATTCAATTATATATATAATATTATACATAACATATAATTATGTTACATATATAATATCTTAATTATGTTATATATATATAATATCTTAAACACATTCCTTTTTAAGTCTTGGTATATTTTTACACATATCCATCTGAAGTATGTAACTACATTATATAATGCAATATATATATAACTATTATATACTCTATTTCATATATAACACTATATTATATATTATAATACTATATTATATATTATATCATAACATAATTACATATATTATATAAGATCTTAAACATATTCCTTATTAATTCCTAGTATTTTTACATATATCCATCTAAAGTATGTAACTACATTATATATATAATATTATATTATATATATAATATATATAATGCACATATATATGCATATTATATAACTATATATATAGCTATTATATACTATATTTCATATATAACACTATATTATATATTATAATACTATATTATATATAACATAATTATATATATTAATTATATAAGATCTTAAACATATTCCTTATTGATTCCTGGTATTTTTACATACATCCTTCTAAAGTATGTAACTTCATGTCTTTAAAACTAGCTAAGGAGGGCTGCACTCCTCAGTTAAAAAACAAATTGGCTGAAAAGCAGGTTTTAGAAGGGAATTTACTCTTTTCAGGGACTGGCAGTATTGCCTTTATATTGAAAGCTAAGGAATGTACTAGTTTTATTTTATTTTTAATGTGCTTTTAAAAAAATTTTTTTTTACATTTATTTATGTTTTGAGAGACATAGACAAAGCACAAGTTGGGGAGGGGCAGAGAGAGAGAAGAAGACACAGAATCTGAAGCAGGCTCCAGGCTCCAAGGTGTCAGCACAGAGCCTGACGCGGGGCTCGAACTCACAAACTGTGAGATCGTGACCTGAGCCGAAGTCGGACACCCAACCGACTGAGCCACCCAGGCGCCCCTTTAATGTGCTTTTTAAAAAAATTGAAACCTAATTGACCTATAACATGGTGAGTGTTTAAGGTGTTCTTTATATGCTTTTCTATTTAAAAAAAAATGTTCAGAACAGCTTTAGTTTTATTTGAATCTGCAATTTTCCTGTAATTACTTATTCTCTATCATTTCAAGAATAACTGAAGCTGTTGATTGTACCATCAGAATTTTGAAAGATATGTTGGTATCATATAGACAATTAGGGTATCAAAGCAAAAATAGTAGCTCATCAATGTTGCCATTGCGTGAAGCATAGCAACAAACAAACCAGTACAATCTAACAACAGATTCCATTTATGACATAAGAGTGCAAATCAGACTGTTCCTAAATTTCTTATTTTAGTAGTTATTAAAATGATCTCACTGTTGGAAGCTAGTTATAGGAAAAGGTAGAAGAGATAATGAATATGTGTATTTAATTTGATTAATTTGAGTTGGTGACGTGCTATTTTAAGATTTGAAATATATAAAGATCCTGAAGTGTGACCATTAACTTAAGAGGTAGACAAGTATATTGATGTGTCATCTTCCATAGAAGATGGTCATTGAATTCTTGGAAGTACATATAGCGTGATTTGTTTTCCCAATAGGCAAAACTCCTGTTAGGGAGTTAAAAAAAAATTAACAGTAAACTTAAAAGTTAGCTTTAGAAGTAACAAGTATTCTTAATCTTGGAAGTTTAAATTACAGAGAGCTTTCAATAATACAGTAGTAAGTAAGAGATATAATAGAAATGCAATCCTTTGTTTAGAGAGGAATACTTCTGTGACTCATAGCTATGTTAGCAGGAAAAGTTGTGTCAGAGGTAACAGCTCACATAACAGCCCTATATGATGTGCTCTAGGAATTTGAAAATGAAGAGAATGAGAAGGAGGGTTGCTTATGATGGTGTTTGTGGAGCAAGCTAAGGAGTGGGCCCCCTTGAAAGTAATACTGAAAAGATAGTGATTTATTTATGTAGGATGGGTTATAGGTAGAGGAATTAGATGTATGTTGACTAACTTCATTGACCAGTACATCCTTACAGCAAATAATGATGTCCAAAATAATGGTTCTAAATACTGATTATTTGGAGAACTTTTATTAATTAGATGTCATTATTATCCTTTAATTATGTAGTAGTCTATCATGAGACACCGTAAAACTTATGTCTAATCATCACGACTGTGATGCTGTTATTGGGAGACAATAAATTTGAGAATGGTTTACTATAGAGCTAATGAAAAATGAGTTGGAAGCATAAGAAAACTTAGCATTTGGTACTTAAGACCTATGAATGTGTGGGTGTAACAGCAGATACTAATGATCCATACAAATAAAGAGTAGGAATGAAGATAAGGAATAGATGATTCCACTAGATCTTAGCAATTGAAAAGGACCTATTATTTTTAATGAGACACTTGAACCTTTGAAAAAAATCATATTTTGTCTTTTTTAGAGACCATATAGTGAAAATTCACACAATTTGATAACTTAGTTTATAACTGTAGTACGTTAATTATCAGGTTCATGGAAGGAGCATTGCCAATGTTTCCATCATCACACATTGCTTCCCAAGCACATTTGTAATTATAAGAAGATAGTAATCAATTAGGTATAATGAAAGTTAATTAAAAGTCTTTTTGGTTGTGGCAGAGACTGTCAATAAAAATAAGAGCCCACTCATTTTGTGTACTTATTCTATGAAGTATTTAGTAGGGTTATAATGGTGCTTTTGAACAGAATGTACTCTTCAAATGGTAAGCCATCTTAAACATTTTAATCGTAGGTATTTATTAAGGGACGTGATTTATGTAAATTGTGAATTTTTAGATTTTTAATTACATATGTCTCTTATTTTCAGAATTTATGCGTATTCCATGTGTGGATGCTGGATTGATTTCACCACTGGTGCAGCTGCTAAATAGCAAAGACCAGGAAGTGCTACTTCAAACGGGCAGGGCTCTAGGAAACATATGTTACGATAGCCGTAAGTGTTGAAATATCAATGATACACTTAAAAACTTTTGTTTAAGAATTATGGTTTTCAGACTAATTCCACTTTTAGTGTTAGCACTGTCTTTTCTAGGCTAAGACACTAACATGAGCCAGATGATTTAGCTCTGCTTGCTTAGCAGAACCAGTGGAAATTTGAGCCATAGGATTCTTAACTAAGAAGTTAAGGAAGTGAATTCTTTTTCTCTGCTATCACAAATAATACTTTCAGAGGAAAGTAAGTCAATTTCTGAGAAATTGGGGTTTTTGAAGCGTTTTAGAACAAATGTATATTGTCTTTTCAGTTAGGTTTTATTGCAGTTATAGCTCTGAATGAGAATGCTTATGAACACAGTTTTTTAAAGTATTTAAGTCTGTCCAAATAAATTTTTAATTACTTGTAATTCAATAAAACCATTAATAAAAACCATTGTCTTCTCAAAAGCTAGACTGGCCTACTGCATCTGCATTGACTCCATTCCTATTTGTCATAATGTCATTATCATCCTCACCGCTTTCTGTAATACGCTACCGTGCCAGGTAAAGACAAAGCAAGAACTTGGGTTTGGATATATTGCAAAAATTTTACATTTTCTATTTCTCCTCTCCACAAATATGTAAACAAAATACAGAAAAATCCTTAGTATATTCAGTTAAATTTGCCTTATCCTGGATTTTCCTTAGATTTATATTTTCTGAGCCAGAAACACATATTTTAACATTTACCTTTAAAGTCTCCTAGGAATTTAGTTCTATTTATATAACTAAGATAACTTTTACTATTTATTTTCCCCAGTGATTTCATGCACAAAAGACATAACCCTTTCATCATAGGCGATGCCTCACAAAGTGATTTGGACATGTAAACCAGATAGAAAATAAGGTCATAAACATATTTATTTATGATAAAAGAAAGTAGAAAAAAGACTGAAACTGTAACTTTCAGATTTAATTTCTTTGTAGCATTGGTGGTAAGGCTAGCCTAACTTATTCTCCTTTCCTTACTTTTTCTGGAACATAATATATTATGTGTGAGGATGTGGATGTCTTAATATGAATTTTAACTTACAATTTCCAGTCCCCAATACTGATTATAAAATTATCTATCTGTTCCTTCCTTCTAGTGCCTTTTATCCTAGGGTATTAGCTTTATTTATAAAATTCTAGTGCTTTATGTTTGTAACTTTGCCTTTTTATATTTAGGATTTTTATTAAACATCATAGCTTACAGTATTAGCTTTGAGTATTGAGTGAACCATTTAAGATATATTTTATATCATTAATGTTAAGAATAAAAGTTAAAAAGATCTCTACAGAGTAATAGTCAAAGATTGATGGCATGTATTTGGTGACCATTGATCATTACTATGTTTATTCTTATCCTTCTGTGTTATATTACTAGAATTTAGGGCTGCCACAAGTATTCTTTAACCCTTGCTCTGTTTAGTTATTCTTAAATGATGCATTATTTAAATATAGGAATTCTCTATTTTAAGTACTTTTGTCCTGGAGTTTCCCTTAGTTTTGGCACAATAGAAGAAACACTCATAGTGATCTCTTATCTCATACTGCTATTATTTTTATGGGCACACAGTAATTTTATTTCCTGTGTACTCTAAAGAACCATGAAGTTAGGGTAGTAAATGTGTAGTTAATAAGATTATCATTCTGATGAAAGTAAAGTCCATTTGCTCTGTTCTTATGAGGTATAAAGTCTGTGGTGTGCTTTAGGCTATGAATTTAATTTTTTTTGTTTCATTTACTTATAAATATTTATAACCACTTCATTTTCATTTAATTCAATGTAAATTATAGTTAAATGGAAAATTAAGCATAGCAAATATAGGCTGTTTTTTATACTTGTAAACCTTGTTTAAGGAAAGTGAAGTTAATAGTCTTAAAAATGTATAAATATAAAGAGTGATTTATTACTGTAAATTATCTGATAAAATGTATTCATTGTGCCATGCTATCTTATGCATATAATTTCTATAAGCCTGTATGCTTTCTTATCCTTTTATTTGAAATTAAATCTCTGTGAACATCTCAGTGATTTTGTCAGAATAATTGTAAGAAAAGTACAGCACTTTTATTTGAATTACGAAAATGATATTTTAGTCTGTAAATATGATGCTGTGTGCTTGATTTGTGAATTTATTTGAAATGCATTTCTCATTATATATTTTGACAATTAGGAGTTTGAAAGAACCCAGGAATTAGATTTCTTTTTTAAAAAGTAGTGAGTAACTTCTCTTTTAATTAATTAGCCTTCTTCCCTCTCAAGAATGTAATGCTTCATTATTGAGGGTGGCTCAGTCGTCTAAGCATCTGTCCTCAGCTCAGGTCACGATCTCATGGCTCATGGGTTTGATCCCCACGTCAGGCTCTGTGCTGACCACTCAGAGCCTGGAGCCTGCTTTGGATTTTGTGTCTCCCTTTCTCTTTGCCCCTTCCCTGCTCACACTGTCTTTCTCAAAAATAAAAAAAAATAAAAAAAAAAAAAAAGAATATAATGCTTCCTTCTTAAAAAGAAAATAGAAAACTACACATGACAGCTTTATAAATACAGGGAATCTTTTTCTTATAAATAATACATGTTTTAAAATTCACATTGGTGTTTTATCAAACTTACCTGTCAGACTAAGCAGTTTACTTACATTTTATAAATGCACTCCCAAGTGGCTAATTTTTTTATTAAAAAAAATTTTTAATGTTTATTTTTGAGAGAGAGAGAGTGGGAGCTCAAGTGGGAGAGGGGTAGAGAGAGAGAGAGGGAGACACAGAATCTGAAGCAGGTTCCAGGCTCTGATTCAGGCTGTGATCTGTCAGCACAGAGCCTGACATGGGGCTCAAACCCACAAAACATGAGATGACTGAGCCACCCAGCCACTCCTAAGTGGATAATATTTTAATGCAGGTTCATTCAGAATGTTACTAGGCTTACAACAGATAATAAAGCCAATATATGCAAAAAGCACCAGAAGGAATTCACTATAAGAGATAAAAATTTGAGAAAATTTGTGTATATTTTATGGATTTTTATTTTAACCCTTAAAAGGTAATGCAGTTGCTAAGATATTTCAGTTAACACAGTTTATTTGAAAGGAGGAGAACTCCCAACTGTAAAAGGAATTACACTTGCCATAAAATCCATGGAAATCTTTTGAAAAAAGTAGGTCAGATTTCAGTTTTACTGGCTTTGACATTTTAGGAACTCTTCCGAATGGAAGGAAACTCTTACATAACATAGGTAGCAGGCTGACAGAACTGCTAAATAGGACGGAGTGAGGCTTTGTTACTGATCAACTTTTTGAATCCCAGTCTTTCTCCTGCATATAGAGATGAAAGAATCACTGGATAAGAACATTTTTCATTTAAGATGCCTGGTCTTTTTTCTGATCTTCCAAAGAGCCTCCGAAGATACTTCAGTTATGGATTTTTCTTTCCAAGTATCCAAACAGACTTCTGATATAAGCAACATTTTAAAGCTGTCTTGCCTTGAACTTTGCCAAAAAACCCTTTTTATGAGACATTTGAGATGCTTTAAATCAAAGATTAGGGGGGCGCCTGCGTGGCTCAGTCGGTTAAGTGGCCGACTTCAGCTCGGGTCATGATCTCGTGGTCCATGAGTCCGAGCCCCACGTCGGGCTCTGTGCTGACAGCTCAGAGCCTGGAGCCTGTTTCAGATTCTGTGTCTCCCTCTCTCTGACCCTCCCCCGTTCATGCTCTGTCTCTCTCTGTCTCAAAAATAAATAAACATTAAAAAAAAATTAAAAAAAAAAAGATTAGGGAAAATTTGTATTTCAATTTAGAAAGGAATTAGCAAAATTGTGATGGGATATGTTGGGTAATGTGATTTTAAATAAAGAGAAGTAGCATTACATTTCAGAATTGCATGCCTTCAGCCTATTTCATTTACATTTCTCTCAAAGGAGATATTAAAAAGAATGAGTTCTTTTTTTTCTCATTTGTCTATCTCTGTAGTATTCCCTTCTTTCAATGACTAGTTTTGTTTATATAGCTGTACACATTTTATTTTTTTTTTTATTTTTTTTTTAAACGTTTATTTATTTTTGAGATAGAGACAGAGCATGAATGGGGGAGGGTCAGAGAGAGAGAGGGAGACACAGAATCCGAAACAGGCTCCAGGCTCTGAGCTGTCAGCACAGAGCCCGACGCGGGGCTCGAACTCACAGACCGCGAGATCATGACCTGAGCCAAAGTCGGACGCTCAACCGACTGAGCCACCCAGGCGCCCCTAGCTGTACACATTTTAAATTGTTGATATGGTTAAATAGCCTTATGGTAGTGAAGAGCTGCTTTTTAAATTTCCACACTGTATTTATAATTTGTTAAGGATAAATTGGTGATTGGAGACTGAGTTTTCTCTGTTTGAAGATGTTACTGCTTGAGGTCAGGAAATAATTGATATTAGATGTATTTGTCCAAGGTTATTTAGTAGAAGCTGGAAGAAAATGATTAGACAAATATTTCTGCCTTTCTATATACCAGAGAAAGAATAATGTACAATTCAAGTTAATACATATTAAAATTAAATGTGCATCTTTATAGAAAATTAATGATTATTATATAATTGATACTATTATTGGAAAGGTACACACTTAAGAAACATATAATATGCCATCTTACATGATATGAAGAAAATTGGATTTGTGCTCACTGAAGAATAAATAAATATTCAAAATGAGATGATGATCAGGCTTGCCATAGCCAGTATTTATGAAGTGAAATAAATATTGTTTATTTCATTGACTTCAAGTATAAATGGAAAGGATACCAAATATATGCCTGGACCTATTTATATATTAATGATTATAACTTTGCTACACTATTTTTATGTAAAAAAAGAATTCATCATTCTGATTGCAAATGCTAAAATATAATTTGCATTAATTCTATAGTATTTTGTAATATAAGTTGGTTAGATAAGTATGTGTTATAATACAGACACGCTTTGAAATTGCCTAAGTAAGCAAAGTGTATTTGCAAATTTATGCCTGGCATTTAAAATAAATGCTTATTTCAGTGGTATAAATTAGGTTAAGTATTTAATCATGTATTAGAGAGTTTTGCAGGTTCATACATTTACCCTACTTTGTGTCAGTAGTCAGTTTTAGAATAAAATAGAATTATTATCCAATAAGTAACAACCAGATTCTTTTATCAGTTAATCTGTTGTATAAGAATGGGTTTATCACCAAAGTGTATTATGTATAGGAGAATAAAAAACTACATGCAACTGCAATTTTTAGAGATAGTAATTATGGCTATTATCACATGAAAATACTTTATTACACAGATATGCTGAATATATTGGGAAAAAATGTTGTTTTGTAACACGATTATAAACTGAAAAATTTCACGCCATTAAAGATGTCTGTCTCTAATATGATAGAGAAAATAAAATGCACAAAGGGACACAACTTGTTGACAGTTAAAAGTACACACTAAATTTATGTGGGTTTTGGTCAGAATAAAAATAAATAGATGATAGGAGTTGTAATTGGAGCCATTTTTAGAAATTAAGCAAATAGTGCATTGCTTATATAAAATATAGTTCATTTTAAAATAGTAATTATAAATAAGTGAGATTTTACTATGCCCCTGGAAGGCAAATATTGCAGATGTTAAGATTTCCAATTCTGCCATTTACTAAGTTGTCATTTAATCTTCCTGAATTTTAATATCCTCATTGGTAAAGTGGACTTGTATGAATTAAGTTAGGTTTATATTTAGATGTATAATACAAATTTTGAGCTGCTGTACAAAGGAAATATGTAGCATATATGCATGATCCTTTGTCTTAGTTTGGGCCACTATAACAAAATATCATAGACTGGGTAGCTTAACCAACAAACATTTGTTTCTCACAGTTCTGGAAGCTGAGGAATCCAAGATCAAGAAGCCAGTAGTTTTTGCCCACAGCAAACTGTATGCATACATGGCAGAGAGAGAAGCAAGAGAGGAAGCAAGCTCTCCTGTCTGTTATAAAGGCACAAATCCCATTATGAGAGTTCTACCTCTATAACCTAATTATTTCCTACTACCATCACATCAGGGATGTGAATTTTGGAGGGACACAAACATTCAGTCCATACATTATTATTTCTAAAAGTGTGCTGTGACATAATGTAATACATATACTAATATACATAAGATATCTAAAATAAAGATACAAGGACCAGAAGCCATATAAAGAGAGGCAAAGATAAATCATTTAAGAATCAGGGATAATATACTTACCATAATAAGCACTAATTTAATTTGAGCTTCTTGGCAGCCAGGGTGAAAAAAAAAAGTTGTTATGCTGAGTAATTTTTATTTTATGCTAAGGAGAAATAGTCTAGTTCTTTGGTCAAAAAAAAAAAAAAAACTGTTGAGACAAATGCTAGAAGAGATTTATCACTGGGATATCAGCTCCCTAGATGAATCTGTACACATCCCTCTTAAAATATGCAGAGGATATTGGCTGTCATTGGAGACAGCATCTTCAATAATGGCTGTATAAAAATTGCCTAGATAGTCTCCATATGATTGTTTCTTATACCAAATCTTCAACAGAATCCAAGAAATAATACTGAATACTTTTAAGTTTTAATTGGACATCATAGCCCAGATATATTGTTTTTTAGTGAACTGAAAGCATACAACTTAAAAATTTGAAATTTTGACTTGAATGTATTTTCTAGTTTATTTTCAGCCAAAATACAGTTCTACTTTGTTTGTACTCATTGTACATGCTCAATTTCTATGTTGTATAATGTATCCACGTTTCTGTTTTCTGAGACCAAAAAAAAATGCTTATCTTTTATTTTTAAGCCTGTTATCAATTTGATAAAAATCTGATTTGCATGAAAGTGAATATTTAAAAATACCACATATTGAGGGTGGCTGTATGAATCTATATATGTGATAAAATTGCTTGGAACTATACATGTCCATACACATACACAAGTGCCTATGAAACCTGATGAAATCTGAACAAGGTCTGTGGGTTGTATCAGTGGCAGTTTCCTGGTTGGGGTATATTGTATTAAAGTTGTGTAAATGTGACCCTTCGAGTGAGCTGGATGGAGGGTACATGGGACCTTTCTGTACTGCTTTTTTTTTTTTTTTTTTTCAGTTTCCTTGAGCATCTAATTATTTCAAAATTAAAAGTTTACAAAGCTCCTTATATCTGAGAGGCATACATGTTCTTTCTTGTATGTGAAATGACCTTGTTTCTTTCAACTCTACTTGTAGTGTGGAGGAAATATATATATATATTTATATATATATATATACACACACATATTTATATATATATTTATATATATACACACACATATTTATATATATATTTATATATATATACACACACATATTTATATATATATATATACACACACATACACACTTATGCATGTATACACATGCATATAAAATTTTAAAGTATGATCTACAGCAATAACTGTTGGGGTTTTTAAGGTTTTGTTTGTTTTGGTTTACTGGGTTTGCACAATTAAAATGGAGGATACAGTTGCCTCTATTTTTTTCTCCCTTCAAATTTTCAAATTTGACTTTCAGGAAAAAATCAACAAAAAATTGTTAGTCCCAAAATAAGATTTAGGGAATTTATTTTATTTTATTTTTTTTATTATTTTACTCTATTTTTTTGTCAAGTTAGCTAGCATACAGTGTATACGGTGTGCTCTTGGCTTCAGGAGTAGATTTCGGTGATTCATCACTTACATAAAACATCCCAACAAATGCCCTCCTCAGTGCCCATCATCCATTCTCCCCCCACACCTCCCCACTCCCTTCCACCCTTTATCTTTCCCTTCCCCCGTAGTCTTCTGTGAAGTTTCTCAACTTCCACATATGAGTGAAAACATAATGGTATCTGTCTTTCTCTGACTTACTTCACTTAGGATAATATGCTCCGGTTTCATCCAAGTTGTTGCAAATGACAAGATTTCATTCTTTCTCATTGCTGAGTAGTATTCCATTGTATATATAAACTACATCTTCTTTATCCATTCATCAGTTTATGGACCTTTGGGCTCTTTCCATAATTTGGCTATTGTTGATAGCACTGCTATAAATATTGGGGGTGCACATGCCTCTGTGTCAGCCACTCCTATATCCTTTGGATAAATTCCTAGTAGTGCTATTTCTGTGTCTTAGGGTAATTCAATCTTTAATTTTTTGAGGAACCTCCACACTTTTCCAGAGTGGCTGCACCAGTTTGCATTCCCACTAATAATGCCAGAAGATTCCCCTTTCTTAGGGAGAGGGAATTTATACTCTCAAGTCTTAGAACAGGTAATGAACAAGTTACAACTTATTAGCTTCTGCCTTCTATGCAACCTATGGTGATAGGTTACACATTAGCATTCCTAGTCTCAGGAGAATTTCTGTGTTTGGCCACAAGCCTCTACTTCAGGTGAGATTTCTGGTAAGTATCAGCCTTTAAGTAGTTTATAATTTACCCTTGTTCTAGAAAACCAATGCAAATAATGTGAGGGGGAAAATGATTTTGCTGATAATCACTTCTGTTTCTGTCCAAGTGTGTCTCATATTTAAAGAAGTTGTAGTGTATTCATTGTATTGAAGCATGTATATCGATGTTAAAAAACAAGGTACTATGTAACAAATGCTAAAAGAGGTTACATAATATAGGTCTAGGAAGGACCTCATTTGTGATTGAGCTCTTTCAATAGTATCCATGAAAAAGAAGGCATTTAATCTGCATAGGATTTCAACCTGTGGAGAGAATGTTAAAGGATTTTTTCAGGAGCACAGAAAAGCCTTTTAAAAGATAGATAATATAATGGAGTGATGTGTCAGGAACCCAGGTTAGGGAAGAGCTTCTGTAATGGGGAGCCGTTGAAGGTATTTCAGCAAAAGAATGAAATGTTCAAATTGATACAATAGACAAAGTTAATTTGAAAGAGATGTACATTATAAGATAGGCAGCCATTCTTAAGAAGTGTGCATCTGAAAACACTTAGGGAACATTTTCAGAATACGTTTTTGTAGTCATACGCTAGAACAAGTAAATCATCAGCATCTCTGAGGCTAGAATACAGCCTATTATATACATATTCTGCAAAGGCTCCCTAAATGATTCTGATGCACATTCCTACTTAAAAATCATTGGGCAGTGGACTAGATGAAGAATAACCACTTAAAAAGCTTTTTTTTCCCCCTTTTTCAAATTGAGGAACAAATGAAAGAGAACAGGAAGGAAGTGTGTGTGTGTGTGTGTGTGTGTGTGTGTGTGTGTGTGTGTGTGTAGAATCAAAAAAGGTATCATTGAAGAGGAAGGAGTCCATGGGTCCAGAATTTGAATCAAGATAATACCAACAAGAGACATAAATCGTGAGATCCCATCTAGGTGAATATGTTTGGAGGCGTGTTGAACCTGAAGTGCTGTTGTCACATTCTGGTGAATGTGCTTTAGGATTCATGCATTTATGAGTGATCGTTGACCCATGAGAATAGAAGAAACGCTTAAAGGAAAACAGCCATATTTAGGATGTAGAAGACATGGAGGAGCTTGTGAAGAAGCACTGAAAGATTCAAGGGAAATAAATTTATGTCTTGTCATGGATTTCATAGAGTTGGTGCTAAACAGTGTCAAGTACTGCCGAGAAAAAAAATACTGAGTTTTGGTGACTGGAGAAAGAGACATTCATATTTTAAAAGACATCTTTAAGTTGAGTCTTGTTTAGAGAGAAGTCAGATTTCAAGGGCTATGGTGGGTAATGAGGAAATGAAGGGCGAATATTAACTTTCTGGAAGTTTAATGAGAAAAAAGATGAGTAGTTTGAGGGAAGGGCAGCACTGTGAGAGTGATATAGAGCAGTGGAGAGAGGAACATATGTGTTAGGCTAGAACCTGTAGACAAGGACAGAGTAAATCTCTTATAGGGAATAACTGATGGAGAAAGATCATGGATGAAAAGAGGAGAAATGAAACCGTGAACCCAAGTAAATCTGGTATTATAGAAAACTGTCACAAGATAGATGAAAGTATAAAAAAGAAATGTTAAGGCAGTAAAGAGGGCAATCAGAATAGTGTTTCTGGCATGGCCTCCTATCTTCCCAATAAAATAGAAGTCAAGTCCATCTGTCAGTAAAAGTCAGCAGCAGGGCAATAGTAGGAAACTTGTGGTGTGGGGGGAAAGTTCAGAATTGGGGCTGTGGGGCATGATATCAACTGTCATGAAGATAGAATTTTTTAAATAACTAAATAATAGTGGAGGTTTACTGTGGTTACACATCTTGATTTTTGCATCCATGTGTCAATGTGTGTTGTGCACTTAAAATGTATGTAGACTATAAGGAGTTATTTTGTACTTTGATGTCTGGACAGGAGGAAAAAACACTGAAAATAACTTTAAATTGATACTTCAGCTTCATAGAAGCATATATTTGGATCAGAATGGGAAGAAAAGTGAGGCAAAAAGAGGAGGAAGCTATTACAGTAGGCCAGGTGTGATGTGGTAAAAACTGACTACAACAGAAGGAATGAAATTATAATATGAATTAAGATTAGATTGTTTATTATCAGTGTGGTTTATTTTTGCAAAGTAAAACATGCACTGGATTTAAACAGTGCATGAAGGGTTAAACCTGAAGGGTTTAAATAACCCTTCAGATAGTTTACATGTTGAGGAACTGTGATCTTTTCTGTTTTTATACTTGCTATCACATTCAGATGCCTCTTGTTTATTAAAGTGGCATTTAAAGCTCAAAGGTTCTTTAAATTTTTACCTCGATAATTGTAGGGCAAAGGACACATTACAGAGCTGCTTTTTTCCAATACTTCATTAGTTTCCAAGTACTATAAAGATGTGACTGTCTTGTTAAAAAGAGATGGAATAATCATTTTCAAGCAGTTGTTACCAATTTTATAGATATGAAGGTGAAGACAGCATTTGAGAAAGTGTTGCATGTGACAGAAATATTAGATGATTTTTCTTGAGTTCAATAAGAAGTCATACATAGTTGCCAAATTAATTTTTTTTTTTTTTTCTCCCTGGATACCAGGCTCCTTCCTAGTCTCTGAGTCAAAGCCTGAATGGCCTTTGGAATTTTTCTTTCCTGAATAATAAGTCTTAGGGTGGGGAAAGTCTAATTTATCAAGTTCTTCAAAAATAAGATTTGTTTTTGCTTAAAACTTTCCCCCCTTTATTACCTTAATTTCACCGTTAAAGTTGAAGTCAACGTTTAGATATATTAAACATAAAATTTTTAGTCTGCTTATGAGAACCTTGTTAATACATGTTATCCTCTGCTCTTAATTGTGTTCTGTTTTAATTTTTCAGTTTTTGTTCTTTGTAACCAAGCTGAAGTACTGAGAACTCTCTCTGTTCTTAATCAGTAGTCTCTGCTGCATGTTGCAGATATTTCCCTTGGCTGGGAGGGAATATAAAAGATAAATGCTATTTGAAAGTGAATAATTCACATTCTTCTTGCTGGCTGGAATAAATGTTTGTATCTTTCTCAAAACCGTGCTGTTGTCAGTTCAAGTTAAATTTTAAGTCGTAACTGTATATACATGTGGGCACACATACACACATACATATACATAACCTAGCATTTCTTTTAAGTATGAAATGGTTTCATACAAAAGCCTCTCTCATATGTAAAATAATTGGAATAAAATTTAGTTTTGATCTTGAGCAGTTTAGACTTATAAAGTAGAATAATAAATTATTTACATTGTAACCCAAAAGCTATTCAGAAATCATTTAAGGTAATTTTATGGAAATAATTGAGTTTAATTATTGTATAATTTTCTTATAATCTGCAGTTACTCAGTCTTTTGATAATAAAATGATAGTATAGAAATATAAAAATAAGCGGAGTAATTTCAGTGATTTCTTGGTGATTCGTGGATGCTCTATTATTTAAAGGCTTTTTGAAAAAAAAGATTATCAAACAGTTTAGGCTAATGTAAGAAATCTATTGACTGCAGAAATTAGCACAAGTATCATCAGGCACCCCAAAGCTATGTCTATCAGATGCCATGTTGTGACCTAATTTTAAACTGCATCTGTGGAACTAGTGCTTTCTTCCTGATCCTGCATTATAAATGTAAATATGTAAATGTATTTGAAATTTTCCTGCATAAAGACAAAATTTAAACCTGAATATAATACTGTGCCACAAAATTGCAAGTTTGATGCTTTTTTGATATGTGAGTATTTAATGATCATGGTTTTTTCTTCATGACTCTTTTTTGTAATTTCACTGATGTAATATTTATAGCTTTTACTTTTATATCTAGTCTTTCATACATTTTACCTGCACCTGGTTCATGAATAAGTTGCTTTTTGAGTTCCAGAAAAGATACTGATGGATTCACATTTTTCGTTTAAATGCTTAAGACATATTTGAATAAACTAACAAAGATTTGACCTGTTGAACCATCCTTTCAGTCAGTCTTTTATATGACATAGGAAAAAATTTATCACTACTAGGAAGATTAGATTTAGAAACATGCCTTTATGTCATTGAAGACATGTATTTATGTTCCTGCCTCTAGAAAGTCTCAGCATCTACACCATGGGTCATATGGTTTGAGTGTTTTTATTCCAGTAGTGATGATGAGTAAATCCCTGGAAATTCTCACTTTGTGTCTTTGTATTCTTTTGTGTATATGGATGCACCAAGTACGTTAATCAACAAATATTGATTGAGCCCACTGTGTTCAGGGCACTATGCCAGTGATGGGCATCATAGGAGGAAATAAGAGCAAGAAATTCACATCCTTGTGGGGCTTACACAGGAGGAAATAAAGAAGTAAATAGTACAAGAAGAAAATATTTACAGACTGTGGTCATTGATATCAAAGGAATAAGCAAGATGATGTAACGGAGAGAATCTGAAGGTGAAGAAAGTTGTCTCTGAGGATGTTATTTGAGCTGAGGTCTGAGAAAGGAGAATAAACTATTTAAAGAGAAGGGGAAGAATATTTCTTTAGAAGTATAGCAACTGCAAAGCCCTGAGTGAGGAAAGAACTTAATATGTTTAAAGAACAGAAAAGAGATCAAGATAAAGGAGCTGCGGTGTACAGGAAGAGTATTGTACAAAAACATGGAAGAAGTAAGACCTAGATCATAGAGAACCTTGTGGATTATTCTAGAGTAATAAGAATTTATCAAAGGGGATCTGATTCGGGTTTTAAAAACCTCACTCTTGGAGCTGCATGGAAAGTGGGTTGAAAAGAATGGAAGTTGAGTAGTAAGATGGAAGCATGGAGACCCAATTGTGAGACTTGTAGTTGTCGTTGTTGTTGTCGTTGTTCAGGCAAGAGGGAAGGGTGACCTGGTTTAGGATTATAGTAGTGAGGATGATGGAAGGCATCAGAAGAATTTGAGAAGTATTTGCAGTGGTGGATGGATCAGGAATGTGAGAATAAGAGAGAAATCAAGAGTAATGTCTAGATTTGGAGCTTCAGCAGCTAGAGGTTAGGGCAGTTTACTGATACAGGAGAGAACAAAGATTGTTTTCTTATATCTTTCTGACTTTTGCTCTTACTGCTGCTTGTTTTTCTGGGGGCAGTAATAAGTCTGAGTTTTTAATAGAGATACACAAGAGGAATGATAGGTGGGCAATTTCTATATCTTTATATTCATGTACATTTTGGGGATAAACACCCAAAAAGTTTAGGTAATTTTTTGCATTTAGCATAATATTCAGATTATACTTGGATAGGTGGTGTAGATTCGGAAAAAAAAAAAAATAGCTTAAGGGAGTAAAGCTAGAATTCATCATTTTTAAAATAATGATTTCTTGGGGCGCCTGGGTGGCTTGGTCGGTTAAGCGTCCGACTTTGGGACTTCGGCTCAGGTCATGATCTCACGGCCCGTGAGTTCGACCCCCGCGTCGGGCTCTGTGCTGACCGCTCAGAGCCTGCAGCCTGTTTCAGATTCTGTGTCTCCCTCTGTCTCTGCCCCTCCCCTGTTCATGCTCTGTCTCTCTCTGTCTCAAAAATAAATAAACGTTGAAAAAAAAAGTTTAAAAAAAAATAAAATAATGATTTCTTTAAGTACAAGAAACTTCTAGAATCAGTCATCTATTCCACCCCTTCCAAATTTTACAGGAAAGGAAACTGAGTCCTGAGAGTTCAAGTGATTTTTCAGGTTAGTGTTAAACTAAAATCCATTTCTTTGGTTCATTGTCTCTGTAAGTACTATATTTGAAGAAGTTATCACTTTCATAAATACATACTTCATTAAGTACATTTATGCTTCAATTTTTTTTAGTTTTTTTAAATGTTTATTTATTTTTGAGACAGAGACAGAGCATGAATGGGGGAGGGGCAGAGAGAGAGGGAGACACAGAATCTGAAGCAGGCTCCAGTCTCTGAGCTGTCAACACAGAGCCTGATGCGAGGCTTGAACCCATGGACCGTGAGATCATGACCTGAGCTGAAGTCGGATGCTCAACCGACTGAGCCATCCAGGCGCCCCAATTTATGCTTCAACATTAATGGTTCAGCTCTGAGAATTGCAGATATAGGGGGAAAATTGCAGCTATAGGAATATGCTGTAAGAATTTTGCTAAAAGTTAATCCTAAACCAACATTTTGTTTAATCTGTTAAAAATCACAAAAATAAACTTTACCTAATTGAAAGAGATGGAGCAGAACCAAGTGAGGAGGGAAAAGCTCCTTACATTTTTCCAAATTTGAAAATGTTATGTAAAACATATATATGTGCATAAATACGCTTTATTATCATATTTGATCCTTTACTTTTGTCATTTTCTATAAATGTAGAGGAGTCTATGAAATACTTCCCTGTTTATTCACTGGGAAATAAAAGACACTGTGATTTCATTAGGATTCTTAGTAAAACTAAGGAAAGCCATATAACAATCTGAGAGTTTTATTGTTCTCAAACCAGTTAGACAAAGATAGGTTTTCAGACAAATATCTGTTGCTTTGTCTTATTTCTTGTGTATAAAAAGTGATAGATGATAAAAATTAAAATTATACTGTCTTTAATAATTGTCTGAAAAAATTCTGCCATTCCTGGCATGAAGAATGATAGGAATTTATACACATTTTACATATTTTTAACAAATATTTTTTCTAATGTTTATTTATTTTTAGGAGACAGAGACAGAGTATGAGCAGGGCAGGGGGCAGAGAGACAGGGAGACACAACTGGAAGGAGGCTCCAGGCTCTGAGCTGTCAGCCTAGAGCCTGACACGGAGCTCAAACTCACAGGCTATGAGATCATGACCTGAGCTGAAGTCGGAGCCTTAACCAACTGAGCCACCCAGGCGCCCCAACAAATATTTTAAAATTAAGTTTTGATCAACTTTTACTGATTGATATGCTTTTAAATTTGTCTAATTTATTGGCATTGTAAAGTGATCTTTTCTTTTTAGTAGCTAACAGAAAATTTTTTTTTGGATACTGTGCTTTGATGAAATAAATTGAGGATTTATTTATTTTTGATATAAGTCTAAGTTAACATATAGTGTGATAATGATTTCAGCAATAGAATTTAGTGATTCATCATTACGTATGACACCCAGCGCTCATCCCAACAAGTGTCATCCATATAGCCCAGTCCCCCACCCAGCACCCCCACCAGCAACCCTCAGTTTGTTCTCTGTATTTAAGTCTCTTGTGGTTTGTCTCCCTTTCTGTTTTTATGTGATTTTTGCTTCCCTTCCCTTATCTTCATCTGTTTTGTATCTTAAATTCCTCATATGAGTGAAGTCATATGATATTTGTCTTTCTCCGACTGACTTAATTCCCTTAACATAAATACAGTCTGGTTCCATCTATGTTGTTGCAAATGGCAAGATTTCATTCTATTTGATTGCTGAGTAATATTCCATTGTATATATTCCATTGTATACGCGTGCGCGCAGACACACACACACACACACACACACACACACACACACACCACATCTTCTTTATCCATTCATCAGTCGATGGATTTGGGGCTCTTTCCACACTATGGCTATTGTTGATAGTGCTGCCCTAAACATTAGGGTGCATGTACCCCTTCAAAACAGCACTCCTGTATCCTTTGGATAAATACCTAGCAGTGCAATTGCTGGATAATAGGGTAGTTCTATTTTAAATTAAAAAAAAAATTTTTTTATTAGTTTTCTTTAGTTTTGAGAGGCAGAGAGAGAGCATGAGTGGGGGAGGGGCAGAGAGAGAGGGGAACCCACAATCTGAAGCAGGCTCCAGGCTCTGAGTTGTCAGCACAGAGCCGATGCAGGGCCCGAACTCACGAACCGTGAGATCATGACCTGAGCTGAAGTCAGACGCTCAACTGACTGAGCCACCCAGGTGCCCCTCTATTTTTAATTTTTTGAAGAACCTCTATACTGTTTTCCACAGTGGCTGCACTAGTTTGCATTACCACCAGGAGTGCAAAAGTGTTCCTCTTTCTCTGCATCCTTGCCAACCTCTGTTGTTGCCTGAGTTGTTAATTTTAGCCATTCTGACAGGTGTAAGGTGGTATCTCATTGTGGTTTTGATTTGTATTTCCTTGATGATGAGTGATGTTGAGCATATTTTCATGTGTCTTTTGGCTATCTGGACATCTTCTTTGGAAAGGTGTCTATTCATGTTTTTTGCCCATTTCCTCACTGGATTATTTGTTTTTTGGGTGTTGAGTTTGATAAGTTCTTTATAGATTTTGGATACTAACCCTTTATCTGATATATCATTTACATTTGCATTCCGTCGGTTGCCTCAGTTTAGCTGATTGCTTCACTGTGCAGAAGATTTTTTTATCTTGATGGGGTCCCAGTAGTTCATTTTTGTTTTTGTTTCCCTTGCCTCAGGAGACATGTCAAGTAGGAAGTTGCTGTGGCCGAAGTCAAAGATGTTGTTGCCTATTTCCTCCTCTAGAATCTTGTTAGCTTCCTATCTTACATTTAGGTCTTTCATCCATTTTGAATTTATTTGTGTGTATGGTGTAAGAAAATGGTCCAGGTTCATTCTTCTGTATGTCGCTGTGCAGTTTTCCCAGCACCACTTGCTGAAGAGACTGTCTTTATTCCATTGGATATTCTTTCCTGCTTTGTCAAAGATTAGTTGGCCATACATTTGTGGATCAATTTTTTGGTTCTCTATTCTCTTCCATTAATTTGTGTGTCTGGTTTTGTGCCAGTACCATATTGTCTTGATGATTACAGCTTTGTAATTTAGCTTGAACTCCAGAATTGTGTTGCCTCCAGCTTTGGTTTTCTTTTTCAGGATTGCTTTTCCTATTCAGGGTCTTTTCTGGTTCCATACAAATTTTAAGATTGTTTGTTCTAGCTCTGTGAAGAATGCTGGTGTTATTTTGATAGGGATTGCATTGAATATGTAGATTGCTTTAGGTAGTATTGACATTTTAACAATATTCTTCTAATCCATGAGCATGGAATGTTTTTCATTTCTATCTTCTTCATTTCTTTCATAAGCTTTCTATAGTTTTCAGTGTATAGATTTTTCACCTCTTTGATTAGGTTTATTCCTAGGTATTTTATGGATTTTGGGGTAATTGTAAATGGGATCAATTCCTTCGTTTCTCTTTCTGCTGCATCATTATTGATGTATAGGAATGCAACCGATTTCTGTGCAGCAGGGTTATATCCTGCGACTTTGCTGAATTCATGGATCAGTTCTACCAGATTTTTGGTGGAATCTTTTGGTTTTCCACATAGAGTATCATGTAGTCCGTGAAGAGTGAAAGTTTGACTCTCTTCTTGCTGATTAGGATGCGTTTTATTCATGGTGAGAGTGGACATATTTGTCGTGTTCTTGATCTTAGGGGGAAAGCTCTCAGTTTTTCCCCATTGAGGATGATTTTAGCTTTGGGTCTTTTGTATATGGCTTTTATGATCTTGAGATATGATTCTTCTACCACTACTTTCTTTCTTGAGGGTTTTTATCAAGAAAAAACATTTTGTCAAATGCTTTCTCTGCATCTGCTGAGAAGATAATGTGGTTCTTACTCTTTCTTTTATCAATGTGATGTATCACATTGATTGATTTGTGGATATTGAACCAGCCCTGCATCCAAGGAATAAATTCTAGTTGATCATGGTAGATAAGTATTATATTATTGGATCCAGTTTGCTGGTTTCTTGTTGAGAATTTTTGCATCATGTTCATCAGGGAAATTGGTCTGTAGTTCTCCTTTTTAGTGGGGTCTTTGTCTGGTTTTGGAATCAAGGTAATGCAGGCCTCGTAAAATGAGTTTGGAAGTTTTCCTTCCATCTCTATTTTTTGGAATAGCTTCCAAGGAATAGGCTTTAAATTAACTCTTCTTTAAATGTTTGATAGAGTTTCCCTGGAAATCCATCCGGCTTAGACTCTTATGTTTGGGAGATTTTTTGATTACTGAGTCAATTTCTTTACTGGTTATGGGTCTGTTCAAATTTTCTATTTCTTCCTGTTTCAGTTTTGGTAGTTTATATGTTTCTAGGAATTTGCCCATTTCTTCCAGGTGGCCCACTTTGTTGGCCAGATATAATATTCTGTTATTATCGCTTGTATTTCTGCAGTGTTAGTTGTGTCTCTTTTTTTTATGATTTTATGTATTTGGCTCCTTTCCTCTTCCTTTTTGATCAAGCTGGTTAGGGGTTTATCAGTTTTGTTAATTCTTTCAAAGAACCTCCTCATGTCATTGATGAGCTCTACTGTTGTTTTGATTTCGATACCATTGGTTTCTACTCTAATCTTTATTATTTCCCATTTCTGCTGGTTTGGGGCTTTATTTGTTGTTCTTTTCCCAGCTCTTTTAGGTGTAAGGTTAGATTGTGTATTTGAGACCTTTATTCCTCCTTTATGAAGGCCTGGATTGCCATATACTTCCCTCTTACAACTGCCTTTGCTGCACACAAGAGGATTTGGGCTGTCATATTTTCATTTTCATTGGCTTCCATGTAATTTTTAATTTCCTCTTTAATTTATTGGTTAAGCCATTCATTCTTTAGTAGGACGTTCTTTAATCTCCCAAGTAGTCATGACTTTCCAAATTATTTTGTGTGTGGTTGATTTTGAGTTTCATAGCGCTGTGGTCTGAAGATATGCAAGGTATATCTTCTTGATCTTTTTGTACTTGTTGAGGGCTGATTTGTGTCCCAGTATGTGATCCACTGTGGAGAATGTTCCATGTGCACTTGAGAAGAATGTGTATTCTGCTGCTTTAGGATGAAATGTTCTGAATATATATGTTAAGAATTAGATCTTCTTTGTGGATAGACCCCTTGATTATGATATAATCTCCTACTTCATCTCTAGTTACAGTCTTTATTTTAAAATCTAGTTTGTCTGATATAAGTATGGCTACTCCATCTTTCTTTTGATGACCATTAGCGTGATAGATGGTTTTCCATCCCCTACTTTCAGGGTGCAGATGTCTTTAGGTTTAAAATGAGTCTGTTGTAAGCAGCATATAGACAGGTCTTGTTTCTTATCAATTCTGATGCCCTGTGTCTTTTGATTGGAGTGTTTAGTCCTTTGACATTTAGAGTAATTACTGAAAGATATGAAGTTAGTGTCATTGTGTTGCCTCTAGAGTTGGTGTTTCTGGTGGTGTTCCCTGGTCCTTTCTAGTCTTGCTGCTTTTGGTCTTTTTTGTTTTGTCTTTTCTCCACTCAAAGGGTCCCCCTTAAAATTTCTTTCAGGGCTGGTTTAGTGGTCATGAACTCCTTTAGTTTTTATTTGTCTGGGAAACTCTCTCTCCTTCTATTTTGAATGACAGCCTTGCTGGATAAAGAATTCTGTCTGCATATTTTTCTGATTCAGCCTGTTGAATATATCCTGCCACTCCTTTCTGGCCTGCCAAGTTTCTGTGGATATGTCTGCAGCAAACCTGATTTGTCTTCCCTCATAGATAAAGGACTTTTTTCCTTTGCTGCTTTCATCATTCTTTCCTTGTTATGTATTTTGTTAATTTGACTATGATATGCCTTGGTAATGGTTGGTTTTTGCTTGGATTTTGATGTCTGCATCCTTCCTCAAATTAGGAAAGTGTTCCGCTCTCATTTGCTCACATAAAAACTTCTGCCCCTTTTTCTCTCTCTTCATCTTCTGGGACTCCTGTGGTTCAGATGTTATTCCTTTTTAATAAGTTGCTGAGTTCTCTAAGTCTTGTATCATCCTCTTTTGCCTTTGTTTCTTTTTTCTGCTTCCTTATTCTCCTTAATTTTACCTTCTGTATCACTGATTCACTGCTTCATCCATCCTTGCCATCGTATCATTCATTTGAGATTGCCTCATGGTTATAGCATTTTCAATTTCATTCTGACTAGATTTTACTTCTTTTTTCAACCCCAGCCAGTATTCTTTTTATTGTGGTTCTAAATTCTAGTTCAGACATCTTGCTTATCTCTGTGTTGTTAAACCCCTGGCTGTCATTTCTTCCTGTTCTTTCTTTGGGGTGAATTCCTTCATTTTGTCATTTTGGAGGAAGAAAATGAATTAGTAAAATAACAATTAAAATTAAAAACAAAACAAAAAATTAAATAAAGGAAGCTAGATCCTAGGTGTGTTTGGTCTGCTTGTTGAAAGTAGCTTGATAGAATAGAGAAAGGAAAGAAAAGAAAGAAAAAAAAAGATAAAAAATATAAGAATAAAAATTATATGCTAAAAAAGAATAAAAATGAAATAATTTTTTAGTTAAAAATAAATATAAAAAATTTTTTAGATTCAAAGAAAAATATATTTTTCTCTTTCTGTATCCAAGAAAAAGAAAACAACTACAAAAACAATTTAAATAAAAACAGAAGCAAAAAAAAAAAATGAATGAACGAGCAAACACAATGAAACCTGAGTAAAGTTATATCCAGTTTCTCCTAGAACTGAAACTATGAAGGTTCTGTTTTCTGTTCACTAAGCAGGTGGAGAGACTTGTGCTGGTTTTATAGGGGATGTGCTTGGAGGGCACAGTAGGGCAGGATTTGGTGTATGGCTCCATTCTCCACTAGGTGGTGCTTCTTAGCTTACTGGCGTGGATCATTGAGGTACCAATGCATGAGAGAGGTTGAAGTGGCTTCACCCAGCTCCCTAGTCTGATACAGGAACTTTGCATTCTCACCTACCTGCAATCAAGCACCCCTCCTTTGTCTCAGGGCTCTTTCCACTCCTACCTGTACCTTGTCCATGTCCCAAGTTTTCTGCCTGCCAGGCAGCACCTCCCTCCAGAGTTTTATCTCAGAAGGAATGTGTTTCAAAACCACACACTTCAGAAACCCCTGTGGCTTGGACCCACGCCAACTCTCTGGGAGCTGGTCTCACTGAGCAATGGCCAGGTGCCAGCTTGCCCCAGAAAATGTTCATGTGATCACGCAGTGCAGAGGTTCAGAGATTGTAGCAAATCACAGCACACAGCTGGCACCAGGTTTCACCACACTCTGGCATCTTTGTCCCAATACCAGCAAATGTGGCTGTTCTCCAGGGTCCAAAGGGACCTTTACCTGTGGGGAGACCAGATGGTCTCTACCAAATGCTCTCCAAGCAGGAGAACCACTTCTCCCCATGTTGCACAAGGACCCCTGAGACCCGATGCCCTGCTTCCTTACCAGAGCACCACCAGATACAGAGCACTGATACTTCAGACTCTGTGCTACACTGTTTATAGAATCCTGTTGGTAGTGAAACCCTCTCCTTCCTTTCCATCAGTGGTTTTAGGGAACAGATTTCTTGTTCAGTCCCCAGCAAGTGTTTTTATTCTTTCTCTCTCTCTAGCTACTTTCAGGGGAGTGTTTTTCCTGCGCTCTCCTGATGCTCTGCATTCTCCCTCTTTCTCTGTCCTCTCTCTGCAAAAACAACTCCCTACCTCTTCTGTCCCCCAGTTTACCTCTCCGCACTGCATAGCTGCCGAGTTCTGTGGCTCAAGTTATGCAGATTGTTTGTTAATCCTGAGATCATTTTCACAAGTGTGCAAAATGGTTTCCTGATGATCTTGGTGCGTTTCAGGGATGAGACCAGCTGAGGGTCTCCATTGCTGCTCCGCCATCTTTTTTCCTCCAACCTAAATTGAGGTTTTAAGCTGCAAAAACATAGTAATGTGTCAAATAAACAGCAAAAAAAGTTCTTCAGTGACCTGAAAAACCTTCTTAAAATAAGCAGTGATAGGAAGATGAAAGAACAGAAACTGGTTGTTTCAACTGGACAGCTTGTCACTTGCGTGAATACCAGGTGATTGTTGTTGTTTTTTTCTTTGTTCCACATAATATAGTATAGGCCAATTCATAACTATTTAATATATGTCATTTGTATCACCTAAACTTTACTAAATCATGTCAGTATATATAGTGCTTTATGATAAAGAAATGATGGAAATGAAGAAATGCCAAGTCATTTTTTACAGAATGGTATATATTTCAGGAAGCCATAACTGAATGAAAATCACAGGCAATTTTTTACATAATAATTTAATGTTAAAATTGATTGACTTAGAACCAAGCCTCCAGGTGAAAATATTTAATGATTTCTGAGTGTAGGATCAGTGCTATTATTCTTGCACAAAGACCTGGTTGCCTTTTTCCTCTTCACATTTCTGAGTTGTTATGACATAATTTCTGTCATTTCTAGAATTTTTTTCTTAGCTACCCTTATTTCTTTTAACCCTGATTTTCCCCTCATTTTTTGATTTGGATGAATATTATAAAGTTAATTAGGAAAGTTGTACATTAAAAGCAATCTTGTAGAATGGGGCTGATGCTTTTCTGTGGTGGCCAAAAGTGATTTTGGAGAAGGAGAAACCCTGTCCTTACAAAGTTATGAAGCAGCTAAAGTTTGCCTTCAATTTGATGTGTATTTAAAGCACCTCTTAAATGTCAAGAATACTTACTTTTTTTTTAAGGTTTTCAATTTTTATAGTATTTGAACCTTTTTTTCTTGTCATTTATTTATTTTGAGAGAGAGTACACACACGCACAAGCAGGGGGAGGAGCAGAGAGAGAGAGAGAGAGAGAGAGAGAGAATCCCAAGCAGGATCTGCACTGTCAGCACAGAGCCCAACACGAGGCTCGATCCCATAAACCATAAGACCTGAGCTGAAATCAAGAGTGAGCCACCCCATGTGCCCCAGTATTTTGAAAACTTAAGTAAAAATTTTCAGTGGTGTTTCACATTCTTCTTTTAAATATAATAGCGCTCAATAATGATACACTCATAAATACCCACCATATGATTCAGCTATTCCATTCCCAATTATTTACCCAAGTATTTGTATATCAGCATTCGATGCGGTTGTATTCACAATATCCTCAAACTAGAAACAACCCAAATATCTACCAATATAGGTAAATGGATTAAAAAAATAGTCATGTATCCATATGGTGGAATATTCTTTAGCAGTAAAGAGTAAACCACATACATACCTGACACCATGGATGAACCTCCAAATCATTAAGCTGAGCTAAAAGAGTGTCAGACATAAAAGAATACATACTGTATGAACATACATATAATATATTTATATCTAATGCACATATATATATATATATATATATGCATATACATACACACACAATGCAAAATAATCTATACTGACAGAAAACATTCATTGTCTGGTGCCAGAGGGAGAGGGAGAGATGGTTTGCAAAGAGACATGAGGAATCTTTTGAGTGTGATGAAATACTTGCTATGTTGATTGTGTTGGTGGTGTCCAGGGTAAACAGAACCATCAAAACTCATCAGGTATACATTTTATATCTA
Organism: Panthera tigris; assembly: GCF_018350195.1. Lineage (NCBI taxonomy): Eukaryota > Metazoa > Chordata > Mammalia > Carnivora > Felidae > Panthera > Panthera tigris. Next base: position 122,513,001 of record NC_056663.1, on the reverse strand, counting down.
TTTAGTTTATTTTACATAAGTTTCCTTCAATAGAATTAATCAGGGAATCAGAATCTAAACAAAAAAGTCCACATTTTTTTTTATACATATAATAAATGCCACTGGTCTTAAAAGACATTCTGGAAAACATGACCATAGGTCTTTCTCTGATCCTTCCATGTAAACTAATTTCCTTATTTGTCCTTCCATTATATTCTGAAAACTTTATTGTGTTTACTGCTTAAATATTTTCCTTCATACTTTTCTCTCCTTAACTGTGAGTTATTTTTGTATTCCTAAAACCTAGCTCAAGTTTATGAAGAATCATAGGTACCCACCCCCAAAAGTTTGATAAATAAAGGCAGGAAAATGAATGCTAATTTAGTCACAGGTTTTGAAATCCCTTGACCAAAATGATTATGCAATATATGTCATTAATCAGTATTTTAAGAAACTGTTACTCCTATTCAGTAGTGGCTAACTTAGATTACAGGTGAGCTAGAGAAGACACTTTAATTTTACTGTATAAATCTACTCATTATGAATTCATAATGTATAGATCTTAGGTGAATATACTTATGTTTGTCATAAATATGGACAGTTAATTTCTGTGAAATTTTATATAAACCACCTTTCTCCTTTTTTTCTCCATCGGTTCCTCCAGAAGATGTGTATATTCTCTGTGCTTCTATAACACCCTGTAAAAAACTTTATTGAAGCATTTATTGTTTTTCTATTCTTATCTCCCTCATGGGAATAGAAACTCCATGAAAGCAACATCTTATATTTGTTTGTGCCTGACACAAAGGCTAAGTTAACGTTTGATAAGCACCTATTCTATAATGAAATGTGCCAATCAGTTAATAGTTTTTATTTTGTAAATATTGAAGGTCTGTTTAGGATTGTATGTCTTCTTAACATTGTATTATGTCCCACTTTATCCCTGGTGATACTGCTTGTTCTGTGTCTACTATCTCTGACCGTATCGACACAGATTTCCTTTGATTAGTGTTTGCATAATATATCTTTCACTGTTCCTTCATTTTTAATTTGAATGCCCTTATAAAGTGGGTTGTTTATAGATAACACAGTTGGTCTTGCTTTTTTATCCAGCCTATCTCTACTTTTTAAGTAGCAGATTTAGAACATACGTATTTAAAGTTACTTTCTGTGGTTAGCTTTACTTGACATTTTGCTAGTTGTTTTCTGGTTTTTTGAACTTTTCTTTATTCCTGTTTCCATCTTTTTCTGATTTCTTTTGGAAAAATTGGGTAACCTTTATTCTTCCTGTGTAGTCCCATTATTGGCTTATTACTTACACCTTTTAAATTTTTTAGTGGTTCCCCTTGGTTTGCAATATAGATCTTTAACTTATCACAGTTTACCTTAAAATATATCATATATAGTTTAATAACCTTACATCTGTGTACTTCTAATTCTTCCCATTCTTTGTGCTATTGTCATATATTTTGTTTTTACATAGGTTAGAAACCCCACAATATATTGTTCTTTTTACTCTAGACAGTTAATTATCTTTAAAAATAGGAGGAAAATTTAATATTTAGTTTCATTTTTGTCATTTTCAGTCTTCTTCATTTCCTTGGGTAGATCCAAAATTTTGTTTAGTATTGTACACCTTTTGCCTAAAAAACTTTTGTGAATATTTTTATGCATAAGAGATTTGCTGTCAGTGAGTTCTCTCCACTTTTATTTGTTTGAAAAGTTTGTTACTTCACCTTAACTATTGAAAGATATTTTCAATGGCTATGGAATTCTGGGTTGCAGGTTTTGTAAAAAACATTTTGAAATACCATTTCAGTATTTTATAGATGTTATTCCTTTGTCTCCTAACTTGAATAGTTTAGATGAGAAGTCTGTTGCTTTTCTTATTTTTTCTTATCCAAAATTAATTTTTTTTCTTCCCCCCCACCCAACTGCCTTCAAAGATTCTCTCTCTCTCTCTCTCTCTCTCTTTTTTTTTATCAGCTTGGCTCTTTGATATGTATTTTTATTGTGTGCTTTTTTGGGGTTTCCTAAGCCTCATAGATTTGTGGCAAGGTATATTTCATTATTTTTGGAAAATTCTCAGCCATTAACTCTTTAAATATTTTTTCTACCCTATTCTTTATCTCTTCTTCTGGGATTCTAATTATAGTATGTGTTAGACTGCTTGCTATTTTCTTGCAGCTCTTAGGTGCTCTGGGTTTTCTCACTCTTTTTGTCTCCTTATATTTTAGTTTTTATAATTTCTCTTGATCTACAATTACTGAGTCTTTCTTTGGTTTTGTTGAGTCTACTGTTAAGCCTCTTGAAATAATTCTTCATCTTTAATATTGTGTGTTTCTTTTCTAGCATCTCCATTTAACTGTTCATAGTTTTCATTTCTCTGCAGAATTCCACATCTGTTCATGGACATTATTTACCTTTTCCACTAGTTAATCATAGTTATTTTAAAGCCTGTCAGGTATTTCTAACATGTAGGTCACAATGAGTCTCATTCTTCTTCTTTTTAATATAATTTTTTTTTTTTACATTTAATTATTTTTTGAGAGACATAGAGAGACAGAGCACAAGTTGGGGAGGGACAGAGAGAGAAGGAGACACAGAATCTGAAGCAGGCTCCAGGCTCTGAGCTCCGAGCTCCGAGCTGTCAGCAGAGCCCCACGTGGGGCTCAAACTCAGAAACCGTGAGATCGTGACTTGAGCCAAAGTTGGATGCTTAACCAACTGAGCCACCCAGGCGCCCCACAATGAGTCTCATTCTGATGATTGTTTATCGTTTAATAGTGGATTATTTCTTTTGTCTCTTTTTTAATACATCTCTTAATTTTTTATTGAGTGCTGGGCATTATGTATAGAAAAACAGCAGAGACTGAAATGAGCAGTATTTAATCCCCTGGAAAAAAAAAAAGCACACTTCCTTTTTTATTTCAGGCAGTCAGTACAGGGTGGAGGTCCAGCCAATCTAGTCAGAAGTTGGCTGGGTTCACATTTTACTGTTGCTAACTTTACTTCAGTGCAGGAGTCTTCAAACTCTCTCAGTAGTGGGGCTCTTCTTACCTTGTGCTTAGAGGAGGCGTGCTTACTGTTCTTGCTTTCTCTTCAGCCTTTATTCATCTGTGCATACCTAAAGGTGGTATGTGTGTACCACATGTGGTATGCATGTGCCACAAAGGGATTCCCTGCATATTTCTATTCCTCTTCCAACAGTAGACTGTGGTTGACAAGCACAAGGCAGAACCTCTATCTCTATTACTACTAGTGCCCAGAGTAAAACCCATTTCTAAACATCTGGATGCTAAGTGGGAAAAAAAAATTCAAGGACAGTCAATTAAGTAATGAGGAAATAATTTTCCATAGGTTGTGCCCATATCACAGTTTACTACATGTACACTATTGATTAATTAAAAGTGTATATTAATTATACATTATTGTTAGTGATCTGAAAACCATAATTTCTGTGAGCTGTATAAAATCTGAATATATAGTAAAGGCTTACTTGAATCTTAAATGTCAAATCCTTTTTTTCTGCTTTTTAGTATGAAGCTTGAATATTATACGTTGTTTATGTGGGGGAGTATAATAGTTTCCTAGGAATGCTATTACAAAGTACTACAAACTGGGTGGCTTAAGAGAACAAAAATTTATTGTTTTATAGTTGCGGAGGCTAGAAGTCCAAAATCAGAGTGTCAGCAGGGTTGTGTTCCCTCTGAAATCTGTAGGTGAAAAGGACTTTTGTGCCCCTCCTGATTTCTGGTGTCCTCCAGAGTTCCTTGGTTTGTGGGAGTAAACTCCAGTCTCTTCCTGTCTTTACATGGTTGTCTTCTCCCTTTGTGCTTTTATAATTTCACATTGGCATTCTCCTCTCTGCATCTGTCTCCTTTCAAGAGGATACCAGCCATATTGCATTAGGGACCCACCCTACTCTAGTATGACCTCATCTTCTCTACTCACATCTGCAGTGACCATGATTCCAAATAAAGTCAGATTTTGAGGTACTGGATGTTAGGACTTGAACATATATCTTGGGAGAACATAGTTTGACCCCATAATAAGCAGGCATAAAGGCTGTATCTCAAAAGCATACTTCTATATCAATAACATTATCTCAAGCAAGTAAAGATATCAAACTACTGAATTTGAAAGACAAGCTAAGAATACATTCATGAGTAAATCTGTGTCATGGATTTATTGTAACTTTTTAGGAAGGATTTTGATAGCTGATTCCTTTTCAATTCAAGTAAATTTGCAAACAGCAACTGACATTTTAAAAATCACATTTAATGAAAATATTTATAAACTCTGTCCCATTTGCTGTTTATTTGGAGCACTGTTTGCATAGAACTCTGGTGACATCAGGCAATTCAATCCTTTCCTTAACTCAGTAATGGGATAGTTTGGGGATTTTCAGTAATATTGTTCACTTAGCTTTCTAAAACATCTGAATTGCCTCACACATGTGGCTGGCATTCCCTGAGAAGTAATGGGCTCTTTGAAGTTTAAAATCTAGTCTCTAGCGACAGTTTGGGCTCGACTAAACAGACTCAGTAGTATTTGTGTCCCTACATTTAAGAGTCTAATTTACGTTGCCTGTTGTTTTGAATCCCTGCGCAGAATATATTTACATGTGTTCAGGTTCTATCATAATAAAATATTTGTTCTTAGAGGTTAAAAAGTAGCTTAGCAATGGAGTTTGAAGAAAAGCAGTGATGGACTTCATTAAAATAAATTTTATCGTGGCACCTTTGTAATGATTGCTTTTTGCAAACTAACACTAGTAAGGACTTCAGTTATAATTGTTTGACTTAAAGCATCTACTCTGAATCACGTCTGTGTTCACTAAGAAAGAGCACTTGAAAAATTATTATTTTTAGACAGTATAATTTTTCAGAACTCAGCAGGAAAAAAACCAGGTCTCAGCTTTCCAGCTTAGCTTGTAAAAAGAATGTTTGATTTATTTACCATACGTTTTTATAGTTTCTAGTAATAGTTACTTGGGGAAAACAAGAATAAGTACCTGATATAATGATTAATGATTGGAAAGTTAAAAGAACAAGATTTGAAGGTTTTTAATGCGTTAAAAACCAAAACTAAACACAGCATATACTAAGTACTTCCTGTGTGCACGACACAGGCAGAGTAGAAATAGAGGTTGAAATAGAAATGAGTTAGAGTGTCAGAGCTAAATAGAAGCTCAGAGTCTTCTGTTCCTTCATCCCTTCTTCCAGAGCAGGAAACACATCAACAGAGGTTAAGAGGCTTTCTTATGGTCAAATTTAACAAAGCTTATAATCAGGAAACCTTATTATGGCTACTTTATAAGTCATTATTACGTCAATGATAATACAGTTTTTCTAATATTAAAACTGATATCTTGCCGAATTGAACTTAAGTTAACATTTCAACTTTTAGGTAACAAAGAAATTCTGACTCCCTCTCCCAACAATCAGGACTAGTCCTAGGTTTTCATTATGAAATGTTCTTTGCATTCAGCTCCTCAGAGACCCGAGCTTATGAGACGCGTACAACTTTGTTTACTTGAAGAGTAAAAGTTTTACCTCCTATTATAATTTACTTTCTTAAATTACAATAGGAGAGTCTAAAAGTGTTTGGGAAAGGATGCACATACTCCTACAGCTAATAGTGGAGAGGGTGAAAAAGTGAGGAAAGATGGTGTTAGATGTTTTCTTTGTGGAGCAGCAGGTGTGGTTTCTGTTAAGAATGCAGGCATTGAGAAAGGGAGGGGCTTTAGAAAGTTGTGACTGGGTGGGTCATCGTGGGTGATGTGACAGGGACATGTGAGGAAATATTGCAGCACAGTTTGAGATTTTGTCCATGCTTATGAGGCTTACAATTTTTGAAGTTTAAGAAAAGATTATATAACTTGTCCATTCTTTGCAATGTTTCTAAATATTGTTATTAAAAGCACATTCTCTAGGAGTGTTAGAAATTTTTCACTCTCAAAATGGATCTCATTGAATGGATTAGTGGCTATGAGTTTTGACATGGCTGTGAAAATTGTGTTATTGTACTTTGCCTCTTTAATCTTTAACCAATTATATGTGAAATAGAGTTTGTCTATCAGCTGCTCTCTGTTTAGTGTGCATTTTGGATGGCTGTTGTAGTGTATAAATTAGTCTTAATATTTATTAAGTTCATGGATAGTCTAAAAAGATTTTTGGCAGGAAAGATACCAAGAACTTTTCAAAAGTGTATCTCCAAACATAGATTCTCAATTGATAGTAGACAGTGCTATTGTCTTAATGAAATGAATGGCAAAAGTATTTCAGTGTGCCTTTTTTGTGTGTTAAATGAGGAAACATTGAATTAGAATTCAGATTTCCCAAGTTGTAGTTCAGAATACTGATGTTTAATTATAATCTCTTTAAGCAAAGTCCAAGTAGAAAAAAGGGAAAAAGAAAAACGGTTTGTAATTCATCTTTTTAATTCACTTATCAGAGTATTATCTCTGAAGTACATTTACAATATAAGTCATTTGTATTTATCAGCTCAGTGCCTTAGCTTCTGTTTTTGCCATCAGTAACCTTAAAAAGCCTTTATAGCTTTATGCTCTATGCCATTTTAAGCTACACCAAACACTCTAGCACTTACAGCAGTGTGTGTGCAGCCTGTGAACAGCCAGCATCATTAATTAACCCTTGCAGAGTATTATGTGCAGGATGCTTTTATAGAAAACAGAAAAAGGGAGACAGTGCCCAAATCCATGGCACTTTAGAATGTTAAAGGTAAACTTTTTATTTGCTAAGAGTTCTTTGAAAGGATAAGAGATAGTTTATTTAGCAGTATCTCTATAAACATATACTTTCTCATGTTCCTCGGTATGAATTTCTAACAAAATTTAAATGAAACCTTATTAGTATGATCAGCCACTGTTTGTTTCTCTCGTGTCATCTTCTGAGCTGTACATGATAGTTGTCACCACAATAACCATTCCTGATGTCACAAAGAATTATGACTTCTGTAGGAAGTAAATTTGAGCAGATGAATGCATAAGGAAGCAAGATCCTATTGTTATACAAATAATTAGAGGGTGGGAGGAAACTAATTTTAATTATGTATGTAAGCATAATTTTTAAAATAGATTTTAAATTTGTATTTCATACTGAGAATTTCTGAGAAGAAATATGAAAAAGGTGATGTTTAAATCACAAAAGTGGAAGGAGCATGGAAATCATAGACTTTTAAATTGTAAAAATAAATTAATACTGTAAAAAATTTATTTCAGATAATATTTGCTATTGCAGAGTCTAGTTTTTTTGTTTTTTTTGTTTTTTTTTTTTTTTATCCCGCAACATGCCACCTCCCCAATTTCTTTCTCTTTAGTCTTTTCAGAGAGTTGAGTCTTTTCTTTTGGAAATCTGGTGATGATAGAAATGATAACTATGTATTTGCTGATGTTATTATACAGCTTTTCTATAAAGCATGAATATAAAAAAGTTCCAGAATTATGCCTATCTCATCATATTTTACATGAAAGGCACTTTCTACTAGCTACTTGGCTGCCTTTCCATTTTTTCTTTCAAGTTGTAACATCTATGTATCTCTGCATTTATCTGTTTCCCTCGTTTCCTCCCTAACTTGAACTGTTGTGGGGTTTTATTTTTTCATGTACATGCTGTATACACTTGATACTAACTTGTCTTATTGAATGTACAGAAAAGTGGACTGTCAACAAAGACCTGCTTTTGTATATTCTGGAATAGGTTCAGCCTTACCTATCAGATTGCCTAATCTTTAAAAGTCAAGCAACCCCACAACCCCAAATCAAACAATACCCAAGTAGTAGTGGAGGGATGAAGCCATAGGAACTCACACGCTGCTGGGAGGAGTGAACACTGGCCTTGGAAATTATGTTTCCATTATGTTGTCATTATGGAGAACCTGGAAGATGTGCAAATTGTGTGAACCAACAGTACCATCTGTGAATTATTAATGATAGCCCAAACCTAGGAACAACCCAAGTAACAGTCATCAAAAGAAGAGGCAAATAATTGCAAATAACAAAGCATGAGTTTCACAAACCTAATGTTGAGTGTAAGAAGACAGGCACAAAAGGATAAATGAGGGGTGCCTGGAGTGGCTCAGTCTGTTAAGCATCTGACTTCGGCTCAGGTCATGATCTCGCGGTTCATGAGTTCAAGCCCTGCATCAGGCTCTGTGCTGATAGCTCGGGCCTGCAGCCTGCTTCGGATTCTGTCTCTCTCTCTCTCTATCCCTTCCCTATTCACGCTCTGTCTCTCTCTCTCTCTCAAAAATAAACATTAAAAAAAAAAAAAAGAAATGCAACATAATTCCATTCAAATAAAGTTCAAAAAACAACCAGAGCTAAACTATTCTATAACCATATTGTGCTGCTTAAAACAAAAGCAATTATATTATTTTCATTTTCATTCTCTTTCTTTCTGACACATGTACCCATACACCACACATACACACATTCACATTCATCCTCAAGGTGAATGATAATTACCAAAATGTAGGCAAAGGCCCCACTTATTCACTAAATACCAAGTGTCTACTATGTACTGAGTATTGTTGTCCACAGGGAGAGAAATATACAAGTCAATCTGAAATTAGAATACACTCTAGCACATCACAATGATTGTATTCAGTGGTTGTGTTTAGGTTCTTTCCTCAGCCTTAGGGTATAACTTGTACCTGATGATGGAATACCAACTTGGTAACTTTTTTTGGTAACATTTTTTCTTTCTCATTTGTGAAACATAATAACCATGACATACAGGTTTTATTGTTTCCTGCTTTTGGCTACTGAAAAGTAATGGAAGTGCAGTATCTCTTTAGATTCATAGCTCTCCTCTTACCTAGTGTGAAGAAAGATCATACTTGTGCTGGAAACTACTTCCTGTGACAAGTCATAATTAAAGAATGTAGCAGGGCCCCTAAAGAGTTGGTGGGCTGCACTTTCATCAGTGGTTGGATACCTTATAACTATCGAAAATTAAGATAAATTCTATTTCTAGAAGTAACATTGCAGGATGCGTCACAAGTTAGAAGATACTTACTATGAGAAGAGTTAAAAGTCAGCCTACATTCTGGGGATATGAAAGTTTAGGATAAGGTACCTTTGTAAATTATTTTTAAGTGAACAATAATAACTCATTTTAATACTGTAACATAAAGCTATAGAGCTACCTTTATTGTAGGAGAATAATTTATATGGATTTGTGCAATGAGAGATGATCTAATATGTATTTAAATGATTTGTAAGGTATCTTTAAAGACATACTCTTTCACTGGTTTTGGTGAAGTAATAGAATTCAGCATTTTACATTCCTCAGATTCATCCCTGGCTAACTTACCAAAATAGGGGGTGGTGAGGGGGAGGGAGGGAGAGAGGGAGGAATGAAGGAAGGAAAGAAAGAAGGAAGGAACTGTATAAATGTTGCTGTAGTGATGGTTAATTTTTTTTTTTAGCTTAGATTTCTATTAGTATATCTGCTTTGCTTTTTTTCTCAAATTTGGTATAATGTAATTTCTACTATAGAGATTGAGTTTACATTCTGTAACCAACCCCTGATAATACATGACTGAAGATCTTTGTTGTAAATAATCCAAACCGGGCAGGAAGGGAGGAAGGAAACTGAAGAAGGAAGCAAAGGACAGGAGGAAAAACACTGTGTCTCTGAAACACAAATAGGTAGTTTGCTTTCTAATTGTAGTTACGTTCTTATTTACTGCATTATTAAATTTGATGAACAAGTTTGTTGAATAAATTTGTATTAAAGTTTGTTACATTATTGAATATTTTGAATATTGAATAGCTAACTTTTGAAAGCCAGCTTAGCTTTTAAAATTCACAGCAAATAGGCTCTATAAAGATTCTTAGTTTCCTAGAACATGAAATTAAGGCTTACTTTAGCAATTCTCTAAGATTTCTAAGTCTAAGCATATGTGATTTATATTTTGAAAGCACATACTCACTCAGCAGTTTGAATCAAAAACTATTAAAGCTTTACATTTTAGGCATGGGCTATACTGTATATTCATAATATTGAAGGTCTAACCATTTAGATTTGTAATCATACTGTTCAGTTTTCTCGGACATCATCCCCATACAAATTGCCCAGCAACTGAGATAATTTACATTTATGTTATTGGATAGTAAAACCTTGGATATTAGATTTCTAAATGAGATATTACCATTGTTCTTGGCTGGTTCATGACTAGTTACCCGGATAACTAAGAATTTTCTGTGGTCTTATTAGCTGATTAGCATAGTTTCCTGTTCTGCACGTATATAACAATATAGTAAAGCTAAGTGGACATGGCACAAAACTAAGTGAACAAATTTTTTTTTTCATTTGAGTTATGGATTTCCTGAAAATTTTTCAAAATTATGAAACTAGAATTTATGAGGCCCTGCTTTGTAAGGTGTGTGTGTGTGTGTGTGTGTGTGTATCATAAAAAATGATATATATTGTTTCATTGTCTAATATGATTCAGCAGCGATTATAAAGATATGACCTTAGTTTCAGTTCTCTTACTAGAAAAAAAAAAATCTTTCACTTACTAACTTCATAGCTGTAACTCCTTTGTGAGCCATTTCTTTTACTGATCCTTTATATTAGGCTTCTGTAGCTGCACTCTCCCGTACGGTGGCCACCAGCCAGATTTGGCTATTAAACAATTGTGAAATGTGGCTTGTCTAAATTAACATGTAACTGTAAGTGTAAAGTGTACTCAGATTTCAGAGATTTGTTGCATAAAAATGTAAAACATTTCACTAATAATTTGTATATTGATAGCATGTTGAGATGCTGTTTTATTGGATTCTATGAAATAGATTATTCCAATTGATTTTTTACGTATTTCTTTTCACATTTTTAATGTGGCTCCTGCTAAATTTAAATATACATTAATGTGGATCATACTTAGGCTCTCATATTTCTATTGGACAGCACTGTTCTAGAGTGTCTCATTGTTTGTATGTGGAAGTCAGATTTAGAAATGCAGATACTCTTTCTTTCATCTCTTTCCATTCCTGCGCTCAGGGGTCAGAAAGTATTCGAAAGCTCTTTATATGTTCCAACAGTTAAGTGACATCTATTCTATGTAATATAGGTGTATACATAAGAGAAGGTATGTTTAACCATCATTTTGACCACTGGTTGTAATGATGAAGTGTATTGGTGTGTTCTACAATGGAGGGAATAAGATGAAACACAAAGTAGCAAGAATTGAGAATGGGAACATGCTTATAGACTATAGAAATGCCATTACAGAGACTCCAGTACTAATATTTAAGAATTATATTTCGTGATCTCGAATTATTCTGTAGGTCAGAAGGTTTTCTTTGATAATAACTAACTTTGAAAAACACTGATAGGAAGATATATTTAGTAGTTTCCAAGCTGAGAAAAAAAAATGTCTACAAAATATTAGTTCCTGTTTTTTCCTCTAATTCAGAATTATCAGTTGTGAAAGAGGAGGTGAAAATTTTCACATGTGATAGTCATACATTCCTAGGACACAGAGAAGTTCTTTAAGCTCCTATATGATGCCAGTGAGAATAATCTTTTTTCTCTGAAAAAGTGATTGTCTCTTTTCCCCATCCCACCCCCATTTCCATGTTTACTTGTTTTATTTTGTTTTGTTTTTCCAAAAAGACATATTTAATGCCCTGCTTAGTTTATTTTCTACTTACTCACTAAATAAGGATTAACAACACTGTTATGTTTTATATTTGAAATTGTAAGGTACGTTTCTTTTTTCTTTTATTTTTAATTTAACTCTTTGTTTTACAGATGAGGGCAGAAGTGCAGTTGACCAAGCAGGTGGTGCACAGATTGTAATTGACCATTTAAGGTCACTGTGCAGTATAACAGATCCCGCCAATGAGAAGCTCTTGACTGTCTTTTGTGGCATGCTGATGAACTATAGCAATGAGAATGGTAAACAAAATTGAAAACTTGCTTTATCTCTGGGGGAAAATTAAAAATCAAACTACAGTACAAACCAAAAATATTTAGAAAAATGATGAACAAAGAATTCATAAGTGGCATATAAAATTAATAACTAGCCAACATTAGATCACAGTGTTTCAAAAATACAGAATGGTCTAATTATTAAATGGGATGAGTTTTTGAAGAGTTACCCATGTTAATTAATACCAAAAACAAAACAACATAAATGGTTTAAGATTTCTCACTGTGCACATTTTAAAAATAACAATATTAAAATAGCTTCACATTTATTACTTTATATTAATGCCAGGAGTAGCTTTAAAACACAAATACTGTCTATATAAGTAAAATTACTTTATCTAGGTACTAGATTTACTTGTAAGAATAGAAAAAAATTTTTGTAATTGTTTTTTTATGTTTATTTATTTTTGAGAGAGAGAGCACACGAGTGGGGAGGGACAGAGAGAGAGGGAGACAGAATCCTAGGCAGGCTCTGTGCCATTAGCACAGGGCCCAACGTGGGGCTTGAACTCATGAAGTGTGAGATCGTGATGTGTGCCAAAATCAGATGCTTAACCAACTGACTAGACTTAGAAAAATAAAAAAATCTGGACTTAGAAAAATAAAATTCAGGGCAATTGCAGTGTCTGATTTTAGAAATTTAATAAATATTTGTCTGTAGAAGTTTCTTTTCTCTGTAAAAACATTCTTAGAACCTAGCAACAAGTGACATGTCAAAATTTTCAGGTAATCTATATAGTCATTAATTAAATGAACATAGAATCAGTGATATGAAAGCTTCACTATACTTTTGAATGTCACAAAAAATGATTCATCTTCTATGAGTTACGGCATGGATCAAACACTCAAATTCTCATCATTTTCTAGACTGTAATATATACATAAGGTCTTTATGGTTTGTTTTATAATGGCATCTTAAGCTGTAGTCTTTGGCAGAGACAGATTTTATTTGCATATTGAACACATTATTCTTTACTTTCATGTGTTCTAGAAACATGTGGACCTTCAGGCATATTTTTCAGTTTTCAGTTTTATTAGTTACAAGTCCAAAGAAATACTCTTAATAATTAAAAAAAAAAAAAAAAGAGAAACATTGATGACAAATGGCTTCTGACATTTGGCCTTGGTGTTGGTGACAACCACAAATGGTAGAGACTGTAACCCTTGTCCCATTGTGTGGAGAGAGTCACTACTCTCCTCTTGCTGGTGGTTTCTATATAGCAATTTGGCCAAATACTGCCAAATCTTTTCATTTGGAGATGGGGTGGACTGAAAATCTGTCTTTTCATGTGATATCTGAGTTTTAAATGTTGGATTATATATGCTTTTTTTTTTTTTAATATTTATTTATTTTTGAGACAGAGAGAGACAGAGCATGAACGGGGGAGGGTCAGAGAGAGAGGGAGACACAGAATCTGAAACAGGCTCCAGGCTCTGAGCTGTCAGCACAGAGCCCGACGCGGGGCTCGAACTGATGGACCGCGAGATCATGACCTGAGCCAAAGTTGGACGCTTAACCGACTGAGCCACCCAGGCGCCCCTATATATGCTTTTTAGCACTGTACAAACTAAACTTAGAATGTGTCCTCAGGTCACATCCTAAGCAGGGGATACCGGCTTTAAACCTTTGAATTAAATTTTCCAACAACAACAATAATAAAATAGTTTTTATTTGTCAAATGTCTGGCCTATTAAACTCAAGCTAGTAACAAATGGTAGTGTTTATAGGGTCAACTACCACTATTTTTTTTTTTTTTTAACCCTGTAGTGGAATCATTTTTGAAAAGAAAATGAACAGGGGAAACAGAAATGATAGAGTCTAGGTAATCTACAAATTGAGGAGCTAGTTCCTAAATAATTGAAATTTGACCATAATAGATATGTATCTGAATTGCATTAAGAACTCATTGGCCAGTTGTTCATGTTCCTTTCTCTTCAACTTCATTTGGGACATCTTGGACACCCATCTTCACTGGGTGTTCCTCTTGGACACCTTGAGAAAGTGGGACAAGTGCTAAATAGGAGAATTGTTTAGAAAGGTAAATGAAAGAAACTAGTCATGAAGCTATTATAGCTGCTTTGGATATAAAGGAATTAGTCTTGTTATGAATTTGAACTCATTGTTTGTCCTTTGAGGAAGCTGTTGTTCAAAATCTATGCAAAAACATATCAAATGGCTAAATGGTCTTTAAAAATATCACTAATTCTAATCCAAAGGAGACTGCAATTTCCTTTGAGTCTCTACAGTAGGATATTACAGCATGTAGACATATGTACTGAGAAGGAAATGATTAACAACATGCAGAGTCCACAGATGAAATGCATAATATATTTGTTTTGTAAGGATAGGCTTTTTTTCTGGTGTGCAAGTATTCCCCAAAAGTAGATACTTTGGAAAACTTGATTAACTTTTCTCAGAAAATTATTGAAGCAGAAGTGTTTTTGTTCCATCATTCTAAAAGCTGCAACTTGAATGCAGCCTCAAAACTTACTAGATAAAATAGAAATACAGTTATCTTTAGTATTTTAAACAAACAGATGCCAAATGTAGAACTATCTTCTTTCCTTTGCTTGTATTTACATTTGTCTCTCATGGGATCATAGTTTGTGAAGTGATTCTTTTTCTCCATAATACTCTTTAACTTATATTCCTTTTCATTTTGCGTAATTATTGTGTCTTTGTTCTGTTGATTACTTTTTCTTCAAAATGCCTGTTTAAAGACTTTCCTAGTTAAATATTAGGTCTTTTTGACTAACTTCAGGTCTTTTGATATTGTGTACCCCTAGATGAGTCACTGAGAAAAAAATAGAGCTTTTTGAAATTCAGGAGACAGTTTTTATTAGCCCTCGAAAATGAGTTCTTCTTATGAGTATTTACTGTTGAATTTCAGTACGTAAGCCTCTTCTAGTTTTTGAGTAGAATAGTTGACTGATAATACCCCCTTGTTACTCTACCAGAAAAATTAACTGTGTCTTTAGACCCAGTAACTTAAGCCTTATTCATAGTTAGGGAGTTGTTACTTTAGCTTCACAGATAAGAATTTTTAAATACAAAGATAAGAAAGTACTGAAAATGGTCACAAAGACCTACCAATATAGTTTCTTTGATGAGAATATTTTCAAATTGTTTATTAGGCCTAAAAGTGAATTGACACAAGACCGAGACCTAAGATAATCTTGATTCCTGTCCATCGGTGGACAACTGTGAGCACATCCAATTTTTAAATACATTAAATAGGGAATAAAAAAAATTTCCTAACCACATGCCAGACAGATATAGTGTGAAAATACCTATGTGGAAAAGGCATTCTGGTACCCTTTGATAAAGCTGTATAAAATTCAAGGTTCATGAAATTTTAAACTTTTTGAACCAGCTCAAGACTATATACACTTTTAAACTATGAGCTGGATATATTCTTTTGTTTCCCCATTGGTGAAGCAATTAAAATTTTTATACCCAGACTGGTAAGTATGGAGTATCTGAATAGAAAAAGTTATAATTGCTTAGCCAGAAAAGTTGTATCCATAATATTATATAAATCAAATCATGTTTACATAAAATAAGACAAAATTTTTGTTTAGGAAAAATCATTTACAATTTATCCTTTTGGGAAAAATCATACCTGTTTTTCACATGGCAGAAAAGCACTCTTCAATTCTGTTGCCCTCCAAAATAGTCTGAGTGTTCGACAGTTGTGGTTATAGTAAAGCATGTTGACAATTTGATAATCAATTTGAGGAAATGTGCTGAGCTTCCTATATTTTCTTCATCTAGTTATTATTCTATAAATAAGAAACCTAAGCCTATTATTATGGATATTTTTGTATCTCATTAGTTTCTTGGATATCTTTTTTTTCTAGCATTGTCTACCCAATACCAAAACATTGCAGTGAAGACTAAATATTTTGTTCAGATCTATTTTCAAATATAACACCATTTTAGCATATAGTATACAGTTGGAAAATATTTATTGACTTTTCTGGAAATTTAGTATTGTCTAAAATTTTTTTATTAGAAAAATCAATACTTGGAAGAAAAATGGGTTTTTGGAATGCATTTTCTTTATTCTATCAGAAGATGATAATCTCTTGTCTACTGTATTAGTTGATATTCTCTGTTCACATACATGGCAGCAGCAGAAAGTGGCATTGAAAACATCCTGATAATAATGCCAAATCTGTCATCAAAAATTTACTCTAGGTGATCCACAAATTTAATAAATCTGAAAGTTGATTGCAATTTGAATACAAACAAACCAGTAATCTAAAGCAAAGCACCAGTATAATTTAATACTTTGTTGACAAATCTTTTTGTGGTTACCATTTTTATTATCTTACATGTACTATGTAATAACCATGATTAATCAGTAAATATCTCTTAGAAAACTCTGTAATTGAGAAAGTAATTTTTTTTTCTTAATATACCTATGCTAGAGACATAAAATACAGTGAAAACTCTGTTACAATTCTTAGGAAAATTATTGGTGGTAAGCAATAAAACAAGGACTGAAGTGACTTGTTTCACATAATCTGTGCCATAAGAGAGAAGAGTAAAGGAAATAAACTTGCCATCAAGAAAGGAAAAATTAGTTTCTTTCTAAAATGATTAACATAATATACACAATTTATGACTGGCTTCTTCATGTGACCTATATTATATATGTGATGTGTGTGTATGTGTGTGTGTGTGTGTGTGTATATATATATATATATATATATATATATATATACACACACACACACACACATATAATCAATTAAGGAATATGATGTATATTGGATATATAGGATATCAGTTTGAGGATATGATATGTATGCATATATATCGTATATATGTGAATATATATATGATTTTTACAAATAGAGTTGATTTTTCTCTAAAATCTTAATAACTCCCTGTTATTGAAAGAGTAATTTCTCTTTTTTGTGGTTTCTAAAAATCTCTCTGGGATACTCTTAGGATAATTCTCACATTAATTTACAGCACAGACTCACGATAACTGAACTATGATTGAAGGGAGGCTGTGCAGTTTAGGAAATGCAACTCAAATGCAAGGGTATGTTGTTGGAGCTAACAATTGAATTTAAGCATTCAGCCTAGTGCATAAATTCAGTTCTTTAAAATAGGCCTGTAAAGCATTTTCTCTCCTCTAAGTAAAGATTACTTTATACATAATTAATTTTAGCTGCTACCTTCATTTCAACCATTAGCAACAATTTCACAATTTTAATCATTTTCCTAGTGAAATCAGTCCAGTAATTTGCCTTACTTGATTTTTCTTCACATTTAAAATAAGAAGAAAAGAAATTAATAAGGAATAATCCTGATTAAAAACTAAAAAGCACTTTGGTGTGAGCGACTTATCTATATTTACATTTTGGTATTACTTCATTACAGGTAAAAAAAGGATACTACTTCCTAGATGTTAAATGTTTAGAAAATGATTTGCTTTGCATGAGTGAGGAACTATTTCTGCAATTTATTTACCATGGGTACAAGCTAATTAATGATTACATATATTTTCTAAATACTAACAAATTTTTCCCTAACTTTAAGGTAAAAAAAAAATCAAAATGTAAAATTTTATCTTTGCAATTTATTGTCTTTTATTCCCTTAATTATATTGATTTTTCAGTATACCATTTTCAGTGTATTTTGTGTTCATTTTTTTTCCTCTGTTTATAAAGACCTGGAAGATGTGCTTTTAAGCTCACATTCTTTAAAGTCCTGTTTGTCAAATTAAAGTATTCTACTAATGTTAAACAAATTGTGTTAAAGACTTTTATTATGCACCTAAAAAGTTTTTAGGCTTTAAAAACTTTTGTAGAAGATTTCTGAATTTCCACTGTTTGTCCAACAGAGCATTCAAATTTACTCACCCGGTTTGCACTCATGAAGTTCTGCTACGAATGTCATTTTAAACAAATTATTTCACTGAAGGGCAGAGCAGTTAGTTTTTCTTTTGCCTCCTGTTAATTTGTGTATTAACTTGGACCTATTACACTAGCTTAGCTTTTCATCATACTCCTTCTGAAAAATTACTAAAATGCTATTACTTAAGATAGGGTAAGAACTTGGTTTTTAGTAGAAGTGTACCAAATGCACATTTGGTTTAATTCCACATGGTCAAGTAGTGGCATTATTTAGCTTTGACCATTATAGAATGAACTTCTGAATGTAAGAATCTGAAATTTTATCAGAAAAAAAAATGAAATGATTCATACTTTTTTTGTTAATGATTTAAATTTTGGCATTATGGTACAGAAATAATACTTTCTTAGTATTTTCAGCTTCTAGATTTTTCCTATATCATAATAGTACATTTATAATTGTGATACTAAATAGGTAACACAGTTTTAACTGAGGGCAGTAGAGTAACAAAATATGTTTGTGATTCCTCATTCTCTAGCATGTTTTTCTTTATTTGCTTCATGTCTGGATTGAAGATGATTAATTGTAGATATTATTGAATATCATTTTCAAGATTTTCCTCATAGTAAAAGTTTGAGGTGACAGAGGTGGGTTTCTGATTTTAATTCATCCTCACAAGATATAAAGAATTTCCAATTTGGGCTTTCTGAAAGATTCATGGCCTGAATGAAATTAAGTAACTAAAAATTAAAAGCAGTTCCTAATATTTATTATTGTAAATTCTAAAGAGGATACTCTAATCTCTATTATTGTGCCTTAATTTAATTTTTATATTTGTATATTTGTCACCATCATTAGTTATTGCCACATTTTAAATAGCGCAATGTAAATATACATTTACATTTCAGCTGACTGACAGAATTTCAGCATATGAAGCACAGAGGGAGATTTTCTCTACACGTGAAATGCTTCCCAAATTTAAAAATGAGTATTTAGAGTAACAGTAAAACTGAAAGACCAGGCCTTGTTTTTATTCTTGACGTTACTGTACCAGTTGAAATATGATGGTGTCAGGCACATGATTATTGGCCACATACAGGTTTGTAGGTGCCAGAAGTGACATTGGAGTAAGTTTTCAGGTGTTTGGCCTTCTAAGAGCTAAGGCTAAAGCCAGGGATAAATGATGGAATTTGTCCACATAGCCATCTTTAATGTGGGGCTACTTACAATGTCTGCCTAGAGAGAAACTCAAGGCAGAGAGGTATCATATGTAAATTCTTTTGTATAAAAAGTAGTAATCCTGCTTTCTAACTACCAGTAAAATCCAGCCAACATCAAACTGCCTATATTTTGTTAACTGAAACATTTTTAAGTAAATACTGTTTGAAAGATGGATATTGGCCAGAAATCAGAAATCTTGTGTTATGTAGATATATCTTGTTAACACAGTTTGTGCATTGCAAATAACTTCAGTATAATTTTAAAGTGTGGAAACTTAGTATAATGCTCCAGGGTAACTAGCAATATTTGTTTGGGTTTTTTTTAAGCTAGTAAATCCTTTTGTAAAACAAAAGACTTTTTGTTTTTAAAGATACATGTTCATAAGATATACATGTTGTGATGTACATTAACCTGGCATTTAGTTTGATTTGCTATACAAAAATGTAGGCTTAAATTTTCACCTACTATGGATGTGGCCTTTCTCTCAGCAATGAGAACAGAGACAGGATACTTTTCTTCCACTAAGAGCTGCTTAAGCAGCAGCTGGTAGTAGTCCTCTTAAAACAAAA
Source organism: Panthera tigris (assembly GCF_018350195.1). Classification (NCBI taxonomy): domain Eukaryota; kingdom Metazoa; phylum Chordata; class Mammalia; order Carnivora; family Felidae; genus Panthera; species Panthera tigris. The sequence continues at coordinate 122,493,394 of NC_056663.1, read as the reverse complement.
CAAACAAAACAACAAAAAATTTTAACCTTTGAAAGACAGTTTTCTTCAGTCAGAGTAGACATACTTTGTAGAATTTCCTTTTTAGCAGTATCCATTATAACAAGAGTGAGCCTAGGAGAAAAAAATTAGTCTACTATACTAGATTGAGACATATTCATTCTAGATGTCATTGGATTGAGAAAAGTAAATGGGTAGGTGTCTTAAGAGTAATAAACCATTTTTCCTTTTTGTGATTCTGCTTTGGGGATTTTGCTGTTGCTATTGTTTTACATTATACTCACTCGTAATTTTGTCATTTCTCTAAAACTTTTACAAAAAAAAAGGGAAATTTTACTCTTGTAGAGACTCTTGATTTTCAGAACCCAGAAAAAACTTTTGAATTCTTTTCTGTTTTTTATTAACTGTTAAAAAGCAAGAATTGTGTAAAGGTATTGCTTTAAACCTCCATGATTCTCAGTACTAATGAATCTTGATTCTCTGTTTTTTTTTTTCATTGAAATTACTGTTTGTCCTTGAAATGCGTAACCTAGGGCTTAAATTATAGGGATAATCCAGGTGTAGAACACATAATGCATGTTTTTGTTTAAAAAGAGCTTTTAAAATTGAAGTTAATTTTAAACACATGTATTTTTATTTTTTTATATGCTCAACACTAGGTTTAGAATAAAAGTTCTCCACTTTCCTGACCAATCAGCAAAAAAATACTAAGTAATAAGTAACTGAAAAGGAAGTCTACTTATTCCTGCACATGTGTATGTGTAAAGTTTTTAACCATGAATCATCCTCTTGGTAGCTGTAAAGTCAGTTTCCTTTTCACTATTATATTCACTACAACTTGTTTAAACTTATCATTTCTATTCACTGTTTTACATCATTTTTAATTTTTGTAGCCTTTTTTGGAAGTATATATATGCCAATAGTTAGGTGCACTTTCTTCAGTCTTTATTCTTAAATGGCTTTTATCCAATTTGTATTACAACTCTTCATCAAGATTTATATTTGCTTGTTTTTGTTGTTTCAGCTGTATATAATTCACTTGATTGTAGATGGGGTTTTTATGCAAGCCTGTAAATAGGAATATTGTACTCTTTATACTATGAATAGTATACATACTATTTATACATACTAATGTAGCGACTATGTATTTTGAGTTGTGTATATCTTATTTGACACAGTTTCATCATTAAATCCTGTTTACCAATAAGTTTAATCTTGTAACATTGTCTATAAGGGCCTTTTCTTGTAAATAAGGTAAACATGTGTTACAGTCTTCTTAAACTAATTCTTTATAGTAATTGATCAATGTAACTTCAGTTGAGTTACTGGGATTCTTTTCTGGACCTATAATCTATCTATACCAATGTTTTAAACATTAAACTTAAAACTCAGGGGGAAAAAGGTTCTTCAACTTAAGATCTTCTCTCCAGATCTCCATTCTTTGGAGTTTCCATGAGTGTGACCTGAAGAACTTGGAACCATTGAAATTCAAATGTAGGTAGGTAAGTGTTCACACCAGCGCATGCGTTGATTGCCTTATATCTCTTTGTATATGCATCTGTATTGCACCCCCTCAGTGCCTTTCTTCCTCTTCCTCCCCATAGATCATGTAGGGCCTGTGTCATCTTGATATTTTGTAATTCTGTATTTTGGTCAGTATTTGTCTGTGATGTGTGTCAGGAGCAGTTTTTAAAAGTCTTCAGACGTTTATGACATCGTGCTGTCTAAAGACTGTCTTTCACACATAAGTGTTTGCTATGTACGAGCCTGGGTTGCATTTTGTGAATTGTGTTTGTTGAGCTCTGATAAACATTCCCCTGGAGTTGCTGGTATTCATTGAAGGATACAAAACTTCTCAGTCTTGGACTGTTTCACTCTTTCAATTCTAGAGAATGCGAACCATTTCTGGTTCTAAGAATTTTTTCCAGTTAGTCTTTGATTTAAAAGTCATACTCCTGATAACCATTCTTAATAACATGAGCGTGTCACCTTCTATCCTTTGAAGACCATTCATAAGCTTTCTTTGGGCAATAAGAAAAAGTGATTAAACTTCATCATTTGCTTCCAGCAATAAGAATTAATACCAATTTATTCCACACAATTTATTCTACTTAACCCCCACCCCACCCTCCAAAAAACTGTTGCTAGCTAACATACTAAGTTGTAACTGAAATAGGCAAATAGACCCAATCATGGAATAGTCCCCTAAGCTTAAGTAGAATTTCTACCCAAATAAGCAAAATAGGATGTTCAGGTGCTTAATGTAATTTTGGTTAAAATATCTGAACACCAAAATCTAGTATTCCTACCATGCTTTTAATTTTTATTTCTTCTCCTGTTATCTCATCTGCCAAGCACATCATTGAATTTCAGAATCTCTATTCCATGTTTTGTTTTATTTTCAATCTCCTCTAAAAGGTAGGTAATCCTTTGGCAGTGGTTCTTAAACTTTTGGTCTCTGAACTCTTTTAGACACTTAACAATTACTGAAGACCCTATAGAACTTTTGTTTATAAATATGGACTATTAAAAAAATGAACTATATCTATCAATATCTACCATATTAGAAATTCAAATGGAAACAGTTTTAAAAATTATTTAATATTGCATATTAAAATAATAGCTCATGTTACCGCATCTTTTTATGCAAAATAACTTCAATTTTAAAAATATTGCTGGGGCACCTGACTGGCTCAGTCAGTAGAGCATATGACTCTTGATCTGAGGGTCATGAGTTCAAGCCCCACCTTGGGCATGCAGCCTACTTAAAAATTAAATGCAAAATTAAATATATTGCTGAGAAGAATAGCATTTATTTTACTGTGAATGTGTGCTGCAGAAGAATATGATGACTACCAACACAATTTGGTGCCACCGACTGGGTCATAATAAAGCCCAGCGGTTTTACCCACCATTGTTTTTGTACCATTGGGTAAATATCAATACAGTGAAAAAGGCACATAAAATCTTGGTATTTTTATGAAAGTAGTTTTGATTCTGTGATCCTCTGAAAGGGTTTTAGGGACTCCATTTTGAGAACCGTGTTCTAGGATGCCTGCTTATCTTGAAATGAAAATTTGTATCAATCTGTTTGAGTAAAGTTTTTTTTTCCTCATTTGGGCCTTCATTATCCAGGGAGAATGACTTGCCTGCAGTTGGTATAAACAGACGTTAGAGTTATTTTTTGAGTATAATTTTTGTTTTAGTTAGCCTCATAGAAGTGGATATAAAAGAAAACACCCAAGTGATCAAAAATGGGTATGTCCATTGGATGACTATATAATTTTTCTCTTTACTTGTGTGTGGTATGTGTGTTGTATGTGAGTATACAATTAATTTGGCTCCTGGGTAGCTTTGAAACACATTTTCCCAAAACAAAGTGATTTTCATGATTTGTGGCGATTTTCATCAAATGCCATTGGGCTATACTTTTTCTCCTGATCTACTATAATTTCAAATATTATTGCTTCAATTTGTATGCCAAAGATTTTATGAAACTATGCAACATTTCTTAACTTTTTGCCCCTCATTTCCCTGGAACCAAAATTCATACCTTACAAGCAGTCCAAGAAAGTGGTAGAGATGCCAAGTTAGGAGAATATGAAGAACATCCTCTTCTAAGTGGCATTCTCCTATTGAGTTATCTCCTTCATAGCATTTGTTATTCCTCTGATGTCCCTGGACTGTTGGATTTGTATAGTTTGTACCAACAGTACTGAGGGGGTGTGTGATGCTTACATATATGCAGACATACAGTGGAGTTTGACTCACACTCAATGCATGCGCTAGTGCTCACGCTTACATACCTGAAATTTAATGATTCAACAGCTCTGCAGTATTTGAAGAGGTAGTCAAAATGAGTAAATAAATAAATGAAAGTTAAAAATACTGCTAAGGAACAAAGATCTGCAAAGGTGATCCAATAATAAGGAACTTACTGGTAAGTAATCAAAATAATTTCTAACTTGGAAGGCTTATTGGTGCATGATCATTACAAATACTGTGGCCACAATACAAGTTTTCTGCCAGTATAACACTTAATACTATACCTTATAAGTAATTTAATAATACCTTATACCTTATAAGATAATTTAATAGTGTGAATCATTCATCAGTTGCTGAGTTGTATAAGAAGAAAATATTTAGCATCAAAAGCATAAAAACATCATTTAGTTGAATATATTCTTTTATTTCTGTCTCCTTTTATAACAGATTTCATAACTCCATTGCAAAATTTGAAATTGTTTCAGATTTTTTGAACTCTAAATGTAAACTTCCCTTTTTCTCAGGGCTGTTTTCTTGTTTTGGTGATAGGCCCCTTTCTAAGATAGATGGGCCCCCAACAACTGAACCAGATACTATGCATACACTCATCAGTTTTCAGGGTGATAAGCCTCTGTTGGCTGTCTCTTCATACTTTACGCTGAAAATAGGAAAAATTAACCACCGAGACTGCCAGGCATACAATCAACTGGAACGTGAGGCAGCTCAAGGGCCTTCCTGTTCTTATCTGACAATCACCCAACTGCCTCCTTATCTATTGGTTAAGAACTATAAAGAGTGATGAAGGGTTATTAGGCAAACTGTCAAGGGATGCATGCTAAAAGGAAAATGTGTTTGTAATAAACAGGATTTTTATCTTTAGATTCCCAATAGGGAACTTAAAAGAATTTGGAGAAAATTATTATCTTAAAAATGGCATATAATTTTTAAAAAATTTGAAACCATTCTTGTATCTTTGGGTGAAACAGTTATTAATAGTGTTTTGCATAAGCATGTGTTGATGTTTTTCTTAGCTTATTCTGAGAGGCAGTACTTTTGGTTTTCATTTGGTTTATTTACCTTCAGCTTTGGTACAGGTATTCTATCATAATTGTTCATGAAGACCATTGTGGAAATCCAAGGCATATTAAATACTTTAAAACCAATTAGTTTCTTAGAAAATGAAGGCAAACAATGATGACAAAGCTTATTGATCTCATTCTCTTCACCTCTCAAGCCAAATTTTCCTTTCTTTACTAAGGTGCTTGTCACTATTACTAAAGAAAACGTTGAAAAGAAAAATATTTTAAGTAATACATTTTTTCCTTGTTAAAACTACTTTCCTTCCTAGCAGTCATCGAAGAACGCTCTGGTGCAAATGATCAAAATAATTTTTGTGTATTATATATACTTTTCATTATTATGAAGCAACTATTTTTAAAAGATTCTAAGATTCTGTCTTCTCTTGGTCTTTATTAAATTGGTTTCTCTATGCTTTTCATATAGTCTGATTTCCTATAATACAAATATTACTTTGACTAACATTTTCACTTAACAACCAGCGGTAATGTTTAATTATTTATGCACTTTTAAAGCCTGCTCTACAAAAGTATAAGACCCTGTTTTAAAAAAATGATTTGACACATTATTTATTTCATTTCTAAATTTCCTTTAATCATTGAAAAGATTCAAAACTCAGCTCTTGTGAACTAATGTTTTAAAATGTTTCAGATAATTATATGGATGAACTTAATCTTGTTTTACTGTACTTGAAATAGTATTGAGTTTGCAATAGGGAGAATAAGGTGTTTTCTTCTTACTAATGTCCATTTGATACATAAACACTTCTGTTTGTTTGTTTGTTTCTTACAGATTCCCTTCAAGCTCAGCTTATCAATATGGGTGTTATACCTACCTTAGTGAAATTACTGGGCATCCATTGCCAAAATGCAGCTCTTACAGAAATGTGTCTTGTTGCATTTGGCAACTTAGCAGAACTTGGTAAGTCCTAGCCATGAACCACAAATGTAATTCACTTATCAGTGTACTTACAATAAATTTTCCTTTAGATGTGAACACCCGAAGATCCACGTAGATTGTTTTTTGGCAGCATTTGGCTTGCTTCAGTGTTTAAAAAAGTAGATCCAATTATATTTTATGATTGAATTGTTTGTAATTGGAGCTGCTTTGCTTCCCTCATTGTTTTATTTATCAAAATTTAAAATTTACACTTGTATATTATTCATTAGAGTCAAATATTTAAAATGATTTCCACTTGACTTTAGTATTCTTATATGAGGGACAGTCTTGAAATCAAGTATTGTATTTCCAGGACAAAAATAAAGTCGGTAATTTATTACATTTTATATAAACTATTTGTTCATCAGGTAAAAAGGAGTCTAGCAGACTAAGGCTTTCCCCCTCTTTTTACAAAATCCATCAAAATGAGAGAGGACTTTTTTATAAAAATATGTTTATAACAGCGTTAGAAAATATTCTGAGAACTCCTTGAAAATCAGAAGGCAGATGGAAGCAGACCAGCCCAGTCATAACAGAGAAGGGGACTGATGACTCCAGCACCCCTATCTCTTTTCTCTGTTTTATTTTTCTCTGTATCATTAATGATACTCTTCTTTCTGGCCTCCCTTCCCATGATTCTTGATATAAAGTTACAATTCCTGGTCTGAATCTACCCCCACAACCATATTCATAATAAATTTCATATTCTGGGAACAATGAAGCCAAATGATGTTTTGTCATAACTAAATATAACAGCTAAAGCAAATTCTATTAATCATACCCATTTTATACATAAATAAACAGAAGCACCAGGACTCTAACCTTGGATTTTCTAACTGAAAGCTCACGTTCTTACATACTGCATATTAAAGTCTTGATCTCAGTACTTTACTTTTGCATTGACTTCAAGTGAAAGGAACAGAGATTATTTATCAGAGCTAAATTTTAAAAGTCTTTTTTTTTTTCTTAAAAATAGCAACATGTTTAGATTTAATTTCTTTTCATGAGACAGCTAGATTTTTTTTAGCATTGATGACACACAGTGTTAAAAGTCATTCTTATTCAGTGGGTCATCTCCTGGTATTTATGAATGTTCTTGTCTTCTATTTTCTTCTGCTTTTCTTCTTTTTCATACTGTCTCATTATTTCTATCATTCACGTAAGACCAAGAATGAAAGAACATTTATTCATTGTTTTACAAGATATTAAAATGGGTTGTCAGTTTGTGTTTGGTATACTGTATAGAAATAAAACAGAAGTCATGTTATAATCCCTGATAATGTCATAATCTTTGTAACAGAAGCATAAACATCATTTAATGTGTGTTGCCTGTATTAAGGTATCAGAATTTATTTGGGAGATTGCATAGACCACCTCAATTCAGCCTCCTCTCCCTGGCCTTTACTAAAAGATGGATATACACTCAATTAGTTCGGTCCGATTTCATAGTCTATTTCCAGTTGTTACTGCCTTTACCCCATTTGGAGGACAAAAGGATAACCAGCTGTTACTGCCTTTACCCCATTTGGAGAACAAAAGGATAAAAGAGAAATATTCCTTTACATACTAAGACGTCTAGAGTTTATATCATGTCTGTTATGTTCATGTACTATCTAGGTTATATGTCAATACTGAAGTAGAACCTTATGCCCCAGAATACTTTTCTTCTTTTCAGTGTGTGCTTTATTCCCCATGAGTTAAAAAATTGACATAGTATTATTTTTATCAGCATAGGGTAAATATCAAGTTCCTATCATATTTGTATTACAGACTTCTGAATATGGCATATCACTATATGCTAGGGTTACTTTTTGTCAAAATTTTTAAATAAAAATGTTAAACAGCAGAAATTTTTGTGGTTTTTCCTCACAAAACATATAGCTTAAAGACAAAATATAAAATAATTCAATAAGTACAATCTATTATGGAATTGGGGACAAAAAAAGGAAAATGCAGCTCTGCCTTTTTGTTCTCGTTGAACCCTAGTTTATGTACACATAATTTTTTTATATTCACAATTATAGCATGAATACAGTTTTAAAGTTTGCATTCTTATCTAATATTATAGATTAAGTATGGGATTTTTTCCCTTTTTATTTGGTTCCAAAATCTTCTATAAAGAAAATTTTCTGCTTAAAATACTAGGATTTTGAGGGTAGAGATGTTAGCATAAAAACTTGAGTTTAATTTCACTTCCTTCTGGAAACTAAAACTTCAGTAAAGGGATACTTTTTAAAAGGCTTAAATTTTCAAGGAAAGGGGGAAAAAAGGGAGGGGAGGGGATAACAAAAACATTTTAGGACCTGGGAAGAAATACCAGCAATAACTTGTGTTTTTAGCAATACTTTGATATCTTAATCCTGAATTGGAAAGCCAAGAAGTAACCAATTTGCTCTTTGGAATCTTCAAAAGGATCAGAATTTGGTGGTATGAAAATGTTATTCTCTTTCCTCTTTCTTGTTCTCTCTCTCTTTCTCTTTCCCTCTTTCTTTTTCTTTCTGTCTCTCCTCCCTCCCTTCCTTCCTTCCTTCCTTCCTTCCTTCCTTCCTTCCTTCCTTCCTTCCTTTCTTTTTCTCTCTCTTTCTCATTCATTCATTCATTCATTCGTTTAAATCAAACGTGTTTATGGGGATAGTTTCCTACTCATCGTGATTCAGGGTGCTTTTAGTGCTGCTTCCATCTGAAGGAACACCCTTCTGTAAGCCTTGCTTTTCCTCCCATAGACTGGCAAAGGACAGTAGAGCAGCCAACACAAACAAATTCCTTTTGGGCATGGATGTTTTGGATACTAACCCTTTAATGGATTTGTCCTTTGCAAATATCTTCTCCCATTCTGTAGGTTGCCTTTTAGTTTTGTTGATTGTTTCTTTCACTGTGCAGAAGCTTTTTATTTTGATATAGTCCCAGTAGTTTACTTTTGCTTTTATTTCCCTTGCCTCAAGAGACTTTATCTAGAAAAATGTTATTACAGTCAGTATTAGAGAGATTACTGCCCATGCTCTCTTTTAGGATTTTTATGGTTTCAGGTCTCACATTTAGGTCTGTAATCCATTTTATGTTTATTTTTGTGTGTGGGAAAGAAAGTGGTCCAGTTTCACTCTTTTCCATGTGGTTATCCAGTTTTCCCAACATCATTTGTTGAAGAGACTTTTTCCTATTGGTTATTCTTTCCTCCATTGTCGAAGATTAATTGACCATATAATCATGGGTTTATTTGGGGGTTTTCTCTTCTTTTCCATTGATCTATGTGTCTATTTTTATGCCAGTACCATACTGTTTTAATTTTGTAATTACTTTGTAATATAACTTGAAGTCTGAGATTTAGATACTTCCAGTTTTGTTTTTCTTTTTCAAGCTTTAGCTATTCGAGGTCTTTTGTGGTTCCATACAAATTTAAAGATTGTTTATTCTATTTCTGTGAAAAATAGTATTGGTATTTTGATAGGGATTGCATTAAATGTATCGATTGCTTTGAGTAGTATAGACATTTTAACCATATTTGTTCTTCTAACCCATGAACATGGAATGGCTTTCCATTTCTTTGAATGGTCTTGAATATCTTTCATCAGTGTTTTACAATTTTCAGAATACAGGTCTTTCACCTTCTTGGTTAAGTTTTCTCCTAGATATTTCATTGTTTTTAATGTAATGTACATGGATTATTTTCTTAATTTCACTTTCTCTTGTTTCACTATTAGTGTATAGTAATGCAACAGATTCCTGTACACTGATTTGTATCCTGCTACTTTACTGAATTCATTTATCAATTCTAGTAGTTTTTTTGGTGGAGTCTTTAGGGCTTTCTATATATAGTATCATGTCATCTGCAAATAGGGAGAGTTTTACTTCTTCCTTACCTATTTGGATACCTTTTATTTCTTTATGTTGTCTAATTGCTGTGGCTAGGACTTTAGTACTATGTTGAATAAAAGTGGTAGAGTAGAATCCTTGCCTTATTCCTGACCTTAGGGGAAAAACTCAATTTTTCACCATTGAGTATTATGTTCACTTTGGTGTTTCATATAAGGCCATTATTATGTTGAGCTCTAAACTTACTTTGTGGAAGGTTTTTATAATGAATGGATTTTCTACCTTATCAAATGCTTTTTCTGCATCTATTGAAATGATCATATGTTTTTTTATCTGCTCTCTTATTGATGTAACATATCATACTGATTGTTTTGCAAATATTGAACCATGCTTGCATCCCAAGAATAAATCCCACTTGATCATGGCGTATGATTTTTTTAAATGTATTTTTGGATTCAGTTTGCCTAATGTATTGTTGAGGATTTTTGCATCTATATTCATGAGAGATATTGACCTAGAGTTCTCTTTCGTTGTAGTGTCTTTATCTTGCTTTGGTATCAAGGAGATACAGGCCTCCTAGAATGAATTTGGAAGATTATTTCCTCTTTTGTTTTTTGGAATAGTTTGAGAAGAGTGGGTATTAACTCTTGTTTAAATGTTTGGTAGGGTTCACCTGTAAAGCCATCTGGTCCTGGACCTTTTTTTGTTTGGAGTGTTTTGATGACTGCTTCAGTTTCGTTGCTGTTAATTGGTCTGTTCAAATTTTCTATTTCTTCCTGCTTTAGTTTTGGTAGGTTATATATTTCTAGGAATGTATCCATTTCAATTTGTTAGAATACAGATTTTCATAATATTCTGTTAGAATTATTTGTATTTCTGTGGTGTTGGTAGTTGTTTCCCCTCTTTCATTGGTAATTTTATTTGGACCCCTCTCTCTCTTTTTTTTTTTTAATGAGTCTTACTAGAGGTTTTTATCAATTTTGTTGATCTTTGCAAAGAACCATCTCCTGGTTTCATTGATCTGTTCTATTGTTTTTTGTTGTTGTTTGTTTTGTTGGCTAGTTGGTTTCTACATCATTTATTTCTGCTCTAATCTCAATTATTTTCTTCCTTTTGTTGGGTTAGGCTTTTGTTTGTTCTTTTTCTAGATCCTTAAGGTGTAAGGTTAGGTTGTTTATTTGAGATTTTTCTCTCTTCTTGAGGTAGGCCTGTGTTGCTATAAACCTCCCTCTTGGAGCCACTTTTGCTGTATCCCAAAGATTTGGGACTATTGTGTTTTTGTTTTCATTTGTTTTCATGTAATTTTTTATTTCTTCTTTGATTTCTTGGTAGACCCATTCATTGTTTAGAAGCATGTTATTTAACTGCCATGTATTTGTGTTCTTTCCAGATTTTTTCTTGTGGTTGATTTCTAATTTCAGAACATTGTGGTCAGAAAAGATGTATGGTATGACTTTGATTTTTTTTAAAACGTTGAGATTTATTTTGTAGACTAATATGTGATCTATTCTGGAAAATGTTATATATGCACTTGAAAAGAATGTATGTTTTGCTGTTTTAGGATGAAATGTTCTAAATATGTCTTTTACATCCATCTGGTCCAGTGTGTCATTCAAAGTCACTCTTTCCTTGTTGATTTTCTGTGTGGGTGATCTGTCCATCAATCTAAGTGGGGTGTTAAAGTCCTCTACTATTACTGTATTACTATCAGTTAGTTCTTTTAAGTTTGTTATTAACTGTTTTATATATTTGGGTGTTTCCACGTTGGGTGCATAAATATTTACAATTGTTATATCCTCTTGTTTGATTGTCCCCTTTACTATTATATAGTGTCATTCTTTGTCTCTTGTTACAGTCTTTGTTTTAAAATCTATTTTGTCCAATATAAGTATTGCTTTGCCGGCTTTCTTTTGACAGCCATTTGTATGATAAATGTTTCTCTATCCCCTCACTTTCAATCTGCAGGTGTGTTTTGGTCTGAAATGATAAGCAGCATGTAGTTGGGTCTTGTTTTTTAATTCACTCTGTCACCCTGTGTCTTTTGATTGGAGCTCTTAGTGCATTTACATTCTAAGTAATTATTGATTATTGCTATTTTGTTACTTGTTTTGTGGTTTCTGTAGATTCCCTCTTATCCTTTCATCTTGTGCTCTCTTTCATTGTTATCTTTCTTTAGTGATATACTTGGATTTCTTTGTCTTTATTTTTTGCATATCTATTAACTGCTCTTTGATTTGAGATTGCCATTAGGTTTGTATATAATCTCTTCTGTGTATAGCAGTCTATATTATGTTGGTGGTTACTTACATTTGAGTCGTCACTTCTCTCCCCACCACAATTTTAATGTATGGTGTCATACTTTACATCCTTTTATTTTGTGAGGCCCTTGACTGTTTTTTACAGAAATATTTATTTCTACTGTTTTTGCGTTTTTTTATTTATCATACTCTAATTTACAGTTTTTCCTTTTTCACTTGAAGAGTCTCATTTAATAGTTCTTGTAGACCTGGTTTAGTGTTCATGAACTCCTTGAGAAACTTTTCATCTCATTCTATTCTGAATTATACCCTTGCTGAATAGAGTATTCTTGGCTGCAGATTTTTCCCTTTCAGTACTTTGAATGTATCATGCCACTCCCTTCTGGCCTGCAAATTTTCTGCTGAAAAACCCACCGATGGCTCTATGGGGTTTTCCTTGCATGTAACTGTCTTTTCTCTTGCTGTTTAAAAATTTTTTCTATTGATCACTACTTTTTGGCATTTAATTACTGTGTGTCTTTGTATGGACCTCCTCAGGTTGAATTTTTCGAGGGAATCCCTGTGCCTTCTTAATCTGATACCTGTTTCCTTCCTCAGATTAGGGAATTTTACAGCTATTATTTCTTCAGATAAATTTTCTGCCACCTTATCTCTCTCTTTTTCTTTTGAGATCCCTATAATGTGGTTGTTATCACACTTGATGTAGTCAGAGTTCCCTAAGACTCTTCTCAATTTGTAGAATTTCCTTTCCTTTGCTCAGCTTGGTTACTTTCCATTACTGTCTTCTGGGTCGTTAATTCATTTCTCTGCTTCATCTAACCTGGTATTTATTCCATCAAGTCTATTTTTATTTCATTTACTGTGTTCTTGATCTCTGATTGGTTCTTTTTAATCTCTGTGTTAATGGTCTTACTGATGTTCTCCACTCTTTTCTCCAGTCCAGTGAGTATCTTTATGATCATTAAATTCTCTATCAGGCATATTACTTGATATCTGTTTCATTTTGGTCTCTTGCTGTGGCTTGATCCTGTTCTTTCATTTGGGAGATGTTTCTCTGTCTCCTCATTTTGTCTGACTTTGTGTGTCTGTTTCTGTGTGTTAGGAAAGTCGGCTACTTCTCTTTCTCTTAATGATATTAGTCTTATGAAGAAGTGGTCCTGTAGTGCCCTGCAGTTCAGTGTCCCCTGTTCCCCAGGGCCTGCACTTCAAGGACAATCTCTTATGTGTGTTGCATGTGCTCTGCTGTTGAGTCTTGGCCTCTTTTTCCTTCATTCTAATTATCTACAGAGTCTCTCTATTGTATGCAGTAAGGTGTGTGGTGGTCAGCTTACGAAACACCTGCCCCTGCTGGGACTGAGGTCCTGCAAAATGAGCAGGTCAGGAGATATGTTATTGCGAGGGTTTGTACTGGTTTTCTGGGTAGGGAGTGGATAACGCTGGGACTGAGGTGAGCATGACTGAGAAGGGTGGATCTTGACCAACGTGTTAGGGAGGGAGATTTGATGCAAGCAAGTAAGGTAAGGAGTGTGGAAGCCTCACTGGTTCCCACAGGTGGCTATTGTTTTTGCTGTAGAGGAAATGGTACCTGCCAGCTTCTTTATTCCTGAAAGGGGTCTCTCCATAATCCTTGTCTCTCCTAGCTGTGCTCTGAGATGAGCAAATTACTCTCTCCTCACCTGCCCCCATCCTCCCACCCCCTATTTGCCCCCGGGGTTTTCCAAACTGCTCGTTCTACACTGTATCTGCACAAGCTGTCATGCTGTCTCTTTAAGGGCAGGAACTCTGCTTCCTGATACCTTCTGGGTTCTCCCAGAGTGGAGCCTCCTTATTTTTAAAGTTCTAGTCTTTAAGTCATGCTGGTTTCAAGAACTCATGAAATTTGGCCGCTTTCACTTTCAAAGGTAAATATTAGAGACCCATCCTCCCTGTTTGTTGTGGAAGATTTGTTTTCTGCCCTTCTCTGTACTACCAGCTTCCTCCCCACCATATATGGCCACAATTTGTTTCCCTCCCAGGTTTGTTTCCCTCCAAGACCACATCTTCGCATCTTCACCCTTCCTACCTTCTTTGATGTGGCCTCTTCCCTGTCTTTAGTTGTAGAGTTTGTTCTCCCAGTCTTCAGGTCATTTTCCTGGGTTATTTATGCTGATATGGGTGTTATCTAGTTGTATCCATGGAACAAGGCAAACTTAGAGCCCTGCTATTCTACCATCTTCCCAGCCAACTTAAATCCTAATCTTTAATGAATATGCAGACAATGAGACAGGTGAGGATAGCTTCTAACATGAAAGATAATGAAATAAATAGAAAAAAAGCATTGTAGAGAAAATAGAAACTGTACAGGGTAAGGAAAAAACCAGTATCTTCAGATAAGTTAGAAAAACATACTGTGAGCATGAAACTATAATGGGATGCTATTTTTAAGAAAGAGGAACAGAATGAAAAAGGCTGAATGTTAAAAGCACAATAGCTAAAATGAAGCCAGATGTTTGGAGAAATAGTTGCAGAAGTAAAGCAAAAAACAAGAAGATGGAAAATACAAAAAAAATATAGAGAGAATTGGGCCAAGAGTTTTAGAAAGAGATAAACAGGAGGAAATCGCCAAATAACTCACATATCACAGAACTAATGTACATAATTTTCTATGATTAGAAGGGTCTGTCAAATGCCTAGCCTAATGGATAAAAATAGACCCATATCATGGCCCATCAATGTGAAATTTTAAAATGGGACAGGGGCACCTGGGTGACTCAGTCGGTTAAGCAGCCAACTCTTGATTTCGATTCAGGTCATGATTTCACAATTCGTGATCAAGCTTCACGCTGGGCTTCATGCTGACAACACAGAGCACGCTTAGGATCCTATCCCTCTCTGCCTCTCCCCTATTGATTCTCATTCTCTCTCTCTCTCTCTCCCTCTCTTTCTCTCAAAGATAAATAAACTTTAAAATGGGACAAAGAATATCTTACAAACTTAGAAAAAAGTTACATACAAAAGACTGTAAATCAGTTGACATCAGATATCTCAAAACACTGGCTGTCAGAAGAAAATAGAGTACTGCCTTCAAATTTTGAGGGGAAATTAGTTCCAATATAGAATTCTATACCCAATCAAACTGTCAATCAAGTGTGAAGTTATAATAAAGACATTATCAAACATGAACATCTCAGAAAATCAGTATCCTACATACTTTTCCTCTAGAAGCCACTGAAAATGTGTTCCACCAAAAGAAGGGATTTAAATTAACAAAGAAGACTACATAGGAATCAGAAAACAAGGGATCCAACAAGAAAACAAAAATTCCTAGTAGTGTGGTGACACGAGAGCCCTAAATGGCCTGTTTTCAAAGAGCAACCAGTCCAGATTGGAACAAGTCAAAAGGCTAGACTCAAGATTGGGGTAATTCTTGGAGGAGATGAAATTGATTACATACTTAAATAAGCTTAGTAAGAGAAGATCAGATAATTGATGGGGAATTTGGAGTTTAATTAATGATAAGTACTAGACAACTGATGGAAAGTTTGGAGTTGAATTAATGATAACTACATAGAAAACTAAGCAAATGAAAAAAATAATCCCAGGGGAAGTAAAAGTAATTCTAGGGAAAATAAAATACTATGAGAAATACTTGGAGGAATAGAATATGGATAGCAAAAAAGAACACTAACACTATCATTTTTAAAAAGAGTGAGAGCACATAACCAGATAAATATTAATGTCTTTCTGATTCACCCCTGATTTTATGTTTCTGAAATTCTTCTCCTTTGAAGTATTGTCTGAAGCAAAGGAGCAACCAACAGTGTTCAGGACTTAAGTCATCCCTACTTATATCAAAGTAACTTTTTAGACTAAGGCTGCTCACATTTATGGAATATGATCTCTGAGGGCTTAGGTAGCTTATTGGAAAAGACAATCCATACTCCACTCCTACTTCTTTTTTATGGCATTAAGGAATCTTTCAAGTTTTGGAGTGGATTTTCATCATTTTGGCATCGATCTGGTGTCAAAAGCAGTGTAACAAGAGAACAAATCAAAACTGTTAAGCCATATTAAGATTTGTTTTTCTCCTTTCTTTTAAAGTTTGAATTTGCAAACTTTTTTATTTGGTATCAATGGATATTTACCTGAAACTAGAGAGTAGAACCTCACTCCTGTATTTATTTAACTGTTCATTCAGTCACACATTCATTCAATCAAGTGTTCTTAGGTACTGGGCATTATACTGTATACGGTGTTTGTGGTTGTTAATCTGCACTGTCCCTGCCCTCAAGGAGCTTATTATTATACTTTAGCTTATACTCAAGGGTGAGATGGAAATTTATTTTTTATTTATTTTTATTTTTTAAAGTTTATTTATTTGGCGGGGGGTGGCAAAGAGAGAGGGGGAGAGAGAAAATTCCAAGCAGACTCCATGCTATCAGTATGTCATGAACCATGAGATCATGACAGCCAAAATCAAGTCAGAAGTTTAACCAACTGAGTCACCCAGGAGCCATGGAAATTTGTTTTTTAAACAAATTTACAAACAAGCATATAATTATAAATTGTCATAATTTCTTGTATCAGAAAGTAATGGAATAAGGTGAGGGACTAATTTAAATTAGAGGCATAAACTCTGGGTGGGATAAAGCATTTTCAGACAGTCAAGATTTCAAAATATTTACCTCCTATATATATTATAGTTCTCTTAGGAAGCTGCTAGAGGATGCTTCTATCAAATCAAAACAAGTGAAAGCAAAAGGATGTAGGTAACAGAGGAGAAGAAAGTATCAAGATAATGATAAAAAATAAATTCTAGGATATCAGCTGTGCCCCCAAAACAGAAGCAAATCTATATTGGATTTGGTCAGAATTCTCTGAAAATTCTGGATAAATTATTGGGAACTCTGAAGCAGCAAAGCAAATTAAGAAGATAATTGGAAAGAAATGGAATGGATTACTGTTGTATTTTGGGGGTAGATTGGTAGACTTTGGTAATTCATTGGATGTAGAATTAAATGAGAACAAGTGAGCAATGACTCCTAGATTTCTGCCTGCATAGATGGATAGATAAACTGTTCATTTACCAAGTAAAGGAAGTCTAGAAGAAGACAGATTTCAGGTAATACCAGAAGTCCTTTTTAGACATGGAGTTTGGATGCTACAGGGGGGAGTATTCAAATGGAGATGTCAAGTGACCAGTTAAATAGATAGCTTGAGGCACAGAAGAGGGCTAGAGATGTGACTGTATAACTATCAACATAGAGGAGCAGTTTTGATGCTATGGAAGGGAATTAGATTTTCTGAGATGAGAGTAACAACCAAAATAAGGTAAGATAGAAAAGGATCAAGTCCCAAGGAAATGGAATTTATAGAGTCTGGTGGAAAAGGAGGAGCAAGTTTGAAACTACAGAGGGTGGATGTAGGCCAAAACTAGTTTGAAGTGGGTTTAAGAATGCATGTGAGTTGAGAAAGTAGAGACAGTGTATGTAGACAGTGCTATCAAGGAACTTGTTTGTGCAAGTGAACAGAGATTGGATGGTAGTTGAAGAACAGTGAAGTAGAAGAAAGTTGTTTTTAATATTGCTTTTTTTGTATAAGAAATATTAGAGCAGATTTAATTGCAGATGATGAGGCTATAGAGTGAAGAGAGATTGAAGATGCTAAAGAGGCAAGCGGGACTGAGACCCCAAGCACATGTGAAGCATTGACCTTTAATAGTAGGCATATCATGCCAGTGCAAGAGCATACCACTTTAATGATCTGAGGGTAATAATAAGTCACCTTTACTTCAGCCATGTAAAAATGCAGCCTAATAAGAGTAATTTTTCTTCTTTGGCTAAAAGCCTTGAAACTATGAATTTATAAGTTAGTAATTTAATTGTTGCTATGGTTACACCTATATGTTATGCTGGTGAACATTTTTTTTACAGCCTTGAATAAAACTGGGTTAGAACGTTTTCTTTAATGCCATTTTTCCTTTTCAAGAGCATTTAAACTGTATCTGATAGTTCCTGTATTTGAAAAGTATTTGCATTTATCAGTAATGGTACAAAATGAGCATGTATTGAAAGTAATGGAATACAGTTACTGTGTTTAAATTTTATTTGCTTACTCTGTATGTCCCTCTCCTTTTTTGCAGAGTCAAGTAAAGAACAGTTTGCCAGTACAAACATTGCTGAAGAACTGGTAAAACTCTTCAAGAAACAAATAGAACATGATAAAAGGGAAATGATTTTTGAAGTCCTTGCTCCATTGGCAGAAAATGGTGAGCAATTAAATGCACCTCTTGATTATTTATCATGTATACTTTCCATTCTTCCTGATATTATTGAATTGCCAGATATTTAACTCAAAGCCCTTCTTTGCTTTATTAATGATGTGTTAAGTTTTATTTTGGGTGTCCATAACTTTAGCTACATTATCTACTCGATTACTAGATCTACATTGGCCAAAGCTACTTACCAAGTTTCTTTGATTTTAAAGTCTTGCCAAACATCGTTCTGTAGCTTACACATTTTTGTGCCCATCTGGAAAAGGCACCAGAGAGGCTGAACTCCACTTATGTAACCTTGCAGGGCAAAGGGACAGTGTAGACACTGGTAAACTATTCCCATCTTTGCATTAAAAAATCTTAAGGGATACACCATTGGAATAAGAGTGAACCAGAGTAAACAAAACATCCCATATAATTTTTCAGATACAGTGTCTAGCACATAATCAGAGAGGACCAGATACATGAGGAGACAAGATATTGTAAGCAAGAACCAGCACAAAGAACAGGCAACCACAGCAAATCTCCAGATATTGAAATTATTAGACAGTGATTCACAGGTATGCTTATTATGTTCAGAGAGTTAAAGGCAAGCTTGAAACATTTAGAAGGAAACTAAAAACTATAAAATGTAACATAGCAGACTTGAAAAAGAAACAATTAGAAATTCCTGAATTGGAACAATACAGCCCCAAATAAGAACCTAATGGATGTGTTTAACAGCAGATTAAATATAGTTGTTTTAGAGAACCAGTGAACTGGAAGATAGACTGGAAGGAAATCCACAATGAAGTATAAAGAGAAAATAATCAGCATACATAAAAAAGAGAATAAGAAGTACAGAGGATACAGTGAGAAGGTCTCATATACATTGTTTGGAGTTCCAGAAAGTGCAGGGGGGGAAGCAGAGGCAATATTTTTTTTTTTTTAATTTTGGCATAGAATTTACCAGAAATTGTGAAAGATAACAAAGATTCAAAAACTCAAATGAATCTAAAACCTGATAAAAAGAAATCTACATTTTTTTTTATACTGAAACTACAGGAAACTAATGACAAAAATCTTAAAAGTAGCCAGGAAAATAATAGATTATCCTAAAAGAGGTGATAGTTTGACTGATTGTTAATCTTCCAGCACAACAATGAAAGTCAGATGACAATGAAACATCTTCTATGTGATGAAAAAATAAATAAATAAATGCCAACCTAGAATTCTAAACCCAATGAAAGCATCCTTCAAAACTAAAGACAAAATAAAGATATTTTCAGAGTAAAAACTGAGAAAGTTCACCACTGACTTTTAAGGTGATTACTAAAATAATTTTTAAAAACAACATGTAACTGCCAAACTAATGGAAGGATTTATGGGAAGATTTTTTTTATCTTTATTAAAAAAAATTTTTTTTTAATCTTTATTTATTTTTTGAGAGAGAGACAGTGTGAGCAGGGGAGGAGCTGAGGGGAGGGAGACACAGAATCTGAAGCAGGCTCCAGGCTCTGAGCTGTCAGCACAGAGCCCTACGCAGGGCTTGAACTCCCGAACCGTGAGATGATGACCTGAGCCGAAGTCAGACGCCTAACCACTAAGCCACCCAGGCGCCCCTATGTTTATTTATTTTTGAGAGAGAGACAGAGCACGAGTGGGGGAAGGACAGAGAAAGAGGGAGACACAGTACCTGAAGCAGGCTCAATGCTCTGAGCTGTCAGCACAGAGCCTGACTGGGGGCTTGAACTCAGGAGCTGTGAGATCATGACCTGAGCCAAAGCCAGATGTGTAATTGACTGAATCACCCAGGCGCCCTGGAAAGATTGTTTCTTTAAATACACCTTCAATCAATACACCTTCAATAACAGAAAAGAGGAGAGAAAAAGGAACATAGAACAGGGGTTACAAATACAGCATAAAAAATATATTAGATTTAAGACACAGTATTACAGTAATTACATTAAATGTACTTGACCTAAATGCTTTAATGAAAAGACCAGTTGTCAGCTGAATTTTAACAATCAACTATACTTTTGGGATGCCTTGGTGGTTCAGTCGGTGGAGCATCCAACTCTTGATTTCAGCTCAAGTTATGATCTAACGGTTTGCAGGTTCGAGCTTGTGTCGGGTTCTGCGCTGGCAGCACGGAGCCTGTTTGGGATTCTCTTTATTTCCTTCTCTCTCTGCCTCTCCCCTACTTGCTCTTTCTCTCTCTCAAATAAATAAATAAAACTTTTTTTTAATTAAAAAAAATTTTTTTAAAAATTAACTATACTTTTTAAAACAAACAACCCATTTGTTAAATATAAGGAGATTTAAAAGATTTAGAATAAAAGGATTTAAAAAATCATTCAAACTTAAAGAAGGCTGAGATAGTAATATTTAATATTAAATAGAATTTAAGATTAAAAGACTCAATAGAAATAAGGTGACTTATGGTGATGAAAGTTTAATTCAACTGTGAGCTATAATAAATATACATTACCCCAAAACATATGAAGGCAAAATACTCAGAACTATGAAGAGAAATAGAAAAATTCATAAATATCATGGGAGCTTTTAATGCCTCTGAGTAATTTATACTACAAGCAGATTAAGAAAAACAACAAGGATATAGAAAATGTGAACAACATGATTAAGAAAATTGATTTAATGGATGTATTTTAGAGTACTGCACCCAGCTGCAGGGCCCTTTCTTTTCAAATACACATGAGATATATAAAACATGCATAGTTATGAAAAAGTTTTAACAAATTTCAAAGGATTGCAACCTTATGGAGTATATTCTCTGACTTAAGTGAATTGTCTAATAATAAAAAGATAACTAGGAAATCCATTTATACTTACGTATTTAACAATATACTTCGAATACCTCAGAGGTCAAAGAAGAATCATGTTGGAAATTAGAAAATTTTCTAATAATGAAAGCAATGCTATATTTTAAATCTTATGTAGGTAAAGTCATACTTGGAAAGAAATCTGAAGAGCTGAAATTAATAAAATAGAAAATTCATAATGCGATATCGGTGTATAATCACTAAAATTCAGTCTGAAAGACTAAATAAAACTGGTAAATCCCTGCTAGGATTAATCAAGGAAAAAAAAAAGAAAAAGGAGAGAGAGCAAGAAAAGGCATAGATAACCAAAATCAAGAATGAAAAAGGAGATCTCACTATACAGATCTTATATCAAATACCAACAGACACCATTTATAAGAATAAAGGCCAGTCTCACCAAGAACATAGATCTAAAATTCCCCTTCAAATTTTAGCAAGCCAAATCTAATAATATATTCAAAATTAATCATTATAGCAAAATGGATTTATTCTGAAAATACAAAGCAGTTTAATATTCAAAATGCAATGAATATAATTTGTATTAAAACTTGTTAAAAGAGAAATCAAATGATCTTCAGAAAAGAAAGCATCTGGTAAGATTAACTATCCATTCATGATTTTAAAAAACTCTTTGCAAGCCAGCACTAAAAGAGAGTGAGAAGGATATATATCAGAAGCCTACAGAAAGTATCATACTCAATGGTGAAACAAAAAGTATTTCCCTTGAGTTCATGAATAAGAAAAATCATTCCTGCTTCTGTTTATTATTGTCTTATGGGAACTAACCAGTGCAGTAGAGAAAAGATACAGGAAAGACATCAAACAAATAAATAACATATACCTCCTTATTCATAGATGATATGGTTATATATGTCAAAAATTCAAAAGAATATTTTGAATTAAAAGAAGAGTTTTTTAATTAGAATGAGTTATGTTGGGGTGCCTGGGTGGCTAAGTTGGTTGAGCGGCCAACTTCGGCTCAGGTCATGATCTCGTGGTCCATGAGTTCGAGCCCTGGATGGGGCTCTGTGCTGACAGTTCAGAGCCTGGAGCCTGCTTCAGATTCTGTGTCTCCCTCTCTCTCTGCCCCTCCCCAACTCATGCTCTCTCTGTCAAAAATAAACAAACATTAAAAAAAATATTTAGAATGAGTTATGTTGCTAGCCAAAGCAAAACATAAGCAAACAAAAACTCAAAAACATTTTATTCCTATAAATCAGCCAAAAAATAGTTACAAAATGCATTTTTAAGGAATATATTATTTATAAAGCATAAAAAACAAAATACTTTAAGAATGGACTAATAAAAGATGTGCAGGGTCTCTTGTAGAAAACTGTAGAAAAACATCAAGAGATGATATGTTGTAAAAGTATTATATCTCCCCATATTGATCTGTAGACTCAGTGGAATTCTAACCAAATCTCAGAAGACCAGGTATAGCCAAGACACTGAAAGAGAACAAAGTAGCAAAACTGGTTTTACTGCATAACAATAATAAAACTTTATTCTGATAAAACTATAATAATTAAAAGGCAGTGTGGTATTGGTGCTAGGCTGAATGAGAAGACCAGTAGAACAGGATACCCCAGAAACAAATGGATGCATTAATAGGTGCTTATTTTATTAGGAGGAAGAAAAGTTGTCACTGCAAAACAGTGTGGAAAGAAGTCTTTTCAATAAACAATGCTGGGAATATGGGGGGAAAAATCAATTGAAGACACATATATAAACTCCCATTTCATACTGTACTAAAAAAAGGTATTCAGATAGATTATTAAGCGAAATGGAAAAGTTAAAACCAGAAAGCATACCTTAAAAAATAGAAGATAGAAGAATATCATCATGGCCTTGGAGTATAGTTTTATTAGGTCACAACAATCTCAAGCATAAAGGAAAAGATTGATAAATTTGGCTAAAACTTTCTAATAATGAAAATGAAAGACACCAAAAAAACACCATTAAGAGTAAAAAGCAAGACAGTGTGTGAGAGAAGATATTTATAACACACATAATCAAAAGAGTGTGTAAATATATAAAAACTCCCACAAATCATTAAGAAAAATGTAGAAATTCCAGTGGGAAAATGCATAAAAAATTTAAATAGGCACTAGACAAAAGATACAATCCAAATGGCTAATAAACATGAAAATATGCTTAACTCATTAATAACTGAGATACAAAATAAAATCACAATAAAATACTACCATGTATCTACTGGAAAGTATAATAATATCAAATGTTGATGCGGTTGTGGAGTAGTGGAAACTCGTTACATGCTGGTGAGTGTGTACATTGGTACAATTTGGAAAACCATATCTGTTGAGATGGAGATTGTATTCTGTGTGATCCAACAATTTTGCTCTTAAAGTGTACCCAGAAACATGCACATGTGCACCAGAAGCCATTACAGGAATGTTCTTAGCACTATTTATAATAATGAAAAATTAGAAACAACTCCTATCCATTAACAGTAGAATAAATAATGGTATATTCATATAATGGAAAAATATATACTTACAAAAAGGAATGAAGACAGCTATAACCAGTAGTATAGATGAATCTTATAAACATTGAAAGGGAAAAGCCAACACTGAAAAATATGTATTGTAAGATTCCACTTATATAAAGTTCAAAAAAATGTAAAATTAAACTGGTTTTTAGGAATGCCCATTTGATAAAAAATAAGGAAAAGTATGACTATGATTACCATAAAAATCAAGTATTTAGAGGGCTGGAGGGAAGAATATGTGATAGGAAAAGGGAATGCACAGAGGGGCTTCCTGGGATGTTGGCAATGAATTTCTTGATCTAGGTAGTAGCTGCATGGTAATTTGCTTAATAATAATTAAGCTAATATGTATATTATGCACTTTTCTGCATTTGTGGCTTTTTTCACCATTTAGAAAAGATTTATATATATATATATATACATATATATATATATATATGTATATATATATATACACACACACACACATAGATACATATTATATACATACATACATATGCAAATAGTAGTTATAAAGATAGATGGTCCTTAGGCAGAATGGTGTTAATAAATGGTGCTGGGCTGTCTGCTTTGGCAGACTGCCTTGCTGATCTTCCTTAATAAGGCTATTGAAGCCTCCCACATATATATGTATATGATTAAAGTCAAACTGTGAGAGGAGAGATCTATAAATTTTAATCTTGACAGATTTAAAATTTTCTAAATGCCTTAGATCTTATTCTTTAGGCAGAAAGTTGTTTTTCATCTCATTTGGTGGTTTGGCCAAATGAAATTTTTATGGTGACCTTCAGTCAATTTTATGCCATAGAATTACCTGTAACCTTTCTTGTAATATGTCAAAATAACAGTTTTTCTTATATGTTTTCTCCTTTACTATCTTCACTTCTATCTTATAATCGTGCAGCAAATTGAATGATACCTTTGAAAACTTGTTTCTGGACTATCGTTAGTATATCACCCTTGGTTTTCCTTATGTGCAAAGGAGACATTTAAATTGGGATTTGTATAATTCAAGGTTTTTAGGAATTTTAAGGTTTTTTTTTTTTTTTAACATGGCTTTGATTCTAGTCACCACACATTTCTAGCCCTAGCATTCTGTAACCAAGGAAACGCCCTACTTTCAGCATAGCACAGTACAAGTGTACCTTTTAGAAAAATATTCCAGTTTGAATATTCTGTGTATTCTGGAGATAATATTCTAAAGATTATCAGTGATCCTGGTGTTAGGGGGAAATGAAACCTAAATTTTATATCTTAAAATTGCCCAAAAGAAAATGTCAAGTATAAAAAAGGTCTTTGTTTCTCCCAAATAATAATAACCTGAAGCTGCCATTGCTGTATATGTGCACATATACAGCTTAGGGAAACCAATGGCTAAAATAAAATCCAACTAAAAAATAAAATTTAAGTTTAAAAATTTCTATGTAACAAGTTTCTAAGGTCAGTTCATCTACATTTATTGTAAGCTGTATAAATATACCCAGAGCATGTAGGTAGACCAGTTTAGGTCAAAATACAAAGATGAAAGAGGTATGTCTACTCTAATGAGGGAGACAGATATGGATATGAATATAAAACCTGCAATTAAGTAAGTTCTATAATAAAAAAAAGTTATTAGGGGTGCAAACAATTTGATAAGAGTAGAACTTACTATGAAGAGAATTGTTAACAATATAATTGGGATGTAAATTTTTCTGTTAAAATACCTTCACACTACACTGTTGGTTATCAGAAAGCTCAAAAGTTATTTTTTTCTTTCAACTTTTATTATGGAAATTTTAAAACCTATTCAGATGTAGTGAGAATATAGTCTAATGAACCACCAAAGATCCATCACCCAAGCAAACTTGAAATTAATGAAAACCTGAAGTCCTTTTTCAAAACACGGCTTTTAAAGTTCAGAAAGTTACAGATTTATTAACTGCCTTAGAAAAGTAACATCTAGGGGCACCTAGGTGTCTCAGTCTGTAGAGCGTCCGACTTCAGCTCAGGTCATGATCTCATGGTTCGTGGGTTTGAGCTCCATGTAGGGCTCTGTGCTGACAGCTCAGAGCCTGGAGCCTGCTTCAGGTTCTATGTCTCCCTCTCTCTCTTCCCCTCCCCCACTCACACTCTGTCTCTCTCAAAAAAAATAAATAAATAAACATTTTAAAAATTAGAAAAATATCTATACAAGTATGAATCCAAATATATACGTATGGTATAGTTTGAAATTTACTAATAGCTCTTTACTTTTCAATAACTTTCTATTCACATGCCATTAGTGAGTATATTTTTACTTTATATAACAGCATATCTGTTTTAGTTTAAACAGTGTATTTAATAGTATTACCTTTTTAAAACATGAGCATAATATCTACAATAACAGTGCAGTGCTATTACTTTCCTTCAAAGCTGAGAATCAATTTGTTTAGGTACTGCAGACATTGCAAAAAGTGCCCTAATGTCAAGTAAAAAAGAAAAGTGAAATAAAACTTTTGTGTATATAACCTGCACTGTCAGATAGTTCCTTTTGAAACTCAAATCTTCAAACATGTATTATGTAATCATGCATTTTCTTGATTTCTTATAAGTCTTCATAATAGGTTGCTTATACCAGAACTTCTGTTTCATCTCAAGTTTTGGTTATTTTGTTCACATTATTTTTTAGATGCTATTAAACTACAGCTGGTGGAAGCAGGGCTGGTAGAATGTCTACTAGAGATTGTTCAGGAGAAAGTGGATAGTGAAAAAGAGGATGATATTGCTGAGCTCAAAACTGCTTCAGATCTAATGGTTTTATTACTTCTTGGAGGTGAGTTATAATTTAAGTCAACCTAAGAACATGATTATTAGATTTTTTTTAATGTATTGTCTCTTTTGTGAACACTATATATATTAGGCATTTTCTCATTTTCCTGCCTCATTTAATCCTGGTGTGATGATTTGAAACCTTAAACACATCATGAAGAGAACTAGAGATAGTGAACCTGGAAAAGAGGAGTTTTCACTATCTTACAATATTCAAAGAGCTGTCATAGGACAACTGTGGCACTAAAAGCTAGAGGGCTACTTGGGACTTAGACTAGAAAAATCCTAAACTCTTTTATAAAAAGAGTCATTACTTGTCCTTTCATGAAATATCATTTCTGAAGTATATAGTTATCCAGTTGGATATTCATTTAGGAATATGGATTTGTTGCTCTATATTCTTTTCCTTTTATCTATTTGTTTCATTTACTTCCAGATGAATCCATGCAGAAATTATTTGAAGGAGGAAAAGGTAATGTGTTTCAAAGGGTGCTGTCCTGGATTCCATCAAATAACCACCAGCTACAGCTTGCTGGAGCACTGGCCATTGCAAATTTTGCCAGAAATGGTAAGCATCTCATATTATCCTTTTTAAATCAGATGTTCTATTTTGTTTTTGTTTTTGTTCACCGTTACATGTACTAAAACGAACAGTTCAGAAGTTAGTATGAAGTGTACTGCTACCTTAATTTTTTAGAGATACGAAATACTTAGTGTTTGTTTTTGTTTTTGTTTTTTTAAAGTAAGCTCTGCTTAGCAACATGGGGCTTGAGCTCACTACCCCAAGATCAAAATTCACATGTTATACCAGCTGAGCCAGCCAGGAACTCCTACTTAGTGCTGTTTCTAGCAAATTACATATTTTGTGCAATTTAACTAAGTCCTGGTATTTTAAAGATCATGAATAGTGATTGTAAAGTCCTTCTTTGAGTACTCTGTACTTTAGAGATCAGTAAATTTGAGTCCCATTCTAATATCCTCTTACCTGGGAGGATATGCTCTCTTGGCTGGTGATTGTTTTTTTAAGTTTTTATTTATTTATTTTGAGAGATAGAGAACGAACAGGGGAGGGGCAAAAAGAGAGGGGGGAACAGAGGATCCAAAGCGGGCTTTGTGCTGACAGCAGAGTGCCTGATGTGGGGCCCAAACCCATGAACCATGAGATCATGACCCAGACTGAAGTCAGTTGCTTAACCAACTGAACCACCTAGGCGCCCCGCCTGGTGATTTTTTAATTTAATAATGTGAGTATTATTTGTAGGGTTATTGTGCCTTATTTATCCTTTTATGCCTACTGAACTTAAGTGTGAGTAATCAATCCTCTCGTTTAGACTAGAATATTTAATTTGCTTTAATAACATTTCCAAGGCACCAGACCTTCATGTTCCTTTCTGAAGTCTGGAACTTCTGTTCAGTCTAGAAACTTATACTGTGTCTAGGAAAATCGGTTCTTCTTGTTTTTAGCTTGAATTTATTCTAATGTGAATTGTATATCATAATGGATGGATTATGGATGGATAAAAATCATAATGGATTTTTACTTCCTTCTGAGGATGATCATTCACTCCTTAGTGATGTAATTAGGAATAGTAAAATATTGGTAATTGTTGAAGGTAAATGTGGAGTAGTGAGTGGTTCATTATAATATTCTCTCTGCTTTATACATACATATTTCAAAAGTTTTATCATTGAAAAATAAACATCAACCATGATAACAAAATATAGAGTACTGTCACTGTAACATTGGCAGGACTTAGGCCTACTTGACTATAAATGAAAATTATTGGTAGACATTTTAAGCATGTGGTTTCTATTTACTCATCTAATATATTGTCAGGCTCTATGCTACAGATTTTTCTGGTCATGACTTCTCACTCAATAAAGAAAAAAATCTATAAATCTGATGGGAGAAAGTATTGGAATTCATCTTATTTTCATGTAGTTCCATTTTCCCTAATGTATAATGGACAATTGATAGGCATCACTATTATAAAATATTTATAGGTATTTGTAAAGAGGAAAGGAAAAAATGCTTTTGTTTTGTTCAGATGGAAATTGTATCCATATGGTAGACAATGGAATTGTAGAAAAACTTATGGATTTACTGGACAGACATGTAGAAGATGGAAATGTAACTGTGCAGCATGCAGCATTAAGTGCCCTCAGAAATCTGGCCATTCCAGGTAAGACGTAAGAATGGTGAACAACTATGTAAGAAATAAGATCTATTGTTTTGGGAAGGTGTTTATTTCATGTGATTTGTGGACCTGCCCTGACCAAGAAAAAAAATCTTCAAATTATTTATATTTTTCTCACTAGTAAATGGAGATATATCAAATAAGTTTTCTAAGATTGTACAGGTATAATTGTTGTATTTGTTCAGATCATTCAAATATTCTGTTACCTTTTGTAAACTCCTAGATTTTCATCATATTGTATGGTTAAGCTTTTTTAAGCATCTTCAGTTGAGGTAGGATAATAGCATCATTTAAGAGAGTCCCTATAAGAATGACTTTTAGGGGGGTTTTCCCCTTCTATATAAGCAGACATAATTTTTAAAAATAGCCTTAATGTGTCTTTGGATTAAAGACACTTTGAGCCATGAAATCACATTATCATGGTAAATAGTACAGGAGATAAAGCTATTATTCTACTTTCTAAAAATAAATTTCTGATTAGGTAAAATAGTATAACTGTATGATGATACAATCTATAAGATATCAATTTGCTTCATATAACAGATTAATATTGCTTATTAATGTCTATAACATCTATAGTAACACAATTGGATCAAGAACACAGGTAAAAAGAAACATTAAACCTGAGGAATTGTGCTTTTTGTAAATAAGAAGACAACATTGTCAGAGTTCCTTTTCAAATTGTTTAAGTGTTTTGAGATTAGGTTTAAAAAGCCAGTATGTATGATTTTGTATGTTATGCTCCTATAGACAAACAAGATAATTACCCTCACCCCCAGTCCCATTCTTAAAATACACAGAAAAGCAACATGACCTTTAAGTAGAAAAATGTAACGTGGGGCCTTAAAAATAGTAAGACAATAAATGTATATTGAACTGAATGACTATCATCAAGAATGCTAGCACCATTTTAACTATATTCTTTTTCCTCTCCCTCTCTCTCTCTCTCTCTCTCTCTAGTTGTAAATAAAGCAAAGATGTTATCAGCTGGAGTCACCGAGGCAGTTTTGAAATTCCTTAAGTCCGAAATGCCCCCAGTTCAGTTCAAACTTCTGGGAACGTTGAGAATGTTAATAGATGCACAAGGTAAAAGAAATGCTTTCCCAAGGTACATTTTTGGTATGACAGTCAGTGTGCCTTAGTTGAAAAGGACTTGTTTTTAGCTTTGAGAATTATGTAATCATAAAGATAAATGGCAAATAAAAGGCAAAAAGAGATTGGTTTTAGAGCTCCATTCATTAATCCCCATGCTTGGTTATAATTGACTTTAAATGGAAATTATATTGCATCTCTTTATTGTACATATAATCCTGGTTTATCACTGATTCATTAGCAGTTCTGAAGGGTTTTTATGTTTTAGTATTTCATACCCATTTTTACTTTGTCTTAAGAATCATGTCTCAATATACTGACAGTCGAAATTTTTTTAAATTTGTTTGGCAAACAGGGAGATCATTTTTCTGTTTACAGAAACAACCATGAAAACCACTGCTTGGAATGAGTTACGTTTATTTACTTATTTCTAAATTCTAAACCTTTGTCTGTATTGATTCCTCAGAGTCCTTCTGATACTCTTTGTTGTATTTTGCCAGAGTACTAACAGACTACCAGGCTGAACCACAAGAGTATAAAATTGTATTTTTGTATTTTGTATGAAAGTCCACAACTTTATAGAAAAAGCTAAACAGTCCATCAGATACTTAATAAAATCATTGTGCTGTGGTTTTAGATGTATAGTTTCCTTTTGCACTCTTACAGTCTGTGCCAGGTACTTCAGTTGGTTGCCTATCAGTGATTGTTTCTTTTGTGGTTTGCCTTCTTTCCTATAGCAGAAGCTGCTGAACAACTGGGAAAGAATGTTAAATTAGTGGAGCGTTTGGTGGAATGGTGTGAAGCCAAAGATCATGCTGGTGTGATGGGGGAGTCAAACAGACTGCTGTCTGCCCTCATACGACACAGTAAATCAAAAGTAAGTTCCAGAGGAAACCATTTGCTGGAAAACCTGCAAGTGGCCCCTTTGGAAACTCAATATCATAGATCCTATAAATAAGCTTGCATTTCACTATTTATATATAAATACATTACAGGTGTACCTCAGAAATATCATATAGGTTCAGTTCCAGAACACTGCAATAAAGTGAAAATGCAGCAAAGCAAGTCAAATGAACATTTTGGTTTCCCAATGTATATAAAGTTGTGTTTACACTATATTGTAGTCTCTTAAGTGTGCAATAACATGTTTTAAAAAATCATTTTTATGCCTTCATTAAAAAAACTCTTTATGCCTAAAAATGCTAACCGTCATCTGAGCTTTCAGTGAGTTGTCAATCACTGATCGTACATCACCATAACAAACATAATAATAATGAAAAGGTTTGAAATTTTGTGAGAATTACCAAAAGGTGGTGCAGGCATAAAGTGAGCAAATGCTGTTGGAAAAATGGCTGACAGACTTGCTTAACACAGGGCTGCTACAAACCTTCAGTTTGTAAAAAAACACAGTATCTGTGAAACACAATAATAAAATGAAGTGCAATGAAATGAGGGATGCCTGTGATCCAGAATTCTGAAAAAAGAACTGAAAATTGAGGCTTTTAATTAGTTCTAGTCCATGATAGTTAAGAGTAAGGCTTTGGAATCAGAGAAGTTCACGTAGTATCCCCACTATTTACTTGGTCAAGTGTCTTTCACATCTCAGTGTATTAAACCTGGGGTGATACCCACCCGAAAGTGTTGTGAGAATGATTCAGTGAGATCACCTATATGAAGTACTCAACTGGAATGTAGGACAAAGTAAGCACTCAGTAAATGGAATCACCATAAATGTTGATGTTATTATTTTTACCACTATCCTCAGTGTAAAATATCTTCTGTGTACCAAGCACTGACCAAGCTAGCTAATGATATTAAAAATTAAATGATATCTAGATAGTATATGGTGCCCTGAACTCACAAAGTTGGATGAAATCCATTCTTATAGCAGTGTCCAGTCTAGTATGTGTCTGACATGTGGTTGATAACCTGTGTTTGTTCAGTGAATGACTAAATGAATTATTTTAAAGATCATAATGGTGGGAAGTTAGGCCAGCTGATTTAGTATCTGTATTATATACCTTTTATTTTTTTTAAGCCTGTTATCCAGAGTGAGCCTTTTGACCATTTCACTTATGTCCATGGGAAAATGCATCACAACTTCTTAACCTAATCTTGGAACTAAATTCATTAAACTGTTAGACTAAATTGAGATTTGAGGCTTTTCTGCTAATATTTATCACAGGGTTCCCTTTCCCTCATCTAAACCCCTACTCTCCCCTCCCCCAGCAAAAAAGCTTTCCGGTACCCATTAAGCATCCATCACATGTAGGTGCTTTAAAAAGACAAGAGCAACATTACATTGTACCTTTCTAGGGGTGTGTGTGTGTGTGTGTGTGTGTGTGTGTGTAACAAAAACAATTTCCCCCATAGAATCTTTTTTTTTTTATTTCAAGTTTTTATTTAAATTCTAGTTAGTGTAACAAAAGGGACGCCTGGGTGGCTCAGTCGGTTAAGCATCTGACTGTTGATTTCAGCTCAGGTCATAATCTCAGGGTTCGTGGGTTCAAGCCCCACATCGGGTTCTGCACTGACAGTGCACAGCTTGCTTGGGATTCTCTCTCTCCCTCTTTCTGCCTCTCCCTCACTTGTGCACTCTTTCTCTCAAAATTAAATAAATGTAAAAAAAAATTTTTTTAAAGAAAACAGTTCCCCCCTTGAATATTCCCTTATTTTTTTTTCTTTTCAATTTTTTTTTTCAAATTCTAGTTAGTTAACCTATATGGTAAAATTAGTTTTAGGTGTAGAATTTAGTGATTCATCACTTACATACAATAGCCATGATACAAGATTATAACTTTATGGGCACATTATAACTTTATGTTTATAATTCAGTACCAAATAGACTGGGTTTTGTTTGGGGGCTTTTTTTGCATATCTTTCCTACAGTTGAGTGTATATTGCTGCTAAGCAGCAATAGGAACCTTGATTGACATACCTTAATGATCAGAACACAGGTGTGTTCCTTGTGGAGCTCCAGATTAGAATTATTTTCAAATTTCACAAGCATTGAAGTGGAATCTGGGATTCCTTTTGAGCAGTTTCAGAACATGTTCTATTGAATAATAACCGTAAAGAATATTCCACAAAGAGAAACGGTTGTACGATCAGATTAGAGAAATAGTTCATTTCTTTTCCCTGCCTTTGAAATTCACAGCACACATTAGCACTACTCTAAAAAAAAAAACAAAAAAAAACACATCCTTTACTGTCGCACAGTGGGTCTTTTTTGCACGTTGCATCTATTAAATACATTCCACTGAACATACTTTGGAAAATGCTGCTCTGGAATAAGCTTTTAAACACTAGGTTCAAGGGTTTTTTTCTGTTTTTTTGTTTGTTTGTTTTTTTTTTGTTGTTACATTCCTGTAGATCCTTAACCAACTATTGTGAATTATAGCTCTGTCCTTGTGTTATTTTTAAACTTTGAAGATCCTACTCCTTTTAAAGTCACCCTGAATTCTGTCTTTAGAGTCCAACCCTCTGAAAGTTTGCACTGACTCACAGGGTTTCACACTAGCTTAGTCATCTCAGCCATATACAGTATATTTC
Source organism: Panthera tigris (assembly GCF_018350195.1). Lineage (NCBI taxonomy): Eukaryota > Metazoa > Chordata > Mammalia > Carnivora > Felidae > Panthera > Panthera tigris. Next base: position 122,460,332 of record NC_056663.1, on the reverse strand, counting down.
TGCACTTGTGCCAATAGGTAAATTCACATCTTCCTTCAAAAGAGTGCCCTGGACTAGAACTCTTGAGCAACTAGCTGGACCTTCTGATTTAGATATCAAAAACAGAAAATATATTTTGCCTCTACGTTAGGAACATAAAAATTACCTCCTGTCAAAGTCACTTTTTTCTTTCCTTTAAGAGTAAAACATTCTTCGTCAATTATCAAGCTAAAAACTTGTCTAAACAAATGTTTTTAGTCATTCGCTCATTCATCTGACAAACATTTAAATCCTATACTGAGAAGTAGTTTTTGATGCTACAAAGTTGAGAAAGAAAATTTTTTGTTAGGTGATTCAGTGCCTACACCAATCTGCAATCTTATAAATTACCTTGAACTCAGGCCTATTTCAGAACATTACATTGTAATAATCAGTATTATTATACAGTTTTCAACAAAGTTTTTAGCAGGAATTTATCTCAGTTATTAAGGGCATATTGACTGTAAAAGTTAAATATGCAAGACTGTTACATAGATAATTTGCCTTGGTTATGTATGTACCAAAATTTAGCTTTACATAAGAAAACTTGAGAAACAGGATTGCAAAATAACACATCATTTAAAACTTTGTAAAGCATTAAAGTATGTCCAAAATTTTTGGAGATTTTGCAGATACATCTAGGGTTTAGAAGGATTACCCAGAAAAATATCTTACTATTTCTACAGTTTACTTATTATAAGTGAAATGATTTTAGAAAAGTTAAAATTATTTTTAGATGTGGATATTGAAATTATTTGTAATTCTCCAGACGAACCTCTTTGCTCTGTGGAATAGTGCTGATATCCCTTTTTTTTTTTTTTTTAATATCTTGAAGTTTAAAAATGTAACTTTAAAATACATCCATAGAGCCTCTTTAGAACACATTAAGTGACTGCCTGTGCATGGCACTATGATGAATTCAGTACACTTACTTTTGGTTAGACCACAAACGGTCTAACTGCCTGGATTTGAATCATGGCTTTTTACCTCTTAATCACTGACAATTTTCATAACTTAATCTGAGCTTCAGTTTCTTCGTCTATTAACGGGAGAAAATACTAGCTAATGGGATTTTCTTTGAGGATAAAAATATGCTAATATCTGTAAGCTACCCGGTATAATGTCCAGCGTGTAGTGGTTGCTCTATAGAGGGCAGCTATCAATATCATTCTCTTTTGTCATATAACACAAGTACAATGCTTCATTTGTCTTTTATCCCCCATTCTGTCAGGCACAGTAACTCCATAGCGGACCTACTCAGTAAAACTTACTGAAGTAGGAGGAGAGAGGGCAAGGAATTTAAAAAAAAAAAAAAACTTCAGTATCTGTTCAAAAAACTGAGATGGAAAAGGACCTATGCTTGAACTTATGGGGGAGCTATTTGCTTCTGATATACAGTTTCCTTCTTCATTCATGACCTGCCCCTTCTACTATAGTAGACTTTCCAGGGTGAATCACAAAATAAAGGATGAAATAATAGGCCAGGAACCTTCATTAGGTGACTGCATGTGTGTCTATGAATCTCTTGTGGTGTTTACTCAATAAATTCCTTTGTGATTTTTATAAAATGCTTCACTAATTTTAAGAATTTTATATCTGTTTCAATAAAGTGCCCACCCAGTAAGCAGTGTGTTGAGAGGCTTTCTTTTCATTAGAAGAGATTTTAAAAGATCATTTTTCACTTACTAAAAGAGGTTGATGAGAAAAAGCTTGTTGGATGCTAGAACACAACTACCATAAAATCTCAGTACTAGGACCCCATCAGTTTAGATTGTTTGATCTCTAAATGTTGTTTGGGCTCAAAGCAAAGACATTACAGATAGTTTTCTTAAGAATTTATATAAGGTGGAACCATTAAAAAAAAAAAAAAAACCTTTTTCAGGGTGCCTGGGTGGCTCAATCGGTTAAGCGTCTGACTTTGGCTCAGGCCATGATCTCACGGTTTGTGAGTTCGAGCCCCACATCAGGCTCTGTGCTGACAGCTCAGAGCCTGGAGCCTGTTTCAGATTCTGTGTCTTCCTCTCTCTCTGCCCCTTGCCTACTCACACACTCTCTCTCAAAAATAAACAGTAAAAAAATAAAAATAACCCTTTTTCAAATATTTTAGCAGATTAATTTTAAAAATATTTCTAATTACAGTAGTTTTATACTCTTGAAGGTAATGCAGATGGGGTATTTAATATCTGGCACTTCAAATGACTGAAAGTAGTAAGAACCAAGAAAATTACTTTTAAAAATTCTCTAATTGAGACTTTGCACTAAATCATATTTAAGCCAAGAGTTTTCAGGCAACAAAACTTTGAGATGAAAACAAAAAAGTAAATAAACGTGACCATTTTTAAGAATCTAACTTTTGCCATATATTCTTATATGTTCTTTTTATGTAATAACCGTGTAATTATCACACAAACATATGATAACACATTATTCCAGCATTATAGAAAAAGTCACCAAGATGCAGAGAGGTTCTGTAATTTCCTTGGTCAATGTTGGCACTGGGCTTTTTTCAATCTGGAGCACACGGTTTCCTTTGCCATTGGAGAAGACAGAGCTATAGGTACCATGAGAAATGAGGGAAACAATTTTTTTTTTTAATGTTTATTTTTGAGAGAGCGCATGCACATGAGCACGAAGGGGGGAGGAGCAGAGGGAGGGAGACACAGAATCCAAAGCAGGCTCCAGGCCCTGAGCTGTCAGCATAGAACCTGATGCAGGGCCTGAATCCACGAACCTTGAGATCATGACCTGAGCCAACGTTGGACGTTCAACCAACTGAGCCACCCAGGTGCCCGAGGGAGACAGAATTTTGATGTAAGTTCTCCTCAAGTCCCTTTGCATGTAATCCAGTTTTGTCAGATCCAACAAAGACATAAAAGCTTAAAAAAACAAGAGACTTTACCTGGATCACCTGGGGAACAACTGCCTGGTGCTTTAATAAATATTTAAAAGGAAGGACTTTTTTTGTTGTTGTTATTCCAAGTCTTACTCTCTTTTGTTAATCCTGTGGTAAGGCAACATTTGGGGCAATCACACTTTTATTTCTTTGGTAGCTTCTGGGACTCCCTATTCCTCGCTATGAACTGCAATGGTCTTTTCCACCTGGGTAATTTAAGTTGTCATCTTTTGATGAATTTATTTAAAGCTAAAAGCTTTTTCCTTTTCTTCTGTGAAGAAAAAAAATATGGTTAAATGTAATGATTCATACAGGACACTGTCAGGAAACCACTCAATTTAACAATGAATTGACTGACTATAGTGCAGTTTCTTTCTGTTTAAAAGTAAAGTTTATAATTCTTTGATATTTATTTATTGTAGGATGTAATTAAAACCATTGTACAGAGTGGTGGCATCAAGCATCTAGTTACCATGGCAACTAGTGAACATGTAATAATGCAGAATGAAGCCCTTGTTGCTTTGGCATTAATAGCAGCTTTAGAATTGGGTAAGTACCCCAGTGTCAAACTTATTTTCTCCTATTTTTATCTTGGATGAAATGAAGCACAGGAGTGGAATAGAAGTCAGACAAAACCTTGACTAGAAGCCTTTTGCTAGTGTGTGTCTGCAACCTAGAGCTAAGAATATAGGAGATCATGTTCTGTAGATTGCCACGACAGCTTTTGCTTTCGGTAACATTTTTAGGCCAATCATTGACTCTTTTTTAGAGTTTGACTCTTAAATGTTACTTCAAGTTATAGGCACTTAGTGAATACAGAAAACATTTTCAGCAGGCCTCCCAGAGAAATGAAACATTATTTAGAATACAACAGCGGGTTTAGAGTCTGCTACTCTTCCAGTGACCCAGACCTTCTCTTCCATCTCTACTACTGATTCTCTTATCTCCTTCTATCACCATGGTTTCTATTGCTTTACAGTATTGCCCTCATTCTAAATTTTCACCTTCTGGGTCAGTCTTCTGTGTGTTTTACATTCAGAATACTGTAAAAGCAGAGTTTAAATTAGTTAATTTCTGTCTAGTATACAGCATCCCTCTTGGTCAGAATTCTTCTTGAGAAGCTAGTTCATAGGCATCTAGCTTATGGATAGTAACCTTTGTCCCAGGAACCAATCTCTGATATAGTTAGCTGGGGACAATCAGTCACATGCCTGTGGTTAAGGCCTGAGGCTGCCTTCCACAAAGGAGGACTATAGACTTAGTAGGTTTGTCCTGTCAAAGCCATTTAGATAAACACTGTTAACTGATCACCTCTTAATTCCCAGTGATGACTTATATCCATAATTCTACACAAGAGCAAGTGGACCCACCAACCCCTATCCTAAGGGAGAGGCCAAAACATAAACATCATATATCTTCCTCTAGTGTCACATTTACTCAGAGTTTAGATGTGAGAGATTTGGATTTTTTCATCTAAAAGGGTTTTGAATTTTAAAAGTTTTTAAAAAATCACAGGTATAAATAGGATGTAAAATTTTTCTTAATTTTAAAGATAAAACACTTCAAGAAAACATATGCTTATTCTCAGTGACTTGGCCTATAGTTAGAGATGCTTTGGAGGTCATTTTGAGTCCTGGATTAGTCATGACTTAACACAGGGTTTGGGTGGAATCAGCCTAGAAGTCCAACCATCTTGGAGGGTTAGGTTGGAGGAGCTATGATGAATGAAGGTGGGAATCATTGAGGACATTGAATACCAAACTGGGTTCATGGCATGATTTTAAATGGTTTAAAGTGATGGGGCAATTTCAGAATAGGCTTGACCACCCAGCCTGGGATGAATCTGGTTTTGTGCCAGTATCTTCCAAACAAGCTGTAATTGCATCGCTTCCTGATAGCAGAGCATTTGCCTGAATCTGGTCCCCTTGCCGTAGAATTATATAAAAGGCAGTACATACTTTTTTTATTGTTACCTAATGTTTTCTAGGCTCCTTGGGCTTAAGATAATAGTTTTTAATACACAACCCACTTTGAAAACCATATTTTTCTAGCCTTGTTTCCTTACAAGTGTTTGATATGATTAAGGAATTGCAAATCTTTTGTATGATAATAGTATTAAAGCAACCTTTAAGAGTCTTTTTTTTTCTTTTTATTTAATTATAAATTCACATGCAGTTTTGTAAAACTAAAAGAAAATACTACAGAGATCCCTTGTATACTTTGCCCAGTTTCTCCCAATGGTAACATTTTGCAAAACTATAAACAATATTTTAACTATTCATGTAATTTACCAGTCCTACACAGATTTCCCCAGTCGTTTGTGTGCGCTTGTTAAGTTCTATACAGTTTTATGATGTGTAGGGTTGTGTATCGACCACCACAGTCAAGCTACTGAATGGCTTAATGCCACAAGGATCCCTCCACTTATAACCACACCCACCTACCTCCTACTCTTACCCCTCACCTTGCTTCTAATCCCTAGAAACCACTAATCTTCCCTTCATTTCTAAAATGTTATATATATAGAATCATGTAGTATGTGACCATTTGGGATTGTCTCCCATAATTTCCTAAAGAGTCATCCAATTTGTTTGAGTCTCAATAATTTTTTTTATTGCTGAATAGTGTTCGATGGTAGGTACATACCAGTATTTGTTTAACCATTCCTGTCAAAAAACATCTGGGCTGATTCCAGTTTGGGGCTTTTAAAAATAAATAACTACTATAAATATTCATGTGTAAATTTTTTTGTGAGCATTGTATCCATTTCTTTGTATATATGTCTAGGAATGCAATTGCTGGGTTATATGGTAATTACAGGTTTAATTTTTTATGAAACTGTCAAACTATTTTCCAGAATGACTGTACCATCTACATTCCTGCCAGCACTATATAGGTGATCTAGTCCTCTCCACATCCTCACCAGATATTTGGTGTTGACACTTTTTTATTTTAACCACTCTGATAGCTGTAGTTAAAGTATCTCATTATGGTTTTAATTTCCATTTTTCTGATGGTAAAGCATATGAAAAGATGTTCATTATTTGCCATCTGTATACATTCTTTGGTGAAATACCTATGGATATTTTTTGCTCATTTTTTTTAAATTTATTTTTTAATTTACATCCAATTTAATTAGCATATAGTGCAATAATGATTTCAGGAATAGAATCCAGTGATTCATCCCCTGTGTGTAACACCTAGTGTTCATGCCAACAAGTGTCTTCCTCAATGACCCTTGCCCATTTAGCCATCACCCCACCCACAACCCCTCATTTTGTTCTCTATATTTAAGAGTCTCTTATGTTTTGTCCCCCTCCCTGTTTTTATATTATTTTTGCTTCCCTTCCCCATGTTCATCTGTTTTGTATCTTAAATTCCTCATATGAGTGAAGTTATATGATATTTGTCTTACTCTGACTTATTTCGCTTAGCATAATACCCTCTAGTTCCATCCACATTGTTGCAAATGGCAAGATTTCATTCTTTTTGATTGCCATGTAATACTCCATTGTGTATACATATACCACATCTTGTTTATCCATTCATCTTTCGGTGGTCATTTGGGCTCTTTCCATACTTTGACTATTGTCAATAGTGCTGCTATAAACATTGGGGTGCATGTGTTCTTTCAAAACGGCACACCTATATCCTTTGGATAAATACCTACTAGTACAATTGCTGGGTCGTAGGGTAGTTCTATTTTTAATTTTTTGAGGAACCTCCATATTGTTTTCCAGAGCAGCTGCACCAGTTTGTATTCCCACATGCAAAAGAGATCCTCTTTCTCTGCATCCTCACCAACATCTGTTGTTGCCCAAGTTGTTAATGTTAGCCATTCTGACAGGTGTAAGGTGGTATCTCATTGTGATTTTGATTTGTATTTTCCCTGGTGATGAGTGATGTTGAGCATTTTTTCATGTGTCGGTTGGCCATCTGGATGTCTTCTTTGGAAAAGTGTCTATTCATGTCTTTTGCCCATTTCTTCACTGAATCATTTGTTTTTTGGTATTGAGTTTGATAAGTTCTTTATAGATTTTGGATACTAACCCTTTATCTGATAAGTCATTTACAAATACCTTCTCCCATTTGTGGTTGGTTTTTAGTTTTGCTGATTGTTTCCTTCACTGTGCTGATGCTTTTTGTCTTGATGAGGTCCTAATAGTTCATTTTTGCTTTTGTTTCCCTTGCCTTTGGAGACATGTTGAGTAAGAAGTTTGGCTGAGGTCAGAGAGGTTGCTGTCTCCTTTCTCCTCTAGGATTTTGATGGTTTCCTGTCTTACATTTAGGTCTTTCATCCATTTTGAGTTTATTTTTGTGTATGGTGTAAGAAAGTGGTCCAGGTTCATACTTCTGCATGTTGCTGTCCAGTTTTCCCAGCACCACTTGCTGAAGAGACTGTCTTTATTCCATTGGATATTCTTTCCTGCTTTGTCAAAGATTAGTTGGCCATATGTTTGTGGGTCCATTTCTGGGCTCTCTGTTCTCTTCCATTGATCTAAATGTCTGTTTTTGCGCCAATACCATACTGTCTTGATGATTACAGCTTTGTAATATATCTTGATGTCCAGGATTGTGATGCCTCCAGCTCTGGTTTGCTTTTTCAGGATTGCTTTGGCAATTCGGGTCTTTTCTGGTTCCATACAAGTTTTAGGATTGTTTGTTCTAGCTCTGTAAAGAATGCTGGTGTTATTTTGATAGGGATTGCCTTGAATATGTAGATTGCTTTGGGGTAGTATCGACATGTAAACAATATTTGTTCTTCCAATCCGTGAGCGTGAACAAAAGTAATATTTGTTTTTCCATTTTTTTGTGTGTCATCTTCAATTTCTTTCATAAGCTTTCTCTAGTTTTCAGTGTATAGATTATTCCCCTCTTAGGTTCATTCCTAGGTATTTTATGGGTTTTGGTGCAATTGTAAATGGGATCGTTTCCTTGATTTCTCTTTCTGTTGCTTCATTATTGGTGTATAGTAAAGCAACGAATTTCTGTGCATTGATTTTATATCTTGTGACTTTGCTGGATTCGTAGATCAGTCCTAGCAGTTTTTGGTGGAATCTTTTGGGTTTTCCATATAGAGTATCATTTCGTCTACAAAGAGTGAAAGTTTGACTTCCTCCTTGTTCATTTGGATGCCTTTTATTCCTTTGTGTTGTCTGATTCCTATGTTAAATAACAGTGGTGAGCGTGGACATCCCTGCCTTCTTCCTAATCTTAGGGGGAAATGTTCAATTTTTTGCCATTGAGGATGATACTAGCAGTGGTCTTTTGTATATGGCTTATGTAGTCTTGAGGTATGATCCTTCTGTCCCTACTTTCTTGAGGGCTTTTCTCAAGAAAGAATGCTGTATTTTGTCAAATGCTTTCTCTGAATCTATTGAGAGAATCAGGTGGTTCTTGTCCTTTATTTTATTAATGTGATGTATGATGTTGAGTGATTTGTGGATATTGAACCAGCCCTGTATCCCAGGTATAAATCCCACTTGATCATGGTGAGTGATTCCTTTAATGTATTGTTGGATCTGATTGGCTAGTATCTTGTTGAGAATTGTTGCATTCATGTTCATCAAGGAAATTGATCTGTAGTTCTTTTCTAGAGTGGTCTTTACTTGGTTTTAGAATCAAAGTAATGCTGGCCTCATAGAATGAGTTTGGAAGTTTTCCTGCTATTTCTGTTTTTTTGGAACAGCTTCAAAAGAATAGGTGTTAACACCTCTTTATGTGTTCAGTAAAATTCCCCTGGATAGCCATCTGGCCCTGGACTCTTGTTTTTTGGGAGGTTTTTGATTACTAATTCAATTTCTGTAGTGGATATGGGTCTGTTCATATTTTCTATTTCTTCCTTTTTCAGTTTTGGTAGTTTGTATGTTTCTAGGAATTTGTCCATTTCTTCCAGATTGCCCAATTTATTGGCATATAATTTCTCATAATACTCTCTTACTATTACTCGTATTTCTGCAGTGCTGGTTGTGATCTTCCCTCTTTCATTCTTGATTTTATTTATTTGGGTTCTTTCCTTTTTCTTTTTGATCATACTGGCTAGGGGGTTATCAATTTTGTTAATTCTTTCAAAGAACCAGCTCTTGGTTTCATTGATCTGTCCTACTATTTTTTTTTTTTATTTTGATACCATTGATTTGTGCTCTAATCTTTATTATTTCCCATCTTCTGCTGGCTTGGGGTTTTATTTGCTGTTCTTTCTCCAGCTCTTCAAGGTGCAAGGTTAAGTTGTGTATCTGAGACCTTTCTTCCTTCTTTAGGAAGGCCTGGATTACCATATACTTCCCTCTTATGACTGCCTTTGCAGTTTGGGGCTGTGGTGTTATCATTTTCATTGGCTTCCATGTACTTTTTAGTTTCCTCTTTAGCTTTTTGGCTAACTCATTCATTCTTTAGTAGGATGTTCTTCAGTTTCCAAGTATTCATGGTCTTTCCAAAATTTTTCTTGTGATTGATTTCTAGTTTCACAGTGTTCTGGTCTGAAAATATGCATGGTATCATCTGGATCTTTTTGTACTTGTTGAGGGCTGATTTGTGTCCCTGTATGTGATCTATTCTGGAGAATGTTCCATGTGCTCTAGAGAAGAATGTGTATTCTGCTGCTTCAGGATAAGTCCGGTCCAGTGTGTCATTGTTTCCTTATTGATTTTCTGCTTAGATGATCTGTCCGTTGTTGTAAGTGAAGTATTGTAGTCCTCTACTATTATGGTATTATTTCAGTGAGTTTCTTTATGTTTCCGATTAGTTGATTTATATATTTTGGTGCCATTTATTTATGTTGGGGCATAAATGTTTACAATTGTTAGATCTTCGTGGTGAGTAGATCCCTTAATTATGATATAATGCCCTTCTTCATCTCTAGTTACACTCTATTTTAAAACCTAATTTGTCTGATATAAGTATGGGTACTCCAGCTTTCTTTTGATGACTGTTAGCATGATAGATGGTTCTCCATCCCCTTACTTTCAATCTGAAGGTGTTCTTATGTCTAAAATGGGTCTCTCATAAACAGCATATAGATGGATCTTATTTTCTTATCCATTCTATTACCCTATCTCTTTTTATTGGAGTGTTTAGTCCTTTTACATTTAGGGTGAGTACTGAAAGATATGAACGTATTACCATTGTATTGCCTCTAGAGTTGGAGTTTCTGGTGGTATTCTCTGGTCCTTTCTAGTCTTTGTTGCTTTTGGTCGTTTTTGTTTTATTTTATCTTTTCTCCCCTCAGAGAGTCCCTCTTAAAATTTCTTGCAGGGCTGGTTTAGTGGTCACAAACTCCTTTAGTTTTTGTTTGTCTGGGAAACTCTCTCTCCTTCTATTTTGAATGACAGTCTTGCTGGATAAAGAATTCTTGGCTGCATAATTTTCTGATTCAGCATGTTGAATATATCCTGCCATTCCTTTATGACCTGCCAAGTTTCTGTTGATAGGTCTGTTGCAAACCTGAGCTGTCTGCTCCATATAGGGTTAAGGAGTTTTTTCCCCTTGCTGCTTTCATCATTCTTTTCTTGTCTGTGTATTTTATAAATTTGACTCTGATTGCCTTGTTGATGGTTGGTTTTTGTTGAATCTAATGGGAGTTCTCTGTGCTTCCTAGATTTTGATGTCTTTTTTTCCCCCAGGTTAGGAACGTTTTCTGCGATGATTTGCTCACATAAACCTTCTACGCATTTTTATCTCTCTTCAGTTTCTAGGGCCCCTATGATTCGGATGTTATTCCTTTTTAATCCATCACTGAGTTCTCTAATTCTTATAGTGTGCTTTTTTGCCTTATTTCCCTCTTTTTTCTGCTTCATTATTCTCCATAAGTTTGTCTTCTGTATTGCTAGCTTGCTGCTCTGCTACATCCATTCTTGCCACTGTGACATCCATTCGAGATTGCATCTCAGTTACTGCATTTTTAATCTCGTCCTGACTAGATTTTACTTCTTTTATCTCCACAGGAAACAATTCTATGCTTTTTTCAACCCCAGCTAGTATTCCTGATTCTAAATTCTGGTTCAGACATCTTGCTTGTATCTGTGTTAAGTCCCTGGCTGTCATTTCTTCGTGTTCTTTCTTTTGGGGTGAATTCCTTTGTTTCATCATTTTGGAGGAAGAAAAATCAAGTAAAGGAAGCTAGGTCCTAGATGTATTTGGTGTGGTTTGTTGAAAGTAGCTTGGTAAAATAGAGAAGGGAAACTAAAGAAAAGGAAAAAAAGAAAACATTTAAAAATGTATACAATAACATAGGACAGAATGAAGTAGACTACAAAAAATAATAAAAATATCGTCAAACATTTTTAAAAATCTTTTTTATAAAACAAAATAAAAATAATTTTTTTCTCTTTCTCTATCCATGAATAAGAAAAGACAAAATATGAATAGATGGACCAGTCAACAGAATGAAATTACATCTAGTTTCCCCTAGAAGTCAAACTGTGAAGCATTTTATAGTCCATACACTAAGTAGGGGGAGAAATTTGTGGTCGTCCTCTAGGGCTTGGTTGGCACAATTGGATGGGGCTTGGTGTAACGGCTCCATTCTCCACTAGGTGGCGCTGCTTAGCTTACTGGGGTGGATTGGTGTGGTGTGCATATGCGTGTATACACTTGTGCAGGGGAATCACCCAGCTTGCCAGGTTCTAGCATCAGAGCTGTGCTCTTTCCAACTGGCTATCAAGCATCCCTCCTTTGTCTCCAGCTTCCATCCACTTCCGCTTCTTCACTGTCCACCACCAAGCCATTAGCCTGCCAAGCAGCACCTCCCTCCCAAATTTTATCTCAGATGTTTCTGTGTTTCCAAACCCCTTACTTCTGATGGCCCTGCGGCTTGAACCCACTCTGACCCTCTAGGGGAGGGTGTCACCAAGCAATGGCTGGGTGCCGGCCGGCAGGCCAGAAATGCTCCCACAAGCACACCACTTCAGAGACTGTGTCCGGGTGCCAGCCCACCCCAGAAAAATTTTGCATGATGGTGTAACAGCAGCGATCCAGGGACTAAGGGAAATCATAACACATATCTGGCTCCAGGCTTCACTGCACCCTAGCATCCTTTTTCCAACACCAGCAAACTTGTCTATAATCTAGGGTCCACTGGGACTTTTGCCTGTGGGGAGGTTTCACAGCCTCTACCAAATGTCCTCCTGGCAGGGGAACTGCTTCTCCCCGTGTGGCCCAAGGACCCTTCAGACCTCACTGTCTGCTCCTAGGGATTCATCCTTCCCACCAGAGCCCCACCAGGTATCAAGCTGTGGAGTTCCAACTCTGTGCTCCCCTATTTATAGAGTCTTAATGGTATTGAAACCCTCTCCTTTTTCCCTTTATTGTTCAGTTCTTTGTGGGTATTTCCACTCTTTCTCTTTCTTTCTAGAGGCTTTTGGGGGGAGTGCTTTTCCTGTACTTTTCCCCCCTGTCTTCACCCTGTCTCTGCAAACAAAAACAGCTCCCTACCCTCCATGACTTCTCTCTCCCCCAGTTCACCTCTCTGCACTGCTTACCTGCTGAGTTCTGTGGCTCTAGTTATGCAGATTGTTGTGTTAGTCCTCAGCTCAGTTTTCTAGGTGTGCAAAATGGTTTGGTGCTGATTGAGCTGCATTTCAGGGATGAAAGAAGCAGAGAATTTCCATGCTCCTCTGCCATTATGACACCTCCCTCTTTGCTCATTTTCTAATTTTTAACTATTGAGTTGAAAATTTTTTCTATATTCCAAAAGTTTTATAGTTTTACATTTTCTACTTACGTCTGTAATCCATTTTGAGTTAATATCTGTACAGGGTGTGTGGTTTAGGTCAATGTTTCTTGCAGAGGCTATCTTGCCTTCCCTGAATTGATATTGTACCTTTGTCAAAAATCACTCTGGGTCTATTTCTGGGGTTCTCTGTTAAATTCTCTGTCTCTCCACCAAGACCACATTGCTTTGATAACTGTGCTATATATAGTGAGCCTTAATATCAGGTAGAAAATTCCCCCCACTTTATTACTTCTTTATCAAGATTCTAGGGCCTGTGGCTTTCCATATAAATTTTAGTATAAACTTACCGATTTTCTACAGAAAATCTGCTGGTATTTTGATAGGAGTTGCACTAAGAGACTTCATTTCTTAAAGATACATACCTAAATACATATGAAAGAAGCCATGTCATTTTTAGGATTTTCTCCAAAATAATTTGGGATCGGTGAAAGTAGGTGAATGAATCTAGAGCTAGATGAACATGTTTGGACATAATAGTAATGTATCACTATGTATTCTTTTCTACTTTTGTATGTGTTTAACATTTTCCAAAATAAAGATTTTTAATTGCCTCAAAAGGAATATTGTAAAGCTAAATTTTAAGCTTAAACTCCTGAAATATCTGAATTCTTAACTCTTTTTTAAATAAGGTCTAAATTTAATATTCTATCTCTCAGTCATTGTTATTTAATTTAATCAGTCCCTTTTGGAGGGTTTTATGTGGTCAGTTTCTAGAAAGGGAATCGATGTTTAGCCACATTGCACCAGGCTCGTAAACAGTGGTCATAACTGATACTTTGTTTCATATTCTAGGCACTGCTGAGAAAGATCTAGAAAGTGCTAAACTTGTACAGATTTTACACAGACTGCTAGCAGATGAGAGAAGTGCTCCTGAAATCAAATACAATTCCATGGTCCTGATTTGTGCTCTCATGGGATCTGGTAAATATTTCTTCTATCATTTTACATCTATCAACATATGGTTGACATTAAATATAGAATAGTCGTAAATGGTGGCTTTGGATTTTAAGAACATTAGAAATTAGTTTATGGAGGATATAGGATTACTTGAAAATATTTCAAAAAGATTATAAGGAAAGTATCATATAGCAAATAGTCAAAAATCAGTGTTAAAAAAATAATACCTGTTTCATCAACTCAAATATTTCATATAAAGAACAAGTTCTGATTTTGTGTATCATGATATTAGCTAAGGGATTTGGTCAAGAAATCATTGGCATATCTTGGTATATGTTCCATGGACACTGAAAAGAATGTATATCCTGTTTATTGGGTGGAGTGTTCTTTAAAATGTCAGATCCTTTTGGTTGATGGTAGTGGAATTGAGTTTGCTATATTATTTTGATATTCTAATTGTTCTGTCTGTTGTTGAGATAGGGGTGTTGAAATCTCCAAAAATAATGGTGGATTTATCTATTTCTCCTTTTAATTCTGTCAATTTTTGCTTCCCATATTATTTAGCTCTTTTGGTAGATACACACACCTTTAGGATTACTGTGTCTTCCTGGTGGATTGACATTTCTATCGTTATGTAATGTTCCTCTCCATCTCTGGTAATTTTTTGGCTTTGAAGTCTACTTTATCTGATATTAATATAGCTACTTCTACTTTCTTTTGAATAACATTCATGGGATATTTTCCCACCCTTTTAGTTTCCATCTGCTTTATCATTATATTTGAAGTACAGTGTATTGTTAGGTTATGTGCTTTAATCTACTCTGTCAGTCTCTTTTAATTGTGTATTTAGTCCATTTACATTTATGTAATGACTGATGTTATGGCTTATGTCTGCAGTTTAATTTTTTTTATTTTCTGTTTGTTTCTCATTCATGGCTTCTTGTTGATTGCTTGAACATTTAGTTTCATTACCCTCTCTCATTTATAATTATCTAAGATATTCCTCTTATATATTTACAACAGCATTTAGACATTGTTACAACTTTTGTTTTCAACCTTCAAATATAATTCAGAAAACTCAAGAGAAAGAAAGTCTGTTCTATTTATTTACATCTTTGCTATATGTGTTGTTTTCCTTCTTTATGTTCCAAGGTTCCTTTTCTTTTTTTAAAAAACATTTTCCTTCTATTTAGAGAAACTACTTTAGCCATTCTTTTGGGTTAGGTCTACTAGTGACAAATTTTCTTTGTTTTCTGTTATTTTAGAATGTCTTCATTTCCCCTTTTTGTGAAAAGTATTTTCTCTGGGTATAGAATTCTGGGTTGACAGTTCTTTTCTCTCAACACTTGAAAAATGTGCCACTTTCTTCTGGCCTCCATAGTTTAAGAAAAATTCAGCCTTCGTGTTATTTTTTTCCCTTGTTGGTAAGGTGTCATTTCAAGGGTTGGGTTTTTTTTTGGGGGGGGGAGGGGTCTTTAATATTCAAGTTTGACCATGATGTGTTTTGGCATGGATTTTTTTGGGGTTTATTCTGTTTCAAGTTTTCTCACCTTCATGGTAGGCTTATGTCTTTTGCTAAACTTGTAAAGTTTTTTTAACCATATTTCTTCAGGTACTTTTTCATTCCTACCCTATTTCTCCTTTCCTTCCAGGTCTCTAGTGGCAGGAACGTGAGATCTTTAGTTATATCCCACAAGCCCCTGAATATTTCATTAAATTTTTCCCAGATTTTTATCTCTCTTGTTCAAATTGGGTAATTTCTGTTGTTGTTAAAGTTCACTGATTTCTTTTATCCCCTCCATTCTACTCCACTCTGATTCAAAATTATCCAGTAAGTTTTTATTTCAAGTACTATAGTTTTGGGTCCTATAATTCCCATTTGGTAGTTCTTTATGTCTTGTTCCCTTGCAGAGACTCTGTTATTGAGATTATTATATACATAAAGTTTACCATTATAACCATTTTTAAATGTACAGTGTATTGGCAGAGTAGTACATTCACACTGTTATACAACCATCACCACCATTGTTTTTCCCAAACTAAAACCCAGTACTCGTTAAAATATGTCACCAATCACCCATCCCCCAGCTTTTGGCATCTACCATTCTGTCTTCTGTCTCTGAGAATGTTATTACTCTAGGTACCTTACATAAGTGGAATCATGCAGTGTTTTGTTTTTGTTTTTTTTGGTCTGGCTTATTTCACTTAGCATAATGTCTCCAAGCTCACCCATGTTGTAACCTGTGTCAGAATTTCATTCTTCTTAAGGCTGAATAATTTTCCATTGTATACATGTATTACATTTTGTTTATTCATTCATCCATCAATGGACATTTGGGTTATTTACACCTTTGGGCTATTGTAAATAATGCCACTATGAAAACGCTGGTGCACTAATATCTTTTTCAGGCCCTGCTTTTAGTTATTTTGGGTATATACACAGAAATGGAATTGCTAAATCATACAGTAATGCCAAGTTTAATTTTGGGGGAAACCATCACCCACAGGGGCTGCACCATATTACATTCCTACAAGCAATGCACATGGGTTTCAATTTCTCTACATTCTACCATTTATTGTTTTGTTTTTTCTATAATAGCCATCCTGAGGAGTCTGAGGTGGTATCAAATTGTGCTTTTGATTTGCATTTCCTTAACAATTAGTGACATTGGGGATCTTTTCATGTGTTCATTACCCATTTGTTTTTCTTCTTTGGGGCATGTCTATTCAAGTCCTTTGCCCATTTTTTAATAGGGTCATTTTGTGTTGAGTTGAAAAGGTTCTTTGTATGTTTAGGATATTAATCTTTTATTGGATATATCATTTGCAAATGTTTTCTTCCATTCTGTGGGTTGCCTTTTCACTCTATTGGTAGTATACTTTGGTACACAGAAGTTCCTAATTTTGATGAAGTCCAGTATATCTGTTTTTCCTTTTGTTGCCTATGTTTTTTGATGCATATCCAAGGTCATCCTTGCTAAGTCCAATGTCATTTCCCTTTCTATTTTAAGTCTTAACAGTTTTAGTTCTTAAATTTAACTTTTGTATATAAGGGCTTGTAGCTCTCCAATTTTACCAGCACCATTTGTTGAAAAAACTGTCCTTTCATCATTGAATGGTCTTGACATCTTTGTCAAAAATATTTTGTCTACATATATGAGGGTTTATTTCTGGGATCTCTGCTTTATTCTGTTGGGGTGTGGGTGTGTATATGGCAACCTATCTATATGATATAAAGACAGCACCACACTGATTTGATTATTATAGATTTATAACAGGTTTTAAATTAGAAAGTGTGAGACCTCCAACTTTGTTCTTTTTTGAGATTGTTTTAGATATTGAGAGTCCTTTGAAATTCCATCTGTATTTTAGGATGTGTTTTTCTATTTCTATTAAAAACATTATTTACAATAAGACTTCAAGTCTTTTTAATGTAAATATATCAATTTAAGGAATGCTGATTACATTAAACTTACTAGACCTCAGTCTTCTCATTTGCAGTCTCAAAGTCTTAAGAAGAGCCTTGTATTTTCCTGTAATTGAGGTTAAATAGAGCAAGAAAGCCAGAAAGAGGATGATCAGGAATAAAAAAGGGAAGCCTGTTGACACAGAAATTTGTTGAAGGGATGTGAAGTACAACCTATTCATTTGCCACAAAATTAATTTGAAACAGATCTGAGATTTTTTTTAAGTCATCGACTTCATATTTGAACTGATGATAGAGTCAAGGGGTATATAACTGAAACTTGAGATCATACAATGAGCTGTGTTTCATTATAACTCATTACCCTAATCAAACTTAGACTATAGAACATGACATTTATCTATGTATAAATATGGCAAGTAAAGTTCCTTTGATTTTTTTATAACACATCTATAAAGAAGACATTTTTAGGCTACTGCTGTGCCCACTTGTCTTTAAAAGTGTCTTAGCATTTCTAGGCTACTACAGTTTTTTCAAAATATTATCTAAATAAACATTTTGGGTATATGTATTGGATAGACTGTATAGTAAGATTAGAACAGTTTAATAGAAGCATCTCTGTTATCTTGTTTTTTTGTCTTCCAGAATCTCTACACAAGGAAGTCCAGGATTTGGCCTTTCTAGATGTTGTATCCAAACTTCGCAGTCATGAGAACAAAAGTGTTGCCCAACAGGCCTCTCTCACAGAGCAGAGACTTACTGTGGAAAGCTGAGAACTGCCCTTCCCTGACACACAGCATCATCCCACCTCTGATTTCCCTTGTCCTCCCATCCAGCTGCCTCTTCTGCTTCATTTTCTTCCATATCACTTGTGCATGCGTGTAATGTTCCCGTACCAATTGAAGAACTGCTGTAGGTACCTACCCAATAAGATTTCTAAACCCATAGTTAGTGTGAACATGAATTTGTCAAAAACAAGTCTCCACCCCATAACTGTTCTCTTGTATTCCTGTTGCTTGAGCTACATTAAGTAGAATGTGCATGTTGTAGTCCTATGATGATGTAAACTTGGTACTACATAATGACTTGCTCCTCACACTTGGTAAACTACATAATAATGTACTGGTAAATTAGAAACAAACAAGAATGCAGCAGGATCTGTCTAGCTTATTAAAGATGGAATTGAATAGTAAAAATAGCTCCATTTTTTGGTGCTTGGGAAGCACAGTGACCAAAAAACTGTATGGCTGCTCATTCATTAGTCTTACTTACTAATGTCAAACCATGGTACCTAGAGTTAAATAAAATCCAATGCTCTCACTCTTTACCCTATGGTTTCTCCTTCTTCTTAACTATGTAGACTCTTGAAATTGCCACAAACTTGGCAAGACTTCCCTGAGGTTTTTAAATTTCATATTTAATTGGCTATCATCAGTAGCCTGATATTGAAAACATTTGTGGTTTTCAGCATGAAACTAAGGGGCTGAAGAATCTATTTTACACTAAGTACATCTTTTTTTTTTCTCTATATTTTAGAATCTGATATAGTTTGACCTCAGCACTTCTTCTATCAATTAATCAGCGTCGTCCAACACTTGTCTTTAAAAGTCACTTGGCATTTGTTTTCACCTAAGGAAATTGAGTATAGTTCATTGGAGGGTAGTTCTTTTGGGGGGTTTTTTGGTTTTTCTTGGCTGTTTTTCATCATTCAGCTTGAAAGTAAGACATTTCCCCTGTTATAATCCTTTTAAACCTTCTAGTAAAACTAGCAGGACATAGGAAACATGATTAAGAAAATAGAAGTAGCAGTACATAGAATAAAAGATTAAGAAAGAAGTTTGTCTATACTAAAGAAAGGAAGCAGGTTATAAAAGCCATAATAGCCAGTCCAGTTCATTCTGCAGATGGCCTCATACCAAGTAGCTGTTAGAGTGTCCCACCTCCATTTGCCACAGAGAACTGCAATAGATCTTAAAGCTATCAGAAAAGGTGACAACGCCAAGACCCAAGAGATGAGAAGACCCTCTTGGCGAAATATAGTGTATTCTTCACTGCCACTACTACCACCAAATGGGTTTTTAGAACTTTGAAACACAATCTTTGTAAATCAAAAGATCCTTGTGACATACCTGTCTTGTCCCCATGCACAAGTTTGACAAATACTGGCTGAAAGGTACGATGATGGGCTCCAATATGGAAGGACTGCAGGACAGTAGAATGGGCTGCCCGGGGTGACAGAAGCTCTTTCCTGTCCAATGGGAGATGCTGCACATATCTATGGAGTGATTGAAGTTGGACTTTTGACTCAGAAACAGTTATAATTCAAGAAAATTAAAACCTCAGTGGAGGTAAAGAAACTTTGTTCCCTTTGATGTCCAGAAAAGGAACGATTATTGTGAGTGCTTATGCTACACTTACTGTAAGAATGATCTTGTTTATTGTCTTCTTCTGGGCTGGATAGTGGACTATATTTTATTATAGGTTTTGAAAAACATCTGTAATGTTGAATAGGCTATCCATATTAATAACTAAATAAATAGTATATCAAACTATTATGGCATCATTTGGTTTGTTTGTATATTTTACTTCTATTTTCAGCTCCTAGAACAGTAATTGCTCATTGTTGGTGCTAAGTATTTGTTGATGAATTCCCATTTACATAGAGAAATTGAGATTTAGGTGTTTTTGTC
Organism: Panthera tigris; assembly: GCF_018350195.1. Lineage (NCBI taxonomy): Eukaryota > Metazoa > Chordata > Mammalia > Carnivora > Felidae > Panthera > Panthera tigris. The sequence goes on along the minus strand of NC_056663.1, from coordinate 122,440,677 downwards.
TGGCTTCCAAGAATATCTTTTATAGGATCTATCCCTATTGAAAAGCATCATATAGAAAACCTCAAGTCAGAGGCATCCAAAAGTTACAGATTTAAGAGAAGCTATCATCTGGGCCACCTACCAGCAATCAATTGATACACTAGGAATTCCCATCTGCAGCAAAACAAAGTACATTTCTAATCACCAGTCTTTCTACAGCGAGACCAGAAGGCTGTGCCCTTATGATAACAGAGGTCCACCAAACTGGGTGACGTGCTGCTCTGCCAGGGCAGGAGGTGGGAGTCCACAGACAATACTATACCATATATCCTGCTACTTCATCTTAGTTCTAGAGGCCACATTTAAATGTTTGCTACCCATTAAACATGCATTCTGAGGGAGACAATGGGAGGAACCGCCTGGCATAGCATTAATTATCGCTGTGTCAGGACTAGAGCATAGCTGAAAAGCAAAAAGGCCAGGAATTAGAAGGAAGATGATGTCTGAGTGAAATGTGCTAAAATGTCTTCTCTCCCTCCTGGGAAGGAAGCCCATTACCTCCTTGGGATCTTGCTAACCCCCTACCCCCACCCTAAGACTAACCTCATTGTGCTCAAAGCAAAACTAATTAAATGCTGGTCCATAATTCAGTGTTTTCAACTTGATAAAACATGGTTTGTGCATATTATCTGATAACCATGGAGATGTAGACAAAGTTTTTTGGTTGTGAAATGATTTTGACTTGGAACAAAATGCAGCTGTTAAATATAAGCATTAGTGTGAAGTGTTCTGAGAAACCCTGCATGTGAAGATTTCAAACAGAAATGCTCATTGGTGTCATTAGAAAGCTTATTATCTAATTCTGAATATGAGGGATGAAAATGTCTGTTAGGTAAGTTTTACCCCCTTTGTGTTCAGCTGTTAACTAGAATCAGTAAGCTTTAAAGTCATAACTCTAGGCAACCATAATATTTGAATTATACAAGTATCTTTTAAAAAGCACTCAGTGATATTTGGGATGAATCTTCATAGCTGTAACCAGGAAAATTGAGGTTTTTTTTTTTTTTTTTTTTTTTTTTACAGATGTGTTCTCTTAATTTATATAGATACAATACATAATGCCATGTAGCTTCATAGGTTGATGTTTTATAGGGGTGTCTGACAAATGTGAAAACTGTTTTAAGTGTAATTAGTGGAAAGAGTAAGGTCTTTACTGTGTGATCTGAAGTCACATCCTGGTTCTGTTACATACTGGCTATGTGACCATCACAGAGTTACTTAAACCCTCTGGGCCTGTTTTCTCATCAATATGATGAGTTTAATAATCTCTCCTTCCCAGGGTTTCTGTAATAACTGAAATTTGCGGAGGTTGAGGGTAAGGTTGGATAGAACTATAATATCTGTGATACCCTATGGCCTATCCCCTTTTCCCCCTGCAGGATCCCAGCTAAAGGAATTCAAAGAACAGCCAAATAGGAGACGCTGTCTGTTAATAGTTTGAGGAGCACTGAGTTATTCTCAGTTCAAAATACATAACCCCTTCCCCTCCCCGACAAAACTATGACAGCCAGGTCTGCAGAGCAGGCCTTGGATGTAGGTCCCTAATACAGTACTTCCCCTTCCCATTCAGATGTCTCTGTCTCTACAGTGGAAATAATAGTTCAATAATCTTACCTTTTATTATCATTAAGCCAATATAAATGAAACTGCAGTACTATGAGTTCTCAATCCCTCTTCCCATTTTCAATGTTGCTCAGTTTATCAGTATATATTTTTATATACCTGTTCATTTATGTCTTTTTCTTAAATATAAATACTGTGTGTTTTACATGAAGGCTTTTGGTAGCTATGCTCTGAATCCTGATAGAATCCACCTGTGATGGCCTATTGGTCATTATGCTTCTTGACTACACAGGCAGAGTTTCTTTATGTTGGAGGTTTCAAGGGTAAGCTGTTGGTTATATGGCATGAATGGTCAGCTACAGTATTTGAAGGAAAAAAGGGAGCATTGCATGGAATTTATGCTCCTTTTTAAATTTAACTAATTCCTTATTCTTTCCTTCTTAGTGGACTTTTAAAAAATCATTATTTTCTTATTCTCACTTTATTTCTTCCTAGAAAACCAACAAACCAAAACTTTTTACCAAAACTTTTTCGCTACGGCCACAGACATTTTAATCTAACATTTCAAAAATGGACAGTATACACCTGTTTATAATACTAGATAGATAGGAACTTAATATGGCGACAGTTCATTTATATATTAGAACCAATTACAATTAGACCAAACTTAGGTATGTACTGATGCCTGTGGTTCTCCTGACATTTTTGTTTTCTCAGTCCCTGGCTTTCCCACTGCCTAATACCACATTTATCCAAAGAGAGATGTAGAGCCTCCTACTTACTGAGAAAAATGGAAGATCAGGGTGATGTTATGAGCAGTGTCCTGGGCTCACAAGCAACTTCAATGGTTTCTCTGGTCCCCAACATTGTCAATGCAGTCTTCAAGGAATCAAAAACAGAGCAAGCAAGGTGGCTAAGGCATGGAAATGGGGGCTCAAGGGAAAATTGACTTGAATCAAAAAAAAAAAAAAAGGCTTTTACCTTCACCCCTGACCTGAGGGCACATTCTTGGAACTTGTCCACGGCTCAGAGATTTGTAGTCTTGCTGGTAGGCATGTGTGCGATTTTATTTTACTCTGTTTAGCCAAATAGAGTTAAAACCACATTCAGCAGTGTGTGGAATGGTTTTTAGTTGGTATTGGTCACATATGTAATTTTCTGTTTCAGGATTAGGCTTTTAGAAATTTTGCTAAATTTATCTTCATCAGGGAAGTATAAAGCCTAATCTTGTCATACTTTGAAACCTATTTGAGGTTTCAGGTTTTTTTGTTTTTTTTTTTCAGGAAATAATTTTAAAGTTACTAGACTTCTATTAATATTTTAAAATGTTAAATCCTTAACACATACATCCAGTATATGAACTTTAAATATAACAATAGATCTTTTAAAAATATATGTAATCTATTTTCACATATAATTGAGAGACATTACTATTTAAGTAGTTACTTGTTATTTATTGATTCCCAGGAATCCTGAGGAATTTTGAAGGAAAGAAACTCTGGCTGTCCCTTTAGATTACAGTCCTACTAAATTTCTCTGTGAATGCTCACTTTAAATTTTATAACCATATCTACTTTAAAATAGGCCTAGCAAAATAGTGTCTCTGTTGGCTTTTAAGGGACTGCAATATAAACGAAGCCAAGACCATAGGGAAGCTGGCTTCATCCCTGACCTCACAGAGTCCATGCACTCAGATGAAAAACTCCTTCTCCTTTTGGGACATTTCACAGGACTCTTCCAAGGTCAGCATCACCCCATCACCAGGAACACAGCAAGGTAGCTGCTTTTGACCTTGTCTTCCCTTAGGGATATTCTGCTCAGCTTCTTGGTTCTCAGTCCCATCCCCATGTCTAGCATAGGCACATCAGATGAATACCTATAGTTACCTAGAACTTATGAAGGAGGGAAAGGTTGAATTATACCCTAATATAAAGGCATGTAGGTTGCAACCCAACACAAAAAGATAAATAGCTGATCTAATCAGTGTGAACAATGGGGAGGAAATATTAACCAGAGCAGCTTTGATTTCAGACCCATCCCTGAAGCAATCCAAAACAGTTCTCAATTTCACTTGGGGCCAACCATCAGTATACAATTCTTCACCCCACCTTCCCTCTTTTTAAGGTTCTAGAATGCAACCCACTCCCCCATCATATCTTTCCTACAATAACTTCCTTTCTCTTGCAGGCAAGGAAAGTAAGGGAGGAAGTATGAATGACTCCTATTCCACTCTTTACCCATACCACTCAATTCCTAGTACCCAGAAAGTAGAGGAAGTGACACAGCAGAGTGACCGTTGAGCTTTATAATATCACATACTAATACCTTTTAAATCCTCTGCTTCCCTGCTCCTACATCCTGCCCTCTTGTTCCCCTATCAGGATAACTGTGAGCTGCAGTGCCTTACCCGGAACCATGAGAAGTGGAGCAAGATGTGCACTGACCTAAGAAAAGCATCCGAGGGTTACCCGTACATATGAGCACCTATAACCGGATTTGGCAATCCCTTACTCTAGAAAATGCAGGCTTTGTTAAACCTGTGACTAAAGTCCTATGCAGAGTTTCAGAATGAGGTTCTGGCATGCTCGGCCACAGCAACTGCCCTGTGCGTGTGCATATGATGCAAAGGTGAAGTGTCCTGCCTCGTGTAGCTACATCATCTTCTTTCCACTTCTACAATAAGCATTTGTCCACATTACTAAGAACTCTATTTCATAAACCTCATTTTTAATGGATGCATATTCTTCAAATATATGGATGTACCATAATTTACTTAACCATTTTCCCCACATCTAGATGCTTAAGACATATTTTGATTTTTGAAAAACAAACCCCAAACGCTAAGCCGTGAGCACTTGGAGATGCTAGAGCAGTTCCTAAAAAATTATCTGACCTGTCAGTCCCTCTACTTTCTACCTCTAATTCCTATTACAATCTTCTTCAGAGGTCCTTGTCAATTGCTCAATGTAGCCTCTTTGCACCCTCCTGATTCCACTTGTCCTTTCATTACTTCCTGGACACTCTGCTCCTGCCAAGCCCTCCCCATTCTCCTAAGGGGACTGACCACCCTAGGGAAGAGGGGCCACAAGAGCAGACTGACAGCACCTCCCTCCTGGGCATCTAGGCATTAAGTCCGTTACACCCACTCACCATTGACCACACCCTCTTCCTTACCAAATGTATCAGAGTGGGCCAAAAAAGAGTAGGCACAGAACACACCTCCAAACACCCATTAGAGCTGATGTTTAGCTAATTGGAGCCTAATTGCCTCTTGGCACTGTCCTCAATTGCTACCAGCACTTTTGCACCTGTTACCAATCCTGTGAACCACCACTCTTGATTTGTTCCAAGCTGATAAACACTCTCCAGGCACCACTCACATGGAGAGGGGAAGAGTGGGGTGGAGAGCCTCTTCTTCCTCAAGAATCTTCATTTAACACTCCTTGGGGTTCGATAACCTGGCTAACCCATTTCTTCCTATAGACCAAACATGGCAAACTGGGGACCCTCATACATCTTTGTATCACAGGGTATTTTGAAAAAAACGGGGCAGGGGGTGGTGCTGAAAAGCTGTAAACATGTAAAATTTGGATGATTTTGGGGGTGCCTGGGTGGCTCAGTCAGTTGAGTGCCTGACTTTGGCTCAGGTCAAGATCTTGCTGTCTGGGTTTGAGCTCAGAGCTCAGAGCCTGGAGCCTGCTTCTGATTCTGTGTCTCCCTTTCTCTCTCTGTCCCTCCCCTGCTTGTACTTTGTCTCTCTCATTCAAAAATAAACATTAAAAAAAATTTAATATAAAAAATGAAAACTTGGATGATATTGGATAAAAACCTAGTCTTTTTTTTTTTTTAATGGGGAAATCTGGTAACCAGGAACTCTCTATTCCAGGAGGACAGCATGTGGCTGTGGTCCCCCTTTGGATAAGGCATGCTTCTCCAGCCTGTTAAGAGTCCCTGCCTGGTCGCCTTCCCCTGTTCCTCCATAGTTCCTGGAAGTGCATGTGTCTGCGACCCTGTGGAGCCCTTATGTGCAAGCTACCTACTTTTGGAGCAAGAGTAAGGGGAGTGGATTTTTAGGGCAAAAGCAGCAGCACTACGGGAAAAGCCATTTCTAATGGAGGTCCAAATATTTGACCCAAGGGCATTGACCCTGAGCAAACATGCATTGTTTTTATCCCCTCAAAGACTTGAAATTCAGAGGGTCAGTGACAGATGCAATCTGATGAACGTTAGGTGCGTGGAAATGCAGACAGCTACAAGCCATGCCTCGGCCTGCCCCCACTCCATCCTGCTAGCAGAAGGGGGCTGGTGCTGACCTTCTTGTCCCCTCACAGGGCTGGCAGCACACTGTGGTGACTGCAGAAATTGAAAAAGTCCCTTCTTATCTGGGTCAGAAATGCATCCCTTCTCCTGAGGCCAAAAGTATCCTAACCATCCCCATGAGCTGGGTGCTTTTATACAAAAGGGGGACACTGCTAACCCAAAAAGAAAAGCACCCTGCTCCTAAATGTTTCATTGACATCATATACCAAACGGAAGTATGTTCCCTGTATACTCCAGAGTGAATAAGCCCCAAGGGCCAGGTAATTCTCTGTGATTCAAACCACCAACATCACACAGACCGTGAGCTAAAATATGACAATAGCACAGGAACAGTTGTCAAACCTTGTTTTCACTGGAGGTGACTAATTCAGGACCAAATATGTGCCAGAGCTCCCATAGCTCTGCCATATTGGAAGATGAATATAGTATCAAGAAGAGACCCAAACAAACAAAACGTCTTCAGTTTGAGAAAATGAGGCAGAGCATGAAAAAGCAGAGGAAGAATAAAGCAGCCATCACTTGGGACACAGACATGGTGCAAATGTCTATAAAGCCAGCACATATGGGAACAGTGTGCTTAGGCAAAGGGTCAGATTAGTAGGATCAATTAAAAAAAATTTAGAAGACATTTTGTTTTTGTGATAGATATTATGAATTTTTCACCCAATATCCAACTCCCCATTCCTTTTTACCAGAACTCCAGTTTTGTTCAGGGGGACATTAAGCCAAGCTTAAAATACTCCAATTTCTCAGCTTTCTAAGCTTCACCTTTTCCTTTTCTTCCTTTTCCCTGCCTCAGATAGTGATATGGTTCCACATGTCCAGCAGCCCTCTTGCAAACATGAGGTGCAAACATGAGGTACAAACATGAGGTGAAAGGACTATACACCAAGGATAGTGGAGCAGAAAGGTGAAAAGTGCCTCGACCCTCAGTAGCATCCATGACCTGGAGGAGCTGCCCTGTACCAAGGACTCTCAGTAATACATGAGACACACACCTGCTGTTCAAACCCCTAGAGCAAGGTTTTCTGTTATTTGGAGTAGAATGCAATTTTGATTAGCAAGGCCAGTCATTAAAGCATCAAAACCTCTGAAGACAAGTTGTTCTGTTCATGAGCCATAGACACAGAACTCATTAAAACAAAAGACAAAGGATTAAAACAGTTGGGGCTACCGGCTTTAACTCTCAAAGTTCAGAAAAGTCCCCGAACAGCCTCACTTGCTGATGTAGCAGCTTTCCTCACTACACAAAAATTTACTGAGCTCTTACGGTGTACATCAGGCACCATGTTGGGATAGAACGAGAAGACAGATATGGTCCGTTGGGGAAGAAGATGAGAAACATTAATCTATTACATTAAGTAAACAAGTAAGAGTGTTAACTGCATAAACAATTACAGGGGTCTGTGGAGAGAGGACTCCGAGCATCCTGCAGCAGAGAATACATAGGAAAGAAGGGTGGAGGCAAAAGATAAGGTGGGAAAAATAGAGAAGACCAGATGGGGACAGTGGGGCTTAGACATTTAAAATTTTTATTTTGTCATAGAAAACCAAAAGATTTTAAACAGAAGATTGGAATATTGGCTTTATGTTTTGTTCTACAACCAGAACTATTGCTAATAGGACACGCACGCACCGGCAGGAAGATTAATAGGTAATTGTGCTAAGTTCCTAATATTGAGAGACAATTCTCCATGGGCATCTTGTGTTTCTATACTTCTGTGAAGACATAGCTTTTTGTCTCTAACTATCCCTACAAGGATGTTGGTATAACAAACAGCCTTGTAAGACAGAGATAATGCCTCCTTTGATGGCAAAATATGGCCAAGATTGTTTGCAGACCCCTTTATAAGATCGGGGCTCTCCTAAGTGTTCCTCAGTTGAAGCACAAACCTACTATGTGTATAGTCACCATCTGAGTCACTGCCCCCTGTGGGACTAGGGGGCATGAGAAACTTACAACCTGCAGGGCAGTGAGTAATAAAGTCCTGTGTCTCTGACCCAGGAATCTCATACCTCCTCTCGGCATTGGTGAAACAGAGGCAGGCTGACCTGTTAGCTCACGTGGAGGGTAAAGCCTCAGAGTCATCACAGTTCTTCATGCTTAAATTGGGACCATATGGACAGAAAAGGGTGGATTTTGGAAGCAAAGTTGATTGTGAAGTGTCTGAATTGGGTGGCAGTGCAGAAGACAGTGAAGATGTTAATGGAGAGGAGGAACAAAGGAGGAGAAACAGGTTCTTGTAAGAGAACAGTGAGCTGGCTTTGATGCACTGGGTTGGAGGTGCTTAGGGCATCTTGAGGAGACATCCAGTGGCAGGTCCTTATCTAGCTAAGCCATGCCTATAGGAGATGTTCCATATAACAATAAGACCCTCAGCCTGCAGTGTGCCTTTTAGTACTTCCTAAATGCACATATTTTTGTGTTGCATCAGGGTCCCCAGGAAACACCAAAAACATCCCCCCTGCCTGCCAAAAAAAAGGTATACCTTACTCAAAACTTAGGGAATTAAATCTCCGGAGATGGAGACTGGGCATCTGAATTTTTAAAGCTCCAGAAGTGATATCTATCTGCAGCTATAGTGGAAAAACATTGGCCTATTAGAAACTAGGCCAATCAAACTTTCCTTAAAGTCTTCAGAACTTGACCTGGCCAACAAATGGCAGGTGGCCATTTACTGCATCAATAATCCAGGATCATTATTCAACCTTCGACCTTTTTGGAAGCCACTAAGTTCTGACCCAGGGACCAATAACAACTTTCTTAAGCTGCTCCACTCCAGATGTGGTCTAAGGTAGACATCTCCCAGAATGGTCACAGATCTTTCTGACAACCCAAACTCCCTGGAATGGTTATTCTTGACACATGCTCTGGAGATATGACCTGAATATCCTCCTGCTTGCTCAGTCTTACTGGGCATAACTCCAGATACACCCATTGTCCACAACATCCTGCCCCCATCACCTTGATGGAAAGCCCAGACATCAAGAGCCTCTTGCTGATAATCTGGGGCCTTGAGCTCCTAGAGAAGGTAAAGGGAGTGAATGCACCCCTGATATGCACATAGCCTTTCTCTTCAGCTTTCCATGTGTCCATGTGTGCCTTACAACTTTCCATGTGAGGACCCATGACTTCCTCTCGTCTGGGAAAGGGTAGTTTCTCTTCCCACCACTGGATACCTGAAGGATAGCCAACTAGTGCAGCACAAATACTCTTACTGTTTGAACCTAAGCTCATGAGATTCATGAGGATCTCAATTTCATTTGGCAATCTCACAAGAGTTTTTCTCAGCTTAATGTTGATCCCCCCTCCCGGCAACATAGCTATTTCAAAAAATAGTTGTTTCCAAAATCCTTCAAGCCTGGGAAAAAGTCAGAATTCATTAGCAAAATAATTTCTCCCAAGGTCTGATCCTCACCCACATTTGCCTTCCCTGTTCGATGCTTAAATAGGATTGGAGGGAGGGAGGAGAAGAGAGCCTGTGAGGGTTAGACACAGGCTGGAGCTCATCCAGGGTTGTCTGGCAGTTGTCAGGGTCAGTTCAACTTTGAAAAAAGCATCTTACAGGGAAGTAGAGATCTATTTTATAGAATAAAAGTCCATCCTTTAGGTGAGCCTATACTCTCTATTCTCATCCTGTACTGACATGCTCAGAAAAGCAGCTTCATGAATATTTGGGTGCTTGAGACACAGCGGTCAACAACATGGGCCAATTCCATGGAAAAAAGGCAATGTTCATGGGAATTCATGTGTTAGGAGTTCTTCAGAAGTGAGTGTTGTGGAGCATGTGTTTGGGGGAGTGGAGAGAGGGCCCCCCGAGTTCTGACAGGATCTCCCTGAGAAAGCCATTTTTTTTAGGTGAGTCTAGGGCATGCATGGGGTTTGGAGAAAAAGAGCAGTTTGACCCCTTTAATCCCACGGTATAGGTACCACCATCTCCATCTTACAGGGTAGAGCACTGAAGTAGGAGAGAAAGTAGTGTATCTAAGGACCCACCTTAGGGGCGGGGGTGTGGCCGAGCTCTAAGGAGCAGCATACAGTTTATGACCTTCTGACTTTACCACGAATGGGTTTCCTTTTTTCTAAAAGCAACCCCAAGACTTTTCACTGACAGTATTAAAAACAAGACAATAGGCCCAAAATGGAGTTACCAAACCAAGACTTAATTACATTTTGGCCTCTCCCAGAAACGGAATCTTAAACCAGTCAACCAGGAATCACCAATCACACCAGTGAGTTGATTATGTACCTGACAGATTCCTGCCATCCCCTAAAGGAAAGTGACCTTGCCACAGCCAATCTGCTTTATGCTAGCATAACTTCCTTGTTCCCACTGCCTTCTGCCCATAGAAGTCTTTCATTTTGTACAGCAACTCCGAGCTCCTTTCTATGTGCTAGATAGACGCTGCCCGATTCATGAATCATTGAATAAAGTCAGTAAGATCTTTAAAATTTACTCGGTTGACTTTTGTTTTTTAACAAAAGTATCCTTCAGGCTTAGCAAGTGACCAGCCTTCTATTCACAGAGACTGAGTCATTCAGGCATATGTTCCAATGTCCAGTTGCACTCCAGCTCTTCCCATGACAGAGCCCAGAAAGGAATCGACATCTCATAAAGGCTCTCCTTGAACTCGAGTGGAATGACTTGACTCCTTGTATTTGCTTTAACACTGCCCTGTCTTCCCTCCATCACCCTAAAATTGAGTAGAACACTTGATACACAGGAGGTTGAGAAGACGCATGTTGAGAGCCAGCATTAGCAATTGTTCAAGGAAGCAGAGTAACGAAAGCATTAGTAAAAATTAAATTAGGACTTGAAGCCAGAGTCCTGAGACGATCTTTCCCGAAAGATATAATGTACCCTCGAGAGCCATTTTCTTATTCATGTTCTCCCACTGAGAAGATGGTGGGAGAGGACAGCACTGCTCTGCACTCGGACAGCTCAGTGGCAAATACCTCCATCACAACAGATTTGGGGGGTGGGGTAACCAGCCTTCTAATATTTTATTAGGCTAACATAAGTGCTAATCTGGAAGAGATAAAAGAAAATTTTCCTCTTTTGATTTTGGGTGTAAATCTTCACCAAATTAACAATTTTCATTTTAAAATTTGTGAATGATAAGGTATCAACTTTGCACAGTTTTAAATAAGGCTTAACTGTAAGTGCCACAAATTAGATGTGCTTAGTTAGTCCTTTGATATAGTTCTTCCACTATTAGGAGTCTACCAATGTGCAAAGTATAAGAAATGTACAAGAAAGTTTACTGCAACTGTATTTAGTTGGAAAGGGCCTAACTTTCCAATAGTGATGGTTGTTTAGTTAAATTATGGTTTATCTAGACCAGCAATTCTTGAACTTTTTTGGCTCAGGATCCTCTTACACTTAAAAATGGTTGAGGCTCCAAAGAACTTTTATGTGGGTTATTTCTATGAATATTTACTATATTAAAAATTAAAAAGGAGAAATGTTTAAGGCACAAAAATACCCAAATATATATTCCGTTAGTTGTCAGAGTGAGGACATCACTACAGCATTCAGTCTCCGAAAATCTCCACTGTGCACTCAGCAAGGATAATAAAGAGGAAATGTCTAAGTATTATTATGAAATAGTCTTGACATTGTGGATTCTTTGAGAAGGCCTGGGGAACCTCAAAAATTGCCTGGACTTTTGCCTTCATTTTGCCTTTTTTGAAAAACCCTAATCTATACAATAGAATACTATGTGACCATAAAAATGTTTACTGTATAAAATATTCAGTGATAGTGAAAATGTTCTATTTTGAATAAAGCAGACTACAAAAGAGCATAACCAGTATTAGAAAATTTAAAACAGTCTATGGCCATACCTCCCTGAACGCACCCTATCTCGTCTGATCTCGGAAGCTAAGCAGGGTCGGGCCTGGTTAGTACTTGGATGGGAGAAAATTTAAAACAAAAAAGTCATAGACACACTAATTCGTGAGTCTATACCAATACAGACCTTTAGATGGTAAAAATATAAAATATATACAATATATATACACATATAAATACACAAAGATATAAAATATAAAAATGAAAACACATATTTCTTTTTCTGTTTTCCTGTGCTTCTTGCACTGAGATTCTTCTTTTGCAGTTAGCACAAGATATACTCAACAAATACACACATATTGCCTATTTATTGCCACCCTGAGTTTTCCTTCCCAGACATGAAAATTTCAACTCAGTAACTTTAGGAAAGATGTCATCCAGAAATATCAAAGATAAGGTATGAATTTTGCACTGCTGTAACTAAGGCCTACCTGTACATTGCCTTTGCCTTTCAGAGTGTGGTCTGTAGATGACAGCAGCGTCACCTGGGGCCTGCTAGAACCATGGCCTCCACTGCTACTCAAGACCTGCTAAATCAGACCCAGGTGATTTAAGGTGACCCAGATGATTCATGTAACATGAAAATGTGAAAAACTCTGGTAGTGCAGGAGGAATTACCTGGGAGCTTAAAAATGGGGAATGGGGGGCACCTCAGTCAGTTGAGCATCCGACTTCCACTCAAGTCATGATCCTGCAGTTTGCAAGTTTTGAGCCCGAACGTTGGGCTTGCTATTGTCGGTGCAGATGCCGCTTTCGATCCTCTGTCCCCCCTCCCTCCTCCCTCCCCACTTGTGCGCGCGCGCGCGCGCGCGCGCGCGCGCGCGCGCGCGCGCGTGTGTGTGTGTGTGTGTGTGTGTGCGCGCACACACACACTCTCTCACTCTCTCAAAAATAAATAAACATTTAAAAAATGGGGAATGGAGGGGGCACCTTGTGGCTCAGTTAAGTGTCTGACTCTTGATTTCAGCTCAGGTCATGATCTCATGGTTCATGAGATTGAGCTCCATGTTGGGCTCTGCCCTGACAGTGCAGAGCCTGCTTGGGATTCTCTCTCTCTCTCTCTCTCTCTCTCTCTCAAAAATATGCATTTTTTAAAAAATGGGGAGTGGGGAAGGTCTGCATGGTGGTGTTTTGGGTTTGGTTTTGGTTTGTTTTTGTCTGATACTCCGATGGGATTGTAATGTGCATCTACTGCTGAGAACAACTACTCTCAGGCAAGGGCCTGGCTTCAACCTGAAAAAGAACAAGACTGTCACCTCCAACCTCCACATGCTTCCATGCAATGTTCCCTGCTGCAACATGTTGGTGCTCACCCTGCCAGCTCCCAGATCATAGAAATTTCACAGGGATGGTGGAGCTGGATGGAGCAAATGGCTGGGTTCCAGAACAAGGAGAAAATAAGGTATTTGCTGCTGCCCTGAAGAGCTCTAAGGCCATTTGATCTGTAAAGTTACAGTGACTTCATGCATGGGCATGGGCGTCGTGGCTGTTATTTTATTTGCTTCCCACAAAATACTTCGAAAGAGAATTCTGGCAAATTTTTGAAATGATTTTTTGAGTATTCTCATCAAAAGCCAGGTTTTTGTACCTGCAGACATTGTCCAGCTTTACCACAAATCCTACTTTGCATCAAACACCTCTTCATTCCAGAAGGAGGGGGCTATGGATCACCTCAGGTACCAACCCCCGTCATTCAGCAAGTTTCTGAGGTCTTGGCCTGTGCCAGGGACTGGGCCACAGTTCCGGGACTCTGTATGCTTGACTTTCTCACTGCTTATCTGCACTTTTCCTCACCCCTGGGGCCTCCCCAGCAACACTCACCTTCTCACTCCTGCCCTAGGATGGCTTCCTCTGCTCTTGCTGGGGGCCCGGGTCAAGCCTGTCTTCCTTCTTGAGGCCTTCTTCCATGGCCCTGTGTTCTTCCCCTCTGGGCCAGCACCACCTTGGAAGATACTGGTTTAACTCGGGATGAAGTCTAAATTTTCCACATGCGTGGGGTTATTCTCTCCTTTGGTTTACATTTCCTCAAAAACGTATGCAGAGTGCTTACAGCACAGTGCCTGGAACATAGTAAACTTTCAGTAAATGCAGCCTGTTACTTCAAGGCATAGATGACACATTACCCGCAGTACCAGCTTATAGGAGGCTGTGGGTGGGCCAGTGGGCTGATTCAGTCACAAAGTAACAAAACTTAAAGAAAGCACACATCATGGAAATATAGCTATTTTATTTATAAGGCTTTAATCACCCCAACAAGTTACATTTAAGATCATTTACTTAAAAATGGACCACGATTTTTAACAATAAAACATCCCTAGGGCACCTGGGTGGCTCAGTTGGTTAAGCGTCCGACTTCAACTCAGGGCATGATCTCACGGTTGGTTAGTTCCAGCCCCACATCGGGCTCTCGGCTGACTGTGTGAAGCCTGCTTTGGATCCTCTGTCTCCCTCTCCCTCTCTCTCAAAAATAAACAAACATTAAAAAAAATTTTTTTTTTTAAAATAAATCATTCCCTATGTTTAAGATGCCCCACAAAACATGCTGAGACTATGTGTAAGAGCTTAAGGAAGATACAGAGAGCATGTCCTAAGCCATGTTCAGGTGCATCCATTTAAACAATACGGAGGAGCTCTGCCCAGGGCACATACATACCAATTCTAATGTGAAAAGCAGCATGTGGACCTCAGAACAGTCCTCCCACTTCCTCCCTGAAAACCAGCACAAGGCAATCGAACTCTGTATTTGTTTCCTAGGGCTACAATAGCAAAGTACCACAAAGTTGGTGGCTTCAGCCACAGAAATTGTCTCAATTCTGGAGTGTAAAAGCCCAAAATTAAGGTGTTGGCAGGCCTAGGTCCTTCTGGAGGCTCTGAGGGAGAATCTGTTCCTGCCGCTCTCCTAGCTTCCAGTGGCTTAGTGGCAATTCCCGGCATTCTGTGTTCGTGTGGCATTCTCCCTCTGTGTGCAGCCACATCCAAATTTCTCCAGAAGACCCATCCTACTCTAGTATGACCTCATCTTAACTAAGTACATCCACTCTATTTCCAGATAAGGTCACATTCTGCTGTATTAGGTTTAGGATTTCAACATACGAATTTTTGGAAGACAATTCACCTCACAACGAACTCCTAAAACACAAGTTACAGTTGGTAATCCCGACCACCCCCAACACCCTACCAATCTTCTTTAAAATCAAAGTGGCAAATTCTCGGATCAAAGCAAACTCCAGGGGATCCAAACGGGTGCTTATAGAGAAAATACCAGAAATGTCGTATTCATTGCTTCAGGAGAATTGCTTGCCCGGCAGATAAGCAGTTTTAGACTGCCACCACCTCTCATGTAAACTGTGTCTGAGTCTTGGCAGGAAGGCATGGCCCAGCTTCACCTGCATGCACCCTGACACAGAGCCCTGTAAAGTCCCAGGACATAGACGGTAAAGAGAGCCAAACATCCTGCTCTCTCACTTTCCAAAACAAACTATGTCATTTTCAGGAGTGCATAAAGGGAATGAAGGACTTACCAACCCAGAGCACACAAAATACAGCCATATAACGCTCAAGTGTCTCCAAAGCACAAGTACTTCTGAATAGTGATTTCATTCCTGCAGAAACCAGAACTCCAGCCAGTAGTTGTTCTACATGGTCACCACTAGGGGGCAGGCCATTAATACGTTCCTGTCAAACCATTTGCTCTGCAAAAGTTAATAAACGAAGATAAGTTCCAGATTTACAAGACCAGTGCCCTAAACCCTGAGCTAGGGAGCCTATAAGCTCCAGATTTAAAAGGAGTCTTTCTAGTTGGTTTTCTCCCACATACATTGCAAGTACACATTCAAAGAAAAGCAACAACATGGGAAGCACTATCTTGTTTGCATGCTGTTTTCTTTTTTAGAATGTATTTGCACAGTAAGAAACTCTTAAACTAACCTGCTCTTCCTTCAGGTATTCTCCGATCGGGAGCTCCTAGAAGTAAATTGGGGCCTCCACTGGCCAGTGCAGGTCCCAAGGAGTTTGATTTGGGTTAACGGATACCAGGAGTGGACTAATTCAGGCATCCTGTCATGGGTGCCAAGCTTTTAAGAGAAGTACTCATCATGAACAATCCAAAGGAAGCTGTATTTAATTCTTCAAAATTACAGAAGTCCTAAAAACTAGCACTTCTATGATTTTATAAACTCGACCTTTGTCACAAACTCTTCCAAAAAAGAAGGCAAAGGAAGTCTAAAGTTGGCGTTGGTCTTTGTTCCGAGTTTGGCTTCTCTTCTCTAACCCCTACCCCTACCCAGAGACATCCGCCTTATCTGTCGTCATATATAGATTTTATGTCACCAGAAGGCCAAAGTTAGTATATTTCCAGGCAAACACTATATTTTTCCCTCAAAGACGTGGCTTCTCACTGCTGAGAGGGCAGCACCTCCGAGCAGTCCCATGACCTCACTGGAGTGTGCTGGCCATGAACCCTCGTTGGCCAGTGTTCATGGAGAGGTTGCCAGTTCTTCCTTGGAGGTCTAAACAGGATTTCCCTAGAGAAGGAGGGCTTCACTGAACAAATGACAAAGAGAGCTGCAGAGGGCCAGCCAGGTCACTGGGCTCCAGCTCCTCATTGTTCAGCCCCCGGCTTCCCAGGGCTCCTGTCCAAGTGAGCCGGAAACTGACACTCAGAGGGACTCCACAGAACTGCAGAATGACCCCACTCCTGCCCACACAGACCCAGGGCATGAATGAGGAAACATTCTGCACAATGAGGCCAAGAGATACTTTTCAAAATCTCCTGGAGAGAAGGAAGACTGGGACCTACAGTAGGGAGAAGGCTGACAGAGACATCAAGGTTTACTCCTTGGGAGGAGAAAGGAGGGAGAAAAAATAGAGGGACTGACTTCTCTTTTAAGTGCTTTGTGATGCAAAATTCTTTTATTCCTGTGTTCGTTTTTAAAAATGGTATTAAATATTTTTAAATCATGGAAGCAATGATTTTGTCGTAAGCAAACAATACAGATAAAGAGAAATTTAGGAACCATCCTGCAGGAATCTACCTTCAAAACAGGAAGAAACTTCCTGTAAGCCCTGAGTTTTGTGGACAAAGCATCCTTTTACATCTAAGCTAGAATTTTCTTTGTTGGCTCTGTGTCTGCTGTGAGCAAGGAGGGCCAATCACCTCACAGAGGTACATAATCCCTACCAGCACAGCTAAGAAAACTCAGTAGGGACTGTTTATCTCCAATTGCCACTGACAACTTTCTCTAAAGTCAAAATAACATTTTGGTCTCAAATATCCAGGGAAATGAGGTAAAACGTTTCTCAGACAAGTCTTGGGACCTACTTGGGTCTCTATGAAACTTCACATTTTGTTTGATCTTTGAAAAAAGTCTAATAGTTTTAAAGACAAGTCTTTCGACAGTGGTAATTCACAATGAAAGGACATTTACAATAGCATTTTTCAAATGGGTTTTTAAGATTCTTATTCTCAGGGACTACTAGCAATTATTTTCTTAGAAAAAAGTTGTGAATATTACCAAGATAATGAGTCCTGAATTTCACTGTGCATTAAATTTTTAACGGGAGCTTCTTAAAAGCATAGGCTCTGGCTCATGCCCTCCCAAACTGCCAGGGGCAAGGCCTGATGATCTGCATCCTACGTGGTCCCCAGGTGACTGTGACCAGCAGACAATGACCTCAAGGACAGACAGTTCCTACATACCCACCTCTCTATCTACACCCAGTAGCACAAAGGGACTTTTCCCTCCCCAACCCCGAAATGTTCCTTTCCCCCTTAGAGAGCTGATCAGAGCAGTACTTCTCAAACTGTGCATCCAAGACGCACAGCATCACCAGGGAACTTGTCAGAAACGCACCTCCTAAATCAGAAATTCTGGGGATGGGGCAAACCCAGTAATCTGTTTCGGCAAGCCCTCTGGTTGATTCTGATGCCCGTTAAAGTCTGAGAGCCACTGGATTTGAGAATTCTGCAATTCCAAGACAAGTAATGAAGAAAGACAGAACTCCACGTAAGGTAGAACCAGTTTATTAATGACAGCCTTAATTACAACCACTCTCAAGTGTAAAAAATAAAGGGTGACTAATTAAAATTTAGAACGCACTTGGACTTGCCGTTTGGCCTTTCACTGGATGTGCCAAAGGGAGGGGATCCTGCCTGATTCTGAATCAACTGGTCAGAGGGAGTTCACCGGAGAATGAGGTAATAAAGACAAGAGTGCCAATTGCGGGGCTCGAGTCTTCTCCGTGTTGGAATGACATTACAGAATGACAACTGCGTGGGGGCAGAGATGACAGAAAATCATCTTACAGCCAGAAGATGGAATGAACATCTCTAACTACACAGAGACACAAAAACACACATGCAGCCACACACACACCCACACTCTGGAGACAGTTTTCAAAGAATTTCTGTCTTTTCTCTGAGCAGATTGACACGTTCATCAGCCACAGCGATGCAACATGGGGCTAAAACAGAAAAGCTTGCTAAATTTCCACAAAGCATGCTAGCTGCCCAGTTTTGTGCTGGCAAGTGTGGCATCACCATAAAATGTACCTGTGGTTTTCCCGCCGTTCCACAGGCTGATGTCTGCTCCCCAGGAGAGTGGCATCCTGGTGGATACCAGCTGGATTAAAATGTGGGGGCAGGACTCGTCCCTCCCCACCTTCGTGGGGGTAAGGACGAGCGGCAGCACCTGGAAGTGGTGTCCGACCTTGGGTCACAGAACACTTGCCCCATCAATGCCCCTCCCTCCTAAGTATTTGTGCTTTGTTACCATCCTGATGGCTAGTCTGCACTAGGAGGGAGCTCTGGCCATGCTTTTTTGTTGTTGTTGTTGTTAAATAAAAGCAAAATAAAACCAGAAGGGGGAAAAGAAATTATAAAGTTCTTGATTGTGAGTCAACACTGTCTCAGCATTAGGTTCAATTCCATTCAAAGAGAAAACTGGGGGCTGCGGATGAGGCCCCGGAGACTGATGGGGTAAAGGGACTATCGAGTCTGTGGAAGCATTTACCAGTCGCTTCGCAGCCAGGGAGGACACACCACACCTCTCAAGGCCGGGAACCTATGAAGTGAAATGCCGACCAAATAACATTTATAAATGTTCGTGGGAGACATGGCAGGAAAAGGAGCTGGTGGATTCAGGTTCACAGATCATGCAGGGAGATTATACCAAAAAATTAACATTGAGCTGAGTAAGAAAACACTTTAAGAGAAACTGCATCCCAGCTCTCACTTTTGGGAGACAAAAACAAAAACGCAAAAAAAGCCAAACAAAACCCAGAATATTCCAGAGTTTCCAAAGAATCCAACAACTAATAGGGTGGGCGGGGGTGAGGGATGTTAACCAATAACCTCTTCATTAACTTCAATTTCTCCTTGAATGTCATTGATAAATAAAGCTCAGGCCTACTTAGAACAACGATCTGTCCTGCTAAAATTCAGCATCACAAAGTGTCCTGCTGCCCTTACTCCATGCACGTGGGATACACAACGTCCCTTCTAAGGGACACTCCAGGAGAGACCACGCATGCCCACCCGCATTACTTGCTGAATGCGGTCACAAACTCTGAACCCCGAAGACAAGCTGTTTTCTTCTTGGGATCACAGTTGTTAACAGTTCCTTGAAATGTACAGCGAAGGGGTGCCCCAAAACACCACAGCCCCCCCAGGTAAGGGGCTGAGTTTTAGGAAAGATGTACTTCTTTAGGCCATGGAACAGAAAGCAGTCCCTTCAAGGTGTGACAAAGAACAAAACTGCTTCTTCCAGCCCTCCAGTTATCGAAGTGGAGAACGAGACTGTGTGTTCCACAAATTCAGGTACATCTGGGTCCCTCACCCTCCCTTTTTTTCTTTTTTTGGTAAGTATCCATCCATAAATTCATGGCTACAGTAGAGATTCACGGCTCAACGACTTTCATACTGGTTATCTGTTTAATTCTGTCAGTGAGCAGCATTTCCCAGTTGCACCACCCCCCTCCCCCAAACCAAGTTCTTGGCAGCTCCATCAGGTGAGATTGCAAGATGCCTCTGTGATCAGGGTCCGTGCAGCATGGATTGGGTTGGGCACGCTGGAGGGGCAGGAAGGCTGGGTCTGTCCAGTGTTTTGCAGCAGCATTGCCGGGCCCTACCAGCTAGCCCTGACAGCTTCAATATCACTAACCAAATTCTGGGCCAGGCAGATCCCAAAAATCTGGGAAAGGAAGGAAAAGAGAGTCAAACAGTGAACCTCAAAACGTCATTAGGCTTTTCCTAGGTCAATGAATCTCTTTTCTTTCATTTTTAAAATTGATACATAATTCATACACTATAAAACATGCCCTAATTTTAAAGTATACACATCAGTGGTTTTTAGTATATTCACAAGGGTGTACGACTATCACCACTGTCTAATTCTAGAACATTCCATTACCTTGAAAAGAAACTCTGTACCTATTCACAGGCATTCCTCTTCTCCCATCCCTCGCAACCACTCAAGATCAATCCTTTTGATGACTTGACTAATATTCCATTCTATGGATAAACCACATGTTGTTTTTCCATCAGCAGCTGATGGACATTTACACTGGTTCCACTTTTTTGTTATTATGAATAGTGCTGCTATGGATGTCCCTGTACAACTTTCTAGTGAGCAGATTTCCAGTTCTTTTCGGAGTGGAGTTGCTGGGTCACAATGGCAACTCCGTTTAACTTTCCGAGCAAGTGCCGAATTGTTTTCTACAGTGACTCTATTGTTTTCATTCCCTTTAACAATGTATTACGGTTCCCATTTCTCCACATCCCTGCCAAGACTCATCATTGTCTTCCTTTTTAATTATATCCATCCTAGCATGTGTGAAGTGCTAGGTCATTGTGGTTTTGATTTAAACTTCTCAAATATCTAATGATGAGCATCTTTTCATGTGCTTATTGGCTATTTGTTACTTTCTTTGGAGAAATATCTATTCAAATTCTTTGCCCATCTTTAGATTGGGCTGGTCTTTTTATTGTTGAGTTGTTCTTTATATATTCTAGACTTTGGACCCCTATCCGACACAATGATTTGCAAGTATTTTCTCTCATTTTGTGGGTTGTCTTTTCTTTCTTATCATTTTTAGCACTCAAATTTTAAAATTTTGATGAAATCCAACTTATGTACTCTCTGTGGTTGCTTGTGCTTCTGGTGTCATATATAAGAAAACACTGCCTAATCCAAGGTCACAAAGATTTACACCTACGCTGTCTTTAGCTTTAGCTAAGAGTTTTATAGCTTTAGCTCTTAAGTTTAGGTCTTTGAGCTATTTTGAGTTAATTTTTATATATGGTGTGAGGTAGGAGCCCAAATTCATTCTTTTTACCTATAGGTATCCAGTTGGTCCAGCACCATTTGTTGAGAAGACTATTCTTTTCCCATTGACTGATCTCTGTTCCCTTGTCAAAAACCAACTGACCATAGGGGCACCTGGGTGGCTCAGTTGGTTAAACATCTGACTTCAGCTCAGGTAATGATCTCATGGTTGGTGAGTTTGAGCCCTGTGTCAGGCTCTGTGCTGACAGTTCAGAGCCAGGAGCCTGTTTCAGATTCTGTATCTCCCTCTCTCTCTCTGCCACTCCTCTCCCCTCACGCTCTCTCTCTCAAAAATAAACATTAAAAAAATTTTTTTTTTTTTTAAATCAACTGACCATTGACATAGGGCTTATTTCTGACTTTCAATTCTCTTCCACTGATCTGTGGATCCAACCTTATGTACCATCTTGATTACTGCAGCTCTGTAGTAAGTGTAATTGGAAAGTGTGAATTCTCCAACTCTGTTCTTTTTCAAATTTGTTTTGCTATTCTCGATCCCTTGCATTTCCACATGAATTTTAGGGTCAGCTTGTCCATTTGGGGGCGGGGTGGGGGTGGGAAGGCAGTTGTAATTTTGAAAGGGATTGCATTGAACCTGTAGATCAATTTGAGTACTGCCACCTTCACAAAATCAAGTTTTCCAATCTATGAATACGGAACGGCTTTCCATTTATTTAGGACTTCTTTAATCTCTTTCAACCACTGTGCCTCATTTGTGACCCTCTAAGAAAAGTATTACATCTCTACAAGATAAAAACCTCAGCTCTTGGGGCTGCTTAGGAGGAAAAGTGGGTGTCTTCCTTCCCTCACTAGCATTTTGACAAGGTGGTCCAGAGAGAGAACAGAACACTGGATGTGTGTGAAATTCTAAAAAGTCTTAATGTTGCCACTGGGATCTACTTCTGACCATTCCTACCTGCCCCAACTGTCACAATACAGTATTATTTTGCCCATGGAAACACTGGAATGTCAGCAGACAACTGCTAACCCAATCAATTTCTCCATCTTGGAAAGGAAAAAAGATTTCCTGAAGTATTTCAGGATAGTAGCATCTAAAATGGGCTTTAAATAAAATATAAACCCAATAGTTTAGGTCTGTTTCCCAGCCTTCCAATGTGTCTTAAAAATTGTAATGTTAAGGTGATTAAGCAGAGCTCCTGTCCTGGGAAGGGCTCTCCCAGAGCATCATTTCTCTGTGACATCCATAAAGGAGCCTGGTCTTACCTGTAGCAATGCAATGCCTATGAAAATACCAGCCACGATGGTTAAATTGTCCTGCAACCACTTCTCAAACTGGGGCACACAGCCTTTCGTGTAGATAACAATCTGCTGGTCAACTTCCTTCGCAAGGGAAGAGGAGAGCACAGTGTCACCATGCAAGTTCAAAAGCTCCTCAGAAACACCCTTTGTGCTAAGTGACAAGATGAGATTCCACTTACTGGTTTTTGCCTGGCATCATAGCCACACTGAGTGTTGATGACATCTTCCTGGGGAGGAAGAAAACAGAAAAGTGAAATTCACTCAATAGACAGGAAGCCCACCTAAGAATTAGCAGAAGATCCCTGTTAAGTGTCGTTAATAAACTGCGTGCTTAGGCATGGAGATGTCCTAGGTACCATGTTAAACGCTTTTATGTATTATCCTAAGTAATTGTTATAAAAATTCTCAGAAGTAAGTATTAAAATATGCCTTCTTTTTTCCAAAAGAAGAAAACTGAGGCTCGGGAAATATAAGAAAAGCAAGCATGTTATTGACAACTTCAGGAAGCATATGGGGTTCAGAAAACTAAGACATAGATAAAACCATGGTAAAGGGCACACTGACTATGTTTACTTATGCTCTTTTGGCGGGGGGACTTCTGCTTTTTAATCTATATACTTCTGTATCACTTAAAGGATTTTTCAATGAGAATGCATTACTTTAATAATTAAAAACAAAACAATGTGCTGACAACACATCACATGGACAGACACCCTGACATTTCACAGGTCTGACAAGAAACGTGGGTTCTGCGGTTTTAGGTTTATTTTTTCCCCTCTGCAGGGTACGGGGTGGATTTTATTAGCTTGGCATTTATGGAATGAAAACTCTCTACCCAGAGTATCTGTAGTCAAAAGGGGACCATAATGCCTTCAGAGACGCTTCATACTTCTGATGGAATGTTAACACAGGGCAGGAGCTGGAGACAGAATAATTTGCACCTGCCGGCCAGTACCTGCGTGGGCACCCAGGGCTCTGTACTGGGTGCTCTCCTGCCTGTGAGCCCTCCTTAGAGGAGAGAGCATGAAACTAGCCAGTAGGAAAGGTGGACTTCCTGGCAGGGTCTCAGAGCAGGGAAGCACAGTCCTTTCTGATTCTCAGTCTCTTTCAGACCAAGAGTAATAGCCCGGAGACCCCTCAGAAGCCCTCAGAGAACTACTTTTCCACCCGAAGACCACGGCCTCTTTTAAAGAGCCCCACACCTTACACCCTCCATGGGGAAATTGCTGACGAGTTCAGTGTCCCTCACTGGGCTCCACTTGATTTCGAGAAGGGCGGCCTGGAGGAGGCTGCCTGGACTGATGTCCCAGAAGGCCGAAGAGTGGGGGATGGACATGTGCAGAAGCAAATTCTCCCGCTTGTTCTAACATTCACTCCTGGCTTTTAACTTACGACAAGACACTTGCATCTCAAGACATCCCATATCCCAGTCACATGATTTGACCCAAAATACAACCAAAGTCATGGTAGAAGGGGTTATGCACAGGTGTAATATTTTATCTTTTTCTCAAATACCAACTACAGTTATTATCATCATTGCAACTGAAAGTCCAGGCAGCTGCGGTCTTCCTACCTAGTGGATGAGCCCTATCCTACCTCAAACTCCTCTCCTATCCATCCCTAATATCTCCCCCAGAACCAAGTCAGGATGCAAAGGATCACTAACCCCAAACCAATGCAGGGAGCTCTCACCTAAGAGCATCCTTCTCACAGAGAAGGAATTAGAGACACCACAGGCAGGCTTCCTGGGTCTGAAGCTCGGCTCCTCACTTGCTAGCAATGTGAGCTTGGGAAAGTTAATTAAACTCTACCGGCCTACATTTCACCCAAAGAGGGAAGATAATGGTGGTATCCGCCAGGAGGAACATTCTGAATTTTATTGAGCCAACTCACAAAAAGACTGAGACTAGGAACCAGCACGTACTACTAAATTAAGGTCAGCAATTATTACCCCTACTGGGAAGATCTGAGCACTGTGCCCCCTACAGGAGCTACAATTGGGAATGAGCACGTGAGAAGAGGCTTCGAGAAAAAAGTCACTCTGCTCATCCCCCCAAGCCCCCCACCCCTGCCCATTCTCGGTGTGACGTGTGGAGCTGGCCAACAGTCTGCTGGCCTTCACTTACTGCGGGGTCTTTAGTACAGCAGGAGAATGGCACACCGCATCGCTCTCGACTTGCATTGGAATCTGTGCAATTGAAGTAAATATTTAGGTTCCAATCATCAGCTCCAAAAGCCCCACAGCACTGCCACTAGAGCAAACAGGAGAGAATTAGAACATCTTGACTTGGAGGCGACCAGGCGCCTATACTCACGACCAAACGACCGACACCCAGCTTCCGCCAGCTCTAACCTTCTTTTCTGTCTCAGAATTTAGTTGTAAACCAAACTAAACCTAAGCAGCTCCTATAAAAGCTTTCAAAGTGATTAAGGCCCAAGATTTGTAAGATGTGTTAGCATCTGATTTAAATGATTTAGGAGACCCATGGTGTTAGGTGGAGGAAGGGGAGGAGCTGCTCAGGAGCAGGCTCAATCAGAACAAGGTCTGCCTGGCTTGGGTACGTGGAGGAACATTCTAGAAGGATAAATAAGACACTGAACCCTGACTGTGCCTGAAGGAGGCAAGTGGGGTTATGGGTGGGAGAGCTAGAGGCTTACTGTCTAAAAATTGTGGTCTCTACCGCATTAAGGGTTTTTAAAAAATCCTTTTTGTTAAGGTATAATTGACATACAATAAACTGAACATATTTAGAGTGTACAACTTTTTTTAATGTTTATTTATTTCTGGAGAGAGAGAGAAAGAGAGAGAGAGACAGAATCCAAGCTGTCAGCACAGAGCCCGACATGGGGCCCGAACTCACAAACTGCGAGATGGTGACCTGAGCTGAAGTCGGACACTTAACTAGCTGAGCCACCCAGGCACCCCTTAAACTGTACAATTTTATAACATTTGACATACGTATACATTTTTAAACCATCACCACAATCAAGATAGTGAACATGCTCATTACCCCCAAAAGTTTTAGAGGCTTACTTTTCATTATATATGTTACTACTCTGAAGTTTTTAAAGAGCATGTATTTACATTTTCAACTTAAAAAATTTAATGATCCAGCAGCCGCTAGGTGGCTCAGTCAGTTGAGAATCCGACTTTGGCTCAGGTCATGATCTCATGGTTCATCAGTTCGAGCCCCACCGTGCTGAAAGCACAAAGCCCACCTCGGATCCTCTGTCTCCCTCTCTCTCTGCACCTCCCCCACCGGCGCTCTCTGTCTCAAAAACAAATATTTAAAAATATGTAAATGCACTTAAAAAAAATTCAATCATCTAATTAAAATGTATATAAAATGAGCAGTTAAAGTCAGTGAGTCTCAAATGGGGCCTGGTTCGAGAACTGCTTGCTCCAGAAGCCAACTTCGTCACTCCCCTCAAATGGACTAGCTCTACCTCTCAAGAGTTAAATCATCAAGCCTTGACCATTTTAAGGCTTTCAGGACCAATAGCTACTTCAACACATTAAACTCCATAACAGAAAAATAAAATCACATGAAATAACAGGATTTCCATATAAAGCAGACAGCATTTCAAGAGAACGTGTGCACGCATGTTCTTCCAACCCGTCTGGTCCTTTGAGGGCTTGGGTTGTGCGTCTCAAGGTTTTCCTACAAAGCTTCATCAGATCTGTCACGCAAACTAGTCAGTGATGACATTTGGCAAGGTGTGAGCTTGCATCCATTATGACCTAACAAAACACTGAAGTCTGCTGAGGAGATGAAACAGGGCTTAATTTCACACCTGAGGTTCAGCTTACTCGAGGACGGTCATTGATGCTACTGAACAAAACCAACACAACTCAGCTGACTTCTGAGTACCTAAGGAAGGAGGGTGGTCTCCCAGATAGCAAGTGCTGGTGCAGCCGTCTCCTCCCTTTATCAGAAGGGACCCCAGCTCGTTCTGGAAAGCTGTCCAACCAAGAGACCACCGTTGATCCACTGGGCTTCTGTTGGCCCTCCCGTCCTGCATTTATGGCACAGACAGCACTGTCCAGTTCTGCTCACCTTATCCAGCTTCTCAGTGCATGCAAATAAAGACCTTAACACCTTAGGACAGTTACACCTTAAGCCTAATATAAAACCATGCACATCTCATTAGAGTGCCCTAATATCTGCAGGAGTTAAACAGTAGCTATTATTATTTCCGTTTTACTCTTGGGGAAATAGGTCAAGGTTCTGTTAGCCCACGGTCACTTTGCTAATCAGATTTTGGCACTAGATCTGTAGTTCTTCTGAACCTTGTTTATACCATTTTGCATTTTGAGTCAAACGGGGTGCCTGCTACTTCATTTGCATTACAGAGGACATCACCTGGTAATGTTCAGAAACCTGGGGTGGGGGGTGGCCCTGTGAGAGATTCTTTACTTGTTAGAAGCCACCAGGGCTTAGAAGTTTCTCAACTTTCAGTTGCATGGAACTGCATGTGCTAGGATATTTGGATGGGCATGTTAGGAACTTTGTGGACAGACTTTCTATTGCTAAATGTATTATTGTGAGCTGTGAAGTGTGGAAGACAATCAAAAGGGAACAAGGGGCGCCTGGGTGGCTCAGTGGGTTGAGCGTCCGACTCTTGATTTTGGCTCAGGTTATGATCTCATCATGGTTTTGTGAGTTCAAGCTCCACACTGGGCTCTGTGATGACAGTGTGAAGCCTGCTTGGGATTCTCTCTCTCTCTCTCTCTCTCTCTCTTTCTCTCTCTCTCAATCTTTCTACCCCTCCCCACTCACACTATCTCCGTCTCTCTCAAAATAAGCAAAAAAAAAAAAAAATTTTTAAAGGGGACAAGGAGCAAGAAAGAATTCATGTTAAACACCAAATAAAACACTACACCTCTAGCGAAAGAATATTCTTCAGATGTCAATAGGAAACAGCAACTGTAGTTATAATCTTGTTGCTCAAGAAGTTTTCTTGGTCCCTTGGACTTCGTAGAAATTGAGATAAGTGAAAATAGGGCATTTCCATTCAGGGTGCAAATCATGTAAGTCATAAAGCAGGTCAGAAAATAATAAATACACCAGCAAACAAACAAAACCATGTGGAAGAATCAGAGGTAGGTTCCAGCTGGCACATGCAGAAGCCAGGAGGAATGTTCTCATTCCTCGAGAAGGCTTTCAACTTAAAAATAAATTTAAACTTACATATTCCTGGGTGAAGTCTATGAGGTTCTGTAAATCAATGTCATCTCTGTACGCTCTGATGTTGTTGTTTATAAAGAAATACAGCTGGTCTTTGATCCAGTCTTTGAAAACAAATGCCAGAACCCCAGCAGTGAGCTCCAGGAAGAAAATAATTCCCAGGAACACAGAAAACTAAGACAAAAGACACACAGAGAACAGTTAAAAGGGCTATTTTGATCATATATAGTTAGAAGGTTCCTTCTAAAAAGGTTTGTAATTACATTGGGTGGTTGTTACACATGTCCAAAGCAGATAATCTTCAGTTTAAGATTCATTAATAGAATATTATATTCCAAGAAAGGATTTTTAAAAATCATTCATAATCACATTTTAGGGACTCTTGTGGTCCATTTGGTAATTAAACAACAAAGCCTATAAGCAAACATGGATAAAAGGAATTTCTCATTAGACCCACATTAAGACCTAATGAGTTTCTTCTGATTGATGTACTGCCAGACTCTTGAACCATGACCTGCCCCTACCTCTAGTAAGCTTTCGTAATGCTGAAAGAGAAATTATCTCAGTATTGTAAGATCGACTGCCATTTGTTACTATGGCCTTGATTCTGTATGCAACACGTTCCTTTTCTGGATTCAGATACTGCTTTAATTCTCCTTTGCACCTGCTTTATGGTGTAAGATAGCAGATGTGTTCATCTTGGATGACGAGGTCAAAGAGGAAGTTTGTGTGTGTGGGCGGGGGGGGGGGGGGGGGGGGGATGGTGGCGGCGGTGGTGACTAGGATGTGAAAATCATTTACCATCATGAAAACTGGGTTGAAAGCTTTCTTAGGAACACTGGCTGTGTTCACCCTTCTTTGTAAATACCAGTCTCAGAAGATTTTAAATAACATCAACCTGCAGCCAAAGGAAGACTTCTGGCTAATGCAGACAACAAGAATTTAAACAGAAAGGCTGGAGGCCACAGGTAATGTGATTGCCCATAAATCTGGAGAAATTGTCTTTCCATCTAGAAGACTCAGATGGCAGTCATACCAACGTATCATTCACACCCACGGTTCTTTCCACTTCCTATCGCCCCCACCCTCTTACTCTTTTCTAATTCATTGTGCCGAAACAGATTATGAGAAATGAGGTTGTGAAGGACGAGGTGAACTTCTGGTAACAAGGACAGAAAGAGGGCCACAGCTGCTCCGCAGAGCTCCTGAAAGCTACAGGACGGAGAGTGGTTGAGAGGCAGAGGGGGCTAAAGCTCTCTGCCTCAGCAAGCAGACATCAAGCAGCCAACCGAGAGAAAAAGGTGCTGGAGGAGTGGCGCGAAGCAGACTACACAGTTACTTATTAAAACAAAGCAAAGACAACAATATGTTAATTCCTCCAGCAAACATCGAAGGACCCATAATAGATTGGGCCCTGGATATGGAGGGCTTTGCAGAAGCAAGGATGAGTAAGGCATAATCCTGCCTCCAAAGACCTCACAGTCTTATGTGCGGTGAGGGTGGGAGAGGGCAGTGGGGTGGGGCCTTCTCACATCAAATGTCTGCATATCTGACAGTGTTTTTCCAGGGTACCAAGGGCCATCTTGGGAGGGTGGGCATGAGGGGAGGGGTGGAAGAAAGGAAGAAGTCCCTGGCAAAGTCTAGGACCCCAAAGTTTAGGCCTTAATTCTAGACCCTCCAGGGCTCAGGTTCAGCTTCCATAGATCTCCTGGTTATCTGTCCTTGATGCATTCAGTAGAAATAGGATCTCAACTGTTAATTATCATCAGTGGTACCAGTAATTTCAAAGTAAGCTTTCCTCAATCTAGAAAAAAGGGCAGGAAAAAACTATCACTTTTACTCAATGCCTACCCCATAGTATAAAACAACTCCCGTCCCTTTATTAGGTACAGAAATATACTAGTTATCACACTATACAAATGAGAAAATCATTTGTATACAAATGTACACAAAATACCAAGTACAATACAATAGTACACAAAATACCAAGACGCAAGTCATGAAGAGATTTTAACTAGCTTTTTGTTCTCATCACCATAAAGGTTAGGCAAGCTCATTTTCCAGTTACCCTGGGAAATTTTCCTTTAATGTTATATGATACATATATGTCAAAAATTAAGTCCAAATTAAATTCTTATAGAGTATTTGGCAGAAACATATATGCCCTGGCCCTGTAACCTAATTTCCCCCACTTTCAAAGGTGCAGAGACTGACTCACAGGCTTCAAACTAGGGCCTTAGCTGACCAGGAAGCTTCATTTCTATTTCACATTATCTTAGCTCTCAGATTTTCCCTCAGCCAATCTCCTAGCCTTACAGAATCCAATCTTCGAGGCTGTTTTCAAGCCATGTTGACATTTGCTTCTACTTACTTCACAGCTCCTGCTCAAAGAATATTCTGGGCCAGGTTTTATTGTTTGTACTAAATAGAGACCATTTTAAATATTATCCGACACTTTTAAAAGCCAAGAAACAATTCAATTTTCTTCACTTCCAAAATGGGACTTTAGAAATTAAGGTGCTGATTTAGAGAAATGTATCTATTTCTGCCTGTTCAGTTAACTCTGGTATCTTCAAGTACAAATACAATAAACTACATTAAAGGGATTCCTCTTACAAACTAAACTGTATTCAAGTAGATCATATTAAAGGGGATCCCATATTGAGGCCACAGAGGCTAAAACTGATAAAATAGTGGCAAATGCTCAGTATTATCTGTGGCCTTATGAGACTACAGAAAAACTGAGTGAGGTGAGCCCACGCATTTAGAAGGCTCTCATGCCAGGAAGACTGGCAGGTTAGGATCATGGACAGAGCTCTCCTGGGGGCTCCACAGGTCTTTGATTAGGTAAGGAATGAAGTAACTCTGTGTGTGCATGTGTTTAAAAGGGGGAACTGGGAGATAAGGCAAACGGAGTGTTAGGAAACCAGTTGTTCCCAACACAGACCTATGTATACAGAACAGAGAACCAACTGGTCACTTAAGTGTAGAGAAGACCAAATATCCCTTAGTTTTCCCTGTTAGTAGAGTCATATAAACTTTCAGGATAAACATAAGAACGTGCAGGTCCGATTCTCCAAAACCTCACCCGCTCCAGAGCTGCCCAAATTTGAAATGGGCTACCCTGGGTAGGGTACAGTGAGTCTGCTCTCTTCAGGGATATTCAAGAAAAATGCCAGAGGATGATGTGGCCCGGAAAGAGAATCACATATTGCATGGCTGCTGGCACTAGTTCAAGTGTAGGCTCTTGTTTTAAGTGAAAATGTCCCTGAACGATGAGAAGTATGATTCTAGCAACAGGGGTTATTACACGAATACTGTTGTCCAGAAATCCCACCATCTTCCCTCACCACAGGAAGGTGGATTGTTTTCACCCTTCCGCTGTTATTCAGAGGGCATCCACACAGGTGCCCACCCGCATGCCAAGCTCCAGACTGACAGGCACCTTTGGCTGACCTTTGACTACACCTAACAAACCTGTTTCAGATACATACACGTAAGCATATGCCATTTTTTTCTCCTTTGGAAGGAATCTCCAAAGGAAAGGCTTTCATTTCTCACGCTCTACTTTATTACTTATCTGCCCCTGGTAAAACTCCTCCTCTAAAAATTTTCATGCTAACAGTGCACACACCCTGCAAGGGACCTGAAAATTATGCTGATCATACAAAAGGAGAAGTCTGTACTGGCAGAGAAGGAGGAGGACGTCCCTCTTACTGTTTTTCCATATTCGCCGAAACCTACTGCTTAACAGATTTAATCAGGACAGGCCACAGCCAATGTGCTTATGTCTGGTTTTTCTCAACTATGTGAAGAGTTCACTACCAACTAGGTACTTAAAAGAGGAGGTAAAAATCACTTAAGAGAAGAAAACTATATGTATACCTACCTTAATCTAAAGGCATTTTAGGGACTGGAAATGCAAATCCTGATATACACGTACAAAACCTCCACGGAGGGCACGGGCTGGGGGTGGTACTTATATCGTTAAGAAAAACGGGGGAGCACGTAGCTGGTGATCTAGAGAGCTCTCCCAAAAGGAGAGCATTAGCCGGGCCATATTTTTGCTTTGCCTTTGGTAGAGCCACTTTGCCTACAGATGGGGTATCCTCCTGTGGAGAGACGGGAGCTTAGCCCTCAGCCTGAGAGCCGAGTGGGATACTCACGAACTTGAGAAGGAAGGTGTTTTCCCGTAGCGCTCCAATGCACCCTGCGAATCCCAAAATGAACATCACTCCTCCCACCACAAGGAAGAGCCAAACCGGGTCAAAGCCACCGAGATCAGTGATGGAAGAGATGTTGGACAGAACTCCCTGGGGACGGAAAAGCACACACAACAAGGCACCAGGATGCCCGGTCAGTGTTTCAACATGGAAAGATTAATACAATGGTTTATTCCCCCTTTCAATGAAAAACTTCAGAGGTCATCTGATTATTATGCATGATTAACACTCAAGAAACACTGCAAAAAACAAACAAAAGACTACTTTTTTCTAAGGTCTAGATAAGTTTGCAATTTTGGTAAAATTACATAAAGCAAAGAAATGACCCCAGGAAACTGTCATCAGACCTTGTATGGAGAAGATGTGGATGTTACCTTTTTTTCTATGTCCAAATATAAGCAGTCATAAGTAAAAACATGTGGGTAAGAGAAACACACTTCCCAACCCCCAGGAAGAGGAGTCATTTTTGAAGCCCCAAGGCAGACAAGGGCCTGCTTCAAGCCTGTGGCATTTCTCAGGAACCAGGGTGTGGAGCTGGAGGCTGAAGGCTACCACAGCAGGCCAGCCCCAGCAACAAGCCCCTGCAAGTCTTCCAGGGAAGGATCATGCCTCAGGATCCACCCTTGAGCTTCACAGTAGACCCTACCCGGCTCCGATCCCCCAAAGCCCACTTAGGTGATCTGTGCTGATGGCTATCTCACACTGACTCATTAGGGGTATTTAACTTAATACCTTTTTTTTTTTTTTTTTTTTAAGAACTGAGATATAGGGGCCTCTGGGTGGCTCAGTCAGTTGAGAGTTCCCATCACAGACCTATGTGTACAGAACAGCCTTGATATTGGCTCATGTCATGATCCCAGGGTCATGGTATCAAGCCCCCACATCGGGCTCTGAGCTGAGCATGGAGCCTGCTTGGGATTCTCTCCCTCTTTCCCTCTGCCCCTCTCCCTGCCCCCCACATGTATTCTCTCCCTCAAGAAATTTAAAAAATCAATAATTGAGATTTAAAGGATTCATACGTCAAAAGTTACTCCCAGACTTTCCACCCTTTTGTTTTCCTTCCAAAGGAACCCAGAGTGATTTCATTTCTTCATGGACATGCAACTTTTTTACAGAAATCATTTCTCCCTCAGCTGTGATACCACATCACATACCACCCAGACCCTCTGTTAGAAATTATGAGATTTTTTCCCCCTAAAATGCAAGGTACATATTTACTATTCATTTCTATAGAGGCAGACACCTGTTTTTTTGAAACTGCGGATGTATAGGAGTCTTAAATACCCAATATCATCAATATTTTATTTTATTAAATTTGTTTTGAACTCTCAAAATATCCCAGAATATCATAGTATAGCTTGCTGTGAAGTCTTATAACAATTTGTTTTCATAGCACTGCCAACAACCTGAAAGAACATAAAGTATGTATCTGATTCTATACTTGAGGAAAATGAAACCCAGAGAGGCTCGGTAGCTTGCTGAAAGTCACACAGCTACTGATATTTTGGAACCAAAACAGAATGCCTACCTCAGTGTTTGCCTACCAAGTGGAAGCCATGTATTTGCTTCCCAGCACTTTCCAGTCAGCATGAATTAACACCAAAGTTTAGGAGTTTGAAGTTTCCATCCATTTTAAGGTTGTAGGATCATTTGGACAAAAACAATTTGTTTGTTGTTATTGTTGGTGTTTTTAGACGGGGCATTAACTTAAGAACAATAGGATATTAATAATAGGACAGATATGAGAAATACAGGACTCTTAAAATGTACAATTTAAACTTTACAGGAAAGGCCAAAGGTTTAAATAAGTCACAGATAAAGGGTTGAGAGATTATGAAAGCAGTTAGGAATGTAGGGTGTATTCACTAACTTCTGAGGTGACCTCACAAACACAACCACACCCTTCATGAGACTGCTTAGACCAATGGTTTGATCCAGTCTTGTGTTTCTCATATTTCCAAGCTTCGAACTGTGACTACTCTGGGGAGGCAGGGGAGAAGAGGAAAACACAGAAATAGTTATCAACTCTCTACCTGCACAAATGATGCTGAGAAAAAAATTGCCAGAAAAGACACACAAAATCCAAGCACCAGTGGTGAGGGGCCAGTGTTAGAAGGAAATCAATCTCTCCCCCTAGAATGTCTCTGAACACAGGTGTCCATACTTAAAGTCTTAATGTTTTAGACCTGCTAATAAGACAGGGAAAAAAAGGACTTTGGAGGGTATATAGATAACATTCTCTTAAAATTTAAAGAGTTAATTATGAGATAAGTAGATTCAATTTACTTGGTACCGAAAAGAGGCAGCAGAGGTGGAAGTGACAGGAAGAGAGGTCAGTACGATTGTAAAAGAGGGCTTTCTAATACCCTCCAGCAATGGATCAGAGAAGGCTTCCCATTCATGGGGAAGCCAAACTATGAACCTTGCTGTTCAGTTGTGTTAGGATGGATTCCCAAATTGGATGGGAAACGGGGCACAAGGACCTTCAGGTTCCTCCCAACTTTAATACCATTCTATGATTTCACCTATTTTTAATGGGCTTTTTGTGACTCACACTCAAGTTTGAGCAAAGATCCAATTGTTCCCTAACACTCTTCTGTGATCTGTGGCTCTACACAAAGAGGTTATGGACAACAGGGGCATTTATCTGGGCAGCTCTGGCCAAGCCACCAGCCAGCCAACACACATACCTGCGTCTCAAACACAAAGCTACACCCCAAAAAGAAAAAAAAAAATGATGTCAACTATCAGTAGATTCCTGGATCATTTGTCTTCTCTGGGTTTCATTTGGAGGAGGAGTATTTGGCTTCCCAGACAAACTTATTTTCATACTCTTACTCTGTCCAGCCTACGGGGGCAATTTTAATTGAGAGGCCTTCAACTGTTTCCATGGAAACAACAATCATTTGGGGGCCTAGCAGGCCTGCAGATTCTACTCATTTAATCCTAAATTCCGGCAAAAGCCAGGGCTGGAGACAGATACTGAGTGCTTGTGGGAGACAATATTCTGCAAAGCATGAAAAAGACTACCAAGAACTTTGTTTTTAATGGATTCAGAATACACCCAGGTCGTTATCTGTTGAAAACTAACTCCAATCTTAAAACACAAAGTGTGGAAGTCAATGCCCAGTGCCCAGCCTCCTTTTCCTCAGGATTAGGGCTACTTACCTAGACAGAGATGAAAAAAAGACTGTACTTCACCTGTGCTGTGTTTCCAAATATTCACTGAAAAGCAGTCTTACTGCTTCTGACTACACAGATTAAAGAAGAGCTGAACGTAATCCTGGCAACAAGATTCTGGATTACAAAAATGATGGGGAGTTGATAGTTCAGCCTTCTGTTGTCTTAAAGATGGGGTCTCTCATTGGACTTCTTAATTTTGTTAAGTTCCATCTGACAAATGAGTAAGAAGTGTTAGCACCATGCCTGCTGAAGAATAATTATAATCAAAGCTTGTTGTTGACAAGAAGCCGGGGGGGGGGGGGGGGGGCGCGGGGGGGAATACAAGGTCTAAGATTACAGTTAAGTCTGCCAAGTGATTTAAAATAGATATTCTGATTGGTGGTAAATCCTGAGGAATGCGCAAGAACAACACCAGCAGATACCTAGTCTTCTGGGAACCTGTGGGCACCACTCTCTTCTTTGGGGAACAACACTTCCCCTTCTTGTAAGGATTTCTTCTCCCCCAAATGCATTCCATGTGCCCCTCAGAGCTGCCAATTCTCACATGACCCCACTGCCCCAGGACAGTTGAGAAGTCTGAATTGCCTTCCTCTGACACTAGGATTTACAACAAGCGTCTCCCTCCTGTGGCTGAAGTTGTAAAATACCAAATTCTGGAGCCACATATACTGTGTTTTCCACCACGTGGAGAAAGTCAATCTGCAGTGAGAAATAGAAAGCCAGGCTTAGGCAGAAACAAAGAATAAGGGTAGGGAGGGAAAATCCTGTCAGTATTATAATCCCTGGCTTGCCAATGAGTTCTACCAGTCACTCCCAAATACTTAGAATACCCCACCCTTGACTGCACAAGCTGGTTCTATTTGAGTCTGTGTTTGCATTTGAGGACCTGCACAACCTGACAACAGCTGAATAAATTGTGCTTTTAATGCCACATGTGTGCATATATACAGGTGCATCACACACACACACACACACCCCTCCAAAACCGGAAGTTCACACTTTAGCAGGGGGAAAAAAGGTTTTGGGGGGTGGGATGGGGAGCGGAAAAGAGCAGAGGTAAGCTTGGACTTAATATGGTTCCTTTACTCAGCTGGCTGATATTTACAGTCAACACAGCAATTAAGCCAGTGTAAACAGTCTTCCTTCATGTTGACTCGCTATCAACTCAGCATCATTAATGAAATGAGTTCTGCATGGAATTTTTAGGTGCTTTGTCTCGGTTAATACTTACATAATTTAAATTCCAATTCTCCATGTAAATCTGAACGCTCAACCCTTGAGCTTAAATATCAACTTTTTAGAATTCAAACTTATTTGCGCACCTGGGTGGCTCAGTCGACTGAGTGCCATCGGCTCAGGTCATGATCTTACAGCTCGTGAATTCAAGCCCCACATCGGGCTCGCTGCTGTCAGTACCGAGCCCACTTCAGATCTTCTGTCCCCCTCTCTCTCTGCCCCTTCCCCACTTGTGCTCTGTCTCAAAAATAAAGATTAAAAAAAAAGAACTCAAACTTATTGAAAAAAATAAATACAAAATGTCATTTGGCTCCTCTCTTCCATCCCCAGCACTGCTGCTTATGTGAGAAGTACATACACACAGCCTGGTATTTGCATCCCACTTACTAGTAAGTTCTTTTACTTCTACAAGAATCCTGCAGGCAGAGCCCTGGGAGCAAAAGCTGTTAAGGGCACTGGGCTTCATGCATCAAGTCAGAAAATACCCTCCAACGAAGCTGAATCATGAAATGAAGAAAAATGGAGGAGAAGTAGAGCAATTAGCCACATGTACTTATTCCTTTACCCATTTGTTTTGGTTGACATGAAAATGGAATTCTGAACAGTAGCAGTAGAGAAACATAAAGAGTCAGAATAAGAAAGCCAGAGACCAAGACTATAGATCACAAGAATATATTCAAGTACTACAGACTCAAGAATATAGGGAGATATCCTACACATATATTCTTAATTTATCATTAAGATTATATTAATAAACACTGGTTTTTAAGAGTTCTTCATATTCATACTATGTATTTCTGTATCTATAGTCTGATGCCCTCAGCTCCTCCAGACCTATAGCCGGTGCAGCAGCAGAGGCAGAAACAAATTGACCATAACGTAAAGTGCTGCTCTAAAGACAAGATGAATACCAGGCAATTAAAAAAGTTGAAAGAAACAAATATATTCAGCAAATTAGCGATTCCACAAATTGGCTTTTGGACAACTAGCTTAGCTCTTGGCATATCAATTCAGAGCCTCCAAGAGAGGATCCTCCAGTGAAAATAGATTTCCATTATCTACTAGGGACTGGATAGTATCTCTCAGAACTTAGCAAGAAGACCAATATGTGCCTAAAAAGAAATAAAACAAGTTCATGGAACATGTCTAAGGCAATACCATACAGAAATTTAGAGAGCCAACAAAAACATGTATCAATATGCATCCTCTATCTAAGGTAAAGGGGAGACTCAGATATTGCAGTCACTCAGGCTGCTCTAGAGTGTGGCAGGGAGCATTTGTCCTGCACTGTACTCATGCCCACCTGTCCACCTACAATTTCCCCTGGAATCCAGAAACACAGAAAGAGGGTAGCCTGGACAGGGCTAGATGAGGGGCAAAGGGACAGGACACGATAATACAGATATATCTTGTCCTGAATCCTAGTTCCGCAACCTACTATCTGTGTGATCTTGGACAAGTTACCAAACCCAAGTCTCAATTTCCACATCAGTGAAATGGTATCTCACATCCTCAGGATGAAGGAAATAATTCAAATAAATCCAAACACTATGCTAAGAGCTTGGCACAAAAGAAGAAGCCAGTGAATGTTTACCACTTTCCTCATTATCATCACTATTATACGACACCACAAGGAAGCGATCTGATGCTTTAGAAGCACATAGGAGAGGCATCTAACCCAATTGCACTGGAGTGGAATCTGTTTTGCTCTGGTACTTACTTTACCTGACCCCCCTCCCCTGCCCTTTTTTAAATGTTTATTTTATTTTTGAGAGAGAGCATGCAAGCAGGGGAGGGTCAGAGAGAGAGGGAGAGAGAATTCCAAGCAGGCTCCACACTGACAGCAGCAAGCCTAACCTGGGACTCAAACTCACGAACTGTAAGATCATGACCTGAGCCAAAGTCAGACACTCAACTAAGAAGCCCAGGTGACCCTGTGCCTGACCCTTTCTAAGGAAAGCCATACCATATCTGATGATCATGCCTAATGGAAGTGGCAATAACTGACTTGCCAATCAGATCTTCTTTATTGGGCAATGGGAAATCACCTAAAGGCACTCAGAGTAAAGGCGGAAGAGAGAAGCCATGAGTAAGCAAAAGCCAGGAGTAGGCAGAGGCCATGAGTGGGTGGAAGCTAAGAGTACACAGAAGTGGTGCAGCGGAGAAAAGAGCAGCGAGAAGTGTGAGTCAACAGTGGTGAGCACACGGAGCAGTCAGCAGCCATGCTGCCATGATGGCGGCACCCTGGACCAGGGAAAGCAGGCTTCTGCTGTCAAGGAGCCAGAAGGGTGCCCTGGTGGTCAAAAATTCACCACTCCTGAGTGATCTTCCAGCTACTTAACAATGTCGTACTCCCTGTGGGATCGCGTCATCCGGTGGTTTGATGAACACGTATATCTCAGTAAGAATGTGAAAAATCAGCCCACCTTCCCTCTGCTCTCCTTCCTCCTCATCAGCACCTCATTCATTCAGCTACCTCTGGAATTTAAGCAGCTTCTCACCAGGGTTCTGCAATAAAGGAATATGCTCTGAGGATAACGATTTCTTCTTGGAAAAGGTTTCTATGCACGTGCAGAAATGAAAAGGCAAACAAAGCTCCAGAAGGGTTTCAAACCAATAAACCTCAGGAGCGTCTGTGGTTTTTTTCCACCACCAGCTCAGAGAGTCCTCTGTGTACCACCTGGCAAGCTTCAGTTTCTTCTCTCACAACCCACACAGAAAAGAAGGGCAAAAATAGCATTAATAAGCCCCTAAGGTCTGGGACTCTTCTGCTTTGGCATATACAAGCACATTCCTTCCGACTGCTGGATGAGAAACAAAGAGACAGTCACATGGAATGTGCACCCACAGCCTGGCCAGATGGACCCCTTTGAGATTTATGAGACTGGGTCCTGATTCACCTACCCCTCCAGAAACCAGACCCTACTGGGGTGGAACTGGCAGCAGTTCTAGAGTAAAAAGGAGAGAAGCATTTCCCTACTTGAGAAAGGAGGTGGGATAGGACATTCTAAAGAAGATGAGGGACCGGGGGAGGGGTGGTCCTGAAGAGCAGGAGGTGCAGCTTTAAACAACAGCCACAGGAAGACCCAGCTGAAACCAAAGGCCGCAGGGAGACCTGCTCCTTAAACATTCACCAGAGATCCCCCAGATATTAGAGAGGAAAGCCACTCTGCAAACCCCCCAACGTCCATTTGTCTAAAGAACTGCAGCAGAGTCCAGAGACAGAACTCAAAGGCGAAGAGACAAGAGCTCACTGGGGCCTGAGCGGTCTGGGGAGACGTAAGGTTGTGGGGGCAGCGGAACTCGGGGTCTGGCCAACAGATGCAGGGTTAAAGGAAGACCAGCCGCATTAAAGGCATGCGGTTTCCCTTTTTTTTCTTGTCAAAGGTCATCGATGAGATTTAAGGATCCCTTCTTACAGATAAAAAATGGCCATGACCTGCTTTGGGAGAAGAGGAGGAGGAGAGGCCATCACCTTCCAGGTCTCCATCAAATCCTGCAGCCAGGCAGCTGGGGGGGCAGCCAGCTGTACCAAGTCCTATCCATTAGTGCCACTCACAGGCCAGAAATGCCCCCCGGCCTGAGGGGCTGCCTCTCTGAACATGGAAACAAAGCTTTTTCAGAAATCCAGCATGTTCCCAGGCCACTGCCCAGATATTTTCACATGCATGTTCTGATGATGGAATACGTACCCAGAAACAGCCCTAAGTATAAAGTTTAAACTGAAATATGTAACAGAGGCTCTGATCACGGTGACCCCAAAACTAAAGTGAAAAAGACGAAAGCAAAGTCTAGCCTAGTGGCAAGTAATCACTGTATTCGAGGGCTCCAGAGATACAACTCAGTTATTGAGTAAAGACCTTCCTGGGGATCACCTGAGAGGCGACAAGTACTGCGTTTGTCAGGGGTAGTGCGAGTGAAGGCATAGTGACACCCCCAGGAGCGAGTCTAGAGGGGAGACAGGGAAGTAGTGTGTTGGACAGAAGTATCTGCAGTGGGTATTATGGGAACACAACGGGGAGGGGCAGGTGATGTCAGCAAGTGTAGAGACAAAGTGACAGGGTCTGGCTCACCGAAGGGTCTACGTGCGAGTGGAACAGGTGGTGAGAGGAGACTAACAGGTCGGTGGGGTGAGCAGAGGGAGGCCCAGGTCATTTGTGCACTTAGAAAGCTCACTCCTTGGGCAGCACGTGGGTGTTAAGGAAGCAGCTGGTAGGCTCTGTGGGGATCTGCACTACTGAGCACACTGTGTGCCCGGCATGAGGCTCCCTGGATTACTTCACCCTCACAATAAGGCTAGGTAGGACCAGTGTCCATGGCAAGAAACAGACTCAGAGACGGAGTAACCTGCCAGCCCATCCAATTAAGAAAGTGGTAGGGCAGGGTGCGGAGCTCAGGCTAACAGACCCCAGAGCAGTCTGTCTGCCTACCGCCATGATGCTCTACCGTCTGAAAAAAGCATGCAGCAATGAGCAAGAAGATTCTTATTTTCAACGCGACGTCGTACACCTGTTTCTAAAATTTTAAGAAAAAGATGTAACGTGATATTAGAATGACGTTTTTACCCTAGACTTCCCTGATCACTATCTGAAGACCAACATGAATAGGAGACAAAGACCCGCCCCCCCCGCCTCCCATCCCCCACACACCCCACAGGCAAAGAAGAACTTTCTCTTGCACACCCCACAGAAATCAAGTGGATATAAAGTGGCTTAAGGGAGAAGAGAGTGAGAAATTCCCGCTTCTCTAGAGAAAGTGGTTACTGTGCTGGGCAACACCACTCCCCAGCAGCTTGCTTTTTACCTTAAATCTAGTGAGGAGTTTCAAGGGGACCACTGGGAGGGGCGGGGAGGGGGAGGTGTGTGCTCTGAGACACAGTGATTAGGATCAGACTGCCCAGGAAGAAGCCTGTGGGCTTGGCTCTGACTCCCGCCCTGGAAATCTAGAGAGAGAGGAAGGCTTAGGGCAGGCCAGTGCTGTTCTGGTGGCATTGGCCTCACCCCCAGATGAGTGTGTCCAGGGAGAGGCAGCTTGGGGTGAGAACAGGAAACCTGGGGGGAGGACAGGAAACCTCAAAAGGCAGAGTGCAGAGGAGCACTGGTTGAGGAAGATGGCCAGGTCTGAGCAGGGGAACCAGGCAGCCGCCAAGAATAGAGAAATCCACCAAACTCAAGGGAACCACTAGACAGAGGGACTCAGCAGGGAAGCCTCAAAAAGACCAAGATATCATCCCCTTCACCATCTGCCAGGTCCCAAGAGCAAAGCTCCACTCCCACTTCAGCTCTGGCAGGAAGTGGGCAGAGGAGCATCTGGTGAGCTGGGGAAGGGTGACAACAGGAAGCAGGGGGCAAAGGCCTCACCCTGCTCTCCTCCTTCAGGGGCCCAAGGCAGATGGGGCTGGGAGAGCAAGAACGTTGTAACACAGAGTTAGGTTCGGAGATTTGATTACCATCCAGCCCATCCGGGCTTGGACTTGTGCCTCAAGAACAGAGTAGAGCTATGGTATCTGAGAGTGAACTCCAAAGTCACAGGATTGTTGACCCACCTGAATTTTCATTCCTGAGAAATCCCTCTGAAAAAGAGTTTACACAGATACACAAAAAGAAAACAGGTGTCAATATATTTCATGTGTTTGTTGAACATGCTGATGACAACACATCAGCTCACATGCTAACTTTCCAGGTACTGAGAAAGAGCTGTTTGGTTTTCAGATTTTTGGCTACAACAGAGAACTTGAGAGGATTTCTTGGATAACACAGAGAGAGGCAGACAAACTTACTACGTTTCGGTCAATAAAATGCTATCTCCAAAGAAGTATTTTCAGCATCTCAGAAATGTCTCCTTAAAGTAGTTTTGAAGCCAAAGCAGGCATTTTTCTGTTCCAGTTAGCTGGGGAACCACCTACACCTACTGCCTCCCTCTGGCTATGGAAACTTGACCGCCACTGCTATGAACTGCCTGAATCACTGAATCTCCTGGTCTCAGATTTTCCTTCCCAGGAAAATGGAGGCAGTTTTTCCAAGGTGAGTCTCGGAAAACAATCATGTCAATGACTATGACATGAAATAACTGGAAGGTTCTAAAGGGAGACTTACAGTGAGACAGTGGTCAGGGGAAAGCCTCCAGGAAAAAGAACGCTTCTTGTCCATCCCGCAGGAAAGCCAGAGAGAAAAGCAGTCCAGGCCTGAGATGTTCTAATTCCCATTCCCCTACTAGGTCAGGACTGCCACCAACTTGCCCTCCAGGATGCTTGCTGCAGAGCTCAGGCAGGTTAGTGCAATGGAGGGAGAGGGAGGACGGGGTGGGGGTGGGGGGGCGGCGCAGACTTCCAGTGTAACCTCTCTGGGCCTCAGTTTACCCACCTCTGAAAGCTCTCAAAGTTTAACCCTAGGGATCCACAGGTCATGGAAGTGAAAACAAAACCCCTTCATGAAGAGCTGCTTTGTCTGGTGCAGTCTTTACAGTATGTAAGGGTCCTCTGAGTGTTCTCATTCATTTGCTCACCAATACGTTCTGGGCACATGTAGTTTATATAGGAGGCACGCAGCCAGAATGGAGCATTAAAAGGGCAAAGAAGACAGGCTCCTGCCCGCAAGAGGTTTTCAGATCCCACGAGCCCAGGCTGCACCCTCTGCCCGGCTGGCCAGCGCCTGTGCTGGGGGGACACAGGCAGCCACAGGGGCCTTGACTGAAGGCTAGGGATAGACACTGTTCCTACTCCAAGAAGCTGAGTCTCTGCTTGGCCCTCGACAACTCTGCTGCAGTGTCCACTTTGCGACCACTAGTGATGTATCCCTCCACCTCTCGCCCCCACCTGAACACTAAGTGAGAGGCACACACAGGAAGCAAAATGGAAAAGGAAAGGTACCCCTCATTTTTCCACGAAACGGGGCAATCATATATAGATTCCTATTTTCATGCCAGAAATGAACGTTTATTTTCTTTCCTGACATCTAGAATTAATGGACTTATTGTTGTTTGTAACACTGTACCATTATCAAATCAGACAGAAC
This sequence comes from Panthera tigris, assembly GCF_018350195.1. Taxonomy (NCBI): domain Eukaryota; kingdom Metazoa; phylum Chordata; class Mammalia; order Carnivora; family Felidae; genus Panthera; species Panthera tigris. The sequence continues at coordinate 122,397,473 of NC_056663.1, read as the reverse complement.
CATATGTAATTCTACTTGCTTTTATGCTGTAAGACCCGTCAACACTACATGCTTATGAGAGATCTGGGGCAACTTCAGACTTGCATAACTGAACCCTACTGGTGTTACGATTTAAAAGAATGCTTGCTTCGTTCATTTGCTCATTCATTCTTTTATAAGCAATATTCTTTGAACACCAGCTATATGCCAATCAATGTTCTAGGTATTGGAGTGAAGCAGGAAACAAAAGTCTTTGCCCTCACAAAGCTGCTTTTTTAGTGGAGTGTGTGATCAACACACTTGCTGGCATGAAAGTGGTAAAACCTATAAAAATAGGTAGGAGAAAAATCCAGGGAAGAGGGAGAGTAGCTACTCTAAATAGGTCAGGAAGGCTTGTGGACAGAGATCAGAAAGTAAGGAACATGCCAAAGTGGAACTCTCGGGGACAGCATACCAGGTAGGGGAGAGCAAGTGCAAAGGCCCTGGCTGGGGTGGGGGAGTTATGTTTGAGATTTTGGAGAAACAGCAATATGGTCAGTGGGGGCTACAGCGCAGCAGGGAAGGTCCCAGAAGTAAGGGGGGCACCATATACGGCTCAGAGAGTGATGATATGCTCATTGGAAGGTTTGGAGCAAAGAAGTGATAGGATCTGACTTACATTTTTTTTAAATTAAGTACAGTTGACATAAAATATTAATTTCAGGTATACAACATAGTGATTCATCATCTACATACATTATGAAATAATCACCAAAACAGTCTAGTTACCATCTGTCATCATATAAAGTTATTACAATATTACTCACAATATTCCCCATGTTCTACTTTTCATTCCTGTAACTTATTTTACAGTTGGAAGTCTGTGGATCTTACTCCCCTTCACCTATTTCACTTATTCTCTAACTTCTCTCCACCCCCCCCCCCCACCTCTAACCACCAGTTTGTTCTATGTATTTGGGAGTCTATTTTATTTTTTTAGGTTCCACACATAAGTGAAATCATATGGTATTTGTCTTTCTCTCTCTGACTTACTTCAGTTAACATGATACCCTCTAGGTTCATCCATGTCACAAATGGTGAGATTTCATTTTCTTTTTTTTACAGTTGAGTAATGTTCCATTATATATAGACATACCACAAATCTTCTTTACCCTATCATCTATCAATGGACACCTAGGTCTAGCTTCCATATTCTTGATATTGTAAATAATGTTGCAATGAACATAGGGGCATATATATCTTTTTAAATTAGTGTTTCTGTTTTCTTGGGATAAATACCCAGAAGTAGAATTGCTAGGTCATCTAGTATTTCTATTTTTTATTTGTTGAGGAAACTTCATAGGTGTTTTCCACAGTGGCTGCATCAATTTACATTCCCAACAACAAGGCACGAGGGTTCCCTTTTCTCTACATCCTCACCAACACTTGTTATTTCTTGTCTTTTTGATACTAGCCATTCTATATTATATTTTAAAAGGATCACTCTGGATGCTTCATGGAGATGGACCTGGGATAGGAGTAGGGAGACAAGAGTAGAGGCAGGGAAATAACTGTGGGTGTGGTAGCAGCTTAGATCAGGGTATAAAAGTGGAGGTGGAAAGAAGACATGAGATTCTCCATATATTCTCCAAGTAGAGCCAACAGTGTTTGCAAATGGACTGAATGTGGTATGAGAAGAAAAGAAGGAAGAGTGTGAAGAATCACCCAAGCAAGTAGAAAGAGAAAGTTGTCATTTATTCCAATTGGGAAGAGCAGATTTGGGAAGGGGAATCAAGAGTGGTGTTTTGGATTAAGTTTCAGAAGCCACTGGGCATTTAAGTGGAGATGTTGGGTAAGCTATTGGCTATACAAGTCTGGAGTTCAGATGACGTCCAGATCAGAGATCTAACTTTGGCAATCATCAGTGACAGATGGTGTTTGAAGTCCCGCACTTGGAGGAGATCTCCTAGAGCCTGAGTGAAGATAGAGAAAGAGGTCTTGGGACCGAGCCTGGGGCACTCCAAAATTTAGAGGTCAGAGAGGTGAGCCAGAATTAGCAAAGTGTGAGAAAGCATTGCCTATGAAGTAGAAAAACTGAAGTGTGGGATATCTTGGAAGCCAAGTAAGAAAACCATTTCTAGAAGGGGGAAATGATAAACCATGCTTTAGTACTTGCTTTACTGACAGGGTTTATGAATTCCTGGGTGAGAAAATAACATGCTCCAGGACCCAGTATGGGTCCAGTAAGAAAGTACTAGGTTCAACTAAGTCCCTAGGCTGGTTAATCAGAGATAAAGCGAAGGATATAGTCTATCTACAAAAACAAGAAACAGAAAAACAGCCTGATGTAATGACAAGTAGATGGATTAGAAATTGCTTGACTGATGATGCCCAAGGGCACATATAAGTGAATGAGTGTCAACCCCAAAGGAAATTTCCAGTAACATGTCATTGGGTTCTGTCTTGGCCTGCTCAACATAGAAGTGGCTTTTATCAGTGATAAGTAAACTTGACTGCAATCAGAACAATCTAGGAGGCTTGTGAAAATAGAGCACCCCAGTGTCTACCCCAGACCTACTAAATCAGAATTTCCCTGAGAGGGCACTGGGGGGCAAGGACCTAAAGGAAAGCCTGAGTTAGAAGAAAGAATTGAGGGAGAAGCTTGATCCAAATGTATAGCTAAAACCAACATCAATGGAATAGGGAATGTGCTGGATGACAGCTGGGTAAATGTATTTGATTCTGAAAATCAGCCAGACATGAGGTGAACAGGGTGAACTTAGCTGGATCTGAGACCAACTTGGGACTCCCAGTGATCAACAGCAGGATCTCAACCTGCACTGACAACAGATGAGAAAAGGGACATAATCCAGCCACACCTCCTATGGCCCCTAAAGCACCTTCTCAATGGTACAGAGGACACACTAGAGAGAGGTCAGGGGATCACAACCAAGATGGTGAAGGGACTCCTCACCCACAAAAAGCAGCAGATATTTAGCTTGAAATGCATAAGGAACCAGGCCTCCACCTTGAATGCCTTAAGGGCCAACAGGTAGAAGGACTTACTCTGTGGGATCCAACAGGGTAGATCCATAATCAAGGAGTAAAAACTAGTAAGACATGATTCGACTTTTGTAGAAGGAAGGTATTTCCAACAGTAAAAGTAACCCAAAGAGACAGAAGTGGTGAGTATTTTGGCACAGAAATTGCTAAACTTATATACACCCCAAATTAACATATATTACAATGTTATATATTGTATAGTAGTGTGTGTGTGTGTGTGTGTGTGTGTGTGTGTGTACCTTTCCTAGACTGTAAATTCTCTGAGGGGTTATATCCTGAGTCCAGTACGAACCCAATCCCGTGCTATGTGCTCAATAAATGCTATCTGAAAAAGTAAGTTGATTATGGCTGGATGCTGCCAAGCCTATTATAGAGGTGATTCATGCTACATAATTGTTAATGTTCCTTCTAAACAGCAGATTCTATGATTTCTGAAAACCTTCACATAAACCAGCTTCCCCTGGAGACACAGTTATCCTTTGCACAGTCAATTTGGAATTCAGATAAAATGGATTATTTCATTATCATGTCTAATATTCAATGGTAATATTAGCCCTAGGTTTAAGGCTCAGCCTGGTATTATGTATGCACAAGGGGGTAATAATTTTTGTCACTAAAAATGTGTAAAAATGTGTAAAAATGTGTAAAGCCTTGTCTGTTAAAGAAATCTCATCCTTCCAGTGGAAATCTGGTCCTTCTAGCTGGGACCGACCCAGTTTGGAGATTTACAAATTCTACATCCCTACTGGGGGGAGCTCACTGATTCATGGGCTGGTGTTTTCAGCCCAGCAGGTGCATGCTACCCACCACCCTTGGCCAACTGTGGTTCACCTCAAAATTTCATCCCATCAGAGGTGAGAAGTTAACCCAAGGTGTTTTGACAGAGAAGCTTTCGCAGTCACCAAGGTGATCAATGCAGATCCTATCTTCCTTAAGAGACCCCCAAACAAAACCAATTCTTTGCTCCATAGATCAAAGCCTGAACTCTCCTAAAATTTGAGGCAGCTTCCAACACCACCATTCTGCTCCTCCCCATGCTATAGTCATGCGTCCAAGGGAGGCAGCCCTATATACAAGGAGCATTTACTTTATACCAGGCACTTCTTGGGGACCATCTCATTTAGTCCTCAAAACAAGCCTATGAGGTGGTTACTGTCCTCAATGCACAAATGAGGAAAGGACATCTCAGAGAAGTTAACACAGTTGCCCAAAGTCACACCGATGGTAAATGGAGAAGCCAGTATTTGAACTCTGGTCTATTTAGCCTCAAAGCTGTGCTCTTATTCCACATAGGAACCAGAGCAATCTTAAAACAAAAGCCAGACACTTAAAAAAGAAAAAAGAAGAAAAAAAAAGCCAAATCAGGACACTCCCTTATCAAACTTCAGAATGCTCTGGTGACTTCCTCTCATCCAAACTTCTACAGGACCCTGCCTGCTCTAACCTCTCTGCCTGCCCCTCTTGCCACATCTTCTTCTTGTCCTTGCTCTCTCCCTTCCAGTCCTACTGACCTCCTTCTTGTTCCCTGGAACCCCAAGTCCCTGACTCAGGACCACCACACCTGCTATTCGCTCTGCCTGGAATGCTATTCCCCCAGTACCCTGCAGACCCTGCCCACTTCCTTCGGGTCTCTGCTCCAATGCCACCTCCACAGGGACACCATTCCCAACCATCCTTTTCTAAAAGACACCCCTTCTCTCACCACTCTCTAACGATACCTTAGGTTTCTCGATAGCACTCACCAGGACTTGAACAAAGGTGGGTTTGGGCGGGGGAGGAGTAAAATGGGAATGGAGTCAGTGGGAGGGGGTTGTGGGAAGACAGGGTCAGAGGGAGGGGGTTGTGGGGACAGGAAGCTCAGCAGGAGGGGCAGCTTGGTAGTGTGGCCTGGCGACCACCCATTGAATCACGTTGGGTTCCACGGCCTCGTGTTAGGGGTGCTCTGATGGTGGCAGTGCAGGGGCCTGCTTAGTGCTCACCCTGAATCCAGTGTCCTCAGGTAACCCAGAAGTGGGGGTGTGAAGGCTAAGGGGAAGAACAGAGCCTGCAGACCACCATGGGCAAGACTGAAGCCCTACCTGTCCCTCCTTCCTGCTGGTTCACTTCCCCCCAGGTGGGTTTCTTCCCTATGTGCCCCCTTCCAACCCCACTGTACCTTCTTTGAGACCTTGATTTATTGTTCACCCCTCTTCTCGAATTTACTCCTTGGAAAATATATTTCCCCAGAGTCTGTCCGTGTCAGGCACAATTCAAGACGGTGAGGACATGTCATGAAAGGTCTAATGACAGGAGACAGGAAAGGATGAAGTGAGACAGACAGAATGTCACATGGACATGGGTGTGGGGAAACAGGTCCATAGTAGGGAGGCTGGTGGTCAGGTAGGTTCCACAGGAAGGTGATTTGAGCCGGACTTGGATCAGAGCTTGGTGACAGCTAGGCAAAGAGCACTCGGGGTCCCATGAAACTCCTGAGGGGACAGTGTCTACATCAGGGCCAGTGAAGGCAGAGGCACAGATGCCATCAGGCAACAAAAAGGCCTCAGTGCTGGGGCAAGGGCCCAACGGGGATTGTATCAACTCTATGTTTTGCAGCCAGCTATGGAAAATCAGCTGGCTGGAGTAGAGAAGTGAAATTATCTGACATACATCTTCAAGAAGTCCCTTGAGGAATTAAGGAGACTAGTATGGGTCCATTGCAGTTCGAGAGACCTTGGTGGTCAGCATCGGGGTAGGTAGAACCCAAGGTGGTAGGAAGAGGTCCTCAGCTAGTTAACTGCTTATTGTCAGGGCCCCACAAGAATGCAAGCTCCACAGTGCAGGGACTGCACGTCATTCACTGCTGTGTCCCCACGCCCAGGGGCCAGACATGTGGCCGAAGTTCACTAGAGAGGGTTGCTATGAGTCCTTTACCCTCTGCTACCTCCATTTATTCCCAGCTGGCGAAGTTCTGCTACATAGTAGCTGGATGGCTGGCTGGCCAAGTAACTTCAGCTCTCCAGAGAAACTTTCCATTCACTGGTAGTGGCTTTGACAAAGAAGGGACTGCTATTTCAACCCTACCCAAAGGCTGCGTCACTCCCTTGCTCTGATATTTGTGTGACACTGCCAGCTTTAGAATTTTGTCATTTTATCAGAGAAGAGACATTTGGGGTAACTGATGAAACAAAAAGGTAATTATATTTCACAAAGTGGAAAAAAAAACCTTCCAAATTACCAATGGTCTGTTTATTGCTACAATAGACAATTAGTTCATTTAATGCCTTCCAACATCTTTTCAAATCAGATAGAAATGGACTCTTATTAAAGGAGAGTTATAAAAAGCTGTGTTATCTGGCATTAACCAATCAGAAGGCTTCAAAAGTAACATTTCTGAGATTCCACCAATACAAACCTACAAGCCTACAAGGGGACCAGGCAGAAGACATGTATTCAACATAAAAGTTTCTAGAGAGAAAATGTCTGTTCTGGGAACTTAATTTGTCTCCCTTCATCACTGGCCTGCCTCAGAATGTTGCTGGAAGGTGGTTCACTTTCTGTAAAACATTTTACATTCTGTATAAGTAGTCTGCAAATAAACAAAGGATGGTTCACTTTCAAAACTCAGAATATGAGTTTTATTTGATGAGTTCTATCTGAACATTTTTTTTTTTTCCTTTTTTTACTTATAGAAATTCCTACTGGCATCCGAGGGGCTTTTGATGGCTGGACTTTCTTAGTTTTTCCTCTCCTAATACACAGAACATCTCACAGAAACTCTTGGCTTCAGGCTGTGGTCAAGCTCAAAGGATGAAATACCAAAGAGATAACAGACTGGTCTTCTGGGAAAACTTAAGCTAAACTCTGTTTACAAGCTTTCACTGATCCATACACTCCCTCACTCTCACAAGGTGGGTGATAAAACGCTGCCAACGATTTCACTTCCAAAGAAGGAAGAAAAAAAGCTCACGTTAATTTCTGAATTCCAGTGCTTGGCCTCAGTAGAATTTGTAAAGAAACAATTAAAAGGTGCTGATGGGAAGTAAGGCAGAGGAGTGGACACAGAGAGGGCGGGTCATGAGAGTGTTGCTTAGAGCATAAACTGCCGAGAACATTGTATCTTCACCATAGCCTACAATATGCCACTCTGTACTTCCAGATATTTCCTTTTACTATGTTGTATTTAAATTTCAAACATTACTAAATACTTTCAATCAGCAGACAAGTATTCACATTCTTATTAACGTTAAGTTTATCTGATATTCAAACATGAATTTTATCCAGCTTCCTTCATACAACATGCTAATAACAGCTTATTACATAATGCTCACACTAAAAAGAAAACCCATCTTTTACGGCTTGAGTAATCTTCCAAAGGGTTAAAAGAGAAAGAGAGAAGGCTGCAGGTGGTTTAGTGGTATTTATAAGCATTACTGAAATTCTTGTGCCAGAGTGAGGAAACGTTCCACATGAACGCACATCTCCTGCTAACTGATGTTATGCACATGTATTGTTACTTTTGTAATTATTTTGATAAGATGACTGATTTAGCCTTCATTTCTGAAGAGCCTTTGAAATATGACACTATCTTCTAAGAACACTTTCTTTCATTAAAGAACCACGTTTCTTTACACTCTGCAGCTGTCAAAGAGGAAAGGAGACAACATGTAAGGCAAAGTGCAGCCTCTAACGACCAATATGTGTGCATTTTCATGATATTCAACTTACTTTTTCATTCCACGCCCACAGTCCAATTCCAAGAAATGCTATTCCCAAAAACTGAAAGAAAGAAAGAAAGAAAGAAAGAAAGTGATAAGTATAAGGGTAGATGCCATGTTTTTACTAATACAAATAAATATAAATAAAGTTTTCAACCAATTCTTTTATCACTTACCTGGCTGAGAAATAGCCTTGCCTAAAATCTGAGTAATAGCCTTTTATGGGAAAAGAAACACCATAATCACCTTCATTAAAGCTATTACAGCATTAAGAAGGCTTGGGTAAAGAAAATGTGGTATACATTTGCAATGGAATATTATTCAACCTTAGACAGGAAGGAAATCTTGTCATTTGCAACAACCTGGAGGGCACCATGCAAAATAAAATAAGCCAGACAGAAAAGATAAATACCACGCAATATCACTTACACGTGGAATCTAAATAAATAAGTTGAGAGGTGCCTGGGTGGCTCAGTTGGTTAAGTATCTGACTGTTGACTGCGGCTCACGTCATGACCTCCCGGTTAGTGGGACTGAGCCCTGCATGAGGCTCTATGCTGACAGCAGGGAGCCTGCTAGGATTCTCTCTCCCCCTCTCCCACTTGCACTTGCTTGCACACTCTCTCTAAATAAATAAATAAAACATTAAGAATAATAATTATAAATAAATAAGTTGAACCCATAGAAACAGTATAGGGGCCAAGGGTGTAGTAAAGGGTGTAAGTTGTAAGGTAAATAAGGTCTGAGGATCTAACGTAAGCATGGTGACTGTAGTTGGTAACACTGTAAAGTTGAACCTTGCTAAGAAAATGGAAATGATGTCCCACACACAGGAAGGTAACTACAGGAGGTGATGGAAGTGTTAACTCAAGGCTAGGGAATTCTTTCACAATGTACACTGAATCATCACATTGTACTCTTTAAATATCTTATAATTTTATTTGTCAATTATATCTCAAAGTGGGGAAAAAACTTCTAAAACATTTTTAAAAGACAGGGTGGGGACATGTCGGTGCTTAGAACTCACTGAAATTATGAAGAATAATAATTAGGCAGAACCTTGAGCAAAATCAGAGTCATTAATAATGTTTAATGCTGCCTTTTAGGGTAGGAGAGGAAACAGTACCCACCCCCGTACATCCAAGCCAAATGTTCACTAAAAAAATGGATGACCAGGGACATGAACGTGAAAGAGCTGGCGACTCTGTCTATGCCATCATGCCGTCAGAAATGGGCCAGGTCCCGGAGGGCAGGCAGAAGCCCAGGATGCCCCTCAACATACTCTTCACCACGTCTTCAAAAAGTAACAAGAATCCTACCAAGTTCAATGTGACCCAAAGAAAAGTCCTGGATGCTGCCATTTTTCAGAAAGTTAAATGATTTACACTGCAGTTGAGAGGCCTTCCACAACTTGGCCTGCTCTCAACTCTGTGCCATACGTTCACATGCACCGTGAAGCACAAACCACACACCCCCAGCGCTGCCCGCCAGGGAGGGAGGGGGAGCAAATAGTAACAGAGGGATTTTCCATTTTAGTTAGTTGTCACTGTATTCCCTCTGCTCTAAGATACACATTCTCCCCCCCCCCCCCCCCCACATTTTAACATGTCTAAAATTGGGACAGATCTTGAAATCAGTGGCATCCCAGTTTTTTCCCCTCTTGATTTTACCTAACTAAAATAGGTCTTTTTTTTTTTTAATTAATCAAATTAAAATTTTTTTTCATGTTTTCATTATTTATTTTTGAGAGAGAGACAGAGCATGAGTGGGGGGAGGGGCAGAGAAAGGGAGACACAGAATCTGAAGCCGCTCCAGGCTCTGAGCTGTCAGCACAGAGCCCGACGTGGGGCTCGAACTCACGAACTGTGAGATCATGACCTGATCCGAAGTCGGATGCTTAACCAATTGAGCCACCCAGGCATCCCAGCAGCATGTCTTGTAATCAGGGTGTCATATGTTTGAGGACACATTGTACAGGGCTGTCTGCCCACTAAGAGCTCAGCAGTCAGAACTGGGTGTAACGGAGCATGAGGGAAAACACATCTTATTCCTCATCTTCATTATCAATAGCAACTCTGAGTGAATTTCCTTCCCAAACGCTGAAGTGAAAAGAGAGTGGGCAGGTTAATGAGCAGTTTCAATCGGATGACAGCAGCACACTCTGTTTATTTTACTAACATCTTGATTAAGTTAAATGTCAGGAAAGCTGTCCACCGAGAGGGTGTGCAGAGAAGACAAGAGTGAGTGAGGGTGGTTATTCTTTGCAGTTTGGGGGAAATCTGAGAGCTGTCCACCTGGCGAGGTCATCATTCGCAGCAGGGAAGCATGGGGGTTGCTGATGCTTTGAGGGCATCGGCTAATGGATCCAAGAGGGGCTGGGGGAAAACAGAAGGAGCAGAGGGGAAACGCAGGACTGAAAAAACAGACGGCTGACTGCCCTGAAAATCTGGTTGTGTTTTTAGAAGAACTTCCCAAATCTCCCGCCAATTATCTGATTCTGCAGTGAGACAGCATGTAATACCTTCTGAGCCTCCATGCGCAAAAGCTTCAGCAAGTCCTTGATTTGGCAAAAACTGAGGACCCCTTTCTTTTGTTCTTATAGGTTTGAAAAGGGTTTAGAAAGAGCTGTTGTTCTGAACCTCCCAAAAGAAAACTAAGGTCCCCTCTATGGCCCTGGTTGGAGTGCTATGTCGCTTTATGTTTTTGATGGAAAACAACAAATGTACCAGTCCCCGAAATGACTCAAAGATACCTGGGACTCTGTAGTACAAAAATAAAGCAATTCAGCATGTTACTTTCCTATTTATAGGTCCTAGGCACAACAGGGTAACAAGTGATGACTGCATACACAGCACCCCATCAGACCTAGAAATCACAGAGTGCTTGACTTCACACCTATTGATGTGAAACTCGTCCCGGTGAAATGCCTGCCCTACACTAAAGCTCTTCATGGACAAATGTTCAATCATCTTCCTGATGTGGCATTTAATCACAGTTACTGTAAGCAACGGGTGGGATGTCGTGGCAGAGAACACCATGGTCAGCCATTCCTCTGGGGTGGACATGGTACTGCTGAGGGCCCTGCTAATCACTAACATTCATTTCTTCTTACTTGCCAGGCACTGTGCTTACTGCTTTGTATGTAGTGTCTCTTTAAGCTTCACAGCAATTTTATTTTGGAATAGGCACTGTTACTAACCCCCTTTTAAGAGAAAAATGGGGCTTACAGAGTTGCATTTGCTTAGAAGCACACAGCTTGAACCGAGAGGAGATTAACACCAATGTAGTATATGTTCTTACCAGTCCTGATAAATTCCCATTTTCCTCCCTGGGACGGGAAGTAGAGGCCCTTGGGTTAGAATTACATGTGAGATGAGGAGGACATCGTATACTCTGCCCCCAGCAAGCAAACGGGAGTTGAAGAGGTAAAACAATGAGAACATGGCCTTCACATAAGAACTGGCCATAGAACAGAAATTCCCGTGCTGGTGTCAGCAACGCGAGTGATCTAGAACAGAGAAACTCAGTGGCAGGTCAACATTCTCCTCTTTGCATGAAGTTCTCCTCTTGCACTTTGAAAACCCATTTTCCCTCCCGGATCATAGAAACAGACTGGAAACCAATGATCTTCCACAAAGAAGAGAGAGAGAGAACTCAGAATTTAAAGAAGACTCACAGCTTCCTTTACAATCCTGCTCTAATACTTTCTGCTCTGACTTTCCAAACAAGGTTTAAGAATTTTCAGAAAAAAAAACAAAAAAAAACCAAAAAACCACTGAATGTGAGGTCAAGGAAAGCACTCACTACCTAAGCAAGCAGAATGGGGCCGGGGCCTCAACTGCACATACCTTCAGCACTACATCACTAGCAAACGTCCTCCCAATTACTCTCGGCCCATGTGTTTTGTTTTAAAATCAAGTTGCTCCAGCTTCAAATAATTAAACAGAAGAGAGCCAGAAAACAGAGACAGGCACGCAGCACTGGAGGCACGCTGAGTTTCCCCTTTCCCACCTCCAGAAGGAAAGTCGACCGTAAACCACCAAACTGACCTCATTCTGAAACCTAGGGGCCAACTTCCAGGGAATTGGCCAAGAACATTCAAATCAACTCTTTATTCCTTTGAAAGAGAAAAAACAACAACAACAACAACAACAGATCTGAGGCCTCCCCCTGTGGCAACGAATGCAAACGGGCAGTACTAATGTTTGACCACCCAATTTTTGACGCGTTTAAAGTAAGTTACGATCATTTTGCCAACAGTTGTTAACTGGCAAAGTATGAACTAGGTACTGTGTTTTATATGAATTCCTGAAGACAGCACTGCCTAAAATATAGCCACTAGCTACTGAGCTTTAGAAATGTGACTAGTACATGCTGAGGTACACTAATACGTTGGATTTTAAAAGACTTAATATAAATGAAAGGAATTAGTCACCCTACTATTTTTAATTTTTTAATGTTTGTTTATTTTTGAGAGAGAGAGAATGACAGAGTGTGCGCAGGGGAGGGGCAGAGAGAAAGGGAGGCACAGAATCCGAAGCAGGCTCCAGGCTCCGAGCTGTCAGCACAGAGCCCGATGCGGGGCTCAAACCCACAAACCGCAAGATCATGACCTGAGCCAAAGTTGTACGCTTAACTGACTGAGCCACCCAGGTGCCCCAGTTGTCATTCTATTATTGATAACATGCTGAAATTATAAACTTTGGGTATACCGGGTTAAACAGATTTTTAAAATTGATTTCACCTGTTTCAGTTTCCTTTTATAAATACAGTACCTGGAACATTTAAATTATATATGTGGCTTGCACTACATTACTGTTGGACAATGCTGGTCTAAAGTATCCCAAGTCAATCCCATACAGGAGATAGGGACATTATCCCCCCTTTTATAGATAGGGAGACTTAGAAACTTTAAGGTGGGTTGCTCAGGAGATCTGACTCCTCAGTCCAAGCTCAAAACTATTTTAGTGCTTTCCTGAAACTCTTGTTCTAAGATGCAAAATCGGCCCTTTAGTTTTTAGGCATTCAGGGCAATGTTGTTCCTGACTGGGGTTGAGAATGGCACTAGGTGCACACAGAGTGGCATGTGGGTGGAAGCTGGCTGGGGTTGGCAGAATAGAAACCAGCCGGGTTGACCCCAGAAAAGGCTAGAGAGGAAAATGGCCCTAGTATGTGAGTAGGGGAACTGGGTGTCTGTGCCAGGAGGGACAGCTGCCCCCTTTGGGGGCTATGAACAGAAGATCTCTCTCCATCTGTTGCTTCAGTTCTTGCTGAGCCTTCCACAACGTGGAAGTGGAACAGTGCCCTGTTCTAACTGGTATAAAAATAGACAATTTAAGAAGCCACTCATCTGTCCACCTACCATCTTCAAATATTCTTGAGTTCTGTGTACTAGATACTACTTTTCTCTTGTGATAAATATACAATTCCTGCCCCCAGCAAGCATACAGTCCAGTAAGCGAGATAGATTTTAATCAAAATTGTCCTTGATGGTGCTTTAAAGGGAAGAAAATAAGGCCAATACAGACAAAAGAGGGAGATCTGACCCTGAGAGCAGTCCAGGAAGGTTTCCCTAAATAAGGCATGTAGGACCTGGGGTCTAAAAGATGAAATGTTAACCGGCAAAGAAAGGAAATAAAGTTTCAGGCAGAGGGAAGAGAATGTGCAAAGGCCCCGTGGTGAGAGGAACACAGCAAGTAAAAAGGTCTACAAGGTGACTGGTGTGACTAGTGTGTGGACAATGGGGGTTGGGGGAAGTGGCAGGTTTGAAATTAGAGATGTGAGTGTCCACCAGCCCATGCAGGGCCCTATAAGGTACATTAAGGAGTTCAGTCATTAAGCTAAGAGCGACAGGAAGCCTTCCAAGGGCCATCTGTGTGTAGTGGGCTGGGGTGGGGCAAGGGCACAGGACTTTATCATATTTGGTCTTCATAAAAATGATAATCTGGGCTGCAGAAAAGACCAGAGTTGACACACAAGGACTGGAAAGATGCAGGTTTAGTCACATAGACAAGACCTGGCTGTGACCCGGATGGAAATGTGGTGAAGAAAAAGATGAATTGAGACTATTTAGAAGTAAAACTAACATTTTCAGTGATGACTCCATATGGTGAAGGGGGGCAGGGGTGAAGAAGAGAGAGGAGGGGTTATAGATAATTCCTATGTTTCTAGGATCTTCTGCATGGAGACTACGGCTCTTCAAAATTCATCTTATGTCCTCTCTGACAGAAATAAATCTCAGGTGCCAATTTCATAACTAGCTTAAGATCTAGTGGCATTTCTGAAGGACAGCTTTCTTTTATGGTATTTTGGCTGCTATCTAAATTCTCTTTGAAGCATATTTCAGCTTGTACACTTAAAAAATAAGTTAATTGAAATCTATATACATGTCTCCCCTCCCCACTAAGTGTTTTATTCGTAAAAGGAAGCAATTATGTACAGGTGTACATTAAAGGTCACGGACAACCCTTAAGTGGACATTTTCAATCCTCTTTGTTTAAAAAAATGACAATTACGTCAATGGCATCTGCCCAGCATCCTGTGAACAGGCTCAAAATAATAATGCAGCAAGGTAAACACAATAGAGGAAAAGAAAGATCAGGTCAATCTTCTCACCTAAACTAGAGCCTCAAAAATATTATCCTAAATAACAATGGAAGGAACTCTTTTCCCGTCAACATTCTGATGAAGTTTTAAAAAAAAATTTTAAGCTCTGCCTAAATAAACAGGAGAGATTTATTGAAAATATTTGGCACAGAAGAGAGGAAAGAGTGCCAATGGCGGGGGGGGGGGGGGGGGGGGGGGGGGGGAATGTATTTTCCTTAAATTATAACACAGGTACTTTTTATTTGATGTTTTCTGACACAGGTACTTTTTATTTGATGTTTTCTGACACTTTAGGGCAGGTGGGGTGGAGCATTCCACACAAGGGTGTTAACAAAATGCATATTGTCTTTCTAGAGCAGGGGCTGATTTTAGGAATAAAAAGCCTCTGGGCATAATTCTTGCCATGTCAAAGGCGTAAGCATGGGCTGGTAGAAAATTCAATACACAGAACGTCAATCCTAATTTTGCCACTGGGTCCCCACGTACCAGCTGGTACATTCAAACTGTCCGGAACACTCATGATAAGATGGCATGACAGATAAAGCTCAAACTCATAAACAGGACATTCCCCATCTAAGCTGGAGTCGACCTCTCTCACTTCACTTGGCCCTACCGACCTCCATGTCGTCTGAACACACATAGCCTGCTGAACCCCGCCTCCAGTGCTCCGTGGTTCTGTGATCTTGACAAAGGCTCTTCCTTCACCCAAAATATATTTACTGGGCATCTCCTATCAGCCAGGCAGTGCTCTGGGGGTTCTGGAAAAATTAGGAAACCAAACAGACAAAAGTGCCTGCTCTTATAGGGTTGACATTCTAGTTGGGGCATACAGGGAGGGAAAGGCAATAAAAAACATAAATGAACAGATTACATAGAATTTAAAAAAAAATTTTTTTTTAACGTTTTATTTATTTTTGAGACAGGGAGAGACAGAGCATGAACAGGGGAGGGTCAGAGAGAGGGAGACACAGAATCTGAAACAGGCTCCAGGCTCTGAGCTGTCAGCACAGAGCCCGACGCGGGGCTTGAACTCATGGACCATTGTAAGGGTTAAATTGTAGTGTAGGGCTAATGCTTAGCTTGAAAAATAACAGCTTTGTGTTGACACTGAAGGTTAAGAGATAACAGCCTTGCCATGCTCTGGTAAACTACTGCCTCATACCCTTGTAAATTAGGCTTCACCAATTAAGGAAACAAAAGTTCAAAGAAAAGAGCATCAGAGGCAGGGTCAAGGAGATCCACTGGTCGCAACTTAGAGGCAGAAAGTCTAAAGTAAACACCTCATTAGGCAACTGTTTCTAACTCATCTGGAACCTGTTTCTTTGTTCTGTTCCCAGGTGATGATAAAACGATGTGATCGGTTATAAAAACTCTGTACCCCGGCTGTTCGGGGCCGCACTCTTATCAAGAGTGTTGGTCCCGATCGGTCGGCCTTGCCTCTCATTGTAATAAACTTTGTTGTGACTGTCACTGGTGCCCGTAGCATTCTGTTTCAGGAGTCGTGTGGATGCAACACCATGAGATCATGACCCGAGCCGAAGTTGGCCGCTTAACCGACTGAGCCACCCAGGCGCCCCTAGAATTTTAAAAGGTAAGAAGAACTGCAGGAAAGCAGGGAGAGCAGCATAACCAGACTGAAATGTGTCTTAAGGTGGAAGGAGATATTGCAATATTAAAACAGGCCAAGGCAAGTCTCCATTAAGAAAGCTACACACAGGGGCACCTGGGTGGCTCACCTGATTAAGCATTTGACTCTTGGTTTCAGCTCAGGTCATGATCTCACAGTTCCTGAGATGGAGCCTTGTGTTGGGCTCCGTGCTGTTAGTGCGGATTCTCTCTCTCGCTATCTCTCTGCCCCGCCCCACCCCCCACCGGCTCTCGCTCACTCTTTCTCTCAAAATGAATAAACAACTAAAAGAAAGCTACCCATAAGCAAAAACATGAAGCTGATGGAGTTGGCTGGCAGATATGGGGGGGGAACAGTGTTGCAGGCAAAGGAGCAGCCTGGCTGGGCCCTATGACAAAGGTAACAGGAGCCAGGTGGGGTTATGACTGCGATCTTCTCAGGGAGAGAAAGAATCACTGGAGGGCGATTCCCATGGTTCTCATTTGTCTAATGGAGGCAACAAGGCACCCAAGGAATTGCACAAAATGACTGTAGGGGTCCATGTGCTCATGTGAGACTGGGTGGCATACCAAGAGCCCATCATGGCACCGGTTCAGTCAGCACTTTGTGAGTATCAGCACCCTCCCCTTCCTCCTGCGTTTCCCGGCCTGCCTCCTCTGCCCAGACGTATAGCGGCTCCAGATGAAGCCGTGCCTCCTCCTCTGAGGAGAAAACCTCCTCATTCACAGTGATCAGAAGCCTCTCTCTTCTGAACTTCAGTCTCACCACATGGACCCCTATTTGACATTCACACACACACAGGGTTGTAAAGGGGTGACATAATCAGGGCCCAGCAACGGAAGTGATGCAGCTGTGTTAACCAGAGAACATGTGCCTGGTTAAGGGGCAGCAGCACCTGCCTTCCAATTAATCGTCTCCCTCCCCTGATACCGGCCGGAAGATTCTTCCAGGATCAGTGTATAGGAGTATCACATGCATTTAAAAGAAACCAATAAACTCTAGTCAGAATACCAAGATCATGTTTAATTTAAAATCTTTTCTATTTATTTTAGCAATCTGGATTAGGAATTTGGGGTCTGATTGGACCCATAATTTTAAAACCTACTTATTTTGAAATCCCACATTAAATTAAGTTTCTTCCCATAGGGCTCCTTGATGCATCTTCCCTCTCCCTAATTTTATCACTCCTTGCTTTTGGGTTTTGGTTTCATTATACCCATTTTAAGTTTACTTACTTATTTGAGACAGACAGACACAGCACAAGCAGGGGAGGAGCAGAGAAAGAGGGAGACACAGAATCCCAAGCAGGCTCCACACTGTCAGCACAGAGTCCAATGTGGGGCTCGAACTCATGAACCATAAGATCATGACTTGAAAGTAGGATGCTTAACCAACTGAGCCACCCAGGTGCCCCTCATTACACCCATTTTTAAAAATAGAATCCTTTTGGAAGAATGTGAGATATAAATTATAACCAATATTGAGGTTGGGGTAGCTTCTCAAGCCACACCCTCCCTTTTTGAAAACTGGCTCCCACCCACAAAGGTGGGCCCTTGCAGCCATGTTTGTGAAGGAGGATTCACTCCCACTCTACCCTCTTTAGACTGAGGAGTTGACCAAGGTGGGACATGTGGCTCAGAAAGAGAGCCATTCCATCAAAGACTAGGCTGAGACAGTCTCTCTTCCCCAGGAACGGGGTACTGGACACAATGGGTTTTGTCAGCCTCAGTGTCTCTGATGCTAGAACAGACTGGGGTGCAGACTGGGAGAAAGCAACATATGTAGAAAGCAGAAGAGAGACTGAGAGTAACTTCCATTCCTGACCACTCTCTGCTCTTTATCCCCAGGACCCTTGGCTGCACTTCCCAACTGTGAGTCCTAAGCAATGCCCTGGGTCCTCATGGTACCTCTCCTCTCTCCCTTCTTAGTTCAAGCAACTTTGGGGGCTTTCTGTTACTTGCAACCAGGAGAGTCCTAAGACAATAAATAAGAGACCAGCTTAATTCCCTTCATGCTTAGTGCTGTGACAAGCTCCCTGCTAAAAATTAAGTGTGTGGCACAGGCATGAGCGTGATGGTGCTCTAGAGACTAATCAAGACCTGGCAGAGGGTGTCTTTCCTTTCCAAATAACTGAGTAGAAGCTCTAGTGGTTCTGGACTATGGGGCAAAGCTTTTGCCACTTGGTGTGAGGAGGAATACATGATTCAGCCGCACAACCACCTAAGGGAAAGAGCTGCCCTCTGCTTGCTTGTTGACTTTTGGAAACAGAAGGATACAGTTAGAGCACAAGAAATGATCCCAAAGCAATTACCACAGCAGAGCCTGAAAAAAAGGTAAGACAGAGCAGGAGAGGAACCTCTTCCGTGGTTCCTGTATCCTCTCCTTCTGTTTTCCCAGAAAGGACAGAAGGGCTCTCTCTGCCTCTGAACTTGTACCACACCAAGAGAAGGCCAAAGCACCCCTCTGAAGACATGTCTACAATCCAGGGACAATCTTGTTCGGAAATTCCTTTGTTAAAGTTTGGAACTGAATATCTTGGCAAGAACTAGTAATGTGAGATGGGAAGGGAGAGAAAAGGGGAGGGTTATGCAGGCAATAAAACCTATATCCTTCTTGGAAATTACGCAGGCAAGGCAGGCACATAGCAAGGAACGTGAGGGATTAAGCTGTGCAATTCTGGATGGAGACACGGAGGGTGCAAATTTACAGCCCACTAATCTTTGTCTCCGTAAAAGCAAGGCATACACCGCCTGGGCTATTCCATCTGTAACTCTCTGATTAGATAAAACCAAGGCTAAGAACAGACCAGAGAGATGTTCCGAAGGCTGAGGAGGACGGAGGGATAACTCAAGTATTTTAAACCATAGGCACGAGAAGTAAGTTATCTACAGACAAACATCAGCCTTCATGGGAATAAGCTCCTGCTGTTTGCATTAAACAGCCAAGCGGTGCAGCTCCAGCTAATGGCAGCTTTGAAAGTTTAATACTCTCAGGTGCACACTGTTTGGTGTTGAAACATCTTCAGGTTTTAAAAAACATCTTGGGCAAGATTTAAAGGTTAATGCAAATGAAAATTAAAATAGGATTACTCTTTTTTAAAGCACAAGTAGGATTACATAATTTCAATTCACTTACTAAGTATCTTCAATATATACTGGGCACACTGCTAGATGCCAGCGACAGAAAGGTGAAAAATACAACCAATGATCTCTTTTCTTAAAAAGCTAACTGTCGAGGGGTGGTGGATGGGGAAGAAAGGAGTGAAACCACAACACGCACAGGGAACAGGGAACAGAGCCTTCCCAGAAACACGTTGCCATAGAAACACAGAGGCCAGGCTAGGGGATCACTGCGGGGTCAGAGGAAGCTTCCTAGGAAGTGACACTTGAACTGTGTTTAGAGGAAAGGAGTGGGGGAGACCATCTCCTGCAGAGAAGGCAGCTTGTGCAGAAGGACCAAGCCTGGAAGAGCACATCCCTCAGGAGTGGGCAAGTGCTTCTGGGGCTGAAGCAGAGACCGTCAGGCCCGTGCCCGGCAAGCAGTGCTCCTCCTCCAGGTGTGGGTCCTGCTGCTCCAGCGGCACCCAGGAACTTGCTAGAAATATAATTCTCAGGTGGCCCCAGACCTACCACATCAGGCACTCTGGGGATGGGGCCCACCAAGCCCTGTTTTAACAAGCCCTCCAGGTGACTGGGATACATGGTAAAGTTTGAGAGCCTTTGGGCTGGAGGTTGCTAAGCAGAGGCCTAATCACTGCAGGCTGTGTCTTGGGAACCAAGGCATCCCCAAGCTATGTGAAGCCAACCAAGGTTTTAGCAAAAACAGTGACAGGATCAGATTGCATTTTAGCAAACTCATTGCCGTACAGCATAGAGGATGAACTAGAGGGAGGTGAGACAGGGAGCCAGATCGGGAGGCTACCATGGTAATCCTGGTGACAAGGACACCAGCCCCAAAAGGCAGAGGCAGTGACAAGAGGATGAAGATGGAAGAGGTTAAGGAAAATACTCTGTGAGACATCGTGACAGAAGCAGAGCATGTAACGTTAAGACCATGCTTCCTTGAACCAGAATGCCTGGGCTTGAAACCTAAATACATGACCTTGGGCAAGTCACTTAACCTCCCTATTCCTCCATGTCCAAATCTATAAAATGGGGATATTTATTTCTATGAAAACAAGCTCCAGGGGAGCCTGGGTGGCTTGGTCAGTTGATCGTCCAACTCTTGATTTCAGCTGAAGTCATAATCCTGGGATTGTGGGATTGAGCCCTGCATCAGGCTCCACCCTGAGGTAGATAGAGCCTGCTTAAGAATCTCTCTCCCTTGCACCCCACCCCCACCCCTGCACTCTCTCCCATCACATGCTCCCCCTAAAAGAAAAAAAAATTTTTTTTTTTTTTTTTTTTTTTTAATTCAAGGGAAACCTAGTGGCTCAGTAGGTTAAACATCTGACTTTGGCTCAGGCCATGATCTCATGGTTCATGAGTTCGAGCCCCGCATGGGGCTCTGTGATGTTGATGCAGAGCCTGCTTGGAATTCTCTCTCTCTCTCTCTCTCTCTCTCCTTCTCCCTCTCTCTTTCCCTCCCTCCCCCTTCCCCACTTGCTCTCTCAAAATAATAAACTTAAAAAAATTAAAAAGAAAACAAGCTCCATGGGGGCAGGGATTTTCTGTCTGTTTAGTTCATTCTGCATCTAACAAACTTAGAACAACGTGTGCTTCACAGATCTTAAATATCTGTTGAATGAATGAGGGAATTACTTGTGGAAGAGGACATATAAAAAAGAATCTAAGAAAATTCCCAGGTTTTTAACTTAAGCACCTTGGTACACTGCAGCATGAATTTTGAAGTTAGGAAGACTACTAAGGGAGAAAAATCAATCTCAGAGTTCAGTTTCGAGCACTCAAGTGAAAACATCCTGGCACATACACAAGAGAACCAAGAAGCTGGTCAGCAAGGTGGCTCCAGAGTTGAACTTAGGTTAGAAAGTAGGCTCCACCACTTACTAATTGTGTGACCTTGTACAAATAATTAACCTCTTGGTTCTCTATCTCTTCCTCCATAAAGTACAGAGAAGAACAGTATCCATCTCGTAGGGTCACTGCGAAGACTAAATGAGAGAATGCATCCACAGGGCTTGGCAAAGTGCCTGGCACATTGAACGTGCTCAGTAAGTGTTGTTGTGGTTACTGTTGAGGCCACATGAAGAGTTTGTACAGAAGAGGACCAAGGCATTGTCCTAGAGAACACGAAGATTTATGGGAGGCACACAGAGGGATCTCGAAGGGGAGACTACAAAGAAGGAGACAGAGAGGCAGCAGGAATTAAGGAAGGTGTCACCAAAGCCTGTGGAGGGAGAGTTCATCACCTGTACTTACACATTAAGTCAGGGAGAGAAAGGGGCTGAAATAGTGGAGACTGCTCATGTTTAATTAAATGGAAAGTAGAACTTAGAACAAGAAAACATTACAGAAAGTAACTTCCCTCCTTTCAAACTAGTCCCTGACTCTGGACATGACTGGCACCATCACCAGACAATCCATGCCACGTGTGGCTGGGCAAGACCCAAGATTAGTTGAGAGGTGTAGCATCAACCAGAAAGGAACTTGGGACTAGCCTGGGGTCACCTCTATATCAGCTGATAACGTTCTTTGCTTGTGTAGGAGACCAAAGGGTTACACAATGTGCTTCAAAGACCAACAGATTGGGTGTCAGGAAACCCCAGGTTTAGTGCCAACCAAAACATTAACTAGCTGTGTAAATTTGGTCAAGTAACTGAACAACAATCTCCTCGAATATAAACGGAGAATGCCACCACCTGCCCCAGCCACACAGGACCGCGGCAATCCAACACAAGAGCAGACATTTTGACAAGGATATGCTACATAGTTGTTGAAATATCACACCTTATCCATCTATTAAAACAACACGGTGACATACATGCTGTAGCCTCCGGCCAGGTCATCGGGCACACATGTAGCCCTTGAAAATCGGTGTACTCTAATTGTTCATGGAATCTGCGCTTATTTGGTATATAACCAGAGTATTTTGTGCTGGGAGATAATTTCCTCAAGATTTTGCCCTTCTTATGAGGGAGGAATTGATCGGAACTACAAGCGAGTCCTTTGTTACCGACTACTTTCAAGGACATTTGCAGAGCAGACAGCCCAAGAAGACAGAGACAACGTTTCTTCACAGAGACCCTTAAAGGATCAGGCAGGCTTACTGCCAATCATAAAAGTTTGCAGTTCCCTCAACTCAGGGATCCCCTCCTGTGACACAAGTCATTATGTATACCGTGGTCAACTGGCCTTCTCTGCATCACTCTATGGAAAAGAGTATGAAAGATACACTCTGGCTACTCGTAGTGCTGTGATTAATAAAGTCCTAGGTCTCCAACTTAGGAGTCTCGGGTCTCTGTCCGCATCCATGACACTGTGGCAAGGTAACCTGGTGGCTGGCAGGTAGGGCAAAATCTCAGACCCTTCACAGTTCTTATTACTTGCTGTTCCTACTTCACAGAAGAGGAGTTGGTACTTCCTCACACCCAATAGATTGTTCTCCAGCACCATGTCTTGCTCCGGTCTGCCAGATTGGAAGGCAGAGGCGATGTGAAGTCATAATGATCTCTGGTATTTTTTTTTTTTTTTAACCTAATGCAAAATATCTGTATATCTGTCCATGTATCTGTAGATTTTAAATTTTTGTTGTTTCTTTTGTCTTGCCAATGTAATCTACTTTCTTTTCTAAGAAGCATAATGACATTTATACATTTTCTGGGGGGAGGGGAAGTGACTGTTACTAAACAGATATCTTTGCTATAGTCAATGTATAATTCTTTCATTTAAGTATCCCCATTTGACTGGGAATATTAAAAACACTCCTTAGAAATAACTGCAAATATTTCAGGTATATTTTAGTAAACACTGAACAGTAGTTAGAAACACTTGTTAAAGAACACAGGAGACTGTAACTTCAGTTCCTTCGTCATCATATAAAATGAGAATAATAGTGCCTATTGGTCCCCATGGTGTGCACACGTGTGCATGGACACACACACACACACACACACACACACACACACTCACACCATTTAGGCAAAGTCACCATAGGAAACTATATTCAGAGTGCACTACTCCTTGTTAGAATTCAGAATATTTCTTTAAAATAAAATCTTATTGGGACGCCTGGGTGGCTCAGTCATTTAAGCATCTGACTTCAGCTCAGGTCATGATCTCGTGGCTCGTGAGTTCCAGCCCCGCATCGGGCTATTTGCTGTCAGCACAGAGTCTGACTCAGATCCTCTGTCCCCCCCTCTCTCTGCCCCTCTCCTGCTTGTACAGTCTCTCTCAAAATAAACAAACTTAAAAAAAAAAACTTAGCAACATTAGTAACACCGGCATCCAAGAAATCATCTTTGAGAACCTCAAGTTCATATTAAAATGAAAACTGAATTTTCTCCCAGTGGGCCTTTTGAAATGCTAAAATTTGAGAAATATGCTACATCCTAGAAATGCCATGTGGCCTTCTGAATAGCTATCACAGAAGTTACAATTCTGATCAAATCAAGCAAGAACACTTTACATTTCCATACTCATGCTTAAAATCCCCTTAATATTTTGCTGGGTTGACGTCACCTTTTTGATGCTTTATATTCAATGAAAACCTAAAACATCTTGAGAGATGAACACAGGATACATGGAGCACACCCAGGAGATCCAAATCCATTGATTATCATGTGAAAGAAGGCCTAGAGGCAATTAGTCCTTTGTTGTGGATGACAAATAAACCTCCACATAAAATGTTCTATACACTGAGGCATCTTTGATCAGTCTTACTGGCTCAATGACTCACAAAGGATGGGGAGGGGGAATGTCTGAAAACAAAAGGGCAGGCTGAAGGCACCATTTAGTTATTTATTCTGTATGTTCAGCTCAGTTTTTCCTCTTTCCAACTTTTCATGACACTATAAAAAGAAATGGAATGGATTCTTTTCAACCAAGAACATCAGCACTGCATACTAAGGAGAAAAGTATTGGCTTAACACAGAACCCATATAAACCACTAAATATCAACCTGTTCTCTCTAGTTAGGTATTTTTAACAAGGGAAATGGGCTTTGACAAATCACTCTTATATAAAAGAGTTTATTACACAGACTCCTGGAAATTAATTTACATATAAGACAGGCTGCAGCCAAACCATTCACAGCTTTAGGATGGAAGGCTGGGTTCTCAACAGGCACTGCCTTGGAAATGATCCATGTATGTGCTCTCTGGAATTTTCCTTTTCTCTTAGAATTGTCTGGAAGTGTCTCAAGAAGAACAACAGTGTGAGTGATATATGAATAAGCTGTACCTATTTCCTCTGGTTTAAAGAGACCCACAACTTTTTGTTCTCTGAACAAAGGTGCATATTAAAATAATTTGAAGACAAAAAACAATGTCCTAGAGATCAACAGGCTTCTAAAATGATTAATTCAGATGCATGTAAAAATCTGGTATGGAAGCAGGAATTATCTTTAAGACCACTGATATTTTCAAGTTAAAAGGGACAGTATAAATGGACCGTATGAATCATGAATAGTAATACAATCAAATGAATGTGGCCTGTGGCAAAAAAAAAAAAAAAAAAAAAAAAAAAAAAAGAAAGAAAGAAAAAAAAGGTGGTTCAAATCCGGGTCCCAGCATTTACTAGATGTGACCCTAGACAAGCTGACAGGCTCTTGATTTTCTTACCTGTAAATGGAGGCAGTAATAGCATCCACACAGGCCTGACATGAGAATTAATGAATGAAGATCTGTATTTTATATATAACATGTACTCAGTAGACACACTATTATGGCAATTAAAAATGTCATGGAAAAAGCCTTTTTTAAGTACCATATAGGTTCGCTTTTCAAATAACAAAAGGCAATTATCATATCACCTGTGCATTACTCAATTAATCTAGCAGATTTTTACAAGAACGGATACAGTATATACCATGGGAAGAAAGATCACAAAAAGGATTTTAAACCTTCCTCTCCACCCCGGCCCCTTTTTTAAGGAACGTCTTTTCATTCTCAGTATAAGATTTCATTTAAAGCTATTTAACCAGAGAGGGTCACCATGGGAAAGTAAACCACTGACAGCATATATTAGATGCACATTAATTTATAGAGGTAGCATAATGCTTATGAAAAATAAACTGGCTGGAAGCCCACGGTTTGCCCTTGAGCTTCAGCCAGCAAGGAAGTTTCAGGCCATGTGATTAGTGAATGAGGAGACTCTGGGTGATTAATTAGTGCTCTAAGCCAATCCTATCAGACGGCCTTTCAGCCAGTAATGTAAAATAAGCTACCCGATTTTAACTTCCTCATCTCAAAATTGACTTCCATGTGAACATGACTTTGTCAAGCACTTTAAATATTGAAGGAAGATTTTCTCCAAATCTCCTTTAAGACAAATCCTGCTTCCTTTGACACACATTTTAGCTCTCGTGAACGGCAGACTGGATGGGAAAGGATCTAAATAAGGAAGTGTGACTGCAAATTCTCTGAGCACCGAATTAAGCTAAACTCACTTTATAAGTCCCCATAAGTGTTTGATGCTCAAAAGAAAAAAAAATTGCCTGTGCATGAACAGATTTTGTATAGAATCCTAAAGGTCTATCAGTCTCTTTAAAAGAAAGTCATTAAAAAAAACTGTGCATCAGTAAGTTTAACTGGATTTTATTATGCAGTTATCAGTGTGTTTTCTTAACATCTAATGAAGCAAGCAGTGACAAGTAATTTGTTTTTAAATCTGTGATTTCCCAGATATTTCTGATATGTATTTTATCCATATATTGTCCCAAGACCAATGTTGCTGTCTCTAGATTTGTTCATTTATGTTACTGCACAGGCAGTTCTCTGCTATCTATTACTATTTCAGTCAAGCTTCCTAAATTAGATTTAAAAGAGAAAGAAATAACTTTCCTAAATTAAATCAGTTCCTTTAAATGAGGTCGACCTTTGGATAGATAATTTGTGTAAACATAAAATGGGTCCTGCACTTCTCTATATCTCATCATTAGTGAGGATCTCAAAACTGGGCTTCAAATGTGAGAGAGGGGGTTAAGAGATCAACATTCTATTGTGGTCTAAATATTTTCTCATTGCAGAGGAAAGGCTCCACATTAACCACACTGTGTGAAACTATCCTCACATACAGGGCCTACAGAACAGGGAACACACACAGAAACCTATCTAAAAACGTCTTCTGTTATAAAATACAGGTCTCCTGGGCTAAAATCATTATCTGTTTCATGCTGCAAAAGCTCAAGGTTTAAAGATACCAGGCTGTGCTTAGGCAGAGAGGAGGCTGTTACTGATCTTTGCTCATATACTGTTGGAGCTGAAAGCAGCCTCTGAGATCCAGTCATGTCAGGAAAAGGGAAATTGAGAAGCTCTGTTTAGAAGCTGGAATCATACCCCCAACCAGATATTGTTCTTTTCCAGATACACAAGGAATCCAAGGCAGCCCAAGAGATGAAATGTCCAATGTAAGCAGCCGTCACAGCCTGAACCTCCCACCCCCAAAAGCCCCCCTCACACGCATCCGATTTTACAGCTTTCAAATGTCAGCATAAAGGTAGCGAAGCATCCAAGACACTAGATGCTTTCTCAACAAACCCCTCAGAGGGCTTCAGTGGGGAGGACCCCCCGCTCTCTGCAAAGGGACCAACCCTGATGGCACCTACCACCTAGTCATAGAGATAAGTTATAAACCAATAATTAACATAAAAGCTAATTTGCAGTAAATGCCATATAGGAGATTGAGGAAAA
Source organism: Panthera tigris (assembly GCF_018350195.1). Taxonomy (NCBI): domain Eukaryota; kingdom Metazoa; phylum Chordata; class Mammalia; order Carnivora; family Felidae; genus Panthera; species Panthera tigris. Next base: position 122,370,718 of record NC_056663.1, on the reverse strand, counting down.
AGTGGTAACTTCAGAGAAGATCATGAGACGCCAAGATGAGGAAAGATTTCACGGGACAGTGTGGGTCTCGAGGGAAGGATAAAATTTCAAGAAATGGAGATGGAAAGCCTTTCTAGATCACTGTTTTTCAACCAGGTTTGAAAACCTGCCGATAGCAGCACAATGGGTCAAGACCAGAATTTCTTTCCTCAGTGAACAGGAAGTATTTCGTGTGGCCAAGATAAAGGACTGCTTCGTGAAACTTGTTTCATACGTGAGATAGATTTCTTACCGAGGGTCTTGGTCAAGAAGTTTGAAAACCACTGCTTTATTTTATGGAAAAGAGTGAAGTTGTCTATCTAGCTGAAAACAACTCAGTTATCAGCTTATTTAGGCCAGACTGGAGAGTCTAGAACGTGGTATCAAAGAGTTTGGATTTGGGGGCATCTGGTTGGCTCAGCTGGTAGAGCATGCAACTCTTGATCTCAGGGTCATGAGCTCCGGCCCCATGTTGGGCATGCAGTCCTACTTTATTTTTTTTTTTTTAATTTAAAAGAATTTGAATTTTGTACTGTAGGGACAGCAAAGTCATTATAGGTTTTCAGCTTTTTGCCCTTTTTAGTTTTATTTAGTTTTACTGACACCTACTGTGCTTAGTATCTCACACATGACCTCACTTAATTGTAACAACCATCCTTTGAAGTGGGTATTATTTCCATTATAGAGGAATAAGTGAGAATCAGACAGATTATATAACCAGCCCATAAAATGAAGCCAGGTCTTTTGACTTCAAAGCTCATAATGTTTAAAAGAAACAAAATTTTGAAGTGATCAGAGCTGAGCTTTAGGAATATTAATCTTGCACCTTCAAACAGCTAAACTGAATAGACTGTAGACAACTACACACTATTAGAGGGGTTTCTTTTGATCACTCAATTTCAGAATTTAAGAGCAATTTAAATACACTCCAAATCCTAGGCAAAAAAAAAAATCACACCAAAACCAATAGCTAAAGCTGCTCTTTCTTAATCACCCTAAAAAGAATTGAATGAAAGTTCTTATTTCTCACTAGCTTCATTAGTATCCCTTTCACTTCATTCTGAGCAATGAAGTTAATGACTGTTATCACTCGCAAAATGCTTTGAAGAAAATATGAAAATAGGTGCACTTGCAGAAGTCTGCCCTAAAGCAGAAATGCTAACATAAAAGAAGTAACCCACTGCTTTCCTCAGACTCACTCCCTCCGGCCCTTCTGTTCCCACACCCAGACACTCCGTCTGATCCTACCTACCTCCAGGAACAACAGTGAGGGCTAATGGTGTGATCTGTGAAGAGCCCAGAGCTCCCAGAGAAAGAAAGCCTGGAGAAAGCTCAGATATTATCACTGGGGGGCTGAGACTATGCCCGTGGTAGACTTCCTAATATAAAAATGTGAAGAAGAAAATGGAAAATAGAATAATGGTGTGCCTAATTTAAAGGGAAAAAAGAAGAATTTGCAAGTGGCTATATCTGATGAATAGAAGACAGAAGGCAGAACGTAGTGAGCAACGACAAAGAGAAATCTTCTCCCTTTCTGCTAAAAGCACACACGAATCAAAGAAGCTCTTCTGTGTAGCCAGAATGACCCAATCAACCACCTAACACTCAGAGGAACCAGGGCGGGAAAGGTGTTCCTCTGCCCAATGTGGGAGTTGGACAGAGAAATGTGTGCTGAGTATCCAGCAAATCAGAACGATCAGCTGTGCACAGGCCCCTTCTCTGCACACTCTGAATGATCTAGTCAGTGTTTCATGACTGATGTACAAACCCTCTTTAAAATAAAATACTCACAGGGGCTCCTGGGTGGCTCAGTCAGTTGAGCATCTGACTCTTGGTTTCAGCTCAAGTCATGATCTCATGGTTCCTGAGTTCAAGCCCCGCATTGGGGTCTACACTGACAGCATGGAGCCTGCCTGGGATTCTCGCGATCCCTCTCTCTGCCCCTCTCCCCACTTGTGCTCTCACTCTCTCAAAAATAAATAAACCTAAAAAAAAATTTTTTTAAGAATAAAATACAGACCCTCAAGGTTGATTATTGTTATTTAAATATTTTTTAAATGTGCAGAAACAGAAAACTTGTATAAAATCCCAAATATATTTACAAATCAACTACAAACACTATCAAACCAACAAAACTCAAACTAGCCATGATAATTAAATGTAACAGATGATGTTTTTTGCTGCCACTAAAACACTGATGTAGCATCTAGCCTTGTTCTATATTTAATCTGTTTTGGTATTTTGACTTTCATGAATGTTTACATAGAGAACATTTGTTTACATAAGTATGTTCTACAAAACAGCAAAAAAACCTAGAGGCCAGATTGAGATGATCAGACCTCACACTTAACCCAAAGTAAGCCAATTTTATCACATGAAAACTTTACAAAGCTCTCTTATTTGCTTCAGAGGTAGCACAGCAGCATCATTGAAATTTGCATTTTTTCTAGCTTCAACTGAGGAATAATTAAATAAAATTTGTATATATTTAAAGTGTACAGTGTGATGTATTTAATATACTACACGTTATAATGACTGTCACAATCAAACTAATTAACATATCCATCACCTCACAGGGTTAGCATTGTGTGTGTGTTGAGAATATTTAAGACCTACTCTCTTAGCAAATTTCAAATACGTCATAAAATATTACTAACTACAGTCCCCATGCTGTGTATTAGATCTCTAGGACTCATTCATCTACATAATTGAAACTTTGTACCCTTTGAACATTTCTCCATTTCCCTCATCACCTTAGTCCCTGGCAACTACCATTCTACTCTCTGCTTTTATGAGCTCAACTTTTTTTTTTTTTTTTAAAGGAGTTTGTTTTTAATGTTTATTTATTTTAAGAAAGAGAGGCTGCAGGGCAGGAGCAGAGAGAGAGAAGGAGAGAGAGAGAGAGAGAGAGAGAGAGAGAGAGAAAGAGAGAGAGAGGGAAAGAGAAAGAGAGAGAGAGGGAAAGAGAAAGAGAGAGAGAGAGAGAGAGAGAGAGAGAGAGTGAGAGAGACAGAGTGAGAGAGAGAGAGAGAGAGAGAGAAAGAATGAATTCCAAGCAGGCTCCATGCTGTCAGCACAGAGCCCGATACTGGCCTCAATCTCACAAACTGAGATCATGACCTGAGGCAAAAATCAACAGTTGGACACTTAATGGACTGAGCTGCCCAGGTGCCTCGAGTTTGACTGTTTTTAGACTCTACATATAAATGGGACCATGCATTAACTGGGTGACTAATCTAATCACTGCTAAAGTGAGAAACAGACATTTTTTTCATCGTGTACTTACCAGTTATGCTTACTACCAATGAACTATATTGCAAGGTGCACGTGCAAAGGCTAAACTGCCCATCATCCTGCTGGGAACAGGAGTATGGTACTGACTGCTCCCAGTTTGGTGTGACCATACTGCAAATCGCTTCTCATTGATCTGTCTTCACAGTTACCCTGGGGGGAAATGTACTTTACCCACATTTAGCAGATGAGGAAACAACTGAGTTAAGTGACGCACCCAAGGTCACACAAATTGATAGCGATGGAGCCAGGATGCAAAACCAGGAAACCTGACTCCAGACCTCAAGCTCTAAACCACAAATGCCTCTTGACCACTGTAACCGCCATGTAGCCCTGCGCCAAGCGCACGCACACACACACACACAGATGCAGGCACTGCCCTTATGTCCAAGCAGCCACTTATAATGTGGTTGAGAACATGATCCAGAAGATGCTAATATTTTTAACTGCCTACCTCCACTTGGTTATTCTGCGATCAAGTAAGACAGGTGCACCCAAAGATCAAAGACATTAGAAGCTTTTCCTGCAAACCGGTAGGGTCTACTTTAGGATTTGAAAATGATTACAATTATGTACTTCTAAAAAGTAAAAAACTGCCAGATGTGAGCTGTGAGTTTAAAAATGACATGTCCCAGGGCGCCTGGGTGGCTCAGTTGGTTAAGCATCCAACTTGATTTCGGCTCAGGTCATGATTCACGGTTCATGAGTTCGAACCCCATGTTGGGCTCTGTGCTGACAATGTGGAGCCTGCTTGGGATTCTCTCTCCCTCTCTCTCTCTCAAAATAAATAAACTTAAAAACAACAAAAAAAGATATGTCCATTATAAATAAAAAAACCAGGGCTAACATTTATTCGAGTCCTTAAAATGGATCGGGTGCAGGCAGGCACTTCACTTGGATCGTATTTCACAGACACCTCTCAAGAACCTTCAGAGGTGAACACTACTAACTACTAACTTTGCAAATATAGAAATTGAGCTTAAAAGACAGAAGTGACCTGGCCCGGAGCACGCACCCAGGCATCCAACTCCAGAATCGCAACCCACACTATGTTACGGCTGGGAGAAGACCTGCCAGCAATATCCTTTCCACTTCACTCCTTCTCCAAACTCTGGGACTTCTGCAACCAGTTTAATCTGTAACCTACTTGTCCTATTTGGTTGGTTGAACAATAGCATTCTGTCAGAATAACACAGATCTGTAATAATTCAGAGCCTTTTGGCTTTAAGACCAAAAACTATTGTGACCCTAAGAAGAATCACAATGAAAGAATATTAAGATTTTCAGTATGTTCAAGCCAAGAGATCCACACTGTCCTGGGAATACAAAACCCAGCTTTGGTCACAAAGCCAGACCAACATTGGTGCAGCCTCCAGCCTAGACCATCAGTTCCTCAAGGCGGGCTTCAAACCTCACATGTGGTCGCTGGCAGGAGAAGGAGTGCAGAAAGGCCACGTGAGCCTCAGGCGTGGCTGCTCCACTGTTGTTCACCCAGCCAGCTCCTCACTAATTAGGCAACATGATGGATGGGTGCTGCCAGGAGGTGACAAGGCCCCGGGGATCAGGGCAGAAGAGAGTTCCCACAGACAGGGCTCATGAGCCCAAGAACGAAAGTTCCCCCGACGCTGAGAGACGGTGATCATAGAGACTTCGTGCTGGTCACCAGCCTGTGCCAGGAACTACAGGTGCCTTCTGTCTCGTACCATTGCTTATCACACTGTGAAGCGGACCGTGCTATCCCCTTTATTATACAAATGAGGAAACCGAGTCTCAGAGGCAACACAGCTCTAGGAAGCAGTGTGGGCCAGAGTCTCCCACACCCACAGTTGTTTCCATCTTCCCGGATGTACTCTCTATGCCACCTGTGCCCAGGCTAAGGAGACAGGATGGGCCCTGGATTTGGGAAGAAAGGAATGGATGGGTGATAATCTGTGGGAGGAATACTTAGAACCAACAAATGTTTTACAGACCACCTGAGTCCTTTCATTTATAGATTAAACTAGAGAAGTTATTAGACTCACATGGGATTACAGGGTTGTTTTTTTTTTTTTTTTTTTAAATATTTTTGAGAGAGAGAGACACAGAGCATGAGCGGGGGAGGGGTAGAGAGCAAGGGAGACACAGAATCCAAAGCCCATTACAGGCTCCAAGTTGTCAGCACAGAACCCGACGCAGGGCTCAAACTCACAAACCACAAGATCATGACATTTGCCAAAGTTGGACACTTAACCGACTGAGCCACCCAGGCATCCCCAGAGGTTGTTTTTTTTTTTTTTAATATTTATTTTTGAGATAGAGACAGACAGAACATGAGTGGGGGAGGGGCAGAGCGACAGGGAGACATAGAATCCAAAGAAGGCTCCAGGCTCTGAGCTGTCAACACCTAGCCCAACACAGGGCTCCAACCCACAAACCACGAGATCATGGTCTGAACCAAAGTCGAAGGCTTAACTGACTGAGTGGCCCAGGTGCCCTGGGATTACACAGCTTTTATATTTCAACTAGAATTACTGAATCCTTACTTTGTAGCAGAAATGGTCCTAGTACCTTTAAATACATTACTAATTTAATCCTCACCACAATCCCATTAGGCAGGTACCCTATTTCACTGGTGAGGAAGCTGAAGCATAAAGAGATTATGCAATTGACAGAAGATCTTTCAGCTGCCAAACTCTACTCCCCACAAACCCCTTGCTGCCCCTGCTGTGCCCCCACCCCACCCCCCACCCCTGTGAGCCACTGAAGGAGCCAACATTCAGGTCTCTGGTGCTGTCTCTCCCTGCTAGGAGGTGGAAAGGACCCTACATGAAGTTCTGAGACAAGCCTAGCTGTGGCTTCTGCAGTCTATCTCCCTGGTTTTGCTCCTTTTCCTCTGTGGCACAGCTATCCAAGTTACTGCCCCCCATGGAAAGATGTCTAGGTTTATCTTCTCCCTTGCTTGGAGGTGATTTGGCTGGATTCCAGCTGACAGCAGGATGAGGGGAGCTGTGTACCTGCCTGCAAGGGGTTTGTCTCGATGCCCTGAAGGACCCTGTCTCTGTCTGGCACAGTCTCTTCTAAAGTATGAGCAGCAACAGGGGAAACATGCTTACGTGAAGGCTTGGGTTCTTCACACTCTTATAGACCCAGCACAGGAAACGGACTGTTCCAAGGCCATAGATCTCAAGGCCAAAGAGGAAAGATGCACACAGGACCGTGGAGTCAACTGTTGTTTATGAAGTCACTCCATTTTCAAAACAATGACTTGGGACACTTTGCCTCTCAGAGTCCGACTAGGAAGGAGTAGTTACCTGAGAGAATTACCTGCTCTCCACACTTGACACCAATAACAAATCTGGCCTGGGATGGAGAAATCCACGGGTGTCTTCTAGCTGAGGAAGGCAGGGTAGAGAGGCTGCACCAGTTCACTGCATTAGTGTTTTAGTCTGCCAGAGGGTCCCCCAGATGGGCAGGGGGCCAAGGACCACAGGGCTGACCAGAAGCCAAGAGTGGGCTATTCCCCTGACACCTAAGGTTCACATCCATGTGATGACTACAACCCACAGCTCAAAGCCAGCATGGAAACATTCACTTCAAGCCACTTCGGGAAAACATTCAATTTTTCCCCTGTGCTTGGCATATACAAATTACCATTCAATGAAATATTTGCTTCTATGGAATGCGTGACATAGGAATTCTTCAAAAACAGTATTTTATGTTATACTTTGTATCAGTTCTTGTTGAAATATTTATCAACATGTCCTACGACTGCCTGTGCAGGGATTTATTCAAATTTATTTCATTTTGTTTGTGTTGTGCCAATTTTTACTGGTAAATTTCTTTTGACTGTATGTACTATAAAAGAATTCATTCAAATTTGCTTATTACAGTTTGCTTTCGCATTACCATTATTCACCAAAATACTATACAGGTATGTGTGTGTGTTTTTTTTAAAGCTCTGCATGTGTGATATAAAAATCTCAACTGTTTATAAGTGTGTTATATTACATATTAGGTACCCGTGAGTTTCATATATCATCTGTATGACTAAACTGTTGGGAAGGAGACTGTAGAATATTATTGGTTATCCAGATGTTAAGATTTCCTACTGGATCTCAGTATATTGTTTTTGCATAAACAAAATTCTTTCCCCCACCAAAAAAACACTTTTAAGTCACTTTAAATACATTTATGAAGTATTTATGTATTTTTTATCAAATAATTATTTGTAAAAATTGGAACATCTCCTACAAAGCTCTGCTTCTTATACTGCATCTGAAACAGCACACTGAAGGAGTCCAGGAACCATGAGCCACTCCCAAGTTACAGCCTAGACTGAACCCTAAACTCCTTACCCCATTTTAAAGGCAGGAGGACCTCAGATTCCCACAAACACAAAAGACCTCAAAAACAAGGCACATCCAGATCTTTCCAACCACTCTTTTGCCGTTACTCCCTTCTTCTCCGCACCATACTGACATGGCAGACTTGGAATAAAATCAGGAAGTTCATCTAGGATCGGAGATGGGATAACAGTGTATTGGGCCTTCATCCCTGAATACTTCATTCCCTTCATTTTTTTTTTTTTTTTCCCCTCTGGTGATCTCTTCTATTTTGTAATACTTCAGTGGGGGGAGTGGTGAAATATGGGTAAAAAACCATGTAATTCATTCAAACAAAATTTTAATTTACAAACTATGGTAAGACAGCCTTCAAGATGGCCTCCAATGATCCCCACTTCCTGGTATTCATACTCTTGTGAGTTGGATAGGTCACCAACAGATTTCAACAGGAGTGATGGAATGCCATTTCTCAGAGCAGCTTATAAAAGATTCTGGCTTCTAGCCTGATAGCTCTCTAGTGCAAGTGGTCTCAGATCAGCATGGCACTGAGGGAAGCCATGTTGTGAGCACCTCTATGGAGAGGCCCATATGGCAAGAATTGAAGCCTCCTGCCAATGTCCGCAGGGCTAAGTTTAAAAGCAGACCCTCCAGCCCCAAATTTCCAAATGACTATAGCCTCAACTCACAGTTTGACTGCAACTGCATGAAAAAACTACTCTCAAGATTCCTGACTCTCAAAGCACATGAGATAATAAAAGTTTGTTGATTTAAGGGGCACCTGGGTGGGTCCGTTGGTTAAGCATCTGACTTTGGCTCAGGTCATGATATCACGGTTCGTGGGTTCAAGTCCAGCTTTAGCTCATGCTGACAGCTCAGAGCCTGGAGCCTGCTTTAGATTCCTTCGCTCTCTGCCCCTCCCCCACTCACACTCTGTCTCTCAAAAAAATAAATGTTAAAAATGTTAAAAAAAAATGTTTATTGCTTTAAGCTACGTTTTGGGGTAATTTGTTACACAGCTATAGATAATTAATACACACAGGCTTTCATATTCTTACATGAGCATTCTTCAGTTGTCAAAGTTTCTATTATAAACATGAATTACTTTTTGTAAACAGAAGAAAAGTCTAAAGTAATGTTTTAAGAAGCTTCATCCTATTGGGGCACCTGGTGGCTCAGTTGATTGAACATCTAACTCTTGATTTTGGCTCCGGTCATGATCTCGTGGTTTGTGGGATTGAACCCTGAGTCGATGCTGACAGCATAGAGCCTGCTTTGGAATCTCTCTCTCTCTCTCTCTCTCTCTCTCTCTCTCTCTGCCCCTCCCCCAGCTCATGCACGTGAGTTCTCTCTGTCCCCCTCTCAAAATAATAAACATTAAAAAAAAAAAAAAAAAAAGGAAGCTTCATCCTGTAAAAGACTATATGTAAGTGCGTCTTCCTGGCCAAAGAAGAAATGGCTGGCTAAGATGGTGAGTTCCCTCTGTCTTATGGCTCTTAATTCCTGGGCTGAGAAGCATCTAGCACAGGCTGGACCAACTAAGATGACACACAGCTGATGTGAGCACAGATAATGGCAAAGTGAAAGAGATTCCTCCTATCCTGAGATTCTACCAGCACTCACATGCCCCCAATCTGTCTTTTCTCCCCTCACGTGGGCTTAAAAACATCCACCCAAGATGCAATTTCATTCACAAAATGTAAAGATTATCCAAAACACTATGATCAATTGCTTCTGTGGCTGAGGACTGCAGAAGGACATAGATTTAAATTAAAGAGGTATTTATAATTAGCTTTAGGAAGAATTAGCCAAACAACCCAAAAAACCTGTTGTGAAACAACTACACGGGATGAACAGCTGCCATGCCTTGTGGAGTGGCAGCATGAGGTGGCACGAAGACTTCAGCTTCAACAAGACTAGGTCCACACCCAGGTTCCATCTCTTTCTGGCTGTGTGGCTTTGGATTAATTACTTGACCTCTCTGAAGCTCAGCTTCCTTACATGTAAAATAGTACAGATATTACCACCTACCTTGTATGTGCTCAGCTGGCCACATTCCTTCCTTCTCTAGATAGGATGGATAAAGCCACATCACTAGACCCTTTCCAGCCCTACAATTCTCTGGACCAAGTTTTGTACCGGCTTGAGATTGATGGAGATTCAAGAACACTAAGTTGTTCACATCTACCAAACTTCCTTCTCTCTTGGCAAACTGAGAGACTCTCATTTCCTGAATGTTTCTCTCAAGAACATTATATCCTGGCATTGCATCATTTTCTTCTGGAAGAAAATGTGGAGTAAGCCAGGAAACGAAATCTTATGAAGAACATGCCATTAACTAGCTGGGTGCTTGTAAAGCAAATCATTTCACCCCTCTGGGCCTTGGCTATCCTGGTAAGATAGGTTATGGAGGTCATTTTGACCTCTAAAAGCCTAGAGTCTAATTTTAGGGTGCTATGGAGAAGGTTTCAGAAGTCTTTTTATGTGTTATTACAGGGTTTCTGTTTAAGGGATAGACATCTTTGTATAGTTTTGCTCTCACTTGCTCTCTCTCTCCCCGCTCTTGATTTACCTCCATGTAAAATGCTCTCATTCCCTTTGCAAAATATATTGACAAAAGCCTAAGGCAGGTTGAATGCTGGCAGCTGGCAGGCTACTCTTAGGAAAATCTCTTAAACCTCTCTGTGAATCATTTTCCTCCTGTGGAAAAGAAATAATAGTACCTCACATGACGGGGTACTGTGGATTTTAAGTGAGTCGATGTAGGCAAAGAGCTCAGAACACACAGAAAGTCCGTAGAAGTGTCAGCCTCTGGTGGTCACAGAGCCAACACACCTGTTCATGTTTGTTCCCACCAACGGGGGCTGTGTGCCTATGCCAGGTGAGCTGTTTCCTTTTAGACATTTTAGTGCCAATTGTATTTACTCTGCATTTATACTATCCAAGCACCATGTAAAAGCAATTAGATATGAATGCCAAAAGAGTCATTTCTGTAAAAACTAATTTAAATGCTTTGTAAAGGGTCACTGAAGGCAAACACTGGAAAAAAAAAAAAAAAGTCTGCTATTAAATTAGGTGTGGGAGAGACCACTGTAACAGGCTGGAAAAATTCTGGAAGGATCCTGAACGTAGATTACTTTTCAAGTATTGCTAAATTCTAGACCCACCTTAAAGAAATGTAAAGGTCAGTTGTAGCTGATAAATTGTGGCTGAAGTTTATAAAAGATACTATAGTCAGAGGATCCATCCTCAAAGAAAGCAGGCTGGTCATGATCTCCTGGTTCATGGGATCGAGCCCCGTGTCAGGCTCTGCACTGATAGCATGGAGCCTGCTTGCAATTCTTTCACTCCCTCTCTTTCTGTCCCTACCTTGCTTGCGTGTGTGCTCTTTCTCTCTCAAAACAAATAAATAAACTTAAAAAAAAAAGGGGTGGGGGGAGGAGTCTGGGCAAATATCAAAACATTTGTGGCACTCAAAATTTTATAGCAATTGACAGAACAGTGGCAGGAGAATTTCAGGGTCTCCACATGCATAGCCAGGAAAAAACAAAATGCTAATCATGTGGCTTAAAAATTATGCTTTCATTTAAAATTAAATGCCTAAAGCATGAGTCATTTTTCATGTATCCTCATTTTAACTGACTCTTCAAGTTAATTACCAGTCCCAATTTAGTGTGACAAAGGGGCTTTAACTCTGTGTGCACATGTGTTTTCACACAAGTGGATGTGCTTGATGGGGTTACAAAGCTCCCATTAGATAATATATGTAAATCACATCACTTCCTTGCCTGGCATTTTACATATGTAAAATACACACACACATACACACACACACACATATCTATACACACACATATATATACACATACACATATATATGTAACATATATATACACATACAGATATAAATTTGCACATAAAAATTGAGACTTTAAAAGGATTTTTTAAATTATCTGTAGAGAATTTCCCAATATTGCCCCCCAAATAATACAGTACATACTTTGGGAATAACTGAATCCATACTTTTGTCTAGACTTCACAACATTGGTGTTTCCATCCTATGCAGTTACAAAATATTAGAGCACAGTAATGGCCTTAAAAATAAAGGAGTACAAAAAACGGGCAAAGGAACTGAATATACATTTCTCCAAAGAAAATATATGACCAGCCAATAAGCACATGAAAAGATGCTCAGCATCAATAATTATTAGGGAAATACAAATCAAAACTACAAAGAGATACCACCTCGGACCCATTAGGAGGTCTACTATCAAAAAATCAGAAAACAAGTGTTTTGGCAAGGACATGAAGACATCGGAACACTTGTACATTGCTAGTAGGAATGTAAAATGGTACAGCTGCCGTGAAAACAGTATGGAGGTTCCTCAAAAAGTTAAAAATGGAATCCCCATATGACCCAGCAATTTCACTTCTGGGTATTTACCCAAAAGAATTGAAAGCTGGGTGTTGAAGAGATATTTGTCCATTCATGTTTACTGCAGCATTATTTACAGTAACTAGAAAATGTACACAAGCTAAGCGTCCATCAGTGGATGAGTGGACAAGCAAAATGTATTATATACATAAAATAGACTATCACGCAGCTTTAAAAAGGAAAATCCTGTCATACGCCACAACATGGATGAAACTTGAGGATACAATGTTAAGTAGAGCTAGTCACAAAAAGAAAAACACTGTATGACTCCACTTATATGAGGTACTTAAAATAGTCAAGATCATAAAGGTGAAGTGTAATGGTGGCTGCCAGGGGCTGGGGACAATATGAAGTTGTTGTCTAGTGAGTACAGAGTATCAGTTTTACAAGATGAAAAGAGTTATGGGAACGGATAGCACTGAAAGCTGCACAAAAATGTCACTATCCTTAATACCACTGAAACATTCACTTAAAAAATGGTCAAGATGATAAACTGTATGTGTACTTCAATTGTAATAAAAAAAATAGGGGCGCCTGGTGGCTCAGTCCGTTAAGCATCCGACTTCGGGTCAGGTCATGATCTCACGGTCGGTGAGTTCGAGCCCCGCGTCGGGCTCTGTGCTGACAGTTCAGAGCCTGGAGCCTGTTTCAGATTCTGTGTCTCCCTCTCTCTCTGACCCTCCCCCATTCATGCTCTGGCTCTATCTCAAAAATAAATAAACATTGGGGCACCTGGGTGGCTTGGTCGGTTAAGCGTCCGACTTCGGCTCAGGTCATGATCTCACGGTCTGTGAGTTCGAGCCCCGCATCAGGCTCTGTGCTGACAGCTCAGAGCCTGGAGCCTGTTTCAGATTCTGTGTCTCCCTCTCTCTCTGACCCTCCCCTATTCATGCTCTGTCTCTCTCTGTCTCAAAAATAAATAAATGCTAAAAAATAAATAAATAAATAAATAAATAAATAAATGAATGAATGAATGAACATTAAAAAATAAAATAAATAAATAAAGGAGTGCTTATCTTGTTTCCAATTTAAATAGTGGACTTAAAATATCTTACAGCCGGCAGATGAAAGGCTCCAGGGTGTGACCTCAACTCTGCTGGCCCCAGACCCACAGTACTCTTTAAACACCCTGGCAGACACAATTCACCATCTGGAGCCCCTACGGAAACCAGAGTACCCATCGTCTCTTGCCCCATCTGTGGGGTGTGTGTGTGTGTACAATCACAAGTATAGGGAAAGCCCTGGGCTGTCCAATCACTGAGAAGCCTAACCTCATGCAGTCTGATCCTCATTCACAGGCAGAGGATGAAAAACGGGCTGCAGAATGCAGTCATGACCTTCAGACTGGCCAGACCACAAACCAAAAAGGAGTGACCACTGAGGAGGTGGGATGTCACATCTTTGTAGCCTATGGTTTAGAATCAAAGTAACAGGTGCTAAAAGCTTGGGAAAGCAGATCAGAGGCAGCATAAAATAAGAAAATGACTTTTAAGTGGTAACAAAAAGATGGGGTAACTGAAAACTTATTTTTTTTTTATTTTTATTTTTTAGCAGTGATTAGGAAAGATGGTATGGTAGACCTTTGAGCACAGCTATAGTAGAAGAACGAAGATGAAACGTAGTTTGGAATTCAAAGCACATAAGTGTCAACACTACTCTCTGTTGGATTATTCAAAGACAGTACTTTACGTGGAAAGTCCTATGTTCTGAGAAGGAACGGTAGAGGAGCACAGTGGGCATCTGCTAGGACTTCCCCAGGCAGCAGCCCGCCCTGCTCTCCCCATGTGGTTGGAGGGGGGCTGAGTCCACAGGGTAGATGCTCCCACCTCCTCTGGTTCAGCAACAGAGGGGGCAGAGCGCCAGGAAAGGAGGACTTGAAATCCATCAGAGTCAGTGCCCCTCAGATGTGGGACCAAATTGGAACTACCAGAGAAGAGGCTTTCTCTTTCCACTACTGGGATATGAAACTAGAGCAGCTGGTGGCTGTTTCTGCCACTGCTTGGAGCGAGCTCGCCTGAAAATAAAGCCAACAGGGAAAGGCAGAGCAAGAAATGAAGAGACAGACATTGCTGATATCGCCAGAGCAGCTGGATGTGGCCAATGCCTAAACCAACACCCGTAGACTTTTCCATTATGTGAGTCAATAATTTCCTGGTTTTGTCAAGCCAGTTTGATTGGGGTTTCTGTCACTTGTAATTGAAATTAGTCCTAACTAATTCAAGGTGTAAATGGCTGCAATCTATTGTTCCCATTTAACCACACTGCTTACAATCCATGTTTGGAACACGGACTTTAACGCTACACTTAAGCCATGTACTCTTAGTGGGCTCAATTTAAATTATTCCAAGGGCAGAAAAAAATGTAATCCAACTGGGGATACATGTAAATATTAAGATACAATATTAACAACAGCAACTATTCCTTTTTTAATTTTAATTTTTTTTATTATATGAAATTTATTGTCAAATTGGTTTCCATACGACACCCAGTGCTCATCCCAAAAGATGCCCTCTTCAATGCCCATCACCTACCCTCTCCTCCCTCCCACCCCCCCATCAACCCTCAGTTTGTTTTCAGTTTTTTAAGAGTCTCTTATGCTTTGTCTCTCTCTCCCACTCTAACCTCTTTTTTTTTCTTTTTTTTTCCTTCCCCTCCCCCATGGGTTTCTGCTAAGTTTCTCAGGATCCACATAAGAGTGAAAACATATGGTATCTGTCTTTCTCTGTATGGCTTATTTCACTTAGCATCACACTCTCCAGTTCCATCCATGTTGCTACAAAGGGCCATATTTCATTCTTTCTCATTGCCACGTAGTACTCCATTGTGTATATAAACCACAATTTCTTTATCCATTCATCAGTTGATGGACATTTAGGCTCTTTCCACAACAGCAACTATTCCTTATGTGTTAGTGTGTGCTTAATGTTAAATGCTTTATATAACTCAACCTTCACATTTTTTTTAAGAGAGTGCATGCATGTGAGCAATCAGAGGAGGGGCAGAAGGGGAGAGGGAGAGAGAATCCCAGGCATGGAGCCTGATGCAGGGTTCAATCTCACCAACTGTGAGGTGATGACCTGAGCCCAAATCAAGAGTGGGATGTTTAGCCAACTGAGCCACCCAGGCACCCCAACCCTCATAACAGTTTAAGGTAAGTATTCTTACTGATCTCTATTTTAAGTATGGAGAAACTAACTAAGAGAGGTTAAGAAACTTGCCTAGCACCAGAGACAAATAGTGGTGACACAGAGCCAAGAATGAACCGAGCCCTCTAACTAAAATATTTGCTCTTAACCGCTCTGCCCTACTGCCTCCAAAAATCACAGTGTACTAACAACACGCAACATAGTTCTGCTGTGCCACATAAAGAGGCTCAGAGGTTCTGTGGTGCCCTGAGCCATCCCTCACCACAGTGGTACAAAGGACACGATGCCACACGGTATTCCTTGGAGAGGTGACTTTGCAACTGCAGGTAGCAAACCATTAGTGGGTCATGAAAACTGACTGAATGAGTGCAGACCAGTAGTATTTTCCCCCATGGAACAGAAAATATAGTATCAGATTCTGCAGCGTATGCTATAAAGGTAAATATTGCTTTGTGAAACCTTTTTAGTTACACCTATAAACACATTTATGCATTCATACACTGGGTCACAATGTAAAACACATCTCACTATAGATCACTGTTAATAAAGTTTTGAGGCCACTAATGCAGAGCAAAAGACTCTGTGCCTGCTGGCTGTGAAAGCACCTAAACCAGGAGTCAACAAGGTCCAGGGAAGAGAGAGAGGCAGACATTAAAACCAAATGGCCTTGAGAGTTGGGGGGACATTAAAAACAGACCCACGCTGCATATATTTTCATGAGGCAATCCTTTAAACGAATCCATCTGACTCCCTAGGAGAACGCTTTTTCCTTAACTAAATATTAGAGACTACAAATACTTTCACAAAACCCACAATATCTGATGTTTATGTAGTAATTCAAACCTGAAAACAGTGAAGCCAGTGATATTAACCTAGAATGTGCTGTACGTAAATGGACAAGGCTCGCACAGCCAACAGCACTGGAGCTGGAGCCCTCGGCAGCACCCCAGGCAGAAGGCTGATGTTTAACCTCACCAATAACTTGAGTTTGGGAGGGGAGGGAGGGGACCAAAACGGACAAGTACAACAGCAGCCCTGACTGGATTAAAAGAAACCTCAGGCTCACTCTCCCTCTCGCTTTTCTCGGGTAGTTCCCAGTGCGAGGTGGCACAGAGATGTCAAGGGGTTGAACATCGAACACTAAACTGCCACCAAGGCTTGCTGGCTTTCCCCCCTCCCCCAGGGAAAAAACGCTTCTTAAACTTTTATTAAACCATCGTCATAAATTGCTTATGAGAGCAAAGTAACATATTTTATCACTTGCCCTTTATTTCCAAATGGCAAGAGGTGAGCCTGTGCCTACTTCAAAGCATGGAGCCAAAATCAGCTGGCAGCACCTTTCCTGTCATTAACGGAACTGGCAGCACTGTGGAAGCCCATTCTGTTATAGTCTCATCCATAATAGATTTTGTTTGAAGCTTGTACAGACTGAATTCGGTCACCTGAGTTACCGATTCATCGTAAAGTTTAAATGCCTCTGTGTTTCTCCCATCACTCTTTTTTGGTTCTCCCACACAAAGTTGTTTAACCTCATCGAGTCGGGAACCATTTCTTGTCAGTATATTTTCATCAGTGGTTCTGAACCTTTTGTGGGTTCACAGTTCCCCTTTGAGCATCTAATGAAAGATGGGCCCCTCTCAAGAAAAATGTGAACGGGTGTATAGATGTGTGATGCGCCCACACGAAATTTTGCTAGAATTTTACGGGGTTCATAGACATCAAAAAAGTCCTCCATGATCTCTTAGGAAGCGTATGAACCCCAGGTTAATATTCTCAGTCCTAAACTCTATCACCCTTTATGGTAACCAACATATTTGTAGCAAAAAAGAAAAAATCTGCCCACTAATGCACTTAAGTCGTTTCTCTTAAACACATACCAAAGAACAAAATGAACAAAAGTATGATGTCAGCATTTCCTAGTTAACTCTATTACACTTTAGAAATGGCCAGTTAAGTATTTAGGGCCAGTTATTTAGGACCATGCTTAGTGCTAAGATGGATATAAAAAATGTAGACGTCTCAGTTCCCCATCTTAACAAAATATATTCTGAAGCAATGGTTGGGGGAAAAAAAGACGATACACAGTTACATGTTAAATTCTCTGGCCCTAGCTAAAGGCATAATGAGAATTAGACTTGATTCTTTATTGATCTTCATAGTGGCCATCCAGGGGCTTCTCTGCTTATTTAGAGAATATTTCTCTTCTTGTTACATCATCTTGAGATTCATTGGGGTATCACACTGGTGGGCTAAGAGGGATATGACCCAATCCTGGGAAGCATAACATTCCATCTACCACAATGACTGCTTTGGGAATAACAAGTGGTCAAACCTAATACAATGAGACCCAAGACTAAGACTTCTACTTGAGTATTTATAAAGAGAAACTCTCATTTGCTAGTTATTAAAAAGGTACAAAAGATGCCAAGAACTGCTGGTGGCCACCTTAAACCCAGAGGGGGATACTCTGACTGAGAATGAAGTCAACCCAAGAGACAGAAGAGCCAAGAAATGGATAGATCCCTACATGATTTGATGGATATAGCTGTAGCTGAAGCATCTTTCAGGTAGAAGAGCAAATAAACTCCAACTCCACAGAGAGCGTTGATGACCACTGTAAGTTCAGGTTCTGTACTTCCCTAACCTTTCCCTGAAACTAGTACACCTCCCAAGGAGTACCTGGAATTTACCAGGTTGTCATACAACGTGAAAGATTTTAAATGATAAATGACTCATTAACTGTTACTTTACTTGATGCCACTATAATGCCAGTCAACAAAGCAATGGTATTTAATTAAAGGCATAGATTTTCAATATTTTATGTAATATATATTTATATTAAAAACTTCTGTGGGGGCGCCTAGGTGGCTCAGTCAGTTAGGCATCTGGCTCAGGTCACGATCCCACGGTTCGTGGGTTCGAGCCCCACATCAGGCTCTGTGCTGACAGCTCGGAGCCTGGAGCCTGCTTCAGATTCTGTGTCTCCCTCTCACACTTAATCTATCTCTCTCTCCTTCAAAACTAAACAAACATTAAAAAAAAAAAACAAAAAAAAAAAAAAACAAAAAAAAAAACTTCTGTGAGCTAACATCTTAAAATGGAACAGTAAGCAAAACATATTACTAGGTAACACCACTAGTGTAAAATTATCTAATTTGTCATCCAAATGTATTAGAGTAAATTAAGTAAAACTAAACCAGTAGGATAGCATTTTAGGACCAACCTAAATCTCCAAGAGGGAAAAATCATTAAAGTCCAAGCTAAAACACTAAAATGCATCTTAAAGGAAGTGAAAACAATACATTAAGTACAAAACAGTTTAAAAAATGTTATCCCTAGGTGGCGGTATTACAGAAAATTAGAAAGAAAAGGATCATGCATCATTCCAAACTGTCCTTCCAGATCATATTATCTTGATAATGGGAAAAAAAAAATGAGTTTTTAAAAAGATAACATGATACAGATTGGAAATAATAGGCTTCTCTTTCAAAATGTTTTAAGAAGGGGTTCGTTTCATTAGGAAATTGTTCATATGCTGTCACTGAAAGAACCTTTCAATGGTGAAATAGGCACTTATATACTTTTGGGTGTATTTCCAGATAGTTTCTTGGGATCAGCAGATCAAAGAGTCAAAACAACTAACCACCGGTTTGGGCAAGACCATACCAAACCAAATTTCAGACTTCAGCTAGTTCTTCTCCAAATTCTCCTAAAGAAAATGTCAAAAGCATTTCTGGTGATGTGTCAAAATGCTAACAAGTAACAAGGTCTTACAATCAACAAGTTTTTCTCCAAGTGTAAGTTCAATTCCATTTTATACTTGATCCCTTCAAAAGTAAAATTTTCCTTCCATTATAAAAAGAAACATCTCATCCCAACTCCCCAAAAGGATATAAAATATCTGGTTATGTAACTGCCTTTTAACTTTTTAGCTGTGTTTTTAGAAAATTTGAAACTCATCTTGATTTGAAACATGAGCCTACTGATTCCAAAAGCCCTGTTACGATGTGGTGAAGTTCAGTGTCTCACACTTTGTGTGTTCACAGCATGAGCCATTATGGAGAAAGCTTATTAAGAAGTTCTCATTTCATATTACAAATCCATAATCTGATGTGCTAATTATATTCGTTCAGTTACCGCACATCCATAAATGCCATTGTACACAATAATCATTAAAATTCACTGTGGAATAATAACTTCAAAATCTCATCTTGAACACAAAGCTATTTGAAATTACTATATTATCTTTAATTTCTAGCTTAAATTTATTTCTAGCTTAAATTTGGTTAAATGCCCCTGCAGGCTTTTTATAAAAGAAGCTAAATATAATGAGGCAACAAACCCTAAACTATTCCATTACCACAGAAAATATAAACTCTTATTAACATGCATAAATTCTGAATGAAAACAAAAGTTTCAGGGGTGCCTGGGTGGCTCAGTGGGTTGAGCGTCCAACTTTGGCTCAGGTCATGATCTCACCGTTCGTGAGTTCGAGCCCCACGTCGGGCTTATAGCCTGGAGCCTTCTTCGAATTCTGTGTCTCCCTCTCTCTCTCTGCTCCTCCCCCACTCATGCTCTGTCTCTCTCCTTCAAACATAAATAAAAACGTTTAAAAAAATTTTTTTTAATTAAAAAGAAAACAAAAGTTTCAGCCTGGACCTAAAGGACAGATCCACAAATATTATGAGAAAGCATTCTCTAAAAGGGCAATTTTTGCTTTCTAAACAAAAGATTCTTAGCAAACAGATATGCCCTAATTACTAAATAATCTCACCTACATGTTCATAATGAGGGTTGGAGGTAGAGGGAAGACACAGATTATAAAAGCTCACAGATAAATGCCATGTGTGCTGCTGGATGGTTATAAAACACAGCTTACGAAAACCAGAAGTTTCTCTAAAGCCAGACCCTGAAATGTGATTAGACTGTACACACAAGGGGCTAACAATGTAGGTGAGCTATAGTTTCCAGCAGCCTCAAAGCAATGCTTCCTAATGGTACTGGAGATGTTCAGGTTGTTTTTCTGGTTGTTGTTGTTTTTAAATCCGGATGCAATTTGTGAAAATCCACCCATATGAACACTTTTGTGTAGGCACATCATGTTCCATGAGCCACGAAGGTCTCCATCCTCTCCTTCCCACCACCCCTTCAATTTCACGTCACACCATTCCTTCCAGTCGTCCTTCTACTCCTTGACCACACTAAGCCATTTGCCACCTCAACCTTCATGCTAACTGAATTTCTTCCTTCTCCTCTGGATGGGTTATTCCCAGGGGCTCACTTCAGAGGACAGTCCCTCAGGGAAGTCTTTCCTGCCCACCCATGTTAGTCTTTACTACATCACCTGATTATTCCCCCCCTCACCTCACTTACCACAACCTGAAATTATCTCTTAATTATATCTGTAGTTGTTTTTCAACAGTTTCCCTTACGAGAATGTATGCTTCAAGAGAATGGAGACCATATAGATCTTATCCACTGCAGTGTCCCCAGTGCAGTGCCTTGCACTTAGTAAGTGTTCTAAAACAAACTGAAGGAATAAATGACACCTCACCTTAAAAAGTTTTTTCCCAAGTATTATGCTAAAAGGAGATTGAAAAGAAAGTAGTTAAAACTTAGGAAGTAGCTGGAACGGAGACAGAGTTAAAACTCTATTTTCAGACTGCTTTCATGTAACCTTGCTTTATTCACCACCACCAGCACCATCAGCATCATGACAGTGCTGATAACCATAAACCAACAGTTCCCAGTCATCTAGCCTACCCTTTTGAAGAGAAAACTTCTACCACACTGTTAGATGTTATTAAGGATAAAAGCAAGCTTATTAATTTTTTTTCTTCCTGTGAAAAGATTGGAAAATCACTTCAGGCATTTGCGCTCACGTGTGTGTATTACACACACACACACACACACACACACACACACACACACACAAACACGCCCCTCTCTAGCAGGAATAGCTCTTCAATACCGGACTGGTATCTCCACCTACAACCCAACCCACTAGGGACTTCATAATCCTTACACACAGCCTTGGCCTGAGATGCAGAGAAATTTCATGCCAAATATGTGGGTGGGAAAGTCAATTCTATCCTTCCTGCAGAAGGATATAGAGGCAATTATTACACAACTTTCAGATGACCCATGCCTTCCTGTCTCAGGAAGCTCCCAGAGGCTCCCTTGCCACTTATTCATCAGTGCAGTGGGTTTCAAACTTGCTCAGATGATGAAGCACCTGTAAGTTGTACTGCCCATTGAGAGAAAGCATGAAATTCTAAAATACTTTGTTTCTTCTTACAAACCAGGAACAATTTTTCTGGTAAGAGAAGGCAGTATACGAATGTCATATAAAATCACAGCCTAAATGTGTGTGTTCAACAAAATAGTATTGAGACAGTTATTGAACTAATTGGTTGTAGGAGTTTTTCTGTTAATGGACTTTTGCTACTTATTCATTCATTCACATCTACTAATACTCACCAACAGGCCTGTGGTAGCTAGTGCCAAAAACTGAAATTGACAGGAGAAAACCTTGAAACTGAAAAATTATTTCTATTAACCTATTTTTTTTTCTTCTGTGGATAGGGATAGGCCATTACTCATGTCTAGCAATAAAACTGCTGGGTTGGAGGAGTGTGAATCACGCCTTAAGGGAAGTCTTCTCCTAAAGTCCAATTATTATCATTCCTGGCTAAAAATAATGACAATCTATTTTTTCATCTTTTTATATATATGGAAGATATTTAAAAATATTTCTAACCTTTTAAAATCCATATATAAAGAAGGAAATACATATATATGTGTGTGTGTGTGTGTGTGTGTATGTGTGTGTGTATGTATATATATATATATATATATATATATATATATATATATAGGAAAGAAATTTCCAATTCTCACCAAGTTTATACTTACCAAAAATTAACTGAAATGGCTATTTTTAGGTAACAAATTTGTTAAAAATTATACCATATTCTGAAAAGAACCAAAAAGCAGAATGATCCCTCCAACCACATTGTACTGTCGTGTGCACAAATGTTACATATGAAGTGACCTGAAAGTTGACTACACGGAAAATCTTTACTTAAATACTCTTGTTGGGGTTGACAAAGTCAAAGCCAATCAGACATGAAAGACTTCCTTTGATAGTAGTGTCCTTAAAATACATAAAGATGTTAAAACAGTTTTATTATAATAGCACTTTTCAAAATAGGGCACACACTCAACAGTAACATAAGCAGTACAAACAGGTCTGTGGTCTCCAAAACTGACAGTAATGCAACTGAAGCAGAAAAAACACACAAACAGGATTAAATCTCACCACAGAAAAAAGAGAGGGCAGCATCTGGAACTTCTGGCATGCTACTAAGAACAAACACTGGCAGAGATACAAATTCTACAGTCTAATCAAAGCTGGGTGGCTGTAATTTGGGAAGCTTACTTTCCCTTCTTAGTTAGAATAAAATGTCCATCAGAACTAGTTTGTAGGTAACTATAATGAATACAATAATAACCGTTCTACTATCCAAGTACTTTTTTAATGTTTATTTTTGAGAGAGAGAGACAGAGCGTGAGCAGAAGAGGGGCAGAGAGAGAAGAAGACAATCCAAAGCAGGCTCCAGGCTCTGAGCTGTCAGCACAGAGTCCGATGTGGGGCTCAAACCCACAAACCATGAGATCATGACCTGAGTCAAGTTGGATGCTTCACCGACTGAGCCATCCAGGCACCCTTATTGTCCAAGGAGTTTTTAAAGTACACACACTTAGAAATCTGTTTGAGCATTTCAAATAAAGACTCTATCCTCAATAGGAAGAGGAGCATAACCCCCCATTCCTGAACTCTGGGCTGTGCACAGTGACCTCCTTCCAAAGAGCACAGTGTGGAAACGCAGGATGGGGAGTGATTTTACAGTGGAGAAACCTGACAGACCCTCCATCAGCCAGGTGACCATGCCCAACATCAACAGTGTAAGTCACACTGATAAAAGTAGGTACCCTTGATATGACCAAAATGGCATTTTACTTCCGTGGTCTTCCCCCCAAAAAACTTAACCCTAATATCATGAGAAAAACATCAGACAAATTGTAATTGTGAAGCTCTGTACAAAATATGTGAATAGTACTCCTCAAAACTGTCAAGATCATCAAAAACAAAGTCTGAGATGGGGCGCCTGGGTGGCTTAGTCGGTTAAGCGTCCGACTTCAGCTCAGGTCACGATCTCGCGGTCCGTGAGTTCGAGCCCCGCGTCGGGCTCTGGGCTGATGGCTCAGAGCCTGGAGCCTGCTTCGGATTCTGTGTCTCCCTCTCTCTCTGCCCCTCCCCCATTCATGCTCTGTCTCTCTCTGTCTCAAAAATAAATAAACGTTAAAAAAAAAAAAAAAAGTCTGAGAAACTATCACAAAAAAAGAGGAGCCTAGAAATCATGATGATTAAATAGAAGGTGGTATCCTGGATAAGAACGTGGAATAGAAAAGGACGTTAAAGAAAAATAAGGAAATCTGAATAAAGAAGGGACTTTAGTTAAGAACAACGTATTGATATTGATTCATTAATGGAACAAATGTACCACATTAACACATAAGAAATGAAGAATGGAAAACAGGATGTGGGGAAAAAGAAACTCTATACTATCCTTGCAAGGTTTTCATAAATCTAAAACTCTAAAAAATATTTCCATAACTATGATTGAGTTTGATATCTCCGTTTCCGTATACCCACAGACAGAATAGAAATAATGTGGACAAAAATTCTGTCCATCTTTAAAATTTGTTTTCATTGTTGCTCAGGTGGTTGACCTTCTAAGTGGAATTAAAACAAAAGAGATTCTAACAATATCATCCAAAAAAAGAAATCTAAGATGAGCTCATTCTTGTCTACTCCCCTCTTAGGTAGCAACGGTACCTCTTACACTATTAAATTTGACTAGCATCTCCTTACTTCTTGTACAATGTAAATCCAAAGCCCATCAGAAAACTCCCCAAAGTGTTTTCTAAGGACTGCCAGTTCGACACAGCCCTTACAGAGAAGAGTCAAGAGGGTGGGGGTATGTTGAGCTAGCTCTGTGCCACAGTCTCTTGGCCAGCTTAGTAATGCCACGGTAAGATAGGTTCCTTTATGGCTGTTCCTTTATTGAGGGTCCTCAAATGTGCACAGTGAACAGGATATATTGTTTCCCAAATTTCTTCGACCACAAAACTCTTAAGGTTGTGTGGCGGGGGGGGGGGGGGGGGGGGGGGGGGGTGCATCTCCAGAAACTAGGTTTCTTGGCACAATTTCGGGAAACACAGCTCTCAACGGTGGTTAAGCATCCTGAGACAGAATATGCCAGCTCCTGTTAAAGCCTTATCTGGCAACCCAACCCCACCCCCCCCCACCACTTCCCTACACACCCATGACTCTTACTTAGCTTCCTGACACTGTGAATCTACCAATCCCACAGTTCACCATTACATATTATTTTAGTTATGGAAAGAGAGGGACTTCTATCTTTTCATTTTTCTATCTAAGCCTACAATTAAAATGGTGGCGGCGGGGGGTGGGGGTGGGGGGCTGCTACAACATGTGCTTTCATCTGGGAAGAAAAGTTCCAGGGTATATTTTCTCATTGCTATGCAGCCCCTGCAGATATGATTACGGACTTTAATTTGAAAGGAAGAGCTATAGTACTTCGGAGATATTTCTTCAGAAATGGTGAGTCAGTCACTGCAGATAAGAACAGAATCTTTCTCAGCGGGCAATCAGGACCCATAATTCCCTTCTAAGCTGATCCTCTGATGACTTCATAAAAACAGATGAAGAGGTGTGAACAGTGATACATGGAGAAAACTAAAAATTTTCTGTTTAAATTTATTCTTTTAATTTCTTTACTAAAAGAAGGATTTCTTTTTTAAAAAAAGTATATTGACGTGAGGTTTGCATGGCACTCCGAAACATAAGATGTAATTTAGTCAATGCTGAAAGGAGTCCTCTGCCTTCCTAGCCATTCTCCCCATAGCTACATGAAGCAGGTGGCCCTGTAATATATCAGTCATCCGACAGAGTTAAAGAAGGAAGGGTATTACCTACCACAACTTTTCAGCTATGTTCCTGAGCAGGACATAGGCATCCACCTTAGAATCCTCTTTGGGGTTGGGGCTATTTTACTGATCACTCAAATACCAGCTTTAAATCACAGCAGCTTGAGAGAAGACCAATAAAAAAAATAAAAGATATGTTTGTCTACACTGAGCATAAGAAATCTAAAAGAAATTTTCTCTAAAATTTCATGCTGGTAGAATACTATAATTTTTAAAAGCCATTGGAAAAAAAAATGAAAAGCGTTTCAAATTCTACTGGAATATAAGAGCAGAAAACTAAAAAGCTTTTTAAGAAGGCTTAGAAAAGGTAATTTTTTAATGAAAGCAATTAAAACCCATGTTTTACGTTGTTCCTGGATCTCAGTCTCCTGGCTGACAAAGTCAGTCCACACCAAAGGCTGAGCTGAGATTAAATGGAAAGCTTTAAAAATTGCAGAGGGGGGAGGAGGGGCGGGGTCAGTGGCTTGAGCGCTGCCCAAGGGCGGCTAATGTGGTGCAACCTCAGAGATCTAACGCTCTCCGGCTCCTGATTAACATATGCAGAGTGTTTCCCAGTGCTTTTAAAGTTTGGTGGGTTTTTATTTTTCTCTTCCCCGGTCATCAAAACACTCCAGAAGGCAGTTTCTGAATTCTGCCCTTTTGTTTTAGCTTTTCCTAGCTTCACTGTTAGCCTTGCCTGCTGCTGACCACCTGCACACACTTAACCGAGTGTCAGAGCTGAGTGGAGTCACTGGAAACCCAATATGGGCGAGGGGAGCTGACCCAACAGGCCAGAGTCGGAGAGACTAATTGTTCAGGCTGTCATTCTGACACAAATTGAAAACTTTCAATCCTTGTCCTGGGCAGGACATAAGCAGGGACAAGAGTCCCTATCTACTGTGTGCTGAGCCTCGGCAGGTTTTCTCCTTTCATCTCCCAGCACCCCGTGGGGTAGATCCTGTAAATGTCCCCACTAGGATAAGGATGACACAGAATCAGCAAATGAGAAATAACTCCCTCTAAGAATAGCAGAGCAGAATTCTAACCCACGCCTCTCTGCCTCAAACCTGTACTTTCTGGCTTATACATTCCCTTCCCCCAACACAATGCATTGAAACACAGATGAAAACAAGCCCTTAGAGAATTTTAACAGCATCAGCAGACAATAGACAATGTCCCTCCCACATTCCCTACAGCAAAAAGACATCTGTTTTGGTAAGATTTCTTACCAAAGATCAGTCTAGGATCTCGGTTCCCAGTCTGTCAAATTTGGAAATCATAAAGAATCACCTTAAACATAGTATGTACGAATGGAAAACATGATCAGATATTCAATTTTTTTTTTTTAACATTTATTCATTTTTGAGAGACACAGACAGAGTGAGGGCATGGAGGGGGAGAGAGGGAAACAGAATCCGAAGCAGGCTCCAGGCCCTGAGCTGTCAGCACAGAGCCCGATGCAGCAGGACTCAAACTCACAAACCGTGACGTCATGACCTGGGCTGAAGTCGGATGCTTGACCACCCAGGCGCCCCAAAACATGATCAGATATTCAAAATGAATGTTGCTGGGTGATGTTAGGTAATGATAGGGTGATGTTATAATGCGGAGGAATTTTTTTCTATCTTTATTTATCTCTGTCCTTAACCAGAAAGGTAGAATAATTTATAAATAGGAGTAAAAGTAGGCTAATAAAGAAATTGAGGAGTTCATATGAGAGTTTAGACATTTATATGTGCTAAATTATTACATACACACCATTTTATTAAACACTTTTAAGCATTTTTTAAGCCATCATTAGATACTGATTTTGCTTGAATTAGTTCAATAATCATCAGCTGGAAATGCTTCTAACATAAGTAAGTTCCAAAAGCTTTTCTGTATTTGCAAAAACTGTATCTACAGACTAGCCATAGCTACATTCTTTAGCCCTTGTATCTTCAGACAGACCCTGAACATTCAGGTGTTCTTGAAATTCAGGCTAAATTTTCACAATGGTAGAAAGTAGAAACTTGAGCCAACCAACTGCTACAGCCTACAGAAAACCAACAAGCAGTTTCGGTCATTTTTCCCTCAGTATAGAATGAGGTGACTGACTGTACTGAGCTGCTTCTGCTCCCCCCCTCCGGAGATGTCATTTCCCTGAACAATTTCCACCGGCACACAACCAATCCCTTCAAAGACAAGCATTCCCTTAAAATTAATTTTAATCTTTTCCTAATCCAAAACATCAAACGGTGGAAAAAGCAATTTTTCTAAACAGAAACGTATTTCCTTTGGTCTCCCAGTAGATTCTAAATTCTAATCAAATTTAGTCCAAAGCCACTTAATGACTACGTATTCCAACCCGGATAAGGAGACATGCTGCTAATTTACCATTTGGTGACAAATGCCTCTTTATTCAAATGTCCCACCCCCCCCACCCCCCACTGGTGGTATTATTAGCAATGAAAAGAGTGACTTAGAGGCCAACTTTTTAAAGAGCAGGGTAGATCTTCATCCAAGTTTTTCCCATGATCTCCTACAACTGAATAACATTGACTACAGGGAGATTTTTGAAGTATGCTGCTAATGAATTTTTTCCCTCCACACACCTATATTTAAATATTTCTAAATGCTAAGCACAAGAGAAATAAAGTTGAAAGAGAAATGGAATAGAATATACGCTCCAGGAGGGCAGGAGCCTAAATCCCTTGGTTCAGCGTACATCTCTAGGGCCTGCCTAGCACAAGGCGCTGCTTACCAAATATTTATCGAAATGCACAAGACAAATCCTTGCCTTCAAGGAGTTCACACTCCTTGAAGTGCCAGGCACTGTTCTAGGCTCTGCAGATAGAGCCAAACGTATCTTGGAGGAAGCAAAACCCATCTTGCGTCCTCACTGCGCGTATTCTGAGGGTGGACAGGGAGGAAGAGATGAAAAGGTGAGATGGGAGACAAATGAAAAACTATGTATGAGTTACACACTCTTAAGGAAAAAAGGCAGCTTAATAAGGGGGAGGGGAGTTTTTCTAGATCGGGTGGCCTTACACTTGGAAGACTTTCAGAGGAGGTTGAGATTTAAACGAAATGAGGGAGTGAGTCGTACAAGTATTTTGGGTCAAAGTGTTCTAAACAAAGAGAACTGTTAAATAGGCAACTAGTAATACCAGAGTTTGCAACTACTATAATGAGGTACGCGGGCTGGGCTTGCTAGGTGTGTACTGTGATTGCACTTCTTCCTGGACACCCAGCAAGACCACGTGTTTAGCTGTTCTTGCAGTTTGGGGCAGCCTTGTGACTCGTCTTTGTCAAAAGACTGTAAGAGATGTGTTATGTGTCACTCCTGAGGCAAGGCTTTCAGAAGCAGGCATGTCTACTCCATGCTCTCTTTTTTTCCCTTCCACATAAAGTAAAGCACAAGGAATGGGGTCAGCAGAGCCATATGGAAGGGGCCTGGGTCTCTGAACGTTACCTGGGAGACGGCCATCTGCTGACCACGGGTACAGCAAGGCATAAACAAAATTCTCTCCCATGTTAGACTGGGAGCTCCTGGAGGACAGGATGAGGCCTTTTTCACTTTTATATCCCTAGAGCCTGGCACAACACCTGGTGAGTGGTAGGTACTCAAGTATTAATTGAATAGATACTATCAAGATGGTGAAAAAAGCAATTTGTTCTGTTAAACAGTAATCAAGGAAATGAATCAGCAAGAGTTCACGGTAAGGACAGTTTAAAAAATGTTTTTTAATTTAGGGGTGCCTGGGTGGATCAGTCGGTTGACCCGCGGTCATGATCTCATGGTCTGTGAGTTGGAGACCCGCATTGGGCTCTGTGCTGACAGCTCAGAGCCTGGAGCCTGTTTCCGATTCTGTCTCCCTTGCTCTCTGCCCCTCCCCTGCTCATGTTCTGTCTCTCTGTCGAAAATAAACCAAAAAAATTTTCAATTTTTTTTTTAATTTACTCAAACTCAAGTTAGTTAACATACAGTGTAGTACTGGCTTCAGGAATAGGACCCAGTGATTCATCACTTACATATAACACCCACTGCTCATCCCAAAAAGTGCCCTCCTTAATGCCCATCACCCCTCTAGCCCATCTCCCACCCACTCCCCCTCCGGCATCCCTCCCGTTTGTTCTTGGTATTTGAGAGCCTCTTAAGGTTTGCCTCCCTCTCTGTTTTTATCTTATTTTTCCTTCCCTTCCCCTATGTTCTACCTATTTTGCTTCTTAAATTCCACATGAATGAACTCATGTATTTGTTTTTCTCTGACTTATCTTGCTTAGCATAATATACTCCAGTTCCATCCACGTTGTTGCAAATGGCAAGATTTCAATCTTTCTGACTGCCGAGTAATATTCCATTGGGTGTGTGTATCCACATACACGGATACACACATACGCACACACCACTTCTCTGTCCAGTCGATGGACCATTTGGGCTCTTTCCATAATTTGTTAATTGTTAACTCCATAATTTGATAGGGCTGCTATAAATAAACACTGGGTAAAATGTGCCCTTTCGAATCACTATTTTTGTATCCTTGGGATAAATACCTAGTAGTGCAATTGCTGGGTTGTGGAGTAGTTCTAATTTTTTGAGGAACCTCCATACTGTTTTCCAGAGTTACTATACCAGTTTTCATCCCCGCCAACAGTACAAAAGTGTTCCCACAAGAAGTATATGTTTAAGAACAGAGTGAACAGCTCATAATGGATAGGAGGGGTGTAGGGGTAGATGTTCTTGGCAGAGTCAAGAGCATGAGCAAAGAGAGGAATATTATATATGGTAGAGGGACATGATCCAAAAAAGTGTCCATACTTGTATACTTTTCATTCAATAAAGGTTTATTAAGCAACTACTAGGTACTGAGCACTGCTGAAGTTGTCAAGAGCACACAGCCTAGTAAGGCTAGACCCTGCTCAAGGTGGGTACTGAAAGTCAGGATACAAAGAGGACATAAAAAGGAGAATGGTAATTCTACTGCGGATCATGACACTGTAGCTGCGTCCTGAAATTCCAGCAGACATGGTCCAGGCAGATTAGCCAGGGTTGGGCATCCTAGAGGAAGAGGGTGAGCAAAGGCTTAAAGAGCTCAGCCCTTCAACAAAGTAAGCTCCAAGAGGCCAAGGCCTTTGTTGTATTCATTGCTGAATCTCTAGGGCTTATACTTAGCAGACTGGGAATGACTGAAGATCTGGAAGAAGAGGGTAAGATTAGAAATAAGGCCACAGAGGAGGCAGGGACAATAAAGGAGAAGGAATCAGAGAGCCCTGATGGGGATCACATCAGGTTTGCATTTTACAAGAGCACTCTGGTTGAAAGGTACATGAAGGGGTGTGACCAGGAAAGGAGAGCCTTAAGAGATGGCTGCAAGGGCCCAGGCCCCAGCTGACAGGTGACTAAAACTGAAATAAAAGGGGAATTTGGGAGTAAATCACAGGATTCCCGAACTCTATGGGGAAGACTCAGAGGCTTGTGGTTTTATTTATCTAGAAAAGAGGAAAGTCTATGATGACTACTAAGTACAAGCAAAAGCAGGTTCAGAGTAAACAACAGTAATCCAATGTTGCACATGTAACATCTGGGTTGCTTGAGGGTTTTCCAAGAAATGTCCAAAAGGCAGTTGGACACGCAGGCATGATGCTCTGGGAAAAGTTCTGGTCCAGTGTCAAAAATCGAAGAACCAGCAGCATTTAGGTGATAGCCAATGACATGGGAATAAATGAAACTGCCCAAACACAGCTACCACTGCTACCCGGATTGTTCACTGCACAACTCCCAGAGCTCTAGGGGCCCCAGGTCACTGCAGTTTTGTACAACCGTCACAGCATTTCTCTGGTAGATACCTGTAATGAATCTGTAAGGAAAGACATCTTCTAATTCATCAAAGTCTTTGTATTGATGAGCAACAGGTTTGCCTCCAGAACTCCTCCAGAACAAGCAGAGGTGAGATAAAGGAAAGGGAAGAAAAAGGGGAAAGGCAGGTGAGAGAGAAAAGAGACAAAGCAAAATCTATTTCTGTTTAGGTATCATTTCGAAACTGATCAAGGGGCATCTGGGTGGCTCAGTCAGTTGAGCATCCAACTCTTGATTTTGGCTCAGGTCATCATCTCACAATTCACCAGCCCCAGGTCAGGCTCTGCACTGACAGAGCGGTGCCTGTTTGGGGTTCTCTCCCTGACCCTCCTCCGCGTGCACATATGAAAACCATCCTCCCGCTGCTGTCTCAGAGAGATCTAGGGGCCCTCCTTCAGCTTCATGTTCCAGAGCTCCATTTCCTTTGTAAAATGCTGCTGCTGCAGGCATCCCTACACATAGACACTCACCTAAACACAGTGAACAATTCTCCCCTGACCTTCACCAATTAGAAGACTAGGATAAAAATCACCGCAGGGCATTTTCAAATGGCCCTCCCCAAACTGGAAATGAACATGATAACAAATACCTGTTAACAGCACAGAATGCTGCTGTGTTTCGACAGCAACATGCATGGTGTGGAACCAGGGGTTCTGAAATGGGGGTGACTTTGTTTCTCCCCCAAAGGACGTCTGACAATGTCTGGAGACGTTTTTGGTTGTCACAACAGGGGGACAGGGAATCAGTTCTTTTGGCATCTAGTGGGTTGAGGCTAGGGGTGCTGTAGACCTTACAATGTACAAGACAGGTACAAACAATTAGCGGTCCCCAAATCTCAGTGGTGTCAAGGTTGAGTAAAACTAATATTAAACTATAAGTTTTTTGCAGCCTAGGACCAGTAAGTACTCCCCGACTCAAAGCAGATGCTCAAAAATGTTTAAGACCAAATTAAAAGGAAGACTTATCACACCACATTGAAGCAATGGGCAATAATCTCACTAATAATTTCACTTTTTTTCTCCTTCTGCTATCACTGGCTTCCTTCTAGGCTTCTAGACTTTTCAAATAACCAAAAAGTCAAGAAGTGTTAGAAGCCTAAATGATATATACAGTTTAAGTGCTTTGATAAACCAAATTCTCTCATTTCTATCAAATTCTTAATTTCTGCCTAACATAGATAAACGCTTTGAAAAGAATCATCCCTGCCTATGTAAAATTTCATCATTTTCCACAAGTCACATAGATTAAAATAATGGTCTACTAGGAAACACAAACAAAAACAGTTGTTGACCATTGTTCTATATATTGAGAAATGCAATGCTGGCAGCTAATTTAGATTAGATGAAAAAAGCAAACAGAATGAAATAAAAGCAGAAGCTAAATATAGGTCATCTAAGTTAATCTCACTCTGACTCCCTTTATCCATTACTAATTACTGCTCCTCACACCTAACCTCAATAGCCTTTCATTTCTTTTCTCAAAATTTAAATGGGAATAATAAGCTCACACGTTTTGTAAAGGGGCATCTGATTTAAGTTCTGCCATTTGCTTGGATCCTGACACTAAAATTGACTGTGTTCCTAATTTGTAAGGTTCTTCTTTCATTTCCACTGTAACCAGATGAGAGAGCACAAAAGCTTTTTTTTTTTTTTTTTTTTTGTAAAAACCGTAGAGAAACATGTTCCTGCCCTTCCTGAAAAGGGAGACAGGATATCACTATCCCAAACCAGCACCCTTCAGTAACTAACGCCTTTTTGTCCCCCAGTGTTGAGACAATGGCTCCCTTAAGCGTCAGATGCCCTGAGAGTGCTACAACTGCTGAATGAATTTTCATGGAACATAAATCACTTTCCCACTACCTGCCACTTACAAACCTGCTTCTCATGAACCTTGGACCCTGCACAATATGGCTCGTCATGTCCTTTGTGACAGCTAGGAACAAGGGACTGTTTGCATAAGTAGATAAAGGGCATTTTCCCTATTGACACTTATGTTTTTTTCCTCCCCTTGTGCAATGAAAAGAAAAAATTTTTTTTATTAAAAATCACAGGAACATCCAATTCCTGCATGCCAACTAAATTTAAAATATACTTAAATATTTCCATGTTTCTTATGGCTGTTGAACACTTTAATAGGACTTTTAGAAACATATTTATCTGATCATTTCCTAATATAACCTCCATGTAGATCAGATCTCTTATGCTTTTGCAGGAGAACTTTTGAGCAACTTTTCATCCCATTTCGGGGGGTCTTAGAGGATGGAGGAGGATACAGACACACTGTAAGATGAACCCACCCCCCACATTTACCGGTTGAGAAATTCTTCCCATATATGGATTTCCTAAATTCACTTAATCCTCTTGGACCGGACTTGCTGAAAAGAACAACGATTAAATACTGTTGTTGAGGTGACAGCATTCATATTCATCTAATCCCACTGCTCTGTGCTAAATTCAGGCTGCTTTCAAGTGGGAAAGTTACACACTTCCCACAGGAACTGAAGTTGCCGGCTCCTTTGCAGCCCTTACCCTAAGCACCTGGGGAGCCCAGGGGCTGTTTGGAAACTCACACAAGCAGCACCCCTGCTGAGTAAATCACAGCTGCCAATGGTCAGCCTGGGTGCCTGTGTTCTCTCCTTTTCCACTGGCCCAGAGCACACACCTCACCTGCACACCCAGCTCAGACATGAACAGATGCTGAAGTCAGGCGGTCCCATCACAAAAAACAACACTTCTGTGAGCCAGGTTATGCCAGAGGCTCTCTAGGCACGAACTCATGAAGTAATTTAATACAAGCTTGGATAAAAAGCCAAGTGAGCAATTTAGACGCCGAAAGGAAACCCAAGGGAAAGTCCTCTGGCTTTCATGAGAAGACAGCAATAGGCAGAGAGCATCTTGGACACATTCGGATGGGAAACGAGAGAAGAGTTGGGGCAGCGGCTATCTGCCAGGTCCGTTTTAGGGAAACGGTGGAAAAGTTTCCTTTACTCCAACTCCCGAGATTAGGAGTGCTTACAATCTGGGCTAATAATTCTAAACTCCTCTTAGGGTCAGGAGAAGCAAGTGACATTGAATGTAACTGAAGCAGAACAAGAGCTATGTGTGCCGATCTTGCTGAAAACCAAACGAAGTCCAGCATTTTTCTGAGAGTGGACGGAAATCAGTCTTCCACGTGGCATGTAAAACCTTGAAGGGGAAAAGCATCAGCCTCAACAAGTCTCATGGGGGAAAAAAAATCTATTAATGAAAAGACCTTTGCAACAGAAAAAGATGGCAGTAGGGATGTATGCTGACAACCTTGAGAATAATGCCACAGGCTAGAGCCAAGACATGTGATTCTAATGTCAGGCCCGAGCCCAGCTGGAGCGGCCATGGGAAAGAAAGATACCATACAGAGGAGAAGCCCAGGGCCAGCGCTGAGTGAAGTGGGTGACAAATTGGTGCTAAGGCACCATAAGCGGCAGGCTTGTTTTCTCCCGCCTGAGGATGTAAGCTGTAAGAGGCTTTCACCCTGGAGGCCTAGATGCCGGGGAGGCAGGCGGGCAGCATATATACAGCGGAGTTTCCCTCTGAGGCGGCGGGAGGCTGTCACCACCAGCACAGCAGGTAAAACCTGACACAGACACAGATGCTGGCCTCTGGGCCAGGTGGGTGCGTGGCCCCAGGCGGACGCAGAGCACGCAGGGCAGGAGATTCACAATCCAACACAGCACGTCCCCCAGGCCAGCAAACGTGCCTTGGCCTGGAGAGCAGGACTCAAACACTGTGGCCGATTGTCACCCAAACAGCTGTGCTGCAGCCTGGGCGGCCAAGTGCGGGGACGCTGGCACGATGTCTTCAAGAGGGTGCAGGCTCCTGAGCGCAGCAGAAACAAAGCTGCCCCCAGGGGCCTGCTGGCCAGTCCTTGCAAAGGGGCATTCAATAAATGATTGTATAACTGGCTTCAATTTCCTCCTCTTGCGCCCACAGGAAAATCTATCAACCAGAACTGACCGAATTTCCCAAAACCTGTGAGGCCTGGGAAGATGCAGAAGGATGAAAAAGTCTCTCTGCCCTCAAGGGGCTTATTGTCATCTAAGCCAAATCATTTTTTTCCAAATCTGTTCACAGCCTTCCTTATAGTCAAAATCAATTAAATGGGTCAAAATCACAAAATCAGCATTGTTTTTAACACACACACACACACACACACACACACACACACACACACACACACACAGAGCTATGAGAATAGAAGAGAAAGTTCTTGTGGAACTTTTGAATCTAATATGTATGTTTACTACTACTGTGGGTCAAAGTGAAACTAAGTTTGAAAGTTGCTCATCTACTGAGGAAAACAGAAACACCTAGCCATATACAAGACCTTGCACACACACTATTTTGCAGAATCATCCATGAACCCCATGAAGCAAAAGTCCTCATTATGCCCATTTTTTCCAGTGACTCAGAGAGGTTAACTGGCTTGTTCAAAGCAACACAGCAGAGCTTGAAAATAACCCCAGATGGGTCCGACTCCAGTATATCCTTGAGTCCCACAGGAGTTCAGGGACACTGGTAAGCAAAGAGGGCTGGAGGAGAAAGAAACAGACAGGAGCCAGGGGGATACAATCTGAAAGGGGCCAGGAAAGGTAGGTAGATCTTGGCTGGGGTGAAGGGGAAGAGATACAGAAGTGAGCGAGGCTATTTGGGGGGTAAGTGGAGAATCCAACCTGATTGTAGCAGAGGGCACTGGAAATTGAGAGACTAAAGCAGTTGGACAGGCCCCAGCAGCCCTTATCAGACACTTTGAGACCTGAGACTTTGGACACAAACACTAACGTCTTTGAGCTTTACTTTCCTCATCTGTAAGATGGGAGTAAGAACAGTACCTCTACTTCAATGTAGATGGAGTAAAATAATGTATGCAAAGTGCTTGAGCTCAACATAGGATAGCTTAAAAAAGTTGCCTCATCCAGAACCCTGCACCAATGAATAGATGAAAACACATCATTTTATTTGGCCCTGACAGCAATCCTATAAAATAGACAAGATAAACTTTAAGGGCTCAGAAAACTCTGGCAGAGACCAAAGATGACTTACACTGGGGTTTCTGTTCTGGGCTGCTTACTCAAAGGGGAGAAGGGGAGATAATAAGGCTGAATAGTTTGGGCAGTCTGATGGCGACCTTGAATGTTAGGCAGAGAAATTTAGACATCCACCAATACGTGTCAGGGAGCATAAAAGGTTTTTGAAGACAAGAGCTATGGGGTAAGAGCGGGGATGGGGTGTTAACTAATAGGAAGGCTCTGAAATTAGGAAAATCCTACTGCTCTTAGACCTAATTTTTATAGGTCAAGATGTGCAGGGGCGCCTGGGTGGCTCAGTTGGTTGAATGTCCAACTTCGGCTCAGGTCATGATCTCGAGGTTTGTGAGTTCAAGCCCTGCACTGGGCTCTGTGCTGACAGCTCAGAGCCTGGAGCCTGCTTTGGATTCTGTGTCTCCCTCTCTCTGCCCCTCCCCTGCTTGTGCGTGCTCGCTCTCTCTCTCTCTCTCTCTCTCTCTCTCTCTCTCTGTCAAAAATAAACATTAAAAATAATAATAAACGAAAAAAATAAAAGTCAAGATATGTACACACATCCCAGAGAAATAGCTCTAAGACTTACAAAATTGAAAGTATTATATCTAGGGGCAAGAATCAGATGGGGCAGTCAGATGGGGATTGGTAAGTCCTGAAAGTGGAGAAAAGTTGAGATTTTAAGAAAGCCACAGTGGTCTTGCCACTGGGAGCAATAGGGACAAGGGAGCCACATGCAACATCCTTAGTCCTTGGAGGGTTCAGGAACTACTGGCAAAGTCAGCCCTGCTGCGGAGCAGGATGGAGGCAGCTGAAGCCAGTTCCCTTTGGGTGTTCCCACTGGCAAGCCTCCTGACCGTGAAACAGACACCCTGGGCTTAACCTGATGCCATTTGACACTTAGCTTTTTGTTTTTATTCCATGCTAGCCAACTAAGCATCTGATAATGATTTGGCTCCCCATGCAGGCCTGGCTACAGGAAGAGAATGTGTGCTGGTTATTCCCACACTGGAATCCCAGGCCATGAAATGGAAATAGAAAGAGTTCATTCCCATTTCAAGTCAGTAGGTTGGCAAACTGGCTTTGTATATCCACTTCCTGAACTCAGTCAACACAATGGGGAGATGAACTCTTGTTATGCTCATCAACTCCACTTCTGAGCCGAGAGAGCTGAGGTCCTCAAGGAACCAAGGACACCCACGGAATATGCTACTCTGTAAATCCTCCTGGGAAAACCCACTTTGCCATCTATTGATGGCCTGGGAAAGCAATGGGGACTCATGTCAGCTTAAAGGCCACAGAGGTTAGGGAACCAAAAAAGATAAACTAGACAAGAGGCAATAGGAATGCGGAAGAAAAAAATGAAATTACAGGGCTCCTGGGTGGCCAGGTCAGTTAAGCGTCCGACTCTTGGTTTTGGCTCAGGTCATCTCCCAGTTTCATGGGTTCAAGCCCCGTGTCGGGCTCCACACTGACAGTGCAGAGCCTGCTTGGGATTCTCTGTCTTCCTATCTGCCCCTCCCCCACACATGCTGCCTCTCCTCTCTCAAAATAAATAAATAAATATTTTAAAAAATGAAACTACAAGAGAAACAAAGCAGCAAAAAAGATGCAAAGAGGACTCAGATCTTCAATTTCGGGGACTCCCAACCTCTAAAACACAGTGGTTTGTAGAACCTGGATTTGGCTGGAGACGTTCACTTGAGATGACATATAGTAGCTATGTGCAAGCCACCAACTGATTGGGATCATAAAAGTATTCATTACACTGCTGGTCACCCTTTTCACTTCACAAAAATTTACTGAGGAGTGACAATATGCTAGATATTACTACACCAGTCACTGGGGCTCTCTGCCTTCAAAGAGCTTAGAGTCTACTGGTGTTACAGGGAGGTTAATTTGCTATTTTGATAAATCTAGGTACTACAATGCACACAGTACAATGGGAACACCTAAAATAATGAGCACCACAGGGGAGAGAACTAAACTTTTTCAGCCAAAAGAGCTAAATCATTTTTAAAGAGAATGTAGATCAATGTTACTTTTTCATCTTGTTAATTTAAGTAGGCTTCACGCCCAGCATGGAATTGAAACTCAGGACTTGAACTTGCAATCCTGAGATCAAGACTTGAGCTGAGATCAAGAGTCAGATGCTTAACCAACTGAGCCATCCAGCACCCCTCATCTTGTTGACTTCAAATCAAGTATCAAATCATGTCCAGGTTTCATTCTCTAAGTGGTGAGAATAAATAGCAACAGTACTAGAAGATGTGATCTTAGCTGAAGGATTGTAGCAACATGTGTAGAAAATTCCCAATAAAGGCAGATGCCAGATCTATCACAGTCCATGAGAAGGCAAATATCTAATATTCAAGCCAAAAACCAAACCCTTACGTAAGGCATTGCCTGCCTACATAAAGACTACACATTCCTCTAGTTTCATCATCTAGTATAAAATTCCCAAACTGCAGCTCACAACTCATAATAATTTAATTTTCCATTCACTGAAAATTTAAGAGATCATAAAATCTCAGAGCTGAGAAGAAAGGCAAATTCAGGAAGCAAGACAATTCCAGGATACTGTTATCTTGTAACCCAACAGACTTTTCCAGAAGAATAATCACCTCAAGTGCATAAACCAAGAAAATATTCTAGGGCTACCAAAAATCAGAAATCTTAGAAAAAGACCTAGGATATTCCTCAATTACCAGGACAGGGTCAACAGAGGTATAAGGAAAATACAGAGCTAAGAGCATTGGATGACAGACATAAAAGAAATGCAGCTATATCAAAAAAGCAGATATAGAAACAGTCTTGGTTAGAGCTCATATCTCCTGCCTACCTTTTTCTTCCCCATACCAACCCTCTACTCTAGGCTTAGTATAATGTACTGTGTTTGCAGAAGAATAATAGTGGAAGATTGGGGAACAAATATTTCCATAACATCTTCTATAGAATATGTCTTCAAAACTGCTTTTGTTCCTGGTAGACTGCTCTTACTGAGATGTATTTTTTGGTTGTCCCACTGGCCAACGCTGAGGAACAGTATAGGAAGCTGCCCTAAAAATTCTTTACCATGCTCTAGAACTTTACCATGTTCTAGAACTTCTCTAAGCAGTATTATGTATTTTGTAACACGGGGCTGATGGTGGTTCACTCTTTGCACTGCTTTATAGGAAGCTCAGAAAACATTTGCCAATCAATGTTGAACTTTTGGCAAGTTCAACTGCCTACCAGTGCAAAAACATTACTTTTATCCCTTATTTTCCTTTCACCCATTCTCCTAATTAAAAACAATAAATGAAAAAAAAGTGTAATAGTTAATGTTAATAGCAAATATTTATTGAGTGCTTATTAAATATTCTAATGCCGTAGTCTGTCTATATATCCTCTACCTTACATTTTGACTCCTAAAACCGGGTTTATTAAATACATACACTTAATATATGTAAGTATATTAAATTTTGGTTTTGGAAAAGTTAGGGTATGAAAAGACGGGTAGACGGATGAGTAAATTGATAGATGGGGGGAGAAACAGATCAATATCTCACATTATGGTGGTGGCTTTTCAGCCTTATCATGAAAAAAAGGGCATAAATAATGGCAAATGGCTGTAGATACACTAGGTGGGACTTGGTTCACCCTGGGCTGCAGTCTAGACACTCCCACATTAAAAGCAGTTTCAGATATGTTCCGCCATAAAGCAGAAAAACAAAAACTAGTACTCCCCTGTAGTAGACATCCACTGTAGCTTCTCATTTGTACCCCTAATTTGCCTTGTTTGTAAGCATATATAAATCCCGAGTGCAAATTTCAGTCTTCTGTAGGGTGGGAAAGAAAAAAACACGTGTATAAAAATACACAACATAGTATCTGAACTAGCTGAGAGCCAGGGTAGCTTAGAGAGTAGGAGCACAGACAGGGGGGAAGAGGGAGGGGCACAGAGAGGGAGAGGGTCTTCAAGCATCCACAGGAAGCCAACTTTCCCCTTGAATGCTGACACTCGACCAGGTCGATGTGCTTTCATCTTAGCACTCGTTTCTTCCTCTCCTCTACCGTAAGTCCATACAGAACCAAGCTAAGGTGGCTGTTGTGCAGCTGCAACAGACCAAACTCCAGGTAGGAGTTCCTGCAGCTCACTGGGAGCCATTCCAACAAGTTCTAGCTGGCTGGATTATCTAGCTCTCAAACCAGAGACTTACTACAAAGCAGCACATTAGAAGTGAGAAAGGGGCCGGTCCCAAGCCTGAAGGGCATTCCAAGAACTAGGCCCACCCAGAAGTCTGTGGCCACTCAAGGAAGGGGGGCTGCATGCTGCCAGAGGGCCCGGCAGATGTTGTGACAGGTGGGCCCAAGGCTTCCAGGGGGACAGTCTCTGCAAGAGGCCGGCAAACTCCCAGGAGCACCAAGAATTGACACAGACAAGAAGGCTTCCCACACGGGGTGTGTCAGCTATTTTTCAGATGTATAATGTTAGTATAGTTAATAAAAACATTAGCAAATACTATTAAACTTAGAAAAAAATGTATAATAAAATCCCATTCTATCAGACAAGCAAAAATACATCTAATGCAATGATGGAAACATGTCGTTATACATTTGTCCAAGCCCACAGAATATACACCACTAAGAGTGAACACAAAAGGTAAACTGCAGACTTCAGGCATTATAATGAGTCAGCATGGGTTCACCCTTACCATTCTAGTGAGTGACATTGATAATGGGGGAGGTTATGCATATGTGAGAGCAGAAGGTATATATGAAATCTCCATACCATCCTCTCAATTTTACTGAAAACCTAAAACTGCTCTAATAATAATAAATAATAATAATAATAATAATAATAATAATAATAATAAAATCTGTGGGGCACCTGGATGGCTTAGTAGATTGAGTGTCCAACTCTTGATTTCAGCTCAGGTCATGATCTCATGCTCCATGGGACTGAGCCCTGTATCAGGCTCTGCACGGACAGCACAGAGTCTGCTTGGGATTCTCTCTCTCCCTCTGGCCTCCCCTGCTTGTGCTTCTGCTCTCTCAAAATGAACATTAAAAGAAATAAAATCTTTAGAAGTAAGAAGTAAACATTAAAACAAAATACATCTTCTGTGTGAGGTTTGGGAAATTTGACAGTGAAAGTGGAGGGGGGGGGGAGCAGTGCTTGGGCTTAAAAAGTTTGGGAACTACCAACATATCAGTAATAGGCCTTGAAGTCAAACATCTGGATTTAAATTTTTTTTTTTCATCGTTTTTTATTTATTTTTGGGACAGAGAGAGACAGAGCATGAACGGGGGAGGGGCAGAGAGAGGGAGACACAGAATCGGAAACAGGCTCCAGGCTCCGAGCCATCAGCCCAGAGCCTGATGCGGGGCTCGAACTCACGGACCGCGAGATCGTGACCTGGCTGAAGTCGGACGCTTAACTGACTGCGCCATCCAGGCGCCCCAAACATCTGGATTTAAATCAAAGCTGCCTCTCTCAGTTCAGCATCTGCAAAATGGGCATGAAGCCCTCTACCTCATAGGGGTCTGTGAAAGAGTGAGCCCAGGACAGCAACTATTTCCCTTGGTGAATTAGTTTGTTCATACATTTAACAAATAAGTACCATCAAGCATCACTAGACGCTGTGGACGTAATGGTAAACCTCCAAGGTTTCCACCATGAAGGATGGGATAGTCCAGTCGGGGGGGGGGGGGGGAGGGTGGGACACTGAGAACAAAGACATCAACGTCACAGTGGGCCAAACACGAGAACCATGAGCCCAGGAGCAACGCACAAGAGGGAACGCTGGTCAGGGTACAAACAAGAGAACAAACCCATGTTGTAACAGTTGTTACATTTAAATTTAAAGGAGTTTTAACTCAATTAATTACTTCAGCAAATATCTAAATGCTGCCATGTGCCTGCTCTGTTCCAGGGGCCGAGGTCAGAGCAGAGAGCAGAGCAAAGCCCCTGCCTCCGTGCAGCTTACATTTGGGGAAAGAGAGGTCACATCATAAATATTTAAGTAAAAATTATGTCAGAGAACTGAAAAGTGTGGTGAAGGAAGCTAAGGTCAAGGAGAAGGAAAGGGGATGTCATCTTAATGATCTGGGTTGGGCAAAACCAAACCATGAGCTGTCCACGAACAGGTGCTCCAGGCGGATTAAAAAGCAAGTGTGATAGCTCTGAGGTAGAAGCTGCCTGCCAAGTTCATCTCAACAGCTTATTTATGTTCCCAACACGATGTCTTCAGAGGGCAAGGGAGCCTTCAGAAAGAGGCGCATTCAAAGCGATTATAAGAAACACAATGATGTTCAACAGGGAAAACCCTCAGCCCTCCAGAAAGTCAGCCGCTCAAAGTCAGGCCACCTTCACCTAAGCCAAGGCTTCACTGTACTGCCTTTTTGATCTTCTTGCTACGCTTTTTTGCCTTTAGCCACAAAAATGAATATGGAGATGAAAAGAAGTTGTAAATATTCTTCCCTCATGCAGCACCTTTTCCCCATTCACCTGGAACATGTTTGCCTCATGTGACAATAAACAGTCCAGATTGTCTAACTCCTGAGAAAGAGCCATGTCACAATCACAGTGATTTGTTTACAGAATCTTGCCCACTGCATAATTAGCCCATAGGTCACCATCTGTCTCTAAGTCCTCATAAAACTAACCATATGTTGTTTTCATCAAGGGCTCAACTCAAGTAACACACACTCTGCCCCAAGAAAAATTCTACAAGCCCATTTTTCCTATGGCAGAGGGGCTGTAGGGGGCTGGAGGAGGGAGGGCACTTCTCCATTACCACACTTTAAAATTGTTCCCCCTCACGACCACTGTTTATTACAAAGGTGAACCCTGCTCCCCATGATGGGTTGATCAGTAGGAATTCTGGTAGCAAGCATGGGCACAAAGACCTCCAAACTTTTTAGGGATTTGTAGCAACAGGAATCAGCTAACCAGCAGAATCCAGTCATCCTGGATGAGGAGGTCTTTGATCTCCCCAGAAGCCTCATCCATATATTTCTGGTGATAGGCCACCAGGGCTTTAGACATGGATTGCATAAATCTGGGCTACGTGACCACCACCCTTCGCATGGACTCAGACATCCACCCTGGCAAATGGTTGCTTGCCCAAAGCAAGTGAGGCACTGTGTGTAGCTCATCAACCCGAGGGGCAGCTTGTTCACCTTAATGAGGCCATTGCCCTGGATGTAAGACGATGGCCACAAACAAAGACCTGCATGGACTGCAGAGGGCCCGTGGACCACATGGCTCCAAGTGTAGACAAGAGCTCCTCGCCACACAGTGCCACAACCAGAAAACCACTTTTTTTTTTTTTTTAATTTATTTGGTTCTCTTCATGCTCTGTGCATGGCTACCAAGCCAAGCAACTCCAATAATTTCTAGAAATTTCTGAAGGGGTTCTTCCATTCATATTGGGTGAATAAGCTCAGGGCCCCAGAATTTTAGTTCTTTTCTACAGTCTGACCCAGTGATAGAAAGAGAAATGCACACCAGCAAATATATCTTATAAATGATTCTTCCTCTCTATTGTCTATTGCATTTTGTAACTCTAAGTCATCACAGATCAACTTTTTGATCAGAGTAACTCTGCTTTAAAGTACATAAATGAATCCAAATCATGGTTTCAAACTGTACAAAAACAGTCCTCTAATACGGTTTTGATTTGAGAGCAAGAATCCTCAAATTGTTGAGTTCTGTTCCTCTCCTCATATCACCCACCAATGACTAAACAATGAATAAGCAGCAGCACAAAATGTTCTAGGTTTTAGTCTGGTTTAGTTTATTTTTTAAGCAAATTATGAATAAAAATTATCCCCCCAAAATGTGCCTACAGTTTAAAATTACATGGCAAGGAACACTAAAGCATTTAGACAACTCAAGAACACTAGAATCTCATGGTAGAAGTGGGCCATTAACACTGCTAAGAAGCAGAGAAACCAGCTCTCCATCTACCCACCTCCCTTAGGGCATTACAAAATTAATCTGACCCATGGTTTACAGAGTCAAGAATAAACTGTATTTACAAAACTGGCCACAATTTCATCATTTAAAAAAAGGCCAAGAATTTCCTACTAGGCTAATGATTCCATGTGGCCTGGGAAAGTATTTGTTGAACTAAACTGGTACAAAGAGAAATTTTAACTTTCTAGATCTCCTGACTCCTTAATCCTTAGTTAACCCTTTCACCAAAATAATCATGCTCTCCCTTTAAAGGTTTAGCACTTATGGAACTTGAATTGAGTTTATTTTTTCTAAACTCACCAACTATTAACGATTGGCAGGTTCCTCCCTCACGGATAGATTTTGTTAAAGGTGATTTTCTGTCCTCCACCAAGAGCATTTACTTTACTTATATGCACATAACAGAAGACTAACTCTCAGGAAATTTTAAAGTTATTCCTAACAGATCTTGAGCATTCTCCCAGAGACTTTTTTTTTTAATTGTTTTTAATGTTTATTTATTTTTGAGAGAGAGAGAGAGAGATCAGGAGAGGGGGAGAGGCAGGGAGAGAGGAAGACACAGAATCCAAAACAGGCTCCAGGCTCTGAGCTGTCAGCACAGAGCCCGATGCGGAGCTCCAACTCACAAACCATGAGCCGAAGTTGGACGATCAACCGACCGAGCCACCCAGGCACCCCTCCCAGAGACTTCTTTAACTTAAGGGGTTTAATTAAGGAAGTCTTA
The DNA here is from genome assembly GCF_018350195.1 of Panthera tigris. Lineage (NCBI taxonomy): Eukaryota > Metazoa > Chordata > Mammalia > Carnivora > Felidae > Panthera > Panthera tigris. The sequence goes on along the minus strand of NC_056663.1, from coordinate 122,325,871 downwards.
CAATGGATTAGGTCTTACTCAACTTACGTTGGAGATACATCCCAATAAACATATCATAGGTTGAAAATATTGTGGGTCGAAAATAAATTTAATGCACCTAATCTACCAAACAGCTTAGTCTAGCCTACCTCAGACACGCTCAGAAGGCTTACATTAGCCTACAGTTTGGCAAAAAATACCCAACACAAGCCTGTTCTATAATAAAGTGTTGACTATCTCATGTAACTTATTGACTACTGTACTAAAAGAGAAAAACAAAGTGGTTGTAAGTGGATCTGTTGTTTATCCTTGGGATTGCGTGGCTGCCCGGGAGGTGCCACTGCCGCCAGTGCCCGGCATCACGCGACAGCATTGGACCACGTATCAGTAACCTGGTAAAAGGTCCAAGTTCAAAATCTGAAGTAGTGTTTCCACTAAGTGTGTATTGCTTTTGCACTGTCAAAGTCAGAAAATCATAAATCAAGGGACCATCTGTATTTGCAGTAACAGGGACACAAGCTGTGCTAGTTCACTATGTGCCCCGTAGAGATTTCTCCCCCTCCTCCCATGGCCATGGTGGAGTGAGTCACAATGAAAAGCAACAGTAGTGTGACTGAAGGACACAGAGGCAGATGCGGATTTCCATCCTGGCTCTGCCTCCTACCTTACTTCCAGCCCTGGTTTCGTCTTTTCCAAAATGAGAACGCCACCTCCAAGCCAGAGTAACGAATATTACGGGAAAGCACAAAGGGAGCTTAACAAGGGACCAGACCGGCAATGGACACCCAATAAATGACAACATTACTGAACAGGTTAGAGACGGTTCTGCTCTACCAAGCCTTTTTGTGATCCAGTGAAACCAGTCTTTGCCCACTTCCCCCTTTATTTAAATCCATTTAAATAAGGAAGAGTAGGATGAAGGTGAAGAGTTAGCTGGGTGAAGCAGGTGGGAGCAGGAGTTCCCAGACCAGAGGACAAGCATGAGGAATGCACATGGACAGGAGCCAAGAGGTACAAGACGCCACACATGGGGGCATGGACTGCCAGGCAGCGATGGACAAATCAGGGCTCTCCACAGCCACAGAAATGCAGTACCTACAAATCCCCTTTTCAGGGAAGATCTAGTGACACAGAGGAAAGCTCACGATGTAGTGGTAAACTGAAAAAAAGATGAAGCACAAATATAAAATATGTTGTATATATACAAATGTTTGTAAAAATATGTAAAATTATAATATATAAATTAGCAGGGATAAGCACTATTAGCAGGGAGTGCGCACACACACACTCTTATTCTTTTATATATAGGTTTTCTAAATTCGGGGGAATGATTTGAACACATAAAAAATCTCTAATGGCGGGGGGCGGGGGGGAAGGGTGAATTTATTTGTAAAGAAGAAAGCCCACACTGTCAGCATCTTTCCCAATGAGACCATAGAAACGCTAATCATTCCACTCTATGCTCTTCAACACGCATATTACCTGAACAGTTTGCCAGCACCCAGCTCCTCGTACTTATTTTCTTCTCTATTTACCAGGTGTCTGTGATTACTTACTGGGTAACTAGGACCCTGAGCCACTGGGGTTGACCCACGCGCTTCTTTTCTTCAGAATGAGAAGGAAGGTCAGGAATAATATCCAAGCTCTTTTACATATCTCAGTTAACAGAAAAAATATCTCTTGTGGCTTGTATTTTTCTAAATAATCAGTACCTCACATGGTATTCTAGGAACTTTTTCCTCTTTCATTAGAAGCTACAGTACAATATCCTGAATACGATATCCAATGCCATTTCCAACCATCTTCCTTAAAATAAAAAAAAAAAAATTATTTCCTTTCTCTGAAGGCCTAGAGTATTCTCTCACCTTCTGGATATTCATGTGATTTATAAGAAGATTAAAAAAACAGTATTTTTTTCCTCCCCCAGTTTATGTGTACCCATCTACTTTTTCATCTTATTAAAACTTCAAATTACTGGGGTGCCTGGGTAGCTTAGTCGGTTCAGCATCCAACTTCAGCTCAGGTCATGATCTCTCGGTTAATGAGTTCAAGCCCCATGTTGGGCTCTGTGCTGACAGCTCAGAGCCTGGAGCCTGCTTTAGATTCTGTGTCTCTCTCTCTCTCTCTTCCTCCCCCCATCTCATGCTCTCTCAAAAAATAAAAACATAAAAAAAATTGTTTTAAACTTCAAATTATTTAACTCAATCAACCTGTAATGCTACAAATCTTATTTAAAGTTGTGCTGGCAAATCTACAATATCCATATATTTTGCCTTTAAAATAAGGAAAAAATAAACAGATGCACACCAAATTAGATTATCTGAACACATTATCTTTGATTATCCAGACACTGTCATTCAAAAGATGTCATGCCTAATAAAGATCTTTTTCTAGCATAAACTTAGCTATTGCTTTTATTAAGTCCTCTATCCAGATATTCATAGAGATTAAAAAATTGTTTTATGTTCTGCTTTAAGATAAAACCCAAAATCTAGGGCACCTGGGTGGCTCACTCGGTTAAGCACCCGACTTTGGCTCAGGTCATGATTTCACGATATGTGGGTTTGAACCCCATGTTGGGCTCTGCTCGGACAGCTTGGAGCCTGGAGCCTGCTTCGGATTCTGTGTCTCCATCTCTCTCTGACCCTCTTCAACCTGTGCACACACTCTCTCTCTCTCTCTCAACAATAAATAAACATTTTTTCAAAAAATCTAAAACGAAACTCTAAAAAAAAAAAAAAAAATTCATCTTCTTTTCCATATTTCTATGAGCAGAAAAGAGCAGGGTCATTCCTGCTTATCAACCACAATGCTCACACATTATATTTAAGGGCTACGAAATACAGTACCTGGCACTTCTCATCCAGAAGTTACTAACGTACTGAATTTGAAAGGTTTACTGCCCTTAAGATTTTCCAACGGTCGTGCCAACCAGAATCCTTAATTTTCCACCCTGAAACTCCACGTCTCTCAACATATGGCTTCTCCTACCAAAGCATCTCTGCCGGTGTAAAATACGTACCTTTCCCACAGAGTATTGCTCCAAAATTGACTTCTGAATGCCTTACATGATCAGGACCTATCATCATGCAAGTGATGTGATTTGCCCAGCTCTTTAACCCATGTTATGATATTTGGGTTCATTTATTTCAGACAGATACTGTACCCACTCACACTGTTTCACATCTGACAAGTGTTAGGATGATAGGCAGCAGAAATGAGGAAGCGCCACGGAAAACGGGAATGCCCAGGACAAAGAAAAGCAGCAAGGTGGCCTGGACTGCAGGAGCACTGGCTCCAGAGCCCAAATGTTTCAGCTCAAATCCAACTCTACTAACTCAAGGCTGTGTCAACACTGAGTGGCTTTGCCACTTTGTGAATCAGTTCCCACAGCTCGAAATGGAGATGCCCATAGTGCTAACTCTTAGGGTGCCTCTTATGATCAAAAGATAAATCAAAGGAAGTAACTCAGTGAAGTCCTCAGTTCAATGCCTGGCACATAGTAAATGATAAATATTAGCTGTTTTCAGGACCTGTTTACCAATTCAGGAATGAAGAATGCCCTGAGAGATTCAAGATCATGAATGATACCTTATCGAGGAGCTGCCCACATCACATCAGATCATAAGATTCAACACACATCCTGTTTTTGGCACTTATTAATTCTGGAGAGCTAATTAGAAAATGAAATTTATTTTAGGAAAGAAATGCAAACAGCTACGCAGAGTTAATCAATTATGCAAAGCTGCGTGGTCAAGAGGCAGTCCCAAATCTCACTGACCCTCCCCCAGGCATGAACTTGAAACATGCCCTGAAAACCCTATCACCTTTATATCCCTGAAGAGCAAACCCACCTGTGAAAAAGTTCACTCACCATCCCCCTAAATGCTTACACTTGAAGAGAAAATAATCCCACAATTATATTTGGTTTTATCTACTGAGAGATGAATTCCCCCTCCCATATGATATTGTTTGGCTCTTTCCCAAACAATAACCCCTCGATTGTTCCCTTCTTTTCACCAGTATTTATTAGCATATATAATATGCCAAATCCTGTGCTGGGCTTGGGGGATAGGATGCAAACAAAACAGTCACAGTCCCTTCCCTTTTTGAAAGCGGAGAATAGTTTGCCCTTTATTTAGAAAATCCGCACCCACTGGATTTGAGACTTGAAATTCCCTGCAGAGGAATGTGAAGTTATGTGGAATAGACAGAACTGTTGAGCTCTAGGATGAAACAAGCATTGAGAAAGGGGTCCTCCCAGCATACTGCATCTGAAAGAGTAAACAAAAATATACATCCACCCAAACCTCAACATTCTTTTCATTCTTGTCTTTGTCCCATTTAACAAAAGTAGACAGCACCACCTCCTTCCTTCCAGGTCCAGCACAGCTCTCCGCTTCTCCTCTCGTCATTCTCTGGCCATCTCAGGAGTCCCCTCCTCTAACCTGAGCAGGGCACCACCCCAAGGCACACCTGCTGGAAGCTTCTAGAGAAAGTAAGATGGTCTGTTTTCCACCCACATGTGCCCCACAACATTGACCATTGTCCTGTATTCTCTCTCTAGTACATAATAAATACCCCTGGCGTGATTATGACTGTCAAGGGCACAGGGAGATGTGCTGGGTGGAACAGCTGGGGAGTGGGCAGCTTTCCTCCACACAAAGCCCTTGAAGCACAACAGCTGCCGCCCCCAGGTCCTCAGAGAGGGCATGGTCAACTGCCACAGAACATCTCCACCAGTATTCCACTCCCAAGAAGCCCAAGCTGGCCCTGCTCCTGCCATGCTCCCAGCTCCATCCTGACATCCTCCAGTGTGTGCACACATGTTCCTCCTCCTGTAACAGAACCACGATAACCTCAATCAGAGGGAGGAAAAACCACCACCAACCACTGAACCTCCACCAACCTATGCCTCAGTGCAGCATTTCTCACATGCACCAGGAGCAAGTTAAATTTCTGGTGCCCTAAACCAATGAGCGACCTGAGAAAGAATTAATAGCACAACCCATGCAACTCTGCAGAAAAGAAAAGATTCGTAGTTCTGTTTTAAAAGAGAGAGAGAGAGAGTGCACGCAGGAACATGAGCTGAGGAAATGAATGTTTAACCAAAGGCCAGAGCTCCATCCTGTTAAATTTGATTATTTTTTAACACTTCTTTGAAACAACATGGTTATTCATTTTCCCACTAAAATGGTAAGATAACAATAAAGACAGAAAAATTGCATTACAAGAATGTACTTCAACATTAAGGCTTCCACACACAGCCATCACTCCCCATTACCAAGGTCGCTTTTCAAGACTTTCTCTAATCCTAGCCACCTCATGCAGCAAGCATTAAGAGGGCACTTAGGCTTATCTATGGAGAGCAAAAGTGTCCAAGTTAGGTTTATTCAAATCAGATCTTCATAAGCAATATGAAGGATGGACATGAAAAGTTTTTAAAAAAAATTATTTTGCTGCAATTTATGAAACTTTATGTAAGAATATATGTGAAATTTTTCACACATTTGTATTTATTTAAACTTGTTTTTAAATTTACATACAAGTTAATTACCATAGTGCAACAATGATTTGAGGAGTAGATTCCTTAATGCCCCTTATCCATTTAGCCCATCCCCCCACCCACAATGCTTCCAGTAACCCTCTGTTCTCCATATTTAAGGGTCTCTTATGTTTTGTCCCCCCCCCCATTTTTATATTATCTTTGCTTCCCTTCCCTTATGTTCATCTGTTCTGTGTCTTAAAGTCCTCATATAAGTGAAGTCATGTACTTGTCTTTCTCTAATCTCGCTTAGCATAATACCCTCTAGTTCTATCCACGTAGATGCAAATGGCAAGATTTCATTCTTTTTGATTGCCGCGTAATACCCCATTGTATACATATACCACATCTTCTTGACCCATTCATCCATCAATGAACATTTGGGCTCTTTCCATACTTTGGCTATTGTTGATATCACACACTTGTATTTATATGCCAGATTAGGTTTTAAAAAAAAAATCTTTAGGGGCTCCTGGGTGGGCTCAGTCGGTTAAGTGGCCGACTTCGGCTCAGGTCATGATCTCACAGACTGAGTTCGAGCCCCGCGTCGGGCTCTGTGCTGACAGCTCAGAGCCTAGAGCCTGTTTCAGATTCTGTGTCTCCCTCTTTCTGACCCTCCCTCGTTCATGCTCTGTCTCTCTCTGTCTCAAAAATAAATAAATGTTAAAAATTTAAAAAAAATCTTTAGATCCAAGAGTATGTTTAAATCATTCCGTAAAATAATTTATATGCATACATGATGATTGGCTAAGACATCTGCTCTGTGACATTTTCACATTACACAACAACCTTTTTTTCCATTAGTGAGCCTCTCCAGGTTTTGTCTAGGAAAACAAACAAACAAAACCTTTCATGCCTATTTGCCCAGAGAAAACAGAAATACTAGATGAAAAAGAATGGTCCGTTACTCTAAGGAAAATAAGCTCTTGTCCATCACAATTGTAAACACACATGTTCAGATGCAGGTTTTACACACAGAGGTCTGAGAAACTATTGTGGGTGGTGACCGCCCATTCTGATCAGCTAGTGCAAATGGAGGCTGATGAAGGGGGCTGCATGGACCGGCCTACCCCACCCCAAAGTCCAGGGAAAACTCTCCTGACCCAGACTGCTCAGTTCCAGCAAGGCTGAGCTGTCTAGCTGACCTCTTTCACTCTGATGCACACTGGGAAGATTTTGAGGGTAGAATTACCCCAGGCTCTGCCGTCCAGGGTAGGCTGGAAGCCCCATCTACACTCGCTTCTTCAACTCTCCTGCACAGAGCAGTGGAGAACAACTCACCTACGCAACCTGGAGAAGGCTGCCCGGAGAAAAGTCAAGGAGAGGAGAACAGACACCAGATCACCAAGATGATGGCCATAATAGCCAATATGAACAGTGAATAACACTGTTGGACAAATTATAAGAAAACTAGAAACCATGTCTAATTTCCTTGTGAATAAATTGAGATACTTGATTTTAAAGCCAAACCACAGAATTTTTAACAACATGAAAGCCTATTTTTCAATTAAAAATGAGAAACCTGCCACTTAAGAATGTTTACAATGTCAGCCAGGTGCAGACAGGTATAGAAAGAGCTTCCTGTCTGCTGCCCAGGCAGCGGCTGTGAAGAAGTATGTAATTTGTTCCTGGAGTTTTTTCCAACTATAATTTCTGTGGAAAACGAGAGACTCTGGCTAGATCTCCATTCTCTCCCCTCTACTGCCTCTACTCAAATCCCTCCTTTGTGGACCAAAGTTAATGACTTCAATCTGGATGCACAGGCTGACCATTAGAAACCCCAGAACCAGTAAAAGGGGCAAGAAAAAATAACTGGAACAATTTGTTGGCTCTGAGAGGCTCATTATGCTCTCGAAAGAAAACAAGTACTCATTTTGTGGAACTCCTGATTTGAGTTTCATTTTCTAAGACTTGTATAGAATCGAGGACAGCCAAGAAGATATTTTAACAACAAAATAACGAAAACATGTAACTACAGAGATGGGAAAACCTTTCAGAGAATATAGCAAAGCCCAAAGGAGTGTGGGTGGCTTGGCTGGAACATCCCAAACTGCTTACAGAGAAAAGGGGGTCCACCTCAGAACTCTGTCATCTCTAATGTGTTTTCCCTGGATAACCCAGTCAATCATCACTAGCAGATTTCCATGTGCAAGTAGGGTCAGGAATGCATAACCTTGCCCTCAGGAAGCTCCTTTCTACACTCAGAACTTTCTACACTCCCCGTTCTTTTAGGCGACTCCTTTTCTCCTGTTCTTTTATCTCAATCTTTTCTGCTAATCCCTCTGTAGGGTACTAATTACTCTATGACAATTACATTACTCCACAAACAAGGACAACACCATACAATAAAGTCCAAAATGGATTAATGTTGTATTTACTGAATTAACTTAATATATTGTAATCACATCATTAGCAGATTTTACAGTGTATGAAAAAGGAACGGTAATTCTTTCCCATTGTTTTCAGTGCCACCAACTTTGATTAAAAAAACAAAACAAGAAATATTTCCAAATCACCTATACAGCCAGCAGTCTGCCCCTCCCCCCCACCCTTTTTTTTTTTTTTTTTTTTTTTTTTTGCCTAAGAGACCCACAGCATGAAACCAAATCCCACTATTTTTCACAAGACTAACTAGACATGGAGGTCAACTTAGGGGCCCAGTAGGGAGAAACTCGGGTGCTGACCAGGATATCTGGGCCCAAGAGATTACCACTAGTAATCTGGTTCAAATTATGATGCTGTCTAGGACCAAGTTCATGCAAACCTGCAAGGAAAGTCAATGCACACCACACACGCAGGAGTAAAATGAAATGGGAAAGCATGCAGAATAGATTTGTTTCCGGTCCTGATAGTAAGTGCAGGACGGCATTCACCGGCTTGCCACACACAGATGTGAACAGAAGCCTCATCGACAAGACACCCACAGTGATCTCTACCCTAAGCTTAAAATCCCAAGTCTTGAGGCAAACAATGCTGCAGAACAATTTTTTTTTTCTTTCAGGAATCCTCTAGCTCCTTGTAAAATGAAGTCCAGAATGTCTTCCCACTAGCTTATTTTCCACATCACTAAAATTCAAAGATGAATTCACATTATATTCTTTATCAGTGCCTCCCCAGCACTAATCCCACTACAGTTAAGTCTTGAAGCACACAGGTTTGAACTGCATGGGTCCACTTACATGCAGATTTTTTTCCCAATAAATACAGTGCAGTACTGCATCCATTTTCCTCTTCCTTGTGATTTTCTTAGCTTTTTTCTCTAGCTTACTTTATTCTAAGAACACGGTATATAACACACATGTAGATCTTACAAAATAGATGTTAATTTGCTGTTTATGTTATCAGTAAGGCTTCCGGTTAATAGTAGGCAATTACTAGTTAAGTTTTGGGACAGTCAAAAGTTATATGTGAGTTTTATTTAAAAAATTTTTTTAATGTTTATTTATCTTTGAAGGAGAGAGAGACAGAGCACGAGTGGGAGAGGGGCAGAGAGAGAGAGAGAGAGAGAGAGAGAGAGAGAGAGAGAGAGAGACAGAATCTGAAGCTGGCTCCAGGCTCTGAACTGTCAGCACAGAGCCGCATATGAGGCTGGAAATCACAAAGCTGTGAGATCATGACCCGGGCCGAAGTTGGACGCTTAACCGACTGAGCCACCCAGGTGGCTCCCATTTTATTTATTTTTTAATACATGAATTTTCAAGTTCATGGGGGCCAGTGCCCGTAAACCCTGGGTTGTTCAAGGGCCAACTGTATGCTGTAATTAAGGTGTCTCCCTTGTTAAAACTGCAAGTCCCTGAGGGCAGGGGTTACGTTGGTTTGATCTATATCAAAGTACTAATGACCAGAATGAAGACAAGTATGCATGAAAGCATGGTACCCACAAGAGATGTAAAATAACTACCATGAGTTGTGAATTCCCTATGTGAGACAAAAACAAAACACAGTCCTTGGTATCTACAAGAAGAGGCAGATCTACTTACATCTAGAACACAAAATGTTGTTATTCATCCAGAAGTCACCCACCTTCCATTCCCACTATCCCCCTCAACCGTAACCCAATTCAACTTGTCAACTGAAATAATCCAGGCAAAGTGGTTTGAAAGTCAAGGCCATACATTGACCCCTTTCACTTCTATTTCATTTTACCAGTTTGGTCCTAGATTTCTACTTTTATTCTTCATACACCAGCATAATTTTCCTTCATTTTGTTTCTACAGAGATGGCATTTGAATGATTAAAAGAAGGAAGGCAATTAGCCCCATGATCCTGACAAATTTTCAACTTGAGAGGAGTGTTGCGTGAAGGCAAGAGCCAGGGGGCTCAGAGAGCAGAGAGTCTCAGATTAAGCGCCTGCTCTCTCACATGACCCCATGACCTTGTCGGTGTTGCTGAGCCTCAGTGCACCAGTGTTCTCATCAGCAATATAGAAGTAGGTAACCAGACCACCCTCATGTAGTTCAGAGGAGGGAGTGGGAGAGTACATGTCCAGTGCCCCACAGAGAGCCTGGGTCATGGCAGGCTTTCTGTCCACCACACCTGGGAGGATGTGCTGCTTCACCATTCCCTATTCCCATCCAACTTCCACCACACAGTCAATAGGTCTCTGCAGTATTTGTACACATACACAGACTGGCACCTGCCATCCTTGACCCTGGCTCCTTCTCTGCCCCTAAACTCAGCTCCCAATCTCAAAACACCCCCTGAGCCAAAGGCCATGGGACCCACTATACCCTCTGGCACCAGAGCTTGTTTGGAGGAAAAGGAGTGGCAAGACCTTACAGAGACCTTCTGAATTACTCTTACTATATAATAAGGACACTTGAGCGACTGCCATCTTACAGAAAAGTTATCCAATCCTTAACATTCAAGATAAGCAATCAAAAATGCTTTTTATTTAAAATTTTCCAGTTACTGAACAAGCACATATGCCTAAGTATTACTGAGGCTGGAGAGTGTGTAGAATACTCAACCCTGCTTCCCAAGCACCATCGTACTACATAAGCACTTAACACCAGCTCAATAACTGTTGAATAAATGAATCAATGAACAAATAACCAGCAGGTAAGAAAACAGACTTACAAATGAGGAGTAAATACACAAGAGTATTTGCAAAGACACAACTGGTTCCTACTTTAACCTGCAGGCTTTCCAAGTCAAAGATTCTGTGATCTCCTCAAGCTAACTTGTCCTTGTCCCAAGGTTCCAAGAGGAGAACCCTAAAGGACATCTGCCTCCTCATACTACAGGACTATCACCATGCAAAGCATGATGAATCAGACTTCAGAGAAAATGGAGGTGCCTAGAGAATCGACTCAAGGCATGTTTTGACAATTTATCCTCAGAGCACCCAAGGTTCCAGACTCCATCTACTTCCTTCTCTCAACAACAAATACCAACAAGAGGAGACCTAAAGTTTGAGGACACCATGCCTCCTCCTCCCACCATTTCTCAAGCCAACAGACTGGTGGCCAGCTTCAAGAGAATAGCATTCTTGCACTGTCTTTACCTGACCTTACCTCTGATATAGCTCAGAGGAAGTGGTTTCTTGAGGTTGGGACTGATGTTGAAAGAGCACAAGACTCGGAGTCAAGAAATCTGATTTTTAATCCAGAATGTGCTCCAAACCAGATCTGTGCCTTGGACGATCGAGCTTCCTTCCCTGGACACCAATCTCAACTGTGAGAGGAGACCCCGTAGGACATCACGAAGGTTCCTTGTGGCACCACGACATGGAGACTACATATGCAGCTGAGAAGACGAGCCAATTTTGCTCTCTGGCCGCTGACTAAATCCTATTTTTAAATCCGGTTTCTCAGTCTCCCGAAAAAGTTGGCCTGACAAAATAAGACACCACGACACAATCTGGAAGAACCAGCGCTGTTAAAGCAGTGAGCGTCAAGACTCCCTAATGGCACGTTTTGAATCTTGTGTCCACTGGCACCTGACCTCCTACACAGCCAAATGTACTGGGAAAGATCTTTAAGGGTAGTCTCAAGTTAGAAGAAGCTATAGTATGATTTCCTTTTAAAATCTAGGTAAAAACGGCTTGCAATTCATTTAAAAGTACTATTCTGGATCTGTTACCAGAAGAGCAAACCTCTAATTTTTTTCCCCCTTCCTCTCTTTTCTACTAACCACTGAAGACCTTGCAAAAATCCAACATCTCCCCATTAACTGCCTTCTCACATCTGCAGCAAGCCTTGTGCAATTTCTTAGCCAGGGCATCGTTTCCAAGGGAACAAAGCAAGGGGGGGAGGGTGGGGACAGAGATAGGTCTAGCACATTTAATACGCAGATGAACTAGGTCACTCAGTAGTCTTTCACTAATAGGCAAGAAGATAGATGAAAGCCTTCTATTCTTTCTTCTCCATTTTATATTATGAGGAATTTATTTGGGGCTCTGACAACAGACCTAACAATTATCCTTTGGCAACGTGGTTTCCAAAATACAAAACTCCAAAGAGAGTTTGTACAGTTAATCAAGCGAAAAGCAGCTTCTGTTGAGAAAGTCTAAATGGAAAAAGGAAAGGGGTCCTGGAGCACTGAATCTAATTCTAGACACTTGTTTTTGTAGTTCCCTTACAGCTAACGAACAATGGCACAGCACATGCGCCCTTGCCAACTCTTCACTCGAGCGGTTAGAATCCCCATTCTGATCTCCCCACCGAGCCGGCAGCATGCACAAGAAACTCCCAGTTCCCCAGTTGGAGGAGTGACTTTGGCTTCCAAAGGGGAAAGGGAAGCCAAGGAGGTGGTGCTGTCCTGCCCCCGGCACAAAGGCAGGGAACTGAATGCGCTGGCTCTCGGGAGGCAGAGGGGGCCAAAAGCCAAGGGTGAGGGGCCGACGCAGGGCCGCTCTCTCCTCTGACGGGTCTTCTCCAATGGCCCGCATGCGGTGCTGCCGCCACCACATGCCAACGACCGCTTCCCAGCCATCCTTCCAGAAGAGTGAAGAAGCCCCAAGAGAGTGGGGGCTGCGGAAGGATCAGTTCAGCATACCCCAGTAACAACAAAGAGATGCTCTGGCGTGTCACAGGCAGAGATGAAGAGGCATTTGTGTGCACCAGCAATCCAATCAGACAGCCCTGCTTGGCACAGGCAGGGAGGGCGAGGCTCCCCAGAGCTACAGAACCCTGGAGCATGAGACACCAGGACTTCTAGCGTTCTCCATGGCAAACAAAGACCCATTGTGTTTTCCCCGGGCAGCCATGCTGCCAACTTGTCTCACACCTTCCAAAGGGGCCTCATTATTAGTCTCTTCCTGGGCCGCCTGCCTTTTCTTCGGCTCCATGAAGAGTAAACATGTATTTCACCACTCTAAAGGAGGTGAGTGGGGTCGGGGGGGAAGCAAACAAGTCAGAAACAAGCTCCTTCTGTGCAAACCTCACTGAGGCGAGGCACACTTGCCATCTCCACAAAGACCATGGCACTTGGGCCCAGGTCCACAAGGCCTGGCCATTTCCAAGTCTTCCAATAATAATAACTGGCCCCTTTGGCATTTCACCGAAGGCGTTCCCTATGCTTCCCACCCTGTCCTTTTACTTGTTTCTTAAATGAAACTCACAGCCAAGCCATCCTCCAGCCAAGCACAGGCCTGAGCTCTCTCTTCTGCAAACTGGACGTTCTGTGTACCACTTTGGAGACTCCTTTCATTTTCCTGTTTTGTAAAAATGGTCATGTCTCAGAAAGTTAAAAAGGAATTAATTTTATCACGGTCTGCAGGATGACAAAATAAAAGGGGCATTAGGACTCCAAGGCATCATGGAGTCTTTGAAGTGAGGCAACTGAGCCAATGTCACATGAACATGGTGACCAGTCACAGAGGCTGCAGAGGACCAGAGAAATCTGTTCTCACCATATGTCTCACTAAGTAAAGAAAGGGCAGTACTGGGTGTTAATTTCAATTTAAAGTTAACAACTCTCTTCTGTTCCTGAGTCGGCCACTTCTAAAAAAAAAGGATTTTAAAACTACACTGCCTATTTTTTAAAGGATCTCTTCTTGGGGCATATGGGTGGCTCAGTTAAGCCTTTGACTTCGGCTCAGGTCATGATCTCACGGTTCGTGGGTTCGAGCCCCGCAATGGGCTAACGTGCTGACAGCTCAGAGCCTGAAGCCTGCTTCAGATTCTATGTCTCCCTTGCTCTCTGCTCTTCCCCTACTTGCGCTCGGTCTCAAAACTAAACATTAAAAAAAAAAAAAAAAAAAAATTAAAGAATCTCTTCTCATCTCCCATAGGTCCTTATACTTATTTTCACTATTTGTAAAAATCTCCCAGAGTACCCATTATTCCCAATGCTTGAAAATAAAGGACAAAGATTAAATGACAGAAAAAGAAAGCCAAAGAAAGTTCAGTTATGATATTCATAGAGATAAGGTGGCCCTGTGGCATATGGATCTGTCCTAACAGATCCTTGCCAAAGGCAAATTTAAGCTTTCCAATCATTTGTGTGCCCCCAGAAGACTTCAAATGTTGTTTCTCTAATGTGAGCACTGAAATAAGGTCATTGAGTTTACATTTAATAACATCTTACATTTGTCAAGTGCTTTGTTTTTTAAGGTGTTCATTTCCAACTTGTCATTATAAATGTCACGTTTATTTTTTGACAAAAACCCTAGAAGCTTGGCTGGAAAATAAGCTCCTATTACATTCTACATATGAGAAACCTGAGGCCCAGAATAGGTATGAGGCCTAGAAAATAATACAGCAGAAGGGTGGCGGTTCTGTGACAAGACTCCATACACCGATCGCTAATGCTAGGCTCCCTCCACAACACCTCCCCCTCAGTGCTCTCCACAGGGGAAGAAAGTCCACCCTGGACTGGTCCATGCTGGAAAGGAGACCTACATAATCTTTAATAGCAGACAACTGTAGGCCATCACATTGTGAATTCCTGCACAGCAAACATGGGTCAGCAAATTGAGGCAGGCATATTTTTGTATTCTTTCTCATGGGTCATCTAATCCCCCCAAACTAAGACCAATCCTTGCCGGAGGCACCGAAGAATGTGGGTGTTTAACAGCCAGCTCACCAGCCTGACTTGGAGAAGTAGCCGGAAATATTCCCAGGGCTTTCAGGAAAAGCCTCTGATGAGGGCTTTAACAGACAAAGGAAAGAGGTGGGGGGTGAAGGGGGGGGCAATTACCAGGGAATTTAATTCCCTATAAACACCAATTTGGAGTAATTGACAAGAGGGTGAGGGGCGCCTTTCTTTCCTCCTTGGCAGGATTTCTTTACATCAGCTGGATAATTGCTTCCGTTCCACAATTGCCTAGACCTACAATTGGATAGGAGCAGGTTATCCACGTACAGACTACCAGAATTAGACTCAGAACGGAAACGCCAATGATGTAATTAAGTTTTTACAAATACTTTGCCATGGAACAGAAATGTTCATTACCTTGTGCTAAGTGTGTCTTCTCCGACCAAAGTGTAAAATGTTGAGGCAAAATACACCGTATCTTCTATCTGGTGTTGCAGTGTTAGGAGAAGCATATCAAGGAACTGTTGCCACAGAGGGCGGTCAGGTCCCCCCGCCCCCGCCTTTACTTCTTTCTTCTTTAAGAATCTGCTGAGTTATTTCAATAGCATATCAAGCTCCATTTTACACAGTCACACCTCTTTCCCCTACTGCAATCACAGGTAATGAGCTTCCAACATCAGACTGATTCTCAGCAGCCCAGCCTGCTTGCTGTCTGCAATTCCAGTCACACCACTGTATATCGGGAAGGCAAAGTAGACAAGAGACCAGGAAATAAAGGTGCACCACCTCCATTTCAAAAGGAGCCACACACAGATCACAAACTCCTCTAGCCCCCTAGTAATCAGTCAAGCATTCCACAAAATGCTTATGGTGCCACTGGACATATAGTTGTATGTGATATGGACCAGAGCCAGGAAGCTGCCCAACAAAGGAAACAAAGTCACTAGCCAATTATGTGCCAGGCACAATGCCAGAAGTTGCCGCTTCTTTCATCTCATCCAATTTTCCATAAACCACTGTGGACATCCCCCTTTTACAGATGAGGAAATGGAGGTCACAGTGCTGGCCAGGGTCATGACTTGAACATGAGTCAAACTCCAAGTCTGGTGCCATTTCTACTCATTACCTAAAGCAGGCCCCTCAAGGGTGAAGTGGTTCTTGTAGCCAAGTTATCAGTATTAAGAAAGAGGAGTTATCCTGAAGAAGGCTTTGATCAGGAAAGGAACTCTAGGTCATTGTCTGGCAGCCCAGGTGAACTTGGTCTTGAACTCCAACATACCATATCTAGATGAAGAGAGGAGCCCCCTTGAAAACTGAACAGCCACTTCATCCCACATTTTACATGCCAAATATACAACATACTGATTTCTTCAGACACTTAATTCCCTTTAATTTGGGTTTCATCAAATTTAGGTTTACCTTGACAAGATAATAGCTATGAAATTTTGAGATCTTAAACTAGGAGCTCTTCAAGTAGCTGACTCTCCAAATAAATACCCATCGGTGCAGGAACCTGAGAAGACAAGAACGAACACACATTTTGGTAACTCAGTAAACCTCAAATACCTATGTCTGCCTCAAGCGGGAAATCAGCTTCCCTAGTTTTTTTTTTGCCTATTTGATAGCCCATTGGAATTCTATCAGCCACTTTGCTCTGCTAGGCTTCTCCCATATGTTAGGTGTTTTCTCTTCATTGCAGGGATAGGATAGTTTTGCTGGTCTGCTAAATTCAAAGGCAGGAACAGCAGGAACAACAGGAACTGAAGAGTCACTTAAAGAAAGACAAGAGGAAAATGTGCCAGAAAGTAATACTGTTTATACTGTTTACTCCGTAAGTTTGCCAAAGATCTACAGGAAAACCCTGTTAAAATATACACTTTAAAAAGTCCCCAAAAGCTTTTGAAATAAGCATGTAATCCAGAAGGACATTTCAAAACAATCAAAATGGACCAGTATAAAAGTGCTGATAGTCCCCCATTACTTACGAATTACAGCCTAGAAAGTTATTTTTTAACTGGTTTGTTACACTTGGAAAGTAACGTTTTTCTATAGAAACAGGGTCATAATCAGTACTTTCTTTACTTTTTTTTTTTTAACTTTTTTTAACAGAAACTGAAAAAGAAATCAACTCTGAGGTATAATTTACTTAAAATATACTCACTTTGAATGTACAGTTAAGTGTGTTGTGACAACTGTATACACATGTAATCATTCCACATCAAGATCTAGAACCTTCCCACCAACCCCCCAAAATTCCCTTAATCCCCATGCCAAGACCCAAACAACTACCGATCTTCCTGTAAATACTAGTTCTGCCTGTTTCAAAACTTCAAATAAATGATTCCTACAGTGTGCAATCATTTATGTCACCCTTCTGACTCAGCATGATGTTTCTGCAATCCGTGCATGCTGTATATAGCCATAGTTGGGTCCTTTTTTGAGTGGCAGTCCACTTATAAATGATACAACTATTGGTTTAACCATTCCCTGGGTGATGGACACCTTGGTTGTTTTCCAGTGTCCATCTGGAACTGGTATAAACACTCACACACACGTATTCTTGTGAGTACATTTTAATTATCTTTGGTAACTGCTAAATGGTTGATAAAGCTTAAAAATGGACCCACAAAGGCCTTTTCAGTCTGCTGTGTGCCTGATACTATCACTGCTGAACTGGTCGAAAGGAGACCTGTGATGTAAGGAGGCCTGTGGTGTGTACAGGAGGAGAATTTTCTCTGCATTTTTCTACTGGCAAAACTAGAAACACTTCGCCAATTTCGAATTTTCTTTCGGACGAAGCCCCATTTACGCACCTCTCTCCTCACCCCCATAGGTGGCTAAGTGCTCACAGCCCTATCACCCCTACTCTAAATCCCCAATGAAGCCACAGAACCAGCCCATCTCTCTTCCAAAGTGTCATCAGTCTCCAAAATTACATTCTTCTCCTTTCCTTCCTCTCCCCCTACAAATCAAAACTTCTGTCCCTGTTTAATTGCTCATATTTAGGGATTAGGAAGACAATCCGATTAAATGGACCTTTGCATGAAACACCGGTAACCCCTTTAAATGAAGATGTTGAAACAAAAGTTAAAGAGATAGCCATCTTTATAATCCTACAAAACTCCTCTTATTCCAAATAAGGACAATGAAGTGAAATAATGAGAGGTCAGTATAGGAGGCAAGGCAGGGGAAGATTTATTCTTCCTTTTAGGATAGGAAGTTCACTGTGTTTATAAGCTACACCTGCCACATCGTATTCTGTGTCCTCCAAAGTTATTTGTTTTTCACAGTTTCTTTCCTTCTTCTACATTCTCTGCTCACAAATTCTCAAAAAGTCTCATGTTCTTTTTACATTAGAACCCACAGTCACGGCAGCATGGTGGTGGTGAGGAGGTCATTCGAAAGCGGGATAATGACATCTATACTAGAGTAAGATCTTTAGGGGTCTCACTCCCAGTTCAGTTAGACTGCACCCTACCAGGCACTTTGCTGAGGAAGCTCCCAGCTAGATCATTAACATCATATGCTTTCACAAGGCTGACAAAGAACATTTGCCATGGGCCTATTATAAAAGATCAGATTTCAGAAACTCAAGCATAAAAGCAATGCTGCTATCAAAATAAGTCTGTTAACAGATTTTGAACCTAAAACCATTATTAGCCAGCTCACACTAGGGTGTGAAAGACAAAATCAGTGCCACTGTGGTTTTTGTCTTTTTTTTTTTAATGTTTATTTTTGAGAAAGAGAGAGAGAGAGAGCAAGCACACACACACATGTGACTGGGGAAGGTGCAGAGAGAGGAAGAGAGAGATTCCCAAGCAGGCCCCACACTGCCAGTGCAGAGCCCCACGCAGGGCTCAAACCCACAAACCTTGAGATCGTGACCTGAGCCGAATCAAAAGACTCAGGTGTTTAACCTACTGAGCCACCCAGGCACCCCTGGTTTTTGTCTTCTATCTCATCTCTCATGAACTGACTTACCCAGACAGCTTAGGTATCATCCAGGCAATGGACAAAACAGTTCTGATTTATGCAACCATCTCCGAGTTCTAGTTCTAGTGGAACAAACACTTTCAAATGGATCAGAAGTGTTTCAATTAAACAATATAAAGTTAATGTACCATAAGAGCCCAATCTGCTTTACAGCTCATGAGTTCGAGCCCCACATCAGGCTCTGTGTTCACAGCATGGAGCCTGCTTGGGAGAGTCTCTGTCTCCCTCTCACTCTGCTCCTCCACCACATGCTTGCTTGCTCTCTCTCAAAAATAAACATAAAAAAAAAAAAAAAAAAAAAGTCCAATTGGCTTTGGTGGACTGGTCCTATGTCACGTTACAGACACAGCTCTTCTTCACAGTGGAAAAGAGAGCCAGTGTCCACATTTGGCTCCTTGAGATTTCTTATCCCCCTGCTACTTGCTCTGGAGCTTGAGACCAGTCCCAGCCAGCAGAGATTAGAAAAGCCACAAAACTCCTCTAATCACTTCTGAGT
Organism: Panthera tigris; assembly: GCF_018350195.1. Lineage (NCBI taxonomy): Eukaryota > Metazoa > Chordata > Mammalia > Carnivora > Felidae > Panthera > Panthera tigris. The sequence continues at coordinate 122,306,876 of NC_056663.1, read as the reverse complement.
CGTACAGACTCTAAGGCAACCCAAGCCTAATAGGCACTTGAGAAACAATTACTTTCTTGAATTTCTGGAATTACTTGGTCATTTTGAACTACCACTCTGATCACCTGCCATTTCCTCTTCCCTGTGTGATGCTAACTTAACCTTTGGAACTGTTGAAAATGGGGTGAGCCAGGATGAAAGAAAAAAAAAGAGAATATTAGGACCTTCAATCACCCAGCACTGCAGTGAGCTCTCAGTGCTCTAGATTTCAGTGGTGCTGTGGCACCAGGTAAACTCCTTATTGCCCACTCTAGGAAAGGAGACCAAAACTCCGTTCATACAATGGTGCTCCCCATCACCAATCACTCAAGCTTCATATAGGTTCTCTACTTGATACCAAACAAACAAAAAAAGGTTATTTTAGTCAATTCCTGGGCTTCCTGAAGACTTCTTTCCACAAAAATGAATGCTTTGTAATGCTAAGGAGATTCTCACACTGAAAACTGTTCTCACATCTCCTCATCAAAATGACAGCGTCACTGCATCTTTGACACCATGCCGTTCTGGAACTGAAGAACTGAGATGAATCAGCAAGGCATTGTCTTGTAAAATAGCTAACGTGACATGGGACATGTTAATAGGAATAAGACATGTAGGGACTATGAAGTCATCTCCTGCCATAATCTAAACAGTAGTGGGATTCATACTTGAACGCCAAATGCAGTCTGAAGTTCCAATTTTCAAGATAAGCGAACAAACTGGAACCAGCCCAGGAGGCTTATATTTGGAGAAAGTGGTGTTCCCAAATGTGTAAAAACGTTTTACAACTATCCTTGAAATCCACAAGAAGGGAAACGGAAAAGAGAGTATCTATTGAGCATATACTCTGTTCTTAGTACCACTCACCCTTGAACAATATGGGCCTGAACTGCACAGCTCCACATAGACACAGATTCTTTTTTCTCCATTAAATACAGTATTGTATTCTAAATGTATTTTCTCTTATGATTTTTTCAATAACATTTTTTTTCTAGCTCCCTTTACTGTAAGAATATAGGATATGGTACATATAACATACAACATATGTGTTACTTGACCACTTATGTCATCAATAAGGCTTCTGATCAACAGGAGGCTATCAGTAGTTAACTTTTGAGGGAGTCAAAAGTTATATGCAGATTTTTGACGGGGGGTCGGGGTGGGGGGAGAGGGGGTGGGTGGTCAACGGCCCTAACCCTTACACTGTTCAAGGGTCAACTGTATGCTTTATAGGACTCTTCATTTAATCTCTAACACAACCCTAAAAACCAGATTTCAAGCCTTTTGTAAAGGCTAAAAAGTATTAAGCAGCTTGTCCAGAAACACTCAGCTAGGATTCCTCAACCCTTCTCTCCCCCTGGACGTCACTCTTAAAAAACCCAGGTGCTACCAGGCTCTTCAAATTCAGCAGATCCAAAATTGGATTCACTTTCCACTTGCTCTACATTTTAAATATTTTACATATACATATGTAAAATATAAAATCTTTTAAATATTTTACATATACATACGTAAAATATAAAATCTTTTAAATATTTTACATATACATACGTAAAATATAAAATCTTTTAAATATCTCGATGAATAAGGGCAGTTCATAATGGTTTAACAGTCAGTAATAGATTATTTAGGCTTCTCTTTTTTTGTAGTTGCTAAAACAAAGAACTATTTCAGAAAGTCTGGTGGTCTAAGGTTTGAAAGAGTCAAACATTTTAATATAACCTTGAAGCAATAACTGGATTATCAGCATGTCAGGGAAGAAATATGCCAATTATCAAGCAACGACTTGGCTAAAGTTCAGTTGTGGGAGTGCTAATTAATTCAATGAAAAGAATGTTGCACTGCCCTTCCAGGACTGATCTGTGGACAATGCCACCGACCTACAACTATAGCAGGTGAGAAGAGCAGAAACATACTTCTGCCTCTCCTCCACCTCCCATTCATGGCAGCTGCTATGCACCGTGCCCCCCTGTGGGAAATCTCCGGAGTCTCTGACCCAAAAAATGCCCAGAGGACAACAAGCATACCATTTTTAAGCAAAATATTCTGCAGATATCGCAGTCCATCTATAATGCTAACTTAAAAGGGGCGCCTGGGTGGCTCAGTCAGTTGAGCGCGGACTTCGGCTCAGGTCACGATCTTGCGGTCCATGAGTTTGAGCCCCGCATTGGGCCCCTGTGCTGACAGCTCAGAGCCCGGAGCCTGTTTCAGATTCTCCCTCTCTCTGACCCTCCCCCGTTCATGCTCTGTCTCTGTCTCAAAAATAAATAAATGTTAAAAAAAATTTTTTTTAAATAAAAATTAAAAAATTAAAAATTAAAAAATTTTAAAAAAAAAAGGGGGCGCCTGAGTGGCTCAGTCGGTTAGGCGACCGACTTCGGCTCAGGTCACCATCTCGCGATCTGTGGGTTTGAGCCCCACGTTGGGCTCTGTGCTGACAGCTCGGAGCCTGGAGCCTCCTTCGGATTCTGTACCTCCCTCTCTCTCTGTCCCTCCCCTGCTCATGCTCTGTTTCCCTCTGTCTCTCAATAACAAATAAACGTTAAAAATTTTTTTTTAAATATAAAATAAAATGCCTTGTGTTTACACAGCCTTTAATTAGCCCAACCCCTGGTGGGAATGCACACTGGTGCAGCCACTCTGGAAAACAGTATGGAGGTTCCTCAAAAAATTAAAAATAGAGCTACTGTACGACCCAGCAATTGTACTATTAGGTATTTATCCAAGAGATACAGGTGTGCTGTTTCGAAGGGACACATGCACCCCCATGGTTATAGCAGCACTATCAACAATAGCCAAAATATGGAAAGAGCGTAAATGTCCATCAATAGACAAATGGATAAAGAAGATGTGGTGTGTGTGTGTATACACACACACACACACACACATACACACAATGGAGTATTACTCGGCAATCAAAAAGAATGAAATCTTGCCATTTGCAACTACGTGGATAGAACTAGATGGTATTATGCTAAGTGAAATTAGTCAGAGAAAGACAAATATCATGAGTTCACTCATGTGAGGACTTTAAGACACAGAACAGATGAACATAAGGGAAGGGAACCAAAATAATATAAAAACAGGGAGGGCAACAAAACATAAGAGACTCAAATATGGAGAACAAACAGAGGGTTACTGGAGGGGTTGTGGGGGGGTGGGATGGGCTAAAACAGGTAAGGGGCGATTCCTTACAGGTAAGGAATCTACCCCTGAAATCATTGTTGCACTGTATGCTAATTAACTTGGATGTAAATTAAAAAAGAAAAAAAAAATTAGCTCAGAGTCAAACTATCAATCCCTCAGCCTATTCCATCCCTGGGAAGAACCACAGGAAGAACCAATTTCTAAAGACTTATAAACAGTCTAAAACTAGAGATATACATGTGGCTGTTTAAAATTCGCCCATTTTGAGTTAATGTGTGTTTTTTGGTTCTGTATCTCAGCTGTCAATCCAGGATTGCTCCGGAAAACCACAAACCACTGTGAAATACGCTATCTCCCTGCAGCTCCTCTCTGCTGTGTGGACTTCATGGAATTGCCCTCATCAGAAGCAACTGCAACTCTAGCCCTGGAATCAGAGCATGTTCTGGTTACCTGACGTGCAGCTCATGCTGAAACCACCATTTGTCATCTCTGTCTACGGCATTTTTATGCATATAGCACATTTCTCCCAAAGGGCAGTTGAATGGCATCACTTTGTACCGCAGTCTCAACTGCTCTGGGCAGTCAGGACCATCCAGAATCATGCACATCACAGCAGCCTATATTTTACATCAGAGCATCCTAGATGTGCTCTCAGAATCAAAGGAGAATCTACTCAACTATTTTCATGTGATGCGGTAGCAAGAGGCCAAAGGAAGCTTGATTTTATTTTTGCAGATTACCCATACCCTTGAAATAGTCCTTGTTACATAAAGCAATTCATCGAGTCCAATTCTGGCTTTCCCCCATTCTGGAATATTCATGCTCAGATTTGTACTTGCAAAAGAAAACAGGACAGACCCAGAACACTTAGACCACAAAACCTTCCAAAGCAATATCAGACTCTCCTCACAAGCTACTCAAGGAAAAGTAAGGAAACATCTGTCTGCACCACATACTATTCCTAGATAAAACTATAAGGGAGATACAGTTTTTCTGAATTCTCTATATACCTATGCTAGGGTTTAAACCTTTTCCACTGCCCATCTTATTCTCTACCTTTCACTCCAGATCAAACACGATTATCAAGGAAATGTATTCTGAGGTATTTCTGTATTGGGATACGTTTTTAGTTTTAGACTACAACTTAGTGGCTATGATTAGCAATGGCTCAAGTGGGAAAGTTTACGCAACTATTGAACACATATGAACGAAAATGAGGAACTGAATAAAAAGTCTTTTCCATTCCCAAATTTTTATGACTATTTTTTAATGAAGAAGAACAGAAAATGAAAGCTTGATAAGGAAATGCAATTTGATTCTAAAGAGGCTCTACTGCGAGTCTCATTCCAAATTAAAAAATACATTTTCATCTTTATGAGGCATTAATGAAAGGTCCCGACGTGAACGTGCTTTTGCAAGAAGGTAAAAATACAAAACAAAACAATACACCAACTCTTCATAAAGTGGCAAGGTAGAAAACTGACCACAGCAAAGGGCCACTCCCTAAGGTGAGATATCCAACGGATATTCTGCTCAGGATCCTGAATGACCACAGAGGAAAATCATCACTCAGGCAGGGAGGTCGGCAAGGAAAACCCACTCTCACCCTGCTCACTGTCCCCGTTCTGGGTATAATCTTGCTTTATCGGTTGTTACAACTCCTGGCAGCTCAAACAATCCAGTTCTCAGGAGAATGGGGGAGAGAGCTCAGAGAACCACATGCTGCGATCTCAGTATCCCACACAAAGACTTTTTCTAAAAAACAACTGTAGAAAGCGGTCACAAAGAAAGCATTTCCATGTGGCTGGTAAAAGTGCAGAGGATGGCACATACATGAAGACTTGCTGTAAAAACCTTAGACATTAACCCCTCACCTACTGAAGTAATGTGCTTTCTTTAAAGAATTCTAAGAAAGAATTCTAATACTCACCCCATTTCTCCTTCTACCTTGGTTTCCAGGAAGCTCAGATTTAAATGTAGTGCTCATGGGCAAGAACTTTGCTAGCCTAGGTTATTTGGTATAATCATTCCCCCTCCTTCCTCCATGTGGTTTTGACCATCTATTTATGTTTTATCAGTCCTCTTTGTCTACATATACATTTTTGTTACAATCTTCCTTAAATACTTGTGCCTGTGATTGGAATACACAGTTAAGAAAAACATCGTAATGCCTTGAACAAAGCTTATATACACTGCACCTAGCATTTTATTTTTTGAAAAATCTGAAGAGAAAGTTGAACTTCGGAGCCTTATCCATAACATGCTAGACATAAGCTGCTGGAGTGTGAATGAATGGCCAAAAACATCGTTTCAACTCACAGGATTCTCTACTCCATTATGCAGATGTCCCTCCCCCATCACAGACAAACATACCTGTGATAGGAATTCTTTCAGTTGAATCCCTTCTGATTTTTAAAAGCTATGGAACTTCTCCCCTAGAAAAAATGGACACACACACACACACACACACACACACACACACACAAAACACACACAACATTGGACTTGTAACTTGAGGCATTCACAGACCCATCTGGGTTACTTCTTGCTACAGAGATGGTAGGGACAAGGGTAAGTCTCTACAGCAGGCATCTACCTGGAATCTCTCCTGTGACCAACCCACCCACCAGGGCAGCTCCACATGGAGCTACAAGCTCCTGACCTCCTTTCCCGGTCCCCAGTGAACCACCCACAGAGAGGGCCAGTCTTCTGTGACAGTGCAGATCCCAACACTGGGAAATGACAATAGGAAAACGAAGCCCAGGTCTCCTGACCCCAACCAAATCTCAGCATTTTCACCCTCCCCAGTATTAAGTGGCAGCATCCTTTCTCTCCAGGAGAAAAAAAAAAAAAAAAAAAAAATCTGTAACAATTTCCCACTGTTACAAAGGAAATAAATGCAGTGCCTTATTTTTACCCACAAAAAAAAAAAAAAAAAAAAAAATCACACAATACTTCCTTCAGTCTCTCCCCCCAATAGATCTGATTTGCCTTTGAAGATTTTTCTAACTCCAAACCCTCAGTACTCACCCTCAAAAAATACATGTTTCTTCTTTTCCCCCACCACTACCTTTAAATTCTTTTGTTGCTCCCCCAGACGAAATTGCAATTATTGATAAATGGTATTTATTTGTTTACTGAGCAAAGCAACCCTTATCACAGACCAAGGCTTACATCACTCCCTTGCGTAAGACTTAAATTTAGAGGGTTTTATGTAGCCAATTAGGATTAGACTAGGAGGTCACAATGACAATTGCCTAGAGAGTAGTAAAAGAAAGAAGAGAAAAGAAAAAAATAACCACCAACACTGGACAGCCCACCTGGATCTACTGGGATTTTCAATCATAATATTAAATCCAACTAAAAAATATTATGGGGGGGGGGGAGGGCAGGGAGAGAGAGAGAAGACTGCTGTGCAAGCTTTATCCATGACGAATTAACTTAAAATTGCTAAGGAGGAGATCTGAATATTGGATTTTTCAAAACTCCTTGTTAGTCCACTGTGGGGCCAGAGTGGAGGACCACCCAACCTAGTGCATTCTAAGGGAAGTAGGTGCAGCAGGGAGGGTCAGGGCAAAAGCAGAGTTGGTGGTGGCAGTGGAAGTTAAACCAGATGTGTCCCTTGTTGCTGGTCCTCCCAAATAGACATATTCATCCAGGGAGGTGTTTGTAGGGAATCCATTTTTTGAGCAACAGTGGTGACAGCCAGCAGCCCAAGCAGTATGGGGGACAGGAGTGGGGGAGTGAAGGAAGTTTCTCATGAACACAGCCCCCAAACCAGTCTCCATCCTCTTGGGCTCTGGGTACAGACCCAGAAAATCTATTCAGATTTTCTCCGGACTCATGGGTGTATTAAAGGACAAGCTTCTAGCAGCTTATTCATCATCACCACTTCTCAGTTCAGAGTATTCCTAATACCCCAAACTCCCTGGATGGGCAAGGCACAATTTGCCCCTATCTTAATGGGGCTGGAAGGTCCCCACTCCTGGGAAAGACCAAGGGAGACAGAGCTGAACCTGAGGGAGAGTGAACATGACAACCAGCTAGAGATGAAGGGTTCTGAGCAGAAGGGGAGCACACGATAAGTCACAGGCTAACTGATTTCTGTTGCTTCAGGAGCACCTTGCCCTCAAGTAACAAGCAAGAGGGCCCCACATCCAACACAAACAAGCTAATAGAATTTGCAATAATTAGCCCAGCTGCTGTATAAAAAACACCCCAAACCTACACAGCCCTCTCTTGCTTGAGCTCTACTCTACTCTGTCTGTAGACAGACTGTCTGCTGTCGCTTTTCACAGCAGAAATCTTTCTTCTAAAATCTGATGACAGGTAAACCAACATCGTTTTTGTTTTGGGTTCAAAATTAGCTACCAAAATGGACACTGATCAGGAGCTGGACTCACCTAGGAGGTCTTACAGGTACCAACCATAAACAGGACCACAAAGCACTCTGATAAAGAGCAAACAAAGTGGACCCAAGAAGCACAGTCAAGCATATGTTAAAAAAAAAACAAACAAACAAAAAAAACAGTCTGATTAACTAAGAGCTACAGTAGAAACATCATAAAATGTCCTGTGGTGGCCCTTCACTATCCATCTTTATTAACTAACCATTCATCTAGTGTCCCTCACACACCCTAATATTGCATCAAGAAGGAAGGATGACTAATGTGATAGACCATACCCTGGCATCTTCCCATTGCTCCTTTGCCCCAATACTTTTAACCAGCCATGCCACGCCCCCCGCCCCCCAAGGGAGACTATACTTCCCAGGCTCCCCTAAAGCTGGGTAAACTCCTATGACTATAACGGATATATGACTTTAAGGAATGTGTCAACTTCAGGGTCGCCTTCTTAAAGATATAGCCACTTGAACCACTGACTTGAGACATGGTAACAAACGAAGCCACCTGGTCAGGGGTGGAAGAAGGTAGCACTTCCCCCTCTTAGGCTTTACTACTCACCTCTGAATTATGATCTGAGGACCACTGTACTCAGGGGTGTTCTGGTCACAGGAGACTAATCCACATCCTGAGTAATTCCAGAAGGAAGCAGAGAACTCATTTTCTAGCCCTGACTCCAATACTGGTTTGAGGAAAGCCACTTAACCTCCCCCTTCCACAGTTTCCTTCTTTATAAATTGCAGTTAAAAGTACCAATAACAAGAATCAAATGTACTATCAAAGTACAAATGCTTTGGAAAGTTCTGTGATATAACTACAATGCACACACTTGTGGAAGGTACTGCCCAGAATGAAACCTGGTTCCAGTTATACCCAAATACTACTACTTTTGACAAGCTAAAATGTCAGTTCACCATGGCGATAAAACGTTAACTCTTTTAAATATATCAAATACTTACAAATAGGATTTGTACACACAGACATTAAGATGTCCATTAAAACTAGGAACCAGGATAAACTTAGCCAGACTCACCAAAAAAAAAAGGATTCCAATAAAATCATAAATAAAAGAGGAGAAATAACAACCAACACAACAGAAATACAAAGAGTTATAAGAGGAGGTTATGAAAATTTATATGCCAACAAATTGGACAGAAGAAATGGATAAATTCTTAGAAACATCATCTCCCAAAACTGAATCAAGAAGAAATAGAAAATCTGAGCGAATGGATAACCTGCCAAGAAAGTGAATCAGTAAACAAAACAGACAAAAGTCCAGGGTCCAGACGGCTTCACAGATGAACTCTACTGAACATTTAAAGAAGACTTAATACCTATTCTTCTCAAAGTATTCCAAAATATAGAAGGAAGACTTCCAAATTCATTCTAGGAGGTCAGCATTACCCTGATACTAAAACCAGACAAAGACACTACAAAAAAAAGTGAACTACAGGACAGCATTCTGATGAACATAGACACAAAAATCCTCAACAAAACATTAGCAAACTGGACATATTAAAAAAGTGGCGTTTATTCCTGGGATGATGCAAGGGTGATTTAACACTCACAAATCAATGTGACACGTGACATCAACAGAAATGATAAAAACCATATGATCATCTCAATAGATGCAGAAAAAGCAATTTGACAAAGTACAGCATCCATTCATGATAAAAATCCTCAAAGTAGGGTTAGAGGGAACATACTTCAACATAATCAAAGCCATATATGAAAAACCCACAGCTAACATCATGCTCAATGATGAAAATAGTATAATACTAGCACAAAAACAGACACATAGATCAACGGACCAGAATAGAGAACCCAGAAAAATCCGCAATTATATGATCAATCTTCAACAAGGGAAGACTAGACAATAAGGAAAAGACAGTCCTTCAACAAATAGTGTTGGGAAAATTGGACAGTCACACGCAAAAGAATGAAACCAGACTTCCTTTCACCATAAACAAAAATAATTCAAAATGGATTAAAGACCTAAATGTGAGACCTGAAACCATAAAAATCCTAGAAGAAAGCACATGCAGTTATTTCTCTGATATTGGCCATAACAACTTTTTTTCTAGAAAGGTCTCATAAGGGAAACATGCAAAAACTATTGGGACTACATCAAAATAAAAAGCTTCTGGGGGCGCCTGGGTGGCTCAGTCGGTTGGGCGGCCGACTTCGGCTCAGGTCATGATCTCGCAGTCTGTGAGTTCGAGCCCCACGTCGGGCTCTGTGCTGACTGCTCAGAGCCTGGAGCCTGTTTCAGATTCTGTGTCTCCCTCTCTCTGACTCTCCCCCGTTCATGCTCTGTCTCTCTCTGTCTCAAAAATAAATAAATGTTAAAAAAAAAAAAAAAAGCTTCTGCACAGCAAAGGAAACCATCAGCAACAAAAAAAGAGGCCATAGTGAATGCAAGAAGATATTTGCAAATGATAAATCCAATAAAGGGTTAAAGCCAAGATACATATATAACATATAATTCAACATCCAAAATCCAAATAATCCAATTAAAAATGGACGGAAGACATAAAACAGACATTTCTCTAAAGAAGACATACAGATGGCCAACATACACATGAAAAGATGCTCAACATCAATCATCAGGGAAATGCAAAATCAAAACCACAATAAGTTATCGCCTCACACCTGCCAGAATGGCAAAAATCAAAAACATAAGAAACAAATGTTGGCAAGGATGTCGGGGGGACAAAAGAGACCTTCATGCACTGATCGTGGAAATGCAAACTGGTACGGCCGCTTTGGAAAACAGTATGGAGATTCCTCAAAAAACTAAAACTAGAATTATCATATGATCCAGTAATTCTACTACTATTTACCCAAAGAATATGAAAACACTAATTTGAAAAGATACATGTATGCTTATGTTTATTGCAGAATTTACAATAGCCAAGATATGGAAGCAACTGAAGTGTCCACTGATAGATGAAGAGATTAAAAAAAAAAAAAAAGGTGAGATTATACACACACACACACACACACACACACACACACACACACACCATAGAATATTACTCAGCCATCAAAAAGCAGGAGATCTTGCATTTGCAACAATGTGGATGGATCTAGAGAGTATAATGCTAAGTGAAATAAGTCAGTAAGACCAACACCATATGATCTCACTCATATACGGAATTTAAGAAACAAAAACAAATGAACAAAGGAGAAGAAAGAAAGAAAAAAAAAAAAAAAAAAGACCAACCAAGAAACAGACTCTTAACTATAGAGAACAAACTGATGGTTACCAGAGGGGAGGTAGGTGGGGGCATAGGTGAAATAGGAGAAGATTAAGAACATACTCACTGTGGTCAGCACTAATATATGGAATTGTTGAATTATTATATTATATACCTGAAATTAACATAACACTGTATGTCAACTACACTGCAATTAAGATTTTTTAGATAATAAAATAAAACCAGTAACCATGAGAGACAGGGAGGTGGCTCCATGTGGTGTGAACACTAAATGTGGTTCTAATCACATCTCACCAGGTAAGAACACGGTGTCCTAAGCAGGGAGGCAGAATCCAGACCTCACTGAGGTTTCTCTCTGGCATGGCCATTGACAGCCCTTAGGGCACCTTATTTTAGAAATGGGTAAGCTTGCTAAGTTGCTTTATGAGAAATACAAAAAGACCCCTTCCACCAGGCTGACCCATCTCTATGGCCTGGGAGGTTGGAGAGCAAGCTACATTTCAGTGAATTCAGCCTTCTCTTGCCCCTCAGCTAGGGGCCCCTGTACCAAAAAAACATGTTCCAACTGCACACAGGGCTCTGTCCCAAAGTTAAAGTGTAGTAACGCATTATCATCAATAACGTAATTGTACCTCATTATTCCTGGGCTTCCTAATTCTGGAGAGAAACCACTACCTGTCAAAAATGCACCAGGATCCCTTCATTGGAAATTGAGGTATATTGCATTCCAAAGAACAGTTAAGTGAATTCTCTATCCCATCTCCCTACTATGCACTCAAAAAAAGAAAAAACGGAAACAAAACACTAAGGAAACACAAGCAGCAAACATCACAGAGACAGGTTGGAAGGGAAGGCTTAAAGCCCAGTGCTGCAAGCAGGGGACAGTGAGCACTGAATGAAAAGGCTAGAAGACAATGGCTAAGCATCAAGGGATTTACAAGAACAATGATACATCCTTCAATTATATTCTTTTGCTTAATCTTTTAGTTTTTGTAATGTTCAAGTGAAATCCATTTACAATTTCCAGAACAAAGCCAACAGTACCCTCAAATTTGCTTAGCAGACCTAGACAGTAACAATGTTGTAACTGGCAAGGACCCTTTTGCCTTTAAAGGAACATTTAAATGTGTGTTAACATAATGTTAACTACACTTCCTGAGGTGATGATTTCACAACATATACATGTATCAAATCATGCAGTATACCTGAAACTAGTATGTTGTATGTCAATTATATCTCAATTAAAAAGTCAGCATGAGAGATCCTTGTGGTAATGAAACTGTTCTATACCTTGACTATTGTGGTAGATAACATGAACGCACACATGATAAAAAATTCATAAAACTACATATACCCCGCCCCCCAAATACACAAAATACTGGTGATATCTGAATAAGCTTGGTGGATTGTATCAATGTGAGTTTCTTGGTTGTGATGTTATCATTTTGCAAGATGTTACCACTGGAAGAAGGCAGGTGAAGGATACATGAGATCGCTCTATTATTTCTTACAACTGCAAGTGAATCTACAACTATCTCAAAATAAAAGTTCAATTAAAATAGCAATGATAATGATAATGATAAAGGGCAACATAGGCAGGCCACCTTGTAGGCACAATACTAAGGGAATGTATGACAGACCCAGCATGACCTCCGTCATCTCTCCAGGAGCACACTCCTCTCTCATTCCCTCCTCCCCAGCCAGCCTTTCCCCACTTCAGGGTCTTCCAACGTGTTGCCCCCCCTGCCTGAAATACTGCAGCTCTTCTCACCTTTTGGCTGGCCTTCCCCATGCCTCAGGTTCCAGCTACAGCATCCTTTCCCCAGAGAGACTTTCCCCCCAACCTACGCAGTGCTCTTCCTGGGATTCCTCTTCAAATGCTGGGTTTTGTTTCTCTCGCGACAGCACTTACCAAAATGTATACATTTCTTTTTCCTGCAGTATTTATGTACTTATTCCCTGGCTCCCTTATAGAGGTCAATGCCAAGATGTCAAGAATCATTTCTGTTTTGTTCACCATTTTATACCCAGCCCAGTGACAGTCACCAAGCTCGGTGTGCATCTACTGAAGGAACTTGGGAGGACGGAAGAGACACCACAGTCAAAAGGACAGTGACGGGCCCTGTGCTGGAGACCAAGTCAAACAGCTCTGGGCTGAGCCCAGCATCTGCACTTTCTAAGTTCCACAGCTGATTGAGATGCACAATGCCCTATCGAGAGGGGTACTAACCTAACATTTGCCTGGCAAAAATAACATACTCAAATACCCAATCACTCTATACAAAAGTAGTCTGAAGAAAAACGTACAATAGTGCCCCAATTTCTGATAAGCAATCTGTCCGCAAAGTAGGAGGCTTACAAATGGTGGCTATGCTCTACTCTCTCATCGTATTTCCAGATATTCTGACCATACCGTAAATGATTGTAATAAAACCTACCCAGGATATTAGAGTTTCAACAAGCACACGGAAAAGCGATATTGTGAGTGAACAAGAATCCATATACACTAAGCTAGTTTAACAGCTGCAACCATCTTACCCATAAGCCTGTGTTCTCTGATAATGCAAATGTGGTCTTTGCAAAACACCAAGGCCCAAAATCCCTTCCTTCATAATACAACAGAGTCCCAGCCTGCTTACTTCAGTGTCTGTTAACACACCAGTCTTTCCCCATACAATTTTCTAGTCCCTGTTGTAGACATCAAAGCTTTGGCCAAACAACAACAAACATGGTGACTGATATAACCCAGTCCTGCCTAAGATCTCTCCTGGTGGTGGTTACAGCAGAAATTATTACAGGTAGATAATGAGAAATGCGGGGAGGGGTCAGGTGGGAGAGGCAGTCTATGAGTTTAAAACGCATGGTCATTGTCACTGCTAAATGCCAGTTTTTCATCTCAAAGATCCCCCCCAACAATGCTAACACTCAAGCTGCATTTTCTCATTGCTTTCCAATGTTATCCCTCCCTAGGCACAACCAATTATCACTTCCAGCCTTCACCTAGCTAACTAAACAGCCCCTTGCATGTCTTTATCCTTTCATTTCTGGAACTGTTCTGCTCACAGAGCTATTCACTCTGAAATTTTACCAAAACAACTGCCAACTGCCTAAACAATTATTTCATTTTTAAGAAAGTATTTCAGCAGTGGCTGGATATCTCAAAGCACAAATGAGTTCTCCAGTGTTTGGTTTTCAAAAGTCACTTGGTATCATTCATCTGTAGCTTACAAGAGTACATGCAGAGAAAGGAGCTGAGCTGCCTAAAACTTGAGGGAGGGATCTCAAGACTAACTCAGAGTTCTGCTTAGGGCCCTACTCTAGTCCTACAAGCCAGATTCCCATCTTCAATTCAGCCACAGACCTGCCACACCCACCGTACTTTCTAAGGAAAAGGCCCTAGGCTGCTCCCAGTACCATGGGGACAAAGTTTTCCAGCTCAAGTGATGGCCCCACTCCCAGCTGTTTGGACTCGAAGTGAGCCCATGACCCAATGCAAAGATGGTTCAGCGGGACCTTGCAGAGGTCAAGAAAGGCTTGAGCCACTCTCGATTTTAATACTCTCAGTTATGTTAATAAAGAATTGACAAGATATTTTAATACCTACATTGAACAAATTAACATTTCTAACACCCAAACACTTATGACTAATTATGCTCTTCATAAGACAGTTACAAGATTTATAAAACATATTAATTCATAGTGCACTACAGGCAGAATATCCGTTAATGAGAAACAAATTTAGATTTGGATGATGAATGCCGTCTTCTTTCAATCCTGCCAGTTTGTCTCTGTGACTGAGTATAGAGGCTCGTGTGGAGAGAACACTAACAGAATCAATTTGAGGCCCTTCGAGCACGTGAGGCCCATGCTACATGGCCTTGCAGTCAAGCCCTTCTACCCTCCTCCCTGACATCACACACACTATGCCCTTCTGGTCAACATCACAGGATAAAGAATTTAATTAAAAGTTCTACTTAACAAAGATGATGGTAATTAGCTAGACCCATGAAAAGTCATCCTAGCTGGTTTAAAGAAAGAGGCAGTAGTCACAAACTCCCGCTGGTGACACCCCTGATCTAGATCTTGGATCCAGAGCAACCTGTCAACATATGACCTGTGAGGCCTGGCCCCTCACAGGAACACTGTTTCCATCTTTGGATATTCCTGAGATTCTCATCCCTCTCGTTACATATAATCTGAACCATAACCCCCTGCTACAGAGTTGTTGTGCTGTGGGACCAGGAGAGCCTAGTGCCACACTTGCCTGAAAATTGCTGAGAGGCCACCCCTGTGCAAAATTTACCCAAGCCTGAAAACCTCAGGGGGTTAAACAGAATACAGTACTTTTCCACTGCACTTAGCAAATCACTCCCACCTTTATGGTTTCACGGCCCTTCCTTTCTGTTTTGTGCTCAATCCCTCAGCTTCTCTCTTCACTGAGAGAGTACAGCATTCAATTCAGTATTTCCAGATACTCAGATGCAGAAATTTCTCAACAGTGCTTTTAGGGAAAAGAAAAACACTACATTAAATATACACGTTGATTCTTTGATCCACTGGAATTCCAACATGTTTTTAAAAGTCAATGTCATAGAGTGAACAAAATAAGGTAAATGTGTCTATTTCAATTAGGAAGAAGCGATGGAATTAAGGCAGAAATGGCCAAATCTGGCCAGCAGCACAGTCCTGGGAAACATACAGGGCATTTGGCAGCTACAGCTAGGCAAGAACTAGGACAATAAGAACCAAAAGGAAGCAAGACAAAGATGCTGCAACTCACCTCAGACAATGCACACACAATGTCTAGAGAAGGTTTCCAATTTCCCAGAGCTCTGCACTAGAACCTCATCCAAACACTGGGTAGATTTGCAATGCCGTTCCGGTTGCACTTTTCTGTCACAAGGTTTCTTAGTTCCATATTAACCCACCCCACTCAGCTCTTGCTTCTTTTGCATTCCATCAAATCTGCATCAATCCTCAGAATTGTACCCCTGCTTCCCTCTTAAAAATTAGAGCCCTCAGAGAAAAAGGAATCATTGGGGAGGACATAAGAAGTGACCTCTCATGAAGGACACTTCCAGGACCTGAGCCCAATTCCTGAGAAACAACCCATGTTTACACAGACCATTCTGAAGAGGAAGCCCAAAGCTCTTGGAGTCTGTTCTACCTTGAAATAATTCTTCCGAATATGGGTCACTTAGCATTTAAGAACCTAACAGGTCAGAGGAGAGGCAATGTGAGGTCTTTACCTCTGGTAACTCTGACAAGTGCTAATAAAGAAACCAGCTAGATCTGATGCCCAAAGGACAGTAGGGACATCACAAAGAACAAAGCACAGTCTCAGCCCTCCCAGGGTCTAGCTGCACAGTCTCAGACAAGTGGTGAAACCTTTCTCAGGTCTCAGTCTCCTCCTCTCAACCTGAAGGGGTTGACCAGATGGCCTCCACTGCCACTGCAAGAATATGCTTCTATAATTGTATGTCATGTGTCCTGTAAGTTACCTCCCTAACAGCAGTTGCAACCAGTACTGTCCCAACAACAAATGAGAGGAGATCCTTTCCAGGCTTCAGAGAAAGATAAAATAAAATAATGATAAAATAAAATAATGATCCATAAAATAATGATCCATAAAATAATGATCCATAAAATAATGATACATACTTTGATTTCCAAATTCTTAAAAGCTAGATATGGACAAACACCACCCAAATCTTTAAAAAAGAAAAGCAAAAGAAAGGGTTTGTGCTTCACTTTAAGAAGTAAATTTGTGGAGCCCATTATTCAAAGAAGCAAACACCAAAATATATGAAGATACATATTGTAATAGCAATGTAACAGAACAGATGGTAGCTACATTTGTGGTGAACTCAGCATAATGCATAAACTTGTCAAGTCACTAAGTTGTATGCCCATAACTAATGTAACATCCTGTGTCAAGTAGATGCGAATAAATATATATACGTATGAAGATACATATGATGATTTAATCAGTGTTGGGCATTAAAGATCTTATACTTCTATCATCATCTGGTCTGGCCTCTTCATAGAGAAGAAAAATTAGGCACAGAGAAATTAGGTAATTTGCTCAAGGACTCCCAGCTAAGAAGAGGCAGGCCAAACAGTAGCACCCAGCCAAGAATGATTTAATTAGTCCGAAAAGGTATCAGAATAGGTTAGCAAATTCTGGGTTAAGCGCCTAGTCTTTGGAAGCTACAGTCAAAGAGGACAGCCAAGCCCTCCCACACAGCATTGCTCACGGCTCTCATACACAGGCCGGAGCACCAGGCTGACCAGTGCAGGACGCATAGATCTTTGGCTCCCACATTCACACATTTCCATCCAGGACAAAGACGGCAGAAGCCCCACAAGGCAAAGAGCAGCTGACACCCCTCCCAAAACAGGCCAGTGGCTCCTAAGTGCTTAGGACCTCAGATTCCAGGCCAGGTTTCCCAGTTCACTGTTGTTTTTGTGCCACACACAGCCACCTCACCACACCACGGGAAGCTAATGCCACCAGGGCCAGCCCACCAGCAGCAGCTGCCCCAAAGATATCACCCCAGGACCTCACTTCCTGCTCTGGCAATCAAGCCCTCCTCCGTGCCAGTTCAAGGTCTGGCCCATCGTTTTTCAAAGCGTAGAGCTGGACAGGCCCCAGATATCCAAGAAACCATCTGTTACCCAACTCTCCTTCCTCCAAATTCACTTCACAACAGACCACAGATCTACCACCATCCCTGGTTACACAAGTAGGAACTATCAAGAACCTTCTGAACTGAGGCCCCCTTGGAGAGCTCCTCCCATGATGACCCTTGTCCAGAAAGGGAGGAATCACCAGTGTTAAACCAGACATCCTGAAATCAACGCATCTATTCTGACAGCATTAATTATGGTGAATGTCAGAAAAAGGCAGAAAAATACATTCAACTTTCTAAAGTCCTAGAATTTTAAGCCATTTCTCCCTTTCAATTTCTATTTATTCTTGAATAGACACTTTTCAAAGCAAAAGTCATGAGTATTAAAGACAAGGTTGCAGGGGTGGTGAGGGGGGGTGCTCCTGGGTGGCTCAGTCAGTTGAGCATCTGAGTTCACCTCAGGTCATGATCCCACAGTTCGTGAGTTCGAGCCCCACATTGGGCTCTGTGCTGACAGCTTGGAGCCTGATGCCTGCTTCTGATTCTGTGTGTGTGTCTCTCTCTCTGCCCTTCCCCTGCTCATGCTCGCACTCTCTCTTTCAAAAAATAAACATTTAAAAAAAAGTATTAAAGACAAGGTGGGAACAATCGCACTAATAACCTACAAATATCCCAAACTTAGAACAGTATAACCTTACTTTCCAATTAAGAGCAAAATCAGAATAAGATTGAGCACTCTTTGAAAGCCATTCCAATATTACTAAATTTAAATTCCAAGTAAACCCCAAGCAGTTACATTTGCATAATAATAGTCATAATAGCTAACATTGATTGAGCATTCACTATGTGCCAGACTGTATAAGGATCCTCATACATAGGATCTCACTAAGTTCTTCTAACAGCTCTATTATGATCTCCCCCTTAAGTGAAGGGGGCATATGGAAGGTAACTAACTTGCCTAAGATCATAGCAATAAGAAGTGGCAGGGTTAATGTTCAAAACGTAGGTCCACAGGACTCCAAAGCCAGTGTCTTTAACATTACCCCACACTGTGCTGGGGTCTTTGGTGTGTAGAAGCAAAAACTAAAACTGCATTTTAATTTACTGAACCGCATCCCTCTGCATTTTAAGAGGTTCTGTGTAAATGACTGCCCTGAAAATTTGCCGGCAAGGAAGGGAAACTGGCACTCGGCTGCCAAGCCTGTAGCACAAATGTCAAGCGGTATGCAGGAGCCGGAGGAGCAAGCGAACCGTGTACCTGGCAAGGTTACGTGTGTGTGTGTCTCAGACTTGAAATTTTTCAAAGAAGTGAGGAGCCGAGGAGATGGGAAGGAGAATCTCATTCTCAATTCTGCAGAGCGTGTTAAATAAATATGATCAGCCCCACACAGCTCTGATAAAGTCAGTCTGTTAAAAATAAGCTATAGCCCTTACTACCTTCCTTTCCTCACCCAACAGGCACAGCAATCCATGAGCAGCAATCCATGAGCACACACACATACCTTATTAGTACTAGCCTATTTAAACTCTAAATTTTTAATTCTGTTTATTCTCTTGTGGGGAATTCATTCAGCAAACATTTGGCTTCACTTATACTTGTGTTGCTATGTTTTATTGCTGGGATCCAGAGGATGTGTTCTTGGGTAGTGATCTCAGGGGTCTCCTGCAGTATCAATAGTCACCAGGCAGCCAGATTTATGGCTGGACAATGGAGATCAGGAGGATTAAAAATACAGGCACGGGCCCCTGGGCGTATTTACTAGTGGTCACGCTTGGATTCGTTGCACAAGCTCGTGAGGTTTGGGATAGAACGGAATACCTTCCCTTGCTGTGCCTTTTCGAATTCTTCAGTCAACTTCCATTTCATAGTCTTACCAAGCACCCGTTATGTGCCAGCCACTGTGTTAGATGCTGGGAATGCTATGGTGAGCAAAGTAAGTTTATCACCTAGTTGGAAAGACAAATTAATCCAATGATGACACAAAGGAGTGATTTACAGGGGAACACTCTGAGTGAACACAGATGGAGAAGTACTGTGGCAGTTTTTAACCACAGTCGCAAATTCTGATATTCCTCCATTGAGAGGGGAGGTCTAGATCTCCCCTTGTGAATCTGGGGGGGGTTGCCTGGACAGCTTCCACCACTAGAGAGTGGGGTGGAAATGATGCTATGGATTGCCAAAGCTAGGTCCTAAGAGGTCGTGCAGCTTCTTGCTTTTTTTTTTTTTTTTTTTGCGCTGGAATACCCACTCATGGAGCCCTGAACCATCCTGTAACAAGTCTAACTATCTTGAGGCTGTCCCGCTGTGATGAAGTCTAAGCCACATCAAGGAACCATAGATAAGAGTGCTGGTCAGACCAGTCTTTGGGTCATCCCAGGCCTGGCACCAGACACAGGCTCCCAGAAGAGTCCAGCCCCAAGCTGTTGAGCTCTAACCTGTCTGCCAACCTCAGACATCACAGAGGAGATAGACCACTCATCTACAGTGTATCTGAATTCCTGACATACCTGGAGTCCTGACAGACTCCAAGAGCAGAACAGAACAGTGGTTGTTTAACACCAGAAGTTTCCAAGTGCTTGGTTGCACAGCGGTAGATAACCAAATGAAGGGTAGCATATGTAATAGAAGAGGCTGCCTTATCCTGGAAGCCCTACGTGAAAATATCCCTGGAGCTGCAGTTGGAAAGGTGGAAAGGCTTCAACAAATGGAAGGAAGGGGATGGCAAAAACAGGAATAAAAGCAGCTCGTAAGCACAGGTCCTGCAGTTAAAGGGAGAAAGCCAGCAGGCCAGAACACGGACTAAGAGAAAATGAAAGGGCTGAGGGGATAGGCAGGGGCCAGCCTAGGTTCAGGGCTTTGGTCTCTTACTTGACAGCAATCAGAAGTTCCCTAACAGTTGTTTTTTGGTTTGGGGTTTTCTCTAATTGAGGTAAGATTCACATAACGTAGTTCCTGTTATGGGTTGAATTAGGTGTCTGAAAAATGCATATGAAGTCAAAACCAGTACCTCAAAACGTGACCTTATTTGGAAATAGGGTTGTAACAGATGTAATTAGTTATGATAATTAAGCTGGGCCCTAACCCAATAGGGCTGCATCCTTATGAAATGGGGAAATATGGACACGGACATGCACATAGCAAGAATGTCACGTGAAGACAAAGGCAGGGCTGGAGTGAAGGGTCTATGAGCCAAGGAACATCCAAGATTGCCAGCAAGCCATCGGAAGCTACAAGAGAATCCTCGAACAGATTCTCCCTCCACACCCTCAGAGGGAGCCAACTTTGCCAACACCTTGATCTCAGACCGGTAGCCTCCAGAGCCATGAGACAAGACATTTCTCCATTTTACAGCACTGAGTCTGTGGTACTTTGTTACAGCAGCCCTAAAGAACTAATACAGGCATCATTTTCACCTGTGCAATTCAGTGATTTTTAGCATCTTCAAAATATAGTGCAATAATCACCACTATCTAAGTCTAAAACATTTTCATATCCCCAAAGGCAATCCTGTTTGCTTCTTCCCCAGCCCTGCCAACTATTAGTCTGCTGTTTTTATGAATTTGCCTTTTCTGGACATCATATAAATGGACTCACACAATATGTGGCCTTTTGGGTCTTACTTCTTTTACTTTACATAATGTTTTCAAGGTTCATCCATGTGATGTATCAGCACTTCATTCCTCTATATAACAGCCAAATAACAGTCCAGTGTATGTATAGATCATCTTATTTACCCATTCATCAGTTGATGGACATTTGTTTTGACTTTTTGGCTATTATGAACAACACTGCTATTGAACATTCCTGGACACCTTTTATATGGACATCTGTTTGCTATTCTCTTGGGCAAATACCTAGGAGTGGAATTGCTGGGTCATACGGTAACTCTGTTTAACTTTTTGAAGAGCTGCCAAAGTGTTTTCCACCGGGGCTGTACTATTTCCACTCCCATCAGCAATGTCTGAGGGCTCCCTGGGAAGTTGTAAGCAGATGGGGTAAACCTCAAGATTGTGCTTTGAAAATAAGAAGAACCAGTTTTTGTGAAAGAACATGAATTAGTTCTGGACTGATGGGTGTGACCTGCCCTTTAAAACATTCAAGTGGAAACGTCAGGTGAGAAAGGCTTGGAAAAGAAGCCAGTCGGCTCTGGAGTTAAAACTGGAGACTCCACAGCCATAGCTACGGAGTGAGGGCACCTGGGTGGCTCAGTCAGTTAAGCATCTGACTCAATGTTGGCTGAGGTCATGATCTCACACTTCATGGGATGGAGCCCTGTGTCAGGTTCTGCACTGACAGTACAGAGTCTGCTTGGGATTCCCCCTTTTCCTCTCTCTCTCTCTCTCTCTGCCCACCCCCCCCCCCCGCCCCTGCTGGCTCCATTGCTTTTGTGCTCATGTTCTTCTCACTCAAATAAACTTACAAATAAACTAACATAGGGGTGCCTGGGCAGCCCAGTGGGTTAAGCATCCAACTTTGGCTAAGGTCATGATCTCCCAGTTTGCGAGTTGAAGCCCCACGTCAGGCTCTTATGCAGATAGCTCAGAGCCTGGAGCCTGTTTGGGATCCTATGTCTCCCTCTCTTTCTCTGCCTCTCCCCCTACTCATGCTTGCTCTGTCTCCTTCAAAAATAAATATTTTAACAAATTTTTTTGATAAATTAAAATAAAATGCTTAAGAGAAAATACAGAGTGTAGAACATGAGAAGCTTGGCCAGAACCTTTCAGGAGCTCCAAAAAATGAATAGTGGGGTAGAGGAAAAGGAATCTGCACAAAGGAGCATCTTATAAGTAGAATGTAACAACATAATCAAACTGGTGGAATAAGAAAGAGGAAGGTGACAGAGCAGGACAAGAGATTCACCAATAAGAACAAATCTGAAAAGGGTCTCACTTCTAACACTTTAACAAAGAAGATAAGCATCATTTTACTTCTTTCTACACTTTTTTTTTTTTTTTTTTTTTGCAGGGTGGGGCAAGGAAGGAGTCATGGTGGTAGAGAGCAATACTTTTAGGTTCCTCGGTCTTCTATGTAAGAAGTTAAACTACTTGACCTTTTATCAGAACTGGTGAATAAATGCTTTTCAGTCTGAACATCCAGCCACCTAACTTAAAATAGACCTCATGAGGGAGCTGTGTGGAAAGAATCTGGTTATGTACTTAACAGGGTCCTATTGTCTCATCAAAGCGTCTGAAAGCCGGGGAAGACAGTTGGACACCGCTTCAAAGTAACACGAAGAAATCAACAGTGATTACAAGCGAGAGAATAATCATTCCTCTATACACCCTCACCGCCAAGTAGATACTTAATTACAGAGGCAAATCAAAAGAGGAGAATCCTAAGAATAAACCTATAATAATATGTTCTGTCCCATTTCAAAATTACGGTTTAGATTATTTCACTTCACAAAAGCCATACATAGTTCCAGAGATTATAAAACTCTTTACATATCAATCAAGAGTGTAACTAATCCTTTCAGGCCTACATAGCAAGGAATTGAATTTTAACTTTGTAATTATGGGAGCAAAAGTCTCAGGGTTAAATAAACATTGCCTTTAGCCGAGCAGAAGCCAGTCTGGTTCAGGCCAAGCCCCTCCTTGGATATAGAGTTATGCCCTTGGTTACCTACTCCTTGAGTGACCCACAATTTTCATACAAAAATCAGGAAATGTCAAATTGCATCACGCTGAATTACTTTATTTGAATATAACATACACACAATTGCATATTCACATCCTTTGAATGATATAATTTTGTCAATTGACAGAAGAGGTGTCCTCCACAAGTCTGGAAATAAGAGCTTTAAGGCAAGTCTATGTCAGGCAGAAATCCAATTGACAGTAAGACCCGAAAAAATATCTTCTTTTGCTTTTTATGAAAACTATGAAATTGGTTCCAGTTATATTACCACATTCAACCATATTGGAAAAAGTAATAAAATCATTGTGAGTATTAGCTACAGTCAGGCATACATGCTGGTGTTTGTGCCTGGTATTTAACTTATGCTATTTCAAAAGCATTATTATCCCTGTTTTATAGACAAAGGTCCTGAGGTACAGAAGCTCCAAATCTTACCCTCTGGTGAAATAGAACTGAAACACAAACTTTTTTTTTTTTCTTTAAACTGCGATCCTAGGACTGCCTCTACTATACGGTCTTCACAGACTTGTGGGAATTTTTAGAACGTTAGTGCTAAGTACAGATGGAACTGCTGCATAAACGATGAGAAAATAAAATCAAAAATGAAAGATGGTGATCTCCCAGCGGAAAAAAGACTCACTTAATATATATTTAACAAGTAACATTTTATTAGTAAGTTCTACAAGAAGTTACTTGATTTACTTTATTTTGTTGCTGGGGAGGCATAAAAATTTTAGATATGGGTAGTAATAAAACAGCAAATGTTCTCACGCACTATTTCCCACAGTACATAGGGAAAAGTTCTAAGCCCCTGATTCAAAGAATCAGTTGATCACGGTACTTGGAGAGACTATAAGATCAGTAACTAATGCTAATTAGTACTTAATGGGGTAGAGCCACAAACATTAACCTATTCATTAATGCTCACCACACATCTCTCAAGCAAGTAGGAGCATCCCTCTTTTATACGGGGAGTGCAGGGGGAAGCTAATGTTACAAGAGTGATGGCAACTGACTTCCAGGAAGTGCTGGTCATAAATACAAAAGGACAAACACTACACTTAAGATTTTAAACTTTATATAACCAGAGGCACAAATGAGCATATTTTTAGACACGACTAATAAATATACTCATCCTAAAACAACAATCATTGAAAATGCATAGCATTCCAGAAAACAAAATATGGTTTGAAAGCACTGAAATATAACAATAGCAATAAAAATAGGCAGGGGGAGGAGGAGGAAAAAGCCAGTAATTGCTAAGTCCTTACAGTATGCCAGACTCCGCTCTAAGTACCTTATGATCATTAATTCTCAACCCTCACAATGAGGTTGTGAAGTAGGTATTGTTATTTTTCTCCAATGTGGAAACTGAGTGACACTGATAGTTGAGAACAGGATGTGAAACTAGTCTGGCTCCAAAGTCCATGCTCTTGACCACAACATCACAGTTTAAAAAAAAAAAAAAAAAAAAAAAAAAAAAAAAAAAAAAAAGGCACAACTTGTTTTCATGTTCAAATGAACATTACCATGCAAGACTGAATTTTAATTCAATAAGAAGAAAAAAGCCACTTAACGCTTTGCACTTAACCCTGTTCCCAGGGCTCCTTCAGAGATACATCCCATGGACCTCTGGGACAATACAGCACCCAGCCAGACCTGGTCCACTCCAGTTCTAAAACACACATTTGTATCTAAAATACTCGTTCCTCTCTTTCATGGCTTCGTCCAACCTACTCCTTGAATCCAATTTCTCTTGAATACATTTAATAGCTTCTTTGCAAATGAATCCTATTAGTACTATTTATCCATTCCTTCCGAAACCATGTGTTTAGGGGGCTGGAAAATAGCATGTCAGTATTATGTTTATTTCACAAAATACACTGCTCTTTAAAAAAAATATTCTTGCCTAGAGCTTTATGCACTGAATCAGTTATAAAATTTACACTACAAGAATTTTTAGAAATTGAGTAATATGTTTAGAAGAAATAAAGCAAGAAGAGCAGAAACACTTCATACCTAAGTATCTCTAAAGGATTTTCCATACACCAATTATTCACTCATTCCAAAATCACTTGTTATTGTATTTATCAACCTGTGGTTCAAGGACCACCCACCTGAGAATCACCTGGAGGGTAGTTGTTAACAATACAGGTGAGACCTAATGAATTCTAGTTTCTATGTGTAAAAAAAAAAAAAAAAAAAAAAAAAAAAAAAAAAAGTCTGCATCACCAACAACCCACACAAATGGGTTGTCCTCAAGTATGAGAGCCACTAAGTCCCTTCAGTGTGCCTTCAGGACAAACAACTATGCAAAGGGCTCATCACATTCCCTTAATCGCTCTCCCTGCTTCTACCCTTCTTCCTATCCCCACATATTTGCTATTCCCTATGTAACAGAGAGTTCTTTTCTCAAGCATAAGCCAGATCATGTCACTTCTCCGCTCAAAACTCTCCAAAGGCTTCTCATGGACACTCCATGGCCAGAAGCCCTGACTGATCTCCCATTTCACCTTTCCTACCACTCTCCCCTCAGCTCCAGCCACCATGCTGCCTCCTTCACATACCCAGCCCATCCAAGGCAAAGCCTTTGTACCCTCTAGGCTCCCTCCGCCTGGACCACTCCCCTACAGATACCTGCATGGCCTTTACCTCACTTCCTTTGGAGCCTTGCTCCAGAATCACCCTCACGGGAAGCCTCTCCTGGCCACCCTACCAAGAACCATCACACCCACCCCACTCTCTCCCGCCTGATTTTGTCCTCTTTAGCACCTATCACTATCTGACATACTTGCTAGTTTATTTATCTTGTTAGTGGTCTGTTACCCTCACTAAAATGCAAGCTTACACGTTCTCACTAAAATGTAAATAAGCTTCATAGAAGCAGGGTTTGTTTTTAAGTCTGTTTCATTCTTAAATGCATCCTACTTGGCCCATAGAAATCAAACAGTAATTACTGACTGAATATCAAAAATGCTCAAATAAACGTATTAATGGAGCATTGTAGAAACCTAAACGAGACAGCCACCAAGTCCTCTAGGGTACAGCCTACCTCTCTGCAGAGAAGGTAACACAAGCTGGGGTTTGCAGGAGGAATACAGAATACCCTCTAAGAAAAGGAAGGATGTTCTACAGAACTGGCCGGCAATTTTCAAAAATGTCATCATCATGAAAGACAAGAATGAGGAACTCTTTCAGATCGAAGGAGGCTAGAAAGGTGTGAAAGACATATTTGGAATAACTGGAGAAACTCGAATGGAGTCCTTCAGTGAAGGATATATTTTATACACACACACACACACACACACACACACACACACACACACACACACACACAGAGTTCCTTTTCAGTCTTCTTAACCACTTTCCTAGAAATCTGAAATTGTTTCAAAAGAAGAAAAAAGGGGGCCCAGAAAAAACAAAAGCAACAGAGTTCCATGAGTAAATGTAATGTGTTAAATAATCTGTAAATGAAAACCCAATGATAAAATAGGGAAGAAAGGACTATTTCTTCCAAATGTCTCCATCCCCCTTGTCCCCCCATTCCTCCAAGAAAAACTTTGAGCCTATATCATCTTGGCTTAGAGTCAGCCCAAATATGGTAATTTTTCTTTAAGCGTCACACAAATAAACCCCTGGATTACAGTGGAAACACAGCATGCAGCAGGACATTTGTCTGTGTAAACTCTGTAGCAAATGACATCTCTTTTCTCCCTACAGAGTAGAAGCTTGATCCCCATGAATTGCTGTAACTCAAAGCATACTTTTTACATAAAAATAATGATAGCGTTGGAAATAGAAAAAGTAAATCTTTGGACTGGATTGCTGTTGTGAGCCAGAGAAGGACTGAATATAAAACAAGGGGGGAGGGAGAGGAATAAAACAGTAACAGCACTAGGTTATAAAGAACCAGACTGACATAGATTTTTTTTTTGAAACTGGAAGATACAGGCAACATGCCTCGAATTTAGATACCAGTATTAAGGGCCACTCTTCCGAGCACCTACAGCTCCCCTGACAGGTCACATCCCATTACAACAAACACCACAGCAGAAGAATCTGAGTAACTCAAAGCATGCCTAGCTCATGACCTCCTTAACTCAGGCAGTACACCATATCTAACCCCATTCTCCATTGAAACACAGAAGTACAAACATACAAAATAAATACAGTGAGTGATTACTCGCTGTACAAAGGACTCATCAGAAGTCTCTTAACCTTCCATTAAAAGGTACAAGGCTATTTTTAAAATATAGAAAAGAAAATTAGCTTTCCTAAGACTTTTCAGGGATACATGTATGTACTGCACAACCAAACAGGCACGTGAGAGCAGAAATTTCATGCCACAGGAGGGGAGTCTAGGGCTGGACGCTGAGCTCCCTCCAAGTCCCCTATTCTCCTTTGTACGTGGGGCCCACCACGCTCTCTGGTACCGGTTTAACTTGAATTTTCTTCCAGAGTCCTGAAGTTGGGAAAGTTTTCACTTAAACAATGTGTTTTTCCAACTGAAAATTGGTGACATCTGTCAACACAGGCCGTGTATTCTCTGGTCAGCCATCAATGGAGGAAAGCAACTGCCAGGACTGGCAGGAGCTCGGCTGATCCTTTACCTCACTCCCGATCGCTCCCTACCGAACCCCACTCCTGACACTCAATAATTGGTTGTTGTTGTTTTTTTTTTAAGTTTGTTTATTTATTTTGAGAGAGACAGCACAAGTAGGGTAGGGGCAGAGAGACAGGGAGAGAGAATCCCAAGTAGGCTTCACTCTGTCAGTGCAGAGCCCCACGCAGGGCTCAAACTCATGAACCGTGAGATCATGACCCGAGCCAAGATCAAGAGTTGGGCGTTCAACTGACTGAGCTACCCAGATGCCCCTTGATGGCTTGTTTTCTGCCTGGTCCCTCAAAGCACAGGAATCTGCAGCCCCAGCTTTGAAAAAACAGCAACAACAACAGAATAGCCAACTTGCTAGGATACCAAAACCAAGCTACAGAGTACACACTCTGCTCTAATAAGACTTCAGAGAAAAAGCATATTATGTATAAATTACACTCACATTTTTCCAAAGGCATTCTCACCAGCATCATCGGCAAAGAGGCAAAGTTTATCATTTTTAACTGAAACCACTTTGCTTGGGAAACAGGAATGCTTTGAAAGTCTCTTAGCTTATCAAAACATGAAGTTATTTGTTTTAGAAGCCTCTACAAGAGTTCAAATGTAATCATCATATATAGATTTTTTTTCCACAATTGAAAAACCAGAAAAAGCTAACGATCCTAAGCATGCACAATCTGTGATGGAAACAAGAAACATAATTGCCCTAAACTGTCAAAAGAGTAACTTCTTTCTGAATCTCCTAATCTTCCAGTTACACACTATATGTAATCAGAATATCTTCAGTCCCACAGGGATTATTTATGGGCACATGACCATACTCATGGACAGGTCACATGCTTCTCCATGCCTCAATGTCCTCAGCAGCAAAGGGTGAAGAGGAACAGCACAGACATCACACAGGGGCACTGGGAGGATTAAATAAGTTAATATATGCATGCGGCACTTAAAACAGTGCCTACCATGTGTTTCCTTTTAATTCTTACACAGCAATCACTACTGCTGAGTCTTGAATTGCTTGATACACTGACCTAAACCACAGATAAGTTAGGTTTTCCTGTCAGAAACGTCCTCCTCTCTACCCTGGTTTACAGGGTGAAACACTGTCTGTCTGAACAGTTCTCCACTCAAAGCACATTCCATTACTATCAATTTAAATTGCTGCCAAATCTCAAAAGTCGTTAATAAATGCGGTGATTTCTTAAACGGTTTATGGTCAACCACTCTAAGAAGTACTTAATGGAAAAGAATTATCTCTCCTTTTCCGTGCCGATAGCCTTCTCGCAGCCATGGTGAACGTTCCTAAAACCCGCCGGACTTTCTGCAAGAAGTGTGGCAAGCACCAACCCCACAAAGTAACACAGTACAAGAAAGGCAAAGATTCTCTTTATGCCCAGGGAAAGCGGCGTTATGACAGGAAGCAGAGTGGCTATGGTGGGCAAACTAAGCCGATTTTCCGGAAAAAGGCTAAAACCACAAAGAAGATTGTTCTGAGGCTTGAATGTGTTGAGCCCAACTGCAGATCTAAGAGAATGCTGGCTATTAAGAGATGCAAGCATTTTGAACTGGGAGGAGATAAGAAGAGAAAGGGCCAAGTGATCCAGTTCTAAGCTTCATATTTTGTTATGAAGACAATAAAATCTTGAAGTTATGTTCAAAAAAAAAAAAAAAAAGAAAGAAAAGAATTATCTCTAAGCCAGTATCCAAGAGATAGAGATTTATCAAAACAATTATAGAGTTTAAAGAAAAAAATCCCCAGCACAGTAAAAATGCAGCATTCAGAAAAATTCAGTGTAGGAAAAGAGGAGTATCCCCAAAGGTGGAGCCTGCTAATGAATGAATGAATGAATAAATAAATGAATGAATGGACATCAAATTGGTGATATGCTGCTGACCAGACACATGCTTTCCTAAAAACAAAACCACCAAAGCAACAAAACAAAAAAACACCACTCTGTTCATACCGGAGTCATTGCTGAACTGTCTTGTCAGACTTACAGAGCCAGGTAATAAGAACATATAAAAAATCCTCAACCAGCCTTCCCTTAGTGCTTGCTGTATGCACCTGCTGCAATTGTGCTTGATGTGGATGGGGTGGTCCCTGGCCTCACGGAGTTTAAAATCCAGTTGGGGAACAAAACTAACAGAGATAAACTAAGTGGTAACGTCTGAGAATCGACTATACGAGTTCAAAGAGTGCTACAGCCAAGGTAGGCTGCAAGCGCCCTCAAAGTGATTGGGAACAGGACAAAGACAAAGGAAGAGGACCCCAGAGAACCAGCACTACAGCTATCACAGTGCACAGGGGTATACACAGCAAAATGCAGAATGTAGGCTCAGCTCTGCATCCTAGCAAGTTTGATGAGGGTTTTTTTCTGTTGTTGGGAGGGGAAAAATATATATACAGCACTGGGCACCTGGGTGGCTCAGTTCGTTGAGCATCTGACTTTGGCTCAGGTCATGATCTCAGGGTTTATGAATGTGAACCCCGTGTTGGGCTCTGTGCTGACAGCTCAGAGCCTGGAGCCTGCTTCAGATTCTGTGTCTCCTTCTCTCTCTGCCCATCCCCCACTCACTCTCGGTCTCTCTCTCTCTCTCAAAAATAAACAAACATCATAAAAACACACACGCGCGTGCACAGACACACACAGCAAGTGTTGTGCTCAGACAATCCCTAAACTTCCTTCAAAATGCACAGCAATACCACCTCCTCTGAAAGCCTCCCTGACCACTCCAGACTCGGGCATACATACCACTTCCCTTCTGTGTATTTATTTATACGTCTTTTCTCCACTGGAGTGAGAGCGCCTAAAATCCAAGAATTATCTGAAACCATCCTGTACTGTAGTTATAGGCGTGCATGCTCAGTCAACATCCCTGGATCAAATGAGTACGAGGGAGGATCTCATAGCCAGGAGAAGAACTCTATAAACACAGTCCAGGAACTAAGGCCATGCGCCATCTGGAAAAGGCACAGCCCAGCTTCCCTCTACACTGGCGCTACTTGGCAGGAGGGAAGGCCTCTGTTCTCAAGGAACGTGGAGTCCACTTAGATCACAGAAAGTATCCTGAGAAAGCGTGTTAAGTGCTCTATTACGGCAGTCATTTATTACTGGGAATTTGAAGACGTCCTCCTCTTAAAAGGAGGTGCAGTGGTTTTTTAAAGGCCCTGTAGGGCTAAGGTCTTCAGATGACAGATCACTGGCACCCGGTACACATCACAAATAAGAGTTCACTGGGTCATACCAAGGAAGAGAATTAACTTACTCATAAACCTCAAACACTCCCTCTTTTGCTCACTGGCTAAGAAACTGCCATCTGGAAGGCTTAGCAGACGAAAGGCATTATCACGGTTCTCCTGGAATATTTCTGGTAGGCAGGGAACACAAGATGCCAGAACTTTAAAAAAAAAAAAAAAAAAAAAAAAAAAAATCACATAATTGTGATTACCTCATTTCACCTTTCTTTTTAGCCAATCTAAAATTCAGCCTATGGTAGATATTTAACTATTAGCAAAATCTCACAAATGCTTTGCTGAATCACTGGACTAGCAAAATGTCCATGAGGCATGCCCAGCTCCCACATTCTACTGCTCTGGCCTAAACCGACTGGGCAAGCAAAGCAAGTGCCCTTTGCACACAACCTTCGAACCAAAAGATGGCAGGACCGCAAGGAAGGCGATGCTAAATTTCACAGAGCCCATCACCAGACTCTCCTTAGGTCCACCGGGATATCCCAGAGGCATGTGGCTTTAGTGCACTGTCCCTCCCTGACGCCAGATGCGAGTGCCCAGGCCTAGGAGTTGAACACACCTGCACCCTCTCTCTGGTCTATGCTTTTGTGTGGTCTTTGTTTTCTGGCATCCTTTGAGACTGCCTGGGCCTCTATGAGGCTCCCCGGGCTTCCAACCCTGCAGGGCCAACACAAAGGAAGTCACCGCTTCAAGGCTCAGCAACTGAGGCACAGAAGCCAGGCCGGAGAGAGACGGGCGTTTGTGGGTGTGGTTTTGAGACCGCAGGCTATGCGCACAGATAAAAAATATCTTCACACTGGAGTCGCAAAAAGCCCTTTTCCCCTGAAAGGGCCACCAATTTCAAAGTGTCTTGCAAAGCATGTTCTCGTCCATTCTTCAGAGCCTTCCCTGAGGCTGGCGCTTGTAGGTACCAAGTCAGAGAAGAGGAAACTGAGTCTCTGGGGGCCTGGGCCATAACAGGCCTTAGAAAAGCAGGGCCTCGTGCTGCCTTTTAGATTTTAGATTTTTTTTAAATGTTTATTTTTGAGAGAATGCGCTTATGTGAGTGGGGGAGGGGCAGAGAGAGAGAGGGAGATGGAAAATTCCAAGCAGGCTGCATGCCACCAGCGCAAAGCCCAACGTGGGGCTCGAACCCATGAATTGTGAGATCACGACCTGAACCAAAGTCGGATGCTCAACTGACCGAGCCCCCCCAGAGACCCCCCCCTTTTTTTAAACTCAACAAGATCACTTGGCACTACCTGCATGACTTCTTTACGTCTACAGATGGGCAGCGAAACTGAAGCGTAGATTATTCCTGTGCTTCCCACCAGGTCCCCCACAAACCCATTGCCACCTGGAGACCAGCTTGTGCTAGAATGAGGACAGCAAGTGCCGTGTTTGGTGGCCCAACAAGTGCAAAAAGCCTCAACCCCTTCCAATTAAGCTGTCAGCCCCTGATTGGAAGAAATACCTACCCTGTGTTTATTTTCTGTTTCTGTAACAGCCTTGATGCCTCTCACGATGATGTTCTAAAATCCTAAGTGCACAGTGGGATGTTCTTACCTCTTCAAAATATTGGGGGTTGGGGGGGAGGTGAAGGTCCATATATACATGCTGCCAGAGTTTCAAGAATATAAATTATCTTCAGCCAGATGAGAATTTATCAACAACCACCTCCCACCCTGCACTAGGAGCCTGAAAATTGAAGCATACCTGAGTCATTCACCATCCTTTGGTTTTAAATAGGATCACTATATATGCTATTATCCAAAATGAGTCATTTTCAAAGTGAAAGGGGACACTATTAGTCAGGACACCAGGACTACAGGTGTAAATCCAAACTGCTGTGGAAAACCAAGTCCTATGGAGCACATTAAACACCCTACCCCAGGGCATCAGGCTACCATCAATGTCACGTTCAGCGTATAGCCCCTGCCTTCTGGAAGCTGACTAGTGCAGAATACAATCAAATAATCACCCAAACAAGCAATAACTGTCTAACCCAATTATGATGCATAGTCAGATGGAGAAGTCCTGGGTGATAGGACAGAACATTCCAAGGCTTTAACCGATTGGGGGGCGGGGAGAACCCTGCATGCTCTGGGAGTAGCATATGTAAAAGAGTCTGAAGTAGGAAGGACTCCAAGGAGAAGAAAAAGGCCAGAGGCCTGGAGTGGGAGAGGAGGAGAAGATAAGGCTGCAAGGTGGGCACTGGAGGAGAAAACAATGGGGAGCCTTTTACGCTAGACCACGGACAACAGGAAGCTGAGGAGGGCACTCACAGCAAGGAGTGTCATGAGTGCGTTCAGACAGAAGACATGAGATAAGACCTCTCTGGCTCACGGTAAAGAGTGCCAACAGGGAAGAAGGTAGGAGGCAGAGACCCGTGGGCGACCAGTGCAGGGAGGAGGATGAAACCTCAGACCAGGGCAAAAGTTGTGTAGATAGACTAATGAGGGCAAATGCGAAAGAGATGGAGAGGTTAACACCTGCCCTGGTGATGGGTCAGAAGGTTGCCAAAATTCTGGCTCAGCCGGGGGGGGGGAGGCTTGAACATAAGACAGCAAAGCCAGTTCCTTATACAACCCTAAATTACCCTAGACATGCCCCACGATCCTGTTCACACAGCCTCAAAAATCCTTCACAACATAATGTTCAAATGAAGTGTAAACGCTAAAGCTACCTTGCCAGTTTTCCCTCACCCACAAATCAATGAATCCTTCAACAACCTAAATAAGGGGACACACCTAAACAACTCAATATCCTGTGTTTGCTGTGACCTCTTCAGTTATATCACCCAATAATACAATTGAAGATGAAGTTATTAGAGTTCTGAGTGATAAATCAAGTTTGCCTTTCATCTTTGGAGATGGTATTCAAATCTCAAATGCTTTCTAGGATTAAAAATCTGTAAAATCACATCGGATCCCATTTCATCACTTGGATGAACAGAACTTAAAATGATTATTGGTAGCCACCCTTGGAGACAATCTGATCAATAAATTGAAAGGAATCATTTGGATCACAATGGCTACACCACCCTGTACCACTACCCCTAAAGACTAGATTTTCATGAAGTATATCACACAGAACAGAACAGCGTCCAGGCTCTTCTAGGTCAAGCCAAGAATTCCCACACACTTAAGTAAAAATGCCCAATCACAGTAAAAATTACTAAGAACTTACATTTGTATCATACCCCCCACTTCGCAAGGTTTTGACTTTTTTCAGTGACCTTGACGGCACATGCAGGCAAATATGTACTCAAGCATCAAGATTTCTCACAAGAGCTCAAGTGGTAGGAAGTGACAGCACCGCTCCATAGCGCTATCTCCCAAGAGATAGGCACAAAGGACCTTTTACCTTGTCCTACCTAAGCCAACAAAGGAAAACTGGGGCCAAAGACTGGATTATAGCATCATCAAGTTTCACTACCTAAGATTTTGCTACCATGTCCTCAGATTTTCTAGAAGTTTGCATTTCAAATATTCAAATAATGTTAACTGACCTGCATATATATGCACTTTTTTCCTTTGAATAATTATTTGAAATAAACCAATTCATTAAATGTGGGTTAATGTGTATGCTAAAAGTGTTTGGTACTAAAGAAGTCCACAAATGGGGGGGAAAAATCCATTATGAGAGGTTTGTCCCAATGTTTAAAGATATATAGTCACCATTCTCTTACCTTCCAGACGTACCCCAACCCATTCAAGAAAAGGGTCCAAAAAGTATCCAGGAAACACAAGGAATCTGTGGCTCTGGGAGGAAAGAGAGGATTGTGTCAGAGATAAGTCTCTACAGATGAAGACTGGAACAGAGGCAAGGTGGAGATAATTAAAGGATAAAAGGAATTACAAACCCTAACTGGAGGGGGTGGAAGAAGAGACAAAAGAGAACCATTCTCTGAAAAGCACCTTAAGTTTGAACTAAAACAGAGAAACAGAGTGCAGAAATCAGGACAATACACTACTTAGAACTTCCTCTACTGCCACGCTGGCTAACTCTTCAGGGACAGAGGTGCAAGAGAAGAGAAAGACAGGGCACAGGCAGAAAGAGAGCCAAGTATAGTAACCATTTTCCATCACCCCAAATTGCACTGCCAGCCCGACTCCTGCACCAGCACATCTTTCCACATCAGAGAAGGGGAGGGGGGGTTTGTTCACATTCGGCTAGTGGTTTACTGTTAACTAAGCACATTTTCCTATTTAGTCATTCACGCATTCAAAACAATTTATGGAATGCTTTCTGGGAGCCAGGTGCTGTCAAGACCTGGGATGAGACTGCATTATTCAGGTCCTGTCTCAAAAGGACCTCAGAAACCATGGGAAATGCGCCCCCAAATGAATCAACACCAGAGAAGACCCAGGTGGCAAGCACCCGATAGACGTGCAATTCCAACAACACAGTCCCTGCAGGAGGGAGGGTTATTGACTAATGCCTATCTTCTCACCATTGTTTAAAATGGTTCTAATGGTAGACCTAGCTAGACAGAGTACAATCCATATGATGTGACAGCTTGTAAGTTTCACAATTTAATAGGCAGCTTGTATGTTAACCATTCAAACCCACCTTTGATTTATCCATTAGAAAACAATTTGCTGTGAATCAAAGGCCATCAGGTGGAAAATAGGGTGTTAACAGGGAAAAAAAAGACTACAAAACAAAAACGATTGCCCAGACCCACTTAAACTGAAAAAGGCCAGCACTTAGGCTAAGAGCACTCCACAGCCCCCCCCTTTATAGAGGCCATCCAACTGGCCAGAAGAAACCTATATAATCGCCTTCTTTTCAGTATTATAATAGATTCTGGTGTATTTTTTTTATTATTTTTTTAAATATTTCTGAAGATCTATACAGAATATATGCTATAGGATTAAACGGCTAAATGGGGTACACCTAAATGATGGGGTGGGAATAGAAGCAGTTTAGCAGAGCTACTTCTGTAACCAACAGCCTGTAGGCAGGCTGTAATTCTGACACCAATTCTTACAAAGACAATTACAGCAGCACCAGCACTAATCAGGCCCGGAGATCAGTGCTTTGTACCCATGAACTCTTTATTCTTTACAACTTTCTGTGATAGATGCTATACCGTTAAAAGAAGGTAGACAGAAATGGTGGAAAGGTCACTGAAAGCCCAGATAAGTGCAAAGTTACAGTCAGGAAAGTGGAGTTCACGATTCACTAGTCTCCAGGCCCCAATTCCCACAGGGGGATGGTAAGCAGACCAGGCAACACCTGCATACACAGCAGACTGTGTCACAGCACAGAGGGAACTGAACTTAGGGAACCTGAACAGTTTATAATGAACATCAAATAGATCTACCCCTTTGCTCCATTGCTCCATACACATACGGCTGGGGAACAGAAGAGAAGTGTGGGAGGGGAAAAGTAGGCAAGGTCCCTGTAATGAAGCTTGGCTTTAATCCTGTCCTAATTAAGAGCCAAGTAAGTACTTAAAGCAGGGCAGTGTGACACAATCAGATGTGCCACTAGAGAAATCTCTCTATAGCAGAATGGGGAGAATGGAGTGTTGGGAAGGTAGGGGGTACTATAATATTGAACATGGGAAATAGTAATGACCTGAACCAGGGCAGGGACAGGTGGTAGAGAGAAGAAGCAGAGCATACAAGCATACACTGATTAAGACTTGCAGTACTGTGCAGGATCCAAGATTTTAACCTACTTACAAGCTAACAAGTTAGCCTACCACAGTTCCATGGGTGCTGGCGAGAGACCGAAAACCCCTGGGTCAGAGACAAAGGATGGTTTATTACTCACAGCAGTGGCACTAGTCACAGTATCTATACTTGTGCCAGCTCTCTGAGCAACACTTCCCACAGGACAATGCAAAGAGGGCTCACACAGTGATCAGGACCACAAGAGAGGGCTCCTGAACTTAGGGAACCCAGGTATTTTTTTTTTCCATGGGCATCTACCTTCCAAGGCTTTTCACTATACAAACATCCTTAAAAAGCCCAGAACAAAGGCAGTCAGTGCCCCAGCTCACAAGATGTGCAGAAACATGGGACAACTATGGAGAACAGTTGTTCAACATACTCCCTTTACTCATGAGGGGACAAAGTCTCAAAAAGCTTAAAGAGGGCAGCAAAGCTGCCTGGGATTCAAATCCTTACCTTAACGATGCCAGGTCCCACAGACTTCCACTATTTGAAATCCCTTTATATAAAATACATATAAAGTGACTTCTGCTAGTGGATGGGGGTATGGGAACAACAGGTAAGTCCTCTAGGCTTTTCTGGAGGTTGTCAGCTCACCTGGGCAGGAAATAAGAAACACATTGGGGGCTGGTACCTCCACCTAGCTGTAAGGAAAGTAGACATTCTCTGTGTGCTAAGGGTCCTCAAAGCTTGAGTGGCAGGAAAGAACCAAGTTGCTGCAGAAGGCAATAGCAGTGTATCTTCATGCAGTAGGGAGAGTTCCACTCCCAAGTCTTTTTTTATGAAAATGCATCCAGAATAGTGAAGAAAAGTTTTTACGTTGATACTTGGTTTTTATTTCCTAGAATTACTTGCAGAGGCAAGCAATAATCTTCCACACAAAAAAGTGATCTCTATTAATCTGGGCATTTACACTGGCAAGCGCTATATATATTCACATATGTAATTAAAAAGTAAAGTAACTGTATTAAGAAACCGGAAAAAAAAAATTGGTCAGCAGCCTCTTCATACCCTGGATTCAAGATCCAAAGGGAACTACAGACAATCACTTCACAAACAAGGTTAATTATTTTGAATATGAGTAATCAAGCTTATTCACTAACATAAGCAAACCACTGGTTTATTTGATTTCAAGGGTACAGTAACAGGTTCAACAGCTGCAGTTCTTTTGTTCTCCCTGGGCCCAATAAGGACCAGTTGGAGAGTGGATCCTGGTCTGAGGTTTTTTTAGCCCAGTCTGCAAAGTCCCAAGGCACCTGAGGGTCTTTGTCAGACTAAGGAAACCTCTCCTTAGCAGGGAACTCCCAGGTCCCCATGAGAAGCCCTCATGTCTACCAACATCACCCTCATTATTCAAGGGCTGAAAGGCACAAGTGGTACTTATCACACTACGCAGAAATGTCTGAACCCATTTAACTTAAAGGACCACCCACTTTACATGCCACTTACTTCAACCATTGGATGACTGCCCAATATACACAAAGCTCCACATTGCACAATTCCGGGGAGCATCATGCATATCCCAGGAAGTTGTACAGACCACAACTTATGTTGTGCAGCCCTTGGGGATGGGGGACAGAGGGGTCACTCCCACAGATATTTCCCCCATTAAAATCCACTTCCTGATCCATGCACTCTTAATCCATGAATCCTTAGATTTCAGCAGTCATCATGGATCTCATTTTGATGGCTATAGATGGTTAATACCTTTCACATATCATTAAATGAATAAAAAATATTTAGAATTTGGTTGACTGAATGCAAATAAGATTCACACTAAAACAACAGGAGTGGGGTTTCAATAGCTTACCTCATATTTGAGCCCTGAAGAGTCCACTCTCGATGTAAAATCTTAATATCAGGTCTAATTACCATAAGGTCATATTCTTCTTTTCACAAGGGAAAGAGCAAGTATCTACTGCAGCTAACAAGTAAATACACTTTTACAGGTATTTGATGAAGAAAAAACACAAAAAAATATTGTTTTAAACAAATATTCTTACTTGCCTTTCATCAGCTGCATGACTGTTAATATAAGTGCTCTCTAAACTGCGTAAACCAGCTTGGAGATGATCTCGGTGTTACTCTCCAACAGGTTAAGTGATTGCTTAAAAACAATTCATTCCACAAATATCACAAAGCAAACAAATTTTCTTCCCCAGTCCAATTCAGCAGAGCCAGGATGTTTCTGAGATGGGTTCTTCCTGCCTCTTCTTAGCTCTGGCCTGCTGCCTTGGCCTGGACTTCCCCATATCTCTTCTTTCAGGGCCAGATGTCCTCCTAAGCTCCTAATATTGTGTGCTCTCTTCCCACCGCCACCAATATTCCTGGGTTCTGTTGCTCAGTACTCTCAAGATCAACCTCTTGCATATTTCAGTTTTATATCTTACCTGACTCAGGATACAATTCTTGGCAAAGATGCCGTGGTCTCCCTTGGTTCCCTTGGGTCCCTGGAGACACACAGGCCAGGGGCATAGATATGAAGTACACGAAAAACTCTGAGGAACCACCCACTACTGCCTTCCTAACCACACTATTTGTAGGTTAGGCCCAGGTGATTAGGGTCTAAACAGGACACAGCTCAATATATTTAACTGGATAAGTATTCAACTTACACACAATACACCTGTATCTAGCCTTATTTGCTTTTACTCTACTTACATGGTAATAAATTAACCTGTTACCATCTCTTGGAAGCTGGCAGAAGACACGAAACACCTGGGTCAGAGACAAAGGACTAGTATTCACAGCAGAGAGCATGAGCATCATGTTTGAGTAGGTTCTCCTTGTCCCAAAGTCTGAGGGTCGTCGGGGTTGGCACGGAGGGGCCCAGATGGAAGCTGTACGTGCTGCTCTATGTCTGCATCACAGCTGAGGAACCTGTGCTTTAGGGAACCTTCTGCTTTATAATAAGCAGTAAATGAGACTACGCTTTGTTCCAGAGAGAGACATTACCTCATCCTTCAAGACTGCTCACTGCAAATACACCTCTAAGAAATGGCCCAGGTAAAGAGGATTCCTGGCACACCCAGTAAGACACGGAGAAGCACAAGAAACATGTGGAGTGTCTTCTGATAACTTGTGCATATTCCTAAATTTAGATAATTATCTTTATGGGGTTCATGGTCCCAGAAACTCCACCACATGAACCTCCACTACACTCGTCATGGGATACAAAAGCTGGGCATAGGCCCCTCACTGGAAAGGAACTTTGAAACATCCCATATTTAATTGCTTAGTCCAATAGCCCAGTCTAGGACTCCCCCCAAGCACATCCTTCCCTCAAGACAATGGCCTTTGCTTCTCTTCTTCCTCTCTTTCACCTCCTCCACCTTTGGAAACTTAGGATTAGAAATAAACAAGAAATAAAAAAACCAAACTAATAATGGACAGAAGAGAAGCTGGTCTCAATCTGGGAAAAACTTCAGTTCCAGAAATCTTCATCTATACAGTTCAAGGAAGAAAAATCACCTATGATAGTTCAGAAAATGAAAAACGAGACAAAATTCCACTGGGCAAATGTTCACACTCTGAAAAGCACTAACTTTGGGAAGGCAGGCAACTTTCTTCTTGTCAGAATTATACTCTGACATTCCATACAGTGAAAACACAACTTAAAATGCCAAATTCCTTAAAGTTCAACAGCCCATAAACAAAATTTATAACAAAAAATTGTAAGTATACAAATATAAATTCAATTTAAAAAGTTGTAATTATTATCACAATAAGTTATATATTAATAAACAGGTTCATAAACATACCTACTTGTACATAAAAAAAAAAAATATTTGCAGAGGGCCGAAATGGATGCTAGTTTTTTTCCTAAGCTAAGGAAATTACTTTAGATTTAACTAATTCATTTCAATTAACAAGTATTGGGTAGCTACAATACTTTAGGTATTTTTCCAGGCATAAAAAATTTTATGCCTTTCATATGCCTATAAGATCTACACATGTTATTTTTTGGAACTGTAATTTCTGCATATACTACCATTAAAAAAAAACAACAAAAAACAACCCAGGTAGGTCTGTGGCCTCAAAATGACCCTCGAGACAGGACATGAGAACTATGAAAAAAGCCAGTGTTTGTGATACAGAAACAGAGTGCTGATCAGGTCACGCCAGGAATGGGCATGGTGGACAGCTGCAGCTAAACAGGAAAGCAAATTAGGGTCCAGGAGAGTGGGGAATGGAGCAGGTGTCCTGGCCAGAAACCCGCAGATCCAGTTGCCAAAGGAAAGCATGGAGGTACAATTTCTACCAGTGAGTGAAGGACAAAAGGAAACAAACAAACAAACAAAACTTTGCTGTGAGTGAAAAGTTCTATTATACAGAGTGTATCTCCCTAACAAGGAAAGGTGAGGCTCCCGGACACCAACACCTTTCCCAGATGATAATGAACCAAACAAAAGCCTGCACCTGTCCTGAGTTGTCATCTATTCTACACTTGATTACAGTATCAGTATCCGCTGAGTGCTCACCCCTCTCAGGGATCCATGGCAACATCTTATTGAACTTTTACAATTATCCTAGAAGTAGACTCACGTTTTGCCCAAAAAGAACAGTTCAGAGCGATGGAGTAAATGTACACAGTCACACAGCTTCAAAGGGTCAAGGCCAGTATTTGAACCCAGTCAGTCTCACTCTTAACCACTACCTTAAACAGGGGGGAAGTATTCTCTGTCTAGCATGGGGGATGGGGGACAATAAAATTAAATATATAAATAAAGAAGCACTGTCCCGTTTTTTATATCATGTGTGACTATCTGGGGCTAATGGTGCAAAACAAAATAAATTCCATGGGTAGCTGCATTCAATACGAAAAATACCAAATAGGAGAGCACCTGGGTGACTAAGTTAGTTAAGCGGCTGACTTCGACTCAGGTCACGATCTCATGGTTCGTGAAGTTGAGCCCGCATCGGGCTCTGTACTGACAGCTCAGAGCCTGGAGCCTGCTTTGGATTCTGCGTCTCCCTCTCTCTCTCTCTCTCTCTCTCTCAGCCCCTCCCCCGCTCCTGCTCGGTCTCCCCCAAAAATAAACATTTATAAATAAATAAACCAAATAGGACCTATATGAATTCATAGATTAAGGTCATCACCACAGAAACTTCAAACACCTAGTAGCTTGTTTAAATATGAACAATATTAGAG
This sequence comes from Panthera tigris, assembly GCF_018350195.1. NCBI lineage: Eukaryota > Metazoa > Chordata > Mammalia > Carnivora > Felidae > Panthera > Panthera tigris. Next base: position 122,265,131 of record NC_056663.1, on the reverse strand, counting down.
ATGACAAAGAATTTCAAATAATACCTACACCATCAAGCTTAATCTATTCAATATGCAACTTTATGTGCAAATTAATCGAAAGTCTTTGTGTTTCTGCTAACTTAAAAGCCACATATGGAATCCACATGAAGCCAGGTTTTTGAGTCTGTTCATTCCAAAGCGTAAGAGTAATACATAGTAAATGACCTGAGTACTCACTTCACACAAGCAAGGTTGATGTTAATCAGAATGCACCAAAACCGTTCAGAAGAACCAAATGGAGCCGAAGCACTAGCACTTGAAAACAAGGGCAATTCTGCGCGCCCACAGCGTACAGGCAACACAAGCCAACACCGGCTTCTAGGTGAATTCGTAAATGCTAAACAGATGCCTTCCCCACCATCCTCAGCAAAATCCGCAAGGCCTCTCCTGGTCCCCTCTGCGTGCTCTCCCCATGCAGTGTGGCGGAGGAGGCGTGAGCCCCGTGAGACGCTAGGCTCCTGTTTTATAGCTGTTCCCTGTTTTAACGTGGCGGGCTCTGCTGAAAATTTTGGTTGGGGCAAAAAAAAAAGGGGGGGGGGAGGAGGGATTCACTATTAGGACCCCGCGGGGCGGGGAAAGGAGGTAAAAACCTAAATGATTTTTCAGGTCCTTTTCAACATAGAAATACTTAGATCATATAAAGAGGACTGCAAAAGACCAGTGAAAGGATAGTTCCAATACCCGGGCACTAAACAGATTCACCAAAGAACACTGAATAGCTGTACCGCCATTCATTCCTGCTGAAAATAATTCCAACCTTCTGTTCTGTCATCAGCAGGTTAACCTCTTTAAGGAATGAGAAAGAGATTCACCTTCACTGAAAGCAAAAAGCTCGGTCTTCACAATTCTGAAATTAAATTCACAGAAAGAAGAGGGGCAAGGCAGGGGATATTCAATAGAAAGCTCACAATTAAAAAAAGGTTCTTAGCAATAATTAATGATCTGTTGGTGCCTTCAATTAAGATGTAGTAATTTTATAGTTCAAAGAGTTCATTTTCTAGTCTTCATTTAAGAACCAAAAATATAATCACAGTCTTTTTTTTTCTGTTTATGCCATCGAGACTAAAACTGATCTATGGTTTTTCTTTTTTTTTTTTTTTTAAAGTAGGCTTCTCACCCAGTGTGGAGCCCAACACAGGGCTTGAACTTAGGACCTCGAGATCAAGGCCCGAGCTGAGATCAAGAGTTGGATGCTTAACCAACTGAGCCACCCAGGGGCCCCTCTGGTTTTTATTTTCAACTTAAAAAAGTTTTTCATTTGGTTTGCATATTTATACTAAACTGTCATAAAAGAAACTTTAGTCTTTTATCATAAATAAAATTGTTTGGAGGTCATATGGTCATTTAGGAAGCTTGTCTTTCTCCAAAGAAAGCACATATCTACTAACAACAACAACAAAAAAAAATCCAAGGGTATAGATCAATATTTAATATTCATGAAGGATATATATTTGATAATTTACTGACTTATACTGATATATTAAAAATCCAAGTATATAAATATCTAAATGGAATACTTGTATTTCACAAAATACAAAATATTTCTCTCCTCTTTTTAGTGACACCAGTCCTTCCATTTTTAAGATATTGATTCTGTATCTTAAAAAAAGAAGAACAAAACACAATTTTCAAACTTTTATGTAATTGTTTCAAATCCTCCCTGGAGAGCAACTTTAAAACTCTCAAAACATACAGTAAGAACATTAGGGATTATTGAATCTTGCAGACTCAGGAAAAAAATGAAAACGCCACATGGAATTAGGTCATCTAGCCATCTCTTCATTCAATTTATTCTTTCCGCAACCAATAGACAAAGCTAAAGGAACTAGTACCAAATAAACACTATTTTCCCTAGGATTACAGTTATGAGATTAAAAAAAAAAAAATATACGAGGTAGCATTTGTCACATGAGTTACCATGTGGGCAGTTGCCACACATATTTGGATAAGCAGGGCACCAATATTACAACTGGTGCTCAGAAATTTTTCAGCTTTATTTTTCTGTCTACATAAAGGTCATGTTGAAAAATATTTAAAGCTAAGAGCCTGGGTTTTGGGGTTTTTGTTTTTCAGCTACCTACCACTGTAACTCTTTCGTTTAAAAGTACAGGGTTTTTCAAATGCCAAAGGAGATCTATTGATTTTTTTTTTTTTTTTTTTTGGTTGTGTGGAATTGATGTTTATTCACAAGGTATTTGTTCTGTATGTTGAAACACTTATTCTAAATGTTATCCTGAGGGGGGAAATGCAGGTAAAGTCAGAAGAAATGCTTAAAAGCTATTGATGGCAGAGCACCTGGGTGGCTCAGTTAGTTAAACGTCTGACTTCGGCTCAGGTCATCATCTCACAGTTTGTGAGTTCAAGCCCTGCACAGGGCTCTGTGCTGACAGCTCAAAGCCTGGAGTCCGCGCCTTCCTCTCTCTGCTCCTCCTCTGCACGTGCTCTCTTTCTCTCTCTCTCTCTTTCTCTCTGTCAAAAATAAATAAACATTAAAACAAAATTTTAAGCTATTGATGGAAAAGCACTTTTTTTTTTCCTTTACAAAGTTAAGTAACCGAGGTTTGTTAAATTCAAATCCTTGTAAGAGACTACAAGTCTCTATAGTGAGACCCTAAAATGGCTTTTTGTTTGTTTCGGGGTGTTTGTTCACTGCTCTCACAGTATTTCACTAAGAGTCTCCATTTTTAATATAATTGAACCAAAAGAAAGTATTACTGGGATTGTGGTGAATTTCTTTTCCTTCAAAAAAATGTATATTAGTGTTGCTGTATTGTTTTTACAGTAGAAAAGTATAAAGAAAATGTCCTATTCTAAAGAATGCATCAAGTAAATGGACTCATTCCAAATTGAACATAATCCAAAGCAACTTGAAGGAAGAGGAGATGGATGTAAAAGGAACCCACTGAGATAGATTTCCTCAGTTTTTAAGGTCAACCTCCTATTAGCCAGAGATCCAATTTTCCAAAGCATTTTCTTTTTTCTGCCTAAGATGTAACTACTCATTGGGCCCAGAGCTGGTAGCAACTTTTCAGAAATGGGGGGTACCTCTCTTTTTTCCCCGACAGGAAACAGAACCTGAAGTAGGCAAAACTTTCAACACATCTCCCCAACCATTTTACCTCTAGAGATCCATCCATCTCACTAATAGAGTTTAGCTTATAAATGTATGCCTTCCTTCGAATTACTTAAAAGCAGGGCTCCCCAAAGTGAGATTCCCTGGTGACCTGGGGTGCCAGAAGAGATGATTTTAGAATACAGCATTAAACAATCTTGAATAAGAAAGTCATTTCCTTTTCAACTCTCTTTAAATCCTCTGGTCTAGTCAAGGAGAAAGTCTTCATTTGATGCCAGGACGTCGAACACTTTGTACACTTGTTAACCTCTGTTGTAACAAAGGAAAATAAGCTTCTGACTCAGGCCTGCTAGCAGGCACCAATCACTACCTAGAAATTAATAAACCAGATTATCGTCACTGTATGTATTTGAATAATTATATTTTTGAAGTGTTTTTTTTTTAATAAATGTATTTAAGGTTTAAAAACAGAATTGATTTAAAAGAAAAGAATAAGTTTGCAATGGTCTAGATCCTTGCAATTCAAAATGAGATCAGTGGACCAGCCACCGTGGCCTCACCAGTGAGCTTATGAAAGTGTTAGATTTTTGGCCTCTCTCATGCCTACTGAATCGGAATCTGCATGTTAAACAAGATTCCCCACGTGAATTGTATGCACATTAAAATTTGAGAAACTCTGAGGTGGCACCAGAGTTTGTCCAAAACCATGCAGGAAGCTTGCAAATGACTGAACTTTGGGGTTCGCTGTTTGGATTATCAGGTGGGCCATCCTCCAGGCCTCACAGAAACTGGCTAGCACAGATCAGAAGGACAAGGGGATAACTTCAGTGTTTGCAAAGGGAAGTCACAAACGATCAAAGGATTGTGAAGCCAACGAGGGAATCAAAATTAATAGTGTTGGGCATGTTGCAGGTAGGCTAAAATTACCTTAAGTATGCTCCTATAATATCCTGTCATGCTCCACAGATCATTCTTTTTGACCAGTGAACACTACAGTAAAAATTCTACTTACCCTCTCTTTCATCCCTCCTCCTTCCCTTTCAAGGGCTGGGGTTTTCTGTACACCTTCTGCATAACAGTGAGTGACAAGGCTCCTTGCACCTACTAAATTAGCATTCCCTGGCCTTTTCTCCTAGAGGTGAGCCTAATTAGAGAGAAGATTATGCTTAGAATTTAGGACAGCCTGGGGCACCTGGGTGGCTCAGTCAGTTAAGCATCTGACACTTGGTTTTGGCTCAGGCCACGATCTCACAGTTTTGTGAGTTCGAGCCCCTCATAGAGCTCTCCGCTAACATCACAGCGCCTGCTTGGGATTCTCTCTCTCCCTCTCTCTCTCTGCCCCTCCCCTGCTCACACTGTCTCTGTCTCTCTCAAAAATAAATAAATAAACTTAAAAAAAAAAAACAAAACAGAGGAGGGCACCTTTTGGGATGAGCACTGGGTGTTGTATGGAAACCAATCTGACAATAAACTTCATATATTGGGGAAAAAAAAGAAATCAATTAATGGAAAGGTAAATAAAAAAAACAAAAATGTTTGGAAATTAAGCTATGTTCTTAAACCCAGTAGTCAAGAAAATACGATGACAATTAGATAATAAAAATTCAACACACTAAAAAAAAAAAAAAAACCAGAAAGAAAGAAATTAGGACACTCTGGGTCCTCTGTGTCACGTGACGCCACTGGAGGCAAAAGAGCACAGCACCCAGTGCACCCCATTACTGCCGCAGAGAAGTCACACCGTCAGTCAGTCACCAAGATGGGTGGCCCTTTAGTCAATGACCAGGTACTTCAGGCCAAAATTCTACGTGTGTGCCAATTCGAAGGCCCCTTCAACAATCTAAAGAATTTTTCTGAAATACAGAGTAAAACAATGACCAAAATATACATGACTGATGATACCATAAAAGCTAAAAGCTAAAAATATGTAGTTACAGCCATCCAGATATTTCTAGAATATCCCGATTCAACAGATGTTAATAAAAGATTTTTATTTCCGCCAGGTGTTAGGCCTAACACCAGAGCTCAACATCAGAAACTCAACTGTCCCAGCACAAAACACTAATAGGAGACCAAGACCGTATGGTTTTGCAAAGAAAATGAAAAGGGAATCTAAATGGGTAAAGAAAAACGGGGAAATTAACAACAAACAATAGATGCAAATTCATGGTCTGGTATCCATGATAAGAATTACATGCCATTCATTACAATGAAAAGAACACTGTGAACATTTGTTAGATCTCTTTTCCCTTTAGTTATTTTGAGAATGCGCTTATGTAGGCAGAACATTACAGAGAACAAAAAATATATGTTACAATGTAAGATTACTTGAATGGTTCTGAAAGAAGTTAAGAAAAAAACAATCAAAAAAAAAATCATGGGTGTTGAGGAAAACAGTAATAACTGCTAATATCTACTGAGTTTTCCAAGCCATTCATACATATTAACTCCTCTAATCCTCATGACTCCAAGACAGATACTGAGTCTTAATACTACTATTAACGACATCAATTAACACTACGACTAAGAACGCCATTTTGCAGATGAGGAGATTGAACTGTAAGGTGACAAAATAACCTAAGGTCACAGGCCTGGGAAGAGAGCTGGGTAAAAATCAGACACACGTGAAATCCAAACTCAACACCATACTCTTCAGCCTGCTTCCTCGCCTGCCCAAGTCACGATGCACCTTTTTCATCACTCTCTAATACGGTCCCAAATAAACCATTTTTCCACAAGGTCAATGACCTGTGGAGTCTGCATCCGTTAAAGGGCTGGGGCATTTTTATAGAACCATACCTTAAAACAGGAGAACTAACTTTTGGCATTAAATGCTTCAATAGTGATTAGAACTACTTACTTGGCAGAATTAAATTTTAAGGCTGCTTGGGGGGAAATATTAACAGCTGGGGGAAATTTTTGTTGGAAGCAAAACATACTTTGAGAAATGCTTAACTCAAGTATTCCCCTTTTATTAGGACTACTTAATGAAGTACAAAGCATTAAAATAGCTGGCCTGAATATTTATTAGAGCACCAGCTGTTCCTTCCAGATTTTTAGAAATTCAAGACAGTGCCAAGTATAATTTAGAAAAAAAAAAAAATCTCAACAAGTAAAAAGAGCCCTATGTCTTATAACACTTCTGTAAATAGTAAACAGTAGCTGGAAGAGGTATACAACATCACTTTGCCTTTTCAATGAGAGGAGCCAAAGTGTTTTGCCATCTACTTCCAAATACTAATTGGTTATCAAGGTTGGTGATTACATTGCTTAAAAATTATACCTTGCATTTCATAATTAACAATCTTTTACATACAGATACCATCAGTGCTAACCACAGTGTTTGTCCCCCATTCTGGGTCTTTTTTTTTTTTTTTTTAAGTAGTCTTTACACCCACTGCAGAGCCCAGAGTGGACCCCAACATAGGGCTTGACCTCACAAGATCAAGACCTGACTTGAGATCAAAAGTTGGACACCCAACCAACGGAGCCACCCAGGCGCTCTTTTTCTTTCCTTTTTCAGAGCAGTGTGATAACTATGCCCCAGTAACACATCTCAGAGAAATACTTTAGAATTTTTTTCCAGATTTTATTTCTTTCAAAAAATGTCCACTTTAGGAGCCCAGCCATAACCAAATACCTAATCTTTTTAAAGGGGGTAGGAAAAAGTCAAGAAAATTATCTGAAAATTCATTATGCACACTCTGAATATTCTACATTGAAGCTTCCCTTGCTAAAGTAAACTGACAGGGGTGCCTGGGTGACTCGGTTAAGTGTCCGACTCTTGTTTCAGCTCAGGTCATGATCTCACAGCTTGTGAGGCTGAGCCCCGTGTCAGATTCTCTGCTTGAGATTCTCTGCCCCTCCCCTGGTCACACGTGTGTACGTGTGTGAGCGCACATACACACGTCACTCGCTTTCTCAAAATAAATAGTAAAAAATTTTAAATAAAAATTAACAAGAGGAAAAAAAAGTAAACTGACAAACATCAGGCTTGAGTCTCCTGTGTTGTGTCACTGTCAGCTCTTTGTGACAGTGCCGCACACGGGGATGTGGGAGAAGAAATGTCCCTGCAATGGCATTGCAGCAGTGAAATCAACAAAACTGCCCTAGAGATACAGAAAGCAACTCCCCTTCACCCCATCCCCAAATGAGGGTACGGAGGGCTGGAGAAACAGGAGAAAGTCCCAGGAAAGGAAGAGCACCTTGACCAGGGAGGCCGATATTTGAAGGGGAGGACAGTTCACTATCTGGCATCTGTGGTTAGACCCAGTCCACTGCCCTGAAGTGTGCAGGGCAGCTAGGGCAAAAGAACAAAATGTCTATTTCTTCACTGTTCCTGTCGAGTAAATAACTAGCTTCTATCCCTATATGATGCTAATTTTTAGCATACTAATTGCAGCACAAGAGGTTCTGTTTAGCAGAGATTTTCTCATTTTGTTTTTAGGACTTTCAGATTTAAAAATAAACTGGCATTTTTGGATTAATAAAAAATTCCATGAAGGATAAAATAGGCCGCATTATTTTTTTCTCATAAGCAACGAACACTAGCTTCATGTGCTGGTGAAATCAGTCACTCTTTGGTCATGGCTCTGCACTACCCACTCCCAGCTCCCCCAAGTGTCCTCTCCAGACAGCATTTGGAAGAGATGCTACATCTTGCCAAGAAAAACAACCAGAGCTTCTCAAACTCAGCTGGGCATCAGAATCACCTGCAGGCATTTAAAAACAAAACAAAACACACACACACACACACACACACACACACACACACACGCACACACGCACACAAAACCCCACAATACCAAGGCCCCATCCAGGACCTACTGAATCAGATGCCCTGGTGGGAAGACTAAAATTTCCTAACAACTTACTAACTACACTGCTACATCTATAAAGAGGTGAAATGCCAACTGATCTTACAGAAGTCACTCTAGTTAGTGAGACGGACTTCCTGGGCATGAAGAGATTCACACATAGAAGAAGGACCCACACAAGCAATGATTTTGTTAAAACATGCCTTGACCATCAAGATTCAAAAACATCTGAAAGCTAGAATGGTGGTTTTCAATAGTTTGTTTAAGCAGGAGACCCCTCTTTTCAAGCAAAGTTTTTCATGGTATCCCAAAATATCAAACCTAATGGCTGAGTTCTCAGGCGGGGAGAGAGGTCACAGATACTCCCTGTCAGCCCAAGCATACCTCAAGGAAGCCTAGGGCTTCTGGCAGCACAGTTTAAAAACTGCAGGGTGGGAATAAGACATATAAATGGGATAAACATATAGCACTAAATCTAAATTCAAATAATTAACTAGAGGGTTAGGGCTGCTGATTAGCACTTAGCCTAAGGAGATGAGTTTGACAGAAGTTCACCTGAAAAAGAAGTGAAGGTTTCATTTCACTAGAAATTCACTTTGAGCCAACAATGTTCTCTGGCTGCCAAGAAAAGCCTGTGTGGTTTAGCTGAGGTTAATCACTACTATTTGTATTGAGAGATTTACCTTTTACCAAGCACCTTCATGTGCATGCTCTCCTTTAATACTGGATAACAACTCCATGAGATATTGGAATTATTTTCCCCATATTTGAGAGAAGCAACTGAGGAAATAATTTGTGAGAGTAACTTACTCAAAGACAAATCCAGGCGGTGGCAGAGGCTTCTACCTATAGGTCCAGCATGGCCTAGAGACTTAAGAGGAAGTTCAATAGTAACAGCCCACTGCTTTCTGCATGGTTGGAACAGTGAGTGAAGAATGTGTTCCACTCTGGTTGCTACATTAATGGAAGTGTGTCTGACCACAGGCAGAGTATCGTGACAAGGGCAAAGAACAATCTGGAAATTGTACATGAAGAATACATGGAGGAATTTAAAGCTGGAAAACAGAACAGTTTTTAAAGATGGAAAACAGAAGGTTTAGGAATGACAAAATACCTGTTTTTAAATACTGAAGGGCTACAGAGAAAGGAGGTAAGTTTTGTTTCATATCACAAAAGTGTTATATAGGCCCTTTCCCTTCTTCTGAAAAATTCTGTGCTAAAGCCATTAGTTGGGACCAAGCAAGGTAGGCCTTTGTGCAAGGACGGGTATGAAGAGGGATGTGGAAGCCCAGAGCACAGTATCAGAGCCCAATCAGAGTAGGGAGGGTATTTTGGGGTGCAGGGTTGTGGCATTCATGTTGCAGCATCAGCAGGTAAGGAGGGCAACAGGAGCAGCTGTGGAAGACTGGCTACATATAAGGAGAACTTATCAAATAAGTAAACTGTTAAGAATAATGGGAGCCAGGAATCTCACGATCAAAGAAGGTATTTACAAATATAGAAAAGGAAAAACCTAGAATAAACCCCATGGTATCAAATAGGGATTTGAGGTATCATGGAAATCATGATTTTCAAAATATAAATAAATATAGAAACGCATATGTAATATATGCATATGTGCATATATGTATATACATACACATATGCCGCCATTATATCCACTGGGAATTCCCAGGGGTGGTGATACCCTCATAGCGATGAGCACACTTAGCAACTAGATCTTGGCTTCTAAATAACATTTGCCACTCAAAGGAACCAAGACTCCTTGGAGAAATGACTGATACAATAGATGACACCCCAAAATTACAAAATGAGCTTGGAACATCTTGTTCTGCCAGAAAGCACAGAAATGTTCAAAGAATGATGGGAGTTAAAGGGCACAGGAGGGGGGGGGGGCGGCGCCTGGGTGGCTCAGTCGGTTGAGCTCAGGTCTTGATCTCACAGTTTGTGGGTTTGAATCCCATGTCAGGCTCTCTGCTGTCAATGCAGAGCCTGCTTCCAATCCTCTGTCTCCCTCACTCTACTCTTCCTCCAGCCTCTGTTTCTCAAAAATAAATAAACATTAAAAATAAATAAACAAACAAACAAATAAATAAATAAATGGCACAGGAGGCAGCATGGCCACCAAACCTGGGACCAACTGCAACATCAAAGTAAGGAGGGTAATAGTTTATTTTATTTTTTATTTTTAATGTTTATTTATTTTTAAGAGAGAGAGACACAGAGTGTGAGCAGGGGAGGGGCAGAGAGAGAGGAAGACACAGAATCTGAAGCAGGCTCCAGACTCTGAGCTGTCAGCACAGAGCCCGACGCGGGGCTCGAACCCATGAGCTGTGAAATCATGACCTAAGCCGAAGTTGGACACCCAACGAACTGAGCCACCCAGATGCCCCAGGAGAGTAACAGTTTAAAATGCACTGAAGAAAAGGAAGCAACTTCTTACTGATTTATATAAATTAACAGGTTGAAATTTTGATGGGGACTGGGCTATTTACGTTGTTTGGACGTAACCTGTCACAAAATATGTACAAATTACAAAAGGAAAAAGAGTAACTTCATGGCAGAGCAGCTTTGGCAGACCACACTTTAATCAAGTGACCATCAACAGTAACAGGACAAACAGAAATCAGTGCCATCTGATGGGATGCCATGAAACGAACACGGCACCATTTCTGTAATTTTCCTACCAACGATGCACAGTCTGAATCTAAGAATGAGAAAATGGAAGACAAACCCAAAGGGAGGGACATTATACAAAATAGCTGGTTTATAATCTTCAAGTGTGTCCAGATCCTGACAGAGAAGGACTGAAAGAGCTAAGTAAATACAATGTATGTTCTGCATTGGATTCTTTGCTTTACAAGACATGACTGGAACAACTGGGAAACTTGAATGAGGTCTGAGGATTAGATGATGGTAATGTATCAGTGGTAATTTCCTGGCTTGGATGGCTGTCCTGTGGCTATCTGGGAAAATACCCTAGTTTACAGGAAATATACAGTGAAGTGTTGGTGTGACAGCCATCTTTCTGGCAACTTTTTCTCAAAAGATTCAGGATAAAAACAAATTATACCACATGCAATTTCTCTGTAGGTCTAAGATTGTTTCAAAACAAAAATTAAAAATCAGCCACAGTAAATTACAAGGATGGGAGTTACAGGGAAACATATTACATCTACTTGGAGGACAAGTGAAACTCTAACAATTAAAGTGGTCCAAAAACAGATCCATGTTTAGATGGGTTGGCAGGATGTTAGAGAAAATGTCTCACTGAATAGGAAGTTAGAGGAGATGACGTCTAGGTACTTTCCAATGATTTCATAATTCGTTCAACAAATATTTATTAAACATCTACTATGTTCCAGACAATGTGCTAGACACTGAGATTATGAAAATGATGGAGAGACAGTCCCTGCAGGTGAGGCCCTTATAATCCAGTGATGATTAATGATTCAGAGGTTAGAAATGTAAGATAGTCATCAGTGTCACATATAGAAAGAAGCATGTGTCTTCAGTACTCCATTGTCTTTAATTGTCTTTAATAATCCAATTTTCATTTATGAATTTTCAATAGACTACACATAGTTTATTATACTATCATATTCTCTAACATTTTCATCCTAACTCTTTATGCTAGTGGGTGGTGTTAATTGAGGCATATGCAAAAACTTTATCACTTTTCAATTATGAACAGATGTAAGTGACTTACTTGATGTTTTATTTTAAAATTAAAAGCATCTTCTAAAATAAGTTTCAAAGGAGAAGCTGGGGCTATCGTTACTAGAGGAGACTTAATACTTGAAAAGCGAACCCTGACACCTTCTTCAAACAGCTCAAAAGTCACTCCACATCTCTGTGCTCCAGTTTCTTCATCTGTCACAAAGATGTCATAATATGCTTGTTAAGATGCTTTGAGATGCTTAGAAGAAAGAGACCATAATTATAAAGCTTTGTTAAAACACGGGTTGCTTTCACCTTATGCCTGGGATTATTATTGTGGACACATTAAGACAGAGTGATCCATTTTAGCTCACCTTGGCAATTTGATGCTGGGTGGAACATCATTTGGTTTTCTACCTTTTCCCCCTTTGCTTCATTTCTATCTTCCAGGGATATCATCAAGTGTGAATGCTTCAGTGCCTTCTCACTGACCCAAGAGTGAACAGCCAGACCAAGCAAGTTCAGTATTCAATTACTTTCCCCACTGAGGTCTATACACCTTTGTTACACTTTTTCCATATGACACTTTCATAACCATATTTAGCTTTCTTCCTACCATCTCCCTGTAATTCAAAAGGCAATTTAGACTCCCATATGGTTGCCATCGAAGCTAACAGATGTCTAGCAAATTAAAACAAAAATTATGACTTATAAACTGCTGATGTATCGTCATTCCAGAACATCTTACAATTTATAGTGAATCATAAGATAAGGCTTCCTACTTGATGCCCCCCCAAGGTTCCCTAAATCTCTCTCCTCTCTGAATTTAAGCCCTGTGGAAACAAATTAGATACAATATTCTGCCATCAACCCAGGATAAACCTCCTCTTAAAGACACAATGTAATATTTGAAAGCACATCAAAGAGAAATTTGGCCTCAAGTATCCAAGGCTGTTCTAATTGTACTGTAAAGAGAAGAGAAAAACCAGTTGGTGTCCCCAAGCCATTCTTGGTTTTCCCAAGACATTCAAGGTTTCCACTGATCCATGGGGCTTTTTTTTCTAATAAGTGACAAATTTACTGAATCCCATTTTACTGAATCCTAGGAAGATCTTAAAGGTATTAACATTTCCTAGTGGTAATGATGCCAAAGTATCAGGCTAAAGTATTCTAGAAGTTCTACAGTGCAGAATGGAACCAGTATAAAGTCTAGAGACAATAACAATAATGATAGTCACCATGTGTTACATATTGAGACATTGTACTGGGTAATATGTTACTCACTGAATCCTTGAAACTATAATTCCATTAGATAATGTTATCCTTCCTTTATAAACCAGAAATTATGGCTCAGTGCAGCAGAGTGTATGTTCCAAAGATGGCCGCAAGCCACATGACCTTGACGTTTGTCCATAAAAGGTAGAATTTCTTTCTTCTCCCCCTTGAAATTTAGCAGACTCCATGTGTGCTTTAACGAGTAAAACAGACAAAAGTGACAATGGGGCAGGTAAGTAGTTTTAACTGGCTGGAACCTTCTTTCAGTCTCAGAGACAGGAAGAAGCCTCAAATAGGTGCTCTAACCAACAATCGTGGCTGAGCTGTAAGCAAACATCAACTGCCAGTCATGTGAGTACACCATCCTGGCCACCCTACCTCAGTGAGACTTCACATCTCACTGCAACTGCCCAAGAGACCCCAAGGGCAACTGCCCAGATGAGCCTGCTCAAATCACATAACTGTGAGGTATAATAAAAAAGTTTTGTTTGAAACCACTAAGAGTTGGGGTTGATTGTTCCATAACAACAGATCAACAACACCAGAATGAGGTCAATTTACTTGCCTACAAACAGTTAAGCATTAAAACCAAAATCCAAAAAACTCCAGAGCAAAACATCTATTAATGGTGTGAGGTGATGTGGGGGTTCAGTCCCCCCAAAAAAGAGACTTTAAAACAAAATTCCCTGTCTCTTCCCTCACCCACCTCAAAGCAGCCTAAGGGTTTTCCAAGAAATGTCCTAGTAGGGTGACACCCTCAATAAAACCAATTCCCTTCTGGCTTGAGGTCTTCCAACATTAAATAGGGAAAATGAGATTTTCCCCACCACCCTGTGACAACTAATGAGAAAGGAATCTGTACAAGATGTTGACTTTGTTACTCAGAATATCGTACAACTGTTATATAAAAGGATTCATATTTTACACACCAAACTGTAACTCTAATAATAAAAAAAAATTTTTTTTAATGACTCACAGGACTCCATTTGAGATTCACAGTTGGGGACAGGGAAGAATGCAAACTACACCAATGAGTGAATAAGCCAAGAAGAAAAAATGAAGTAAGAAAACTGATCTTCAGACAACTCTCAGTAAGAGAAAAGGTCTGTAGTAAGTACTCCCATAGATGCTATTTTCATTATACACGGTGCCCATCTCTTGTATTTTTCTTCCCTAGCCTGTTGGAACGTGACAGATACATTCTTTGTCAGAACTAGAAAGAACCTTACAATTCATCCAACTCCTTCATTTTAAGAGCTGAGAAACTGAGGCCCAGGGCAGTTAACTGACTAGCAAGGAGTCAAACTACCCATTAGCAAGAGAACCAAGCTCACAGTGCCAGGGTGACAATGTCCACATGTCAATTTTATTTCACCAGAACTACACCTCCAAACGTCCTCGATGTATGTCACATTTATTCTAGCATCTCACAGCGTGAAAATGAAAGATTAGGAAGCCGTGCTCTCTATTATGAATCTCTTCTTCATAACTGTGTAAGGGTAGCATCGAGTCTGCTGTTTCTGGCAGTAACTGACAGGATGGTAACTCTGTATTGGGTACAGATGTGCAACTTGACAGAAGCAGACTGCCAAGTTACTGACCCCCGTTCTTCAGTCACTAATATCTTAGTCTGAATTACTGTACTTTAATCGAATGTCATGTTACCTTCCTGCTGATTGTGACGAGAGACTATGGTACTGACACACTGGGAGATTTAAAAAAGGGGTAATTTTGAAGTAGACAGCAGGATAGGAAAGGTATGAAGGGGTACCTGGGTAAAAGGCACTAGGCACAGAAAGGAGGGAGGAAGCATATACAAAGCAGAGAAGGGCTATAAGGAATTTTGCCTGGGGTAGCTTGTTTAGTTCCACAGCCTAGGTTTCCTCTCAGGCTTCCCATAAAACTCCCGCCAAAAGACCTTCAAAATCAAACAAGAGGAAGCTCTATTCTGGAAATCTCTATGCACGCATTCCGTAATTCTTTGATGCTCTCCACAGTTCTAGCGGAACTGCTACAACCCAATCCACAGAAAATACTAAATTTTCCTCTGTATACTGTACAAAACTACACCAAACTGTTAGGGAAACAGGCCCGAATCCCTTTATTTCTTTTCCACCTCCTGCTATGAAACTACAGAGAAAGCCCCTGGGTGCTTTCTGTTGCCTGGTAGCTGAAACATGCAACTTTTGAAAGTGTTCAAGTAGAATGCAGAGGCCTGGACTCATTACCTCAACAAGGTCCAGTCTCAGTTCAGTAGTCCCTGACTCTCAAAGTCACAAAGTTTCAAGGTCCAATAAAATCAAAACACCTCACTCAGAAATGTGACTACCCAGCACTTTTCAACATTTTTCAGATGACAAAAAGAGAAGCAAAGAAAAAAAATAATTTCTTCTTCCTATTAATTGCAGCAGGGAGGGGGCGACCACTCACAGGAATCACATACAATCTCTGACAAGAAAAACATACAAACCTGTCTGTGAATGACTAGATACAATATTTATTCATGTTCTCCACCCCCCCCATTCTCTTTATGAGTCTTGAGGACAGATGACATGGTGACACAGAGTGGACCCCCAAACCCTTCCATTTCCCTTTGCAAAACATGCAAACCAATGCAAGACACTTCAACAGAAAATAGGAAAAAATGTAAAAATGGCTTTGTTAATGTGAGTAGGAAAAAAAAATGAATATACAGAGCTATATGGATAACTATTCTCATAGCTGTACATGTCTACAACAAATGGCTAAAATTAAAGAACAATCAAAATAAACACACAATGTGTGCATACTGCCGTGGATTATGACTGATCCCACCGTTGCATTATTGTGTGTCTCATACTGAACCTACACTGAATAGCAACTTGGAAAACACCCCCAGACAGCCACCATCTTTACTTTCCACTGGGGGGGGGGGGGGGGCACATTAAGGAAGAAGATGGGATGGGATGGGATGGGATGGGTTTGGCGGGGGGGGGGGGGGGGGGGCGGCAGGAATAACACAGTCTTTGAACCAACGTTCTCTCCTTGCCCTAGTGAACTCTTTGTCTGGTTGCTGAACACGTTTGTGAAATCAAGGAAAAGAATCCAAACAAAACAAAAGAGTAGGCATCCCAGCCTAATTACAATAGGTGCCCAGCACCCTGTGTTGCCAGCAAAGCCAGAGCGTGGTTTGAATCTTTCGTTCAAGCATTTGCTCTCCGTACCCCCAATAAAACGTATCTCATACATTCTCTTTGCATTTCTCCAAGGTTTCCCCAAAACGGCCCACTCTGTGTCACTCCTTAGAAAAGGAGGACGTGAGGCACGAACACACTGAAACATGTTGATGGTGACTTGTTATCACCCTGAGAAGATACACATGGAAATAAAACCCTCCACCCCACGCGCCCACTAGCCAGTCCATTATGCAAAAGGAGCGCTTTCCAGCTGATGGGGAAGAGCGCGCAGGAAGCGTTATTTACGTGTACATTACAGAACCGTATACCACTGCATCTGCATCCTACACAAAGCCCGAGATGGTGCAAGAAGATACACGCTGAGCATGGCACAGACCAGCCGCGGCAACACGGAGCCAAGCCCTCGTCCAATCAGATCCCCGTTAGAAGGTGGACCTCAGGGTCGGCTCTGCCCGATTAGCCTTCCCTATTATGACACCACGCTCTGCCCAACAGCCATATCCCACCGGGAGCAAATCTAATTCGTGCGGTTGCTCATTTCTCAAACTGCCGAGCCTTTCTTTCATCTGCATCCCTGCTATTCGTCCCTTAAAAAGCCACCCCAAGGCCTGGGTGCCCCCTTTCCGGCTCGGTTTTTCTTTTTACCTCTTCCCACTCCTAAATAGGATTAAATGTTTATCTCTCCAACGCGCAAGCTGGAAAGGCGGAAGGCAAATGCCTCTCCTTGCTCGGGCAAGCGCCCGAGGGGCTGCGAAAAGTAAAAGCAGCAAGCAACGTGGGGGAAATCGCCGCGGATCGATCGGCCACAATAGTTGAAATCCCAGAAGCGCTCCAACTTACCCAAAATATGACATTGAAGCCAAATATGAAATATTTGATGCAACAACTGACTTCAGGACCCTTGTAGTGCTTCCCGGACATCCTCTGGGTTCATGAAGACACTTGCCCCGGCAGCCCGAGTTTGGAGCCCCGGAGCACCGTTGCTCGGAGCAGCCCGGAGGGGAGCAGGGGATCTGGGACGCAGCTCCGGGCCGCGGCTGAGCCGCACGGGGACCGACCGGCGGAGAGCCGCTCCCGCACCTCCAGCCCCCTGCGCGTCGAGGCCGCCGGAGCCGGGGTGGCCGTGAGCTAGCGGAGAAACCGCGCGCTGCAAACCCCGAGCCTCGCCAAAGCTGGCCCCGAGCCCAAGGCGAGAGCCCGCGTCTGTCCGCCAGGCGATCTGTCGGTCCGTCGGTCTCCGAGCTTCGGGCAAACGCGGCCACAGCAGATGCTGGTGGAGACGCTACTCGCTCGCCCGCCCGCCGGCTCGCGCGCGCCCTCCCACCCCTCGCTCCGCCCGCCGCTCGCTCCGCCCGCTCGGCGCGCGGCTCCTCCGCCCGCAGCTCCGCCCTGCCGCCGGCTGCCCGCCGCCAGAGCCTCGGCGAGGCTCGCGCGCGCGCGTACGGGCTCGGGCGCTCCCGGGCGGCCGCGGGCCCACGTAGCCGCACCGCCTCCTGCCACCGCTCTCCGCTCCTCCCGCTGCCTTTCTCCCCGCCCCTTCTAGGACCAGCCGGGAGCGCCGCCGACCCCCCAGCGCGGCAGCGGAGTAGGTGGGGAGGAAGACTGGCGGAAGGGAGGAGGAAGCGCGCCCCGGGATTGGGAGCAGCCTGGCGGAGAGACTGGGATTGAAGAGCAGCGGGTCCCTCTCCGCCATCCGCTGCGGCAGACTGCATCTGGGGGTACGCGGGGGAGAGGGTCGCTCCGGGGCGAGAGGGCTGGGTAGTACGGATCCTGCGAGCCCCCTGTTCCCGGACAAGCCCCCTTCCGGGTGTGACCACACTCGCCCCCTCCTCCACCACCCGGTAGTGCTGCAAGAGAAGACTCCCGGCCACTGAGCGTGAGTGGAAAGGGGTCGTAGACTTTGCTGGGAGCAGAGGGTTGGGGAGCGGGGAAGGGGGAGGAAAAAAGAGACGGGAAATGGGGCGAGTAGATTGGGAGAATTGCAAAGGAACGTCTCCGGAATCCAAGTGTGGCTCCAACCCAACCTCCCCACCTGCCGGAAACATGAGCCTCGTCTCAGAAATGCGGACAACCAAGGAGAGATGGCTCAAAGGAGTCCCAGCCGGGATACAATTCTCACCCTAGGGTCTTGCAGTAAACACAAACTCGGACAGCAAATGCCCCCGCGAGAAGGAATAGTGCCGAAGATCCTGACTGCTTCCAGGAAGTCTTTTGGGAAGTTGGAATTGGGATTATAAATCATAAACCATTAAGCTTTTGACCCCTGGGGAAGGATAGAACGCGTGGCTGGAAACTGTTTTAGAGCGCTGAGAAGGTGTGCCTATTGGTTGCGTATCCGACCTCCTCCTGGAGCACCTTCATGGGTGCTAGGGAGCAGGTTCGAAATATGAGCAGTTCAGAACTGTGTGTAAATGTGTATGGGAATGTTTTTTCCAAGCTTCACAGAATTAGAAGGAGAGATGAAATCAGGAAAAATTTCCAGCACCACCCATGTAACCTGGTACTGCACGCAGAAATCTGCGTGTTTCCTAAACTCCCCATGTGATACTTAGTAGGCTTATATTTGAGAACCTTTTGCATAGGGTTTCTCTGGTTAACTGCCTATCACTTTTCTCAAAAATAGGATAGCTAGTTGACAACCTGTAATCCAGCTTTGGAGGGGCAGGAAGTTGCTTTTTCTTGCAAGAAACCATCCTTTGAGATAAGCTTGGCCTTGAGAGGGATTGAGGGTATATTGAGGTCACAGGGGACCCACAAACGTGAGAGGATCAGGAGATCCTATCTATTCAATACCACAGAACTATGATACTAGCTAACACAGTGACTTCAGCCCTTTGGATGATAGAACCCTCTCTCCCTCATAAGTGCCCTCCACCTACGGAAAACACACAGCATACTAACCAGGTAGGCTAAGCTTCAAAGGTAAGGTCTGCCTTCAACAGCAGATTCCCTTCTAACAGGAAGGCACTGAGAAGCTTTACCTAGACCTATTCCTGCGATATTGTAACTCTTTCTATATATATAAATAGAACAGTTCCTGTAGATTCCTGGATAAGTCAGAGGAAAGGTCTTTCTTAAGTAGAGCTAACACAATTCAGAAAAGGACTGGAAAGTAGATCCAATTGGATCTAAGTTGAGTTGATCCCTAAGCAGGATTTATCTTTGAAATAAAAACAAAGAAGGGAGAGTTCAGATAACTCATCAGTAATCGGGAAGACTAGTTGAATTCTCATTTCCTATGTCAAAAGTAAGTTTAAGTACATTTGTAAAGCAAACCAGAAGAAAACAGAGTATTTGTTTAACCTCTAGCTAGAAGTATTTCTCAACTAAGAAGCAAAAGAAGAAAATGATGTGGCTATGACTGGGTAGTATCTTAAAATGCATCAAGCATTGTTTTAAAAGGCAACCTAAACCGGGGAAAGAATATTGACAGCAGACATGAAAAAAAATCTGAATGTCTGTAAGTAGGGCTCATATAGCTGAAGCTAAATAATGAAATCTCAATGATTGAGTATAAACAGAAAACAAACTATATACAAACAAATACGAATAGTAATAAATATATGGTGAAAATCAACCTTACCAGTAATAGAAATAGACATTAAAACAAATTAATGATAGGGGGCCTCTGGCTGGCTCGGTCAGGTGAAGCATGCAACTCTTGACCTCAGAGTCATGAGTTTGAACCCCACGTTGGGTGTGCAGCCTACTTAAAAAGAATAAATAAATAAATAAATAAATAAATAAATAAATAAATAAATAATTTTTTTTTGGAAAATAATTACAAAGGTATTAAGATAATGAGCACTGGTTTCCTCATTCGTTGCTGGTCCTTGTGAAGGGATATCATCCATTTGGAAGGCATTTTGGCTGTGTGTCCCAGGTCAGGGAGTGCCTACACTTTGACTCAGCAGTCCCACTTCTGGGAATCTAGCCAAAGAAATACTCCAAAATATGGGGAAAGTTATATACTGCAATTTGTACATCATGGTATTATTTATATTGAAGATTTGGCCACAGCTTAAAGATCCTGGGGTAGGGACTATGGCCGTGTCCTTGTAGCCACCTGAACCTGGACCATAATGTTACTTCATGTTTTTTGCCTGTGCCCATGTCATTCTTGCCTCTGCCTAAAACACTCTCCTTGCCCTTTGTCTGCAAGCTGACTCCTCTTACTTATCCTCAACACTTTTTAGCTCCAGTGTGCTAAACTGTTATGCACTGTTGTATTAGTTTCAGGTGTACACCATAGGGATTCAACAATTCTATGCTTTGCTCAGTGCTCATCACCATAAGTGTGCATTTAATCCCTTTCACTTATTTCACCCATCCAGCATTTGCAAGGTTCTTTCTTTTGTTCCCTCAACACTTCCTACATTCTTCCATTTTGCAGTAGGAGACTACCTGTAATTACTTGTTTCCCTGCCTGTCTGTTCCACTCTGCTGTGACTCCTTCAAGGGTGTGGTCCATCTCCTTTTAATTTTAGAATCACTAGCGCCTTGCTTAGGTGGCAGGTGCTTGATAAATATTTTTTTAACGAATGAATCATTTACTCAAACATTTTGCAGCCATTAAGGATGATGATTATAAAGAGTATGTGGCAATATGAATAATTATAATGTTAAATTTCCAGGGCACTGTATATGGAATTATATCCAAGTAATATTGTTAAATGAAGAGAGAAAAATGCAAAACAGGATATACAATGGGCTGCCATTTTGTAGGGGAAGAAAAAGAGCGTTGACAAAGGAGACTGGAAGCTTTGTATACACACATATTTCTGGTTAATGGGTCAGTCATCTACAGAAGAAAATAAGAGAAATTGATAATAGAGGTTTGGGGTGGGGTTGGGGAGCACACTGGAAAACTAAAAGATATGATACAAAAGAGACCTGCTGTATATTTTAATATACCCTTTTGTTTTTGAAATGTGTACAATGTGGATGATATAACTGTTTTGAAAAACAGATCAACCCTACAAAAATTTTATGCAATTGGATGAAATAAGTTAGGAGTCACTTCTCAATAAATAATAACAGTTGTTGGTTGTGGGATTGTGGGTGATTTTGTTTTCATGTCTCTGGCTTCCAATTTTTTTTTTAATGTAGCTATATTGTTTTTACAGTCACAAAGATAAAATTAAAAAGACTAAACAATTAACTAAATAATCATTGTATGTATTTCATCACAACTTCCTCACTTCTCCTTAAATTTTGACCTATCTTAAGAAGAAAAGAAGAACAGTTTTCTCCCTGGAGACTCTTATGGTCATCTCCTCTATAATTCTGACGTTGAAAAATGGTTAGTAAGTTTAACTACCAAAAAGTTAACCAGTCTTTCAAATAGCAGTGAGAACATGTTAAATAGGTAAAGCATGTTCTTCTAACAGTTGCAGAGCTGAACAGCAAGATATGACAACAGCATTATACCAAATTTAAGACACCAAATTTAATGAGCTTGTCTGTCTCTGTTTTACTCGTCTTGCCCACTTTTCTGCCTCCCTCCTCTCCCTTTTACTGTCTCTGCTCCTCTAGTCCTTTTTTTCACTTCTATGCAACCAGCACAGCTGGTTACCTCCCCTCCCCCATTGCCTCCTTCCTCTCAGAACCTGAGGAGTGCTCTAGTGTCCCCCCCTCTTTTAACATCCATATCTTCTGGGAAGACCAGTCCCCTGCCAGGCTCCAAGGGATGTCTTGACCTTCTAAGACAAACTTGGCTCTTGCCAATGTTTCGTTCAGAAATGGGCTGTGACACAATTCTGGCCAATGAGACATGAGGAAAATGTGCTGAGGGGTTCCTCACACCTAAAGGATGGTTTCTTTTTGGCCTTGGATTTAATTGTGTTTGGATACAACAGCTCGATCCTATATGTAGTCTGATAGTAAAGACCGTACCAACAAGGGCAGAGTGAGAAACTGAAGAGAACCTAGGCCTTGCAGACATTGCTGCATGGCTGACTTAAGCCTACCTCAGGACTTCCTGTCATAAGAGAGACTCACTTGGTTACGGGCACTGTGAGAGGGGTTTTCAGTTTCATGCAGCTTAAAGTATCCTGAGCTTAAACACTCTCCTCTGAGCTTCTCCCCATCCTTTTGATTTTCTCTTCTTGAATCACCTCCAGCTTCTCCATGTTTCCCTCAGTAACACTCTTTTTCTATTTTTCCCTCCCCTGTCCTCTCTTCCCCCACTGTTCTGTCTCTTTGAACTAATACGGGGCAGACCTTTAGTGCACTGTCTGACCAGTTGATAACCCACCCCTTTCTCTCAGCCTTTCTCAGCCACAAAACACTTCCCCACCTCTGGCCATGTTTGTACTTCACAGTGGACAGGGCTGTGTAGATCCAGGCTGGCCTGCCAGAGGGTCTTTCTCACTCAAGGGGGTTCAGTAAAAAAAGGATCCCTTCCTGTGGCTGAAATGGCGGTGATGTTTTTAGGAGAGTTGGGGTGCCTGTGTTTCCAGCAGGAAGCCAATCTCTCTCTCTCTCTCTCTGTCTCTCTCTCTCTCTCTCTCTCTGTCTCTCTGCAGAAAGAGGAAGGAAGCATAAATGCTGAGAGAAATAGCACTCTGACAGCGTGGGCCACACAAATGGTGCATTTTGTCTTCTGAAAGGCCTCCAGCCATGCTAAAGGCTTTCTACTTCTGGGTTTCTTCAAGAGGACCTTGTCCTTGAGGTTTATGAGATTTTTAGACAGAATCCTTCCATCTCAGCCCATTTTGTCTTTAGCTACTTTGAAATGGGAACCTCACATTTGCAAATCAAAAAACTTTGATTAGACAATGGGTCATCCCACCTCAAATCCATTGTGAAATGAGGTCAACTTAAAATATTTTTTAATGAGTCATAATATAAAATTAAAGTGTATTCTCATAGTTAATGGATTAACTCTTGTGCCTACTGTTCTTTAATTGAAAAGTGAGTGAATTAAATGTTATATTTTTCTATGAACAATTGGTCCCCCAGGATCAGTACCCACCCCATGCTCCTCTAATCCCATACCCACACATACCATTAAAGAAGATTAGCTTTCAGAGTCCAAGGAAGAACATAGAAAGTATATTTGTCTCAAAAACATGATTAAACAAGTATATGTAGAACATAATTGTTTCACTTTTTGAAATCAGTTATAATTGCTTGTACAGTAAGATTCTGTCTTTTACAAAATATGACAAAACAGGCATCGATTTTATTCTACTTTCTTTTGAAAATAGCACCTCAATTTCCTCCTGCTTTGGAATTAGTCAGCTAAGCCTGTGAATCAAGGTGCCAGGCCCCTCCCTCACCTTAGGAGGGAGCAAGTACTCAGAAGCTACCCTTTGTGATACTGAGTAGAGGGAGAAAAAGACCAAAAACCCCCTGGAGTTCAATGATACAGGAACTGAGACCACCTTTCAGATCCTCCTGGTTCTTCCCCCCTCTCTCTGCTCCCAAAGCTAGCTGAGTTCTTTCCAGTAAATTTTCTTTCTGATTAGCCAATGCCTATTTCTATGGCTTAGATCAAAAACTCCTGGGGCACCTGGGTGGCTCGGTTAAGTGTCTAACTTCAGCTCAAGACATGATCCTGCAGTTCATGGGTTCCAGTCCCATGTCAGGCTCTGTGCTGACAGCTCAGAGCCTGGAACCTGTTTCAGATTCTCTGTCTCCCTCTCTCTCTGCCCCCACCCCCACCCCGACTCATGCTCTGTCTGTCTCTCTCAAAAATAAATAAACATTAAAAAAAAAATCTCCTAATAATACTATGTGAACTTTTAAAACCGCACCTTTTGGGGCACCCGGGTGGCTCAGTCAGTTTCAGTTAGGGTCATGATCTCACAGTTTGTGAGTTTGAGCCCAGTACCAGGCTCAGAACCTGCTTTGGATTCTCTTTCTGCCCCTCCCTCCCTCCAAAATAAAGTTATTAATTAGAAACTGCACTTTCCAGAGAAAAATACTAACTTCTTTTTTTAAGTTTATTCATTTATTTGAGAGAAAGAGAAAGTGCAAGTAGAGAGGGATAGAGAGGGAGAGAGAGAATCCCAAGCAGGCTCCACCTTGTCTGCTCGAACCTACCGTGAGATCATGACCTGACTGAAGTGGGACGCTTAACCGACTAAGCCACCCAGGCACCCCGAAAAATATTAACTTCTGATTTCAAAAATAACATATTCTCTTTACACAATATTTAGAAAATACACAAAAAACATTTTTAAAGAATCACCCATGACAACATTTCCAAGAAAAACTATTGTCAATATTTTGATATATTTTCTTTATTAATAAATATTTTTATATGATTGATATAAATCTCTGCAGACTTCATTCTGCAGAGAAAAAATGTAAACCTATTATATCTTTCATTTCCAGTGCCCCTAAGCTTTGCGCAGTGGCAGTATCATAGCCAACGAGGTTTATCCGAGGCATGATTATTGCTAATTGAAAACTTCTCCAGGGGCTCCCGGGTGATTCAGTCGGTTAAGCGTCTGACTTTGGCTCAGGTCATGACCTCACCCCTTGTGTGTTCCAGCCTCGCATAGGGCTCTGTGCTGACCACTCAGAGCCTGGAAGCTGCTTCAGATTCTGTGTCTCCCTCTCTCTGCTCCTCCCCCCACCTCCAGTCTGTTTCTCTCTCTCTCAAAAATAAATAAAACATTAAAAAAAAAAAAAAGGAATCAAGGAGAAGAAGGAGAAGAAGAAGAAGAAGAAGAAGAAGAAGAAGAAGAAAATATAACTTTTCCAGTGCCCCAAAATAGTGCCAAGAAATCCTCTATTAGAACAGAGGCAAGTCCATCTCAAATTTCCAGGCTGTGGTTATCAGTCAAGATTCCAACCTCATAGCCCCATATCTCAAGCCCTTCAGTGTTTTCCTTTTCCACCAAATATCAGTCTTCATTTCTATTCTTATAAGGCAAACATGCCTGCATGTTCTCTTACATTCCTAAGTCACTCCCAACTCCAAACAATCTCAAAAGGCCATTCCCATCATATAAACCTCACCTTCCATCCATCACCAGATCAAATTACTTCACAGTTAAGTAGAATTCAACTCCTTATGAAATCTGCCCCCACTTAGCGGTAGGCATGCATATCCAGTAATTGTCTCTTTCACATTCAGCCATCTTTAGCCTCTAAAAACTTTGCTTCTGTGATGAAATATCCCTTTCTAGTGAATCTATAATGGGTGGAACACTGAACTTAATGTTCAGAAACAGGGAATAGATACTAACAGATTCATCAGATATCTACTTAGGTTTTATTATGCAGAATCAATTGATTCAGCCACAAATACCTATTGAGCACATCTCCTGTTAAGGCACCTGTGTTCATGGTTCCTGCCCTAAAAGTGCAACTGTAAGAAATAGACAGAGGTAAGAACTCAGGTCGGAGTGAATTAAATGCTATAATTCCAACAAAGTGTGGCATGCATACAGACCATAAATAAAAGCCTCTTCCAGAGCTATTTTTTCCTTTCTTTTTCTTTCTTTTCTACAATGGTAGCATTAAGATAAAACTTCTAGGAACAAAAACTAGTTATGTTAATCAAGACTGAATGTCTTATATCCAAATCATTTATTTGAATGGGGTCAAGACTCTGGACGAATAGGTTTTTGAAGTCATGCTTAACCACATGGTACAGCTGCTGTGGAAAACAGTTTGGTAGTTCCTCAAGACATTAAACAGAATTACCATATGATTCAGCATTTCTGCTCCCAGGTATATACAAAAAAAAAAAAAAAAGGAATTGAAAGCAGGGACTCAAACCGATACTTGTGTACCAATGCTCCTAGTAACACAATAGTCAAAAGGTGACAATAAAACAAGTGTCCATCAACAGATAAGTGGATAAACAAACTGTGGTATATACATTCAGTGGAATATTATTCAGCCTTAAAAAGGAATAACATTCTGATACATGCTGCAGCATGGATGAACCTTGAAAATATTATGCTAAGTGAAATAAGCCATACACAAAAGGGCATATATTTCATGGTTACAGGAAGTAGAATAGAGCTTACCAGAACTGAAGGGCAAGAGGATGGAGAGTTATTGTTTAATAGGTAGAGTTTCTGTTTGTGATGACGAAAAATCTCTGGAAGTGGATAGTGGTGATATTTGCACAGAGTTATGAATACTTAATGCCACTGAACTTAAAAATGGTTGAAATGATAAACTTTATGTTATGTATGTTTTACCACAATAAAAAAGTCTATACTTAAATAACAAATAGAGGAATAGTTCAAAATGTTGATAAGTTTCTCTCACAAGTCTAAATATGATCAAAATTAAATGTCCAATACATGCATTCTAAGGCTATGAGTTGTATGCGTCCTCACTTTAGGAAATCTAAGAGAAGTGCAAAAATAAATTAAGAGGCAATTGCACATAGAAGGATCTATTTTACAGAGGGATTTATCCAAGCATCCCTTTAAACAAGGAGCTTCCCTAGTAAACTTAAGAGTGGAAACACTCCACTATTGAGAGCAGGAACACTCTCCGGAAAGAACTATCAGGAAGCTGGGGTCCCTCTCCAGTGCACAGTCTCAGATAGGAGACCAGCCACTTGTGTCTTTCTCTTTCCAGAGGAAACTCTGGCCCCTCTCAAGACTCCCATGAGAATCCAACACATCTGAGGTGATTTGGGGATGTGTGGTTGAGGGCATATAGCTACGTTCTAAGCTGGCAACCTGAGTTTTCCTTTCAGTGGTTCAGCTGCCTTTTCCATCAGACTGTAGACTCCTTGAAGGCAGGATCAGGTTTTCCTTGTAGTATGTTGCAAGTATTCTATACATGCTGGGTACATAATATTATTTACTGAATAAGTGAATGAATGGATTAACTTTAGTGAAATGACAAGGGAAGGTCAAACAGTTCTGAAATTCTAATATGTAGGAAATCTTACTTGAGTCATAAAGTTCAAATGACACATGCAATCCTAGAGAAATACTTCTCAAAGCATAAAATGAAAAAAAAATCTGTGTTCAAGTTTATTCTATCTACAAACGAGACATATTTTCTATTGTGTTTGTAATTCTGCCGCTTACCCATATGTACCACATTGACTAAGTTCACAATAAATACTGTTGACAGAATGAATGACAAGGCAAAAAATAGCTTGCAGTACTTTCATTTTTTACAAGTGTGGAAAGCATATTAAACCATCTGCTGATTAAAAATATGCGTGTTTTGACTTGCATATGAATCAAATTAACATACATAAATCCAGCATCTTCACATCACTAGATTCACAGCCATAGCCAATGTAATTTTCCATGTTTCTTCAAATTCATCAATTTCAGTGACATAATTAAGTTATTAGGCATAAAGTACACAGCAGTGATATATAACTAAAAGCTAACTTTTGTTTTATTTCAATTCAATGATTGCTTATCCTCTAAAAATAAAAAGGTGTAAGATTGTTGGAAATCTAAAATTTTATGTTCAAATTTGCTCTATAAATACCTAACATCACCATGGAAAACTAAAATTTGAGGTACAGAACAGGAACTATTACCCCTCAGTATGATGAATTAGGATTAACTGAAATACTGTACGTTGAACAATAGCACCTTGCTGCCTATATAACTCCAGAAACAACTTGCAAACTTCAGTTTCTACCTGCTTCTGCTGGCCCATTACCACCTACCTCTCTCCAAGACCCTATCCGGAGCAGGGAAGATATTCTGTGAAGTAAAGGAACAACTCTGTACAGTGTTACACTAATGGACCAAGCAACCACGCTGGGAGGAGGAACACATCCAAATTGCAAACCTAGGTCAGAGAGAACACCAGGTCTGGGCCAAGACAATTAAGATAGGGTCAATCGCGGGGCACCTAGGTGGCTCAGTCAGTTAAGCACCAACTCTTGATATGAGCTCAGGTCTTGATCTCATGGTCATGAGTTCAAGCCCTGTGTTGGGTTACATGCTGAGCATGGAACCTACTTTAAAAAAAAGAAAAGAAAAAAGACAAGGTCAATCTCTGTTACTAAGAGACACCTATTCCTTCCTCTTAACTCATCAGTCCCTCAGGATCCACCACCATCTGGAGCACCATTCCAGGACCAAGAATGTAGCCCAGGTGGAAACTCTAGTACCTTGCTATTGATGTACCTCTGGCACTATAAACCTGCCACCATATAAATGCCCAGCACCTTGGTCATTGGGTCGTCCCAGGACTGCTGGCACTGAGCCACTGAGAACAATAGAAGTCTTTCTAAAGCGGTGTTTCCTAGCTTTGTCTGGTGATAAGAATCATCTAGGGCTATTGATATAAACACAGATTTTCCTAGACAAAAATATTTAGGAGATCTATCTGGGGTCCAGGAATCTGAATTTGTAACAAGTACCCAGGTGATGCTCTTCACCAGGGAATTTGGGGAAATACTGAGTTCAGTACACTCTTCAACGTGTTCCTAGAGTCTCCTAGTAGGGGGACGGGGGGGAGTTGCCCTGTGTGGATTCAAGCCTTGTCATCTTCAGGGATAATGAACTAAGTGTCCTTTGTACACTGAGAAGTCTTTGTAAATCCAAGGCATGCCATCATTATCATGATTATATACCTTTAGCCACAGCCTCCAGGACAATATGCAAAGCTGGGTGAGCTTCTTCTCAACACACAGGGCTGAATGACCAGTTGAGGGAGGATGAAGAGTGGCCAAAGGCAGAGGAGAGAGGGAGGAGAAGGAATAAAATCTGGATCGAGAAATTAATACTTATGTATTTCAATCCACAGCTGCTTTGGCTGCTGATATAAATCAAAGGAAGAAGGAGAGAGATTGAGGGAGAAAATGTAAACAACATGAATTTTTCAGATATTAAAAACTGAATGTGTTAGCTGAATTATTCATTTATTGAACTTCCAATTTATTTTTCAGTACTACTATGTGAATAAATGTGAGTTGGGCTCTGAGATACAAGTAGGTATTAAGATAAGCACCTATGATGGGTAGCCACACAAAGTAGGGTGCCTGTGAATTTTAGTCATCTACATGAGGTTGCCACAGCTGGGAAAAAGATTCCATTCTGTCAGTTTGGGTGCTGACTTACCATAAATTAAAGATGAATGTACTTAGAGCACAGTCTCCCCCGTGGACACAAAGCCCAGGCCCTTCCTTACAATATTGATAAAGAAAATTTGCAATGATGCCAGAAATGAAAGATCTGTATATTCTTACAGGGAGCTGGGAGATAATTTAGAGACAACAACCACTCTCTTTCTGAGACTTGAAAAAGAAGTTGTGAGTTACATAGTACTCTGCAGAATCACGTGGCATTAAGAAAAGGAAAATCGTGCTCCAGTCTCCTTCAAAAGATAATTCAATCTTCTGAATTCAATCATATTCTGATTGAATATGTTCCTGCATGCTAATGGAGAAATGGACTGGCTTTTCCTGATCCCATCTAAAGGCATGATTATACAACCAAATATTAGCAACTCAACTCAGCAAAGACACGTTGTACAAATAAATAGCATGAATGAGTAGAGCAGGTAAATCTCCTAGATGGAGTTGTTTGGGAAGAATCCTTCAAGTTTCTGAATACATTTGAAAAGACACAGGAATTCAAACTTAACTCTCCTCAGGTCAGAAATGTATCTTAGCCCTTTAAGAAGGTGTAGTTCCTCCCATTGTGACAAATATTCCAATGAGCTGGGGTGCAGTCAGGAGATGGCTTTGGGATAATCAGGAAGTGTATTGAATGCCGAATATGCTCCCCAAAGCACCCTTTTTTGACAGTCACATGAAATATGCAAAAGGCACTTAATAATTCTCATTTTCAATTACAATTCCTTAGGTGTCATTCCTTTTTTCTCAGATATGTACAAGAAAAAACGTATGTCCATGGTCATCCTGCTGATAAAATTTCAATCACAGAAACTTTCCCTTTAAAACTAACAAGGCTTTTTATCTCCCTGAGTTAGCCAGATAACGATTGCACAGGCCACTCGGAATCACCGGGGAGAGCTGAAACTGGAGCAGCGCGGATAAATGAGATCCCTGTAGATAAACCACATAATTCAGGGCAGCCAGGAGGTACAGACTCTTCCCTCACTTAACCTTGTAGCAAAGCTCCTGTGGGTAATTTGACTCCCTGTGAGCTTTTCTCTGTTGGAATGGAAGGTGGGTTGTAGGGAGAGAGATGTTAGCGGGGGAGGCAACATCCTGGGAAGGAAGGAACACTGGATAAGGACATAGGAGATCTACCCTAATTTGCCCACCTTTGCTCAATGACTTTGCAACTGAAAAACCTTAGCTTCCTTACCGAGAAGGGGGGAGACTGAACCTGTGGGAAAGAGATCTTGACGTGGAAGAACTCTCCAAATCCCTGCTGGGGACAGTGGGAAAGTAAGCGGGTTCCAGGCTGTGGCTATCACCAAACGGTATTCTGTCTGTCTGTTTACATGTTGGGATTTCATACAGGATTTCATTTTCTGCAGCGTATCCCGTACTGAAAGAAAGTTTGCAACCCCTGGATTAAAAGAATGGTTTACTTTCAGTTAACAGTCAATAATAAAAGGGATATAGACCTGCTAAAGTGACTAGAAGGTTCTCAAAGTATTAGCTACATATTGGTAGAATCTACAAAACGAAGAGATGCTCAATGGATGTGAAAGAGGAAATTTAAAGAGAACCTCTGAGGGTTAGGAAAAAGAGCTACATCATTCTTTCTTCCTCCCTTCTCAAGGCAAATTTTTACCTGTGCCCCAGTGTCTCTCAGCTCTGGCTGCCCACCAGAATCACCTGTGCAACCATTAAATTATACAGGGTCTGGGTCCACGTCTGGGGATTCTGACAGAGCTTTTTCAGCTATTCCAGTAGTGTGTGTGTGTGTGTGTGTGTGTGTGTGTGTGTATGTATTTAAGGATCCATAGCTGACTTTGATGTATAACTATGATTGACAATCTCTGCTTGGCTTCAGTTCTTGGTCTTTCCTAAGACCACTCTCATAAAAGACATTAACAACCTCCCCAATGTCAGTTATCATTTTTGGGCAGATGACTCCAAATCGCACTCTCTAGAAACAACCACCTTCCATCTGGGTGTCTCAGCTCTTTGCCCACCAGCCAGCCTTGCTTCCAGTATCACTCCATCTGTTAGGGCAAAGTCCTTCTAGTGGCTCAGGCTCTCAGTGACCCAAAAGCATCTCTGATTCTGCCACTCCCTGTGCAGCCAGCATCCTATCCGCACAAGCTTAACAAACCTACCCCTGTATCTGATCTTAAACCAGGTCCCAGCTTTCCATGCCTACTGCCACTCTTGAAATCAGGCTCCCTTTATTTCTTGTCTACGATGTATATAGTCATCAGACTTACAGGAGTCTCATTCTCCCATCTTTACCCTCTTTGATCTACCCTAATCTGACTTAACTAACCCCTTGTTTAGATAACTACAAATAAGTAACCCCACAGCCTACCCTTTCAAAATAAACCCCTCCATCTATCTTTTAGGTTCCACAATAGAAACCCAATCTAAGTTTCCAGCCTGATCTTTGATTACACAGCAGCATGAACACAATCCACCAACCAAAGAGCATTGTTGTTTCTTTTGTAAACATATCCTAGGCTTTCCTAATTATGCGCCCCTATTGTTCTCTCCCTCTCCAAGACCCTCCTCCCCATTCGATGCCACCTCCTCTGAAAGGCTCTCCAGAATTCTCCAAGTGAATCTGAAGCATACTGAAAAACATCGTGCTTGATCCCCTTTCATAGTAGTCATTATATCCTGTCTTGTGGTGTGGCTATCTATGGCTATCTCTTATCACCTTTACCAAGCTGCTGCTTCTTCAGAGCCCTGCCCTGGGAGCCTTGTAGCTGTACAGAAAGAGAGGGGTCTTTGGAACCAGAAAACCCTATATTTAAATCCCAGTTCTGCCACCCAACATCTGTTTGAGCTGGTTCAAATTATTTAACCCTTCTCTGTTCTAGTTTCCCAATCTGTAAAATGGGAATATTAATATCCAGTTCCTAGGATTAGTGTGACGTCTGAATGAGATGTAAGGTGTCTGACACAAGAAAGGCTCTTAACAAATGGTAGTTCCCATTAACGAAGGTCAAATGGGGACTCCACACACTTTTATCTATAATGGAAGATGATGTGCTGCTAACCCAGCCTAATGGGAACCTTCCTCTACAAATATTTGCCAGCTGGTCCTTTTTACTTATTAAGAAGATGGCAAGGTATTTTTGAGACAAGACTCTGAAGCAGGGAAGTAATGGCTTCTTCCCTATTATTTGTTGGCCAGTAATAATAAGTGTTAATACTAATAGTGAAATAGCAAGGGGACAGGAAAGGGAAGAAAAGGCAGCAAGAAAACCCTGAACTAAAATGTCCAGCAATACATAGTGAGAGACATAAAATGCCCACAACTTTGCAAAGCAAATATCAAGTTACATTATGCAGTAATGGAATAAGCCATATTCAGGAGGGTGGAAATCATTAAATAATAGTAGAATTATTAGAATAATACATCAAATCATTATGTCAAATACAAAAAATATTTAATTGCTTCTATATACAATACATTTGATAAGATTTAACACCAATCCCTAATAGCATTAAGAGTAGAAATAGAAAAAATATTTTCTTTTTTTTTTTTTAATTTTTTTTTTAATCTTTATTTTATTTTTGAGACAGGGAGAGACAGCACGAACAGGGGAGGGTCAGAGAGAGAGGGAGACACAGAATCTGGAACAGGCTCCAGGCTCTGAGCTGTCAGCACAGAGCCTGACACGGGGCTCGAACTCGCGGACCACGAGATCATGACCTGAGCTGAAGTCAGATGCTTAACCGACTGAGCCACCCAGGCGCCCCAGAAAAAATATTTTCTTAATATAACAAGTATAAAATTAAAATCAATAGCCAGCATTATATTTAATAGTAAAACATTAGTGATAGCCCCATTAAAATATGTACAAAAGAATGAAAACTATTTAATATTGTTCTGAAAGTTATAACCAGTGCAATAAGACATGATACAAAATTAAAGGTATATTATTAATAATGAAGCGATAAAATGGCACTTATTTTTAAATGAAGTCATTATACAATTGCAGGTTCAAAGAAATAACTTAAAAATTGATTGAACACAGGAGATGGATGCAAGATAAACAAACAGGCATCAAAAGCACCCTAACATAATTGAAATAATCAGTTGGAAACTTTTAAAATTCATATTAATATGTAGTTCTAAAAAAGATTGAGATGGTTGTTAGAAAAAGTGAATACAGAGAGCCCATACACTGTTACAACAACAACAAAAATATCTTAGAAGTAGATTTAATGTATACTATCTTTCATCTATTTAAACAAAGGAGCAAAATTTTATTGAAATATATTTATTAGAGCTTGAGAAAATGGAAAAACACATTGTGCTACTGAACACAAAGACGTTGTTCTAAATGTTTAAATATTTTTTAAATAATAAAGGTTTAATCAAGACACTCAACAAGTATTTACTGAACATTTATTACATGCCTAGCAAAGTTTTAGGGGATAACCATACAAAGAATGAATAACACAAAGACTGCCCACACGGTGTTTAGATTCTTATGGAGCTGACACATCAAATAAAGCCTTACTATAACATAATGTCAGGTGCATTGAATATAATATGTGCATTAAAGAAAAATAAAACAGGGTTAAGCAAGAGAGAATGAAAGGAGGAGAATATTGTTTAGAATGAAGTGATCAGGAAAGGTCTTTGAGGAAGTAACATATGAACAGAAAGTTAAATAAAGTGCAGTGGAAAGCCATGTGGCTGTCTGAAGGAATGGTGTTTTTGCAGAGGGAATAGCAAATGCAAACACCCAGACATGAAGCCATGCTTGATGTCTACCAAGAACAGTAAGTAACCCGGTGTTATTGAGATAGAGCAAGTGAAGACTAGTAGGAGATATGAGACAGATCATATAGGGCCTTGTGGACCATATAAGCTCTGGGTTTTATCTTAAATCTGATGGTAGCCATTGGAAAATTTTGATCAGGTAAGGATGTGATTTAATTCCATTAAAAAAATTTTTGTCTGGGGGCAGCTGGGCGGCTCAGTCAGTTAAGCATCCAACTTCAGCTCAGGTCATGATTTCACAGTTCATAAGTTTGAGCCCCCCACCAGGGGAGCTTGGGCCCCACTTTGGGTGAGCTTGAGCCCCACTTTAGGCTCTGCACTCTCTTTCTCTCTCTTTCTCTCTCCCTATCTCTCTGCCCCTCACTCACTCGTGCTCTCTCTCTCTCAAAAAAACAAAAAAATTACATTAAAAAAAAGTTTGGTCTCAGTGCTGAGAACAGATAGGGTGGAGATGAGGGAGAAGTAGTAAGAGCAGTTAGAAGGCTATTTCAGTAATTCAGGCTGGAAAAAATGGGCTTGTGTTGGGGTAGGAGGGGCAGGGGAATCCGAAGTAGAGTCCAGATCTATACAGAAATAGACAAAAGATTTGCTGATGGGTTGGATAAGAGGAGTGAGAAAAAGAACGATATCAAGGCTGGCACCTAGGTTTTTGTCTTGAAGCAACTGGTTGGATCTTAGTGTTCATAACTGAGATGGCAGAGACTGAAGAAGGAGTAGGAGTTAGGAACTGAAATGAAGAGCTGTGTTTTGAACATATTAAGTTTGCAATGTCTATCAGATGCCAAGTGGAGATGTTGAACAGGCAGTTGCTATGCATCTGAGACTCAGGGGTACTTCTTGGGCCATCAGCAGAGAGGTGGAATGTAGAGTCAATGGGATTGGATGAGGTCATCTATGGGGAGAATGCCACAAAGAGATGTCTAGGGGTCACCAAAATGTAGAGTTTGGGACAAGGATGAAAATCCAGCAGAGAAGACTGAAAGGGGGCAGCTGGCACAATAGGGGAGAAACTTGGAGACTTGAGTCTTAGATGCCAAATAAGTAGTTTACTATAACTCCCATCAAAATATCAGTGATTTGTTTTCATTAAGTAACAAAATCATTCTAAAACATACTGGAAAAATTTAATGCACACCTAGGATAATAGACCATCCCACTACATAATTCTTTTGTAACAACTGATAAAGACATGATGTTTTTATGACTTGGTAAATGAAAATGAACTCCTATATATAATCTATATAATCCTTCCATCTTTATACTGACACACTTGTTTCAGTCACCTTGCTGGTGCCCTTGTAGCAAGATAACAGAATGTAGCCTGTGCTCGAGAAAATTTTGCCCAAGAAATTTTGCTTTTGATACTCACAAATTGATCCTATTTCATATAAGTATTCATTATGCCATAAGAAAACATAATAAACCATCGGGCAGGGATGAATTATTTAATAAATGGTATTGGGACAAGTGTCTAGAAATATGAAAACTAAATTGATTTCTTTATCCCACACACCAAAGTAAATTCCACGTTGATTAAAAAGTTAAGTATCTAAAATTCCAATAATAGAAACATGTTAAGAAACTATGGACATCTATTTATAAAACTACTATAAGAGGGAAGATTACCTAAGCCTAGAAATAAACAGGAGAAATTATAAAGCAAAAGATTAGCAGATTTGAATCTATAAAAATGATTTTTCTATGCACAAAAAGCCATGAGGTAAATATGAAAATGGAAAAATGTTTTCAATAAAATATAAAAGTTAATATATCATCTACATAAATAGTTCATGCAAACTGATATGAAAAGTCCTAGGGCCCAATGATAACTGGTCAATAGAATACTCATAAAAGAGATCATTACCCAAAAGAGAAAATCCATCTGGCCAGCTCATATGCAAACATGCTGATTCTTGATAATAATCAAAGAAATTGTTATAATTGTTATAATTTTTCAGCAATACTATTACTAAAGATTTGTTTTTAAAAAGCATAACATGCAGTCAGGAAGAGTTCAGTAAGGATGGTCTTCTTTTGTCCTGACGTTACACATTTAGACAAGCAATTTGAGCATCTCCACTTGTAGACTATCATAAAGAAATAATCCTTATGTGGAGAAAAATTATTATTTAAATAAATAAATAATATGATTATTTATAATAGCCTTTAAATAGAAATAATATAAATGCTTTACAGATATGCTGGACTTGAAATAGTTAAATTAGAAAACAGCCTTCCCTGTTTTAACCAGAAATAATCTTTTTTTTTTTGAGAGAGAAAGAGAGAGCATGAATTTACATAAGTCAGGGGAGGGAGGAGGAGGGGGAGAGGGGAGAAAGAGAGAGAGGAGAATCTTAAGCAGGCTCCACACTCAGTATAGAGCAAGACATGAGGTTCGATCCCACGACCCTAGGATCATGCCGTGAGCGGAAATCAGGAGTCCAATGCTCCACTGACTGAACCACAGGTGTCCCACAGCCAGAAATAATTCTTAAGTTACAAAGGAAGCTTCACTGTGTGCATATTTCTGCCCAGTGGGGATCTCTTTGTAGCTCTGACCCCAATCAGTAAGTTACTCTGTCCACCAAAAGGAGAATTTAGCTGCCATCCGTGCAATGTGGGCAGAAGATAGAGGCTGCTGACCAGGGAACACAGAGAATGCAGAGTAAAAGACTAGAGAACTCCAGGGTCATGCAAATAAAAGGGAGGTTCCTCTGATAAGAAATAAGCGGCACTAGGCATCTTTGCAGAGCTTATTGAAACAAAACAAAGTCTCCTTTGTGATGAAATTGATAAAGAGTATTATTTTGGGCAAACTCAAAGCAAACACAGGCTTTCTGCTGAGAAATCAGGGTCACAATAAAAGAAAATGACATTCCTGCAAACACTGGCATAGAAAACGAACAAGCTAAAGGTCATCAACAGAATTCAGGGGACACCCAAAGTAGAGGAATCTCGACCAGACCAGAGACTGCTCACTCAGTGACATTTCATATACATTCATTTATTCCCTCATTCACTCTTTCATTAATTTAGTAGTTGATTCATTACGTATCTATTGAGTAACAGATATATGCCAGGCACTAAGCAAGTGTTGGGGGTTACCTTAATGAAACAAAGCTCTGCTTTCATAGAACATAAAATAGTAGCAAAGCTAGCATTGAAGCAATAATAACACAAATTGTTATTTAAGTTCAAATTCAGGGGCGACTGTGTGGCTAAGTCAGTTGAACGTCAACTTTGGCTCAGGTCATGATCTCGCGGTTTGTGGGTTCCATCCCCGCGTGGGGCTCTGTGCTGACAGCTCAGAGCCTGGAGCCTGCTTCAGATTCTGTGTCTTCCTCTCTCTCTGCTCCTCCCCCACTCACACTCTGTCTCTCTCTCCTTCAAAAATAAATAAACATCAAAAAAATTTTAAGTTCAAATTCAAAAGTGTTAAGTATAACCAAAAAAAAAAAAAAAAAAGTTTTAAAATCTGTGAGAGCAAATGACAGGAGGACCTAACCTAACTCAGGGCATCAGAGAATCCCTCTTTGGTTTCTATGAGGCTTGAAATTGTAAATGAAATTGAATGGTGAAAAAGATTTAGTTAGGGTAAGGATTTTTACCAATTCCTTAGGGGGAGAAGGAATTGGAAAACTTGTTTGTGATTTACTGAATATATAATTCACATATGCTTTCTATGTAGTTAAGTGTAATAATAGTTTCTGTTCAATTGTCTGAATTCCATCATATTCAACAAATTGTGTTATTTTTATAAAGATCTAAATTATTTTTTTGGATAGATTTTCAGTTTGGGCAATCCTTTCCATCTATTTAGTCAAGATTCTGGTATTTCCAACACTTCTGTCTGGTATTCTAACCATCACCAAACTATAAACATTTTAGTATAGGCATTTCAAGATCATGCATTCATTTAAAACAAGAAGACGAGTATTGAATGCTAAGCTATTAACGTGCTAAGCTCTATTTTTGTAACTGAAGCTGCTGTGGACAGGAACACAGATAAGGTTCCTGACCTTATAGGGTTTACTTTCCAGTATTAACTTAGATTTTATGTTTCTAATGTTCTAATTAACATTTCCAACAGCAATATATAGGAATGACCACTTCACTGTATTCTCATCAGCACGGGGTGTTATTATTGCTTGTTTGTATAATGAGGAAAAGTACAAAAAAATAAGGCACTGTTACGCATTGAATTGTGTCCCCCCCCCCCAAATAACATGTTACAGTCCCTATCCCCATTACCTCAAAATGTGATCTTATTTGGAAGTAGCGTTTTTGCAGCTGTAATTAATTAGTTAAGATGAGGTCATTAGGGTGGGCCCTAGTCCAGCATAACTGGTGTCCTTCGACAAAGGGAAAAGTTGGACACAGATACACACAGAGGAAAAACAACATGTGAACATCAAGGTAGAGATTGGGGTTATGCAGCTGCAAGACAAACAGCACCAAGGATTGCCAGCAAATCACCAGAAGCTGGCAGACAGGCATGGACAGATGATCCCTCACAGCCCTCAGATGGAGTAACCCTGCCCACAGGGTGATCTCAGACATCTAGTCTCCAGAACTCTGCAACAATATATTTCTGTTGTTTCAATCACCCATTCTGTGGTTCTTTGTTATGACAGCCTGAGCAAACTAATACAGACGTGCTTCTTACTCTGGATTCCCCTGAAAGAAAGGAGACTTTGGTGGTCATTCATGTTTGTTCAACACTTGCCTCAAGATGTAAACCTTGCTCTCAGAAGTATCACGACCTTTCGTTAGTTTGTTTTTTCTCATTTTCCCTGTGGGTTTAGATACAAATGATAATCAAACAAACCTATCACGACGTTTCGTTAGTTTGTTTTTTCTCATTTTCCCTGTGGGTTTAGATACAAATGATAATCAAACAAACCAAAGGCCTTCAATGAACAATAAAGGTCTCCATCATAGGTTGCCAAATTGGGGTAATCAATGATAACTGGATGCAGGAGTAGATCTAGCTTTTGTGGGGCTTGACGTTTATCTAATCTTCTCTAAGAATAAAATTATAAATACAAAATTAGGGAATAAAAGTTAGCATTTATTTAGAATATAAAGAAAGTAAAACAAATTACAAATATTAGAAAGATGATAAACACTACAAATGCCCCTAAGTCTAGAAATATATAACATTCTTGTTTTAATTATCTCACATCCCTTTATGATTTTTTTCTTACATATTTTGGCTGCATATTCTTTGATCATCTCTTCCTAGGACATCAATTTTGTAACATGGCTTTCTACATAGAGAAAAAAAAATTAGTTGTCTTCCTCTGGCACGGTTGGTCAAAATTTGTGTTTCATTATTGATAGATGGGTTGCATAAAACATTTAACTTCACACATAGATGTAACTCGTTGCCACAGGATTGAGCCAGAAACATGGGAATTCTAATAAAATCTATTTTAGGTGATTTCCATTAAAATGTATTTGGAGTTTATAATTATATATGATGTATCATCAAATATATTGCTGACAGGAGAGAATTTCTGCCTTGATGAGGCATTGATGATAACTGAATCCTCTGCTTATGATTTTACACATCTGATGCTTGGAGGAATTTTCCACAGAATTGCTTCTGGCTCTGATCACTGCAAACCTTGTTTCTCTCCCCACACACTTCCAGTGTTAGGTGTTGCAGGACACATTCTTATCCTGACATGACCTCTGACCCTGGTCTTTGAAGTCATAATGCCGGGTAAGTTGGCTCAAGAGCAGGAAGAGTATCTGGGAGTCATTTCTGTACTGGGTCAGTCAGTAATAGCTTAGCTATATAAGGCGGTGACTGTGGCTTTCACAAATACATCCCACTAAACCAGAACTTAGTATGCCCCTAACTCAACTTCCCTTAACGAGATCGCTGAAATACTGGTGTCCACAGTAACATCATTGACTGCATTACAATACATGGGAAGTCAAAATGGAAAGAGAATGGCTTAACCAATTGCCATGAAAGTATTTTGCTTTTACAAAGTTCACCAAAATCTAGAATTGTGTAAACATGTCAGGATCCTTCCCTGGGTCCTAGAAGGAGCCTGTGCATGAGAGGACCCCTCCATGAAAGGGGTTTGAAGCTTAAGTTCCATTTACTTCATGGTGACCCGCCTTTCACAGTGCAAAATGAATGATCTAAGCCTCATTACAGGTATGTTCTTTAGATATTTAATTTTTGATCATTTGTACTTTGGCAGCAGAGAATAATGTTTAGACAATCTTTCTGGAGCAATGGCAGGCTGTGATAAAATAGAGAGTGGGAAAATGAGAGGAATTGTTAGAAGAGTTGGAAAGTGGTAGTGTGCATGGAAATAATGAGCTATAAATGCAAAATATAAGCATTTTCTCCGTATTTTATGTATAATAGAAAGGATAGATAATGATCTTCAAAGACAAGATAATGTCAACCTGATTTATTTAACTGAGGAGGTCAGAGAACTTTGTTTTTTTTTTTCAATCCAGAGAAATCTGTGCTATAAGGACCTAACCTGAAAGTTAATTTGAGCTATTGCTTTGTACCTTATTTTCATGTGGACCTCAGACCAAATTATTTTAGCATGTTTATAATGGAAAACACACAAGGTTTGTTTTTAGCAATAGCAGTAATAAATTGGAAAATGGCTAAGTCTGTATTTGTCATAAAGATGATAATGATAATATTAGTTTGTGGACCCAGTGAATTCTGTTTGGTTTGGATTCTTTGGTCCAAGTAAATCAGTGTTAGGGTAAGAATAGCCCTGGGCTATTCGGTAGATGTCTTTATAATAAAAGGAGTTCTCTTTTGATTAATAATTAAATTGCACTATTGATCTTTGGATAAAGGAAAGGCACAAAGAAATAAATTTCAAAGACATTAACATGCAATCTATTTTTTAGTGAGTATAAAAACAAAGAAACAATCTAATAAATCAATAGGAGTAACAAGCACTTCAACAGATTTTGACATCAGTCTAAGAAGTTAGAGATTACTTAGATGTTCTTCCTAACCAAGAAGTGTCTTGCTCCAACTTTAACCATGGAGCTATGGGGTGTAAATATGTGCTGACAAAGGGGTCAGAGTCTCTGACTGCCTTGATTTGTTCTCTCCCGTGTTCATTTTTTCCTGCTGTTGCAATAAACTACCACTAATTTGTGGCTTTAAACAGCACAGATGTATTATCTCTACAGTTATGCATGTCAGAAGTCCCATATGGATCTCACTGGGCTAAAATCAAGGTGTCAGGAGAGTTATTTTCCTTTCCGGAGGCTCTAGAGAAGAATTTGTTTCCTTGCCTTTTCCAGATCCAAGGGGCTACCCACATTCATTGGCTCCTGGCCACTTTCCTCCATCGTTAAGACCAGCATTACAGCATCTCTTCTACAGGCATATTGCTTTCTGGCCATGGCTAGCAAAGGTTCTTTACTTTTCAGGGATCATGTGATTAGATTGGGCTCACCTGGATAACCATGTGTGACCACATGGATGGACCTATAGAGCATTATGCTAAGTGAAGTAAGTCAGGTGGAGAAAGACAAGTGATTTCACTCATACATAGAATCTAAAAAACAAATGAATAAACAAAGAAAAAGTACAATCAGACCTGTAAATACAGAGAACAAACTGATGGTTGCCAGAGGGAAGGGGTAAGGGGTTGAGAAAAATGGGCAAAGGGGAGCAGGAGATACAGACTTCCACCTATGGAATGAATAAGTCTGGGAATGAAAGTTGCCTCTTAGGAAATATACTCAATGGTATCATAATAGAGTTGTATGGTGACAGATGATAGCCACACTTGCGGTGAGAACAGCATAAAGCACAGAGAAGTTGAATCCCTATGTTGTATACTTAACAACTAACGTAGCATTGTGTGTCAACTATAGTCAAATAAAAAAAAAAAAAAGAACTCTGATGGTTGTGTTTTTGTATGAGTTGAGTGGCTATCTAGCCTGCACATGAGATAAAGAGATAAAATACTACTATTTTGGCTACTATTTGTCTTGGCTTGATTTAAACTACTGATTTTACAATAAAGCCAAAGGGCATCAAAGTCCATTTCCAGATTCCTGCACAGTCCATTTCCCTTCATTGCTATTTTGTCATTTTGTGCTTTCCTGATTTTGCCCAAATATTTGCAATTTGGGTGGGGACCACAGCTTACCGGTCAACCCAAAATTCTTTTACCTATGTGCTATTCTTCAACTTGCAAGTAAGTAAACTCCAGTCCAACAAAGCTCCTTTGAACTTTACATATCAAAGAAAAATCACTCTTTTTAGACTAACATCTAAAGCAGCACTGCGTGCATGGAGAGGCCCGACTGAGATCTTCTGGCAGGCTGTCACCTATTGACTAGAGATCTTTGATTTTGGAAAATGATTGTTTTTTTACATAGATGTTGGCCTCTGCTATGTAATCCTTCCCTTTTATGCTTTGCCATTAAAACTATTTACAATCAAGACACGAATCTCTAACTCTTTCTTTCTTTGAATGGTTTAGTTAATTGTTACCCACTGGTGCTATCCCACAGTCAAAGGAGTTCTTTGTACCCTGCAATAATGACTGAAGAAATGAATGAATGAATGAATGAGTGAATGAATGAATGAATGAGTGAATGAATAAATACAAGACAATGTCATGTGGTAGGTGAGCCCAGGCCAATCAAGTCTTGGCTCCGTAAGCCTCAGTTTCCTCATCTAAAAAATGTGAATAATAATATCTACCCTGTAAATTTATTGTAGGAATTTGGGATAACATATGTAAAATCCTTGAAACACAGACACTGGCAGTAAATGTCTCTCAATAGGAATCATTATCCAGTGTTTTGCTCTTTGGGGATTACACAACTAACCCTCAATAATCCACATGTGGGTTATTCTCTTTGCAAATTAGCTCCAGCAAAATTTTGAAAGTAAGTAGATTTTCCCACGAACTCCTCATTTACTCTTGGCTGACTTCCCACCACCAATCTCGTGTGTGTTTATAGAATGCAAACAATTTAATATTAAGCTACATATTACATTAGTAGAAAGGTAAATCTGAGGCCACAAATGGGATACATTAAAAAACCAAACATTTATGACATTTGGATTCTCTAACTTGCAGTTACTTGCCAAGATTGCTGAACAAGCCAGATGTAAAATTTTTAATTTTATTGTATTAAATATAGGGACAGGATAGCTGGCTAAATATTTGTATGGTTTTGTAAATTAAAAAAAAATTTTTTTTTTTTTACTTAACACTCTTAGATCATGTCTATGTATAAACGCCAATATTAATTTTCACCAAACAGCTTTTCTGACATCTAAAGTGTTTGCTGTCACTGGCTCAGTCGGGATCATCAGATCAGTCATGTCTGACCTCAATCCCTTCTCTGGGCCTCTGGAGAGGAGAGCTAATGTAATCATGGCTTGCTGATGAGTTATCAGCCATTGCATGGAGCTGAATCCTGTAGATTAATAATGGAGAGATAGCAAAGTTAAAGCCATGGGGAAAAGGCTAAAATGTAAATACGTGGGGATGGCTAATAACAGTGGCAGAAATTTGAAAATGAGGTTATTAGGTTATAGTATAGAAGGGTAAGACATCACAATTCCAAACCAAATTAGAGATATTGCACTACTAATACATTACCAGAGGCTAGTGGATAAAGATTTGAAGAGGGGGAAATGACATTTAAGTATTCCTGCTGCTCATTGAGGAAGAAGGAAAACATGAATAGAAGAAAAAGAAGCAGAGGCCAAAGGATTTTCACAGGGAGGAGCAGGGCTGTGCTTCAGCACCACGAGCCAAACTCCACATGTACCCATGTTGACTGGCTTCATCACCCAGAGGGGGAGGCGCCTGGAATGTGTTCTTTTTTCCCTTTTATTCCGTAATGTCTTTATTGAGATAAAATTCACATGCTATAAAAGTCACCATCTAAAAAGTATAATTCAATGGCTTTTTATCTGGCTCACAGATATGAGCAACCATCACCACAGTCCATTTTAGAACATTTTCATTATATCAGAGGGAAACTTAGCACCTATTAGCTATGAACCCCTGTCTTCCTATTTCTCCTCTAGCCCTAAACAACTACGAGTCTACTTTTAGTCTATAGATTTGCCTATTCTAGACATTTCATATAAATGAGGGATGCCTGGGTGGCTCAGCTGGTTGAGCATCTGACTCCTGTCAGCTCAGGTCATGATCTCACAGTTTGTGAGATCGAGCCCCATGACAGGCTGTGCTGTGGGCAGCACAGAGTCTGTTTGGGATTCTCTGTCTCCCTTGTTCTCTGCTTCTTTCCCACTCATGCTCACTCTCTCTGTCTCTCAAAAATAAATAAATAAACGTTTTTTAAAAATGAAATCATATAATATGGTGTTTTGTGTCTGGCTTATTTCACTTAGCATAGGGTTTTCCAGGTTTATGCATGCTATAGCATGTATCAGTAAGTCATTCCTTTTTATGGCCAAATAATATTCCATTGTATAGATATACCACATTTGATGATCCATTTGTCAATTGTTGGACATTTGGGTTATTTCTACCTTTGGCTGTTATGAATATTATGAATAAACATTTATGTGTAAGTTTTTTGTGTGGACCTTTTCATTTCTCTCGTGTACATACCTAAGAGTGGGATTGCTTGGTCATATGGTAACTTAAGTGTAACCATTTGAGGAACTTCCAGGTTCATTTCCAAAGTGTCTACACCATTTTATATTCCACTAGCAGCAATTGTGTGAGGTTTCTCCACAACCTCGCCTGTCATCTGTTCTCATCATTTGGTTTTAAATAGTTTCTCCTATATGACAAGAGAAGTGAAATGAAAACATCACATTTGCATTTTGGGCACAAGAGACCACTATTATTGGTATTCTAAGAAATGTTTATTTTCTACTTTATGGTTCTACTACTAATGTGAGCTAACTTTTTTCAATATGTACTATGATAATATGGATGATGAAGGGAAAATCGAATGCTGCATTTTAAATATGTGAAAAATGGTTCCTATACATTGCCACTTAAATAATAAACAGCCTAAAGTATCCATACATACC
Organism: Panthera tigris; assembly: GCF_018350195.1. Taxonomy (NCBI): domain Eukaryota; kingdom Metazoa; phylum Chordata; class Mammalia; order Carnivora; family Felidae; genus Panthera; species Panthera tigris. The sequence goes on along the minus strand of NC_056663.1, from coordinate 122,220,243 downwards.
CCCCCACCCTGAACTGGCAAAGTCTTACTCATCTTGTGGATCCCTGGGTACCTTCCCCAAGTCACTGGCTTGAGTTAGGTCACCTTGGGGTGAGGCTCCCTAGAGGCTCTACTTCCTCTGACACAATATGCATCAGAGTTTATTCTCATTGTTTGATTAATATCTGTCTTGTCCTCTAGTCTATAAAGCACTGGGGCAAAGTGACCTTAGCTACCTTCCCCACAGGTTTCCCAGCATCTAGCATATGTGTGAACTCCACAACTATTTGCCAAATGAAGGAGCAAGAAAGGTTTTACACGAACATTCTCCTGCTTACTAACTTACTTACTAACTTTTCCTGCTTACTCACTTTTCAGTGAGTATGTATAAATTAGGCTTAACCATGGAATTTGCTTAGTTTCGATACAAACTGCATCCAGGCTGCATCTCAGCTTTTTGACGTCTTCAAGAGCAGGCTTCTTTTGCCAGCAAATTCCTCCCTGAATCTGCTAACGCTAAGGTATGTTCAATATTTGTCTAAAAACTATCCTAATCTTCCCCAACAGAGGCCAGAGTGTAGCTGAAACAGCTCTTCTGACATTTGGAAAGCTCTGATTCTGCCAGTCATTTTCTGTTCTTTATCATGTTTTTTCAAGGGAAAAAGCTGTTTTCCTGTGTGTGAGGACATTCTCTCCTATCTAATAATGCTCAATTGTCTTTCTATTCCATTAGTGTGTGAGAAACCACCCGTCCAATTGAGATCAGAGCTGTGGATGTCAAAGTGTCTCATTTTATATAGACGTGCAGCTGTCAGATCAGAGATCAAAGGCTTGCCTTTAATGAAAACAAGTCATTTTTACCAATATGACTATGGAATTCATATGAATACAGTTTTCTGGATCATATGATTGGCATCTGTACTTCTCGAGCTCCCACCACTTTATCAATGAGTTGGTTTTCCAAATAAAAGGATATGGAAAATATCCTAACCCTTTCCTTCCCTTCCAATCAGGCTCCTACTGTGGTCTCTATAAAGGTTTCACAATGATGTCCTATGGGTCATGCTTGAGAAATACATTTTACTTGACTAGCAGCATTAAATGTTTTTTCTTAAGTTAATTTAAATTTCTTAATTTAATTATTTTTCTTAAATTAATCAGAATTTAGGGGCGCCTGGGTGGCTCCGTCAGCTAAGCGTCTGACTTCGACTCCAGTCACGATCTCACGGTTTGTGAGTTCGAGCCTCGCGTCAGGCTCTGTGCTGACACCTCAGAGCCTGGAGCCTGCTTCGGATTCTGTGTCTCCCTCTCTCTCTCTCTCTCTGCCCCTCCCCACTTGTGCTCTGTCTCTCTCTGTCAGCCAAAAATAAATACGTGTAAAAAAATTTAATCAAAACTTAGAAGATTCCCATAAAGATTTGACTTTCCAACTTTCCTTGGTAAATCAGACACTAGCAATACTGGGTGGTGCTCCCGCAAAGGAAATATCATAGTGCTGCCTCTAAGATGATACCCAATGATCCTCACTCCTTGGTATGCAAGTCCCCGTGAAACCCCTACCGCTTGAGTGTGGCCTGGACCTGGTGGCTCACTTGTAATGAAGAGAGTATAGCAACAATGATAGAATGTCACTTCTTAGATTAGGTGCAAAAATACTCACTTCCACCTTGTTCTCTCTTTCTTCTTCGCTTGCTGTGGAAGAAAGCTGGCTTACAAGTTGTGAGCTGCCCTAAGGAGAGACTTCTGTGGCAAGGGACTGATGCTTCCAGCCAACACCCAAGAAGGACCTGACACCTTTCAACAGATATGTTCGGGGTTCGGAAGTGTATCTTCCCCCGCCAGCTGAGCCTTAAGATGAGCTCACTTACAGAGCTGACACCTGGCTTGCTGTCTTATGAGGGACCCTGAGCCAGGGGACCCAGCTAAACCATACCTGGATTCCTAGCCTACAAAATACATATATTTTTTGAGAAAGCATATATTTATTGTCTTAAGACAGCAAGTTTTAGGGTAACCTGTTACACAGCAATAGATAACCAATACAGTAATAATTAGTGGTCTGCTGGAATTCAGCACAGCTGTGCCCTTTGGAAGGTATATGTTCTCTCTGGTCTGTGCCTGTCCAGCCCACCTCTGGCTCCTGAGTCCCGGCTCTATACCGTGGAGTAATCCACCATTCACTCAGCCACCCCACCAGGACCTAGCATCATCCCTTAAGCCACCCAGTTACTAAGCCCTGTAGGATATACACGTGACTTTCATACCCCGTCTTCACTCCACACTCTTATCATGTGTTTGGTACTTTGCATGGTCTTGCATGAGCTTTGGCAGCGGTCTCCTGATTCCTCTCTCTGTTTCCTGTCTCACTAGCCTCCAATTCATCTCTGTACATAGTGGTGAGAGTGCTCTTTTTTGTTTTTTCCTCTGAGAGAAAGAGCACTAGCAGGGAGAGGGGCAGAGGGAGAGAGAGAATCCTAAGCAGACTCCATGCTCAGCACAGAGCCCAGCCCAGCGTGGGGCTCAATCCCAGCCCCTGAGATCATGACCTGAGCTGAAATCAAGAGTCAAATGATCAACCAACTGAGCCACCCAGGCACCCCATGAGAGTGCTCTTTCTAAATTCTCTCCAGGATAAAATCCATACTTTTTGGCTTGGCTTCCAAGACCCCCCCATGAACAAGCCAGCCTTGCACTCCAGCCCCATCTCTACCTCACCCACCTCACCACTGCCTGGAACCACATGCTTCAATCATCCCAAACTCCTCACTAATCCTCAGATGTGTCTGCTGTGTCCCACCTCTGTGCCTTTGCCCTCACTGGCCCCTTGGCCTGCATGAATGCCCTTCTCTGAAACACTCCTTTGTGCACCTTCAGCCTTCAGTTCATACTACTCTCCTGGTGCTTCAACACTCAATTGCACTTGCTCCCTTACCAACCATTCTCCTCTCACTGGGTGTTGAGCTCCTCAAGGGAGATACGATGAGATAGCCATCTCTGAATGTGCAATGTCCAGCATACTGTCTGCACAGAGAAGGTACTCAATTCACAACACTATTTCCACAGAACAACGCCAACCAAACTGATTCTATTGTTGCCCCTTAATGCCACCACTTGCCAGTCCTGCCACCTGGACAGAAACCACTCAGTTCTCCCTCTTCTACTCATCCTTCAGGTCACAGCTTAAAAGGCACTCTCCTAGATCACTCCTGATCCCATAGATTACATCAACAATCCCCTTGGCAAGACTCAGCACTGTTGTAATCATCCACACAGCATTTACTATATACCAGGAACTTTTCTAAGGGAGTCGTACATATATCAGCTCATTCAATCCTCCCATAATTCAATCAGGTTATCCTAGCTTACAGACGAGAAAACGGAGGCATTTGAACCAAGCAGTCTGACTCAAGGTCTGTGTGCCTAACCAGCCTCTTTAGTGCCTATCATCGGCATGCCTGCACCGTACCGTCCCACATATGTGTGCATGTATTCACACACCATTAGACAATAGGCTCTAAGAGGACAGGGTCACATCTACCTTGTCCTTTCTGTTCCCCAACTGCAAGCCCAGCACCTGGCACAGAGTGGCTATTATTGATGGATGAACTCTGAGTCCCTGAGAACGGATGGACAAAAGAAATTTTGGAACCAGTAATTTATACCCGGGCCCCTGGGCTGGCTGGCCTTTGAACCTGATCCCCTGGATCAAGGGATGCAACTCTGAGTAGCCCACCTCAGGCAGTCACAGCTTGTCACTTTTCATGCAAAACCTAGTTCTAAAGCTCAACAGTGTAAAAGTTTCAGAGCAGATTATAGCCTCATCAGGAAGCAGGAGACATCCAAGCTCCATATCTAGTATGAATGCTCTAGTGTCTGCTGGGACCCTGGCCATCAAATGGCATCCAGGAATGACCCTCAAGAATGTATCGACTTCTCATAATAAAAGAGCTGATGTCTTTTAAGCCCTCCTACAATGTTCCAGAAACTCCCTACCATGAGTTCAAGTCCTCACAATTCTTCAAGGAAACTTTTTGTCAAGATTTGAGATCAGGAGGGAACCCTCCATGAGGACAGCACTGTGTCCCCAGCACCTAGAACAGCTGAGTGGCACAGAATGGGTGCTCAACAAATGCTGGTCTAGTGAACTTTGTGGATGAGGACGCTCAGGCTCAGCAAGTCCAGGCCATACCCATTGCCACCCAGCTGGTCAGTGGTGCAGTGGGGAGGGATTTCAGTGTAAGACTCTCTGGAGCTAAGTCATGCTTTTTTCACATTCTACACTTACTCCGTGTAATATTCCCATTCCCAAGAAACTGCTTGGTAGAATTAAGGTCTTGAAGTTCAGGAGTGAGGACCATGATAGCCAGGGCCCAAAACATGACTCCTGAAAGTTGTACTTAGTGACTCAGGCCGACTGTGGGTACAGGAGAACCTCACGAGTTCTTCTGAAAGCAGATTGGGGTCATACAAACACGGAAGCCATATTCTGAGGAGCTGGTAACTCCCCTCCCCCATTGTTCCTCAGGCCTGTCTTTTCCCTTCATGGTCACTGTTTGCAAAAAAATAAAAAAGTCAGAAAGGCTCTTTTTGCATTCTCTCTTTTTCCTGAACACTCATGTCAGCAGATTCTCTTCTTTTCCTGAACGTTCCTGAGCCACTGATGTCCCCTGTTAAATGCACTGCTTTCAGGGCTGACTTTCAGGCTGGATTAAAAGACAGACGGCCCTGTGCAAGCGTTAACTCGTGGCTGTGCACTGCATTTTTAAAGGCCCAGAGAGCTGCTGAAGTATGAAATGACATATCTTTTACAAATGACTGACCTCATTTCACTCCAAAAACTCTGGACTCATTATTTATGTGGAGTACCTATCTCCTCATTATAAATCTTGGAGAGAAATTTCCATCCACACCCTTTAATGTTCCGTAGTTTTGAAACTCTGTTTCTGTTCCTTGCCAAAAAAAAAAAAAAAAATTAGCAACCAGAGGAAGTATTATGGATACCCTTAAAAAAGCTGAACTATTATAATGAGTTATGAAATTGTTACTATTGGAGATGAGTTGATCGACCTCTTTGCCTATTATGTCCTTTCTTCTTGGGTGTGTCTGTGAGGCTAGTAATGGGTATGGAAGCCCCGCTGACATCTGATTCAGGTAGCCTTGGCTCTCAATCTACAAATTAAAAAATTTGTAGCGGCTCAGTTCAGAAAACATGTTTCTATGTAAGAAATTGATCATGTTAGACTTTTATGTTCATGATTATGTTCATGAGTGAGACACTTGGTCACTGTACATCACAATTTGAGGTTCATACTGAAAACAAACTACCTAAGTTTTAATAAGTTTTAGTACTGTTAGGGTTAGATTTGCTACCTTAGCAAATATGCTGTTAATCTGAGAGTTAAGAAGTAAAGTACAATCAAATTTAGAGTGGACCATGGGGGGACTGGGTGGCTCAGTTGGTTGAGCATCTGATTCTTGGTTTCAGCTCAGGTCATGATCTCACAATTTGAGTTCAAGCCCCACATCAGTTCTGCGCTGACAGCTCAAAGCCTGCTTGGGATTTTCTCTCCCTCTCTCTCTCTCAAAAATAAATAAACAACAACAAACAACTTTAAAGAAAAAATTTAGAGTAGACCAGACTGAAGAGACAGTATCACAAAATGGAAACTGCATGGGATTTAGATCTCAGCTCTGCCATTACTGTGTGTCCTTTGCCAAATCACTCACCTTCTCTGAGCCTCATTTTCTCCATCTCTAAAATAAGTTTAATGGTATTCACTTCACAGGTTACGGCAAGGGAGAAATGAGAGAATATTGGTGAAAGCACCGGTTCCTGCTTCCTGCCCCTCTTAAACTGGGGCTTTCAGCTCACCTGAGCCCGCCTGAGGCTTCACCTCGAGGTGCCACCATAGCTGTGTCCCACCCTTAGCGCTTATTACCTTTCTCTCATCTTTGGTATTTTACAATGTGTAGTTCCCTCTTCTCAATACTCTCGAGCAATCTTGTGTTTGCCAGTCAAATCACGGGTAGAAAATGAATACACACTGAGGAGGGTAAGTGTGGGGATGGAGAGCAATGTGCCCATCATCATACAGGTGGTGCAATACACATGTTAGTATCCTAAGGCAGCCTCCAGCCCACTGAACAGTTTGGGAGCCTTGATTGGTATTTTACCTCTTCAACATATTATCCTGCATCAACAAAGAGCCACAGCCTCAGGCCCCAACCTAGAGTGTGCAGAATTGCAGAAATGCAGGATGGACTGGCACAGGGGTTAAGGGATGGGGCTCTGGAGTGCCCACTCAGGAATCCTGCTCTGCATCTGTCCATCATGGGACTATGGGCTTTGCTTGTCTCAGCCACCTCAAATGTGAAGTGGGAATATGAATAATACTTTCTTATTAAGTAATTAGTGTTAATATTTGTTATGGACTGGATGTTTGTGTCCCCTCCCCAAAATCATACGTTGAAATCCTAACCCTCAATGTGATGGTATTAGGAGCTGGGACCTTCGGGCAATGATTGGGCCATGAAGGTGGAGCCCCTATGAATGGGATTAGCGTGCTCCTAAAAAGAGACCCCAGAGAGCTCTCTTGCTCCTTCCACCATGTGAAGACATAAAGAGAAGACTGCTATGAACCAGGAAACAGGCACTCACCGGGCAACTAAATTTGCTAGCACCTTGAGCTTGGACTTCTCATCCTCTAGAACTGTGAGAAACACATGTTTTTTGTTTAAGCCACCCAGCCTGTGCTATTTGTGTTAAAGCAGCCCAAACTAAGACATATCGGCATTACTATTATTTTAGCTCTTTGGTCTTGGGAAATGAACTTGTTCAGATCAGATTCTACTGTTTACAAAGAACAGAAAGCACACAAACAAGGTCAAGTTAGAGAAGACATTGAAGACACATAAGAGAATCCCAAGGAAATGTAATGCAGGAAGTATTGCCAAACCTCATGGGACTGGAAAGTCATCTTTCTGTCTCTCTCCCTACACACGTGTGTATGCACACACAGAGAAAGATTCAGAGAGGTTTTCAGCATTGTCTCTCTCTTTGCATTCGACCCATTCTCCACATGGCACACCAGCATCCTCTGTTTTACATGGTTTCTGCTCCCCCACATAACTTCAACTTGTATGTGGCATTAGCCCACAGCAGGCCAGCTCTGCTTCTGACACTATGGGGCCTCACATGTCTAATATTCATGGCCATGTCACCACACACACTGCATTTCCTAGTCAAATTCTAGAGAAGAGATGGCTGAATTTCGGCTAGATTATGGACTAGTTTTGGGTGGTCAGATATGGTGCCCTGGTCCAATCGGCTGGGAATATGATTCTAGAATCACTGTGTCCAGGGCAGGTGAGTCAGCCCATTAAGCTAGAAGGAGGAGTTCTACCATAAACACTTCAAAATATGATTTTACTTCAGCTATAAAAACTATTACATTTTAATTTTCATAGAAAAATGTAAGAATACATTCCTCATTTTCCCATGTTTTGTATGTTTTTTCTGATAAAAGAAATACATACATATTTTATAACTTTTGGAGAATATATACAAAGAATATTAAAAATAAAAATCTGGGGCGCCTGGGTGGCTCAGTCGGTTGAGCGTCCGACTTTGGCTCAGGTCATGATCTCGCAGTCTGTGAGTTTGAGCCCCGTGTTGGACTCTGTGCTGATAGCTCAGAGCCTGGAGCCTGCTTCGGATTCTGTGTCTCCTTCTATCTCTGCCCCTCCTCCACTCATGCTCTGTCTCTCTCTCTCTCTCTGTCAAAAATAAATAAACATTAAAAAAAATTTTTTAATAAAAATCAACCTCGATCTTCCTCCTTAGAAATTAACCTCAGAAATTGAATTTTCATATATTTCTTCTTTTTATCCCTGTTGCTCTCTTCATGGTTGTGGATCTATTATAATTATTACTTTCACAACATGGTTTTTCTTGGTCTGAGTGCTCTAGGAACACATTCTGAAATATAGATTCAAGAGCACATACTTTATTTTTAATGTGACCCCAGGAAATACCAGTAAGCAAGTGGGGAAGAGACACAGGGAAGGAAAATATTCCAGTTACTGTGTAACAAGTTACTCCTTAATGGCATATAGCACTATATACCATTTTGCATGTAATTTTGTGCATCAGGAATTGGGGGAGGGCTCGGCTGTGACATGTCCTCTGAGTCTGCAGTCATCTGAATGCCTTGCTGGTCTGGATGTTCCACATGGCCCATTCCCATGGCTGGAAATTGATCCTAAGGGTCTGCCAGGAGCTCAACCAGGGCAGTCCATCAGAGCATCTGCCTGTGCATGCTCTGGCACAGGTGCCTCAGTGTATTCAGACTTCTTACCTGGTATCTGGTTTCCCCAAGAGTGAGAGTCCAAGAGACCCAGACAGAAGCTGGCCTTTCATTTTCTAGACTTAGAAATCATAGAGTGTCAATGCTTCCATACTCTTTTAGTCAAGGCTGTCCCACGCCCTCAAGGGGAGGGGACGTAGACCCACCACTTAATGAGAGAAATGCCAAAGAATTTGGGGTCTTTTAAAGATCACCACAGGAAGGAAGTCAATAGATTGTATGTAAATAATCCAACTGGCATTGTGTAGCAAAGGAGTGGAGTTCTGCTGGAGAACTCTTGGACACAGTATAGAAAACATCTCAAAACTGTCCCCAAGGAAGGCTGAGAAAGCTGAAGTATTTAACCATCCACTTCCCGTCAGTAATTGGTTGGGTTGGGAGTTTGGGGAGTGAGCAAGAATTCCCCTAAGAAGTGACAGGCATTCCCCCAGCACTGACTTCTAGTGTGCTCCCTGGTCAGAGGAAAGCCTCAGGCAGAGAGTGTCATGTGATCACAGCAAGCAGCCTTTTCAGGAAAGGAGACGTGTACAGAGATGAATGCCACAGGGTTCTGAGGAAGGTATCTCCTACAGCATAGGTATTTTTCCTTTGTGACAACTTCTAATGTTACACAGATATTTTGCTGTTCAGTTAATATCATCTTCAGCATAAAGCTGAAGGCTGGGTAGGGGTGGGAATCACACCCTTGTGTCAATGAATGCCAGCACATGTCCTCTAACTTTAGACCACCAGTTACTCATCTTTTTGATCTTTTTGGTTGACTCCCACCCTACACCAAACTTTCACCTCTCACCTCAAGATCCCTTTCAACTTGCAGCCCTTTACTTTCAGGAGATGATCTAGTCTGTTTCAATGACAAATGGAAGTCATCAGAGATGACAAACCTCAACTCCATGATTTCCCACCCACCCATTTCCTACATCGATCCCTTTCTTCCTTTTCTTCCAACCTAAGAAGGTAAGGAGTCCCTCCCTGAATTCTAGACAAATTCCCATCCTCCCCTTCTCCACTTTGTCTCAACCCCACCTGAGATCCTCCTGCCTTCTCCTCCATCTTATCTCATTTCCTCTCAACTGCTTGCTCACTCTCCATTCCTCCCACCCTTCCTACAAACACACTCAATACTTTCTTTGGGCTAAATTAACATGCCTTTGCCCCTCTGGCAGATGTATACTTTCTCTCCTCATTTCCCATTCATTCTACAATCCACTGCATTTCAGCTTCTGCCCCTGCCACTCTCCTGAAACTGTGCTTGTCATGTCAACACCAACTGCCAACTCTAGAGGGTGAGTTATAGCTCTTGGCTCTTAGATGCCTGCTGCAATGGAGTCCACCAATAGCTCTCCTCTTCCTTAAAGCTCTTTGCCCACCTTGGTCCATGATTCTGCACTCTCCTGATTAACCACACCTTATGAACATTACTTCTCTCTTTTTTCTTGGCCACTCTTCCCTTGGCTACCTGTCGCTCACTTTTAGCGTACACTTTTTTTTCCTAGATGATCTTATCCTCTTTCATGCTCTCAATTAGAATCCCTTATCTGAAATCCTTAAGGCCAAATGGCTTCAGAATCCAGAATTGTTCAGATTTGGGGAGGGTAATAAGGAGCATATGCTGAAAATTATACACTGGTCCCACTAGAGTCTGAGATGGTACCTTGCAATCAAGCATATGAATATCTCTAGAGCAAAACACAGAACTATTCACAATAAGTAGGATTTTTCAAGGCATTATAAATAGTTCTCATGTATGTTCACATCAGGTTTTAGTGTCAGAGAGCTCAGGTCAGGTCAGGTGTTGCCACCAAATGACTTTCTGAAAGACTTGGTTTTTAGACTTTTTTTTTTTTTAATTTGGAAATTCCACCTAAGGGATTATATCACCTACATGCACCTATGACTCGTAAATCTTTATTTCTGGGTCACAGCAGTGTCTGGAGCTTTAGGTTTAGCTGTCCAAAAGCCTGCTAGATCTCTCTACCTGGAGGTCTTACAGACATACCAAGCTCCACGCATCTAAAACTGAATATCGTCCTTCTGTCAAAGGTCTCTGAAACAGATATCTGTGTGCAGGAAATTTACTGGGGAGACCTCTAGGGAACAGCACCTGGAAGCTGGGCGGCGGGGGGGGGGGGTGCAGGATAAGACACAAGGAGAAGTTGAAGTGTGATGCAGACACAACAGAGGCTTTAGCTGATCTTCAAAGAGCTCTGGGGTTAGAATGGCCCTTCAGAGTTGCCCTGAATTGAGAAAAAGGAGCTTAGCTTTTGTGTCCTTAAATCAACCTATCATTGAATGTGGGCTGCCTTGGCAAGGGGATGTAACCTTAAGCAAAGTAGCTCCTTTGGGCCAGAGAGGACTCAGCTGGAAGCCTGCCATTAATTCTGGAGGCTGGGGGAATGATGGTTTCTGTCTTGAAGGCTGTGCACCATGGTATCCAATGCAAGTTCTCCTTCAGTTTCTGTGCCTGCCATCCACCTAGGCACCCAAGTTAGTAGCTTTTAGTCATCCTGGACTCATCTCCATCCCTTACCACTTCTACGTCTGATAACTCATCATGTTCTCCCAGTTTAGCCTCTAAAATATAATTTTTACATCTTCCTCATCTCCTCCATCTTTACGTTCAATGTCCTAATTCAGACTCACACTGTCTCTTTCTTGCCTGGTATTGCAATTGCCTGCTACCTGTCCTCCTTCCTTCATTCTTTTTCTCAACTACATCCATATTTTGTAGGTGCAACAAATGAACTATCTAAAACTCAAATCTGGACAGGGCATTCCACTCTAGAAATCTCCCAATGGTTCACCATTGCCTACAAGACATATCCCAAGTTCCTTAGCCTGTTATACATGATTCTCTATGATCCAGTCCCTGTCTAGCTTTCCTCAGCCGCTATCCCAACACTCATTAAGCAGTACCTCCCTAACTGCAACTTGTTTTCCTCTTGCAGTCTCTGCTGCTTCTTGTCTCCATGCTTTTACTCATGTGGTCCTCTTGTCTAGATGCCCTCCACCTTGCCTCAACTCATCGTTTAATACTTGACTCATTTATCGTTTGCTTTGGGTAGCTTCTCTAACTCCTCATCCCCAGTCTTTCTTGAGTGCACCTTTGTACATGTGTAATACATCTTCTTCTGCACTTAGCACTGTTGTAATTCAAGCTGTTGCTGTTCCTGGAAAACCAGGACAGTGGTTTCGTCTTTTCACCCCTCTTACCTCGCACAGAGCCAGGGACATAACAGGCTTTCATTAAAGCCTGATCAATGAATGAATATAAGATGATAATAATTATAATAGCTAATGTTTACTAGGCACTGTGGTAAGGGATTCATATACATTTTCTCATTTTATCCTTAAACAATTTTATGAGAAAAGTACCATTATTCTCATTTTCCTAATGAAGAAACTGAGGCTCTGAGGGCTTCAGCAACCTGTTCAAAGTCATACTGTTAGTAGGTGGTAGAACTGGGATTTGAATCCAAGTATGTTTCACCCCAGGATGTGAGTTCTCAACCACTGTGCAAATGGCTTCCAGGAGCCCAAGAACATCTTATTCACAGCCCTGAAGCTGCAAAGGCTCTTGCCTAGGTTACACCCAGTAACCAGAGACTTAGAAGTCAGTGTTTAATCCAAAGTTCAGAGCATGTGATTCTCCGACATTAAACTTCAATGGTCTCCTACTGAAATTGAATAAAATCCCAGATCTGAAAAATTGCTTACACGGACCTGAACAACAAGGCCCCTGCCTTTCTCCATCTTCGTGTCTTCCTGCTACGCTGTTCCCATCACACTGTGTGCCCTTCACAACTTGAACACCCAAGGGCTTTCTAGACTCAAGGCCTTAGTACATGCTTTGCCCCTGTCTGGTTTGCTCTTTTCTATATTCTTCCCTTCCACTTAGCTATAACCTACACATCTCATTTAAATGTTACTTCTTCATAAAAGGTTTTTGAAGTAGGTCCTCATTATTATCTGCCTCATGCCCTTATTTCCTTCATAACATTTATCATGATTAGCAAGTATTTTATTTTACTTGCTTATTTCTGTCTGCTCTTTCCCCTCGAATTATCAGCTTCATTAAAGCAGCAACAAACAGAGGTCTGTTTGTTGTAATTCCAGCACCTAAGACAGTGAATGGTTGAATAGGCACTAAATGTATATTAATTCACAGTTATATACCTATAGAATGGCTGTTATTTGTTTTAAAAAACCCACATAGAGAAAAATAACAAGTGTTTATGAGGATGTGGAGAAATTGGAGCCCTTGTGTATGCTGGGTGGTAGGAAAGCAAAATGGTACAGCTGCCATTGAAAACAATATGACAGTTCCTCAAAAAATTATAAATAGAATTACCATATGATCCAGCAATTCAACTTCTGGGTATATGTCAAAAAAAATTGAAAGCAGAGACTTAAAGAGATATTGGACACCCATATTCATAGCATCATTATTTGGAATAGCCAAAAAGGAGAAGCAAACTAAGTGTCCATAGATGAATGGGTAAACAAAATGTGTGTGTGTGTGTACACACACACACACACACACACACACACACACATACATATATATATATATATATATATATATATATATATATATACAATGGAATATTATTTGGCCTTAAAAAGGAAAGAATTCTGAAACATGCTGCAACACAGGTGAATTTTGAGGATGTTATGCTAAGTAACATAAAACTGTCAGAAAGACAGATACTGTGATTCCATTTATATGAGGTACCTAGTATAGTTATATTCAAAGAGACAGAAAGTAAGACAGTTGTTCCCAGCAGCTGTAATTGGGGGAAACAATAGGGAGTTATTATTTCATGGCCACAGAATTTCAGTTTTGCAAGATGAAAAGAGTTCTGTGAACAGATGGTGGTAATGGCTGCACAACAGTGTGAAAGTACTTAATGTCACTGATCATTAGTACACTTAAAAACAGTTAAGATGGTAAAATTTTGTTATGTGTATTTTACTACAATTAGAAAGAAAGGAGTCAAGAAAGAAAGAGAAAGAAAGAAAGAAAGAAAGAAAGAAGTCAAGAAAGAAAGAGAAAGACAGAAGGCACGAAAGAAAGAAAGAAAGAAAGAAAGAAAGAAAGAAGAAAGAGAAAGGAAAGAAGGAAGGAAGGAAGAGAAGAAAGAAAGAAAGAATTGTATATCTGTTTGGTAATACTCCTGATCTCCTGGCTCCCAGTCCAGTATTTTTTTTTTTTTTTATTTAGATGTGCTGGCTCCTGTCAGAGTATGTTCTATTAACTAAGCATTATAAAAGAGACAATCTCTTTTCCCAGATGAGAAAACTTTCTAGGATATATCATAAAGGGATAACACTTACTTTAGAATTAGAAGGAACTTTAGAGTTTACTAAAATCTGTATCTTCTTTATCAGTCAGTGAGGATAGAGTTAACAAAGGCAGGATGCCACTACTGCCTTGGTAAGGAGAGGGAGTAGTCACTGGAAACTTCATTATACCACACCTCATTCTACAAGTGAAGGCACTCAGACTCAAAGAATTAAATGACTTGCTTAAGGTCTCCCGGTGATAAATACAAGATTGTCATGGAATGTATGATCTAATAAAGCTTCTACTCAGGCATCAGTAAGGAAGGAGAACATTAGTTTAAATCCGGAAAATCTACCACAAACAGAACATCTAAAGAATGTTTTGTTTTAAAAAGAGGGTACTTTGCACAGCTCCCACAGAATTAGCATTCATCAGGAGCTTTGTGCTATGAACTTTGTAAGTCTGATTCATCATGTTACAAAGAAAAAATTTTAAGATCATGAGTTTTCTTCCTGCTTTTGTCCTAATGATCATCATAGTTTATGGGACATTTGGACATTGAAGCAGAGTACTAAATTATAAATGTTTAGCTAAATAAAAGAAAAGCTAAGTCAAAGAAAATTATTAAAAAGATCCATAGACTTGCATCCTCAAACAAAGATTTTTCATAACTAAAAGACTTTGAGACAATTTTACAGACTCCCAGAAGTTCACAAGATGGTACTTTGAAAAATTAAACACAAAGTACTGAAACTTCAGGGGAATAAAACAGGAATGGTGCTTTTTCTGCCCCCCTCAAGGATATAATGCAGAATAGGATAGCAACCAAGAGTCTAAGTTCAAAAATCAAAATTCTTGGGTTCATCACTTACTAGCTGTGCAACAATGGGCAAGTGACTGCACCTATCTTTCTGTTATAGTTTTCCCATTTGTGATAAGGGAATAATTGTACCTTCTTCATCAGGTTGTTGTGAAAACTGTATAAAATAATATAGACAGGATTCTTATCACATTGCCTCTCTGGCACATACTAGGTGCTCAAAAAATGCTAAAGAGTAGTATTATGGCATAATTTGTTCTTTTTGCTACCAGAGGTGGTTATAAAACCATATTAAATGACTAAATCCTCCCAATTTTTTTAATGTTTATTTATTTTTGAGAGAGAGACAGAACACAAGTAGGGGAGGGACAGAGAGAGAAGGAGACGCAGAATCAGAAGCAGGCTCCAGGCTCTGAGCTGTCAGCACAGAACCCAACACGAGGCTCAAACTCACGAACAGTGAGATCATGACCTGATTTGAAGTCTGACACACAGCCTACTGAGCCACCCAGGTGCCCCTCTCCCAGGTGTTTTCAATTTACATTGATCTATTGATCTGTTGACACCACCCTGAAGTCCAAGTATTATTGACAATGTACAATTACGAAGATGGGTCTTAGGTGAAAAACAGTGAATGGTAATGCTTAATTAGATAAAGGAACAGGAGGAGGTGGGAAAGGGGAAAGGAAAAGAAGAGGAGCGGTAGAAGGAGAGTAAAGGGCCCAAAGGTGGATCTTTTGAGGGGTGAGAAAGATGGGATGTATCAACCTGCCACCATGGTGGTCCCAGGATCCACAGCTAGCCACATGTTGGACCAAGACAAAAAAAAAAAAAAAAAAAAATCAACAGAAACCAGTTTATAGCTTAATGCATATAGGATATTGCTATACCAAGGATGCCAACATTCATAAAAGGATTTCCTTGAAGAATCAGTTACCACCTTCTGTCTGCAATTTGCATGTGAAGCACACATATGAGGGAGAGGCCTCCTCCTCTTAGTTTGCCTGCTTCACTTGGTGGACACAAGTGTCTGTGACCATCAGGGTGAGGACTGCCCCCAGGCCTCTAGGGAATCCCTCCCTAATTCTCCTTTGAATGCCAGCTTCCAGGGATACCTCCCCATGTGCACAAGCAGGACACTGAAGGATCTGAAAATAGCACTTAGAATGGCCTTTATCCTCAAAGAATTTGCAGCCTCAAGGTGCATGTGGAATTGTTTGCAAATTATTATACATTTGGCAGATTTCTCCCTGGTCAAGTGTATCAACACAAACAGAAGAGTTAAAAAACAAACCACTCCCATTATTCTTCTCAAAGATGAAAGTGTACTATTTACATCATTTATGGAAGTAACAGAAAAGCAAGATGAGGAAAACCAAGCCTTTGATGTGTGTGTCTTAGAATTAAAATTAAGTCGTCCTAGTTTGATGTGCCCATCATTAGCTACATTTAGAAAGAGTCTGCATTTTGCTGGCTGTAAAACTGGCTGTAAGCATTTCAGTTTCTTATTTTCAAAGCAGGTCACAGGTTTCCTAGGCCCCTTCTGCTTCCCTTTGGGGAGGTGGAAGGAATTTTTCCACTGCTCATGGTTTCCTTTCCTTTACTTGAGAAATAAACAAAGGCAAATCTTGCTCGTACCATCATGTTTCCAGCTTCCTAATTCCTTTGGCTGAGGTTTGAACCAATTCTCTAAGTTCTACTTCCTTCTTTTTCTCCCCTTTCTGTGCCACCAATGTTTCTTGTTCCGATGGTCTGTTATAATTATGAAAGTTTTGTCATCTTTTCTGGTAGACTTCTTGTGGTTCTTGTATGGAAAGCACTCTGCATGTGAGATTAACTTATGTATGTAGTATGTTCCTTATGTGAAACAATTTAATAATTTCCCTTTGAAGAACACCATAGTCAGAAACAGAAACCTAAAAATCTGCGTTCTAGCATGTTGCAGGATAGGTGATCTAAGTGGGAATCTATAAATTGTTAGGACAATTTCTGTTTACTTGACAGATTTTTTTTAATAATCTAGAAATTCCCATCAAATTGGAAGATCTGATCATTAATTATTTTAAAAGAATACTACCTATAACAAGTATCTCATATTAGGTTCTATCTTGCTTTAAGTTATAGCTTATGTGCTCTGTAGCTACTAGTAAAACAAAAGACAAGTGGTTTAGATTAAGTTCACATTATTCTGTAAAAAAAAGATAAAAATATATCCTGAAAAATGAGAAGGTCAAGGCTAGTCATGTTAGTCATTGACTGCAATGGGGAGGTAATAGAGATAGAGAAATGCTACTATAATAAAAAGAGGTCATCTGAACCTCATGTTTTACAGGGGGAGGAGAAGAAACCATGTACTCATTAAGTGCTTGCTATGTGACCGCACACTGCTGAGTGCTTTTCATATGTTTTTTTAAATGTTTATTTACTTATTTTGAGAGAGAGAGAGAACACAAGTAGGGGAGGGGCAGGGAGAGAGAGAGAGAGAGAGAGAGAGAGAGAGAGAGAGAATCCCAAACAGGCTCCACATTCAGCATGGAACCCAACAAGGGGCTCGATCTCATGACTGCAAGATCATGCCCTGAGCCAATGCCAAGAGTCAGACGCTTAATAGACTGAGCCACCCAGGCGCCCCCCACATATGTTGTTTTATATAGTATTCTCAAAATGCTGTAAGACTGCCATTAACGTGACCTGTTTATATAAGAAGAAATGGAGAGGTTAGATAATTTGCCCACGACCATGTGGCTAGGAAGTGGTGAAACTGGGATTCTTATTATTCAGATTCCTAAGTATATCTTTTTGTCACTAAACCATCAGAGATATAGATATATAAAATAATTTGGAGGGGGGGGCGCCTGGGTGGCTCAGTCAGGTAAGCGTCCGACTTTGGCTCAGGTCATGATCTCATGGTTTGTGAGTTCGAGCCCTGGATCAGGCTCTGTGCTGACAGCTCAGAGCCTGGAGCCTGCTTCAGATTCTGTGTCTCCTCCTCTCTCTGCCCCTCCCATGCTCTTGCTCTGTCTCTCAATAATAAATAAACATTAAAAAAATTAAAATAATTTGGTTTTCCTTATATTAAAACTTGCTTTGCACACCTGCTAGAATGGTCAAAATCTGGAACACTGATGACACCAAATATAGGCAAGAATATGGAGCAACAAAAACTGATTCGTGACTAATGGGGATGCAAAATAGCAATGTCACTTTGGAAGACAGCTGGCAGTTTCCTACACAACTAAACATGCTCTTACCACATGATCCAGCAATCATGGTCCATGGTGTTCACTCAAAGGAGTTGAAAACTACGTCCACACAGAAACCTGCACACAGACGTTTATAGCCACTTTCTTCATAATTGCCAAAACTCGGAAGCAACCAGGATGTCCTTCAGTAGGTAAATGGATACATATACTCTGGTACATCCAGACAATGGAATATTATTCAGTGCCAATAAGAAATGAGCTATCAATCCATGAAAAGACATGGAGAAAACGTAAGTGCATATTACTAAGGGAAAGGAGCCAATCTGAAAAGACTACTCCAGGTTCTGATACTAATTCCAATGTGAGGTGGGGGTGCTCCCCACACCGACAAGCAATTCCCCAATACCAGCTGGGTGTCTTACAATTCAACTCAATTCTGACGCTATCTAAAGAGAGCATTGGATGCCACAGGTTAAGGGTTCAGTCCTATAAGGCTGCCCTCCCCACCACACACCCACTTCAGATGCCAGTTGGAAGTCTAGGTTGTCCCCTGTGCTTTTGGCCAACTGGCTGGATTAGAGGTTCCAACACTACCTTTCTTGCGTCTGGTAATTTGCGAGAGCAACTCACAGAACTCAGAGAAACACTTTACTTACTAGATCACTGGTTTATTATAAAAGGATGTAACCTAGGAACATCTAGACAGAAAAGGTGCACAGGGCTATGTGTGGGTAAAGGGGGCTTCAAGCCTTCATGCCCTTAGAATTTGCCACTCTTCCAGCACCTCCACTTGTTCACCAATCTGGAAGCTCTCCAAACCCCATCCTTTTGGTTTTTATGAAGCTTCATTACTTATGCACAATTGACTAAATCATTGGCTGTTGGAGATTGAACTCCATTTCCAGATCCCCTGGCTCCCTCCTGCAGGAAGTGGGACTGAAAGTTCCAACTCTCTAATCACAGGACTGGTTCTCCTGGCAGGCAGCCCCCATCCTCAGGTGGGGGTCCAAAAGTCACCTCAGTAACATGACAAGAGACACCTTTGTTGCTCTCATCACTTAGGAAATTCCAGAAACTGGAGCAGGACCAGATATATGTTTCTTATTATAAATCATATTACAGCTATATACTGTATCATTCCCACTGTATGACATTCTGGAAAAAGCCAAACTATGGGAACAGTAAAAATATCTTTGGTTATCAGGCATTCAGAGTGGAGAGGAATGAATAGGTGAAGCATAAAGGATTTTGAGGGCAGTGAAATTACTCTGTGCAATACCGTAGTGATGGATACATGTCATCGGACATTTGTCCAAACCTTTAGAATATACAACCCCAAGAGTGAACCCTAATGTAAACTGTGGACTTTGGATGATAATGATGTGTCATTGTAGCCTCATCAACTGTAACAAATGTGCCCTTCTGGTGGGGATGTTGATAACAGGAGGTTATGTATGTGTGGGGGCAGGGGGTACATGGGAAATCTCTGTACCTTCCCCTTAATTTTTCCCGGAACCTAAAACTGCTTTAAAGATTGTCTTAATAAAAAAATTGCTCTGTATTGGATAATGGGCAGCTCAATGTCAAAATAGATAGGTTTTATTACCTTGATGGACCACAGAACTCATTTTAAGACTCTATTATTAGTGTGCATACAAGTAGAAGAGAAATAACCTGTTTATTCTTCATTGAAGAATTCTAGCCCTGTGCTCGGGTGTTTATGAATGAATGAAATCTAAATAGTGTTTCTGTTTAGATTATTTTTCCCTGAGCTGAGTGCAAATATATTAGGAGAAATACTAAAATATTTATAGTTGTCATTATTTATGAAGTTTTTTGGTCAACTGGGTAATGAAAATCTCATTGTAACTCACATTGACGCTCCTTTTTAGAACAGAGCCTTATTAAAGATACGGTTATGGAAGCTACTTCATGCCCATGGGAGCTGTGTGACCTTGGAAAAGTCATTTAACATCTCTGAACCTTAGTGTCTTCACTACTAAAATGGAGACAATTCCTGATTATCCTAAAGACAAGGAAGCTGGGTAGTTTTTTTTTATTTTGTCTTTTCATTGTTAAAAATATTTGTTTTGATAAAGTCTATCATAAATAAGTCAGTAGAGGTTCCATTCTGTCACAGATGCTGCTGCAAAGATCCCTGTGCCATCCAAGCCGTGAACATCTGATTGATGGAGCATACACTTTCCATGTTGCTCCTATTCATTGACTGTTTTCAAATCCAGATGATCAAATAGTCCTTTATCCCCAAAGTAGGCTCAAAACAATTGGTTCGGGCATTTCAGGATCTGTATTCCTCTTAAAGTCCAAGTAAATCACAAGAAGTAGGAAGCCCAGAAGATGGTGAACTTGGTGCCTTCGAAGATGCCATTGAAGAGCTATTGCAGTGCTTTTTGGCCTCTTTGCTCAGCTTCACTCTTGCAATGGCCAGGATGGTGCAGGACGGCAATAGATGGTTTTTGATACCCTTCTGGTGGGATCTGTGCTATGAAAGTCCCAACTCAACATGTGATATGGTCCCATCCCACCGTCCAACCTATTCTGTCATGCGCCCTTTTCTGCATGTCCATGGACTCCAGTCAGACTACAGCTGTGTTCACTGACCACCAACCACGCCCATTTTCACTCCAGGCCCCTCCCACTGGAATCCCCTTCTGTCCACAGCCAGTCACCTCTCCAAGAATACTATGTCTTTTCGGGGCAGAGTGTGGGCCTTGCCCCACAGCAAGCACACAGCCTGGTATATGACACAAGCTCAACGAATATTTTTTGAGTCAAACAAAATTGACAAAAAGAGAAACGTAGTGAATGGAGGAGAGGATGGCAATACCACCAGCTGATGCCAAAATGTGCTGTTTTTCTACCTGGGGACACCAGCCCCTTCCACACATAAGTGCATGTTGCGTTAAATGTGTCACCTTATCACTTTCTTCTCCTTTTCAGAGCTACCCTTTCATGCTTTCTCCTAAACCAAAAGCTTAGGGGAAGTCAGGTGCACAAGTCCCCTACCCCTGTCTACCCCAGAGCCCCTTTGGAAACAGTCTTACTTGAGAAAAAAAGATAATTATGTGCAATATATGAGGGAAATGACAGAGAAGGGTAATTATTAGTGTAGGACAGAATTTAGTTTAAGAAAAGCTAGAGTAATATTACATCTTTTTGGATAGTTATTAAACCACAGAAGTATCTTGAAACCCTGACTATTCAGAACAAAGTGTCTAAGGAAATTCTTAAGACTGAGTTTGAGGAGGGGTGCCTGGGTGGCTCAGTGAGTTAAGTATCTGACTCTTGATTTCGGCTCAGGTCATGATCTCACATTTGTGAGTTCATGCCCTGGATCAGTCTCCACGCTGACAGCATGGAGCCTGCTTGGGATTTTCTCTCTCCCTCCCTCTCTCTGCCCCTTCCCCACTTGCACTCACTCTCTCTCTCTCTCTCTCTCAAAGTAAATAAATAAGCTTAAAAAAAAAAAGAAGAAGAAGTTTGCAGAAATACCTGTGGAAGCAGAGCTGCCCCAAGAGTTCAGGCACGGGCCACCAAACCTGGGGGTCTAGAATGTGTGTCTAATCCCAAGTATGCATTAACTCAATAGTCGCTATGTGGTGGACACCATCATAGGCTGCTAGCTACTACATATGGAACCCATCATGGCGCTAAGGAAACAGTACCATCCCATCTCATCCTTCCTACAACCCCAGTGAGGTAGGTATCACTACACTTTAGAAGTCACCAAATTGAACATCATGGAAGGTAGCTCAGTTGTATAATGCCCCACAAAATTCAGTGGCAGAGCAGGATTTGAACACGTCTTTTCAGATTCCAAACTCATCTACTTTACTTCACAAGGAAGACTTTGTAGTATAACTGAAGAAATTGTTCTCAAGAAATAGTCACAGGTCAGGATAATATATGACAAAGTGCTAATTTTAAGCACTGATAAGAGTTGTTGATTTCTTCTGGTCTCTAAGGCAGTGGTTATGATTAAGTCACTCACATCTGAAAACAAATTAATGATGAGTAAATAGTTAAGTGTGTACTTTCAGCCAAATCCTATGCAAGTTGCCTTTAGATACATCAAGCAAACTTTTCTTACAGTTATCTGTGAAATAGGTATTATTATTAATACCTTCAATTTACAGAAAAGGAAAATGACGTTCAGATTTTTTTTTTTAATAATTTATTGTCTAGGGCTCCTGGGTGGCTCAGTCGGTTAAGTGTCTGACATCAGCTCAAGTCATGATCTCACCGTTCGTGAGTTTGGCCCCACACTGAGCTGGCTGCTGTCAGTGTGGAGGTCACTTTGGATCCTCTGTCTCCTCTCTCTCTGCCCCTCCCCGACTTGCGCGTTCTCTCTCTCTCTCTCTCTCAAAAGTAATAAACATTTTTGTAAAAACTTTAAAAAAACTTTTTAAAAATAATTTACTGTCAAGGGGCATCTGGGTGGCTCAGTAGGTTAAGCGTCTGACTTTGGCTCAGGTCGTGATCTCATGGTTGGTGAGTTCAAGCCCCACATCAGGCTCTGTGCTGACAGCTCAGAGCCTGGAGCCTGCTTCAGATTCTGTATCTCCCTCTGTCCTTTGCCCCTCCCCCACTCATTCTCCCCATTCTCCCCAGCCTCCCACTCCCATCAACCCTCAGTTTGTTCTCTGTATTTAAGAGTCTCATTAATAATTTATTTGGGGCCATGTTACCATGTTTTTCAAAATGTGGTTTGAAATGTGGCTAGAACTTTTGTGACAGGCTTTACCCACCAGGTTGCTACAATAGTAGGATGTTAGTTGGAGCCATGGTATCCATCATTGCTCCTGTTTGGTGACAATGTACCAGAGAATGAAGCCAATATGGTGAAAAGCCTGGTGGACAGGGACGGAGGGACTGGCTTCTGGTGATGTGTTTGAGCCTCTGAATGTAGCTGTGCCTGAAGCTATGCCTGCTTTTGCATTTGTCCTGATTTGCTCAATTTGGTATGAACTAGGTTTCTGCCACTTTCAAATGAAACCGTAACTAATGTAGCTAGCACATATCAGGGGCCTACTCCGTAACAGGCCTTTCACAACTGTTAGAATACAAAGCTTTTGGGGCACCTGGGTGGCTCAGTTGGTTAAGCATCCAACTCTTTTTTTTTTTATTTTTTTAATGTTTATTTTTGAGACAGAGAGAGACACAGCATGATCAGGGAAGGGGCAGAGAGAGAGAGGGAGACACAGAATCTGAAATAGGCTACAGGCTCTGAGCTGTCAGCACAGAGCCCAACGCGGGGCTCGAACTCCCGAACCGTGAGATCATGACCTGAGCCGAAGTCGGATGCCCAACCGACTGAGCCACCCAGGCGCCCCCCAACTCTTGATTTCAGTTCAGGTCATGATCTCATGGTTTGTGGGATTGGTGCTGGAAGCCGAGCTACCAAGCCTGTGTGGCAAAGCCCGGGCTGTGGATGGATTGGTGACTGTAAGGCGACCCACCGACAGTGAAGCTTCTTGTCCTCCCGCTTTTAGGTAATTTGGCCTTAAAACTACCTGGGGTATTGTCTGTTGGGGAATTGCCCTCGGCAGGCCCCCTGGGAAAAGAACCATTAGGGAAGAAAATAAGCTTCCGCAAGAAATTGTGCGGCCTTACGTTTGGCCCTTGCCATCCCCATGGAGACTCCTCTACTTACAGGAAGGATAGCCTCATGCATTTGCCAGCAAAGGCGGCCAACGAAGGAGAGACATAGGGATCCGAAAGCCCCACTCCGGTAACTAAGGAGTGTATTATGGACATAGGTCACTCTGACCCCTAGGCCCACCTGGCCCCCAGGAGGCATTCCAGATGATGATTGAACCTAGTCAGTTAAAGCTACAGAATGGTTCATTGGTTCCTAGGTGCATTGTCTCTCTGAGAATGTATAAGGCATGGGTTTCTAAGGCCCTCTTGGCCCCCTTTCTGGCACCTTGGACTCAGGCGAATACTTTTGTTCTTCAAAACCACGAATGGTTCAGGGAAACAACTAACAGGTCGTGTCCCTGCAACTGTTCCACTTGAGGTGTTGAGAGATAAATGACCCTTCATGAAAACAGCCAAGCAAATACTTTATAAATTATAGATAAACATAGGTACATAATAAAAACAATAAAAGAAATTAATCAAGAAGCAAAGGGCAGGAGGCAACGTTATGACAAAACAATCAAGTTATTCCTTATTGGGTGATTATACAAAGGAACAATTTTAGAATTGGGTAATGTTAGAAAAACATAGATGACGTATGTTACAAGGAAATCACTAGTGAATATAATGCCACGTTTACTGCAATAAATCGGCCAGTTCAACACACTGCTGTTGTCTGTGTCCATTCTTATTTTTGTTTTGTTTTATTTTCACTTTTTCGCCGACGCCGTTCATCCTTCCGAAACCCCTGGACCTGCTGGAGCTGGACTCCGGCAATTGAGCCCTGCGTTGGGCTGTGCACTGACAGTGTGGCGCCTGCTTGGGATTCTCTCTCTCTCTCCCCCTCCCCCACTCTCTTGTGTTCTCTGTCTCAAAATAAATAAACATTAAAAAAAAAAAGAATGTGGGGCACCTGGGTGGCTCAGTCAGTTAAGCGTCCAACTTTGCCTCAGGTCATGATCTCATGGTTCATGAGTTCCAGCCATACGTCAGGATCTGTGCTGACAGCTCAGAGCCTGGAGCCTGCTTCAGATTCTGTGTCTCCCTCTCTCTCTGCACGCCCCCCTCAAAAAAAATAATAAACATTAAAAAAATAATGAATACAAACCTCATGATGCCAAGGAACCACTTCATTTTTATCCTTAACACTTACAACCATCCACCATACTACGTATTTTACCGATTTGACTGGTTTGGGTGTATCCCTACCCCCCATAGAAGGCAAGCCCCTTCTGAATGTGTCTGAAGGAGTTGGAAGAGTTCTGGGCAGAGGAGACATCTGACCTGACCTGCTGCTTTGACAAGGTTACTTGGTGACGAGAAGAAAACGAAGGGGAGAGTGAAGAGAGGCAGAAGTGAAAGCAATTTGAAGGCTCTGGAAATATCCAGGCAGCAAAGTTGGCAGCTTGGACCAGAGTAGTAGTAATGGTGATGGGGGAAAGTGGCCTGATTCCAGATGTATTTAGAGGTGGAATCATCAAGATTTGGAGAGAAATTAGATATGGAGATAAGAAAAAGGGAGGATTTAACATAATTGTGCAGGCATCTCTGTCTCCTCTGTAAATTCATTTAAGGGTAATCACATCTTCTTTGCCAGTCACTGATTTAGGAATAGGCATATGAATGAGAAATGACAAGACATCTCCTGGGAGCTTTTCCATAAAAGAACAACAGGAAGAGAGTCACGCTCTTTTTCCTGTGGATGTAGTTGCTCCTGGATGTGATACCTGGAGCATCTGCACATCTTGATACCAGCCTGAAGATGAAGCTTGGAAATTGACAGAGCTGAGAGATGGAAAAAACCAGCATCCTCGGTGACATCAGTGAGCCACTCAGTCAACCAAGCCTAGCATTGAACTTCCTCACTATGAGATATTATATTGCTATATTATTTAAGACAGCTTGAGGCAAGATTTCTGTTGCTTACAATCTAAAGAATCCTGATCCAGGACCCTCTTTTGTAGGTTTTACAGCTTATTCTTTTTAGAATGAATTACCAAAGAATTTAGAAATTTTTCCAGTGTGTCCAAAACAATATATCCTACATTATAACACTCTTGGCTGAAGGAAAAAGAGCTGGTGGGAGGAAAAAGGCTGGAAAGGAAACCAATTCCACAGTTATAGTAGGAAACAAATTATATGTACATTGATTTATGACATGAAAGGAAACAAATCAGTTGAGGGATTGTGAGTGCAAAGCTATGGTGCCCTAGAGCAGCATTTTTCCAACTGCACTTTGTGAATTGCTGGTAGGTCACATAAACAATTTAGCGAGTCTAGACTAGCATTTTAAAAAGTGGAGTAGAACAAGTAGGATAGATAGAGGAATAGAATAGAATAGAATAGATCAGAGCATGTAATAAGATTCATTATCTTGTGGAAATTTTGTTTCAGTTATATATTTGTATATGTGTCTACTGAGTCATCACGTAAAATGTTTGCCTTATTGTGGGTCATGGCCAAAAAGATTTGAGAATACTGTCTGAGAATAAATTGAGACACTGACCAGCCCTCTACACACAACACTCTAAACCACTAGTACAGACTGGTCAATTTGCTCTAATTACACAAATACACCTAACACCTTTTCTTATGAAAAAATATTCTCTTTTTTTTTTTTATCATTTGATAGAAAGATGGCGGGGGACAGGGCAGAAGAAGAGGGAGAGAGAGAATCTTAACTAGGCTCCATGCTCAGTGTGGAGCCCGACACAGGGCTCGATCCCTCGACACTGGGATGGTGACCTGAGCCAAAACCAAGAATCGGAGGCTCAACTGACTGAGCCACCCAGACACCCCATCTAATGAAAAGTATTCTCATCACGTGACTATAACAAAATGTTCCTTCTCAAATAAATATGGTTCCCCAGTTGCATGGAATCAGTAGCATATCCAGGTTACCCAGCTGAGCCCCTGTGAGGTCCCTGGATCTCAGACTGACCTGCTCTGTAAAGCTTGCTCTTGTGTTCTCTCCCCAGGGACTCTCTAAACATCATTTTTGGTTTCTGCCTGATTCTTGCTCCTTATGCCAACACTGGCGGAGGAGGCCAAAGAGATTTATTTCCATGGCATTGTTGTCCAAGGTACCCTCAAATTGGTGTAGATTCATACTAAAGCTGATTTTTTTTAATTCCAAAGAGATTGAAAGTTGCTCCCCAAATTTCAATTTCCATTGCAATTAGAGGTTAATTAGGAGCCTCATCATGGCACATATATTCCTGTCAAGGGACTCCACTTATTCCAAGAAATCTTATATATCATTCCAGTTCATGATATGAAATATTTGATAAGGTAAAGGGTCTGTGCTCTGTGCTGATGGACAAACACGCTGGCCTCCTGTCCTTCAGGAGACAATCCCAGGAGGAATTCTGTATGCTCCTCAGAGGTCCTTAAATCTCAGAAATTTCTGCCTGAAGCTAGACCTTGATAATACACGCTTCCATCAACTTTTTCTCCTTCCCTGGCCCACTCTCTCTTTTCCCTTCCTCCCGCTCTTTGGGATAACTTCCCAAATAGAACACTGCACCCAAATCCTTGGTAGGACTCTGCTTATAGGGGAACTAAAAGAAAATCTAAACTAAGCAGAATCTATGCGACTTAAGGGCAAACACATCTAAAGAAGTTATTTCACAAACCCAAACAAAGCCTTCATAATATGATATATTTATATAGAAATGTTTTTATAAGAATAGGGAGGGATCAAGTAACAGGGAGTAGTCCTTGAGAGTCATGTTCAGAAGAACAACAGAAATTAAGGTGGAAACTTAGAAATGTGTGGCAAGAATCAGCAATCTTACAGAAAAGAGGCTGGTGGTCTCTGGACCCATTTCTTATCCACCTGGGAATTATAAGTCCATAAGGAGATGGATGGGCAGCGGTTGAGAACAGTGGAAATGTACACATGGACAGCCTCACACCCAACCTCCTTTTCAGAAGGATCGCAGCACGTGCTAGCTAGCCTTTTACACTAGATCTGATCTCTAGACAAAACAAGGGAACTGAGAATGTGAAAGTCTATTCTGGGAAACAATCTTTCACAAATCTTCACAAATTATAAGAAATTCGAAAGGCAATTGAATTAATAAAACTCTAAAGTACAAAAATATATTTGAGGGTCAAAATGCAGCATCATTTTCCAAATACTCACAGAAATGCAATCTGCTCTACCAAGCCAATGCTTTAAAAAGTTCCTTAGGTAAGGGGCACTTGGGTGGCTCAGACAGTTGGGAGTCCAACTTCAGCCTGGATCATGATCTTGTAGTTCATGAGTTCGAGCCCCGTGTTGGGCTCTGTGCTGACAGCTCAGAGCCTGGAGCCTACTTCTGGATTCTGTGTCTCCCTCTCTCTCTGCCCCTCCCCTGCACTCCCACATCCTTGCTCTCTCTGTCTCTCTCAAAAATAAATAAACATCAAAAAAATTATATTAAAAAGGTTCTTTAGGGTAAATTGGCTTGGTAAAACGTTAAAAACAGCTTATAATGTGTGATGTTGATTATTTTTCATTAATGAATGCTTGAAATAGTATATTGTTGTGAACATTTTAAATATCCTCCTGTGCTTCCCTTTATGTTATTTGTAAAGCAAAAGATATTTTTTAAGTGGCAAATCCTTGTTCAACCTTCTTCTAGAATATCACAAATGATGCTTTTAGTGATGTCTGGATTAATGGTATCCTCCTGCCCTGACAGGCACTGATGGTAAGACATACAAAGGCTGAGAACCTACAATTTTTTCTATATTTAACATTGGTCAGACCCTTATTAGTGTCAAATCAAGTTTTCATTTCTAAATTTTGAGAGATCCATAGAGGAGTTGGAAAAGGTGTAAAGAGAAGCAACAGAAACCATTAAAACGATGGAAAAGAAAACCTGTGAGAAAATTAAAAACATTGAACTGGCTTCGCCTTGAAAATTACCAGCAAGGACTGATTTAATAACTTTCCTCAAGAACAGGACCATTTATTTGGAGGACAGTGCTAGCTGGCTTTTCTCCATCTCTATAGAGATGAAAACCAGACAAAATTGGATTAGAATGCAACAAGAGGGTTTCTCTGACCTAAGGCAGAACTCAGCTGCAAAGGTGATTAAGCTCTGTCATTATCATCACTGGAGCGTTTTGAAAATATGTTCAACAACCATTAGCTATGGGTAGTTTAGGCAACCCACTGGAGAAGGAAAAGCCTTTCAACTCTGTGTTTCCATGTATTTGAGCTCTCAGAAGCCAGGTTAAAAGGGTTAGTCAGAGCAGAGGGGAGACCGGATTTCCCACACTTGGGAACAGGATCATCAGAGCATATCATATTTCATTCTGAAACTAGAAAGATTTAACACTGAATGAATGATATCAGCCATATGCTGAAGTAATGCAACTCTAAGAGAGGATTTGCAAATATTACTAATGAAACTAGCATTTCCCAAGTTTCATAAAGGGATTAATGGAAACCATGTTGCAACAGATCTAAGAGAAACTGTGATTTAATAATATTCATTTCACATCTATTGAATACCTGCTATGTTTCCAGCAGCGTGCCAGGCACTGGAGATTGCAAGTCAAATACGACATGGTCACTGCCCCCCGGGAGTTTACAATCTGGTGAAGAGAGAGATATGGTAGAGGCTAATCCTGTATTAGTGAGCAGTGCAGCATGTGTCTCACCTGAGTGAGACCCCGACTCCAGAAGGAGTGTTCTGGGAAGGCTTCCTGAGAAAGGGCCCTGAGGATGAACTTTGGAAATAGACTAGGTATAAAACTGGCACAAGGGGAATTTCTCACAGAGAAGCAAATGGATGTTAAAGGAGAAATAATAATACAAGAATACCAAGAATGAGTATGTGCCAGCCACTGTATCAAGTGCTTCATCAGCATGATTCTATTTGATCATCTTGACCTCCCCCATTTATTCATTTACAGACATTTGAGTACCTCCTATGTTCCAGGAACTGTGGATACAAGGGTGAGGCGAAGAAACACAGATTCTGCCCTCCTAAAGCCTAGCCCATTGCAGGATGCTATATAATAATCAATCATAGGAGGTATGATGGATGGAAAATAGAGAAAGTTGTTAATTACAATATTTGTAATTTCCTTCATTCTTTCAACCATCAAAGAGAATTCCTTTTTTGTCTTCTAATCTTCTCCCAACTCACTCCCTCTCCTGCCCCATGCCAACAAGGATCCTTTCTCTGTCAGCTGAGTTCCTGAGCTGTAGTGATGCCAGATCTAGTTAATGGGGAAAGAGAGACTAGATTTTAGAATTAAGGACAAGCAACTTGTGGAGAAAGGAAGGAAGGAACGAAGGAAGGAAGAAAGAAAGAAAGAAAGAAAGAAAGAAAGAAAGAAAGAAAGAAATGAAAGAAAGAGGGGCACCTGGTTGGCTCAGTCGGTTGAGTGTCTGCCTTCGGCCCAGGTCATGATCCTGTGCTTTGTGGGTTTGAGTCCTGCCTCGGGCTCTGTGCTGACAGGCTCAGAGCCTGGAGTCTGCTTTGGATTCTGTGTGTGTCTCTCTCTCTACCCCTTCCCCACTCTGTCTCTCTATCTCCCAAAAATAAACATTAAAAAATTTATTTTAAGAAAGAAAGAAAGAAAGAAAGAAAGAAAGAAAGAAAGAAAGAAAGAAAGAAAAGAAGTAGATAGAAATAATTTAATCAAAATTAAAATGTTTACACTATTACTATTTTTGGTCTTATTTCTTTTTTGTCTGTTTGTTTTTGCTCTTTTTTTAAAAAACATAATTTATTGTCAAGTTAGCTAACATACAGCATATACAGTGTGCTCTTGTTTTCTGAGGTAGATTCCCTTGATTCATCACTTACATACAACACCCAGTGCTTATGCCAACAAGTGCCCTCTTCAATGCCCATCACCCATTTTTCCCTCTTCCCCGCCCCTCTCAAACCCTCAGTTTGTTTTCTGTATTTAAAGGTGTCTCATGATTTGCCTCCCTCTGCGTTTGAAACCATTTTTACCCCTTCCCTTCCTCTATGGTCTTCTGTGAAGTTTCTCAAATTCCACATATGAGTGAAAAGAGATATCTGTCTTTCTCTGACTGATTTACTTCACTTAGCAGAATACCCTCCAGTTCTATCCATGTTGCTGCAAATGGCAGGATTTCATTCTTTCTCATTGTCATGTAGTATTCCATTGTATATATAAACCACATCTTCTGTATCCATTCATCAGTGATGGACATGTGGGGTCTTTCCATAATTTGGCTATTGTTGCTAGAGCTGTTATAAACATTGGGGTACATGTGCCCCTATAAATCTGCACTTCTGTAAACCATCAAAACCCTAGAGGAGAAAACAAGCAACAACCTCTTTGACCTCAGCCGCAGCAATTTCTTCCTCAACACGTCTCCGAAGGCAAGGGAAATAAAAGCAGAAATGAACTATTGGGACCTCATCAAGATAAAAAGCTTCTGGACTTCAAAGGAAACAATCAACACAACTAAAAGGCAACCGGCGGAATGGGAGAAGATTATTTGCAAATTACAAATAATCCAGTGAAGAAATGGGCAGAAGACATGAATATACACATTTCCAAAGAAGACATCCAGATGGCCAACCGACACAGGAAAAGATGCTCAACATCACTCATCATCAGGGAAATACAAATCAAAACCACACTGAGATACCGCCTCACACCAGTCACAGTGGCCAAAATTAACAACTCAGGAAACAACAGATGTTGGTGAGGATGTGGAGAAACAGGAACCCTCTTGCACTGTTGGTGGGAATGCAAACTGGTGCAGCCGCTCTGGAAAACTGTGGAGGTTCCTCAAAAAATTAAAAATAGAACTACCCTATGACCCAGCAATAATAGCACTATGAGGAATTTATCTAAACTATTGCTTTTTATATCTTTTATTGGCCACGTTATTATGTTTCAGGAACAGTTCAATGCACCTTGCTAGCATTATCGCTTACAGTTCTCCCCCAAACACTGGGAGAGGTACTGACTTTCTCCCTACTTAACAAACGTAAAAACTGAGGCATAAAGAAGTTAAGGTAACTTTCACTAGGTTACAGAGTTCATAAGTGGTGCAGCCAGAACTCAACACCAGTGCTGTGACCCCAGGGTGCACACCAGCAGCTGAAGGGAAGGTTCTTGGGGCTGTAATGCAAAGTGTGACTGAGGGCAAGAGGAAGGGCAGAAGTGAAGTTCTAAAGTGTAGTGTGAATCATTAACTGGATCCCCTTGATATTCTCTGGTTTCAGTAACAAATTCAATTGCTTTTAATTACTTACCTTGAGTTCATATCTCTGAGAGTGACCCTGTGCTGGGACTGGGCCCCATGGGCCAGTTTTAATGTGGCATGTAGAGCACAGGACTGCAAACTGTGCTGTGCTAGGAAGGAAAAATACAGAGAACTCTAAGAGCAAAGGCTGAGGCCCATGATCTGGCTTATGGGGTCAAAGAAGCTCTTCCGAGAAGGTCAAGTTTGAGCCTGATTGGAAGGCTGAGTAATGGTTACCTGGGTGAACTCCAGGAAGAGGAAAGAGTACGTGCAAAGGCACTGAGGCAAGGGTGGAGAAGGACATTGAGAAACTGAAAGAAGACATGGAACTGGAGCACTGAGAGTGAGAGGGAGACAGGTCTGGTAAGGCAGGCAAAGAAGTAGACCACGGGACCATTCCCTGAGGTAGAGAACACTGAAAGAAGGCCAGGTTTGAAATGTTCATTCATATTTATCTGTCACGAATCTGTCTTCAGCGAAAAGGATGCTCTTTTCCTCCAGGTGTAGGGAGGGCACCTCTCACATGAGGGCCTTGTGACCTGCTTTGGAAGAAGCTAAGAAAGCCCTTCCTGCATCTGCCATTTTTCGAATTCCCTCAGCCTGAAATCCTCAATGTGCCAAGGTGCCATATTTTGGGTACTGTGTCCTGAATTGCATCAACAGGAACACGGATTCTGGAGCCAGGGTGGATCCAAGCTCTCAGCTCCACCTCTCATTAATCACTTTGGGAAAGTGACATGCTTTCTTCTGCCTCAGTTTTTCTGATCTAGGAAATAAGTTAATGCTACTTACCATATATAGGATTGTATGAGGATCAAAGAAGTTAACACATGAATCTCTGTTGTTACTATCACCAGATGAGTTCGGAGGTGGACATTTAAGAATAAGCAAGATTCTATGGTGGGGGAGGCATATAGGTGGAGGGAGGTATATAGGTGGAGGAAGCAGTATGAAAAAGGAAAGATATGGGTAGGTGGGGGGTGCTCAGAAAACTACTGTTTTTCCAATTTGGCTGAGGCAGAGGGTACATGTTAGGAACAAAAGACACAGAAGTGAGAATTTTGGGGTGGGCATTGTATAAGATGCCCAGCTGAGGAATTTCTACTGAATTCCAAGGACCATAGAGAACTTCTGAAGGTTTTTGAACAGGCATATAAGATTTGGGATGTATTTGGGGAAAAGTAATCTGGCAGTCACATAGTGTGAATTATCGTAGGAAAGACTGACCGAGAAACTGAGAAACTTTGCTGGAAACTTTTTTAAGTAGACTCTCATACTGGCAAGCAAATATATATATTGAGCATCTGATAAGACATGCTGGTCTATTTGGCAGTCATGCTTCCTAGGGTAAATTAATACAATTTATGGCTCATAAATCAGTCCATCCATCTATTCATCAATAGGCTTGCTTATTACTTTAAAGTGCATTTCCTTTTAGATGGCTCTAAGAACACTTACGAACACATGCAAATACAGCAGTCACATAAGTCAGAATGAAAAATCAAAAACTATATAGGGGAAATGGAAAGGTAATTGTCTAGAATAAGGATCTAGAATAAGATGGTAAATTCAACTGGTCATTACGTTAGTTCTAGCTTGCTAAAAGCCCAGGCATAAAGGGAATCTAGAAAGAGACCTGTGTAGTACTTAATGCCTAATAAAAGGAAATTTATTAGTTTTTAGGTAAGACTAGCCTTTTCTTCCTGGAGTCCCATAGAAAATTAGCATATACTCCCTAATGAAGTCCAGTTTTTAGACCATGAAAAATCAAACTTCATATAGTCACTTCTAGTGACTCATTGGCATGAGTGGTCCCCCAGAGCCTCGTAATTCCCCTGAACTGGTAGAGAAGATTTTCTGAACTTACAAAATCACAGGCTTGAAAGGAAGTATGTTGTAAGTTTGTCATACATATAGATGCCAAGGCTAGAGCAGCAATGGGAAGGCTATGTTCTGTCACAGAGCAAGAAATCCAGTAGGTGTCCTCACCACAGAAATGGGCTGGCTAACTTTCTATTAGAGAAGTAGGTTATTTCAACTGAATTTTTAAATATGAGCTATTTTAACACATAGAAAAGTACAGAGAATAATAATGAATATCCTTATTTCCACTACGAATATTCAGTAAGTGTTTCCACATTTTCATATTTGAATCCATTTTTTTTTAAGAAATAAAGCTTTGAAGAGCATTGAAGTCTCTTTTTCACTCTATCTGATCCCAATTGGCTCCTTATTTCACTAGAGTCAACCAGCATCATGAGTTGGTGTATCCTTTCCACCTGTGTCTTTCTAGTCTTACTCCAGAGATATGTATGCATGAACAATATATGATATTGATTGGAATCAAATTGTAGGAATTATTCTGCAACATTATTATCCATTATTGTGTGTTTGAGATTAGTCATCAACATCTAACCGTAGATGTAGTCCATTTAGCATTCTGTTCTGGAAAACAAAAAACCTGATATGTAATATATGTGAACCTGATACCCAATTGTATATATGAATTGTTTGCAATGTTTCATTATTATACATAACACTACACTGAACATCTTTATACATGTCTCCTTGTGTACTTATGCAAGTTTCTCTTGGGAATATTCTTAGAAATGGAACTGTTGGATCATGAGGTAGGAATATCTTAAACTTTAATATATATGGTCAAATTACTCTTTGAACTGGTTTATACCACAACCAGCAAACTATCAGAACTCCTATTGTGTCCTAACGTGTATACTTATTTTTTTTAATATTAAAGATGGGTGAAATGGTGGCTCATTGTTTTGATTTACAGGATTATTGGTAAGTAATCTTATCTTTTCAGATGTTTTTTGGTCATTCAGGTGTGCTCTTTTGTGAATTGCCTTAACAAACCTTTTGCCCATTTTTATAACAGCTCATTTTTCCCTCCTGTTTTGCAGGAGTGCCTTCTTATATACAATGGTCTTTTTATAATTTGCATCTGGATTATATAAATTTTAAATATGTTCCCCTGTTTGTGACTTGTTTTCAAAACTATTGGTGGTATCTTTGGTCAATGGAAGTTTTATTATTTTTTATTATTATTATTATTTTTAATTTTAACGTTTATTTATTTTTGAGACAGAGACAGAGCATGAACCGGGGAGGGGCAGAGAGAGAGGGAGACACAGAATCGGAAACAGGCTCCAGGCTCGGAGCCATCAGCCCAGAGCCCAACGTGGGGCTCGAACCCACGGACCGTGAGATCGTGACCTGAGCTGAAGTCAGACGCTCAACTGACTGAGCCACCCAGGCGCCCCGGTCAATGGAAGTTTTAAATGATACCACCCAGAAATCTAATATAAAACTCACCAAAATGATGTATATTTCCCACTTTTTGTTAGATAAATACAATCCTCCTTTTGCTAGTTTCATTACTTATGAAAGAATAACTAAAGTTTGGGATGACCCCTTAGGATAGCTGAGGCAAAAGAAATAAACGTGCCATCAGGAATATCATACACACAGCAGCGGGGAGGAGTCTATTAGGCTAGAGCTTATGGGGATTTTTTTAAATTGTTTTAAGAGTTTATTTAGTGCGTGTGTGTGTGTGTGTGTGTGTGTGTGAAAGAGAGAAAGAGAGAGAGAGAGAGAGAGAGAGAATCCCAAGCAGGCTCTGTGCTGTCAGGGCACAGCCCGACACTGGGCTCAATCCCACCAACTGTGAGATCATGATCTGAGCTGAAACCAAAAGTCAGATGCTTAAGTGACTGAGCCACCCAGGCACCCCAGAAGTATATGGGGATTTAAAGTCTTTTTTTCGTCGTCATGAAAAGGAATTGCTGAAAAATACATTCTCAGATTTGAAACTCTTCAAATTATATTGTGCTCTGGAGAACACAGGAAAAAATAGTTTCTTTGAAAGCTTATAAACCAGATTAGGAGGATATAAATTTCATTTTTCCAGTGAGTTTGCATTTACCTTTCCTCAATAACAGGATGTGTCATAGAGCTAAAGTGTGTTTGCATCTCCTTGTGACAGAACCCTGGCTCTGCTTAACTTACCTTGATGAATATCCCTGAATTCACTCCTCTAAGACACTGTCCATCTCTTTTCAACAATACCCAGTTAGATATCTTGATAAAAGAATAAATGATCTAAATAATAAAAATTATAAAACCCTCAGAAATAAATTTAGCAAGAAATATCCAGATGCAGTCTATTGAAGAACATAAAAGATTTTAATTACTGTAGGGAAATGCTGTAGTCCTACATTAGGACAGTTAATTATTGAAAGAATGTTGGGGTGCTTGGGTGACTCAGTTGGTTAAGCATCCAACTTTAACTCAGGTCATGATCTCCTGGTCCGTGGATTCAAGCCCCACGTCAGGCTCTGTTCTGACTGCTGGGAGCCTGGAGCCTGTTTCATTTTCTTCATTTTCCTTCTCTCTCTTCTCCTCCCCTGCTCGAACTCTGTCTCTGTCTCTGTCTCTGTCTCTGTCTCTCCCCCACCTCAAAAATAAGTATTTTAAAAAATAAAAAAAAAGGATGTCAAGTGTCCCCAAATTTATCTATATGCTTAACAGTACTACACCAATAAAATGAAGCAGTAAGAATAGCCTCAAAAATTCCAAAAACAAAAGTAGTAAATTATAACTGCCTTGCTAGATCTTTAAATGTCCAAAACTGGTGCCAAAATGCAAAGTCCAAAAGCATGTAAAAGAAATTACCAAATGATGCATGGACTTTTGAAATCAGCTTGAAAGGGATGGGCAATTCAATATATGATATGAATAACCATTCAACCAATATAAAGTTAGATCACTACTTCGCATCATATGCTGGAATAAACTCCAAATGTATTAAAGGGTTAAAAAAAATAATGCCATCACATTATCAAAAGAAGATAGAGCTGTTTATTTATATATCTTTGGGAGTGCAAATGGCCTAAGAAAAGCAGAGAACATCCTAGAAAAAAATCAATAGAAATGAATACAAAGTTTCTTCATGGTCATGATGATGATGATGATGATGATGATGATGATAAAATTGGAGGAAAAATTACCATCTTATCTTTAATATGCAAATAAGTCTTCTGTCTAAATGCCTACTACAGGTTGACAGAGTTGTAATGTAGGAAGGGAAAAACATTCACTTTTTTACTTTGTGCATTTTAAATGGTTATTTATTTATTTTTGAGAGAGAGAGAGAGAGAGCACAAGCAGGGGATGGGCAGAGAGACACGGAATGTGAAGCAGGCTCTAGGCTCTGAGCTGTCAGCACACAGTCCAAGGCAAGACTTGAACCCACGAACCGTGAGATCATGATCTGAGGCAAAGTCGGACACTCAACTGACTGAACCACCCAGGCACCCCTTACTTTATACATTTTAAAAAAGAAATAATTACGGTGACAAGAACCATATGATCCTCTCAATAGATGCAGAGAAAGCATTTGACAAAATACAGCATCCTTTCTTGATAAAAACCCTCAAGAAAGTAGGGATTGAAGGAGCATACCTCGAGATCATAAAAGCCATATATGAACGACCCAATGCTAATATCATCCTCAATGGGGAAAAACGGAGAGCTTTCCCCCTAAGGTCAGGAACAAGACAGGGATGTCCACTCTTGCCACTGTTATTCAACATAGTATTGGAAATCTTAGCCTCTGCAATCAGACAACACAAAGAAATAAAAGGCATCCAAATTGGCCAGGAGGAGGTCAAACTTTCACTCTTCGCAGATGACATGATATTCTATATGGAAAACCCAAAAGATTCCACCAAAAAACTGCTAGAATTGATTCATGAATTCAGCAAAGTTGCAGGATATAAAATCAACGCACAGAAATCGGTTGCATTCCTGTACACCAACAATGAAGCGACAGAAAGAGAAATCAAGGAATTGATCCCATTTACAGTTGCACAAAAAAACATAAAATACCTAGGAATAAATCTAACCAAGGAGGTGAAAAATCTATACACTGAAAACTATAGAAAGCTTATGAAAGAAATTGAAGAAGACACAAAAAAGTGGAAAAAGATTCCATGCTCCTGGATAGGAAGAACAAATATTGTTAAAATGTCGATACTACCCAAAGCAATCTACATATTCAACGTGATCCCTATCAAAGTAACACCAGCATTCCTCACAGAGCTAGAACAAATAATCCTAAAATTTGTATGGAACCAGAAAAGACCCCAAATAGCCAAAGAAATCTTGGAAAAGAAAACCAAAGCAGGAGGCATCACAATCACAGATTTTAAGCTATATTACAAAGCTGTAATCATCAAGACAGTATGGTACTGGCACAAAAACAGACACTCAGATCAATGGAACAGAATAGAGAACCCAGAAATGGACCCACAAACGTATGGCCAACTGATTTTTGACAAAACAGGAAAGAATATCCAATGGAATAAAAACAGTCTCTTCAACAAGTGGTGCTGGGAAAACTGGACAGTGACATGCAGAAGAATGAACTTGGACCACTTTCTTACACCATACACAAAGAGAAACTCAAAATGGATGAAAGACCTCAATGTAAGACAGGAAGCCATCAAAACCCTTGAGGAAAAAGCAGGTAAAAACCTCTTTGATCTTGCCCGCAGCAACTTCTTACTCAACACGTCTCCGGAGGCAAGGGAAACAAAAGCAAAAATGAAGTACTGGGACCTCATCAAAATAAAAAGTTTCTGCACAATGAAGGAAACAATCAGCAAAACTAAAAGGCAACCGACAGAATGGGAGAAGATATTTGCAAATGACATATCAGATAAAGGGTTAGTATCCAAAATCTATAAAGAACTTATCAAACTGAACACCCAAAAAACAAATAATCCAGTGGAGAAATGGGCAAAAGAATAGACACTTCTCCAAGGAAATCATCCAGATGGCCAACCAACACATGAAAAAATTCTCAACATCATTCATCATCAGGGAAATACAAATTAAAACCACCATGAGATGCCACCTTACACCTGTCAGAATGGTTAACATTAACAACTCAGACAACAACAGATGTTGGCGAGGATGTGGAGAAAGAGGATCTCTTTTGCATTGTTGGTGGCAATGCAAGCTGGTGCAGCCACTTTGGAAAACAGTATGGAGGTTCCTCAAAAAACTAAAAATAGAACTACCCTAGGACCCAGCAATTGCACTACTAGGCATTTATCCATGGGATACAGGTGTGCTGTTTTGAAGGGACACATGCACCTCCATGTTTATGGCAGCACTATCAACAATAGCCAAAGTATGGAAGGAGCCTAAATGTCCATCTATGGACGAATGGATAAAGAAAATGTGGTATATATATACAATGGGGTATTACTCAGAGATGAAAAAGAATGAAATCTTGCCATTTGCAACAACGTGGATGGAATTAGATTGTTATCATGCTAGGTGAAATAAGTCAGTCAGAGAAAGATAAATATTATATGATTTCACTCATATGTGGAATATAAGAAAAACAATAGATGAACGTACAGGAAGGGAAGCAAAACTAATATAAAAAACAGGGAGGGGGACAAAACATAAGAGACTCTTAAATATGGAAAACAAACTGAGGTTTACTGGAAGGGTTGTGGGAGGGGTGATGGGCTAAATGGGTAAGGGGCACTAAAGAATCTACTCCTGAAATCATTGTTGCACTATGTGCTAACTAATTTGGATGTAAATTTTAAAAATAAAAAATAAAATTAAAATTCAAAAAAAGAAAGAATTATGGACCATTTTTACTTTTTTTCCTCTATATTTTCTAGGCTTTAATTTTTCTATAATAAGCACACACTACTACTTTGGTTATCAAGGGAAAACCCATCTTTTTAAAGTAACTCTAAAGCTTTAAAGTAGGCTAAAGGCTAAAGTAACTCTAAGAAAGAAACATTCTGAAAAAGTCATCCCAACTGAAAAATAGGCAAAAGATATGAGTATAATAAAGCAGCTCATAAAAGAAGTAAAAATGGCCAATAGGCACAACAAAATATATTTAATTTCATTAGTAATCAGAGAAATATAAATTAAAATAAACCTGAGAAATCACAGTGGTCTGTGAAATTGACAAAGATTAAAGAGAAAGATAATGTTCAGAGCTGGTAAGGGTTTGAGGAAATATGTTCCCAGGAAGTGCCAGTAGGAATACAAATTTGTATAACAGTTCCAAAAGGTAATTTATCGAACAGATCAAAAGTCTTAAAATGTGCTACCTTTGACCTCCAAACTTTGTCTTAGCAATTTTTTTCTGAAGAAATAATCAAATAAGTGCACAAAGACTTTTAAAGTATCGTTTGTCATAGTGAAAACTGGAAACTGTTCAAATGTCCACCATAGGGGAAAGGTTAGTAAATGACAGCAAATCCACAGAAATGGAATACTATGCAATTGTTAAATAGTTATGTAAATCTACATTTCTTCAAATGGAAAGATGTCCACAAAATAGTTGAGAAGGCAGTTTGTAAACAGAATTTGTAACACAATCAGATTTTATTCTTTTTTTTAAACATTTTTAAATTTATTTTTGAGAGACGGAGTACAAGTGAAGGAGGGGCAGAGAGAGAGGGAGACACAGAATCCCAAGACGGCTCCAGGCTCTGAGTTGTCAGCACAGAGCCTGTCGAGGGGCTCAAACCCACAACGGTGAGATCATGACCTGAGAGGAAGTCAGATGCCCAACCACAACCGACTAAGCCACCCAGGTGCCCTCACAATCACATTTGTGTGTGTGTGTGTGTGTGTGTGTGTGCATGTACAAAAACATAGAAAACCTCTGGAAAGAAATGCCCACCTCTCTGCAATTTTTCAGATAGTTCTGTCAGGATGGTGGAATTATAGGTGACATTGTGATTTTTCTTTCTGCAATTTCTTTTATTCTGATTTTAAATTTTTTCGGTAAGTATACATTAGTTCATACTCACAATAAAAAAAGTAATGCTTGGGGCGCCTGGGTGGCGCAGTCGGTTAAGCGTCCGACTTCAGCCAGGTCACGATCTCGCGGTCCGTGAGTTCGAGCCCCGCATCAGGCTCTGGGCTGATGGCTCGGAGCCTGGAGCCTGTTTCCGATTCTGTGTCTCCCTCTCTCTCTGCCCCTCCCCCGTTCATGCTCTGTCTCTCTCTGTCCCAAAAATAAATAAAAAAAGTTGAAAAAAAAATGAAAAAAAAAAAAAAAAAGTAATGCTTAAACAAAACAAAACAAAAGCCCCCACCATCTGTGATGCACATCTTTCCTCCAGGGTATCCCAGATCCTACTCTCCTTTGCCAGCCATGTGTCTAACTGTTAAGCATTATCGGTTCTCATTCAGACAGACCCGTGATAGAATTCAAGTCCCAACACTGATGAGATGAATGCCTTTGGTTAAGTCTTAATTTCCCTAAACCACAGCAGCTTGCTGTAGGAGTAGTTCTTGGCTCGCCACAGATCTTGCTGATACCTTGCAGACTGCAGAGCCCGCGCCGGCTCTAGAGCACCCGGACTCCACGAGCTGCTCTGGGACCACGTGCACCATCGTGTACTGGGCAGGCTTGCCAGTGGCCTGTGTCAGCTGCTGGGTAAGCTCAGAAAGGGGCTGGTACTACACAGAGGCTCAGGGGACACTGGTGTTCACTAGGAACGGCATGCTGGCAGAGGAGAGGTGGGGACAGTTGTGCATGGATGCAGCCCGGGAACCTGAGCTAATACTGGGAAGTTTTTAAAACCCAAGAATATATAATCACAGATTCTACCAACTCTCAGAGCAATGGTGTCATTACATGTCTTGCAACCTCCAGAAAACTCCATACTTGAGAAAGCATGAGAGTGGGAAAAGCAAATAACATCTTAGTACTTTTATGAAAAAATAGTTTGACCTCACAGACCCTGAAAGAGTCTCTAGGACTTCAGGGGTCCCCAGAACTACTAATCTAGAACAACATACTGCAAATTTAAGAGGGAAATGTCTAATGTTGCAACATGATCATGATCCTTGATCCTCATTGCCACTGTTGCAGATACTATACTCCTCTATGAATACCTTCCTTCGTATCCATGAATTGGAATCTGAAGAGAACCAAGAAAAGGGACACTTA
Source organism: Panthera tigris (assembly GCF_018350195.1). Taxonomy (NCBI): domain Eukaryota; kingdom Metazoa; phylum Chordata; class Mammalia; order Carnivora; family Felidae; genus Panthera; species Panthera tigris. The sequence continues at coordinate 122,178,668 of NC_056663.1, read as the reverse complement.
CCATTACTGCTAAATGATACTTCCTTACGCAAGGATCTATTGCACTAGAGCTATCTAAATAGGCCGGCTTAGACAAGTTGTTTGTCTTTTACTTAAGCACTTCCTCCACTTGCCCGGGGGTCCCCAGTGGCATTGGTTCCTAGATCAGCACCAGCCCTCACTGCCACATAACGAGTGCTACCTCCAGGGTCTCGTCAGCCCTGGCCAGTGACCTGCAATTCAGGGCCATTCAGGACCTCCCCTTCTTTGCGATGCCTTTCCTAAACTTCCTGGGGGTTAATACAGAATCCTGAGTAGGGTCATTAGAGGACAGTGAGCTGCTCTGGACTCGTGCTATAGCAGTTTCTCCATCCCCCAATCCCAGGTAACCCAGGCCAGCCTTGCTCCTGGCCCAACCAACCCAAGCATTTTGCTCCTGGAAACGGTGAGAGTCCGTCTCCACATGAGTGTCCATGCTGCTCCGACTCAGCCCCTCGGGGCTGATGATGCCTCCAAGACTGCAGCAGTGACCTTCTCCCACTGTCGCCATGGGCCTCCTGCCTACATCTGCTGCTGCTTGGCCCTTCACTTGGACTGGAGAAATCCTGGAGCAGACTTGCGCCCCACCCACACTTCTGTTAACTTTCTTACCTGGAAAATCTTCTGGATCCCTTTCCAGGCCCCTTGGATGTCATCAGAAACTAAACTTGGGGGCAGTTTCTGGCCTTCTCCTGCTTAGATCTTCTATGCCACGGTCCTGTTGGCTCTCCCCATACTGACCTCAAATCTCTGCCTGGGGTTTATTTCAGACTACAGAGCCTCGGAATTCTTTATTGGGGCTGGCGGCCGGGCCAATGAGGTACGTGTCCTGTCTATTTACACCCTGCATGTAAATCTCTCCAGCCTCATGCCAGAGTCCTCAGCATCTGCCCCCAAAAGCTAAGGTTGCTCTTCTCTTTACCTCTCTGTTCTGTTTCTGGCAAGTCCCCAACAATGCAAGCCCCGTGTCTGAGTCTGATGGGACAGTGGTCCCAGAAAACTAATTTTCCTATTATTCACTAAGTTTTGTGCTTTTTTTCCATTTACTTTTCTTCTACTTCTTCCTTTTTTTTTTTTTTTAATACAAAGGTGATTTGTTAAACATTCAACTAATTATTGCTTATTCATGAAGGTAGATCAACAAAGGATCTTTTTTCCAAAGGATCCTTTGTGGTTGGGGGAACAGTCATTAGGGTCACCGTATCTATTCTGCTCCCCTGGCAGGCCCAGGAATGGGGTCCACACTGAAGGAGGACTCCTGTAAACAGTGCCGGATGCAGCCACCGGCTGGGCAGGAGGCTTGTAGCTTTAAGAAGGCGCGCCATGGCTAAGATTTTAAGCCACTGTCTCTCTTCCATCCGGTCTCCCCACAATCCTTCCTGGCTTCCTCCATCCCAGTCACCTTGCAATTGCTCCCAGCCGGGCTTAGCTACTTTCCCTAAGATTTTTCTAAAAGGCCTCTTACGTGTGCACCCTTCTAGCTTTCCCACTGAGGATTAGTTCAAAGTCCCTGCAGCCCTGGGAAGGGAAGAGTGACAATAAAAGAAAACTCAACTGGAAAAAGGTTTGCTTTGGCAGCTGCTTGATTGTTCTGTAGGTGGGAGGCGCCTGCTCCAACCTCTGCAGCCCACTTGCCCTCATAGCCCATTACAGATGTTTTCTTTTGGTCTGGTTTCCTCCTGCCTCTTTTGGGCCTCTGAGCCCCTACTTCTAGCAGGCTTATGTAAATTTCCACAAGGCCTCGGCAGGCCTACTTCTGCCTCCATGGATCCCTTTATCTGTTGCCAGCACAAGATTCTCCTAATCTTACCCTGAGCCACACTCAGGAGAGGAGAGGCTCAAACACTCAGAAGGTAGGGCCCTTTGCTGTTCAGTTCCGTGATTTATTTTAAGGCCACTGGGCTTAGCAGGAGTGAGTGGCTGAATGAACAATCTGTCAGAAAGCTTGCCCCATCATGTGCTCAGGAAACACTTGTGAGCCTCAGCCAAAATCCTGAATGTCAGGAGTATTATTACTGCTTTGTACAGGGGTTGCAAATTTTTTCAAAAATTAAAGCACCCTGCCAACCAAACCAATCACCGGCTACATTCACCCCACTATGGCGAGCTTAGGACCCCTAACCAACTTGCCTGAACTAGGATTTCTTAACCCTGTTGAAATAATTCTGACCTTCTCTTGCAGTGTGGGCTTATTTTAAGGCTTTTGAAAAGGCCTGGACCAGAAAGTCCAAAAAACAATCTGCACAGCCTCTAGCATAAGTGTCTGTTTAGGTGTCCATAGGGATACCTTTGGGTAAACTTGGAGATCTAAGTTAAATATTGAGTCCTTCTCTTGGCAAAATGGGACCCTAAACCTCCTTATTTCCCCACAGACCATGCAATAAACTGCTGACTGGGTGACTCTTTCACTGTTACTATTATCAAATGGGTTCTTCAGATAGTGAAATCTTGGGATACCCATTGTTCTTTCTGATTCTATCCAGACACTGCTTATCCCTTCCAGAAGGATCCCTAGGCTTGCCTTCCAGGGCTACCGCTTTTCCCTTTCCCCACTGACTCAGTCATACCAGGAGAGGTCAGGGCAGCTGGACGAACACCATGTGCCCAAGTTAAAGTAACAAAGGCTTTTTCTCGGGCTCCCAGCTTGTTGATGATGAAAGATTATTTCCTTAACAAAAAACAATCCCACAGAGCCTAAGCCACCTGCTAAAAATGCTTCCTGCCTGTCTGATGTAATCTGAGAACAAAACTTGGGATATAGCTTTTTGTAAATTGCTCTGATTTGGTGAGGAAGTAAGCTGTCCTAGTCTTGGTTTTGTTTGCACTAACTCAAAAAGTAACAGGGCAATAAGTGAGCTGTATGAACTACTGCCCATGCAGAATTAGATCAAGATAGGGGCTGGTAGGACAATTTCCAAGAGTCCCAATCCATTGGGTGTGTGTGTGTGCATGTGTGTGTGTGTGTGTGTGTGTTCAAAACAAAATGAAATGCTACAAATGTAACAAGAGGTTGAAAATGGTATTCAACCAAACTCCTCTCAGGGAAAGTATTGTATGTGAATCAAAGGCATAAAGATCTTATATAGCCACTTGGGCTGGGAAGTAGAACTTCTAAGAGGCATTGCTGAATAAAAGTAGTTGGCTCAACTAACTACCCTCTAAGGAAGGTGAATGCAATTCATTACTAAGCTTTTGTTTTCCTTTGTGAGGTACGCAGGATCACTGGGTCAATAGAGGAGGTGCTGAGCCCTGCCCGCCCCGCCACCCCCGCCATGTCCTCTTGCTCTCCCCACCTGCCAGAACACTTGCAGTCTGCTTCAAACACTGAATGGAAAAGTCCAGAGTCTTTGTAAATATTACCTTGAAGGAGTGCCCACATGTCAGCTTGCCAAGAAGCCCACACCTCTGGCCAGGTCCCTGGACCTCAGGGGTTTGCCGTCTTGGAGATCTGATTGGTTCACACTGGCAATAGCACCATCCTAGGCGATTTGAGTGTGCCGTGGTTCCAGACCTTCCCCTTGGGGAGTGGGTGGGAGATAGATCAAAGCAAAGCTGTCCATTACGGATAAAAGAAGAAGCAAGACGTGTGCTGTCACTCAGACAATTTTCACTAAGCGACAAATCTAAAGTCACTAAACTCCCCAGCTCTGTTACCCTAGGCATCATTTCATTCTGGCCAAGATCCACCTGACACAGATTGTTTCCACAGAGTGTCTGGGCCCCATACCCGAAACCTCCATCAGGAGGAATGAGGAGGAGCAAGTAGCTATGGGTGAAGGGACAGGGTGGAGAAGAAAGGGCCTAGGAAATGAAATCCTTTCTCATGGCAGCTGGGCCCGGGTAAGGGGCTCTGCAGGGTGCTGAAACATGACTGGCCTCTGCTGTGCCCAGTTCTTTGGTTGAGGTCCCTCAACCTAGAGTACAGCCCCAAACCCTACTGAACCTATGTCTTTATAACACTTTCAAGTCAGAACTCATGTCTTCTGACCCATGTCATTTGCCATTCCTACCGTCTGATCCCCTAGCTCTACAGCTGTAATTCATTGTTCATGCTTCCATCTTATCTATTAATGTGGATGTGTTATTTGTTTGCCCTCTCTCCCCAGGACAGGATAAACTTCCTTCTGAAAGTACAGACTCAGAGCAGAGCTCCACGCACAATGACAGCAAGTGTTAGAAGTTTATGTTCATGACAAACATGGTCTTGTGCTTTTCTGCCTCCCACAGCCAAATCCAGGCCCCTCCGAAATGAAGGGATCCTCTTGGGCTTTGCTCAAGTTTTTCACTAAAATGAAAAACAAATTCAGTGTATTACAGTTGGTTTGTGTTTACACAAAATGAAAGATATTTTGCCAAAATTAAAATGGAAATTTTGGAGACATTCTTAAATATTTTTAAAATGATGGAGTGTACATGTGCATATGCTTGTGTGTGTGTGGTTGGTCCTCAGTTAGTGTCTCCAATTGTTCTGATGTTCTTGAACACCAAATAGATATGATAAATTATCTTGATTTGATCTGCATATGGGGTTGGAATTACTCAATCTGGAGAAGTGTGAGGGACAATAGCCAAAGAAAACCATCAATGAGTAATTAGAAAGAAAGAAAGAAAGAAAGAAAGAAAGAAAGAAAGAAAGAAAGAAGGAAGGGCTTATATTGCTGCATGAGAGATTTTTATATTAAAAAAATCATTAAATATTGGAATGCGCTATATCAAGAGAGAATATGGAATCTTCTCTAACCGTCACTAAAGCAAAGCTTGTTTGTTACTAGATAGTTTAGCACTGGTCCTAATAGTAGGAAGAAGGGATATTTCCCCCCTATTTTTAGTTAAAGAAAAAAATCTCAATTTTGGCTTTGCTAGCTTTAATCTAGTTATCTGCAAAGCATTTGTAACCAAGTTCAAACTGATTCTACTAAAAGTTCTTTGTTAATAATATTTGTGAGGCAAGCTAGTGTGAACTAGTACAGAAAAAACATACTAGTATGATGAAACATACACACACAAAAGAAAAAAGAATTTTAAAATATGTATAATAATTAAACTGAGGGCATCTGGGTGGCTCAGTTGATTAAGCATCCGGTGTTGGCTCAGGTCATGATCTTGAGGTTCATGAGTTCAAGCCCTCATCAGGCTGTCTGCTGTCAGCACAGAGCCCACTTCAGATGCTCTCTCCCTCTCTCTGCCTCTCCCCCACCAAAAAATAGATAAACATTTTTTTAAAGTCTAAAAAAATAGTAATTAAACTGGGATCACATTTTAAAAACCAATGACATCAAAGAAAAATTGGGAGAAAATTACATCTCAGTATCTTCTAGACACTTGAAAATAATTATCTGCATTTTATTTTTATTTTTTTTATTTAATTTTTTTTTAACGTTTATTTATTTTTGAGACAGAGAGAGACAGAGCACAAACGGGGGAGGGTCAGAGAGAGAGGGAGACACAGAATCTGAAACAGGCTCCAGGCTCTGAGCAGTCAGCACAGAGCCCGACGCGGGGCTCGAACTCACATACCGCGAGATCGTGACCTGAGCCGAAGTCGGACGCTTAACTGACTGAGCCACCCAGGCGCCCCAATTATCTGCATTTTAAAGTTCTCTCTCTTTCATGCCTTCATTTCTAGTCTGTGGCCATGCTCTGTAGAAACAGCCATGGCAGTGACTCCAATCCTTGCCATGTCCTAAAGAGCTTATCTTCTCTGCTTTACCTCTGCTTTAAAAACAAAGGCCCATCAGAAATAGACATGAAAATTCATAAGTATTTAGAATACAATAAAAGCAGATTGTTCAGTAGTGATCTTGGGGAAATTATTTGGCTATTTGAAAAAAAAAATGGAAGTTGGACCCATACCTCAAAGTATAAACCAAAAAAAACTCCAAATGAATTAAATGTCCAGAACATAACAATCTGACCAGTCAGTCTTTGGATAGGGAAACCTATTATAAACAAAACACCAAAGGTGAAAAATGTTATAGAAAAGATTAAAAGAGATTCACAATGTAAATGGTAAAAATGTTTGTTGATGAAACACACACACACAAAAGATAAATTATGTGCTGGGAAAATCTTGGTTACATATGTAAAACAATGGTTGTTATTGTTAAAATATAACCAGTCTTTCAAATTAATAGAAAAAGGAGGAACTCACCAATAGGAAAATAGAGAAAGGACATAAATGAGCAATTGGGGGAAAAAGGCCAAGGAGAATAAAAATATGAAAAAACTGTTTAGCTTCACTATTCATTTAAAAATAACAGAAGAGGGGCCCCTGGGTGGCTCAGTTGGTTGAGCATCTGACTCTTGATTTCAGCTCAGGTCATGATCTCAGGGTCATGGGATTGAGCCCCATGTCTGGCACCTTGCTGAGCATGGAACCTGCTTAAGATTCTCTCCCTCTCTCCCCCTCTGCCCCTCTCCCCTGCTCCCACACATGCTCTCACTCTCTCCCTAAAATAAATTTAAAAAAATAACAGAAGAAAAAAATTTTTTAAGTTTATTTATTTATTTTTAAGAGAGAGAAAGAGTGTATGAGTGGGGTAGGGGCAGAGAGAGAATCCCAAGAAGGATCTGTGCTATTAGCACAGAGCCAGTCACAGGGCTTGATCTCACGGAACCGTGAGATCATGACCTGAGCTGAAATCAAGAGTCACACACTCAACTGACTGAACCAGCCAGGCGCCCCAACAGAATAAAATTTTATAAATAATTCAGTGAGCTGCCATTTTCAAATCCAACACATTGACTCATATTAAAAAGAATAATATGACAGTGCCAAGATTTGCACTCATCCACCCAACTGGTAGGAGTGAAATGGGATCCTTTCTGGATGGCAATTAAGTAATAGGCGTCAACAACCTTAAAATATACTAATTTAACCCAGAAATTTCACTACTATGGTTTTATTTTTTATTTTTTTTAACGTTTATTTATTTTTGAGAGAGAGACAGAGCATGAACGGGGGAGGGTCAGAGAGAGAGGGAGACACAGAATCTGAAACAGGCTCCAGGCTCTGAGCAGTCAGCACAGAGCCCGACGTGGGGCTCGAATTCACGGACCACAAGATCGTGACCCGAGCCAGAGTTGGACGCTTAACTGACTGAGAGCCACCCAGGCCCCCGAAAAGATCGTCTTTAATAACAGTAAAAAGGAACAAAGTAACCCTAATCTAGTGGCCACAAGTATATGTACTAGTGATCCCATCATTACTTGGGACTCTCAATTTTAAACAGCTTTGAAATCAAAAGTAAATCCTTAAGTGACTTCAGTGCCCTGCTCTTTTCTCCAAGCTCCCTTATGTCTGGCCCCCTTTCCAAGAGGTGTAGATGCTTATCATACGTTATATGTGCCAAGTGCTGGGTCAGAAGGAGAGCCGAGGCCTTCATCAGTCAGGGAAAGCAGGTGCATGGAGACACCCACAAAACAGTGATCACTTGCACTACCTTGGGTTTTTACATTTTAGAAGCTGTGTGTGTAAAATGTACACCTGCCTACAGAGCCTTCCATACTGTAGCAACTGAGGAATTATTAAGGAGTCACTTAATTAATAGAATTTGCACAGCCAGTTGCAAGACAAATGCTGAATGAGAAACTGTAAATCAAAAAAGAAATGTTTGTAACTTGCAAAGAGACTGTAATTACCCAAGTTCAAGATCTGCATCAACTTTTAGAGGGGACAGCTCAGGCAAGAAAGCAGAAAAATATCCCATTCTTTTCCTCCCCTTTAAAGTGTCTTACATATAGATAGATTTTCCAGCAGATATTATTTTTAATTAGTAAGTTCATCTGACAGAAAGCATTTTCTTGTTTGTTTGTTTGTTTGTTTGTTTGTTTGTTACGGTCAGGAGGTTGCAGTCCTATTGTATCATCTTGGTAAAAAGAATTACCTAAAGCCACTCGCAATGAAATATTGTTATATGACTTGATTTGTAGGGCACCAGAGTACAATGGACAAAGAATAAACACAGGATGTTTTCTTCACTCTGAATTGTTTAGTGTTAAAATAGCACACTGAGTAATAGCAGCTGATGCCACTGTGATACACACTTATGTTGTGCCCCTCTTTCTGGTCTATGAGAAATCTGTGTGCTACTGAAGGAGGTCTAGACCTGGGTAACTCTTCTCTTTGCTAGGTACTAGGGATAGCTGGGTCAGGGTCCTCAGGAGTGTTGGATGGGACTCTTGAGATTAGGGCTAACATTTTCTAGCATACATTGCTAAAAAAAAAAAATTATAGTCACAGTAGAAAATTGAATTTGTTTAAGGAAGCAGCATGTGAAAAAAAGACCGGAGTTTCTAGAATTAGACTTAATTCAAACTCTTGCTTTGTCTCTTATTAGAGGCATGGCCTTAATCCCAATGACTTTCAGTCTCCTCAGTTATAAAACTAGAATAAAATTATATATGGCGGAATATTCATAAGGTACATAGACCTTTGTGATGCATCTTCAAATACATTATCTCATTTGATCTTTGCAATTATTCCATAAGAAAGATATTATTATCCCTCATTTACAATTGAAACTGAGGCTCAGAAATTGAAACACTTTGTCCTAAATCACATAGACTGATGAGACGTGTTTTCTGGTTCACAGTCACAATTGTGCTCTTTCCACAAAAACACACAACATATATTCTAGCTGACTAGCCGTAGAGAAAGTGGGTTAGAAGGAAGATGAGCAAAATGCAGATGCTTGTCGGTAGCCCAAACCATGCTCCCACTTGTGACTAAAGTTGGCAGTTCCAGTCAGTGTGACCCATCACTTGTCTCCCCACCCTGGCTGCAATGCCCTGCAAATGGGGACATCCTCACGGGTATCCCAGGGGAAAGGAGTAGTTAGCTAACTGAATAAGACCTTGATCTGCTTGACCCCAGCAAGTCAGCCCCGCAGGAGCTGAGAAAGTGGCAGATGGGCTGTGGAGGAGGGAGGTGGCCAGCCCTCTACGTACAAACATAAACTCAAGCTAAATTGAGTTCAATTCGGAATCTGATTCTACATATAGGAAAAGGATTTTACATATCGGCACTCATAAAATTGTATGAGTAGAAAATGGTCTCAATTACCTTGTGTTACAAAAATTGGATGTAACATGAGACTAAGGTTTCAATCTGAGCTACTATGAAAGTTCAACAAAGTAAGAGATAATTCTGTGAAATTGACTTTGCCTTTTGCTCTCCTGGGTAGTTTCACGAAGCTAGTCTGGATCATTAGCTCATTTTATTACCTGTGGGGTCTTTTCATTCTCCATTGGGTCCTTTTCCTGCAAAACTCTGCCTGGTTAGAATTTGGGACCTTTGAGAAACATGAATTTTATGATGTGGGATTTTTCTAATTGTATAATGCAATGCTTTCAATTTCATTAAAAATAAAACTGCTTCAAAATAACGTTAGGACACAAATTCTGTGATGTGAGACCACATTAATGTTGAATTCTTCACAGAGTCAAGGATCTGTGCCTCAAGTCTAAAATTCCCCTTCTGGAATGCAAATTGGTGCAGCCACTCTGGAAAGCAGTGTGGAGGTTCCTCAGAAAATTAAAAATAGACCTACCCTATGACCCAGCAATAGCACTGCTAGGAATTTATCCAAGGGATACAGGAGTACTGATGCATAGGGGCACCTGTACCCCAATGTTTATAGCGGCACTCTCAACAATAGCCAAATTATGGAAAGAGCCTAAATGTCCATCAACTGATGAATGGATAAAGAAATTGTGGTTTATATACACAATGGAATACTACGTGGCAATGAGAAAAAATGAAATATGGCCCTTTGTAGCAACATGGATGGAACTGGAGAGTGTGATGCTAAGTGAAATAAGCCATACAGAGAAAGACAGATACCATATGGTTTCACTCTTATGTGGATCCTGAGAAACATAACAGAAACCCATGGGGGGGGGGAAGGAAAGAAAAAAAAAAAAGAGGTTAGAGTGGGAGAGAGCCAAAGCATAAGAGACTGTTAAAAACTGAGAACAAACTGAGGGTTGATGGGGGGTGGGAGGGAGGGCAGGGTGGGTGATGGGTATTGAGGAGGGCACCTTTTGGGATGAGCACTGGGTGTTGTATGGAAACCAATTTGACAGTAAATTTCATATATTAAAAAATAAAAAATAAAAATTAAAAAAAATTTAAAAAAATAAATAAATAAAAAATAAATAAATAAAAAAATAAAATTCCCCTTCTGGATACAATTCTCTTGATAGCATCATAATTAAAATCTTATACTCCAACATATCACAAAACTGGGTTTTAATCTCAGCTCTAACTGCGGGATCTCAGATGAATTAGTAACTTCTTTATGCTCAATTCCTTCATCTGTAAAATGGTGGCAATAATTGCACTTGCTTCATAGAATTTGAGGATTCGAATGAAATGTTGCATGCAGCGTGCTTAGCAACTCCTGGTAAATAGTCATCATTCAAGAACGTTACTGCCATCATGATTCATCAAGTATTTATTCCCTGCCATGTGCCAGACACTGTGCTCATCCCTGGGGGTTGCAGCCAAAGGCAATGGTTCTTGTCAGGAGGCCAAGTTAACAAGTGCCTGATGCATAGTAACTGCTGAAGAGCAGTTAGCTTTCGATAGTATTAAAACAAGTCTATAAGAGGAACTACTAAGGAGCCCACCCCAAAGCAGAAGTCCTCCCCCAAAAAAACGAGCGCCCATCTAGAAAGATCAATTGATTTGGGGCAATATCCTTCATTTTAAAAAAGGCCCAACTGTTTAATTTTAAAAAGACAACAAACCAGGGCACCTGGGTGGCTCAGTCGGTTAAGCATCCAACTTTGGCCCAGGTCATGATCTCACAGTTCATGAGTTGGAGCTCCGTGTGGAGCTCTGTGGTGACAGCTCAGAACCTGGAGCCTGCTTCGGATTCTGGGTCTCCCTCTCTCTATGCCCCCCCTTGCTCACACTCTGTCTCTGTCTCTCTCAAAAATAACTAAAAACAGGGGTGCCTGGGTGGCTCAGTCGGTTGAGTGTCCAACTTCAGTTCAGGTCATGATCTTGCAGTCTGTGAGTTCGAGCCCCATGGCAGGCTCTGTGCTGACAGCTCAGAGCCTGGAGCCTGCTTCGGATTCTGTGTCTTCCTGTCTCTCTGCCCCTCCCCTGCTCATGCTCTGTCTCTCTCTCTCTCTCTGTCAAGAATAAACACTAAAAAAATTTTTTAAATAAATAAAAACATTAAATTTTTTTTTACAAAGACAACAAACCAATAGAAAAATAGTCAAAGGCTTTGGACAGAAAATTTACAGAAAAAAGGGCACCTGTCTGTATCAATAGGTAGAGCATGCAACTCTTGGTCTCAAGGTTGTGAGTTTGAGCCCCACACTGGGTGTAGAGAGTACTTAAAAATAAAATCTTTAATAAATAAATAAATATTAAAAAATTTTTCACAGAAAGAGCTACAAATAATGGGGGGAAATGAATGCATAAAGATTATGTAAAAATAAGATTCCTATGCTTTCTATTTTTATGGGGCTTTCAACTTTTCTGTGAATGTGTATTACTTTAATAAATATTTTTAAATTGTTAGTTTTATCTTACAAAAGCTTCCATGGAACTAGGACTTAAGATATCTATAAATGAAGCAGATGCTATCTGCCTCGACAAACCCCGGTTGCAAGCCCATGTTGAAACTTCATCATCATCCTGCTACAACAGAAAAGGACTGTTGCAGTCATTTCAAAGACCAAGTCTTGCCAGGGCATGTTGTAGGTAAAAAAAATGTTAAATCATCATTGTTAAAAAAAAAAAAAAAAGAGGGGAAAGAAAAGAAGCTTTGGTTGTGGGTCACAAGACTCTTGACTGATGGTCAGGCAGGTGAGGGATGATGACTGGTTCCCAGAATGAGTGTTAATTCTATTAAAGTTTATCAGAAAATTGCTTACGCATTTTGCCAGGGAATGCATGCATTTCTTCCCAGAATGAGGCTGTAAATTAAATCAGACCCAGAGGAGTTTTGGAGCCATTTTTCCTTTATGTCTTCCAGTCCTCCTTTTCTTCCAACAGTTCTTGCTTCTCTGATGAGCATCCTTCCCATGTCATTACCTGATCCACAGACGAAGACATCAGTCTCTCCCTCTCACCTTTGGGCCAATCACCAAGTCCTGGGGCCCAGCTCTTAAATACATTTCTCAGCTTAGTCACCTTCTTTCCAGGACCTCAACTACTACCTTAGTTGAGGCCCTGATGAGGTGTTTCACCTGTGGATTCCCGGGATAACTTCCTATTTGTCTCTAAGCATCTGGTTCAAAACTGCATGGTAAAAATTCAGTTTTTCTCAAAAATAATATAAAAACAGGGAGGGGAACAAAACAAAAGAGACTCATAAACATGGAGAACAAACTGAGGGCTGCTGGAGGGGTTGTGGGAGGGGGGATGGGCTAAATGGGTAAGGGGCACTAAAGAATCTACTCCTGAAATCATTGCTTCACTATATACTAACTAATTTGGATGTAAATTTTAAAAAATAAAAAATAAAGTTAAATTACAGAAAAAAAATTTAGTTTTTCTATTACTAAAAGATACTGACACTTATGTATTTCCTGACTGCCCAATTACAGACACTTTGATTTTCTATTTTAGTCACATTACTTAATATTATTTTTTCATGAGTTTTTTTTAAAGATGAATACTATAATCAGGGAAAAAAAGATGGTTTAAATTCTGATAAATCAAGGTTAAGCTATAAAAAGTTAGCTCAAACTGTGAGTGAGTTTGATGTTATATATAATGTGCGTATAAGAGCACTGAAGGAACTGTTAGAAATGTCATTGAAGATTTTCTGTCACTGTTAGAAATGTCACTGAAGATTTATATGGAGTTAAATAAATAAATAAATAAATAAATAAAGGATCATGTTGTGTCCAAATAGCCCATCCCACATAATTAGGGTGACCATATTTCTTAAACGGTCTAAGGAGAGTTCCAGTTTATGCCTGTTGTCCTGGAATAATCATTATTTATCCACTATACCTAGAATGGATATCTCATACAATTTCCCTCTTTTTTCTGATAAAAAGAACCTATCTGGGAAGTATCCATCCTATGGGATCCCAACGGGGCTGAACCCTCACACTGCTGCTCTCCAACCCCCACCCTCTACAGGTAGACACATGCCTCCAGCTTGGTCAATTAAAATACCCCATGTCTTGAACCATAGTTTAGGGGATTAGCATATGACCCATGCTAGCCAACCAAGCAGAGTCTTTCCCAGGACATCTTTTCAAAAGCTATCTTGAAAAAAATTCTCTTTCATCGGGGTTTGCTCAGCTGGTCAGATGAGTGTTAGGGTGCCAGTGACTACCTAGCCTGCCATGTGAAGAAGATCCGTCTCAAAACAAGAGATCTACAGTGATATCACTGAGCCCCTGGATCCCGCTATGCCTGAAGTCAGCAGTATTCCAGACTCCCCAGTTCAATACAATGGCTTTCTTTTTTAATTACAATTAAAACAGTCCTCATGAACATACCCTCTCTCCAGCTTCCTTTCCAGTGTATAAGATGAAACCCCCAAAGAAATTGAACATTATATGAAAGCCCATAAAAGCAGAGGTTTCTATTCTTAAGATTTCTCTATGGAAAGTAGAACACATATTGGTTAAGGCACTTAATAATGTATATTAACTAAAAGTAAATCACTGTTAAAATTATAGCTGCTGGGGAGTAACCAGCTCTTGCAAAATGCAAGGGAACTCTCAGAGAAGGAGCAGTGTGCTCATTGCATATTAATGGCTCTTTCTGAGCTAGGAGTCTGCAGTAAGCACATGATTCCTGGCTATGTGTGGCTTCTCTGCCAGATGTTGTCTAATTCTCACCCTGCTTCTGACCCCATTCCCGGCCTCCACAGATTCAAGAGTTGGCATGGGGTGAGGTTCTGCAATGAGATGAGACAGCTGTTTTGCACATCACTTGGTAATTTTTAAGAGGTGAAAATGTAATTATTTTTAGGCCACCTCAAAATATCCCCCAGCCAAAACACCTGCATCAAAGCAACAGCTTCAAAGTGCCAGGTAGCTGCTGCCTCTTTCGGTCTGGCCTTACCTGCTTAATTCACTTTCCATCCAGACTCTTGAGGCATTTTCTTAAGATGAGAATCTGATCTAATCATGACCTTATTTAAAAGCCCTCTGGCTCCTGTTCTCCGTCCTCCCACCCCTCCCCCATGTGGCTTCCTAGCTCCAGTTATACCTAGCTGTGTGCAGTGCCCCAGGTGTCTATAGGAGTCATGCCTCCGCACCTTTGCAAATCCCTTCTTCTGCCTGGAGCCCCACCTCCCCAGTCCTGCCTGGTGAACTCTTCATCTTAGGGTATCTCCTGCTTTTCCTGCTCTGTGCCAATTCTCTAGTATCACACTTAACTCCTTCAGTGGCATTATTTGTACTTACATTTGTCTCCCTTGCTAGGCTGTGAGTCCCTCAGGGGCGGAGAATGTGTCATCTTTATCTTTGTAGCCTTTGAACTTGGCATAATACATCACATGGCAATCATTCAGTGAATGTTTGTTGAATGAGTGAATTATAATTGAATGTGAATGAATGTATGAGTGAATAAATGAATAATAAATTGAGCAAAAGAAGCCAACCATAATAGGATGATTACACTGGGGTCTCTCACATAGCTACATAATTTCCAGTTTGTTCATGTGAAATTTGAAGTTGCTAGTTTCCCGCCTTCCCCACAGGGAAAAGGGAAGTTTATGTTGCTCTTCAGGGTTTGGGAATAAAGTTCTGTTCATCTCTAGTTATACTTGAACGGCATGATGGTTAACTTGCCAAAACTTTAAGGGCGCCGATCTAAATTAGATGAGACATTTCCTGGGTATCAAATTAGATAACACATGCGAAACATAGTGCATGACACAAGTAGCCATTAAAAATATTAGCTACTGTCATCATCATCATCAACATCAGTATTAAAGAATCATGTTGCTGGATATATCACAGTAGAGCACAGAGGTTAGAGAGCACAGGGTTTGAAGTTCAATTCCATGACTTTGTATCCTGCTTTCACCACTTACTGGTTGTTGGCCTTGAAAAATTAACCTGATGATTTCAGAGTCTCAGTTTCCTAATCTGTAAAATGAAGATGTATTCATTTCAAATATGATTAATTGCTTTCTCTGTGCCAAGAATTGTAGTTGCTTGGGATCCTCAATGAATAAAGCAAAGATCCTTGCCCACATTGGGGTTTACACTTAGCAAAATAAAATGTATCAGAATGAATTAAACATATCAATAATGTTGATGGTGGTAAGTGCTACGACTGTGAGAAGAGCCAGGACTGGTTCTGGTGGGACAGGACTGCAGTTCTAAACAGGATGGCCAGGGAAGGCCACAGTGAGGGATAGGTGAATAAAGACCTGAAGGTGGAAAGATGAGTGAAGTGGCAAAGTTGGAGTGGGGAGGCAACATAAATATGTGAGCATGACAGAGTCGAGGGGGGGCGAGGCGGGGAGTAGAAAGACAGACGAAACAGTACCAGGCAGGGATAGAGCTCACGAAGCTGTTGTAAGGATTCTAACTTTTCTCTGAATGAAGGCTCACTGGAGGGTTTTGAGCAGAGACATAATGTGACCTGACTTTTCCAGGGTCAGGCTGACTACTTTGTTGGCAATGGCTGAATATGGAAGCAGGAAGGCCATAGCAATAATTCAGTGTAGATGGTGGACAGAGCATAGTGGCCCAGAATCCTCCAATCTCTCAGAAAATTGTTATAATGTACTTATTCTATTAGAACTGGCAGCTGCTGGAAATTTATTATACTACACAATCTATGATGCCTACAGTGTGAATGGCTGACTCCTTATGTTGTACAGTGCACAACCTGCACAACCATATGTGTTAGTCAAGAGAGAAAGAGAAATTAAGGATAAGTTACAGGTCTTTAGCATGAACAACAGAAAGGATGAAATTTCCATGAACTAAGAAAGATAATTCTATGAGGAAGGCATGTAAGTAGGGGTAGGCAGATCAGTTTTGAATGTGTTAAATTTCAGATGAGTAATATGGGGGATAATAATAGAACCTCTCTCATGAGTACAGTGAGGATTAAATTAGTATATGTAAGCACTAAAAGCAGTTCCTATAAATAGTTGCTCAATAAATACTAGACCTTATTATATGTACAGATTTATTATATGTACATATTAGATGTATGTCATCATTTATGCATATGTAGACATAGTATTATCTTCTAAGTGATTATCATTCCAGGCTCACTATTCCCAAATATAATTCTAAAACTTCAAACCAGACTAATCTCCTATCATCAAATTATAAATAAAGAAGTTATTTTATATGTAAAGACATATATATATATATATGTGTGTGTGTGTGTGTACATATGTACATATATTTGTGTGTGTGTGTGTGTGTATATATATATATATATATATATATATATATATATATAACACAATAATATATGTTTTGATAAAACATGTGAATATGTACATTTGGGAGGTTTTCTTTATTTTGCAAAGTCCCCTCTCCTCTTCCCCTGGTACATACATGGGCTCTTTGTCCTAATAGGGTAATAAATAATATACAAACAAGTGTGAAACCACTTTAGAAAAGAATTGATTATCTTTCAGAATGTCTTTCTAGTTTTAAGCAGACTGAAAACTAGTAATGCACAGATCTAGCTACATTGTAAACTGAACTTACATTTTTGTATTTATTACCTGAAATACCACTGAAGCAGAATATTTGACATGACTGTTTAAATGTCAGTACGTAACAATATGTTTATTACAATCAGGTGTGGTAGGTTTCTCTCCCATTGACCCTCTTCTTCTCTGGAACACACCAAGCTAGACTAATAAGACAGGGTTTGGGGTAAAGTTAAGTACGAGACTCTTGAAAAACAAAACAAAACAAACTCTATAGAGTTAAGCTAAGTCGTGCAATTCTGGAAGTCTTTGCCAAGAGAGAGAAGAAAGACCAAGATGCTAAATGGTCTAGCATTAAGATATTTTAGTACTAGACTGTATTGGACATAGCTCAGGAGTTTACACAGAACATGTGCTCGAGGGTATTGTCACCCATCTCTAAGTTTTAACCAGGTTGCCTGTTTTGCGCATTAATAATCTTTAAAGCTATTGAATAGTTACTATGTTTGAAGTACATTTTTATATGCATATAGAAATATACAGACTGGGGATACTTTTCATTTTATATAAATGTGTCATATATTCTTAACAACTCATTTAAAATTTTTGTAGTGAAGCATTCATTTCAAGAATATGTGTTTAATATATACAAATAGCATACATAATAGAGAAATGAATGCCCATGACATTCAACTTAAGAAAGAAAACAAAACCAATGCCTTTGATGCTCCCAGTGGGTCTCTTCACGATCAAACTGCTTCCCTCCTCCAAAAGGTAACTATTATCCTGCTATGCTGAAGTTGGCATTGTATGTTCCCTTGCTTACCTTTAGTTGTATCACATACATATCTAAAACCAAACAGTTTCTTTGCAAGTTTTTAACCTTTATACACAGGTAATTGTGCTATAGTCATTTTTTCTGTGATTTGTCATCAACATTATGTATATAAAATAAATCCATGTTGAAATTTACAGCTGTCATTCGACCGTCTTAAGTACTAGATAGTATTTTATTGTGTGAATAGATGAAAAGCATTTTTCTTTTCTCCATTCATTGGACAGATTGATGGTTTGCAGTCTTTTACAGACAATGTTGCTGTGAATATTCTGGTCTCC
This sequence comes from Panthera tigris, assembly GCF_018350195.1. Lineage (NCBI taxonomy): Eukaryota > Metazoa > Chordata > Mammalia > Carnivora > Felidae > Panthera > Panthera tigris. Next base: position 122,160,915 of record NC_056663.1, on the reverse strand, counting down.
TGGTGCACATGTCCAAAGTTTCTTGGACATATACCAAAGGTGGAGTCAGCATGTTATATGTTTAAGTACTCTCACAGACTGGCACAAATGTCAAACTCGGACAATGCCAAGTCTTGGCAAGGTTGTGAAGCCACTGGAACAGTTTTATAGATCTCACTAGATCTATAAAATATAGAATAGAAGACGAATAGAAGATGGTGTAACTCTCCCAAATGGCAGAGGCTCAGTGAAAATAAGCATTCTAATACAGGTACATAAATCCTAGGCAAATACCTTTTTACTGCCACAAGCTGAAAGGATACATTGTTAATAAGAAATTCCAGAGCACAGTAAGCTGGGGCTGCTCAGTGAGCATCCTGTTAAGAGTCCTCTTACTCCCTTCCAAGAGGCCTGCTCAGGCTGGTGGCCATGGCCTTCAGCTTATGAGAGCCTTGTGGTTGAGAAAAACTTCTTTTCACAAGCCTAGCCACCTGGATCTAACACCTGGGTTACTACACCCCCCGCACCTTCCTGCCACACACCTGTAGAGATGCAACGTGACTCAGTGGCAGTGACCAGACGTGGATAAGCAAAATCAATTCCAGGCCTAGGAAGGAGGGTACAAAACACACTGTTGGATTTTCCATAAATATCAAATCCCTTTCATAAGCGGTTACATGTTTTAATTCTGCTGTAGACTTAGTATACAGAATGTGTGTTACAAATACCTTCTCTGGGGTTGTAGCTTGTCTCCTCACTGTCTTTATATCTTTTGAAAAACAGAAGTCCTTAATTAAAGGCAGTTAGATTTATCAATGTAGCTAATTTTCTCAATCATTTCCTCTATGATTTGCATTTTGGGGATCTTATTTCAGATATCCTTTCCTACTCTGAGGCAAAACATAAAAAATCCTTTCCTAGATTTCTTCTAATGTTTTGCTTGTCACATTTCTAAGACCTTTACTGAGATATTTAAGACATACCCATTCAAAGTTTACAACTCAGGGACTCATGGGTGGCCCAATCGGTGAAGCCTCCAACTCTTGATTTGGCATCAGGTCATGATCTCCTGGTCGTGAGACTGAGCCTCATGTTGGGTTCCTTGCTGGGTGTGGGGCCTGCTTAAGATTCTGTCTCCCTCTCTCTCTGTCCCTCCCATGCGTGTGCATGCACACACTCCGTCTCTCTCAATAAATTAAATAAATAAATAAATAAATAAATAAATAAATAAATAAAGTTTACAATTCAGTGAATTTAATATATTCCCAGAGTTGTACAACTATCACCACAATCTACTTTTAGACCGCATGTCTCACCCCAAAAAGAACTCTCATACTCATACACGGTCACTACCCATTCCTCCTTACTCCTCACTTCCAGCACAGCCCTAGGCCACCATTAATCTACTTTTTTAATACCTTTGTCTATCTGGATATTTCATATAAATAAAATTATATAATATGTGGCCTTTTGCAACTGGCTTCTTTCACTTAGCATAATGTTCCTAAGATTTACCCATGTTGTGGCATGTATAAGTATTTCTGCCTTTTTATGACTGAATAATCCATTATATGGATATACTACATTTTATTTATCCATGTGCCAGTGATGGACATTTAGGTTGTTTCCATTTGGGGACTATAATGAATAATGCTGCATAAACTTTCATGTACTAGTTTTTGTGAGGACTTATATATTTTCATTATTGTTGGATATTTACCTAAGAATTTATATGGTGGGTCATATGGTAACTCCATGTTTAACTTTTTGAAAAACTATCCAACTTTTTTCACAATGGCTATAGTATCTTTGCGTGAACATTTTAGTACCTCAGCATCCTTCCCAATACTTATTCTTTCCGTCTTCTTATAGCTGTTCTAAGGTGTGGGAAGTTATATCTTAGTGTTATTTTAATTTGCTTTTCCCTAAAGCAAATTGATGTTGAGTATGTTTTCATGTGACTTACGGGCCACTTGTATATTTTCTTTGGGGAAATGTCTATTCAAATCCTTTGCTCATTTTTACACTGAGGTATTGATTTTTAAGAGTTCTTTGTATATTCTGGATACACAGCCTCAACATCTCGTAATCTGTCTTTCGGATTGTCCATTTCTTTGTGCATATATGCTGCAGTCTAAGTCGTTTTTCAAATCTATCATCTAGTTCAGTAATTCTCTCTTCAGCCATATCTAATACATTATTTAAGAGACCTAAAAATGTGACCAGGTAGATGTTAATTCAAAAAATTATAGAAATTATAGACATGTCCTGCCTCTTGATATCAATTTGTCAAAACAATTCAAACCTACATTTAAAATCTATACATATACTGTATGTAAGTTATACCTCAATTTAGAAAAAATGATTGAAAACTGAGACTCAAAATCTGCTGCAAAAACCTATTTGCTGGAGTAAATAGGGTGGGGGTGGGTAAGATAAAGACAGAGGTTATAGTAAGTTTGAGTAGAGAGCAATGGTCTTTCAATAAATGTACATTGAAGGATCAATACGTGAATGAATAAATGAATAGATTAACTTAACATGATTGGTTTTCATACACAGCTTTGCAAAACCAGTTTCACTATTTTGTAATCAAATCTCAGAGTTCTGCACTTCATGTTCCTTGGTTGCTATTGGTGACTAATATCATTGTCGGGCAGAGCTTTCTCCATTCTTGCAATGTAGAGAGAGCTTTCAGGCTGCAAGGACTGTGAAACAACACTGTTGTAACCAAAGAAATTCAGACAATCTCCTTTCTTGACTTCTCAAATCTCCACATTTGATAACATGATTTTCTCGATGCTAAAGTGATATTTTAGCATGACACCCAGGAGAATAACCTTCAGTCCTGTAATTTTTATGCCTTTCTGGCCAACAGAGGTCAATATATAGGCCACTAGTGGGCCTACCCTTTGAGGCACTGTTCTAAAAATGTGCTCTCAAAACACTGCTAATCTCCAGCTGGTTCAGAGGGAAAAGCAAAGAGGCTTTGGTTCAACGCACATTTCATAAATGTGAAATAAAAGATTGTGATTTTCACAGAATTGCTGTTACAGTCTTAATAACCAATTCATTCTTAAAACTTGAATTGTCCCGATCGGACAGCCTTGCCTCTCATTGCAATAAACTTTGTTGTGACTGTCAAAACAAAAACAAAAACAAAAACAAACAAACAAAAAAAACAACTTGAACTATGCTTTATCAGAAGAATGGGTTCATATCTAACCTTATATATTTTTGCATATGTAATTTGTATAACACATGAATGGTGATCAGAAACTCAGTGCAAAATATAGAATGTGAATTTATTTGCTCTGCTTCAAGGTGATCTGCAAATGAGATAATTTCCTACATACAGCCTAAGAAGAAAATGCAAAAAAGAAGCATACAGTGGTGAAAATATTAAATTGAATTTTGTTTGACTAATATTTCATTTATCCCTATTCCTTGACACTCTGTTTTGAAATTTTGTCAAACAGTGATATGAAGGCAGCAGAACTTTCCCATAATTTTCAAATAAAGATGAGTGATCTCTACAGTAAACTAATGAAGTTTTTCCAACACAAGACCTAAATAATGCATCTCAGGAAGGAACTAATTTATTTTGTCACTAAAAGCAGAGACCAATATTACTGAGATATTATTAATCATTTCACTCTTCCTTGCAAAATTAGACCCAGGCCATACTTTTGCTACGAGGTTTATAAAACTTCTGTAGATACAAAAATACAATGCTTGAGAGAAAACAGAATGAGCTATTAGACAAAATTTCTTTATCAAATGGAACCATTGGATGCCATCTAATGACAATGACACATGATATATTAAGTACTGTCTCACATTCATGCTGTGTGTGTGTGTGTGTGTGTGTGTGTGTGTGTGTGTGTATTCTTTTTAGTTGGATGAAACTGCTGATATACTGAGCATGAATCTGCACTTGGCATATGTGCTGTCCATTTGTGAGGAAAAAAGTATATTTGATGTGTATGTTGTACTTATTACTGAAATTCCATGCTCCTATTATAAAGAGATTCTCATTAATTGAAAATTCCCTTGTGAAAAGTGATATTGACTGGGGAAAATGCATTGGGTCGGTGTTGACAGATGGGGATATCCAGGAAAGGATTTTCTTGTGAGTAAAAGAATTTATTCTTGAATACCTGTCTGCACATTACTACATTCTTCATTCGCATTCAATGCTGTAACTCCTGATCTTGATTTGGGATTGAAGAAAATAATGGCAAGCATAAATAGGACCAAATTACATCCACTAGCAATAAAACTGTTTAGCATGCTGTGTGGGAGGGGGAAGAAAAGGGCAGTGACTAAAAAACTCCACTTTTCCACACCGTCATAGGAAAAAATACTCACATGAGACCATATGTAGAAGTTTAATTTTATTCAAAAGTACTCACATGAGCCCACATATAGAAATATTTCTAGATTACATAATACCATTAATGCCATGAAGGACTAATGAACCCATGTAATTTGTTGTCTGATCAAGGACACTTTTGAGAGTGAAAGGAGGCACTTTTAATCATTTTACTCAGATAATAGACATAAACTGGGACTGTCCCAGGGATATATGGTTACCCTAGTGAAGACTATTTTTTATGATTTCAAGTGATTTCTTTAAATATTATGTGTATAATATTGTTGACATATCGAATAGCTAGCATAAAATTATCACTTCAGGGCAGAAATATAATCATTTTTAATGTTGATGCTAAGCTATTAATATTTCTTTAAAAGACTGAATTGTGATATAAATAACTTGATTGCTCAGTGTTTTAATATTTTCTAATCCTAGATGATTTTCTTCACTCACTGGAGAAATAATCTGATCCTGCATAATGAACATATTTTTAAATTTTGAGAACATACCAAAAAAAAGAAAAAAGAGAAGGAGAAGGAGAAGGAGAAGAAGGAGGAGGAGGAGGAGGAGGAGGAGGAGGAGAAATACTTTCTGAAGCTGAACTCACTCAGATTGGATTTAATAACCCATCCATCACTGTCTCCCAAGGTGAAACATCCAACCTTGGCTTTCTAGTTTATTGATGATGGAATGGAGAAAGTACTCAGTGAGAAGCCTCACTGTAATTCTCCCATAAGCACTTAAAATACACCAAACACTTGCTGACTATCTCCCAAACCTTTTATTGTAGAGTTAAAATGCTGTCGTTGAACAGAACAAAGGGAAATATAAACTAGATGTAAAATCTGGCCAATGGCTCAAAGTATCTGTAGCTCTGTTAGTGAAAGATAGTGAACAAGTATCATCCTTCTTACTGATATGAAACTACTACTAATAATAGTAAGTTAACATTATGCTTCAGCTTCATTTTTTTAATTATGATGAATCTTGTGAAAATGTTTACATTTGTCGATTTTTATGATTCATAGGCAAAGTTTTAGAAACTTTTTTTTAAAGCTTATTTATTTATTTGAGAGAGGGAGAGAGTGCTCGTGCCTGCAAGTGGGGGAGGGGCAGAGAGAGGGTGAGGGAGAATCCCAAGCAGGCTCTGCACTGTCAGCACAGAGCCCAATATGGGGCTCCAACTCACAAACTGTGAGATTGTGACCTGAGCCGAAATCAAGAATCCAACGCTTAACTGACTGAGCCAACCAGGTGCCCTGGTTTTAGAAACTTTTTTAAATGATGGTTTTATGCCAAAGTAAAGGCTGGCAGCTTTAATCACTGTGCCTAAGCCTGAACCAAGACTCCAAAAAGTTGAAGAGATGGATATCTTTAAGTCCTGCATTGCTACAACTTACTCTGTAAGAATCAACTCAGGTGTCATCCTTTACAAACATTTGAATCCTTTCTATTTGTCAGACTTACAACTATGTGCAAAAGCAGCCCTTGCCCTCAAGGAACTTCAGAAAATGTGCAAAACCTCAGAGGTTTAAGTGCCATCGTAGGGAAAACTTAAGAGGCTTTAAAAATGCATGAGAGAACACCTGCCAGGACTGGGGGGGCATCAAGTCCAGCAACTGAGACCAGAAGCCTGAAGGGGTGGTGAAGGAGAGCATTCCTAGAATATGCAATAGGATTTGCACAAATCTGGGAGGTGAGAAAGGGCATACCACACTCACAAATCACAGATCACTTGGTATGGCAGAGCACCCAACGTGAAGGGAAGAGATAGATATCCTAATGAACACGGTTTTTACGAACTATGTTACAAAGCTTCAATCCTGGACACTATGGGTAGCCAATGAAGGCCATTAACAAAAGAGTGACATGAATACATCAATGCCTTAGAAATATTCTGTAGTGTGGAAAATAAAGGGAGCCTCCTTGTCAGGAGGCTGTAATAGCAATGGGATGATTTAAGAGCAATGACAGCAAAGAGTATGGAAATGCAAACAAAGGAGAAATGAAAGGAAGGGAGTGAATTGAATCTTGATATTTGATTTGAGTCTTGAAGGATGTGTAAGGGTTGACCAGTCAGGCAACTAGAGAAGGGTGTTCAAGACACAGCAAAGACAAAAGAACTGAAAAGAAAAAGATGTTCCTGGGTATTCGCGCATAAATGAAATGAGATAGGGGAAGACAGATGGCTTGGGAACAGGTTGACATGTCACTTGGTTGGTTGGGCTTTGACACGCTTAGTTCTGTATTTTAGAAAAACAAAAATAGGGTGAAGTATAGATTTGGAGATGTCACCCTACCAGCCCCCTTTAGGATAGCTCGTCTGATCAGTTATCCCACAGACCTCTGGGTCTTCATCAAAATTCCTTCATCCCAGGAGATTTGACCAGAACAAGGGCAGGTCAGAATTTCCATAATGAAGTACTTTCAACAGATCCTTTCAAGAACCAGGCCAGTTTCTTAACCAGGGTGTCACGTTGGCTGTAGATCTTCCTAGCAGATGCAGTGGGTTGATACCCAGTAGTCCCCTTCCTCGTGCCTCTATATTGTTTAGGAATCCCCTCCCCACAAGTGATCACATAAATCCTGACTGATTCAAGCCCAGCACAATAGTCTCACTCCCCCCCAGAGTGACTGCTTCACTGAGAATCATGTGATCCACTTCTGACAAACGAGATGAGAGAGAATCTTCTGGAGATTGTCTTGATTCTAAGACAAATTTCTGAGCTATTTAAAAGGGTCCCAGGAAAAGATGGTTCCCTTTTATGCTTCCATCATGAAGTGATATCTGCTGATCCCGTGGCTTTCTTGGTATAAAGAGGGAGAGAGTTTGGAATGCTGAAGATGGCTGAGGAGAGAGATGGAAGGAGTCCACATGTTTGGTGTCATCAGTGAGCCTCTGAAGTAAACAAGTCCAGAACCACCCTACCTTGGAGATTCTTGTTACATAAGCTGAGTTCCTCCTTCATCTTAGCCATTTTGCGCCATGAAGGCACACAGAGTGACAGGGAGAAGCTAAAGAACATTAAGTGGCTCCACTTCCCACTCCAGGCTGCTTGGTTGACTGATTGCAACAATGGAGATATCCCTCCTGGCTTTTCAGAGGAACCCCGTGAGCACCTGTTCTTTGCATGAGATGTGGGAAAGAGTCATCATCTTAATGCAGGGCTGATTTCTTCACCAGGAGTGGGATGAAAATGTCAGAAGGGGCCAATGTGAGCAAAGTTTCTCTTAATTGGCTCACATCGCTAATTTCCAGCATCCTACCGGCAAGCAAACTCCACTCCCACACAAACATAAGATACGAGTGGCTGAGTGTTTCTGACACAGGTTCAGATTTGTGATTGGGAACAGAGAAAAACTGCCACAGAAAATAGTCCCTGGTCTCTCTTACAGCACAGTAGGAACTCCAGCAAAGAAAACTGTTTGTCAACTTTTGATTTCTATGACTCATCTTTTCTCACATTTTAATTTTCTGAAATTGGGATGCATCTCACAACTATAATGCAACACTTAATGTGGTATTATTTCTTTCCTCATAAGATATTCTTAAGTAGATGTGTGTCAACTGATGTGCTAGGGAAGGCGTGAGCAGCTCCACTGCCCTCAGGGTAGGACAAAATGTGCTGGTCAGCCAGCGACCTCTGTTACAAGAGGCCTGTTCACTTATGGAACACGTCTCCGGGGAATGGTGCCCTCTGAGCTGGGTGGCTGGGGGGGGTCTGACCTCTGGGTGGGCAGGGGAAGTTCCCCAAGTGGCATGGCTGTGGAGTCCCTTATGTGGGAGGGGATCTCTCATGCATCCTGTTCAGCCTGAAATTCCTGCATTATTAAGTGATATAGTCTACAGTTCTGACAGGATAGTAGGGGGTCATTTACAAGAGTGGGGCAGTCAGAGGTGCACATCCTGTGTAACCACATTGCCTGGTGTTGGCCCTGTGCCCTCAGAGGAAGCACCTGCCCATCACAGTGCTGGAGTTTCCTCAGCCATCTCCTGGTTCTCCCACCTCCCCTCATCCCCTGCACCAGCCACTGTCATCAGAAGAATAGCCACCCCGTACAGATGCAGACAACTTTATCTGAATAGAACAAGCAGTCTCCCGTGAAGCAAGGTTGTATGGCCAAGTTCTGGAGAAGGCAGAATCTTTCCCTGCTTTTCCTTCACCCTGGGTCCTGGGAATGTCTCCCCCAAAATACCTGGTGGGCTCATTAGATCATCCATTTTTTCTTCCCAAAAACCAGCTCTGAGGTCTTATGGAATCTGAAAGCCTGGTTGGAATCCATGCCACTTTCTAACTCTGTGAGGGGAACATATGGACTTAATATGGCATCAGTGGCCTGGGCTTTAAAATGGGATAATAACAGTACTGGGCTTGTTATGCTGGGACGAGGATTCCACACAGGTAGAGTACTTAGTGTGTAGCAAGAACTCGGTTGTACAGGTACCTCTTATTATTAATAATACTAGTCACTGCCTAGTCTTACCTGTTGAATAGTTTTGTGTGCCCCTTAATAACCTTAACCATATGCCTCTTTATAACTGAAAATATTTTTAAAGACTGTGGAGAGTAGGGAGTAATGAGGTTAGACTCTAATGCAAACCACTTGTCATTAAACTAAGGAAGATGTAGCTAAGATAATTCCTTATAGATGCTTGGCTCTAATCTATGCTAATAGAGTCAGCCCAATTCCTGGACACTGTGATGCTAAAATACCAACTCCATTCCACAAATAACCCAGCAGCCCTTCAGATAATAGCACTACAGATATAGATAATAGAACTATAATGAAAATATGTTTTCTCTTCATTGTTATAAGGTATCAGTCTTCTATTGTTCTTGTCCTGGATTCTTCCATTCTTTCTGTTTTTCTCTGCTACTCTCTTTACCTTGTTTCCTACCTTCCAAATGTGATAGGACTTCCTTGACATCTAGACAAAATGATCAAGGCTGCCATATATTTCTCTTCCTTGCTCCAGACAACTCTGGAAACTCCTGAAAACTCTGTCCTGAAAACTCTGCTGCTAAGGGAAAAGCTATGAAACGGATAAAATATTTCCACTACTTCCAATGTGAAAAGGTCTAGTACACAGGTAACTGAGGTTACCTAAGTAGGTTTGAGAGAAAAATATTTCAACTAGGCGATGAAAACAAGTTTATATGAATAACAAGCAATATTTTGAAACTAAGTAAATTGAGTGTGTCCATGAAATGTAATGTAATGGCAAGAGAAGACTTGATAGAGGGAAGAGGGGGTCTTTGGGAGGTGCTAGCAAGTCAGTGATGGACTTTCAAGCAAGCAGCGTGTAATAGTGTGATTTATGATAAGAAATATATATATATTTCGTCTTCTTTGCATTCTTGTAAACTTCTTTAACATTTTATTTATTTTTGAGAGACAGAGCATGAGTTGGGGGGAGCAGAGAGAGAGGGAGACAGAATCTGAAGCAGGCTCAAGGCTCTGAGCCATCAGCACAGAACCCGACATGGGGCTCAAACCCATGAGCCCTGGGGTCATAACATGAGCTGAAGTCGGACGCTTAACCAACTGAGCCACCCAGGCGCCCCAAGTCCTCTTTTCATTCTTGACACAGAGCTCCTAAAATCTTGGAATTTCCCACGTGGTAAGAGTAATAATGGTGTTTTCCCTAACAAACCTCTTTCAACCAGTGCCTGAGTTTATGTGAATGAGGTGATTTTTGCAAAGCCCCTAAGGATGGGGCTGGTTATCAGGGGAACCAACCACATGATTAGAGGGTTAGAACTTTCAGCCCCACCTTCCCACCTCCAGGGAGAGGAAAAGAGCTGGAGACTGAGTGCAATTACCAACGGCCAATGATTTCATCAATCGCGCCTATGTAATGAAACCTACATAAAAATCTCTACAGTACTGAGAGCTTCAGGTTGGGGAACTCAAGGAAGTACTGGGAATGTGGTTGGAGAGGGTGTGGAAACTCCTTGCCCCTTCCCTGAGAGGGTGCCCATGCATCTCTTCTATCTGGCGTTTCTGAGTTATATCCTTTGTCGTATACCAGTAATCTAGTAAGTAAATCTTTCCTGAGTTCTGTCAAGTGTTCTGCCAGTGATTTATAGCCTAGGTGACCACTTACATTTGTGATTGGTGTCTGAAGATGGTGTGCAATCTTGTGGGGCTGAGCCCTTAAGCTGTGGGATCTGGGGCTCTCGAGGTAGATAGTGTCAGAATTGAATTAAATTTGTAAGACACCCAATTGTTTGGTGTGGAAACCATCCCCCACCCCCTCACACACACACACACACACACACACACACACACACACACACACATTTGGTGGCCAGAAAAACTGTGAGTAGAAGAGAAAAAAGAGTTTTTCCTTTATGCAGTGTCTTTGAGGCTCACGGCTATATTACACTCAAACTGTACTTAAAATTAAAGCTATAGACAGAAAGGAGCTAGACATGAGAGCACTTTGAAAATACAGTTTACAATTACCTCTGTCATATATCTAGTTTCCACATATTCACAAATCTGTTCCTGGATTCCCTATTCTGTTCCGCTGCTCTATTTACATTGTCATCAATACCTATCATCTGCACTATTATAGGTTTTTAATAGGATATATAGTAAAGGGAGCCCCTGAACTTTTAGTTTGCCAAAATTTTCTTGGCTTTTCTTGATCCTTTGTGCTTCCACATACATTTTAGAATTAACCTTTCAACAAAAGGGGGGGGGGGATATATTGAATTTTTATTCTACTAATCTACTAATATGAGGATTTAATCTACTACTATGAGGACATTTGATAGCTTCTAGATATTGAGTATTCCCTTCCAAAAACATGATATATGTTTCTACTTACAGTGGCTTTAATTTTTACAACATTTTATAATTATCTCTAAAGTTGTCTTACACATCTTTTGAAAGATTGATTCCTAAGTACTGTGGTATTTTTGTTTCTATTTAAAATAGTATCTTTCTTAATTACGTTTTTTAAGTTAGCTGCTAATATGTAGAAATGCAATTGATTTTGTATGCCCTCGTGCCCAGCAACCTTGCCAAACTCATTGGTGAGTTTTAATAATTAGCCTATAGACTCCCCTTGGACTTCCTATGTAGCCTATCACAGAATTTATGAACAGTGGCAGTCCAGCTCTTCCTTAGCAATCCATATATTTTTCACTTTTGCTTTTAACTTACTATACTCATAGGATCTCTAGTTTATTATAAATTAATATAAACTAATATAAAACTGCATTTGAGGGGCACCTGGGTGGCTCAGTCAATTAAGCATCTAACTCTTGGTTTTGGCTCAAGTCATGATCTCACAGTTCCTGAGTTGCAGCCCCGCATTGGGCTCTGTGCTGACAGTGGGGAACCTGCTTGGGATTCTCTCTCACTCTCTCTCTTTCTCTGTCCTTCTGCCCTTTCATGCTCTCTCTCTCTCAAAATAGATAAATCAACTTTAAAAATTAAAAAAAACCTGTATTATAAAATAGATATAGTGATAGTGGTTATTTTGTTTTGTTCCTGATTTTTCATGAAACGCTTTTCACTATTCATGATTACTGATGATGTTATTGGTCAGTTTCAGTAGAAGCCCTTAATCGAGCTAAGCATATTTCTTCTTTTATTAGTTTTCTAAAAGACTTTTGTCAGGAAAATTTTTGTCCAGTTTTCTCTAATGCTTTTTACATGAGATATCAAAATGATCATGAGGCTTTTGTTTTATAAAATGTTCCTGCGGAGAATTAAAGCAATAGATATTTATCAAAATTGTACATGGACATGGTTGAAAGAGTCAGATGACTCCATGACATGGCATGTGCTGCCCATCAGCAAAGCGTAAGTTCTGGTTCCTTTGCATCCTCATCCACACTTGGAATTGTTAGCAGGTGTATATCGTGTCAGCCATTCTACTGGGTGTGAAGTGGTATCTCATCGTATGTAAAATTACAAGCTCTCTAGTTCCTGCTGGGAGTCAAGCTAACAAAAATCAACTAGTGTGGGGTGAGCCACACCAGTATGTTTGTACATTGGTAGGTAAATCTGTTGCATAACAATAGCCCAGTCCTAAGTCAACATTCTAACGAAGATTCTTAAACTACTGTGAATGACCCTTCCCAGGGCTTTGTGAATCCATGGTCTGTCAACTGTATCCGTAATAATTTGTGACTCTGTTGTTTATAAACCAAATTAATAAAGTTATAACTGTATGTGGGTTCTTTTTTTTTTTTTTAACTTTATAAAGGATATATTGCGGTGGCTAAGGGCACAGACCACAGTCTCTATTTGAATCCTGACTCTGACAACTTCTGTGTGTGACCTTGGGTAAACTCTGAAACCTGAACCTCAGTCTTCACATTTGTAAAATGAAAACAGTAGTAGGATCCACAGAATAAGGTCATTTTGAGAATGGGATAAAGAGTTCAGTCCCCCGTCTGGCTTGGAGTACATTCTCATTAAAAGATTCATTTCTATTATTTCTCAAAAAGGTTGGGTATCAGTTGCTTCACTATTTGAGAAGGAGTAAAGCTGTAATGAAAATCCTTAGCAGACACAAAATTTATAACTTCTGAAGAGCATCCCAGAGTAGACAGAAATCAGAGGAGAGTTTAGGCTCAAGAAAGTGCAAGTAGAGGGCTCCTGGGTGGCTCAGTCAGGTAAGCGTCCAACTTGGCTCAGGCCATGATCTCAGGTTTGGTGAGTTTGAGCCCCAAATCAGGCTCTCTGCTGTCAGCACAGAACTGCTTCAGGTCCTCTATCTCCATTTCTCTCTCCTCTTCCCTGGCTCATGCTCTCTCTCTCTCTCTCTCTCTCTCTCTCTCTCTCTCTCTGATTCAAAAATAAATAAACATGAAAGAAAGAAAGAAAGAAAGAAAAGAAAGAAAGAAAGAAAGAAAGAAAGAAAGAGAGAGAGAGAAAAAGAGGGGTGCATGGGTGGCTCAGTTGGTTAAGTGTCTGACTTTGGCTCAGGTCATGTTCTCACAGCTCATGAGTTTGAGCCCCACGACAGGCTCTGTGCTGACAGAGTCTGGAGCCTGCTTCAGATTCTGTGTCCCCCTCTTTCTCTGTCCCTCCCCACTCATTCTCTCCCTCTCTCTCTCCCTCTCACTCTCTCTCTGTCTTTTAAAAATAAAATAAAACATTAAGAAATAAAAATAAAAATAAAAGTAAGAAACTGCAAGTAGAAGGAGTAGAAAGTGCAGAGACTGTACTTCTTGACCCAGGAAGCTGCCCAACACCATGGCTATGCCTGCGGGAAAGTTATAAAATTAAGGAAAGCTGTTACATAATTGATGGCCTTGGAAACTGTCTAATGACATTATAATGGTGGTCTTTAGATGTGTAGAAAAGGGGAGATGAAAAGAAAACCTGTTTATTCAGAATCACCCAAGGACTTCATACCCAGAAGACTCTATTATAAAAGAATTAACAAAGAGTATTTCATTTTGGACAGTGACCATTCATGCATTCACGTGTTCACTCACCTCCTTGTTTACTTATTCAAAACTTTTTATCAAGCATCTATGATTTTATTGCCAAGTGTTAGCAATATAAAATGAATTTCTGGGTTTCCATTATTTACTCTTTAGAAACTGCTTTGACCAACTTTAGAAATGACTTTAAAGCTCTGCCTCAAAATCCTGTGCTATCTTGGCTTCCACCTGCCTCAAATCATCACCTATAACAGAGAGAGCACAGCAGCACTTGCCTTTATCTTGAAATTCTACCCATTTCCATAGACCTGAGAGAGTCTATATCCATGACTTTTGGCCTTGGCTGCACACTAGAGTCCCCTGGGCAGCTCTAAAAACAGTAATGTCCAAGATATTTCTCAGATCAATCACATCAGAATCTCTGAGGGAGGGAGGCTAGCATCAGAATGTGTAAGCCTTCCTAGGGGTTATGGACACAGCCAGAATGGAGAACAGTATGTGTGTCTACCTGAACATCCACCTGGCTTAGTTCCAACAGAACTAGAGAGACCTACAGAATGATCTTCTAGGGAGCCTGGCTTAGTTCCATCAGAACTAGAGAGACCTACGGAATGATCTAGGGAGACTGGCTTAGTTCCATTGGAACTAGAGAGACCTACGGAATGATCTAGGGAGACTGGCTTAGTTCCATTGGAACTAGAGAGACCTACGGAATGATCTTCTAGGGAGCCTGGCTTAGTTCCATTGGAACTAGAGAGACCTACGGAATGATCTTCTAGGGAGCCTGGCTTAGTTCCATTGGAACTAGAGAGACCTACGGAATGATCTTCTAGGGAGCCTGGCTTAGTTCCATCGGAACTAGAGAGACCTACAGAATGATCTAGGGAGCCTGGCTTAGTTCCATGGGAACTAGAGAGACCTACGGAATGATCTTCTAGGGAGCCTGGCTTAGTTCCATGGGAACTAGAGAGACCTACGGAATGATCTTCTAGGGATCCTGGCTTAGTTCCATTGGAACTAGAGAGACCTACAAAATGATCTTCTAGGGATCCTGGCTTAGTTCCATTGGAACTAGAGAGACCTATGGAATGATCTAGGGAGACTGGCTTAGTTCCATGGGAACTAGAGAGACCTACGGAATGATTTTCTAGGGAGCCTGGCTTAGTTCCATTGGAACTACAGAGACCTACCGAATGATCTTTTAGGGAGCAGGGAGGTAGTGAGTCCTATTGTTCTTGATGGCGAAACAGGGCAGGATAGAGGCAGGAGGAGACTTTATGGTAACCCCCACACCTGCTGTCCACCGGTGGTGATTGATACCTATTGGTATCCCAAAATTCATAGGTTGACATCCTAACCCCCAGTACCTCAGAATGTGACTGTGTTTGGTGATGGGGTCTTTAACGGGGTGATAAGGGTGAGCCATCATCCAATATGATTGCTGTGCTTGTAAGAATAGAGTTGAGCACAGGCACGCACTGAGGGAAGACCACGTGAAAACACAGGAAGAAGACAGCAACCTGCAAGTCAAGGAGAGGAGCTTCAGAAAAACCAACCTTGCTGACTCAGTCTCAGCTTTCCAGCCTCCAGAACTGTGGGAAAATACGTTTCTATTGTTGAAGCCACCAGTGTTTTTTACGGGAGCCCTAGCAAATACACGAAATATAGGCATCATGTTGGTGATATGGTTATCTCACTTATTATTACTTGGTTTTGATTAAAACATATCTGTGGTTAAAAAAAAAATCATCCTAACAGTGGAAAAGGGTTTAAAATTGAAAATTTAAATTTCTCTCTTCTCCCCTAAGCCCTCTACAGTCACTCCCCTGAGGTAAGTACTATCAACAGGCTTTTATGTTAAATAAATACCATATAAGAGTATCAGGGTTTACGTATTCACTATGCATTGAGCAGTGACCCCTTCCTATATGGCAGACCTTGTGCCGGGGTCAGTGTACAAAGAAAGTTATGGTGCTATCTTGCACCTTAGTGCTGACAGTGTGCTAGTGCCTGGCTTCTGTCTTTGGGATCGGCACCCCCACTCCCAACAGAAGGGGAGGCTGATGCTGCGGCCAGATGGGAATGACCACAGTTGTTACCTGGAAGAGACAAAAACAATCACAACCAAAGGGCAAGTGCCAATGGGAACTAAAATGCGTGCTTAGTCCTGGAGCAAAGATGCCCAGCCACGGATCTAGGATGAAAGTACGAGGCCACAGAAGGAGGGCAAGGTACGGAGTCAGGAGCCATGGGGGTCCCCAGCAGGACACTGAGTCAGCATGAGCTACAGAAGAGAAGATTCTTTAGAACCTGGGCTGTGAGCACAGCAGGGCGCAGGGTCTGGCTGAGCGGAACCAGGTAAGAAAACAGGCTTCAAGTCTCAGGGCCTCACCTGACAAATGCATGCGTACACGAGGAACCAGGCAGATGCAGTAATGAATAATTACAGCTGTGGGAGAACCATGCCCAGGGTGCCATGGAACACAGAGAAGATTAGGGAAAGGAAGTCAGGGAGGGTGCTGCAGAACAGGTGAGGTCTGAACTGGGCCGTGGAGAAGAGACACCTGGCAGATGAGAACGCGGAAGGACATGACGGGAGGTGAAGGCATAACACAAAGCCGTGACATCGCAAGGGAAGAGAGTTTGCCTGGGGAACAGAGGGCAGTCTGATGAGGGAGACACGTATCATTTATGTGTATAGAAGGGACTGGAAAGGTTCCTAGAATCGGGCTGGACAGCATGGACTAGAAGCAAGTTTGGACCTTATCCTGAAGAATGTCAATCGGTGAAGAGATGTCCTGAATCTGGATTGCAGACGTTGCTCTACCTGCTGCTCCTCAGGGCAGTGAACAGAGGGGCATGCGCCTGGGAAATGCGTTCTACCATCGACCCCTCGCCCCTCACCTTCTCCGCAGCTGGTGGAGTTCTCCTTAGCTCTCTACTCTCCTCCATTTCTGCCCCTCTTTTTCCCCAAGCACGTCACTGCCTGTGACAAAGGCAGACATGCCTGCAGTGTTCCAGGGCCCTGCGGAATGCCCTGGCACAGACTGCCCACCACAAGCCACTCTCCCGCCTCAGATACGGAACAGCTGCAGCCTGGGTTATGACCATGAGCCCTATACAGTGACCATGGACGTACAGGGGATGAAGCACATGTTTCCCCCATGAGATCCAACAAGTCCCTTCACACACCGTGCATTTAAGAATCTTGCCCGGTGAGCGGGTGTGTGCGTGGCACTCGATGACATCTTTTAGGCTGGAACCAAGACCTTCCTCTCTCTCAAGGATTCTGTGAATGGCCATTTCACTCTGATTTCCCAGCATGTAAGATAGAACCTTTCCAGGGTTATCTTCGGCCAAGGATCAAACAGCTGCTCCCCACTGTCTCAGCAGAATAAAATGCTTCTGAAGCAAAATGAACACAGTCACACAAAACAGATAAGCACAAGATCTGGGCTGTGGGAGGCATGGTTATCTGGAATACTTTTCCTGACCCAAGAGAGAAACATTTATCTGAGGAGTACCATAACCATGTACTTTCAGATAACAAAATTTCCTAGGGAATCCCTCATATCAGCAGTGACTCTCCATCCGCTGGACTTAAGAAGAAAAAAAAATTCAATAGTATTACTTTGCCTTATAGGGCTAAGAGGAAGTGTACAATGGTGGGAGGTGGGGGGAGGGGTTGGTGGGGGGAGGGGTTGGTGGGGGAGAGGAGAATTTGAAAAGAGCTTGTTCGGTGTGGCTCCTAACAAGGGAAAAGAAGCAAAGAAACAGAGTTGTGGATGAGAGTTGTCTCACAGTGGGGAGGCGTAGATGAGGTGTGACTTGAGGGACCCAAAAGGCCTCTTCCCTGTCCCCTTGTCCTAAAGGGATTCCTTCCCCAGTGATCCTGCCTTCAGTTCCCTTATTACAGATTCCTTTGGGCTAAAGCAGTAGTTTTCAATCTGGGCTGCACAGAGCTCTAGGGGATCCAGGGCAAGCGAGGCCAGGAAAACGGGGCGGGGGGGGGGGTTCTTCCCTCACACTTTAAATAAGGGCGCTCCCAATTCCTCTATGTCATATACCAAGCTTCTCTTTGAGATACCTTTGTGAAAAGAGTTTTCTTTTTCTTAGTAAACATGATGGTTCCATTTCTGTGTCAACGTAGCTAGGCCATAGTACCCAGAGATGTGGTCAAACATCAGTGTAGATGTCATTGTGAAAGTGTTTTTTACATGAGATTAACATTTCAATCCATACATTTTTGAGTAAAGCAAATTAGCCTCCCTACTGTGGGTGGGCTTCACCCAATCAGCTGAAGGACTTAAGAGAAAAAGACTGAAGTCCTCCAAAGAGGAAGGAATTCTGATTCAAGCTGCAACATCAGCATTTCCTTGAGTCTCTAGCCTGTTGGCTTGTCCTGCATATTTTGAATTTTTTTAATGTTTATTTATTTTTGTGAGAGGGAAAAAGAGAGAGCATGAGTGGGGGAGGGGCAGAGAGAGGGAGACACAGAACCCCAAGCAGGCTCCAGGCTCTGAGCTATCAGCACAGAGCCAGATGTGGGGCTCAAACCCATGAACCGTGAGATCATGACCTGAGCCAAAGTTGGACGCTCAACCGGCTGAGCCACCCAGGCACCCCTTTCTCTTTTTCTTTTTTTCTTTCTTTCTTTCTTTCCTTCATTTTCTTTCTCTTTCTTTCTTTCTTTCTTTCTTTCTTTCTTTCTTTCTTTCTTTCTTTCTCTCTTTCCTGCATATTTTGAATTTGCAGGTTCCACAATCTTATGTGCCAACTACTTTTTTTATTAAGTTTATTTATTATTTTGAGAGAGAGAGGTATGGAAGGGGCAGAGAGAGGGGGAGAGAGAGAGAATCCCAAGCAGGCTCCATACCACCAGCACAGAGCCCCACGCAGGGCTCAAACCCACAAACCACGAGATCAATTAAGACCTGAGCCAAAATCAAGAGTCAGATGCTTAACCAACCGAGCCACCCAGGCTCCCCATGTGCCAACTACTTTAAATAAGTCTCTCCCTTTCTCCCTTTCTCTCTTGTCTCACCCCACATCCTATTTGTTCTGTTTCTCTGGAGAGCCCTAACAAATATGGCAGATTTGTTAAATTTAGTGGTATGGGTGGAACAATTTGGAAAATATTTTAGATGCAGTATAGAATTGAGCAAAAGAATAAATGTGCTGATTTTGCAGGGTTCTCACTGTGCAAGAAGAGTCATGCAAAAATAGAATGGCGGGGCAAGAAAGGACTCTGAGAATGGCTGGGAATCGGAGGGACTGCGCAAACTGAGGATTTCTAAAATGTTACGTGTCCGTATATACATGTTTATATGCCTGTGTATGAAGTTGATGTGTGTGGATGCATATGAGTAAGTGCACATAAATGCCTATGTTTCCTAGTTCCACCTGCTAAAAGCTCCAAGAAGCAGACACCCCAGAAGCAGCAATGAGTTCAGTTAGTGCCCAGGTAAGACTATCCTTCCAGGGATCATTTCTATAGCTTGTTATGGTCAATGCCCAGACAATGCTTTCTGACATTGCTCACAAAAAGGGTCCAGGAAAGGGGCGCCTGGGTGGCTCAGTCAGTTAAGCATCCAACTTCAGCTCAGGTCATGATGTCGCAGTTCACAAGTTCAAGCCCCACATAGGGCTCTGTACTGACAGCTCAGAGCCTGGAGCCTGCTTTAGATTCTGGGTCTCCCTCTTTCTCTGCCCCTCCCCCGTTCTCTCTCTCTCTCTCTCTCTCTCTCTCTCTCTCTCTCTCAGAAATAAATAAACACACCAAAAAACAGTTTTTTAAAAAGGAGGGGACCAGGACCACTCAGAAAAATGGCTGGTTCCAAGTCTAGGGCAGGGGAGATGTAAGATGAGCCTGGAACATGGTATTAAGTCAGAAAAAAGTGCACATGACATATAATGGCCTTGGGAGACAGCTCAAAGGCATCCCATTGGCTAAACTGCATACAATTGGAGCACCAAATATTAAGTATGATACTAAACTATTGAAAAATGGGAGTACATCCATCCATATCAATGATATTTTAAGAATATATAAGTAAATAGAGGAGAAGATTATTCTGCTTACAGTAGAATACTAAGGAGCAAATGGCTGATGCCCAGGGAGTGCTGGGGAGGAAAATCATCATTTTGCAGCCATGGAGTAAAAATTAGGTCAACAAGAAACACCAATGGATGCTGAATCCAGGGGGAGATTTTGGTGAGGAGTAGGACACTCACGTGCCTTAAAGTGTCTCCCCCACAGACTGCTTATTAGTTCAGGGGAGAAAATAAAACCTAAGAGTTATTCCACAGGGATCAGAATTACTTTCACCAGCGAACATTGTGTGCCTCTCGATACGGTGCCCCGCCAAGGACGCAAGCTTACCAGTTCAGCATTATGGCTGGAAATGTATAACCCCAATCTAATCGTGAAGAAACATCAGACAAACACAAAATGAGGACTGTTCTATTTTTAAAAAGAAAGGTGCCTGTGTGGGAGGGTGGGACTCTACTTTTCAAAATGTCAATGTCATACAAAAGGCTGTGGAAGCGTTTCAGATTAAAGGAAATTAAAAGAGCATGCAACTAAATGCAATATACGACCCTAGACAGAATCCTGTGTGGATGAGGCGCTAAGAAGAACATGATTAGATCAACTGACAAAATTGGAAACTGGATGCCAGCAGATTAGATAAAAATATTATATCAATGTAAAGTTATGAAGTTGATAACTATACTGTGGTTATGTAAGAGAATATTCTATTCTTAGGAAATATGCACTGAAGTATTTAAAGGTAAAGTGCCATAATGTAAATTACCTTCAATTTGTTCAGAAAACAGAATTTTATATTCATACACACATATGTATGTGTCTATACACATACAGATGATGGATAGAGAGAGAGAGAGAGAGAGAGAGAGAGAGAGACAAAGATGGAGATAGAGAGGGAAAGAGGTGGGGAGGGGGTGGAGGCCTGGCAAAGTTCCTTGGGGTGGGGGGAAGAAAAGCACCCTGTAGGGAAGAGACATTTGCTCCCTCTGCCTGTAGAAGCACTCATTCCAGTACCAAGCCCA
This sequence comes from Panthera tigris, assembly GCF_018350195.1. Taxonomy (NCBI): domain Eukaryota; kingdom Metazoa; phylum Chordata; class Mammalia; order Carnivora; family Felidae; genus Panthera; species Panthera tigris. The sequence goes on along the minus strand of NC_056663.1, from coordinate 122,140,071 downwards.
TGTTAAGATGGACAAACTAGTTCTCTGACCTAAAGAAATGACTAAAATTAGGGGCACCTGGGTGGATCAGTCAGTTGAGCATTGGACTTCAGCTCAGGTCATGATCTCAGCATTCATGACTTCCAGACCCGTATGGGGCTCACTGCTGTCAGCCATGGACCCTGCTTCTGATCATCTGTCCCCCTCTGTCTCTGCTCCTCCCCTACTCAGGCTCTCTCTCTCTCTCAAAAATAAATAAACATTTTAAAAAAATGAAAACTTATGGGGCACCTGGGTGACTCAGTTGGTTAAGCATCTGACTCTTGATTTCATCTCAGGTTGTGATCTCATGGTTCAAAGGCTGGAGTCCTGCATCAGGCTCCATGCTGACAGTGTGGACCTGCTTGGGACTCTCTCTCCCTTTCTCTCTCTCTGCCCCTCCCCTGCTCACACACTCTCTCTCTTTCTCAAAATAAAATAAGTAAACTTAAGAAAAAGGAAATGACTAAAAATATATAACATGAAGGTGGGACATTGGTTACAATCAGGTCATTTAGGGGGTGCCTGGGTGGCTCAGTCAGTTAAGCATCCAACTTTAGCTCAGGTCATGATCTCACAGTTCATCAGATTGAGCCCTGCGTCTGGTTCTGTACTGACAGCTCAGAGCCTGGAGCCTGCTTTGGATTCTGTGTCTCCCTGTCTTTCTCTGCCCCTCCCCTGCTTGTGCTCTCTCTCTCTCTCAAAAACAAAATATATAAACATTAAAGAAAAAAAATCAGGTCATTTAGACCAAGTGAATACACCTGATGCCCTAGCCCCTTTGAGTGTCTATGTGCTATGATGCATTTTATACAATTCCAGCTTAGTCACCGTACCAGTCAGTTTTCTGGTAGGAAACAGATGGCACACCAAAACTAGATATTGAGGACAGTGTAATAAAGGGACTATCTACAAAGGTGGGGGGCAGAGGTAGAGAAACCGACAAGGGAAGGTACAGCTCCCCATGAAGAGTAGTAGTGGGAAGGCTAGGACTGTCAGAAAAAAATGAAAGGAGGGAGCATTTGCCAGAACCTGAAGTCCAGAGAAGAGTTGTATGGACACCTGGTACAGATCTGACGGATCCTCTGGTAGAGGGATGTACCCAACTCTGCGGCCAAGCCCTGGCCATCCAGCAGGGAGGGAGATGTGTAGAACAAACACCCTGACCACACTTTCTCTGCACCCTCTGATCTCCCACCAGGATCTCCCATTGGCCAAATCCACCTGGAAACCAGAGGGCAAAGGAACCTACTGATGCAGTCCACACAGGTCAGACTCCCAGGGCACAGAGCAGGGTAGAGAAGAGCAGAAAGTGAATGTAGAAGGGAAGATGGATATAACAATCAGTTACATAGAGCTGCAGTGAATGTTTAGTTTTATGGAAGCACAGAGAGCTGATGCTCAATATCACCAAATGAAAGAGTTCTGATTGGTATATAGAGCGTCCTTGGAATTGAAGTGGTTAAAGAGTTTGATAAGAAAACTAGGGGGGTGGGGGTGGGGGAAGTACCGCTTTCTTGTTTATTGGAAATGGGATTTCTGAAAGTCCTTATTTTCTCTGAACAAATTGTTTTCCAAATTGTCAACCACAGCCCGCAAGAAGGTAAGTATGGGAGAGTTTGTTAACAACACAGCAGTAGAATTCAATATGGACAGAAAAATTCTCCTTTAATTTTTCCTAGAAGTAGAATACCTGCCAGATTTGCCAAAAAGGTGGTAAATTTCTGGAGTGTTCCAGCAAACTGTGATCTAGGATCTGTGGTGTATTCAGTGGAGTTCTCTGGAGAGGCAAGGGGGGGGACAAGGCAGGATGTTGACAGGACAGGACAGCTGGTTCACAAAGAAAATCCAAGGGATGAGGTGAAACTATCAACTGGAAGATAAATGACAAAATGGGAAGTTGGGGGCTTAGAAGGAAGAGCAGACACATGGCGTATGACAGTGCATGGCCAGCTGTTTTGGAGGCAGGACTCACAATGAAGAAGAGAAGACACCTCACAGCAGGCCTATGAAGATGAAGGCTGACTCTACACAACCCATCATTCCTCTGTTATGAGAAATCACACCTGGCCACAGTTTTCTAGAACACAAAGCTGTGCTGAATCTCGCCTTTCCAACCTTTCCTGCCCCACCTCCCACCATTCCCCAACCCATTTCTTGATGTTCCAGTTACAAGATTTCCCTGCATACATCCTGCCACTTCATATCGCTGTGTCTTTTAGCGTTGTATTAGACTTTGGGGTGACATTGATATAACAAAGAGATAATGAAATAGAGGGCCTGAAACTAGTTTTTCTTCTGAAGCTGTCCAGAGGTGAGTGGCACAGAGCTGGCAAGTCAACACTGTTTCATACCATCATTCAAGGACCCAAGTTCCCAACACCTTGTTACCTCCCCATCTCCTGGGGTATTGCAGTCATCCTCAGGGTCGAAAAGTGGGCTTAACCTCATGTCTGACAAAAAGAGATCCCTGGGGTAGTGACTTTGTCTCCTTGCACACATGACTCTTGTTCACATCCTATTGGCCAGAACCTAGTCACATGGCCATGCTTAGCTGCAAGGGAGGCTGGAGAGCATAGTTTCTACCTGGTGTTCCTCTGCTCTACCCAAAGATATGGTATTCTTTCACAAAATGGAAGACTAAATGGAGCATGTTATAAGAACTTTGGAGTCCCACTGGCCAAATCAGTATAATTGGAGCACCAAAATATTAAGTACAATGATAAACTACTAAAAATAATATATCAATCCATACTGATGATTTTCTCTTTTTTTTGTTTGATATGTATTTATCTTTGAGAGAGAGAGAGATAGAGCACAAGCAAGGGAGGGGTGGAGAGAGAAGGAGACACAGAATTGGAAGCAGGCTCCAGGCTCTGAGCTGTCAGCACAGAACCCGATGTAGGGCTCGAACCTGTGAACCGTGAGATCATGACCTAAGCCCATGACCTAAGCCAAGGTCTGTCACTTAACCAACTGAGCCACGCAGGTGTCCCCATACTGATGATTTTAAAAAATACATAAATAGGAGAAAGGGAGGGTTCTTATTTATGGTACCTGTCTGCTACTTTCTCCACCTGGACCAGCCTTTGCTCACCTTGATCACTTCCCTGAACTTGCCTTCCTGCCCTTTGTGACTTAGTTAAAAAGAAATTTCTTCTGTTCCCCACTCCTAGCATTTTATCAACTGTTCTGTTTTAATTATCTGTGTACGACTTAAAACTATGAGGTGAAGAAGCCAGCAATAAATTACCAAAATCACACCTGACATATAACAATTTTTTAAGCTTATTTATTTATTTTGAGAGAGAGGGCAAGTGAGTAGGGGACAGGTAGAGAGAGAGAGAGGGAGAGAGAGAACTCTAAGCAGGATCTGCAGTGACAGCACAGTGCAGATGAAGGGCTCAAACTCACAAACCATGAAATCATGACCTGCGCCAAAGCTGGACGCTTAACCACCTGAGCCACCCACGTGCCACTGACATATAACAATTTTTATAGTGTCTATAAAACTTTCCAGTTATTGCAGTCTTCCTTTGATGATCCTTCAGAACAGTATTGCTGTTGAAGAAAAATTGTTTATATCCCTGATTACACTCTTTTATATACTCCTGAAGTCAAAGTTCTTCTCTGACGAGGAAATGGTCTCTCTTAGGTACTGACTTTACTCGTGCTAGTTGTCCCTTGCAGCAAGTTGTGTCTCCCTCTGTACTGTTCTAAAGGACCTGCTCAGACATCACCATAATCATAAAACACTCTAATCTGTATCAAAATAAAATTAATGCATTGCCCAAAATCTGGCAGCTCCTTTATAAAATGTTTGTGATTCAGAGAGCTGAGGTCCTTTCGCTAAAGATCACTGAAGTAGGCACTCACTGAGTGTTTATTGAATGAATGATTCATTCATTGAACAAAGGAACAAATAAATAAATGAAAGAATAAGGTTGGTCAATATTTGATCCAAAGCTAATTACAAAGAGCCTGGTTCTTTCAGTTGCCTTTGTCATCCAATGGCATTTATAGGTAATGTGTCTGCTCACTAGGTCTCCATTGATCAAAGCAGACTGCCATATTGCATAGAATCTGATCTTGATGAAAGGGTAGTACAGAGTTTTATGTTTTCTAGAAATGTTAGAAATCAAAAGGAATAAATCTTGTTTAGTTGTGTGTGTGGAAGGTAATCTAGGTACAATCTGCCTTTTCTAGCTTACAGGACGGTCTGCTTTGGCTCTCCCTTAACCCTTTAGATGTGGTCTTTATTTAAAGTGGTTTCTTGTCACTTCAGACCTCACCAAGGGCTCCTGCATGTGGTAGGATCCCTAAGAGTCATCACAACTACAGGCTAGCTTCACCCAAAATAGGCTTGGGTGGGTCTGAATGTTTAGGAGAACAAGGTAAGTAAGAAAAATGACCTGATATCAAGGATTTATATTTAAAGACCAAACAACCCACTAGCTATATCCTGAGATCAATAAACATTCAGCCTTGTCTACATTAATATCTAAAAGGCTCTATAAAGATCACTGGTTCCAGAAATGATGTCAGTTAGGCTCTGTGAGATCCCAAATCATCCCAAATCCTATCATGTTAAGATTCTTACACTTCCCAATTATCGGAATATGGGCTTATATTTTCATAAACAAAGAGTCTAAATGAAAAATTCACTTTTAGTCTATCCCCTGAGTTTCTCAGTTAATTCTATGATGAAATTTGTTTCTTCCTAAACAAAACAGGGTTGGAAGCCTGCCAAGCTTCTAAACCCTTAATCTAGAGAGAAACTCCAAGTTACTTGGCACAATGGCATTAATAAATCAGGTATTTGGTGCGGTTTCTTTCCCTGAGAGTGACAGGAAACATCCTAAAAAATAAGTTTAAAAATTTTAAGGCCACCCTAAAAACTGATCACAAAAAGCTAAAAACTAATCGGGAGCACCTGGGTGGTTCAGTTAACTGTCAACTCTTGGTTTTGGCTTGGGTCATGACCTCATGCCTTTGTGGGTTCGAGCCCCACATCAGGCTCTGCACCGGCAGTGTCGAACCTGCTTGGGATCCTCTCTCTCTCCCTCCCTCTCTGCCCCTCCCCCAAATGCGCTGTCTCTGTCTCTCTCAAAATAAATAAATAAATTTAAAAAAGAAAAAACACTAAAAAACTAAAAAACTAATCACAACCTTTGGATAACTCCAAAAGTATCAAGAAAATTATAATACTTTATGTCACACTTTTAACTGGAGGAGAAAACATCTTTGCTGAATGTGACTTGGGAGATTTTCATATAAATGGAAACACACTAACGTTCAGTCAAAATGAGAGAAAAGGTTGTCGAGAGGAAGGCCCAATACTCTTGTAATGGGATTTTCAGGCAGGTAAAATATTATGTACTATTACAGAGTGCTATAGCTCATGTCTGACTTAGGGCCCAAATAAGAGTCAGATGCATCTAAATTTAACTGTGGGATGGTAGGCAGGTCTTGGCATTAATAGTTTATGCTAGAAGGGTTGTTTGTGGCTGAAGGAGTAAACAGGGGTTGTGGCACATTGAGTCTGGGAGTGCAGACTAGGATTGGAGGGCCAGCATGATGTCAGTGCCCTAGAGAGCTGGTGAGACATCTGTTTTCAGTGAAATGGACATACTACAGGAAGAAAGCAAAGTTGACATGACACATCATGGGCTAGGAGCCGCAAGCCTGAACTCTATCCTATCTTTACCTCGACATCCCTTCTCCAGGCTTCTGTTTTCTCATGTGTTATGTAATTGGTTCGGGCGAGATGATTTCTGTGGACTTTCCAGGTACAACATTCTCTGATTCTAAGGACAATCAAAGATTCCAAGGTGAAAAGGAATTCACATGGTGTGGTGTAATATCAAGATCAGTAAATGAATGGCGGGGAAGAAAGGCATGGAAACTAAGTGGTGAGGTATGTCCCCTTTATCGAATGGAAGCAGGACCTGAAGTCCATTTCCTTGGATACAGACAGAGGGCAGCAGAAACAGAAGAGTCGCGGATTTCTGTCGTGTCTGCATTTCCCAACAAATTTTTGTTTCCATGGGAATGAGGAAATAAGGCTACTTCCTAACAGGTTCGTGGTTTTTAAATCTCATCTCTTTAGAAACTTTCCTTCCATCTGTTTCTGTAGCAATGAGCTCAACTTTAGTAACAGAAGATGTAAAGGCAAACAGTAGCTGAAATAAAAAGAAATGTCCCTCCTATTCTGCTCGTACATTTTACTCAAAAGGAGAGCAATGGGGAAAAATAAAACAATACTGAAAAATTTGAACCCAATTTTTTTTTCATATTCCATATAAGTTCACAAACATGTTATAATGGGCTACCAAGTCCTTCTTTACATTTTTATCTCTTGCTAATCTCTACTTACTCCCTATATTCTGGTATACATTTCTTGTAATTCCCCTATCATGCTCTTGTTCTTGAAATTTTCTCAATCTCCACTGCCTGCAAAACAAAACAAAACAAAACAAAACAAAAACACAACTATGTAGCAGAGTAGTTAAGGGAATGCTCTAGATACACAATGAAGGAAAATATCCAAAATATTCCAGTAATACTAAATTATTCTGCAGTTGTCTCTTGCTAATGAGAGTCAGGTGGAGAATGGAGGTGGTGGAGAGAAAATAAAACGCACTTGCTTCACTCCTTGCTGAGCTACGATGTGTATCCCTTATTATGAGACCCAATTTGAAAAAAATAGAATGAACAGTCTGCCATTCCTAGATTGTTTGGCTCTAAGATGACCGACATATCCTAAAAGTAAGTAGATGTGGAAGAAGGTTATTACTGTAACTTATGGTGAGTTGTTTGCAGAATTAAATGAAAATAAGAATGATAATCAAGGGTCATGTTGCACTAATGGATCAATCTTTCATGCCTTCCTATATCTATGCTTTTTTGGTAGTACCTTCCAAACCCTGACTTTCTGCTTCGTTATGTGACTTGCTTTGGTCGACAGAGTTGTAGCAACGTGGATGCAAGCAGGGGATTCAGAAAATTCTCACGTTTCCACCTCATCTCTTGCTCCGTCATCATCATGAAAACTAGTCTGCTGATGGATAAAACTCATGTAGTAGACCCAACAATGACCCATCATGATAGCTGAGGCCATCATCAATTAGATGAAAACCAGGTGACCCCCCCACACATGTGAGGGAGCCTAGATGAGCCGGTCTCTGATCAGAAGAACCGCCAGATTGCCTGTAGCCTTCTGAGAAACAATTGTTTGAAGTATGTGGTATGACTTGTTACAAAGTAATAGCTAACCTGATACAAATAATAATTTATTCAGTATTCACTATATGCCAGGCCCTCTTTTATGCTTCTTTTATAAGTCATTTGATCCTTGTAACAAACCTGATAAGTATTATCACAAACTCAATTTTGAAATTTAGCATAGAGAGTCTGAAATATAAATCTTCAGAATGATTTTTTCACATACCTTTAAGCATCAGAAATACCCTGTGTCATCAATAGGGAAGATATTATTTTCTCCATCGTACATCTATCTCCAGTCATACAAACTAAGACTCAGAGGATAGCTGAAGGTCACAGTAAGTGGCAAAACAGTGACTTGAACCAGGATCTTCTGATATAAACTCTACTTGTACCACACATTCTACTTTTCAGAGTAGAATGAGTTTGGAGGAGGTTATTTATGACAGAAGAAATATAAGGATCACAGGATGCATGATTTTTTTTCTTTGTGAAGGGTTTTTTTACAGTACAGCTCACCTTGACAGAGATGACTGGAAAATTACTGCTGCCTTCTTCCTCCACTTTGTTCAAAATATGGCAGAAAGAGGCTTGACACACTTAATGGAATCATCTATTCTTGCCACATAATTTCTTGTTCCTTCCAGAGAACTATATATATTGTTTTTTTTTAAATATGAACTTCAGGTCTACATAACCTATTCATTCAATAAATAATACAATAGCATTCTTATAGCTTTTATTCTACACTTGGATGACTTCTGCTTTTGGCCATGGTGGAATAACTGATATTAAACTTATCTTCCCACTGTAAATAACCATAAAACTGGACAAAATATATGATGCAACTCTTATCAGGCAGGGAGAAAGAGGCAGCAAAGAACTGAGATCCATGAAGTAAGGGAACACATTAAAAGTTAGCATTATTTTCACCTCTGTTTTTGCCTATAGGTATTTCAAACCCAAGTGAAAGAATGATGGCGACCAAGAGAAAAGAAGTGGGTTTGTGGTGCTGAGGAGGCAGAAGTAAGAGTACAGAGCTGCCAATGTGGCTGGAATTCATCAGGCAAGGTACCAGAGAGGAGGGAGCTGCACAGAAGTTGGGGCATGAAAGTCTACACGGGCAATCTCCTTAGGTTCTTAATTGTGCATGGGCAGCATGAGACTTGAGTGGCTCCCGGGGACTAAGCTGAAGAGGGTTACCATGGGCATACAGTGCTGGAAGACATTAGAATCCTAGTCCAGCCCAAGAGGAGGGAAACATACTAGCACCTTGGGAATTTCAATGAGACCCCAAAAAGGCCACATTTTAGGAATAATTACTGTATGTGCTAGAGAAAAGTCTATGCCTTGGGAATAAGGAAATATCAAAGCAGACACACCTTAATAAAGCCTAAAATCAAGTCAAAAGGAATTAGAGGATCTTCCAATAATTAACCTACCTGCCACAACAAAACTCAAATCATTTCAAAAGCAAATAATTTAAACTCCCTACAAAGCAACATCCATAATGTTTAGTGTACAATATAAAAATTTTAGACATACCAAAAAGTAAGAAAATATGACCTATGATAAAGAGAAAAGATAGCCAATAAAAACAGATCTCAAGAGGACCCAAATGTTGGACTTATCAGAGAACTTTAAAACAATCAATATGTTTAAGAATTAAATGAAGAGTTATACGTAATGAATAAACAGATGGGAGTCTCAGCAGAGCAATGAAAATACAAAAAAGAAAACAAATGGAAATTCTAGAACTTAAAAATAAAACCTCTGAAATGAAAATTTCACTGGACGTGTTTAACAGTGATAGATGTTACAGAAAAAAAAAGGGTCAGTGAATTTGAAGACAATTCAATAGAGATGATCCCAACTAAATAACAAAAAGGGGGGGGGGCGGGAATTATAAAGAATAAAGGGCACCTCAATGATTGATAAAACAATGTCAAGTGGTCTAACATACATGTGGTTGAAGTCTCAAATGAAGAGGACAAGGAGCTTACAGTAGAAAAAATATTACAAGAAATAATAGCCAAATAGTTCTCTCGTTTTATAAAAAAGTCAACTTACAAAACAAGAAGATCAGCAAATCAAAAGTACAATAAATACAAAGAAATCCACTTGTAAGTACACTATAATTAAACTCCCTGAAAATTAAACATTAAAAAAAAATGAAGTTAGAGAGGAACAACTGTAAGAATGACATGTGACTTCTTGAGGTGCCTGGGTAGCTCAGTCAGTTAAGCGTCTGACTTCCACTCAAGTCACGATCTCATGGTTCATGGGTTCAAGCCTTGCCTTGGGCTCTGTGCTGACAGCTCGGACCCTGGAACCTGCTTCATATTCTGTGTCTTCTTCTCTCTCTGTCCCTCCCCTGCTCACCCTCTGTCTCTCCCCCTCTGTCAAAAATAATAAAACATTAAAAATTAAAAAAAAAAAAAAAAAAAGAATGCTATCTGACTTTTCATCAGAAACAATGGAGGCCAGAAGATAACAGACATCTTTAAAGTGCTGGCCAAGGGAGATGGGGGGAGGGGTGTCAATCGTAAATTATATAGAGAGCTAAAATACACCCCCAAAATAAACGTGAAATAGATATTGTCAAGTATATGAAAGTTGAGTAAAACTACCAAGAAAACCACTACATGATATGCCAGGGGGAATTCTTCAGGCTAAATAGAAATGATATCAGATAGAGGCAATTGGTTAGGTGTCTGACTGTTGGTTTCTGCTCAGGTCATGATCTCATGATTCCTGAGTTCCAGCCCACATCGGGCTCTACTCTGACAGCACGGAACCTGCTTGGGATTGTCTTCTTCTCTCTCTGTCCTTCCTCTCACTCATGCTTTCTCTCTCTTGCTCTCTCTCAAAATAAATGAATAAACTTAAAAAAAAAAAAAGAAATAATATTAGATAGAAACTCAGATCTATAGGAAGTAATGAGGAGCACCAGAAATGTATATAAGCTAGTATATATAAAAGGCTATGATTTTTTTCCATTTTATTACATTAAAACATAAATGACTATGTTTTTATTTATTTGTAAAAAAAATTTTTTTGAATGTTTATTTATTTTTGAAGGAGAGAGAGACAGAGCATGAGCAGGGGAGGAGCAGAGAGAAAGGGAGTCGCAGAATCCAAAGCGGGCTCCAGGCTGTGAGCTGTCATCACAGAGCCCCACACAGGGCTCCAACTCACATACTGTGAGATCATGACCTGAGCTGAAGTCAGACGCTTAACCGACTGAGCCACCCAGGTGCCCCTAAGTGACTCTTTAAAATAAAAAAAATAAAAGCATTTGCATTTGGGGTTTATCTGTGTAATGTAAAATATAAAACAACAATAACATAAAGTACAAGAGTATAAACATTTTAAAGGCTTTAATTTCTGGTGTCTAACATTTGTTTTATTTAAATGCCTATTTATCATGCTTAAAGTTTGCCGTTTGTTATGTTAGTAGCCAACCAGAGGAATAAAAGAAATAGAGAACGTGGTCATTGACCTCAACTTATAAGGGGAAGCAAAATGCACAACAGAGACATGCCTTTGCAATAATTACAAAGTAACAAGTGGAAATTCACAAGAACAGACAAAATGTCTGTTTTCTTAGGGTTCATAATACAAAGGAGTGATACAATTCACTCTAGCCCATCTACAAACATTTTGTGAAATAGGAAGGTGGGGGAAACCAGGTTTCCCCTCAGGGTGGATGCTTGGACATGTATGTGTGAGCTGGAATTTCAACCCCAGGAGCCCTCAGTGGGCAACTTTGTGCAATGAAACTGCATAATTGAACATCCCCAGTGGTTCTGATCTGAGTAGATAGAGAGGTAGTTAGGAACAACTTCCAAGATCCTGAGCTATGTATTAAAGGAGTTTAGGAACATGGACTGTCCTCACATACAAAGGAAAGAAAAGAACTCCTGCCTTAATTTTCAGAAAGAATGTCAAGGGATCTCAGCCCTGGTATATTTTTGGAAGTTTCATATCCAGTTTGATTAAACTTTGCTTTGTCTTTCTATTTCAAACAATCTCATGGGAATGTTTCATATTTCATCTTTAAATTTCATCTTTTTAGGAGAAATTGTGGAGGCAGGTGTTCAAATAAAAGAGAAAATATAAAAGTTTGTATTTGTTAATTAGTATTCAATATTAAATAACCCAAAGAATATTTTTCTAAGCAGTAACTCAAAGGAATGATCTTTAAAGGACTCTTTCCCCCTTCTCCCATTGAACACACTCATGTATGCATGCACACATATTCCATCTGTGCTAGTACAAATATTAATTTAAAATTTGGCAGCATGATTATCTTTTAATGAGATAAGTCATCAGTTGCCAAATTGGGAGTTAACAGTTCCTGCCGTTTAAAACTATCACTAGTTTTTTTGAAGGGTGCAGAATTTTTAATTTTTAAACTAAGGGGAAATATTGTTTGTATCTTAAAGAAAATAAATACAAATCTAAATTAATTTTTATAATTGTGCCCTCAAAAATAATGTTTGTTAATTATAAAATTATTCACCTGTACTGTATTGTTGTATTCTGGAAACAAAAAAAAAAATTTTAAGAAAACTTTAAAATTCACAGTCCTCTCACCTGGAAATAAGCAATGTTAACATTTTTGTTTTCCATCTGGTCTATCTTTTCTGCATCAATAGACACACGCAGACTATAGCATAAAAAGTTATTTTTAACTTTTGGATTATATTAATTTAAGTAAAAGTTTTGAGTCTTTTCTCTCATCTATTATTAAAGACCTTCCAAACACATTATTTTTGGTACCTGCCATAATTATTTATCTGCCATTGTGGTGGCCAGCCTCCAAGATGGCCCCCAATGATTGTCACCTTTTGGTATTTATGACCCTGCACAGTACCCACGATGAATAGAGCTGACCTTAATAACAAATAAGATACTCCAGACATAGAGTGTGACTTCCAAAGATAGGGAATAAAAGACATTATAACTTCCATCTTGCTTGTTTGGGGATTATTCACTGCAGGAAAAGCCATGTAGTCCTGAGGACTCCAGCATTCCTATAGAGAGGTCCACAAGGTAAGGAATTGAGGTCCTCTGCCAATAATCAGCACTAATTGGCCAGGTATCTGAGTTTGTCACCACAGAAGTAGACCCTCCCATTCATTCAAGTTCTCTGATGACTGCAATCCTGACTGACACTTTCAGTGTAACCTCATGAGAGACTCTGAAACAGAACTACCAAACTAATCTGCTCCTGGTTTCCTGACCCACAGAAATTGTGTGTTAATAAATATTTACTGTTTTAAATATCTAAACTTTGGAGTAACTTTCACATGGATTCATAATAATGATGATTTTGGTGCCAGAAATGGAGCACAGCCATAACTAAAAACCTAAAACATGGGAGTGGCTTCCCAACAGCATGAGGACGAGACTCTGAGGAGTGAAAGCATGAAATGCATTGTTAGTAGAAGCCTGGTGACCTTCAAGGATGCTACTGGTGACAGCTTGGAGGGAAATCTGGAAAATAATATTGGAAACTAGAAGATAAGAGATTCCTGTTTGATATGACAGGAAATGAAGTAACACTGTCACATACAAACAAATATCAAAAAAAAAAAAAAAAGAAAGAAAATAATGAACTAAGTGATCTAGCTAAGGAGATTTCCATGCAGAGTGTTGAAAGTGTGCTTGATTTCTTCTTGATGCTTTATAAACACCATCTGAGAGAGGAGATAAGCTGAAGGAAGGACTATCAAACAAAAAGGAATTAAGACTTTCTGCTTCTGAAATTTTCCAGATGACAGAAAATGCTAAAATTATAAAATGGCTTCCAGGCAAAGATCAGATCCAGAGCTCTTCAAGAAAACATTGTCTAAAGATGAAGCTGAGTCATCATAACTTATAAAATCCCGTTTTAATGATGAAGAAAAAGCTAAGGGAACATTCAGAGAACTTCATGACCTCTAAGAAACTTAAGGGTATTGGCCCTCAGCAACTTCAACAAAAGCCCAAGATAGAAAATGGCTTATCTTGAAGAGATGTAATGGTGTAGTTTTTGTCTAATGGAATGAATGCCCCCTACAACTCTTTTGCAAGTGACCTACAAAGTTGGGTTTTTTTTTTTTTATTAATATCAACAGAAACACTACCAGATTGGACTGAGTGGATGGAAAACATACAAAATGAAAAGAGGCATTTAGACTCCCATACTTTGATACACAGAAAACGGCTGAGACAATCTCTCAGCTGCAAAACATTGGTTACCTTCAATGGAACAGGAAGGACCGATCAGAGTGTAGAGCCAAGAGCCATGGAGAATCACTCCCAGGAGAGAGCCCACCTGAGTCCAACATCTGCCTGACAGCGTCTTAGAATTGCTGTGAAGCAGTGGCCTCTGTTCTCCTTGTTTTGAACATGATTATCTACTGCAGTATCCTGTGCCTGTCCCACCAGTATGCCAGATACATGAGGGGGCAGGAAACTTGTCTCTTTAATTCATAACCTTGAGTTCAAGAGGAGCTTCACTTGAACTGTATTTGGAACTCTATACCGAAGGGACTGTATCTGAAGACTTTCATCTGCCCCAGACCTGATTTAAAAAAAATTTTTTTTACACTTATTTATTTTTGCAACAGAGGGAGACAGAGCATGAGCAACGGAGGGGCAGGGAGTGGGGGGGACACAGAATCGAAAGCAGGCTCCAGGCTCTGAGCTCTCATCACACAGCCCTGCAAGGGACTTGAACTCACGGACCGCAAGATCATGACCTGAGCCCAAGTCAGATGCTTAACCAACTAGGCCACTCGGGCACCCGCCTAGACCTGATTTTAGATGGTGAGATTCTGGCCTCGGAATAGATGCTGTAAGAGGATAAAACTTCGGGGGCCTTGTGAAAGGTTAAGTGCATTTTGCATGTGTGAAGGAGATGAATCACTGGGGTCGAGGCACAGACTGCAGTAACCAGCCTCCCTGATGACCCCCAATAGTTCTTACCTCCTGGTGTTCATGACCCCATTTAGGCCCCTCCCACAACACAACTGAGCTGTATGACTCATAGGATACTATGAAAATAACAGAGTGTGACTTCACAGAAGACATTGCAGTTTCCACTTTGCTTTCTCTTGGATCATTCACTATGGGAGAAACCGGCTACCATGTCATGAGAAGACACTCCAGTCCTATGGGGAGGTCCGTGTCGTGAGGACTCGAGACCTCCTGCCAGAAACCAGCACTATCTTACCTGGAATGTGTGTGAGCTACCTTGGAAGCAGAACCCGCAGCCCCAATCAAGCAGCAGATGACCACAGCCCTGGCCGACTTCCTGACAGAAACCTCAAGATATATCCTGAGGCACGACTATCCAGTTAAGCTTCTCCTGGGTTCCCACAGAAATTGGGTGAGATGATGTTCATTGTTGGGGCACCTGGGTGGCTCAGTTGTTTAAGCATCTGACTCTTGATTTCAATTTGGGTCACGATCTTACAGTTGGTGAGATCAAGCCCCGCATCGGGCCATGCTGACAGCAAGGAGCCTGCTTGGGATTCTCCTCCCTCTCTCTTTCGGCCCCTCCTCTCCTCGGGCACTCATTCATGTGTGTGCTCTCTCTTTCACTCTCTCTCTCTCAAAATAAATTTCAAAATTAATAAATATTTATTGTTTTAAACCACTAAGTTTTGGGGTGCTTCGTTATGTATTAATAAATAACACAGCCTGATTTTATATGGGTAGATATAACATAATGTATTTAACCATTCTCTGTGTTGAACATTTAGATTGCTTCTAATTTTTCATCATTACAAATAATACTACTATGAAATAACATTGATAAATAATACATTGTTATTGGGGTGCCTGAGTGACTCAGTCGATTAAGCGTCTGACTTTGGCTCAGGTCATGATCTCACAGCTCATGGGTTCAAGCCCCACGTCTGGCTCTGTGCTGACAGCTCAGAGCCTGAAGCCTGCTTCGGATTCTGTGTCTCCTTCTCTCTCTGCCCCTCCCCTGCTCACACTCTGTCTCTCTCTCTCAAAAATAAATAAACATTAAAAAAATAAAAAATAATAGTACATTGTTATTTATTAATCTCTTAGAATGCTTCTAACT
Source organism: Panthera tigris (assembly GCF_018350195.1). Taxonomy (NCBI): domain Eukaryota; kingdom Metazoa; phylum Chordata; class Mammalia; order Carnivora; family Felidae; genus Panthera; species Panthera tigris. The sequence goes on along the minus strand of NC_056663.1, from coordinate 122,124,740 downwards.
GCTTAGAAGTGGCATCACTAGGTATGAACCATGTATGTTCCCAGCTGCATTATACAAAAGTATGCATTTTTTTTGTAGGCTCAGCTATGCTTTTAAGAATCAAAAGATAAGAAATACCCACTATCACTATTCTTATTTACTGGAGTAAACATACTTAGAAAAGAAAATGAAATTAAAAGTGTAAATGAGGGGCACCTGGGTGGCTCAAAGTCCCACTTTGGTTCAGGCCGTGATCTCACAGTCCATGGGTTTGAGCCCCGCGTCGGGCTCTGTGCTGACAGCTTGGATCCTGGAGCCTGCTTCAGCTTCTATGTCTCCCTCTCTTTCTGCCCCTCCCCTCCTCACACTCTGTCTCTCTCTCAAGAATAAATAAACATTATGGGGCGCCTGGGTGGTTCAGCTGGTTGAGCATCCGACTTCCGCTCAGGTCATGATCTCACGCTCCATGAGTTTGAGCCCCGCGTCGGGCTCTGTGCTGACAGCTCAGAGCTTGGATGGATCCTGCTTCAGATTCTGTGTCTCCCTCTCCCCCTCTCTGCCCCTCTCCTGCTCATGCTCTATCTTTCACTGTCTCTCAAAAATAAATAATCATTAAAACAAATTTTTTTAGGTGTAAATGAGAAGAACAATTTAAATCTCCACTATGTTCATTTGATATAATGAATATTTCGAAAAACACAAGAGAAACTATTGAAAACCATTGTGAATGATAAGAGAATTCAGTAAGGTGACAAGAGTCCAAAGAACTGTCTGTACCCCCGGTTGCGTTCAAGAAGCTTTGAACAGAGGTCTGACCCAGTGTGTTTATAGGCAGTGGCAGGAGAAAAATAGAGCTGCTTCTCGATTATATCCTACTGAGGTCATCTTTCAAGAAACAAATTACACGGACACATACAATAATTTTAGCTGTAGAGCGCCTAAGTATTACATGTATAACTCTCAAATGTGTGCCCATGCACTTATAAACGCTGATTACTGTGAGGGATAGTTGTTGCTGATTTTCAAACTACAATTAGCAGGAGGGAAATAAGGGAGCACGTGGTGATTGAAGCAGTTTGTCAGCCTGAACTTCCTCATTCTTTACCTCAATTCCTGTAGCTCCTCATACCCTTCAGATGATCTTCTCTGAGACTAACCAGGCAGGTCTTCACTGTTCCTATCTTGCCCCCTGAGTCCCTGCTGAGTCACTCTTCCATTCTTGGCAAGCCCTTACTTGTGAGAGTTCCTGCTAAGTTATCGGGTTCCTACCCCGGAGTGTATGTTCAAACCTAGAAGCCTAACTGGGTCTCTTCCTGAAGCCTTCACTTACAAGATTGCATGTTGGCAACTTTCAACTATCTGTGGTCACAGGTCTCAGGAACAGGGGGATCTTGATGCTGAACCACAAACGAGAGTCTGCCTATGAGACTGACCCTCCCTTACCAGATCAACTGATAGACTTAATCAAGATGTGCTGCATTTGCTCATTCTGTGCACATTCTCTGAAGAAGACGTCAGTGATAAGGAAGACGGATACACATGGTGAAGGGAATAGAGAGAGGGAAAGTGTCCAACAAGTGAAACACAAATCTCCAGAGCAGCTTGCACTGTCTATGATCTCACCTGGCACTTTAGGGTCCACCTCCAGACTCCAAGCCCTTGCAGAAATGTTTTAGAAACACTTGACCTTCGTGCCACGTCCAAAAAATAATCCTAAGGCTAAAGTGTGTTAAAACGTAGAAAGGTATTGGGGTGTTCATTCCTGCAGTCTTCCTAGATATCAGATTGCTGAGTGCACTGGCCACTAAAAGAGCCTCCGGGTCCCCACCCCAGGGTATGGGTGCAGACACTGTGAAGGAGGAGGAGTGTTTAAATGGCTTTTCAAGCACATGCAGAGAAGAATTTATTAATCTAGGTAAAGGCCACAAGTTGCCAGAAGGAAACATGCAGATGGTTGCAGTAATCTGCACACCTTCTCTGAAGGGAACTACAGAGACCAGACCCTCCAATATCAGCAGATAAAGGTGGGGCTTGTGAGAAACTCTCATTCTTAGCTCAGTGAAATCCACGCTAAAGCAAGAGCCACGTTTATGCATAATAAATTGCAACCTGGGCCTATAGAGAGCAGAGTTTTAAATAGTTAGAAAGAGAAAAAATATGAGAAAGTCATCCCCAGCATTCACCCTTCTAAGAGGCTATTAAAATATCACATCCTGGAATCTCCAGAGCATGAATTTTCCATCATGGCTTTACAGCACTTTACCATCTTTCCATCTCTCCCACGAGATATTAAGTAATTCACAAAACAGATTTACAATTATTTTTATTTCTTATGAATATATAGCATATCACATTTGGTGAGTCAGAGAGGAAATTTGACATAAAATAAAAATAGGATCTTGTGAACTAAAAAAAAAAAAGGTTGAAAAGCATGGCTCTGTAGATAACTCTGGCTTATTAAACGGATGTAGAGCAGAAAAACGCATCAATATCCTTTTTGAAAGTCAGAGATGTTTTCATTCTTTGGGGTTTTAACAGTGATTCATGTTGAATTTCAAAAGCTCATGTCTCAGACCACGATTCAGTTAGATTCAGCCTCTTCTATGTGCTTGGCACTGGGCTAGGCACCAGTGATACAGAGAGTAATAACACACATCTGCCCAGAGAAAGGACTGGAAGATGACATTTTTGCTATTTTGCTAGCAGAAAGAAACATTGCACCAAGTCAGTTCAGTAAACATTCTGGAGAGCTCATGTTAAGGTCTTGGGCAAAGCCCTGATAACCCCCCAATAATGCTGAGCAGCAAAGGGCTTTTTAAAGCCATATTACATTATTGACTTTGTAATTCATAATGTGCATCCAGACGCAGCAGATTTACTTCCCTAATTATGTTTCGCTTATGCTAATATTAAAATTAGCCTGTATTCCCTGACCACCTTCAGAGGAAGAAGGGGCTTTAGAAGCATGCTGGGCAGCAAGATAAAAAAGGAGTCAAGATACCTAAGCCAACAAGGCTTCTCTGTCCCACCCTCTATTTCTTCCTCTCCAGGACCTTTTTTCTTTCATTCTTTTTTTTTTTTCTTTTTCCTATAAATTATATGTGGCTCCTTAGGAATATGGAAAAGTTTTGTTGCGATCTTTAGAAAATCACGGAGGAGGAAAAAAAAACCACTTTTTAACTTATTGAGCCCCTCCCTACAAAGGGCTAGATATTATACTGTTACATAAGTTATCTCTTTTAATCCTCCTGAAAGAGGACTTTCAACGACCTCCATATAGACTTCAAACTTTCTAATTGATTAAGATCTCCTTTCCAGCTTATCTCTGAACTCAGGCAAAAGACCCTTCAGGCAAAGCATCCCCTGATAGGAAAGGAAACTACCCCTCAAACAATAAGGACAGCCCTGAGTCAGCAAGCCCCTACCCGTGATTGACTGCAAGAAAGTGATTGACTTGACCCTCACTGCCCACCTATGCATACCCGCCAAACTTTGCCCCACTTTTTCCCTAACATAAACCCTGCAGAATTTTTGGCACTTTGGAGACAGTCTTTGAGACACTAGTCAGCTATCTTCCTGGTGTGGGCCTCACTGAACTAAATTCCTTTCTTGTTTCACCTCCACTCATTTCACTGCCTTTGGATTGGTCAGCAGCGAGTGGCTGAACCTGGTCTGTTTGGGACCCCCAAAGCCAGGCGCTCTTATACCGTCACTCCCCAACTATACTCCCTGGAGCCCTGTGAAGTAAGCACTGTTATTATTGTTTTAAAGATGACGACACTGAAGCACAAATGTATTTGCATAACGAATAAAAGACTGAACCAGAACATGAACTGATCTATCAATGTTAAGACCTGTTTCTTTCAACCATCCAATAGACTCCAATCTTTAACATCCCAATTTACCAACAGCCCAAGAGAGGAATGTGCAAAGAACCACCAGTTTGCAGAAAAGGCTCTTAAGCGTATTTTTCTAGGTGTTCATTTATACTCACAAGAGAAATGCAAATTAAAACTTCACTTATCAACGTATCAGAGCTGCAAAATATTCGACGTCACCCTGTGGCGGTGAGCTGTGGGGAAACAGGCTTGCTCGTGCACTATGGGTGACAGTGCAGATGATGGGCACCGTTCCAAGGGCCCCTTGGCAATTCCCACCAAACGACTCTTCTTCCATTTTACCCTTCAGGTATACTTGCATTTGTGAAAAATAACGTATGCACAAGATTATTCACTGCAACTGGAATAGCAAAGGACTGAAACAGCCTGATTTTCACTAATAGGAGACTTATAAATTACGGTCATTCACACAAAGAATTCTATACAACCATTAAAAAAGTGAGGATTCTTGTTGATGTAAGTTACTAAGTGAAAAGGAAGGTGCAGAACAAGTACCACGTGCTTCCATTTGTGTGAAGGGGGAAATATATGCAAGTCTTTGTATTTAACTAGACTATTAAGACATTATTAGCCATGGATGCCTCCAAGAAGGAGCTGATGGCGGGGAAGAATGGCAGATTTGTGCCGTTCGAATTTTGAAACAAGTGTGTAACCTATTTTTTAAAGTAAAAATTACAAATTAAAAAGGATACAAATTAGTTGTCATCAAGAACACCATGTTTAACTCTGAATGATAGAAGCAAGGCACTGGTGCTAAACCAGTTTAAACCTGAAAGTTGTGCAAGTTGATATAAAGTCACCAGCATTGAGCTTTCTCTCTGGCTGGTCACGTCTTGGGGACTACTTCCTTAAACTGCTGTTAAGGCTATGAGTTGGATGCTTTACTTTCTTTCTTTCTTGAAATAATAATGTTATAACAAGGATGATAACAATTTATGGAAGGGCTGCTCTCTGTAAAACTCAGAGTTGAGAGCTGTGGTTTTATCGTTTCATTTAATCTTCCTGATAACCCTATGCGGCAGGACTATCAGCCCCATTTTCTTTTTTAATTTTTGTTTTTGAGAGAGAGAGAGAGAGAGAGAGAGCATGTGTGTGTACACACCAGTAGGGAAGGGTCTGGGAGAGAGGGAGGGAGAGAGAGATTCTGAAAGATTAATTTTTTTAAGTTTATTTATTTATTTTGAGAGAGACAGAGAGAGACTGCAAGCAGGGGAGGGGCAGAGAGAGAGACAAAGGATCGGAAGAGGGCTCTGCACTGATAACACAGAGCCCATTGTGGGATTTGAACTCAGAAACAAGATGGTACAAGATGGTGACCTGAGCTGAAGTCAGACACTTAATGGACTGAGCCACCCAGGTGCCCCAGAGACAGAGAGAATCTTAAGCAGGCTCTATGCCACAACCCTGGGATGATGACCCGAGCCGAAATCAAGCACCCCAGCACCATTTTAGAGGGAGAAAATACAGACTTGGATAAATGAGCACTGTCTCTTTTAATTGATTTCTAGATAGTATGAAGCAACTGTTTCCCAATACGTATGACTTTGAGAGGCAAAAGAATTTTCTTTGAAAGGCCTTTTAGGATCCACCATGCCACACAGAAATAAAGATTATGCCACCGAATTTGTTGCCCAGAAATTATTCGAAAGGACTCTTCTCACATTCAAGTGCTACTCAGTAAAAATAGTCTGTGGATTATACAAGAGATTCTAATGTTTTAAAGCAGGAAAAATCCCATAAAACTCCAGCAGCCAGAAACTCTGTTCACAGTCCCGGTGATTCCCCAGCTGCCGTGTACTCTTTTAACACAAAAAGCAAGTGCTCCTCTTTTAACACAAAAAGCACCAGATTCTGCTCTCACCACACGATGATAAAAATCTCCCCGCATATCCCCTTCCCCATCCCTCACACTAGCCTCGAGCAACTCCTCGCAAGTTGTGGAGTTCAGGATAAAAGTCTGACAGGTTAAAAGGTACTTCAGAAACTTTCCACCACAATATCCTTGATAGTTTGTTATTGAAGTAAAGACAACAGAATCAATCATTCAGCCTTGGGCTTGTCCCCCGTCACTGCAGAGGAGGCTTGAACTGAAGTTACCACGTTGGCGAGAAGCGCTTACAAATTGGTTCTCCAATTCCCTGTTGCCCTGGCTGCTACCTCAGTCAGCCTACGCTCTCCAGCCTCCTCACTCTTAGCCATGAATTGCATCACACCTCACTACAGGCTCCCAGGAGAAGGGCTGCTGTGTTCACATTCAAAGGCAAAGGAGACTGCAAAGAGACGTCCCATCAAGTTGCCATTAGGGCTCTCGGTGGGTTTCCAGTGTGCTATGAGGATTGCGTTCGAATTCAAACTTCTTGAGGATAAAAACTCCTAGCTGCTATTGGTGCCACTCTGAGGGCAGGAGGTGGGGTGTGGAGCACAGGATAGGGACATCACAGAAAACATTTTATTTTCCCTTTGGGTTTGGTTTATTGTTTCCACGTGATTCAATCCAATGAGATATGGTATAAATCACCTATTTACAGCAAGGCATCATCTTAGCCCTCAAGGATACAGGCAAACACAAAACCAAGTCCCCGCCTCCAAGGAGTTTAATATTCTACTGGATGATACAGAAATATACAAGTAATTACAAATAATTTTCCAGGTAAGTTATACGTGACACAGACAAAAATTAAACCAAATAAGGGAGTAGAAACTAACGAGGGGTACATTCTGGTTAGGGGGGCCACGGGAGGTGTCTCTGAGGAGGGGCCACTTCCAAAGACACCTGAATGAAGCCTGTAGCTATCCTGAGAAGAGAGTCCAATGCGGAGGGAACAGCAAGTTCAAGGTCCCAAGACAGGAATGGGTTTGGCAGAAATAGTGGAGGTCTACGTAGGAAGGATGAAGGAGGCAAAGGAAGAGTGGAAGGAAAGAAAAGGGGTCAGAAAAATAGCTAAGATTCCTGAAGGAGACTGTAGGTCATGATAAGGACTTTGGACATGGGGAAGCCATTGAAAGGTTTTGAGCAGGTGACATGATTTGATAATATATGTTAAACTCACATCTTTGGAATCTCTATCTCAAAATAAAAAGTTTTTAAAAATTATATCTCTGGTTACTGGGTGGAGAGTAGACTATTGGGGATATAATAGGCCAACTCTAAGATGGCCCCCACTGATTCTCACCTTCTGGTGTTCCTGCCCGTCTATATTTCCCTTGAGTACAGGCCGCACTCACTGACTCACTTATAATGAATAGAATATGACAGAAGTAACAGGGTGTCACTTTTGAGATTAGAATACAACAAGATTATGGCTTCCATCTTGAACATTCTCTCTTACATTTCCTCTCTCGCTCTCTCTTAGGTCACTCACTCTTGGGGAAGCCAGCTGCCATATTGTGAGCCACCTTATGAAGAGGTCCACAGGCTATGACAAGGAATGAGGACCTGCAGTCCAAAGCCCGTGAGGAGCCGAAGCCTGTGACAGCCACATGACTGATCTTGGAAGTAGATCCTCGTGCCCTAGCCAAATCTTCAGATGACTGCAGCCCTGATCAACAAGTGGACTATTACTTCGCAAGGATCTTTGAGCCAGAGGCACCCAACTAAACTGCTCTGGGTTTCCTGGGGCACCTGGGTGGCTCAGTCGGTTAAATGCCTGACTCGACTTTGGCTCAGGTCATGATCTCACAGTTTGTGAGTCTGACCCCCACGTCGGGCTCTGTGCTGACAGCTCAGAGCCTGGATCCTGCTTCAGATTCTGTATTTCCCTCTCTCTCTGCCCTTCCCCTGCTCGTGCTCTGTCTCTCTCTCTCTCTGTCAAAAATAAATAAACATTAAAAAAATTAAAAAAAAAAAAAAGTAAGTGGGCCTGGGCAGGACAGACAACGGAAATGAGGAAAGGAACATGCTCTTTGTGACCTGGAGAAGGAAAGCAAAAGCCAAGTCCCTGATTTGCACTCAGTGGACAACAACCATCAAGCTTCCCAGTGGAACAGCATGTTTGCAGTGACAGATGGAAAGGACAGTTCTAGAAGGATTTTGACACTGACTCCTATGGGAAGTTATGGGTACAAGAAGTCTAAGGAAATGGCCTGACCTGAGCCTTATCTAGGACTGCATGGCAGGGGTTACAAGCTGATTTAAGGAGCCAGAAAAGTGAAGGTGACAGGATGTGGCATCAGCCTGAATTTGCAGAGCAAACGACAATGGTGACAAGTCAAGAACACCTTTGTTTGCTTAAAGTGATCAGAGAAACTCACATGAATAAATGTTAGTCCAAGTGGTTAGGATTAAAAATTACTAAAAAACTGGGGCTCCTCGGTGGCTCAGTCAGTTAAGCATCCAACTCGTGATTTTGGCTCAGGTCATGATCTCATCGTTAGTGAGATCGAGTCCTGCATCAGGCTCTGCGCTAACAGCACAGACCCTGCTTGGGATTCTCTCTCTCCCTCTCTCTCTCTGGCCCTCCCTCTGTGTTTGCTCTCTCTCTCACACACACACAATAAATAAATAAACTTTTAAAAAATTACTAAAAAACCACACTCTTAAATGCTCGCCTATCCAGGACAGGTCACCAGGTAACTGCAAAAACAGGAACTCACCTGTGCTGTAGACACCCAGTTCTCAGAATCAAGCTGTTGCCTGACCTTGCAAGCACTGGCCCTGGAGGCAATTTAACCTGATGGTTCAGACCATGCGTCTTGATGCCGGGAGGGTTGGGGTAGGAAGCCTAGCTCCTCTGTTGCTAACTGTGTAATCTACAAACTTATTTAAATTCCTCGGACTTCAGTTTTCTTGACTGCAAAATTAGGATAATAAGGGTAATTACTCTTAGTACCTTTAGTATAACAGTGGGTGGTTAGAAGGACCTTGATAAGATAGCATGTGTGTTTTCCTTAGCACAGTGCCTGGAATATAGTAAGTTCTCAGTAAACGAGCCTTGAGCTGCCACATGTGAACTGTCACCCGTCATTGCTATTCTCACTCCTGGAGAAACTCACACAGTAACTGAAGGAGGAGGCAGTGCCCTCCTTCTGCACTGCTGTGTCAGAAATTTAAAACAGCAGGGTACACACATCCCTATATGGCTATGCTTCTAGGAAAGGCTGTGATCAAAAGCCCACTTTACCCCATCAGTGGACACACCTGCTGATTCCCTCTCCCCTCTTCTCACTCTTGATCTGGGAGCTTTTAAAATGCCTTAAAGAAAAGTCCAACTGCTAGATGAAGGAGGCCCAAATGGGGACATGGCAGATTCATTGGAAAAACAATACTCTACAGAGTCACTCTTTCCAAGACACTTCATGCACACTGGGTCACCACATCTGCTCCCCTGGCATTCACTTCTACTTTGTGACTCACTGATATACAATAGACATCCCACAGAATGAGCAGGTCAAAATGTTGGTGGATTACCAGAAGACAAAGTGCCCATCAAGGCACCCCCAAGGTATAGGCTAAGCTCAGAACCTGCCATGCCATAAATACAAGACACTCCTGCCTGGAAGGCACACCCCCATGCCCCCGCATGTGGAGCCTTGTCAGTAAGAGCTAATGTATGACATTGAAAGGCATATTCAGCAGCTGAGAGGTTCAGATGCAAAAAATATCAAAACATAAAGCCACCAACACTCTGCTGGAAAGAGTGGTCACCTTTATGAATGATAATATCACCAGCCAAGACCACCATGAAAACATAGAACAATGTTACTGACAAGCCAAGCAAATATATTCATGGATATACAAAACTACATTATACATTATAATCAAAAACTCAATACTAATGTATATAACAGGAAAGAACAACTGGAAAGAACAAAATGTTTGTTTTATGTATACATCTAATCTCGAATATATCCACCTGAATCCAACCAGATGTCATCAGCTTGACTTCCTGTGCTAAAATGAAAAGACTTCAAAAATCCAAACATACTTGTAAATCTAATTGCTTCTCTTTTAGGCCTATAATTAAGCTATAACCTCCTAACACCCAGAAACGATTTAGATTTGGAAATAGAAGAATCGAAAGTTACACAATTTGCTAATTTTCTTAATATTCTTCCCTACTGTGGATCTTTGCCAGCATTCTGTCATCTCTAATCTGGTGTCAGTTTGCCAGTTAAACCAAACAAGAGCTAATGTTTGTGGCAGGGGAAAGTAATCAGCACATCCATTCGTTAGCATCCTGCTCACACATTCATTGTCAATTATAAATATTTGCTTGGGATAACCTCTGCCACCATCATTGGAGCCATTACCACCTGTAACTAAGTGATATATTTGAAGAGTAGAGCTTCTGGCATTTTGCAGCTGGGACTCAAGAATAATCAAAATATTCATAAACTAACACTTGGGTCCCAGGAGAGTGTCTTGCTCAAGATGACAAATGATTATCCTAGGCAATGCAACTACAAGTCAAACTCTGATTCATGAGTTTCACAATTATGTTTCTAGGCTATATCCATTAGCTTTTGTTGAAAGCTTTTTCACTTGCTATTTGCGGACATTTTTAGGGGACATTCAAGTACAGTTGGAACCATAAATTGGCAGATGCTGCAGGATTCCTGGGGGAACTCTGGATCCTACTAAATGGGATGGAAGCTGTTAGTGCCCCGCCCAGATTCCTTTTAAAGGCAGGTGCACCTGTCCCTCAGCTGCTGTAAGTGGTGACTACTAACAACTTGCAGCTGCTCCCTTCTCTAGAGAACTGCCCTCCACCCAGCTGGAACCATCTTGACCTGGAAGCTATGCTCTCCCCTCCCTTCCCTCCCCAGACCTCCACCAATGACTTACTGACATGAAGCACAAATGGCAAGTCACTTCTGTCAAGGGAGAGATGGCCATCTCTGTGATGTGGTTCATGCTCCAGAGCTTCCCCAGGGGGCCAGGCTGAAGCTAGTCTCCCAAGGAGACCACCTCCTTGCTTAGTTTTCCTCCTTTAACTTGTCCTGGTTCTCTCACTCATCTTCTCCTGAGAGGACTCCAGAAAAAAAATCACTTGAAAAAAACCTCCATCTCAGAGGCTGCTTTTAGGAAGAGCAACCTAAGACACTAAGAACTTCTCTTTGCCCAGAATGGGACTGTGCTCCTGCCAAAGCACATCATGAGCCCTAAGCCCTACCACTTGAACTCATTGCTATTTCCTGAATACTTGAAACAGGTGAGTCTTTTCACTTGCAGTAATCTAGAGAGAGATACTCAGTCCACAGACTGCATCCCATCCATCCCTAGCACCTGGCACAGTTCTCGTGGAATTCCTCATCTCAACTCTGACCAACAAAATCCTCCTCAACCTTTTCTAGAAATCATTAGAAAAAGAGCCACAACCCAATAGAAAACTAGGCATAGAGTATTAATAAAAACCACCCAATAAAATGGAGATAGAGACATGAAACTTAACAGATGCTTGTCCTCACTCATAATAAGTGAAATATGAGTTAAAACTACAATGAGATACTATTTTTAAACCATTACACTGGGAAACGTTCAAAATAAAAGTTTTCGTTCTATCCATATATCCAGTCCAGTGATAGTGGGTTCTTTGTATGCTGTTACAAATGAAGTGTTAGTCCAAGAAATAGCTCTGCAGAGTTCCCCTGTTGGGAAATGAAACTGATAAAGCTCTACAAAACCCTGTAGGGCTGTGGGTGAAAGGAGACTGCAAACCTTAATTATTAACCTGAGCATCTACCTCGTCAGAAACATTACATGTTATATCATGTTCCTTCTCCAGGTCTTAAAGAACCTGCTGTTTTCCTTTTCCTTCAATTTCCCACTTTCGCCTGAAGTCTTTCTCTCTTTAATGCCACAAAATGGACCATGCCCTTCAGATGGTCATATTTTTTTCTACCTGTCTTACTGCAAAGTGGAATTAAACGGACTATGTATTTTCCTCTCTCACACTGTGCCTGTTAGTTAGATACATACATGTCTGTTTTCTCACAGATCCAAGTGGCTTATTGCATTTCTCCCCCAGATATTCACTTCCTGTCTCTTAGAAGGATCACACCTTTTCATTCCCATCATGTCAAGCTTGGTTTTGTAACTTGCATTGGTCAGTGACATACAAGCACAAGTGACATAGGCTACTTCCACTCAGAAACCTCAAGACCCATCATACCCAAGATAGGACAGCACATCCATTCATTCACATACTGCTCACACATCACGATCTAATTCCTTCCTCTCATTTTTTCCTCTGCTGCAAGATCATCCCCAGATCAGTACATCCTAAAAATGGCTTGTTCCTTCAGCCTGGGTCCTGGAATAAAAATGACACAGAACAGAGAGACAAGGAACATAAAACATGAGTGAAAAATAAACTGTTGTGGTCTTAAGCCCCTGAGATTTGGGAGTCATTTGTTACTGCTCTATACAACCTAGCCCAGCTGCCTGCTAAGTCTATAAACTCCAAAGCATCTTATTTCCCTCTATGTCCCAAACAGCACCCAGCATAATCTTTTGATTAGTATTTTTGTGTAGTACACATTCAATAAAAATTGGCTGAAAAGAATTGTTCTCTTTCGTCTCTCTTTCCTTTCTGAACAATTTAGTCCAGAAGCCATTATGAGGGGCCATGGAAGGTAGGTGTTTTGTTGAAATGTGAACAGATGCAGTGGCCCAGAGCAGGGTGCCAGAGACTGAACAGGGTGAGAAGATCAAATAAGAAAATATACTATGGATAATGGGAGTCAAATTTCCCCTTACTGGAGAAGGGAGTTACAAATAGGGAAAGGGAGAAAATTATAATGAACCCTATATTGTTGGATTAGAATGGAAAATATTAATGTGAACACATGGTTTTTAATATATGTAAATAGATCAACAAATACAATTGCAAGTGCGTGTGTGTGTGTATACAAATTTCTTAACTCTGTCCCTGGAAAGGGATAGCAACTCCCTAATAGAAATGACCACACCCAACACCCAGGTCTTCCTTCTCAGTACCATTCCCCACTGAAGAAATCAGAGATCCTTGGGAAAACAGCTGATTCCAGAGCTCAGACGGAAAAAGTAAATGATGAGCCTGGAACATGTTGTTCAGTCATAACTAAGGAAGGGCTCCAAAAAAAAAAAAAAAAAAAGTCACCTGTCAAAAGGAAGCCAGTTTGAAGAGGTTCCCACTGGCTAAATCTGAGACAATTAGAGTACTAAAATAGAGGAATGAATTAAAACCTATGAAACAACAGAGAAATCCATTATATAAATACATAAATATTTAGATAGATAAATGGAGAAATTGAAGGTTCGATGAGGAACAGAACATTTACATAATCTTAAAGTACATCCCCTCAAAATATTCACTAATTACTAAGGAAAACACACTAAATTTACACTGGAGAAGTCCAGCAAACACCTTCAGGATCAAGTGATCTAAGCTAACATCACCAGTAATGAAACAAAGCAAAATGTGTCTGCTGACAGACCACCATGAGCCACAGGACCACTTCCATGATATCCCTGCCAAAGAAACGTAATCCAGATCTACTCATGGGGAGGCATCAGACAAACCCAAACTGAAGGATATTCTATAAAATGACCCATGTGTCACGCTTGAAGGTCCAAACAAAATCACTATTAAAGTGGCTTCATCTTCAAAAAGAAGGTTAACAATAAAATACTTCATATTCATGAAGAGGTAGATTTTCTTGTTAATTAAGGATTATACTCTCTTTTCATCCGCAGTTCTAAGTGGTTTTATACAGCTTTATTACATTTATTTCCCAAGGGTAGCATGCCATAGGGGTATCACTTGATCTAATAATTCAACTATAGAAGGAGGTAATAGAGTTCTCCAGAAAAACAAAAGCAACAGGATGTGGAGATGGAGATGAGAGAGAGAGAGAGAGAGAGGGAGTTAGAGAGAAAGAGATTTATTTTAAGGAATTGACTCACATGATTTGGAGGCTTGGCAAGTCCAAAATCTTCAGAGTAAGCCTGTAGTCTTGAAACTCTGGAAGAAATTGCAATTTGAGTCCAAAGGCAGTCACTGGCAGAATTCTTTCTTGCTTGGGGAGGTTGGTCTTTTTCTATTAGAACCTTCATCTGATCAGATGAGGCCCACCCACACTATAGAGTTAATCTGCTTAATTTAAACTCTACTGACTTAAATGTTAATCTCACTAAAAGATACCTTCACAGAAACATCTAGAAAAATGTTTTATCAAATATCTGAGTCCCAATGCCTAGCCAAATTGACACATTAACTATCACCCAGGGAAAAAAGAACCACTGTTATTGTTCTGGACATATGTGTAGAATAAGACCGCATCACTTTGGATTCAAGGTCATTCACTTTGGTCTCATGTCATTCAGTGATACATATACTTTTTTTTTCATGCTGTATTATCTATAATTAAGTATAAAGACTTCCAATTATGTCACCTAGAGACTGTTTTACCCACTGCTCTGTGTAGCCACCAGTCTCTTGTCTCTCTTTCCAGCAATGGTGAGGCAGATACCCTTTCCATGGGGAAGAGAAATCCATGTTTTTTTCCCCTTTACCAATAACAAAAATGTTGGAGAGCCAGGTGGCAAAGCTGTTGCCATTGGCATCTTTCACATGAACTACATCAACAGATGTAGTCTCTCTCTGTTGGTGATCACACCAATTCTTCCCAGGTCAGCACCTCTGGTCACCATATACAGATTACCAGTGTCAAACTTGATGAAATCTGTAATTTCTTCAGTCTCCAAATCAATCTGAATGGTGTCATTCTCCTTGATGAGGGGGTCAGTTTAAAGGATGGTGAGAGCATCATGGGTCACTGGATGAGGGATTCCTTTTGTCCCCACAAAGATCTTTCTCACTTTGCAAAACTTACACTTGGCCTCCTGAGGTGTAATCCAACAAACAGCAAAGTGACCCTTGGTGTCACAGATCATATGAAAACTCTCCCCAGTCTTGTCAATGCTGATGACATCCATAAAACCAGCAGGATAGGTTATATCAGTTTGGACTTGCCATCAATCTTAATAAAACACTGTATGCAGATCTTCTTTACTTCATCTCCTGTTAGCACATACTTAAGCTTGTTCCTTAGGAAAATGATAAGAGGGAGATATTCTCTCATCTTAATGGAGACCAGTAGATGGATGAGGCACAAATACACCAGTCAGTTTATCCAACGCCTAATGCTTTGGAGGTGCTATGCGCTTCAGATGCTGCTTGGGACCATGAGCCACAACTGTACTAGGCATGAAAAGTATATGCAGTGATGTATATACTTTTATCTCATGGTGGTTGTTTTTTTTTTTTAAACTCGTTTTCATTTTTAGGAGGAAAAACAGCCTTGAGCATCATCAAAGTTTGGGCTCTTTTTGCCACAGTGACTAATGCATTTTGTAATTACCTCATTAGCATAAAGGTGTGTAGGAAAGGTTTTTTCCTAGGCATTCATGGAGGAAGAAAATGTAGGCCCATCTTCTTTTACAGACCTGAATCAAGAAAGGCTACTCTCAGGACCAGGTCTTAAGGGAGCTAACGAAGAGAACTAAGATGTGAAGACATCTTTGCCTAAAGGTTTTCAGCTGATTTTACCTCGAACAGTCTAGTCCATTCACAATAGAAAAGAAAGATCAGAGTTCAGCCGTGGCAGAAATAACCACAAGCTACTCATTCCGTGTCAGAACATGATGCTGTTTCTTCTTCCAGGGACAGAAATGACACTCATATCTTGGATCCAACTTCTAATCATGAAGCCGTGAGCAGGAAAATGAAAGCCAGTCTTTCATGGGGCTGATAGATGTCTTTGCCCTCATGGCTTTCCAGTTCTCTGGTTTCTCAGGAATATCAGCTGGGAAAGGATATGAATCTCCAGCAAAACAATCAGGAAAATAGTGAACTGAGCCATTTGATAATCATAATGATGATTAATTAAATATCTGTTTTGTACTAGATGTTTTGTACTAGATGCCATTCTGAGTACCAGGAAGACAAGATGACAAAACATGGCCCTTGCTCCTCAGTCTAGTGAGAGCAATGAGTGAGAGAACTACATGGAAAGAGTTAACAAACGCAAAGGGATATATGACTGTCTGAGGGTCTAGAAGGGTTTCACAGAGGAGGTGGCCTTTGACCTTCACCTTGGAAGATGCTTTAAAGCCCAGCAAGAGGAGTAACAGGAAACAGGATTTTAAGCATGTCTGGGTGGCTCAGTTGGTTAAGCACCTGACTTTGGCTTAGGTCATGATCTCACAGTTTATGAGTTCAAGTCCCACATTGGGCTCTCTGTTATCAGTGCAGAGCCTGCTTTGGATCCTCTGTCCCTCTTTCTCTTTCTTTCTCAAAAATAAATAAACATTAAAAAAAAAAAAAAGAGGAAAGAGAGGATTCCAGAAACTTGGAGTTTATTTTTTATTTACTCATTTTATTATTGATTATTGAAGTACTGAATATTCACTTAGAAAATATGCAATGTGTCAAAAAATTTTAAAGAAGCCAAAAACAATGACTCAAAAAAATGACCTATAACTCTGATATCTAGAGGCAATACTATAGCAGTAATTACTTTGCCATAATTCCTTATTTTCTTTTTCTATGCATTTTAATATACAATTGTGTTTACACTATATTTATAACTTTGTATATTGTTCATTCTTTTTTAAAAAATGTTTATTTACTTTTGAGAGAGAGAGAGAGAGAGAGAAACAGACCGTGCGTGGAAGAGGGGCAGAGAGAGAGGGAGACACAGAATCTGAAGTAGGCTCCAGGTTCCATGCTGTCAGCACAGAGCTCAATGTGGGCTCTAACTCACAAACCATGAGATCATACCTGAACTGAAGTCAGACGCTTAACCGCCTAACTGACTGAACCACCCAGGCACCCCTGTTCATTCTTAAAAACATATACTATCACTAAAAAACTTGTTATACCAATATTTGATAGCTTCTTAAAATCTCACTGGATTTACCATAATTGTGTAAGCATTAATCTATTATGGATTTTTGTGCTCCAAATTTTCATTTATATAAAGCATGTTATTGTGTGTCAATTTTTTCACATTTTAGAAGTGGAAATCCTGGATTAAAGTATATGAACATTAAAGGATACAAAAATACTGATTTGAAGGGGCACATGTACCACAATGCTTATAGCAGCACTATCAACAATAGCCAAATTATGGAAAGAGCCCACATGTCCTTGACTGATGAAGGATAAAGAAGATGTGGTATATATATATACTATGGAATATCACTTGGCAATCAGAAAGAATGAAATCTTGCCATTTGCCACAATGTGCATGGAACTAGAGTGTATTATGCTAAGTGAAATAAGTCAGAGAAAGACAAATATCATATGATGTCACTCACATGTGGAATTTAAGAAACAAAAAATAAGTATAGCAAATATAAATAAAACACACAGATATTTAAAAATCACTCAGACCTCAATAGATAAATGGCATGAACCACCAGTTCACGAAAGAGCATAATAAAACATTTAACTTTACTAGAAAGAAATAAAAGAAATACAATTTTTCCTATTAAATTATCAAATATTTTTAAAATGATACTATTCTAGTAAGCTATACATTTGAGATTAGGCACTTTACTGAATGTATGCTGAAATCCATTTAAAGAAACAAAACAGATGGGGGCGCCTGGGTGGCTCTGTCAGTTGAGTGACCGACTCTTGGTTTTGGCTCAGGTCATGATCTCACATTTCATGGGTTTGAGCCCCAAACTGGGTTGGGGCTGACAGTGGGGAGCTGACAGTGGGGATCCTGCTTGGGATTCTTTCTCCCTCTCTCTCTGCCCCTCCCCTTCTCATGCATGCACGCACTCTCTCTCCCTAAAAATAAGTAAATAAACATTTTTTAAAGTATATGAACATTATTAATGCTCTTAACAACTAGCCATATCTTCTAGAAAGGTTGCAATAATTTAAATTATCACTAGCATGGTATAAAAGTGTCTTTATAACAAAATGCCTATCAACATTGCATAGAATTTTGATGGATTTCAGCATACATTCAGTACAGTGCTCTAATCTCAAAGGTATAGCTTACTAGAATAGTATCATCTTTTAAATATTTGATAATTTAATAAGAAAAATTGTATTGCTTTTATTTCTAGTAAAGTTAAATGTTTTGTTATGCTTATTAGACTCTTTTGTGAACTGGTGGCTCATGCCATTTATCTATTGAGGTCTGAGTGATTTTTAAAAAACTCTATATTCTATTTATATTTGCTGTAGATATTTTTCTCAGCTGGCTGTTTTTGGTTTTTTTTTCCATTTTCTCTGTTACAATTTTTGACAACCAAAGCTTATTGTTTCTATTGTTTGTGTGGTCAACTTTTTCAATCTTTTCCTTTGTGGTTTCTTTAAAGTAGAATTCAAAATATTTTTGAATTTCTTTGAGACTTCTTCTTTAACTCATGGATTAATTATGCGAGTGTTTTTTGATATCCAAATATTTGGGGGATTATCCAGCTATCTTTATGTTATTGATTTCTAGTTTAATTTAATTGTTATCCGGGCATATTCTTTGTATGATTTCTGTGATTCTAAATTTATGAAGGTGTGTTTTATGACCAAAAATATGGTTCATATTGGTGAACGATCCCTGTAAGCTTGAGAAGAATGCGCATTCTGTTGGTGTTGGATGGAGTATTTTGTACATGTCAGTTAGATCTGGTTGATTGATAGCCCTGCTTAGGTTATCTGTATCCTTACTGATTCACTGCCTGCTTGATACATGAGTTACTAGCAGAGGGGCATTGAAGTGTCCAGCTCTAATCGTGGATTTGTCTATTGCTCTTCTCAGTTCTATCAGTTTTTGACTCCTGTGTTTTGATGCTCATTGTTAGGTATATGTATGTTTAGGGTTGTACTGTCTTCTTGGAGAATTAAACCCTTTATCACGTGTATAATATCATGTATATAAGGCCCCATTTTATTCCTGATAACCTTCCTTGGTCATAAGTTGGCTTTGCCTGAAATTAATAGAGATACTCCAGTTTTCTTTGATTAATGTTAGCATGGTATGTCTTTCTTCGTCCTTTACTTATAATCTATCTGTGTGTTTACACATAAAATAGGTTTCTTATAGTTAGGTCTTATTTTTTTAAGCCACATTGACCATCTCTGTCTTTAATTGGTGAATTAAATTGGTGAATTAATATTCAGACTTTCAAAGTAAAAGCGTAGTAGGGTTCCTGGAGATAAAGACCACCAAAATGTGGGGGCTTCCCTCCCAAACTGTGGTCCCCAGGATTTTCTCACTCATATTAGTCCACAATTCAGCCTCTGAAAACTCATTCAAAATTACCATTTAACTGTATAATTTTTTTTTAAGTTTATTTTTGACAGAGAGAGACAGAGCACAAGTAGGGGGAGGGGCTGAGAGAGAGGGAGGTACAGAATTCGAAGAGGCTCCAGGGCTCTGAGCTGTCAGCACAGAGCCCAACGTGGGGTTCAAACTCACGAACCATGAGATCATGACCTGAGTTGAAGTTAGACGCTTAACTGACTGAGCCACCCAGGTACCCTAAATATACAACTCATAATTGACCAATGTCAATGGAAATTTAGACAAGGAGATAATGACTCAACACCAAAAAGATCATTTGTTTTCAGATACAGAACTGTGGTATAAGCATTGCGTCTAACAAGTCTCTATGAAGCATCCCTATAAAATAGATTTGTTTCTATGGACACTAAGAAACACTTTGCCTCCACTTTACACTTACAGAAGACCTCACAGAGCCAAGTCCTGGGAGCAGAGAGCCAAGCAGAAGGGATTTGCAAAGCAGAGTGGCCTTTCCTGCAGCCGCTTGAGCTATGCATCTGGGGAGAGCAGCTAGCTCTAAGAGCTTCTCAAAAAACAGCAAACTAAGCATGAATTTTATTTCTTATACCAAAGCACCCTCCCTTTTTCCTGCTTGTGGCTTTGTCTGTATCTATTTCAAGCTACTCAGTTTACAGATCTAGCCAATGTCACACCATGTCATTATGCCATAAAAGAATTTCACGGTTCCTGTGTATACCTCCTACCTTCTGACTGCAGCAAGTGAAGAAAGATTCCAGTCCAGTTTAGAGAGCACAGTAAGAATCAGGACAGCTCTGAGTGAAGTCGACTGAACAGCCTCTCACCGCTCACCAATAGGACAACTAAGTGCATTGTGCTAATTATATTACTGCAAGATTCAAGCCACAACAAAACAATAGTAATCCAGACAGTGAGGTACTGGCTTAAGGAAAGACATATAGATCAATGGAATAGAACTAAAAATCCACAAATAAACCCTTATGTTTCCATAAGGATGTCAAGACAATTCAGTGGGGAAAGAATAGTCTTTTCAACAAATAATGCTGGGACAACTGGATGTTCAGATGCAAAAGAATAAAGTTGGGCCATTATTTCACAAAATACAAAATAAAAAATTAACACAAAATTAACACATTAAAGACTTAAATGTAAAAGCTAAAGCTGTAAAACTCTTAGAAGAAAACCTAGGCATAAATCTTCATCACCTTGGATTAGGCAGTCATTTCTTAGATACAACACCAAAAAGCACAAGTGACAAAAGAAAAATAGACTTTATCAAAAATTGAAACTTGTAGGGGCGCCTAAGGGCTCAGTCGGTTAAGTGTCTGACCTTAGGCTCAGGTCATGATCTCAGAGTTTGTGAGTTTGAGCCCCACCCCCACCTTGGGCCCTGGGCTAACAGCTCAGAGCCTGGAGCCTGCTTCAGATTCTGTGTCTCCCTCTCTCTCTATGCCCCTCCCCTACTTGTGCTCTGTCTCTCCCTCTCTCTCAAAAATAAATAAACATTAGAAAAAAATCAAAACTTGTATGTTTCAAAGGATACAATCAAGAAAATAAAAAGAGGGGAGCCAGGGTGACCCAGTTGTTAAGCTTTTGACTTTGGTTGATGTCATGATCTCATGGTCCGTGACTTCGAGACCCACATCTGGCTCTGTGCTAACAGCCAGAGCCCTCTCTGCCCCTCCCCCACGCGCACTCTGTCTCTGTCTCTCTCTTAAACAAATAAACATTAAAAATAAATAAAGAAAAATAAATAAAGAACAATAAAACACAAGGAGTGGAAAAAGATATATATTTATAAATTATATATATATAATTAAGGAATTGCATAATGAATGCATAAAGAAGTCTTATAATTCAGCAACAAAATAAAAATAATCCTTGAGGGCCACCTGGGTGGCTCAGTCAGTTAAGTGTCTGATTCTTGATTTTGGCTTAGGTCATGATCTCACGGTTTGTGAATTCAAGCTCCATGTCTGGCTCTGTGCTGACAATGCAGCCTGTTTGGGATTTTCTCCCCCTCTCTACTGCCCTCCAGTACCCCCTTCTCAAAAATAAATAAATAAACTTAAAGAAAAACATTCTTGAACCCAAATCTTGGTTTTTAATACCATTCTTCAGTGGCATCAATAAAAGGAACAGGATTCCTTGGAGAAATGGTTGCTTCTACAACTGTTGTAAGAAATACTGTACACAGAATGGCCCTGGAGCATATTATAGTGCCAGAAAGCAAGGAAGTGCTCACACACACACACACACACACACAATGATGGGGATATGTCAAAGGGACCCAGGAACCAACTGAAAAGGCTCTCAATGGCTTAAGTTGGAACAGTTGAGCAATACGAGAGATAAAGTAGTATTGCATTATAAACCAAAATATAAAGTAACTATCTATGAGTTCATATAACTATAAATAGATGATAGCTAGATAGCTAGATAGATAGATGATAAGAAGACACAAATCCCATGCACAGAGGAATACCAAATAATTTATGTAGATTTCTTCCCTCAAGAGGTGATGCATATCTCCCTACTCCTTAGATGTGGGTTGTGCATAGTGACTTCCTTGCAAAGAGTATAGTATGGAAACGGAGAGGAAAGAAGCTGTACAAACACTATCTCAGGCAGGTCTCAACATTAATTAGCATCAACAATGATAAGCCATGTCATAGAATATGATGAAAATAGCACTTCACCTCTGTGAACTTACTCTGCAAAACACATTATCCCAGTCTAATCATGAGAAAAACATCAGAAAATCCCAATAAAAGAACATCCCCTGAAACACTTGACCAGTATTTCTCCAAAGTGTTGAGGTCATCAAAACCAAGGAACATCTCAGAAACTGGCACAGACAAGAGGAGTCTGAGACATGACAACTAAATGCAGTGTGGCGTCCTGGATGGGATCCTGGAATAGAAAAAGGACATTAGGTAAAAGCTAAGGAAATCTGAATAAAATACAGATTTAGTCAATAATAATGCATCAGTATCGGTTCCCTGATTGTAACAAATGTATCATAAGATGTTAATAAAAGGGAAAACTAGGTAGAGGGTATACAGGACTCTCTGTACAATCTTCACAATTTTTCTGTAAATCTAAAACTGTCCTTTAAAAGTTTATTTTAAAAAGACACAATATACAAAGTTTAGAAACAACGCAGTTTAAAAACAGGCAAAGATCTGAAAAGACATTTGGTAGAGAGAGATACACAAATGACCAATAAGCACATGAAAAGATGTTCAACACCATTTGTGTATGGGGAAATGCTAATTAAAACCACAATGAGGGGGCACCTGGGTGGCTCAGTCGGTTAAGCGGCCGACTTCGGCTCAGGTCATGATCTTGTGGTACGTGAGTTCGAGCCCTGCGTCGGGCTCTGTGCTGACAGCTCAGAGCCTGAAGCCTGTTTCAGATTCTGTGTCTCCCTCTCTCTGACCCTCCCCCGTTCATGCTCTGTCTCTCTCTGTCTCAAAAATAAATAAACGTTAAAAAAAAAAAAAAAGTTTAAAAAAAAAATAAATAAATAAAAATAAAACCACAATGAGATATCACATCACTCCCACTAGGATGACTATATAATCAAAAAGGTAGACAATATCAAGTGTTGAAAAGGATGCAGAGGAAACGGAACTCTCATACATTTCTGGTAAAAATTAAAATCCTGCAACATAGGGGCACCTGTGTGGTTCAGTCGGTTCAGGTCATGATCTTACAGTTTGTGGGTTCAAGCCCTGTGTCAGGCTCTGTGCTGACAGCCTGGAGCCTGCTTCAGATTCTGTGTCTCCCTCTCTCTCTACCCGCCTCTTTCATCCATCCCTACCATCCCTTATGGTAATCATCAGTTTGCTCTCTAGAGGTAAGAGTATTTTTTGGTTTGCCTCTTTTTTTCTTTGTTTTGTTTCTTAAATTCCACACATGGGTGAAATCACATGATATTTGTCTTTTATCTGACTTATTTCACTTAGCATTATACCTTCTAGGTCCATCCATGTTGTTGCAAATGGCAAGATTTCATTCTTTTTTATAGCTGAGTAATATTCAATTGTATCCATATACCGCTTTTTCTCTTTCCATTCATCTATTAATGGACACTTGGGATGCTTCCATAATTTTGGTTATTGTAAATAATGCTGTAATAAACATAGGAGTAAATATATACTTTTGAGTTAGGATTTTCATATTCTTTGGGCAAATATTCAGTAGTGGAATTACTGGATTATATGGTAATTCTATTTTTAAATTTTTTGAGGAACCTCCATACTGTTTCCCCCAGTGGCTGTACCAGTTTGCATTCCCAGCAACAGTGCACAAAGGTTTCATTTTCTCTGCATCCTCGCCAACACTTGTTATTTCTTGTGGTTTTGATTTTAGCCATTTAAACAGGTATGAGGTGATATCTCATTGTGGATTTGATTTGCATTTAAAAGGAATAAAATATTAATATATGCTAATACATTAATGAATCTTTAAAACATTATGCTAAGTGAAAGAAGCCAGAGATAAAAAAGCTATATACTGTATGATTCCACTGTTATGAAATGTCCAGAGCAAACAAATCCATAGAGACAGAAAGCAGATTAATAGTTTCCAGAGGCTGGAGGAGTGGGAAATGAGGAATAACTATTAGTGGATACAGAGCTTTTTTTGGGGGGGGGGGGTGATGAAAATTTTCTGGAATTCAGTAGTGGCAAAATTTTGTGAACATACTAAAATACACTGAAATCTAAAGAGTTACACACTTAAAATTGATAAACTAAGAAAGATAAGTTTCAAACTGTACTATGAATTGTCCTGATCATTTTCCTCCAAAGAAAGGAGGAAGACACGTGATACATATGTTATTTACAGAGAAATGAAGGCACCAAGTGGACAGCTGTGCTGTCATCATCTCGATCAGAAATTACTGGGCTCCTGCTTTAGGTAGGACATGGATGAACCATGTTCTTACGGAAAGTAACGCAGGAAAAGACATTCTTTCCCTTCATCGATTGGGGGTTCTAGGATTAACACAGAGGTCATTTCTATTAAAATAAACAACTAATGGAAGCTCGGTTGACTTTGACCACTTATTTAGAAAACTGCAAGCTCATTGTGATTTCTCATATCAGAATTGTCTGTTAATGCAGCTGAAAACATTAGATCTCTGCACTCACCATTTATATAGCTGCATAGAGTAGCCCCCACTTCTATGGGCAAATGGAATAAAATCCCAGAAGTCAGGCTTGAGCAACAAACACCTACAACAAATAATGCTTTTTTGTTTGTTTGTTTGTTTGTTTGTCAAGGTCAAAGAATCAATGCTTCAAGCATGAGTATTTTTTAACTGGGGAGAAAAGGGAGGCTACCTGGTCTCCCATTTCTGAGGAAAACAACATTAGAAAAGAAGTAGGAGCATCTGGGTGGCTCAGTCGGTTGAGCATCCAACTTCGGCTCGGGTCATGATCTCACAGTCTGTGAGTTCGAGCCCTGCGTCAGACTCTGTGATGACAGCTCAGAGCCTGGAGCCTGTTTCAGATTCTGTGTCTCCCTCTCTCTCTGCCCCTCCCTCACTTGTGCTCTGTCTCTCTCTGCCTCTCAAAAATAAAATAAATGTAAAAAATTTAAAAAAAAAAGTATAGCTTGAATCTCATTTTTCTTCTTTATTGATTTTTAAGTGTATGACTCAGTAGATTTTATTTATTCACAAAGTTGTGCCACTATCTAATTCCAGGAAATTTTCATTGCCCCCAAAAGAAACCCTATCCCCATGAGCAGTCATTAAAGCAATGAAGAAAATGCACATGATGACAGCATGAAGCTTCCCTCACAGTGCAGGGAGAGACCATCACGTGTCTGACCTGCATTCTCAAGGGAGGGGAGAGAGCCAGAGGAAACAGCCATTGTGTCAATGACTCCAAATCAAATCAAGGGCTTGTCTAATTTGTTTTCCCTGTATGTTTTTTTCTTCTCTCCTGCTCTTTTCCTATCTCTGCAATCTCTCCTCTTTGCCGTGACCATCTCTCCCACCCTACCCTCTCTCCTTTACTCTCTTTTTCATGCTCAGACATACTGAGACTTCGTGGAGTCTTCTCCTCTTCTCCGTTTCCACCTCCTTCTCTAAGCTCTTCTTCCTCTGCTCATCTCAAAATGTTGATGTTTTATGTCCGTGTGTGTGTGTGTGTGTGTAAAAAGAAAAGCAGAAGTAAGTTAGTCTATGTGACTCTCTGCTTGGCTAAGAACAACAGGAGCTACAAATGTCCCTTAAATATTAGTCCCCTCTTCTTAAAATCAGGCAGAAGTGTTTGGGTAAACAAGAAAAGACATGCAAAGAGTTACAGAAGTATTCAGTACTAGAAAAGGAAAATCTCCTTTCTCTAGATTATGGTTCAAGGCCGAGTTATTCCCTGTGACTAGAGGTTAGTTACTCTGTATTTGCCATAAGTAAACTGATTTTTTGGGGGGGAGGATGATTTTTTAAAAGATTCATAGATGATTGAATCTCTGATTAAATAAAATCTCTGATAAAACATAAAGAAAGAACAACAAATGAATGTACTATATATGCTTATTTTCACAAAGAAAAGTTACCCATGCTTTTCAAAAAGTGACAGTGTGAACTTGGGAGCACAGCATTGCACGTGACTGTGAAGCTCTCCGGCTCTGTGTCCTCTCAGCGCCTCCAGGGAGCCAAGGCTCTCAAAGGTATGAGCGCCCCGGCCTGCTGAGGACACTGCAACACTCCTGCCCTCTCAGTGTGGTCAGCATACAAGGTAAGTTCTTTTAAGTTTTTTCTTAACTCAAAGGTATAGTGTTGAGAGAAAAGAGACTAGATTCAGAGGGAAAATTAGAAATGACCAAAGCTGCAAGAGGACGACAGGAATGCCTTTGAGCCAAGCAGAAACATGGACCAGTAGCCCTTTGTGAGCTCTCTGTAAGGGAAGGGCTCAGCTTCTAAAACAGTGTAACTATTCATCTTTAAAACACCACAAAAATTTAAAACACCCTGTATTTCCAAGTATATTCATGTATCTTCTAAGGTGAACAACAACAACAAAAAATGTAACTGCAATCCCCCATGTCTATCCTGTTTCCTCACCAAAGCTTCTTCTGGTAGAAAACCTGGAAGCACTCATCACAAATATATTTCTTTCTTTTCTTTCTTTCTTTCTTTCTTTCTTTCTTTCTTTCTTTCTTTCTTTTCTTTCTTTCTTTCCTTTCTTTTCTTTCTTTCTCTTTCTTTCTTTCTTTCTTTCTTTCTTTCTTTCTTTCTTCTTTCTCTATTTGTCTTTTTATTTATTTTTAAGTAGGCTCCTGTAGAGCCCAGTGAGAGGCTTGACCTCACCACTCTGAGATCAAGACCTTGAGATCAAGACCTGAGCTGAAATCAAGAGTTGGACGCTTAACCAACTGAGGGACCCAGGCACCCCCACAAATGCCTTTACAATGCCATGTTGTTGCAATTTTAAAAAGAAAGGTGAGTAGGCACAATGGACCCCACACACACAAAGGGCAGTAGCCCACAGCAAATCACAGTGGCTCAGAGCCTTGGGTCCCCCAACAATGATTTAGAAGCACTGGACTGGAGCATTTCTAAGGTACCACCAGTTGCTATAATTTTATCATCTTATTAAGTGATATAATTGGTAGCGGAGCTTATAAGCTTTAAAAAATGATAGATTATAGATGATAGATAGATAGATAGATAGATAGATAGATATAGATAGATGATTCTCTTGTATACTGAATCTCTTTTATGCAGATGTACAAGTAGGCAACACTATAACAATATTAATGAATGCTAAAACCCACAGTGTTTCCATAAGAAGTAACTCAAATGTTGAAATAAACTAACCCACCTCTACTTAACCCCCCCCCCTCAAAATTACCATCTGACAGTTTTAAACATTCTCTTTACTGGAAAGGTTTTTTAAAGGTTTTTATTTAGAAAGATTCATTCCATATACGTTCAGAGAATGATCATAATGTATGGAGCCAGAGACCATGAAGTCCAAGTTCAGGCACAGTTCTCAGAATTTTTAGGAGGAAGGGGTAGGTAGGCACCAGTAATTCCTCTTAAATTATAGGACAATGTGCCTGCCATATTGTAGATGCTCAAAACTGTTTTGTTGAATTAGGACAGAACACAATACAGTGAACACAAACATAAAGACCCTTGAACATACAGAATTCTCATGTACAATCATGTATAATACAATGAATGGAATTTTGCCTAATTTGGTATAGTTAGAAAATTTTTCCTCATAACAGTTAAGCTATTCAGAAAGGATTACCTCTCCAGCCATTTTTGGACCTTGTGCATGAAACATGCTGTTTTTCCATGAAGGGATCATACACGATGTTCCAGAGGGCCGCTGCAGACTTGACGTGTGAAGAATCATGGATCTAGAGAGTAATGCAGGGAACAACTTTCCAGCACCTGGGACTCACACAGGATGAACAAATAGACTTGTGGATGTCCTGGGTGAAGAGATCATGTGGATCAATAGTATAATGTTTAAGGAATGTTTTTTGCATGCTCTCAGGGGCACTTATCCTCACCTTACGGACTGGGATTGGTCCCAGATAGCTGTGTCAGCCAATCCAAACACGAATGGACTTGTGCTGTTCCCCATTTTGTGCCCCTTCAGACTGACCTCTTCTTGGCCTTTTGGACACTAACCATATGGTGAAATGGAGATACAGTTCAATTGTTCTCACCTTGACTGCTATTTAGAGGTCTAGATTTCAAGATTATTCCTGTATGCTAACAAATATACCTTGGGCTTATTTATTTTTTTGTTAGTGCCCATACTCTTTTCTACTCATGCTCCCACATTTCTGATAGACTCTGAAGTGTCAAACTAGGTATATTTTTAAAGCAGTTATTATAAATAGGTCATGAGAGGCAACCAAGGAAAATGTCACCAACTCTCAGTGGCACTAAAAGTAATGTTTCAAAGAATAATTGACTCAAAGTGCTTCCTTGCTGGGAATGCAAAGGCTGAGGCAACAGTGAAAGTAGTTTAAGGTACCCAATTCAAAACGGGCATTTAGGACAACCATCAATCCCTGCCCAACCACCAGTCCTTTGACTTCCTCCCATGGAGAAATCAGCATCTGAATTGCTTTGCTGTAGTTGAAGGAGTGTTATGTAATTCTGATTCTGAGTTTTCCAGTTAGGATAAAGGAACCAGGGGAATAAACTGTGTGTCAATGAATGGGGCAAAAGGAGAAGAAAAATGGTGATAAAAGAAAAAGAAAGTGTAAAAGAAATAAAGAGGGATGTTAAAACAAGCAAACAAAAGCTACCTCCTCTCTCAAACACCGTAGCATAGAAGTGGCTTCTGAACTAGTGGAGGCAGAGTACTGACTTGGGCCTGTCGTGTACAGACCAGGATCTCAGCCAGCTCCAGGGAGGAAGCTCCTCACGCTCCATTGGAAACAATAGCTGTTCCCTGGACCAAAGAAATTTTGTAGTAGGGTTTTCCCTTCTCCATGTGAGACTGAGGAAAAGGGGAGCAACACAGTTAATATTTTATGAAAGTAAAATGGAAATAACCCATTTATTCTGATGTTATATCCTTTCCAAAATCATGGTGTTAGAATGTTCTCTCTCTCTTTTTTTTTTTTTTGTTTGTTTTTTTATCTTTTGGAGATAGTCGATGCTGGTTGCTTTTTGTTTGTTTGTCTTTTGAGGTTTTTTGCTAGGTCCTTTTAAATTTCCAAATGCGAACTACAATATTCAAGATTTTCAAAACTTGCCTGACTATACAACTCTTTTATTGAAAAGCACTTAATAAAAACTATTTTTCTATTAACATTTTTCTATTTTTCTGTTAACAGTTTTTGCTATTTGCTTTTATTTTGCTCACTTGACAAAATTTATAAGTTGGGAAACTCCCTTGCCCAATTTTAGAAATATATATCTTACTGACCTGTGAAATACAATGATAACCCGGGGGACATTTGTCTAAAATGTCTGCCAAAGGGGTACCACAAGAAGTCAAATCCAATGTCAGTAAAATGTGTTCAAAACAGGTATCACTGTCAAAAAATTTTTTAATGACTACAAGTTTCCATGATACAAAACAAAAAAAAAACAAACCCCAGATATCTCAAAAATAACAGTGGAGCCACTTAGCAGGTGTAAAAATAATCATTTTCAATTGCAAATAATGTGCAAACATGTCACTCCTTGAAAAATTAGATAGGAATAATTAATGAAAAATCTATTTGTTACTTAAAGTCTATTTGTTATTTTTATATGCTGAATTTTTTTCTTTTTTCAAGTTTTTATTTAAATTCCAGTTAGTTGGGGCGCCTGGGTGGCTCAAGTGGTTAAGTGTCCAACCTCAGCACAGGTCATGATCTCATGGTTCGTGCGTTCAAGCCCCGCATCAAGATCGGTGCTGACAGTTCAGAGCCTGAAGCCTGCTTCACATTCTGTGTCCTCTTCTCTCCCTGCCCCTCCCCTGCTAGTGCTCTCTCTCTCTCAAAAGTAAATAAACATTTAAAATAAATAAATAAATTCCAGTTAGTTAACATACAGTTTAATATTAGTTTTGGGTGTAGCATTTAGTGATTCATCACTTATATATAACACCCAGTACTTACCACAAGCGCCTTCTCAATCTCCATCACCCATTTAACCCATCCCCCCACCTACCTCCCCTCCAGTAACCATCAGTTTGCTCTCCATAGTTAAAAGAGTCTGTTTTCTGGTTTCCCTCTCTCTCTCTCTCTTTTTTTTAACCTTTGTTCATCTCTTTGTTTCTTAAATTCCATATATGAATGAAATCATATGGTACTTATCTTTCTCTGACGGACTTATTTCACTTAGCATAATACTCTCTAGTTCCGTCCACATTGTTGCAAATGGCAAGATTTCATTCTTTTTTATGGCTGAGAAAAGTCTATTTGCTATTAAGGATTGCTGGCTTCATAAATCTTTTTCTTCCTTTAATAGTTGTAATAATCACCCTTTAAAAAGCTAAAATAGCAATTTTCTTTTATTTCAACAACTTCAATAAAAAGAGCAAAATATTAATACCAAGTTTAAAACTCTTCATTCTTGTAGTCAAAAAGCTACTTTACCCACAAGTGTTAGTAATGTCAGTAATGGCATACATCTCTATACTTTCCTTCTAATATATTTTAGGATTCAATTCTATGTTACTAATTGCAAACCCAATTACCTGCAACTCTTGCTTCCTGGACAAATTTCTAAGAAAACAGACCTAAAGTCTAATACTGAGGTGTGAGTGTCCCTAAAGGCTTACAACAATGGTCTGGATATCATTATAGAACCAGGGTATTGGAAAGTAATCCAGAAATAACTCGGTTCACCATTTCTCAACAGTGTTTCTATTACATGCTTTTCAATAAAAGAGTTATATAGTTAGGCAAGTTTAAAGATCCTAAATAATCTATTTCCCCCTGGAAATTCACAATACACATTGGCATATTAAAAGTTCTGCAAAGTCTTGAACTACAGAAATCTCTTTAACTCAGTTTAATCCAATTTTCCCAAACTTTCTTTAGCACTTAACCATTCATGAATGAAACACACTTTGGGAAACAATGATCTAAGACAACCTATTTTATGTATTGAAAAACTAGGGCCAGAAAAAATTTAAGAGACTTGTTCAAGATTACCCAAATAGGTAGTAGCAGTCAGTCCCAGAATGCAGACCCCCTGGGTCCAATATAGGGTGCTTTCTATGATCACACTCTGCCTTTCTTCCACCTCATAGAAACCTTGGAAATTATTACGGAAAGTCTGTTATGAAAATGAAACCGAGAAAACCCAAGTAGATACGAGTATGTTCTTATTAATTTCCATGCCTTTCCAGCTGATATTATCAAAACATTTTTTTAAATCTTGGAGGTGTATAAATAAGGAAGGGAGGCTTGTAATTGATAGATGGAGTGGGAAAATTGCCTTTTCCTCAGGCTATTGTTATTCAGATTATGTTTATATGATGAAAAGTTGAAAAAAAAGATGATAGCTTCTAAGTAACAAACTGACACCCTCAGTGTCTAAGGATCAAATTATAATGGATTGGACTACTGTGAACTAGGTACTATGTGTCAGAGATTATTTTGGGCGTGTGTCTGACAACTGATCCTTAAAATGCAAAATAATACACTATACAATGTAGTCTCTCCACAAAACATGTCCGTGCTTACTTAGTAAATCCTAATACTATAAAATGGAATTTTTTCACATAGAAACTTATCTAAGCCTTAATTTATTAAACCTTACTTTAAAAAAATACGCTTTAACATTTTAAAATAAGTGTTGTGTAGCATTATTGTCCTGTATCAGAATAAAATTAGTCAAGTACTTCCTATTAGTTTAATATTGTGAAATGGTTAATTACAGAGTAGCAGAATGACTTCCATTGGTCCCTTGAAAAAAACCTTAGTGACCCATTTTGTACCAATGGGTTATGAAAAAGAAAAACAAACATACTGCCAATTTGATGGGTTTTCTTAGTGTGTAGAAACCACTTTTGAGAGATACTTAAGAAAGCTTTATAGGTTTTTAAGATATACATCTCCAAATTATCCCACATAAAAATCTTGGTGAGAGACTAGAATTTTGGAATAGTCTTCATATAATTCATATAATTATTGATTTGTTCAAAAAATGTGCAATTTAGTATTTGTAACTCACAGCCATCCCCCATTTTTTTCATCATTTAACTCTTTTTCTTTGTGAGAACAATTTTTTTCTACTCAGATTGATTACAGAGAAAGAATCATGTGTTGTTAACATTTCTTCACAGCTTCATGGTACCTCTCTGCTGATTTTTACATATGCCATCTTCCAGTCTTGTCCTTGATCGTCTGAACTTCAGTTCCAGGAAGAATCCTAATAGCCTCATTGCTCTCTGTCCCGTAATGTTATTCCTGTGATCATATTGGCTACATGGCAAAAGGATTTTTCAGATGTAATTAAGGATACAAATCAGTGACCTTAAGAGAGACTATCTAGATGGACCCAACCTAACCACATGAGCCGTATAAAAGCATACAGTTTTTTCCAGTTGATAGCTGAGATGCAAGTCAGTGAGATTCCAAGTATTATGGGGGATCTGGCATGCCATTTTTGCCTTTGAAGATGGAGTGGGCCATATGTTGAGGAATATGAACAGCCTCTGGGAGTTGAGAGCTGCTCCCAGCTGATAGCCAGCAAGGAAATGGGAACCACAGCCCTACAATCACAAGGAACTGAATGCTAACAGCCTGAAGAAGCTTGGAAATGGATTCTTCTCCCAGACAAGGTATTTTTTTTCTTTAAATAAAGAATAGATGTTAAAATTTGTAAAATACCCATATGCACCTAGAAATACTCCTATCATTTCTCTCCCTTCATCTATTAATCTGTACTTGTGTTCTTGGTATGAATCCAAGAGGGTATGAACTATTACTGCATTAATGTGCTACTGGATTCTAACTGTCATTATTCTCTTTAAGGTCTGTGCAATGATGTGTGAAATTACCCTGTAGCCTTCCTTTGTGATGTTAGTTTTGTCAGGTATATTAACTGATATTAATATACCCATTCCAACCTGCTTATAATTATTGTTTGTATGGTATGTCTCCTATCCATTTCTTTTCAACCTATCTGTCTTTATATTTAAAGTTAATCTCTTACAAATGGTATATAATTGAGTAAATCTTGCTTTATTAATCCAGTCTGATAATCTCTATCCTTTACCTGCAGTGTTCAGTCCATTGATATTTAATGTAATTATTAATGTGGTAGGATTTAGCTCTATCAATGTAGTATTTTTTTTTGTTTCACTCTTCCATTCTTTCTTGAACTTTTTAATTTTTCAGGATTCTCTTTGTCAATCTAGTGACAAAGATTATCTCATTTTTGGATAATGAGTGTTATCTCATTTGGTGTTATCTCATTGTTTTACTCAGCATTTTCCTAATTATTCATGAGATTCTCCACTTTTGTATAGGTTTAACTATGCAGATATCCCTTCTGTGGATTTGGTCAGGTCTTTTGCCCACTTTTCTGTTGGGTTATCCTTCCTTTTCCTTATTGATTTTGTAGGGTTCTTTACATATTCTGGTTATGAGTCCTTAGTTAAATATGTTGTTGCTTTCTTCTTCCACTCAATACTGCCTTTTTACTATCTTAAAGGTTTTTTCTTATCAACACAGACTCTTAATTTTAATGTGGTCAAATTAATCCGTTTCTTAACTGCAGTGCTTTTGTGTTTTAAGAAAACTTTCTCCATTGCCAGAGACCATGAAGATATTATTTTCAAAACTTCATTATTTGGCTTTTCATTTAGCTCTTTATTCCATCTGGAGTTATATTTGTGTGTGGATATGAGTTTGGGCCTAAATTTCTTTTTTTCCATAACAATAATCAATTTTTCGTACACATTTATTGAAAGACCATCTTTCCCCCACTGATATACAGTGTCACTTTTGTCATGAATAAAGTGCTCACATATGCATGAGTCTATTCTGGGTTTTTTATTCTATTCCATTGGTTTATTCTCTGATCCTTGTGCCAAAATACCATATTTTAAAATTTTCTAATACTTAAAGATGCTTTGATTGTTCTCTCAACAAATTCTTCTTTATGAGTGTCTCATCTATTCTTAACTTTTTATCTCTGTATCAATTTAAATTACCTTGTCAATTTACACACACAATTTTTGTTATTATTTTGACTAAGACTGCATTAAATTTATAGATCTATAAGCCAGTTTGGGTAAATTAGTAGCTTTACAGTATTGGATCTTCCATTCCATAAATATAATACATCTCTTTACTTATTTAGGTCTGTTAAAATTTCTCTCAATAGTGTTTTTAGGCTTCTGCATAAAGGTCTTACACATTTTTTTATAAGATCTGTTTTATTAGATATTTTTCATGCTAATGCTAGTATTGCCCATTTTAGATTCCATTTTCTAACTGCTTGTTAATGATATATGGAAATATAATCTGATCTTCATAAACTGCTTATGAACCCAGGAGCTTTGCCAAACTCTAAGTTCATAATATTAATATTAGTGAATAATGACATTTCCCCCCCCCCACTCCTACACATTTCTATTTCTAGACTTACTGCTCTTTCTAGGATGTCCAATATAATGTTGAATAGAAGTGGACACCCTTTTCTTTCTCCCGCTTGAAAAGGAAAATCTTTTCACTTTTTCCAGTTAAACTTAAACCTGTTGTAAATTTTGATAGATTTTGATAGATTGGGGCAGCTGCCTGCTTCCTAATTTACTAAGAGGACTTTTTAAATCATGGATATTGAATTTAATCAAATTCTTTTTCTGCATCTTTTGTGACAATCTTATGATTTTTCTCCTTCTATCTACTAATTGGTAAGTTATGTTAACACATTTTCTGATGTTAAACCAACCTTGAAATCCTCACATACATCCAATTTGACCATGATATATTATCTTTTTACATTTTCCTGAATTGTTTTTAAATTATTTTGTTTAGGATATTTGCATCCATGTTCATAATTGAAGCTGACCTTAATTTTCTTTTCCCATCTTTTCTTGTTGGAGTTTTCTAAATTTTCAACTTTTTCAAGATTTTGCTAGACTTATAAAATAAGTTTGAAAGTTTCTCCCCATTTTCTTTTTTTTTTAATTTTTTTTAACATTTATTTATTTTTGAGACAGAGAGAGACAGAGCATGAACGGGGGACGGTCAGAAAGAGGGAGACACAGAATCTGAAACAGGCTCCAGGCTCTGAGCTGTCAGCACAGAGCCCGACGCGGGGCTTGAACTCACTGACCGTGAGATCATGACCTGAGCCGAAGTCGGCTGCATAACCGACTGAGCCACCCAGGCGCCCCCCCATTTTCTATTTTCTGGAAGAGTTTACAAGATTTGGATTTTTTCTACCTAAATATTGGGCAAAATTCATATTTTATTACATTTGGGCCTGGATATTTCTCTGTGTGTGTGTGTATGTGTGATAGGTTTTTAATGATAAATTCAGTCCTTTATAGTAATATGACTCTTCAGATTTCCTTTCCTACTACAAGTTTATCAAGTTGCATTTTTACTGGAATTTGTCCGTGTCAATCAAATTTTCCATTTTATTGGTACAAAGTTGTCAAAAATATCTACTTATCTTTTTAGTGTTTGTAAGATCTAAAATGATATCCTCCTTTGAATTCCTGATCTTGAATATTAGTGTTTTCTTTCTTAATCAGACTGAGATTAATCAATTTTACTAATCTTTATAAAGAACCAACTTTTAGCTTTGTCAGTCTTATCTTTCGTATGTTTGCTTTCTGTTTCATTAATTTCTGCTTTCATGTATAACACTTTTTTTAACTTCTTTTCTAACATCTTAAGATGGCTATTTAGCTTATTAATTTTCAGCCTGTTTCTCTTCTAAGATAGGGTTCCCTCTAAGTAGTATTTTAGCTACATCCCACAAATTTAAAAATATAGTATTTCCACAGTCAAATTTAAGTACTTTTTAACTTGGATTTTGATTTCTTCTTTAGCCCCAAAACTATTTTTAAATATGTATTTTGGACCCAACCTGGGAAGATGAGGAGCAGTTGGATCACAAACTCATCCCATCTCATGGACACACCTAGATAATAGCCACATCAGTGCAGCCAACCCAGAAAGCAATCCAGGAAATGACAGAACCGACTTTCCACAATTAATAGTAGAGTGGAGGTCATATAGAAAGAGTGGAGGTCTGGAGATGCAGTCAAGAACCAGATTAACCACAAACGAGAGGAACATTACAGGCATGGAGGAGAGGAGCAGACTCCACACCAGGCACACCAGGCATGGAAGCCTTGCAGGGGAAAATTAGTCCCCATAACATTTGGCATTGAAAACCAGTGGCACTTAACTTTGTATTTACAGTCAGCAAAGCTTAACTCCAGGTACATTGAAAATCATGGACTTAGCTCTAAGAGAACTGGAGACTGATAGGGAAACTGAGTCCCAGCCTCTAAAAAGCCAGCAAAACAAATAACCCCACTGAGCTACAGCTAAGAAGCAGCAACTTAAAAAGTGCCTGGGGTATGCATGAAGAAGATTTATTTATTAATCTCAGAACATGCACTGGAGGGGCAAGGATGTTTAGAATACTTCTCTAAGAACAAAAGAGCTGGCAGGTGACATTTCTCTCCCTTGCCCAAACTAGATAGCCAGACAATTGTAGGAACTGGCCCAAACATCCTACAACCTACTTTGCTAACACTATGTACCCTATGCCCATGTTCTCCTGCAGATCCACCCCATCCAAACCATCCCATCAGCAGGAGTCCCTTCAAAGTGACTCAAGCCCCAGGGAGAGGGGAAGATAACCACACACACCTGTTCGACTGTGGCCTCAGCAGTGGACGGGGGCAGACATCTGGTCTGACTGCCCACCCTACACACCAACAAAAGTGTCTCATGATAAAGCAGGGAGAGAACCCTGAAGGTCCAACAGATGGACTGGGGGCAGGCATCTGGTATGACTATAGGCCATATCCAACTACAAGCCCCAGACTGACCTCTTACCAGCTCAGAGAACAAACCCTCCCCAGTATGCTCACAACATGCAAAGTGGGCCATTGCAACCAACTGAACAGAAGGCAAATGCTGCTCAGTCACAATAGGAGAGCACATGCAACCCACATAGGAGACAGCCCTGAAGTGCCTGGTTCTGGTGAACAGGGGACAGTGAGCTAGAAGGCATCACAGGGCCTCATCTTCATAAGGCCACTACTTTCAAGATCAGGAGATGTAATTGACTTCCCTAATAAACAGGCACACAGAGAGTTACACAAAATGAGAGACAGAAGAATATGTCCAAAATAAAAGAACAAGACAAAATCATAGCAAGATAGCTCCGTGAAATGGAGATAAGCAGAATTCCTGATAAGGAATTCAGAGTAATGGTCAAATGGAAAGCAACCAAGCTGAACAGGAAAAAGAAAATAAAATAATAAAAAATGGGAATAAGTTAAGGAAACTTAGCAACATCATCAAACATAATAACACGCACATTATAAGGAGCCCAAAAGGAGAAGAGAGAGAAAAGAGGGTAGAAAATTTATTTGAAGAAATAATAGCCGAAAACTTTCCTAATCTGGGGAAGGAAACAAATCCCAGAAGCACAGAAAGCCCCCAACAAAATCAACCCAAGGATTTCCACACCAAGACACATAATAACTAAAATGGCAAGACGTAGTGATAAAGAGAGAATTTTAAATGCAGCAGAGAAAAGATAATCTATATACAAAAGAAATTCCATAAGTATATTAGCTAATTTTTCAGCAGAAGTCCAGAAGGCAGTAGCATGATATATTCAAAGTGCTAAGAGGAAAACAATCTACAAATAAGAATAGTCTACTGGACAAACAAAAAGAAAGGAGTTCATTACTACTGAACCAGCCTTACAAGAAATGTTAAAGGGAACTCTTTGAGTGGAAAGAATGGCCATAATTAGGAGTAAGAAACTTATGAAAGGAAAAAATTTGCAGGTAAATGCAAACATAATAAAAGCAGTAGATTAATCACTTATAAAATCAGTGTGGAAGTTAAAGCACAAAAGCAGCAAGATCAATTATATTTATAAAAATCAGTCAAGGGGTTAAAAAATAAAAGAATGAAAAGTATGACATCATATACATAAAACATGGGGGGAGTAAAAATTTAGTGCTTTTAGAATGGATTCAAACTTGAGCAACTGTCAACTTAATATAGACGGCTATGTGCATAAGAAGTTATATGGAAACCTGATGGTAATCACAAATCAAAAACCTGTATTAGATATGCAAAAAATAAAGAGAAAGGAATCCAAGCATATCACTAAAGAAAGCCAGCAAACCACAAGGGAATAGAACAAGAGAAGAAACAGAAGAACTACAAAAACTATAAAACAAGTTACAAAATGGCAATAAGTACATACCTATCAATAATTACTTTGAATGTAAATGGACTAAATGCTCAAATCAAAAGACATAGGGTGACTAAATGGATACAAAAGCAAAACCCAGGGCGCCTGGGTGGCTCAGTTGGTTAAGCATCCAACTCTTGATCTTAGCTCAGGTCTTGATCTCAGGGTCGTGAGTTCAAGCCCCACATTGGGCTCCATGCTGGGTATGAAGCTTATTTTAATTAATTAATTAATTACTTTTAATTAATTAATTACTTTAATGAATAAATGAATTAAAAATAAATAAAAAGTGAGACTTACTTATAAACTGCCTATGAGAGACTCACTTCAGACCTAGACACATACAAATTGAAAGTGAAGGGAAGGAAAAACATGTATCATGCAAATGACAGTGAAAAGAAAGATGGGATAACAATACCTGTATCAGACAAAATAGACTTTAAAACAAAGACTGTAACATGAGACAAAGACGCACACAACATAATGATAAAGGAAACAATCCAACAAGGGGATAAAACAATTATAAATATTTACACACCCAATATAGGAGTACATAAATATATAAAGCAACTATTAACCGACATAAAGGAAGAAATTGACAGTAATGCAATAATAGTAGGGGACTTTAACACTCCACTTACATACATGGGTAGATCATCCACACAGAAAATCAACAAGGGAACAGTTGCTTTATATGAAACATTGGACCAGGTGGACTTAACAGATATATTCAGAATATTCCATCTAGGGGCACCTGGGTGGCTCGGTCAGTTGAGTGTCCAGCTTCGGCTGGGGTCATGATCTCGCGGTTTGTGGGTTCGAGCCCCACATCGGGCTCAGTGCTGTCAGTTCAGAGCCTGGAGCCTGCTTCGGATTGTGTGTCTCCGTGTCCCTCTGCCCCTCCCCCGCTTGTGTTCTGTCTCTCTCTGTCTATCAAAAATAAATAAACAAAAAAAATAAAAAATTTAAAAAAAAAAGAATATTCCATCCAAAAACAGCAAAACACACATTCTTTTCAAGCGCACATGTAACATTCTCCAGAATAGATCACATGCTGGGCCACAAAACAAGTCTCAATAAGTTCAAAAAGATTGAAATTATATCATATATCTTTTCCAACCACAATGGTATGAAACTAGAAATCAATTACAGGAAAAAAAATCTGGAAAGGACACAAACACATGGCAGCTAAATAGCATACTACTAAACAATGAATGGGTCAACCAAGATACTAAAAAGGAATCCCCACCCCCCCAAAAAAATGTATGGAGATAAAATGAAAACAAAAACACAATGGTTCAAAATATTTGGAATGCAGCAAAAGCTATTCTCAGAGGGAAGATTATAGTAATATAGGTCTACCTCAAGAAGCAAGAAAAAGCTCAAATAAGCAATCTAACTCTACACCTAATGGAGCTGGAAAAAAGAACAAACCTGAATTCCAGTAGAAGTAAGGAAATAATAAATAGAGCAGAGAAAAAATGAAATGTAAAAAATGAAATATTATTACTAAAAACTAATAGAACAGATCAATAAAACCAGGAGCTGGTCCTTTGAAAAGATCAAGAAAATTGATAAACCTTTAGCCAGATTTATTTAAAAAAAAAAAGTGAGAGAAAGACAGAGGATCAAATCTAAAATAAACAAAATCAGAAATGGAGGAGAAATAACAACCACCACCACAAAAATACAAAGAATTATTAGAATATTATTAAAAACTACATGCCAGCAAATTGGACAACCTAGAAGAAACAGTTAAAACCCTAGAAACACATAACCTTCCAAAACTAAGTCAAAAAGAAATAGAAAATTTGAACAGACCAATTACTAGCAATGAAATTGAATTGGTAATCAAAAAAACTCCCAACAAACAAAAGTCCAAGACCAGATGACTTCCCAGGCAAATTCTACCAAACACTTAAAGAAGATTTACTACCTATTCTTCTCAAACTCTTCCAAAAAATAGAAATAAGAGGAAAACTTCCAAACTCATTCTATGAGGCCAACATTACCTTGATTCCAAAACCAGACAAAAACCCCACTAAAAAGGAAAATTACAGGCCAACATCCTTGATGAACATGGATGCAAAAATTCTCAACAAGATACTAGGAAATCAATCCAACAGTACATTAAAAGAGTCATTCACCATGAAGAAGACACAAAGAAATAGAAAAACATCCCATGCTCATGGATTGGAAGAACAAATATTGTTGAAATGTCTATACTACTCAAAGCAATCTACACTTTCAATTCAATCCCTATCAAAATAACACCAGCATTCCTCACAGAGATAGAACAAACAATTTTAAAATTTGTATGGAACGAAAAGTGCCCAAATAGCCAAAGTAATGTTGAAAAAGAAAACCAAAGCTGGAGGCATCTCAATTCCAGACTTCAAGATGTATTACAAAGCCGTAATCATCAAGACAGTGTTGTACTGGCACAAAAACAGACATATAGATAAATGGAACAGAACAGAGAATCCAGAAATGGACTCACCAATGTATGGCCAACTGATTTTCAACAAAGCAGAAAAGAATATCCAATGGAAAAAAGACGGTCTCTTCAGCAAATAGTGCTGGAAAAACTGGACACTGACATGCAGAAGAATGTACCTGGACCGCTTTCTTACACCATACACAAAAATAAATTCAGAATAGATGAAAGACCTAAACATAAGACAGGAAGCCATCAAAATCCTAGAAGAGAAAACAGGGAACAACCTCTTTGACTTCAGCCACAGCAACTTCTTACTTGACATGTCTCCAGAGGGAAGGGAAACAAAAGCAAAAATGAACTATTGGGACCTCATTAAGATAAAAAGCTTCTGCACAGTGAAGGAAACAATCAACAAAACTAAAGGGAAACCTACGGAATGGGAGAAGATATTTGCAAAGGACATATTGGATAAAGGGTGAGTATACAAAATCTATAAAGAATTTATCAAACTCAATGCGCAAAAATAATCCAGTTAAGAAATGGGCAGAAGATATGAAGAAATACAGATGCGCCTATAGACACATGAAAAAAAAATGCTCAACATCACTCATTACGAAGGAAATACATATCAAAACCACAATGAGATAGCACTTCACACACACCTGTCAGAATGGCTAAAGGTAACAATTCAGGAAACAACAAATGCGAGTGAGGATGCAGAGAAAGGGGAACCATCTTATACTGTTGGTGGGAATGCAAATTGGTGCAGCCCTTCTGGAAAACAGTATGGAGGTTCCTCAAAAAGTTAAAAATAGACCCACCCTACAACCCAGCAATTTCACTGCTAGGTATTTATCCAAAAGATACAAAAATACTGATTTAAACGGACACACACACCCCAATGTTTATAGCAGCACTACCAACAATAGCCAAATTATAGAAAGAGCCCTAATGTCCATCGAGTGATGAATGAATAAAGAGGTGGTATATATATACAATGGAATATTACCCAGCCACCAAAAAGAATGAAATCTTGACATTTGCAATGACATGGATGGAACTAGAGTGTATTTTGGTAAGCAAAATAAGTTCATCAAAGAAAGATAAATATCATATTATTTCACATATGCAGAATTTAAGAAACAAAACAGATGAACATAGAGGAAGGGAAAGAAAAATAAAATAAAAACAGACAGGGAGGTAAATCATAAGAGACTCTTAACTATAGAAAACAAACTGAGGTTGCTGGAGGGGAGGTGGGTGGGGGGGTGGGCTAAATGGGTGATGGGCATTAAGGAGGATACTTGTTGTGATGAGCACTGGGTGTTAATATGTAAGTAATGAATCATTAAATTCTATTTCTGAAACCAATACTACACTATATGTTAACTATCTTAAATTTAAATAAGATGTTAGAAGGAGAAAAAAAAAAAAACCACCAACGGGCACCTGGGAAGTTCAGTCATTTGAGCATCTTACTCTTGATTTCAGCTCAGGTCATGATCCAAGGGTCATGGGATCGAGCCCCACGTTGGGGCTTAGGATTCTCTCTCACTCTCCCTCTGTCCCTCTCCCCTGCTTGCTCTCTCTCTCTGTTTAAGAACAAAAACAAAACACCCCACCTACCTATTTTCTGTTTATAGACTTCCATTCTTGTAAAGGTCATAATAGAATACTCTCAGTGTGTATTTCACTCTATTTTTTTTATCTCAAGCATCAAGAAAACAGTATCTAGAATATGAATTTGGCTTAGTTTTATAGAATTGGTTATACTCCTGTTTGACTAATCTCTTAATTTTTCTAGACCCCATACAGGACAACTTGCATAAAACTCTAAAGAGAAAAGAAGGCTAACTTCACTTCAGTCTCCTGTAGAAAAGCTCTTAGGGCACAGGCAGGTTGCTAAGGTTATTTTAACATCCTTCTGTGTTTTCTGCTGCAGAATAAGTTATAATACTGACCTGATTACAGACATGGAAGAGTAACCTATTC
Source organism: Panthera tigris (assembly GCF_018350195.1). NCBI lineage: Eukaryota > Metazoa > Chordata > Mammalia > Carnivora > Felidae > Panthera > Panthera tigris. The sequence continues at coordinate 122,082,262 of NC_056663.1, read as the reverse complement.
AACCAGCAAGGACAGGCCATAATGACAATATCCATCTTGGCAGTGGATTCTCCAATCTCTGAAATTTTCAGATGACTACAGCCCCAGCCAATATTTTGCCTGCAGCCTCATGAGACATCCCAAGCTAAGCCATCCAACCAAGCTACTCCTTTATTCCTGATCTACAGAAACTATACAATGTTTGTTTTTTTAAGTCACTAAGTTTTGGGGTTGTTTTTAACTCAATAGATAATACACCAAGTTTCTTATACTTTTCTTCCAACAGAATTGCTGAGAGGTCCCTCTCCAAAACCACTCTCCATAATGGATCTTATCTCATTACTTTAACCATAACATTGTTGCCTCTCACCCAGATTCTCAGAGTCTGAATGAGGGTCTGCCCTCACTATTTGCCTGATGACTATTCTCCCAATCGATGCCCACACAGCAGGAAAAGTCTGGCCCAGAAAAAAAATCATCTAGAAACCCAAATCTTAGAACATTTAACACCCTACTAGCATTAGCATCAAAATGTCTAATAAAATAGATCTACTTTTTAAAATGTAAGAGTATTATGCAGAAACCTAAAAACACTATTGAGAGAAATTATAACAGATCTAAATAAGTGTGGAGATATATTATGTTCATAGAATGGAAGATCAAATACTGTAATGCTATCAATTCACCCAAATTGGTCTGTATATCCATATATTCAGTGTGGTCATAATTAAGATGGTTAACAGAATTGGGTGTGAAACTGACAAACTGATTTAAATTGATATGGATATAAAAAGCTAAGAAGAAATTAGACACTCATTAAGAATATCCCAAGTATGATAGCCAGTCTCCAAGATGGCCCCTAATGGTCCCTGCCTCCTGGTATTCATGACCTTGGGTAGCCCCTCCCATACTGAATAGCCATAAGATATTGCAAAATTAACAAGGGCGTGATTTCTGAGCCTAATTCATAAAAGACATTGCAACTTCTATCCTTTTTGCTCTTGGACCACTTGTTCTTTTTTTTTTTTTTTTTTTTTTAATGTTTATTTATTTTTGAGAGAGAGACAGACCGACAGAGCACACAGGGGAGGGGCAGAGAGAGAGGGAGACAGGGAATCTGAAGCAAGCTCCAGGCTCCAAGCTGTCAGCACAGAATCCGACGCAGGGCTCAAACCCACAAACTGTGAGATCATGACCTGAGCCAAAGTCAGACATCGAACCGACTGAGCCACCCAGGCTCACCTTGGACCACTTGTTCTCTGGGAAGCCAGCTGACATGTTGTAAGGTCATGCAAGCAGCCCTAAAGAGAGGCTTACACAGTGAAGAACTAAGGCCTCCTGCCAACAGCCACGTGGAAGAGCCTGAATGAGGGTCTGCCCTCAAAAAGAAATGAAGAGCTATTGCAGTGTTTTAAAGAGAGGCATTGCATTTTTTAAGGGATCGTTCTGGCTGTTTGTGGAGCAAGGGTAGAAGGAGGGAAACAAGTTAGAAGGTAAGCTAAGCCTTATTGAAGTAACTTTAAGCAGCATTGAAACAAGTTGGATATAATGAGAAAACAAAACTTTCTGAGCTTTGCTGAAAAGGGAAACAAATTATTCAAGCAAAGGTTTTATTTTTTAAGACGGCACACGTAGCGGTGTATCTGTATGCTAAAAGAAATGACACAATACAAAGAAAAGCATGGATGGTTCCCAAAACTTGGAGCCTAAACGCTAGAAGAGACAAGAAACCAGTGAAGGAGAGGGAGGGGAAGATCAGAAACAAAATAAGGAGGTATTGAAGAAAGAGTCACTGAGAAGACTTTTATGTAGACACTAGCATCAAACTGGAGCCACCAAAAAACCATTTCCCTGTGGAAAGTTGGCGAGTGGGGTGGCATGTTTTCATCCTCTTCCACATAGTAAATGCTACAATTACGTGTCTGGAGAGAACGGTGTCCCACAGAAGAGAGTGGCGGTTTGTGAACCTTTTCTCTACTCTCCACGGGAGAGGTGCTCTTGACCCCTAGCCTACATTACCACCATTCCTTTCAGTTCTTGATTTTAATCTCTGGTAAACTGGATGCAATTTATCCAACATTTAAATCCTACCTCTCCCACCTCCCACTTCATATTCACTCAGCCAGGCACACACTGGCTGTTCTCTTTTATTTTGCAAGTACCATAGCAGAATTAAATGGGTGGGTTATTTGCCTGATGATCTGATCTTTCTGTGAGAGAAAATGTAATCATCTAGATCAGGGTTTCTTAACCTCTGCAGTATGACATCTGGGGTTGGATAATTCTTTGTTGTGGTTCAGTGTTATCTGGTGCATGGTAAGGTGTTGAGCAACATTCTTGGCCTTTACCCACTAGAAGTCAGTAGCACTGTCCTCTTCCTACAGTCTCCTGCCCCAGTTGTGACCACAGGGGGAAAAAATGCAAAATTCTTCAATATGTTATTAATATTTTTTATTTTTTTTAAAAATTGTAATGTTTATTTTTGAGAGAGAGAGAGAGAGACAGAGACAGAGCACAAGCAGGGGAGAGGTAGAGAGAGAGGGAGACACAGAATATGAAGCAGACTCCAGGCTCTGAGCTGTCAGCACAGAGCCAGATGTGGGGCTTGAACTCATGAACCCCGAGATCATGACCTAAGCTGAGGTCAGAGGCTTAACTGACTGAGCCACCAAGGTGCCCCCAATACATTATTAATAGATCCTGGTATGGCCAATGATTATACAGGGGATAAAACTGAGGATTTATTACCTATATCTTTATTGCATGCTTTTTAAATAGATATTGTTAACCCTCCACTTCTTACCACTATTCTCATAATGAAATTTTGGATCTAGTATAAAGCAGTAACCCTCATTTTAAAAACTGGCTCCTGGGGCGCCTGGGTGGCTCAGTTGGTTAAGCGTCCGACTTCGGCTCAGGTCATGATCTCGCCGTCTGTGGGTTCAAGCCCCGCGTCGGGCTCTGTGCTGACAGCTCAGAGCCTGGAGCCTGTTTCGGATTCTGTGTCTCCCTCTTTCTCTGACCCTCCCCTGTTCATGCTCTCTCTCTGTCTCAAAAATAAATAAATGTTAAAAAAAATTTTTTTTAAGTAAAAAATAAATAAAAACTGGTTCCTTGGGGCACCTGAGTGGCTCAGTTGGTTGAGGACCCAACTGTTGATTTCGGCTCAGGTCGTGACATCGTGCCCCGTGTCAGGCTCTGTGCTGAATGTGGAACCTGCTTAAGATTCTCTCTCTCCTTCTGCCCCTCCCCCACTCAGGTGCTTGTGCTCTATCTATATTTATATTTTATATATATATATATATATATATATATATATATATATGTTTATCCGTTTTTGACAAAGTGTGAGCGGGGGAGAGACTGAGAAAGACTGGGACAGAAGATCTGAAGCAGGCTCTGTGCTGACAGCAGTAAGCCTGATGTGGGGCTTGAACTCACGAACCGTGAGATAGTCACCGGAGCTGAAGTCAGACACTCAACCGACTGAGCCACCCAAGCGTCTCCCTCTCTTTCTCTTTATAAAAAATAAAATAGGGGCACCTGGGTGACTTAGTCGGTTAAGCATCCAACTCTTGGTTTCAGCTCAGGTCACAATCTCAGTTTGTGAGTTCAAGCCCTACATCAGGCTCTATGCTGACCACGCTCGGCCTGCTTAGGATTCTCTCTCTCTTTCTCTCGCTTCCCCTCCCCTGCTCACATGATCGCCCTCTCTCTCTCAAAATAAATAAACTTTAAAAAAATAATTAAAAAAATAAAAACTGGTACATTTCTGCACATGATTGGACTGGAGAGAACGAAGGAATGAGAGTAGGTGGACTATGGACATTTAAAATACTGTTGGTGAGATTTTGCCACCTGAAACTTTTCAAGTATCATATATTTTTCTCTATCAATTGATTACTAGTAACCTAAAATTGGTCTTATTGGCATTGGGTCCATAAATATGTACTACTTTGGCTGTGAGGTATCAAGAAATAAGACCAGAGGAGTCCCATCGAGCTTGAAAAAGAGGGGCACCTGGGTAGCTCAGTTGGTACCTCAGTGCCCCTGCTCACTGGCACATGCACTTTCTCCTCCCTCTCTCTCAAAATAAATAAACACAAACAGATTAAAAACAATTGAATTCAAGATTTAGTGCCAAGTTATAGCAGTATGACGGTGTGGGATTGGCACAAGGATGTTCAAATGGACCAATGGAACAGAATAATCAGAAGAAAAGACCCACTTTGTGACAGATACCAATGCAAGTCTATAAGGGAATGAGGGGTTTTTCAATAATTTGTATTGGCACATTTGGATATTTTATGGAGCGTAATGAAACTTGACCTCTATCAAACTGGTATACAAAATTTAACTTGAGAAAAACCATAGTTCTAAATGTGTAAAACAATAAAGCTTTTTAAACAAAACAGAAAAATGTCAAGGCAGTCTTACACAGAACACAAAAGACACTAATCATAAAAGACTGACTTCATTAAAATTAAGAACTATATTCATCAAAAAACACAATTAAACAGGTAAGAAAGGCAAATCACAGAATGGGAGATTTTCATGATACACATATCCAACAAAAGACTCATATCTAAATTTGTAAGAAAATGACAAATAACTCAGTTTTTTTAATGGGCAAAAGACCTGAGCAGGTCTGTCACAAAAGAGACTATTCAAATGGACAATAAGCATATGAAAAGGTATTTAAATAACTATTTGTCACAGAAATAATAATTGAAATATAATAAAACTCCTACCAGAATGACTAAAAAATTAAAGGATTGTCAATATCAAATATTACTGAGGATATGAAGCAACCATTGGAACTCTCATATGTTACTTACTGGAAGGTAAGTTAGTTCAACCACTTTGGAAAATTGTTTGACAACACAAAAACTGATGACAGTATGCATTAAAATGAAACATACCTACCTCTGACCGAGCAATTCTACTGCTACATACATACCCAAGAGAAATATGTGCATGCGTTTTCCAAAACATGTTTTTAAAATGGTCACAGCAGCATTACCCATAAAAGTAAAAAACTGGGATCCACCCAAATGTTCAATAGAAGGATGATTCAGTTAAGGTATACTTTCACAATGGAATGCTATATGGTAATTGTTTTAAAACTATTGATACTTGCAACAAAATAAATGCATATTACAGACATCATATCAAGTGAAAGCAGTCACAACAGTACACAATGATGATGTGTTTATATGAAGTTTAATATCAGACAAAACTAATGAATAGTAAAAGAAGTTAGAATCATGATTACCTTTTGAGGATGGGTATTTCCAGGAAGGGACATGAGGAAAATTTCTAGACAGAATGTTCTACAAATTTATATGGATGGTGGTTTCTTGGATCCTATAGACAAGTAACTCTTGAGGAGAGAATTGGGGCAGTAGCTGGCAGAGAAGTGGGAAAAGTTTTTTAGAGAATATATAACATATTATATACTGATAAGAAGAATTAAGTAGTGAGACATATGAGGAGGAGGAGAGAGAATGATGGAGTAATGTCCCTGAGCATGAAATATTCTGCCTATGTGGAGAGGGGGTTCTATAGCAGCAAGTGAGCCAAAATACATGAAATTGTATACGTGGGTAGATACAGTGATGGGAACCTAAAAAGTCATTTTCAGATTGTTTCCATTTTCTCAGGGAATTACGAAGCAAAAACCATCACAGGACAGAGCAAGTGACTTGGAAGTGGAAGAAAAGAGTAGAGTGAAATAACCAAGAGAGTAGCACAGTAAAATGGACCATGTTGCTATACCACAACCATGAGGTAGCACTGAGAATTACTTGGGGCTAGGGTGATGAATTAAGTTAGTGTGGTTGTGTTTTTCTCCAGTTACCTGAGAGGTGGAGGGTTGGATTTAACCAGCTTTGCAGTTTTAGAGTAAGTGTTAGTGCAGATTTTGTGAGAGAGATCATAGAATCTTATTTTTACCAGTTGGGGCATCATTCGCTCTAGGCTCTTTCCATGGGCAAAATTAGGAAGTATTCTTAAATATTTTTAAATAACTTCATATTACTATTTATAATTCATACTTACTATCATAAAGATATTTCTGAACTTCTGATTTTACATTTGTTTCTCTTTTCTCTGGCAGTGAAAATCTTGGGGCCCGATAATTCTACTACCATATTACTATTGGCAATAAAACTATGTAGTTTAAAGATTTCTTTGCAGTTCTTTTTGTTCTTACAATATATCCCATTTTGAATGTACACATGGAGTATGATATTCAACATTCATTTGGAATCATTATTTTCTCTGTATGGATTCTACCAACATGAAGTAAAATTATGCTTTCTAGGGGTGCCTGGGTGGCTCAGCTGGTTAAGCATCTGACTTCAGTTCAGGTCATGATCTCATGGTCTGTGGGTTTGAGCTCCATGTCAGGCTCCATGCTGTCAGCTCAGAGCCTGGAGCCTGCTTCAGATTCTGTGTCTCCCTCTCTCTCTGCCCCTACCCCGCTCATGCTGTTTATTGCTCTCTCAAAAATAAATAAACATTAAAAAAATTTTTTTAATAGGCTTTCTAATTATTGGAGTTAAATTGGAGTTTACATTTTACACTCCATCTAAATTTTTCTTTCAATTGGTAAAACTCATTGGCAAAAGAAAATCAAAGTCATATAAAAGTCATGGTTCCATCCTTCTCTCCCCATGCCCTCTTCATCCCTTATAGGCAACCATTCTTTAGTTTGGAAAGGAAAGAATTAAACATTTATCCTGCCTTTGGGGAAGAACTGGAACTTAACTCCTGTTGATGAGAGAAATTTCTTCTTTATAGAAAAATGTCAGATAATAAATGTAGAAGGAATTATTTAATTGGAAAACTTTTCTGCAAATCTTAATGAAATAATTAATTCAGACAAGGATGTTAAAGCCATTGGGTAAAAGCTTGTTGAAGATGATGATATTGGCACAGAACCAAAGTATCACCCACAGATAACTTTTTTACTGCAAAGGAGAAACATATTGTACAACCAAGAGCCTGGGCATTACTATCCTAGCCAAGTGATCAAACCTGACATTATGTGCTCACTGATGGGATCCAGTATGAAATACAGAGCATTAACCATGAAGCACTCTCGCCAAAAAGGTTTAACATCATTCTAGCCAAACCGTTAGGCTAAACTTCCAATTAATGGGAATATCGAAGACAGAAGAACACATTAAACGATCAGACAAACCTAGATTGTGGGCCATCCTACAAGATCCGATTTCTTCTAATAGTCAATGAACATCCAGGGGGAGAAGCTGATTCTAGGTGAAAAGAGACTAAATGAAACTAGATTGTAAAAAGTCACAATGACACAAAAAGAAATGTATTCACATCAGGTACACAAAGTACAACACTTCAGGCTATTAAGCAATTCATTATTACTCTTACATTTGTGTATAAATAGTTACAGAGATAATGCGTGAAGTGTGTTACTGACTCTCTTTACATTGGCAACAAGATGGACATTGACCATTAGAATTGCAAAGAGTTTTATTTATATAAACCACTTAATAACATTTCATTAAATTAAAAATTAAGTTTTTAATTTAATTTTTATTTAAAATTGAGATACTATATTTGTATTTTACCTTTTAGTTTTAATAAATTAAGGAATAAATGAATATTTTAAGATAACTTTTTGAAAACATAAAAATAATTTCTAGCATTTATTTTAATTTTCATTAAAAAAATTTCTTTTTGAGAGACAGAGACAGCATGAGTCAGGGAGGGGCAGAGAGAGAGGGAGACACAGAATCCGAAGCAGGCTCCAGGCTCTGAGCTTTCAGCACAGAGCCCAACGTGGGGCTCGAACTCACGAACAACAAGATCATGACCTGAGCCAAAGGCAGACACTTAGACTGAGTCACCCAGGAGCTCCTTTAATTTTCATTTTTGATGAAATATATTTAAATATTACACACTTGGAATATGTTTTTAAACTTTATATTACTGCCAACAGAAATTATAAGAAAATTCTTCTTATAAGAATGTAATTAATGATTTTGCTAAAACGAAGCCAAGACTAATGAGCTCTTCAGAATAAAGATTCGAAAAAGACAAGAAGAGATAAAAACAACAGAAGACTAGCCAAAAATATAAAAAATAGAATCAAAATAAACAGTGCTCCTGAAGAAGACTGAACAAAAGAAATAGAAGCATTAATCAAAAACATAGGTCTATGTCATTCACCCAAACACTGCTGCTGAAATCCCAGAAACATTCAATAATTAAACTCATATTTTGTCTTTCATCAGAGAAAAACCATAATGTTACATATCTTTTTCGACTTTATTGTAATGAAAGTTTATTTGCCAAGGTGAGAGAATGTTATATATTTAAGTTTGTTAGCTTGATTCAAACATTTTAAATATTTAGATACATTGTATATGGATCTCCATTTGAACTCTTGCCTCGGGCCCTGTGAACATTGCAGGTGGGCCTGACTGCAATTTTAAATGTCAAGAATAATTATGCAATATCTATAAAGTTTTCAAAGAGAAAATCCTGCCTCCCTAAAATGATAAACCATATATACCCCTTCAAGCTTCCTTTAAATGTAAAAAGAAACAAGAAGATCATTTTCAGATAGACAAAGTCTGAGAAAATACACCATCCACAAATCCTTCTTGTACAAGTTACATAAAGATGCCTACCAAATGACCCCAAATTAAAAGCTCAACATTGGAAGATTTCTGGGAAGATGGCAATGTGAATGCATTCCTACTGCTCGGCTTTCTCAACTCCAGCCCAAATACCACATTCATCCCCAACTGGGCAGATGGCATGTATGAGCTAAACTTCAAGTGTGCTTAGATCTCTTCAGAGAGTGAGCTCAGGACTTTCCCTTCCAGGCCAGATGAAATGATTGGATCCTATAGAAAGAGCAGGAGTCCTGGGATGAGGGTTGAAAATCACTGATATCTGATCATACTAGATCTCATGACTTACTCCTTCTCACATCTCTGGCCCTTGGGGATAAGTGGGGAACTGATAAACTGACTGAATCTTTCCTGCTTCCAAATCTGAGGAGTCAAGGGAGCAGATCATTCTCAGCAGGGGATAAACAACCTTCTGGCAGGAGTACCAGCAGGCTGCAAGACAGAAAATGCCAGTGCCTCTCAGAACTAGAGGTACACACTGGAGGTATATCAGTAGTAGCACTTGAGCCCTGAGCAAGGGTGGAGGGAGCCCTGTGAAGGCAAAGGCAAATGACACAGCCCCCAACTCAGTAGCCAGAATGAGGAAGAACACCCAATACCCCCAGAACTGAGATCACCTCCTGAAACAGAGCTACTGAAAGACAAAGCCACCTTAAAATGCACAAAATCAAAATGTTTAAGGAAATCTAATTACACATCACAAAGCATGGACTGAAAATTCTTAAATTAAGTAGATAAATCAAAACAGTAAATTTGCTGTTTAGACCTTGATAAATTAAAAGTAAGGAGGCCTATCTCAAAACAGTCAGCAGGCATGCAAAAGAGTGTGACTTGCGAGAAAAGATGATAACTGACCTGGACAGATCCAAGGGCATCTCTCATAAAAAAATCACAGGAGTGCCAAGTTAACAAAATACAGATGAAGGAAAAGTAATAATTAAACTAATTAATAAAACTGAAGTCTGCAGATTAAAGAGGTTAGGAGCCCAGTTTGGATTGAGAAAATATACACACCTCATTAGTTTTATAAAACTCTCTTTTTCAAAAATAAAATCATATAGCCTTCTAGACTGAAAGGGAAAAAAAGGGAAAAGCAATCATTTCCCTTCCCCATCCCATTCCCCCAAAGGTAGATGCTCTTATAATCCCTAGTTTACGGATGAGTAATAAAAGTACAGAGAGATTAAAAACCTTGCCCAAAGCCACAGGATGGTTAAGTGGCAAAACTTTTCTCTTTGCTAATATCAGCCAGGGTGCAATATAATATTAAAAGCTTAGAGCAGAATAAAGAGAAGCATTATATAGAAAGTAGCAATTCATGCAGATAAAATGGTCATAAATTTATAAGTACTAACAACATACATATAGGTTTGACGTCAAAAAATTTTAATTTGTGGATAAGAAAACAACTCAAGTCATTAAATAATATCCTTATGAAAGTATTTATAATGTGAGAACAGTAACTCTTAGAAAACAACAGCAAAAGTAACTGGACAGAAACATGGACTAAGGATATACATATGCAGAAGAGTGAATATTAATAAGCAGGAGAGTAAATCCAAATACACATATAAAATATTTTCACATTACTACACAGAGAAAAATGAAGTACCAAGGACATACCACTTTGCACCCATCAGATTATCAAGAATTAAGACCCTCAGCACCTTACCAACATTCTTACTATGGCTGACAAGGTCTGTTGTAATCTAGCCCTAGACCACCGCTTCTGACTTCATTTCTTTCTACTCTTCCCCTATCACTCCACCCGGCTACGCTGTCCAGCTAGTGATCCTCAAATAAAAAACAGTGTCCCTTCTGCCTGAAATATTTCCTCCTGGCTCCTTCACTTAAATCAAGTCTTTGCCCAAAAACCAACTGCTCAGAAATTTGTTCTGATCTCCCTAATAGAGAATCCCCTTCCCATAATACCTATCCTACTTTATTTCCCTTTACAGCACTTTTCAGTTGCCTAGAGTAACTGATTGTTTTATTGTATATTATATGTGTACAATATTTATTTTATTAGATTGCATTCATTACTTGTTTATTACCTGTCTTCCTCAATAGGCTGTAAACTCCATGAGGGCAGGAACTTTTTCACCCTCATGCCTGGAATAATGCCAGACACATGGCCAAGATAATAAATGTTTGCTGACTGAACAAACGTACAATGAGCAAACACCTACCACTAGTAAGAGTACTAATAAAATGAAAGTCTTCTACACTTGTGGGGGATATGTGAATTTGTAACAGCATTTTTGAATTTATGTAAAATTATGCCTGTGTATGACAACATTCCCTTTAACCCAGCAATGGGTTACCATCCTCATAATCCAAATAAGCTAGCTCCAAAATCTGCAGGAACAAGCATAGGAAAGATATCCATAATGGCAATACTTGTAGAGGGAAAAAACTAGCAACATGAATGAATGTTCACCAAGCAGGATATGGGTGAATAAAATGTGGTAGATACACAGCACAGGTCATGCAGCCTCTAAAATAACTGAAATTAGATCTCTGCCTATTGACTTAGTACCATATAGTACTTATATGGTATAGTACTTATACCATATAGTATTGACTTTGTACCATATAGTAGGCAAGAAAAAGAAGATTCAGATAAATGTATAGAACATGAGCCCATTTTATAAACCAGTGACTAAACCTCCACTCTGTACTTATGTGCATGTAAAAGCATAGTGAAATGTGAGCAAACAGATTTTTAATAACGGCTATATGGGGCTTGGGTGTGGTAAGAAAGAACTCTCTTTTGAAAAAATCCACACCAAAATAAACACAATATATGGCCCCATTGTGTACAATTACACGTGCGACAAACGTAGCCATTCCCTACCATTCTTTCTTGCTATCAAAGTCTAACCTGTCAATATAGAAGCAGAAAATGCCTGAGGCACTCTTTCCCAGCCTCCCTTGCAGCTGAGGTGCAACCATGTAACCTGACCAAAGGATAGTAAACATTTGCTAGCATCTCCTAGGAAAGATTTATTTTTTCTTTAAAAAGACACAAGGAGAAGCAGTTTATTTCCTTGCTTCCTGATTTTGAACAGTTATCTGAGTACATTATGGCTGGAATTGTGAGAGCCATCTTGTGATTAAGAGAGGAAGGCCAAGAAAATCAAGAGAAGCCAATCCAAAGCCCCTAACTTTGCTAAGCTGTTATCAACCTGTAGCCTTACTTTATGTTATACATTTAATTAACAAATCTCTATTGTTGGTATTGCTTTCAGTCAAATATTTGGGTCAATTGTAACTCAACATCTTAACTAGCCCTGGGTGTATCTGGGTATTATGAATGCATGAAAATTTGACCACCAAAATATTAACAGTAGTCCTCAGACTTTCATAAAAAATTATTTGAATTTTTGATGAGCAAATATCATTTAGATATCAAAATAATTAAGCAGATTTCATTATTCTAAAAAATCATGACTTCAGGGTCAGGTAGTAAACAAGATAAAACAGAGATAACTTTTAATGCTGTAAATGTCATAAAACACAATACAAAAAGACTCAGAATTGTAAGAATTGAAGCATTTTCTTAAACAAAAGGGGCTAAAAATATTGCATGTCATAGAATCATTAATTCTAACAAAGAACACAAGTTAAAGAATCCTTTGAAAACTTAAAATACCAACCACAAGAATCAAAAATAAAATACATTTTAGGAAGATAAAAGCAAAGAAAATAGTTTAAACCAAAGCACTGAAAAAAGAAACAGCAATCAAGCATTTTAAAAAAATGAAAAAGATGACTATCATCAAACACATTAATTATAAGAATAAATTAATCATCTGTATTAAAGACAGATGAGGGGCGCCTGGCTGGCTCAGTCAGCACAGCATATGACTCTTGATCTTGGATTGCAAGTTTGAGCCCCACATTGGGTGTAGAAATTACTTAAAAAATAAAAATAATGACAGATAATCTCAGAAAGGGTTAAAAATGACCAAAATCTGGTTTCTAGTTGAAAAATAATAGACTCCGGATACATTTACCTCCCTTCCTTCCCATAATCATAATGAAGTAACAATGGAAAGAAATAAGGACTTCTAATGCAAAAGAGCTAGAAATCAGCATCTTTTCCTTTTCCTCTTGGAAACTACAAAAACCAGAATACAGGGAGGAGGGAAACCCTGTGACCTTTCCCAATGAAACATAGGAAAAGTATAATCCTCAGACACCAAAACATAGATAACTACTGCCAAAAGCACCTGACATTACATAGAAGTAAACAGAGACAGCCCAGTGGTGGCAGATTTCAGAGAGCACCAGCAAAAATATACCTTCATCCTAAAATGCATGGCCTTCTTTATAACCAGCACAAGAACTAAAGTGCAGGTTGTCACAGACAAAGGGGAGTGGAAAGCTTAGATGGTATCAAAAAGGCCAAGCAACAGAAAATATGAGAAATGCCAGTAAAGTCTGTGCTGACAGCTCAAAGCCTGGAGCCTACTCAGGATTCTGTGTCTCTCTCTCTCTCTCTCTCTCTGCCTCGCCTGCTCACACGCTCTCTCTCTCTTTCAAAAATAAATACAAACATTTAAAGAATATTTTTTTAAAAACTTAAAAAAATAAAAAAGTACACTTCAATTGCAATTCACTAAATAACTTTTTAAACTTTTTAAAGTTTATTTATTTTGAGAGAGACAGAGCAAGCAGACAGAGAAGGGGACAGAGGATCCAAAGCAGGCTCTGTGCTGACAGCAGAGAGCCTGATGTGAGGCTTGAACTCACTAACCATGAGACCGTGACCTGAGCTGAAGTGAGACACTTAACCAACTGAGCCACCCAGGTGCCCTGAAATAACTTTCCTAAATGGACACATCAAAGATATGGTCAGTAATAAAATGAAATAACAACAAAACTGACGAAAAATGAGTATTCCTCCAGAGAATATGAAAAATTATTGTGGAAGGACAACAAAATGGTTTTCTCCAGGCAATTCTGATAACAACTGAAATATAATTAACTTAAGTAAAAGGCAGGGGGTATTTATTTGCACACTGAATGCAGAAATTACTCAACAGAAATAGAATAGGGAAATATATGCGCTTCAGGAACAACTGGAACTAGCAACCCAAAACCACCAGTTCTCACACTACCCTTATTTATTCTAGGGTATGCACACACGTGAGTGTGCACACACACACACACACACACACACACACCATCTTGAGAAAGGAGTATAAACTTGGCCAATGTGGAAAAGTTTTTTAAGAACAGAGCAGCAATTTTCAATCTTGGCTATACATCTGATTACCTGGTGACTACCTGAGGAGCTGTTAAAAACACCAGAATAATTATGAGTAAAAGGCAAAAACAATTTTTAAACACATACACACCCAGCCTTCAAAATATATTCAACATCACCCAAAACAAGAGAATATTAAAACTCTACCAAAATACAATTTCTCCACGTTCCACTGGCAAACTAAAATTATGAACAACATACTGTTGGTTGAAGTCATGGGAAAACAGGCAGTCTCATACTACAGGTGGCAATGCACACTGATGCAACTTCAAGAGACTAACAGAAACTACATAAATATTTATCTTTTAACTAAACAATCCTGTTTCAAGGAGTTTAACCTGGATATACATGAAAATTTAACTGCACAAGATTATCCACTGCAGGATGGTTTGTAACTGCATATTTTGGAACACATAGTCCTACATAGGAGCATGGTTAAATAAACTATGAGACAGACAATGTAGCTTAAATAAGATCTCTATGAATAGATGTGAAATAATTTCCAGGATACACTGTCAGGTGAAATAAGCAAAGTACAAAAGATATCTGTAGTATCTTACCCTTTGCGTAAGAAATAAGAGGAAGTAAAATATACATGGATCTACTCCTTTGTGCAAAGAGAAATAAAGGACAGATAACCCAGAGATTCATGAATTCGGTTACCTACAGGAGGCGAGTTGGACTAGGGGAGAAAGAACAAAATAAATTAGGGGGGAGAGGAAGAGGTCATTTTTCTGAGTATAGCTTCATAAATCATCCTGCCTTTTGGAATCACATTTATGTTTTACACATTCAGGAAAGACAAAAGGGAAGAAGGTAAAGGGGAGAGAGGAGGAAGAAAATAAGGAGGGAAAGAAAAAGAAAGGGAAGGGAAGAAAAGGAGGGAAGGGAAAGAGAAAAAAAAGGAAAGGAAAAAGAAAGGGTAAGAAAGGAGAGAAACCAGAAATGATGGGGCAGGGGAACCTAAAATGGAATACAACAGAAACCAAAGAACAAAGTGACATTTCAAATAATAACATGGCCACAACGAAGGAAAGGTGGGTAGGAGGGAGAACTGAAGTTTGAACACAGTATTTGAACTAAATGTCCTACATCTAAAGATCAAATGAACTCTAAACATATCTTGAATTATTAGAGTTCTTTCTTGTAAAGACAAAGGCTAGCAATTATGCAACTATTTTCTATTCTAGGATTGAACAAGTAAGTAAATATATTGGGGATGATAAACTGCTTTCTCACTGTACTCAGACAAAGCTACATGTATGAAAAGAGAGGACACAAAAACTCCTGTGTTATATTGGGTTGGAATTAGAGGTATTGGATAAACTCAGGGATTTTACAAAAGATTACAGAAAGATATGTGTATACATCCCCAAAGGCAAGGGAATTAAAAGCAAAAATGAACTATTGGGACCTCATCAAGATAAAAGGCTTCTGCACAGCAAAGGAAACAATCAACAAAACTAAAAGGCAACTAATGGAATGGGAAAAGATATTTGCAAATGACATATCAGACAAAGGGCTAGTATCCAAAATCTATAAAGAACTCACCAAACTCCACACCCAAAAAACAAACAATCCAGTGAAGAAATGGGCAGAAACATGAATAGACACTTCTCTAAAGAAGACATCCAGATGGCCAACAGGCACATGAAAAGATGCTCAACATCACTCCTCATCAGGGAAATACAAATCAAAACCATACTCAGATATCATCTCACGCCAGTCAGAGTGGCCAAAATGAACAAATCAGGAGACTATAGATGCTGGAGAGGATGTGGAGAAACGGGAACCCTCTTGCACTGTTGGTGGGAATGCAAACTGGTGCAGCCACTCTGGAAAACAGTGTGGAGGTTCCTCAAAAAATTAAAAATAAACCTACCCTATGACCCAGCAGTAGCACTGCTAGGAATTTACCCAAGGGATACAGGAATACTGATGTATAGGGGCACTTGTACCCCAATGTTTATAGCAGCACTCTCAACAATAGCCAAATTGTGGAAAAAGCCTAAATGTCCATCAACTGATGAATGGATAAAGAAATTGTGGTTTATATACACAATGGAGTACTATGTGGCAATGAGAAAGAATGAAATATGGCCCTTTGTAGCAACGTGGATGGAACTGGAGTGTGTGATGCTAAGTGAAATAAGCCATACAGAGAAAGACAGATACCATATGTTTTCACTCTTATGTGGATCCTGAGAAACTTGACAGAAACCCATGGGGAGGGGAAGGAAAAAAAAAATGAGGTTAGAGTGGGAGAGAGCCAAAGCATAAGAGACTCTTGAAAACTGAGAACTGAGGGTTGATGGGGGAGGTGGGGGGGGTGGGAGGGAGGGAAGGGTAGGTGATGGGCATTGAGGAGGGCATCTTTTGGTATGAGCACTGGGGGTTGTATGGAAACCAATTTGACAATAAATTTCACATACTAAAAAAAAAAAATAAAAAAATAAAATAAAATGCAAAAAAAAAAAAAAAAAGATATGTGTATAAACACATACATACTTCTATTTCCTAGCTCTGTCAACCGTGAGAACTTTTAAGCAATGACACCTTGGTAGCAATGAGTATACCAACTGCTAGATCTTGGCTATAAATCTATAGCCAATCTATTGGCTATAAATGACATTCTCCATTAAAGGGATCAGGGCTCCATGGAGAAATCACCAATTTCAGAACTGAAGCAAAGAAAGTACAAGATGAATCAAGATAAACCTGGGACATTCTTTGTACCCAAAAGTAAATTCCACTCAAAGAATAATATGAATGTGTCAAAATGACAAGGAGCCGGCTTGGAGGAGCACCCACTGGCCAAATCTGGGACAATATGAACACCAAACTAATGATGGTAAAAGATTATTATCAATTGAATAGAAACCATGAGTCTGCACTTAAATAATAAGGGAAAGCTCTAACAATGGGAAGCCAAGTAATAAATACAGAAGACTGATGGAAGTAGAAAAATCACCATTTGTCAGTCCTAACTGAAGGCAACAACATCACTGAGTACTAAAATTTTGCGGGCAAAATTTGTGGAGAAACAGGAAGTTCCCCTACAAGATACTATTATTAACTACAAAGAGAAAATCAGTAAGTTTACAGTGGACAAAACCATAGATATCATCTTAATCAAGTGATCAAAATTAACATCAGTAATGGAACAAATTGTCATCATGTGTTCCTCGCAGGATGCCCTGAGAAAACCACATAACTTAGGTTATATATTTGCCAAAAGTTCATAGCCTGATTCTAATCATAAGGAAACATATTCAAACCAAAACTGAGAAATATACTACAAAGTAGCTGCCATGTTCTCTTCAAAAATATTAATGTCATTAAACCAAAGGGCTGAGGACCTGTTGCAGATTAAAGGAGACTAAAGGGATAGCACAACTGAATGCAACACAGAAATGGAACTTTTGATTTGTTATCAAGGAAATTATTGGGACAGATGATAATCGAATAAAATCTATCAATTTTACCACTGTATTAATGCTAATTTCCTGATTTTGATCACTGTATTATGCTTATGTAAGAGAATGTCTTGGCTTCTAGAAAATATGCAGCATATATTTTAAGAAACATACTGAAGTATCTAGGGCAAAAGAGGTTATCGGCTTATTCTCAAATGGTCCAGAAAAAAATTTAGAATAAAGTAAATGTTATAAAATGTTAACATTTGATAAATCTGGGTGAAGGGTATATAGAAATTTTGTATTGTTCCAATTTTTCTGTAACTTTGAAACTATACCAAAATTAAAAGTTAAAAAAATATTTTCTGGAGTTCACACACAGATAACTAATTATTGCCCAGGAATAAAACTACCTATTTAAGATTCTAACCTACAGTAAAACCACATGGACTTCAGGGAGTTAGAGGAGGGGTTCAGGGTTCAGTGCTATCTACTGCAAAGGAGAAATATTAGCCATTTGTTTGTATGATAAAGCATACAATTAACAACAAAATGTCATCTGTTAACATCAAATAACTGCACTGAACTGTGTAAGGCAAAAACTGTTACAAACACAAAGGGAAAATGAACACATCTACAAATCTAAAACAAGATTTATTAGCTGAGAGATTTTTGTTCTGCTTTGTTGTTAGTATAAACTACCTTGGCATACAGTAACCATTGAATAAATGTATTTTCATTTACATTATATAAACTTACAGACTATATTCATCATCAAGGGTTACTATGTCTCACTTATTCTCCACTGTCTATTCAACACTTAGCAATGGCTAGTATATAATAGGTACTCAATATTTGTTGAATGGCTAAGCCTGCTCATTAATACTTGTGGGAAACTGAGTAGTAAGAAACATCTTTAATAGATCAGAATTCCAATGGGAGAAACAATTAATGTGTATATTTCCTATACTTTTTTTTAACTTTGCATATTAATACCATACTTGGATAAGATGAATATAGGCTCTTTTGCTATACAAAGATAAGTATTCATGTTAATGCAGATCACATGGGTTTACTGTCACTGTGACCTTAAATAGGCAAGTAGTTTGCAATGTAATTATTGCTTTCCCCACTTCCTCCCCTCCCCCCCCCAAAAATCTACAGAATACCTATCTAAAACCAGCACTATCACTTCTTACAATGTGGTAACTATTTAACTGATTAAGACTTTTGAGTGCCCACTCATTTAGTTACCTAGGAATATATTTTGTATTTATGTTAAAGTCTAATTAAAAGAACTCAAACTGGGGCGCCTGGGTGCCTTCAGTTGGTTAAGTGTCCAACTTCAGCTCAGGTCATGATCTCACGGTTCGTGAGTTCAGGCCCCAAGTTGGGATCTGTGCTGACAGCTGAGAGCCTGGAGCCTGCTTCAGATTCTGTGTCTGCCTCTCTCTCTCTGCCCCTATCCCGCTCATGCTCTTTCTCTCTCAAAAATAAATAAACATTAAAATAAAATTTTAAAAAATCAAACAACTCAATAGGAAAAAAAAGAATCCCAGTAAAAAATGGGCAGAGAACCTAAACAGACATTTTTCCAAGGAAGACATATAGATAGCCAACAGACACACGAAAAGATGTTCAACATCATTATCAGGGAAATGTAAATCAAAACCAGAATGAGATGTCACCTCACATCAGCCAGAATGGCTAGTATCAAAAGGACAAGAAATAACAAGTATTGGTGAGGATGTAGAGAAAAGATCCCTCATGTGCTGTTGGTGGGAATATAAATTGGCACAGAAACAGTATGCAGGTTCCTCAATAAATTAAAAACAGAAGTACCATATGATCCACCTATTCCATTTCTGGGTATATTTATCCAAAGAAATAAAAACCATTAATTCAAAAAGACACATGTACCCCATTATGTTCATTGCAGCATTATTTACAATAGTCAAGATATTTCAAGATATGAAAACAACCTAAATGTCCATCAATGCATGAATGAATCAAGATGTGGTGTATATATACACAATGGAATACTACTCAGGCATAAAAAAAAAAGTCATCTTGCCATTTGTGGCATGGATGAGCCTTAAACATATTATGCTAAGTGAAATAAGCCAGACAGAGAAAAACAAATAATGTATGATTTTGTTTATATGTAGAATGTGAAACAAATGAACAAACAAAACTCATAGGTACAGAGAACGGATTGATAGTTATCAGAAATGAAGAGGATTGGGGGGTGGGCAAAATAAGTGAAGGGAGCCAACTGTATGGTGACGGATGGTAACTAGACTGAATTCTGCTACTGATCACTTTGTAGTGTATACAAATATCAAATTATGTCATACACTTCGAATTGTTATATACCAACTTTACTTCAATTAAAAAAAAAAATGTTAAACTAGTGGCGCCTGGCTGGCTCAGTCGAAAAGACTCTTGATCTCAGGGTTGTAAAGTCAAGCCCCACACAGGGTGTAGAGATTACTTACACGAAATTAAAAAAAAAAAAAAAAAAAAAAAAAAAAAGTTAAACTAACCAAGTGTAAACAATGAAGGCTTTACGGATACTTTTTCATGGCTGATATGGCCCAATGGTATAAACTGCTTTATGATCTTAATAGGCTCACATTACCAGGGATATTTCCTATGGTATTTTTTCAAACTGCAGATTTTGACTAACTAGATGAAGATCGATACCAGCATAAAAAAAGAAACAGACTAGCACAGAAAAATCTCAGAATGGATCCCTATGGTAAAGTTGAGTACAGCTTAGTGAAACTTTTGTTTTGGGATATTTGTATATCCCAAATATACAAATTCCGTAGAATCTAGATCCATCTCTGCAGATTTGGGGACATTCCATTGTGGTACATGTCTTTACCAAGTTCAACTTTCACAAAAAGAATGACAATCTTATTCCAAACACGGCTCCTAAAGCATATGATCACACACATTAACTAGTTCTTCAGATAAATGTCCAGAAGTAAAACTCATTGGTATTTAAAACCTATTAAAAGATGACTTGAGAAACAGTATTCACCACAACTCCCTAACAGAACTTTCTTCAATAATAGAAATGTCCAAGCTACCCTTTTGGACAATACAGATATAGAGCATTATGCCTTAAAGTGTGGCCCATGGATCGCAATAATTGTCTGAATCATGTGGGGATTTCTTAGAAATGCAGAATCATAGGTCTGACTCCAGGCATAATGAATCAGAATGACCTGCCAATTCATGTGTACAATGCAAACAATCTAAAGGACTAGCTATCAATGGGCACATTACCACTGAGCACTAGCATCCTAGTGGAAGTTTATGAGATACTTTGGTTATAGCAATTACAGGTAGAGTAAGGCTGGCTTTACGGATAAGCAATACACAGAACGGATCTACAAACCTAAGAGCTAGTATCCCAAACAACATTCAAATATCCTGCCAGACATTGACATTTAACCAATTTTTGCACAATTTTTATATACTCTGAATTTTCCAAAACTACATGTAAATTGAAAAAAGATAGTTTTAGTCCAGAACTGTCCTAACCATTGTTCATTTCAGAGTAACTTAATAGCTTACATTTAGAATTGTTACATTCCCACTGATACTAGGTAGAAGTTCAATTATCAGACTTCATTATGTAGTTCCATTTGGACTAAAATAATTTTTTTTAAATTACTTCCCTCTAATTTCCCTAATTATTCTATTATTACTTTTTTTATTCTCTGGTTAGGGTATTTATTAATTTTTTTTTAAAAGGGTTAGATAAGCAAGTTATGTTACCCAGCAATTTCACTTCAGGATTAGAACGTACAAGGATACATTTTCTTTTACACATGGGGTGCTATGTCTGACAGATTTATGAACCACTGACTTGGGGTGCCTGGGTGGCTCAGTCAGTTAAGTGTCAGACTCTTAATTTCAACTCAGATTATGATCTCACAGTTTCATGGGTTGGAGCCCCACATCGGGTCTACACTGGCAGTGAGGAGCCTGCTTGAGATGCTCTCCCCATCTGCCCCTTTCCTGCTTGCGCTCTCAAATAAATAAAACTTAAAAAAAAATTAAGAACCACTGACTTAATGATTTATGCACCCAATACCATCTTCCTAAATCAAGAGCCCTTAATTTGGAGATACAAGGACACTCAGGCTAATTAATCCATGGAGTGGCTTCAGGTCAACAGGACTCCCCCCAAATACTACATACGATTTGATATGTACGTATAGCTACTCTGGGATGGTAACACATAACTTTGCTCCATCAAAAACCGTTACATTAAGAACCATTACTTTACACCCTGAGACTCTTATGTCTTGGGCTGGGTTATATAAACTTGGCTCTCAAATGTGGTTGAGGCCCCTACCCAATTACATTTATGGAACTATAATTTGCATCACTTCAGCTTACATTGACAAACAAATCCCATAAAAGAATTACTATGGTATGTCAGTCGCTACATTATGTACACTACAGGTATTCTTTTATGAAGACCCACGGAAGAAGGTTACTATTCATTCCTTCCACATTCACAACGAACCAGGCACTGCACTATACACTGATCACACAACTGTCTTACAACCGCCCTCTGATACAGGGATCACTTGTATCACAGATTTGAGAAAATGGACTTCGAGAGCTCAACAAACTTGACTAGTTTTAGGTATCTAATAGATGGCAGAACTAGAATCTGAACTCAGGCTGTCAGACTCCAAAGCATGTGTGTGCTTTTCTGGAGCAGGTAGCTGTTTTTTTCCTTTAATCATTTTATGGAGTATGTACTGGCTCCTGTCTTCCTTTGGCATAGCATGTTAAATTACTTACAGCACAATTTGTGGCCACATATGGGAGTTGCCCAAGCATATTAGCACCTCCGAGTTACTTGCTTCTCCCCTTTATTTGGTCACTAGATTGACTTTATGGGATGAATGCACTTTACATTGCTAACTTTACTTTTGGCTTAATTTTTTCTTCCATTTCCCTCCTTTCTTCATTCTTCTACTTCCTGTAATAAAACAAGGAACAAACAAATGCACACACGTGCTGCTTTAGATAATACAGTAAGTATATTAGTAAGATAGTCCCACAGAGTACAAGCTTTCTTAGATAATTCAAAACCACTTCGCAATCATTTTTACAATTAAAAACACCAACTATCACTTTGATAGTGAGTACATAAGCTCCAGCATTTTCCAGTTGGAGAAAACTCTGGTTACTTTGCTTTCAAAACAGCAGTAAGTCTCAATATGCAGATAAAACAGTAAGTGTTTGAAGCCATGGACAAAAAGTAGGGAGGTCAGTTGCGATGTCTTTTAGTATAAAAACCCAAAGGGACAATTAGGAGAAAACAGCAGTAGACTCAGAAATTGTGTGAGTGGAAGGTGAAAGAAAGTAAGTAACAACGCAAATCACATTTAATTGTGTTGATAATAAAGCTTTGATCAAGTGGGGATGGAGCTAGAGGTTTGCTAGAGGTGAAAAGGAAATTGAAAGAGGATAAGATATTTGGTTTCTGCCAGTAACATCATAACCACAAAACATTTAGGGTAAGGGTAAGGATCAAACTTAAAAAAAAAAAAAACTTTTTCAATTAAGATTAGAAATCTCTAATTCAGTAAATATCTTAGACTTCGCAGGCTACAGTCTGTCACAACTAGCCAACTCCGCCATTGTAGCACAAAAACAGCCACAGACATACATCAACAAATGGATGAGGCTATGTTTTAATAAAACTTTATTTACAAAACAGAATGCAGACCAAATATAGCCTATGAGTTGTAGTTTGCTGACCCCAACATAAGAGGTCCAGTAGGCAGGGAGACACAGATCTGAAGCACAAGAGGAAGGTTATGCCTAAGGACAAATACTTGGAAGTCACTGTCACAAATAAAGTGACAGAATGGATAACCTAAGAAGAAATGGAACGTATTAATATTTATAGACAGAAACTTTATAAAGAGCAGCACTTTAAAAAAAGCATGAGGAGGAGGTCAATAATTAGTGGTTTCCTGAAAGAAGAAAAAGCATGTGAAATGAAAACTCGTGATTCCCTTAAAGGTCATTCTGGCTCAATTACAAATTCCTTATGCTTGAAAAAGCGCAGGGCACTGCAGTATTTAACCATAGTCATTATCTGAAAGGCAGTGCCAGAACACAGAAAAAGCCCCAAATGTGTATGTAATACACTTAATGCCTTGACATGAGACAACGCAGAGCAGGGTCAAGTTGGAACAATATCTTATGCCTCATGTATTTTATAGTGTATCCTGTACCAAAACAAAACACACAGGCATTTCACGGAAACCATTTACTTAAAACAGAGTCAAAGACTGAAAACAAATATAAAGGAAAAAAAAAAAAAAAGCCCTTAAAAACAAAACCAAATGCCAAGGGAAAAAGGTTATAAAAATATATAGATGTGTTTGGGAAATGCTCTCATTTTAAAAACTATGGAGTTAAATTCATTACACTGCTTAAAAATAAAACAGGGTCCAATATCAATGTATTTGATTCAAGCTCTTTCAACGTTTACAGGTCTAAAATAGAATTACTAGCTTATTGCTTGTCTTTGGGAAAAACTACTTGTAATTATAAGAATGTTGGCTCATTAGAAGAAAGTAATGCAATTAAAAACGAATCAGAAAGATATCATGAGGACCAAAACTGAAAACTTGCAAAGAAGCACTACAGGACACAATTACAAAACTGATGATAATTCATGTATGTAGTTTCAAACAGTCTGGTGTGGAAGAGGGAAAGAAGAGTAAGTGCCACTTAGCTAAAGAACAGAAAACTGTTTTCTTTACACACAGCAAAAAAACACAGTATACAAAGATAAGACAATTTACAGTGGGGACTATAAAGGCAAAAATTACAAGGAAGGAAAGCAGGCAGGCAGTCCTCCAATAAGGCATACATTCACACAATGGATCACTAGACAAAGAATAAAAACAATGTTCTATATGTGCAATTCAAGGTAAAAATGTCCAAAATTATTAAATGAGAAAATGCTACCAAAATGTGTCCAAAGAAAAGTTACACACATGTGCACACACATGTATCTGGTGTGTGCACAGAAATTTAGACATTTACTAGAAATTTGAGAGGTACCTTGAAAAAAGAGTGGGTTTGAACAAGAAAGGAAATTTTCATTTTCTACCTTTCTGTAGTCAAAATACAATAAGCATGCATTATGTTTGGTCAAATGTGAAAGGAAAAAACACTTTAGGTATTTTGGGGAGGTGGCTAGAGGATCTATACAACCATGCCAATGTAGACACAATCACATTTAAAATGTTTCACAATACTCAGTATGTCAAATGAAAGTTGTAATTATTAAAAAGTACAATCACATAACCAAAAAAGAACCAAATTTTTCTTGGACAATCATATAGATTTCAGTAATATAAAAATTAAGTCTTGCAAAAGCTGTTCTTTGCCTGTGAGGGTTTAGTCCTACCCAGTGTGATGTTCACTCATGGTTAAACCACCTCACCTTTTATGTACCTCCAGACTACTAATCCCTAGTAACAGAGACCCTAGGAGTTCTATTTCAATAACAAAAACTGTAGAACCTTATGGAGAGATCTGTTTATTTTTAAGACATGTCTGCTTTTAAAAGTTTGAAGCAGAGTCTAGTTCATTCTGTTTTCTGTTAGGCCCCTCACCTAGAACACAACAAATGTAACGACTCAATACATATCTGGGGGGGGGGGTGGGGTGGGGAGGTGGATAGGAAAACGTAGGAACAGAACCTCTGTGCAAAACTATGAGGAATTACAAGTTCTGAATTAAAAGAAACAGGACAAGATTAAAATGTGAAAATTGGTTCCTCTCAATTAAAAATAAAAACCTAGTACCACATGTGATTGCATGCCTGCAATTTCATTTCTTGCTTCTGGCAATGGAATAGCAACAGGAACACTGAAG
Source organism: Panthera tigris (assembly GCF_018350195.1). Lineage (NCBI taxonomy): Eukaryota > Metazoa > Chordata > Mammalia > Carnivora > Felidae > Panthera > Panthera tigris. Next base: position 122,056,976 of record NC_056663.1, on the reverse strand, counting down.
TATAAACTACCCAAGGTAGCTAGGTAGGCTGCCTAATGTCTACTTTGGAATTCATAGTAAGCAGGATACCACACAGTATTATTTAAAGATGCTACAGTTTAGAAATGAAATTTTGACACCAAGTCCAATAGTTGTGAGATGAAGAATAACAAACCTAGTTGTTTTAGGGAAGGATGGGCAAATGAGCTGGCCTTGGCTCCTGAGGAAAACCACCTAAGAGTAGTGTTTCTCAAATTATATGTGAAGGACCAGTTTTAACGCCTAAATTGCTGTCAAAAACATTTTTGTAAAACACGTTTTCAAAAATTACTAGAAAAATGATAAACTTTAATGCAACAGCAATATCAAATTGCTGTAGAAATTTCTATACATCTCAATTTCTAACTGGTCCAGAGAGACACTGGATTGCAATGACCCAGTGTTTTGTTTTTTAATGTCAATCTGATCTAAAATCTTGCATTTGTCTAGAATCTGACTCTTGAGTGAGAAAACTCAGCTGTTCTTCCCCCTCCTAAATAATGAAGACACTCCGTAACAATTAGAGATAAAAAGTAGCACAGAGACTTGTCATTAACTTGTTTTAATTTTAAAATGTAAAACATCGCATTATCACACTGCCTTAGAAAATTATCCTTTTAAATGCAAACTATGGTATTTAAGAACCTTTACTCCTATCAACTTGAAAATTTTGCTTTATTTTACCATTTATTTTAGAAGATAACAGGATATAGACACTTAAAAGTTGTATACGAAAATATCCACTTAACTGATACAACTGAACAGTATCTGTGAACTCCTGTATCTTTTTCTCCACATTCTCAAAACTCCTGCAGATGATTAATTTAGTTGATTGCTAACAAAGTGAGCCTAGGGGGACTGTCTATTTTACGTTTTCATTACCAAAGGAAATAAAATGTAAGTAAAATGCCTGGCCTATAAAATGACTACAATCTGATGTGATTTACCATAGACTTTAAGATAGGCTCTACACTATTAAGAGTATGATGTGATTTACAGGGTCTCTGGAATGAAATCCACACTTTGCAATTTACAAGCTGTACAGTGACTTACATCCTCACTGCTTCTGTTTCATCTATAAAATAGGGATAACAGCACCTACATCAAATAATTACTGTGCAGGTTAAAGTGCATGTAAAGTGCTTAGAACACTGTCTGGCACAAAGTAAGTATTACATAAGTATTGTAATTACTTAATTCTTATACAGTATGTCTCAAATCCTTCTGTAGAATTGGATTAACAATTAAATTGGTTAAATATGTCACACCCTACAATTAATTACAATTCTTCTGTTAAAAGATTTTAATTCTCTATTATGAAAATATATATATTTATAATATCCTGTTGGACAGGGACAAAAAGTTAGAAAAATCATATAGTCTAATCTTATATTTAGAAAAGACGCTAATGAAATTATGAAAAGTTGCAAGTCACTGTAATACTTATGTGGCATCTGCCAAAAGTGACTCAGTAATTTATCATCCTCCCCACCCACTGGGAAAAGACTTAAAATAAAACTGATTATGATTCTAAAATGGTAATGATAAGGATAATCAAACGCTTGTTATAAACCAGGTTTTTTTAAAATTCAGAAATGTGTACATTTAATGCATTATTCCTCCTCCACTCCTGAAAGCTGATGCTTCTTCAAATGGACTGCATCTTAGAATTAAGGAACTAGAGCATTAATTTCTAATAGATATACTACTCCAATCCCATCCATTGCCAACACACCACCATCACTTATAAGCAAGCTCTTGAAGTGCTCACAACTACACGTATCAACACAGACAATAAATCACTTAACCAAGCACCCAAGCTTAAGCAGCAGATATTAGCTATAGTCTAATGAGATTATAAACACAAGAGATTCAGTGTTTCTAGAATACTGAACAAGAGGTGTCTGTGGTATTGAGAGTACTCAGATGGTAGCCTGTGGCACCCTTTAAACTGAAGTTTTAAAATTCTTCAATGAAGTCAATACTATTAATTTCATGTTTACTTTATGAGTTTTGTCAAACTTTTCAGTTCTTAAATGATTAATTCATAATGACTATTTAAACACAAATTTTCCTCTCATCTAATCATTTTCATTCTATCTAGAAGTTTAGCTTATTCTTTTGTCTACAATAGCCATTTCATTTTACTGCATCTGAAATACACAACTATATACAAAATTTTTCAAATGTGCTTTCAAATGCCTACAAAGAGTAGATCACGTTTCAAATTTACATAAAACCATACTACACCAATTTACCAATATAAATATAAGTCTTCGTACCTGTTTATTCCATTCTATTTAGACAGCAACACTAACAAAATTCTTAATGTATATGCCCCCACCACCTGTACTCTTTCCCTATGCTATCATTTTGACACTTACAAAAGAACATCTCAATTCAGCAACCAAGTTTTACAACTACCATTCCTACCAATCAAATGGTAATGCACCAAGATAACAATTCTCTTGTGTTTTAATACATTAAGAGTACATTATTTACCTATGACTGAAGGACTATGTCTTCCTTTATAAAAAAACAAAGATAATCACATCAATTTAATTCCATATATATGATGCTACCTATTCAATTTATTAAAAATTATAATAAACATAATAAACTAGTGCTCCAAACTTATGCTGTTCACGTGGAAGACACTATAAGACACAATAGAGACTGCCTGGCAATAAGAAATACAAATTCCTTCTATAGAGATGGAGAAATAAAAGGACAAATCTAGTTGTCTAAAAGACAATTCACTGTACACATTTTATTTACAGTTTTGTACACTGTCTTAATATGAATGGGACCGCTTTTCTACTTGAGCCATTTTTTAACCAAAGCAAAACAACCTAAGTAATACAAAGTGTTAAAATACAGCATAAAGATACAAAAACAGACATACTAATTCTAATTAGGAATGTAATTATGATGTTACATTTTTTTTTTTATAATCCACAATTATGTTTAGGAAATCACACAAACATAGATCACTGATTTGAATGAAATGCATAAATTTGTAGCAAAGCTTTGTAGTTACAAAAAAACAAAAAAATTACCAAAGAATGCACAAAATTAATGTTTATTCCACCTTTGTGTCATATTCCTGGATCCTTCACCAATGTTACATGAGGAAAAAAACAAAAGCAAAACAAATGAAAAACTGAAATCAGAATCACTAATGTTATCAAGTAGGGAAACAAATAAATTAAAATCTAGCAGCCATCAGCAAGAGTACAGCAAAGACAATGCTGTAAAAAGAAACAAAGAAAATTGCTAGAAAACTGTATGCATCATACTCTTTCAAACCAGCAAAATATGCTCCTGCATACAATGGAACATAAACAGAATTTTTTCCTTTAAGGTATAGAAATGCAAGTTCTTTTTTGAATATTGTGGATGGGTAAAATGTGTTTATAATGGTAATTCTACTAAGCTATTACAGAGTGGGCCAGGAACACATTCATGGATTCTGGGGATGATGTGTACTGTAATTCTTTGATTGGGATAATGGACACTCTAGCCAAAAAAAAAAAAAAAAAAGTGAACACAGAAGTACAAGACAAAGGCGAATGAGACTTCTCTTATATCTTAGCAACATTTAGATGGAAATCAAATTTAAATGCAGTCCACTCTGCTTTGGAAGAGGCTTTGGTTCAGCTCCCAAATCTCGATTGCTTGACGCAGTCTCCTATGAGAATACTCAGAAGGTGTCTTCTTAAACAACAAACCTATTTTTAGTGGTGGAGCCGCTCTTAGTAGCTGTGTCTGCATGGGACTGATAACCAATCACTATCTTTGGAGGAAGTCCTAACCTTTCCTTGTATACCCTCCTAGAAGAAGCAAAAGAAAAAAGGAGCTGTTAATTTTTATTCACACACACCAAATTCAGATTATTCTTTATATATAAAAAATATCTAGAGAGTGAAACAGGACATTGCATACACTTTTCCTTTCAACAAAATATACTCTTCATTTCCACAACAATCTTGGCTAATCACTTAAACAATATTTGAGATTCTATTATGTTATCAGGCATTGTAATTATTAATCAATAATAAGCAAAGTATGGACAGTTCCTGGGTGTTTATAGTATTTGATTATTTATAAACAAATAATCCCACATACATAGGGTAGAGCTGTATCACATGCATAATTTATATAAAATTAATGCCTACATAGGTCTACTTTAATTCTCTCTAAAATGCTACAATTATATTTTTCATATAACACATAATAAATATTGTATGATACTGCAAATTACATTTATCATACTTATTACTTTATGGCATTTTGAGGGTAATTTACATACATGATTTCTGCCTTATATACTAACTCTGCAACCTACTTTCCAAGTAACATGTGACTCTATTTTAAGAATAAACTATGATGAGTGCCAAAAGTGAGTAAGTATAGGGGTTGTGATACTAACAAAGATGATCTAATCTTATCTTTGAAATTAGAGAAAGTTCCCCTTTAAAAGTCACAAGGTTAAAAGTAAACTGCTGAGAAAATGAAACACATCTGAAGGCTGGGGAACAAAAATAAGGCTGTGTGGTGACAGTCCTTAAGGAAGAAAATACGAGCAAAAAGGCTGACAAGGTAAAATTGGGGACAGATCATAGAGAGCATGACAGGTAAATTTAGGAATATAGATATTTATTCTAAAGAAAAAAATAGCAAAACTTCAAAAATAAGCATCAAAATAAAATAAAAGGGATATATATTTTCATGGAGCTAAATTCTCCAATAGGATACTAGGGCAGTTTTATTCATACTCCACCTTCCAGAAGATTCTACCTTCCTTCAAATAAAGGTTCTAAAAATAATTTCATGATAACTAAAATTATAAATATTATCAGAGGTATATTATGAAACAATGTATTCTTTTCCATTATACATAATCATTAAAAATGCCAGAAAGCCAGAGCACTGCACTGAGCCATATAACTTGGAAGAATTTAAAAAAAAAAAAAAAAAAAATCTTCCCAGGGCAGCTGAGTGGCTCACGAGGTTAAGTGAAGGACTGACTTGATTTCGGCTCAGGTCATCATGATCTCACAGCTCCTGAGTTTGAGCCCCCAGTCTCACTCTGCACACTGACCACGTGGAGCCTGCTTGGGATTCTCCCTCTCTCCCTGACCCTTCCCTGCTCGTGTTCTTGGTCTCACTCAAAATAAATAAAGTAATAATCTTCCCTTGAAAAACTGAAGTCAAATGTTTTACAAAGATTTCAATAATTTTTAACATTGACACAAATACAAGATTTTCACAGGAAAGAAATTCATGCTCCTTTTTTTAATTGATTTCCAACATGAAATCCCCACAACTATTAAGTTTTGATGCTGATAGAAAGATTAAGAATATGATGACAAATTGGGGCACTGGGTGGCTCAGTCAGTTAAGCATCTGACTCTTGATTTCGGCTCAGGTCATGATCTCACAGTTCGTGGGATCGAGCCATGCGTGGGGCTCTGTGCTGACAGGACAGGGCAAAGCCTGCTTGAGATTCTCTTTCTCCCTCTCTCTCCCCTCCCCTGCTCATGCTTTCTCTCAAAATAAATATTAAAAAAAAAAAAAAAAAGAACATGATGACAAATTAACAGTCAACTTCTTTTACCAAAAACCTCTGTAGAAATGAAACCTGGAAAATCCCCATGCTTTTTTTTAATAAAGAAAGGAATTATGTTCATCGGAGAATTCATAATGTTTGGAAAAAAAAAGAAATCACAAAGGGTAAACTGAACATTCTGTGACCTATGACCAATACATAATTTTAATACAAAATTTAAAGTCAAATTTTACTAATTTAAATGTAGTGAAAAGAAATTCCCAGTTAACACTGACAACATTTTGGGGGGAAAACAACAGGCAATTTTTGCAAGGAATAGTATTTACCAAAAAAAGTGTCAAAACATATACATGTGGGTTTTAAATATGGACAAAATTAAGATACTATCACTTAAATTTCACTGAAAATGTTATGTACAGTGATTACAAAACATGCACAGGATACACATATACCACTTGTCAATGCTCACTGAACTATTATGGGTGTTACATATTCATGTTATGTTATGGTTTTAAAATAGAAAAAAGACTTAATATTCTCATTTGATAAATAAACAAAATGCCACACACCAGAATTCAGGGTTCTGGTGATTATATACTCCATTGCTAGGAAAAAGAATTTTACAGAAATTAAAAAAAAATATGAACAAGACACTAAAAACCACTAGAGTAGTTCAAGATTATTAAAGTGTTTATGAAAACACAAGGAAAATAATGATCTACGAATCCAAGTATTTTTAAAGCTATAAATGACAGTACTTCTGCTTTTAGTTATCTTAATATTTTAAAGGAAGTGTACAAACAGCAAAACTTACCCTATATGTGTAACAGCCTCTCTGTTTTCACATTCAGTAGTCCATATTGCTATCTTATCACCTTTAGCTCTAACATTAACAACAGCTCCACATACATCATCACTGTAGTCATCAAAAGATTCTCCAATAAGGCACAGCAGCTTAAAAAAAAAATTAATCCCAAATTAAATAGATTATATACTGCTTATTAAACTGCAAATGTCCCTTATGTATGTGTATACATACAAAACTAAGAAAGTTTCTAAATCAAGTTGTCTTCTTGAATGTCTAAATTATATTTATGTTTATAGTTCTTTGTCCTGACTTTTTAAGAATTCACATGTTTCTTTATTTAATAACAAGAACACTAACAGTTGTTTTAACTTTTTCAGCAAATGGGGCAATTGATATCAGGGGACATATAAAAGGCAAATTATCTTAATATTCATTTGCTCTGCTGCTGCTTATACTTGCCAGCAAACAAATATTAATAGAATGACTGAAGAGTTGTCATTATATTAAAAATAACCAAATAGTTACTCATGGTTAGATTAACTGCCTCTTGTTCTTGCGGTTTTTCAGAGCCATTTTTTAATTTTTTTTTTATTGTGGCGAATATATATAAAATTTACCATTTAATAAAGAATTTTTAAAAATTTACCATTTTAACCATTAAAAAATTTTTTTTGAGTATAGATGACACGTGACATTAAACCGCTTTAACCATTTTTAAGGGAACGGTTCAGTGGTGTAAGTATATTCACAACTATCACAACCATCCATCTCCAGAACTTTTGTCATCTTACAAAACTTTAATGTGGAATTCTAAAATGGTATTTACTGATAATCTCCCCCAAAAGCAAAATTAAGTCTCTCCATTTACCAAAAAAAACCTCCTATTCATTCAAATATTCACTAACTGCTTAATTAATAAGTGCTAACTATAAGCAAGACACTGTGCCGAATGCTGAAAATACACAAGAGACTATCATCCTTATTCCCGACAGCTTGGGGTTTAGGACTTCCCACTATACAAAATGTCAATTATTTCTTATTTAATTTACATCTTATAAAGCCAAATTTCCAGATTATATCATAACATAGAAGATGAATAATACCAAGCTACAATTTCACTGTTTGCTTCACTGATATAAAAAATTTAGTATACAAAGTAATACTCTAACAGGGTTGTAAAAACTTACATCATATAAAATGTGAGGCTCTATAATTTTGAAGTTAATGAAATGACCAGGATGAGCTTACTGTGGAAGGTGAGAGTCAACTGCCTATCACTTTCTATCTGATCTGTAATGTGGTACACGGTTTCACTGTACCAGTATGTAAAATATACAGTATTCACATGATAGAACAAAATTAATTGCCGGCTTAGATTTTATAGGGTGGGCATTCTTATCTTTTCAATTAAGTAATCAATGTAAAATGCAATGCAAAGTAAGTTTTAATATGCCAAAACTACTTTATAATTTTAAAACCTTACTGTCTCTAGCCAAAAGCGATCCAGATCACTTCGTCTCTGCTGTTTGTTCAATGTAATTAACCATCGTCCTCCTCGTTTGTTTTTCTCATCTTCCCACATAGGCTCAATACCATCCTAAAAGGTTAGTAGATAACAATATCAGACAAAATTGTTACTTTAACTGAAGAGATCACTAGAAAGAGCAAGCAACAACTCTGTCAACTTTTTACTTTATTCTCCATAAAACTTATTGACGTAGTGGGGGGAAAAGCACACAAGAATTAAAGCCAGAAGCATGAGATTGGAGAATTAGAGACTTGACTTAGATACTTCTAGCTATCAAACCTTGGATTTCATTTAATTTGGAGGTTCTTAAACACTGAGTAACAGATAACTTTGAAAAATTACATACATTTCTATGCCTAAAAAATGTATGTAAAAATTATGCAATTTGAGAGTTAATGAATGCCCCTCCACCCCCCTACCACTTGACAGAACCCACTTATAAATATCCCAAGGACCAATGCACCCCAAGTTAAGAATTCTTGACAAACTCTGGACTTACTTTGGTCTACTCAAATATATAAAGAGACTAGACTGGATATCAAAGCGCTCTGCAAAAATCAACGACAGTGTGTACCCAGAGTCAGACTCTCAATTTCAATTATTTATAGCAATAAGCCAAAATTGGTTAATGCTAAAGTCTAGTAAAACTAATTTAATTATTCTCCAAACCTCAGAGCATTAACTATTCCTAAGTTTCTGACAAGAGTTCTTAATGAATAACTGAATGGTCCAGTCTTAAAATATATGAAATCACCGATTAAACATACCTTAAAAAGTGAGTAGTCACAGCCAGGCATTAAATTACTAGACAACTGGATGTGGTTGTACAGACTAGGTAAAACAAAAGGACAATTATAAACATAAAATATGTAATGCAGAGTTTAGGTGCTCACATATACATTTAGAGAATATGATAAAAATCAAAAGATAAAAGTTTATGTTTACTCGTTTTTCTATTGAGTCAATTTCTGAACTGGACCAAAGAGATACCTTAATAATGGTCAGTTCAAGAATCAGCATTTGATGATTTTCAAGGCAATATTTTTAATGATTTTATTTTGACAAAAGTATATTTTGATGTATTAGTTAACTCAATGCATACATATGTATGTATGAGAATCTGAGACTAGGTGGGATGAAGTGGCTTTAAGTACGTGAAAGAATTTATGGCGCTATTAACAAGTAGTTTTAAACACATAAGAGGATGCCTGGGTGGCTCAGTCGGTGAAGCGTCCAACGTCGGCTCAGGTCATGATCTCACAGTTTATGAGTTCGAGCCCTGTGTCCGGCTCTGTGCTGAAAGCTCAGATTCTCTGTCTCCTTCTCTCTCTGCCCCTCCCCCAGTTGTGTTCTGTCTCTCTCTCAAAAATAAATGTAAAAAAAATTTTTTTTCAGCACATAAGACAAACCAAGAGAAAGCAAGATACACTTCCCAACTCTCAGGACTGCATGACTGAAATAAAATAACACTAATATCCATGAAGGTATCCAAGAGTAGAACAGACCAATGGGTCTCAAATATCACAACCATTACTAGTCAGTCAGCATAGCAATCATTTGGGAAGCTTTCAAAACAAAACAACAGTTCCAGGACCTACTCCTTGTGATTTTAATCCCTTAAACATAGGGTAGAGGGGCACCTGAGTGGCTCAGTCGCTTAAGCCTGACTCTTGGTTTCAACTCAGGTTATGATTTCACGGATCATGAGCTCAAGCCCCGCATCTGACTCTGCACTGACAGCACAGAGCCTGCTTGGGATTCTCTCTCCTTCTCTCTCTGCCCCTTCCCTATTGGCACTCTCTCTCAAAATAAATAAATAAATGTACTCTCTCTCTCTTTCTCTCAAAATATCAATGTAACAGAGTAACACTTGAGATGACTTAGATACTCACTAGCCTGAAGGTAGAAGGCTAAATCATTTGATCTTCTAAAGTTCCTTATAGCAAAATTGTTATAAAATTGGCAGCAGAGTAAGAATGCTTTGCCTGTCTCCAATATTAGATGCAGAAATATGATCTTTACTACATCTGCAGACCATGGACAATGCTGTTATCTTTAGTCAGATTCTCTTGATGCTATTTTAAACAAGTCTAGAAATACTTCAAGTAGTCTTAAGAAAGATTCTGGCATCCTTTGAATCATATTCCACAGGGTAATATATAAATTCAATTTGGTGGGAGGGAGCATAAGGCTGAATAAGGTTTGTCGAGTTACTCTATTTAACGGTCACTCTTCCCAAACTACATTATCACTGGCAGCTCCCTCTAGGCAACAACAGAGGCCTGGATACTAACAGTAACTACAAAATTAGGACCACTACTTTATAAAATTAATGGACAGGGTGGAGTAGCTGTCTTCAATGGCATTCAAGGTAGATATGACCAATGCTTCTTTATGTGCCTCCTTTCTCCTTCATGATGCTCTAAGGTCTCTTAGCAAGTTTACAGTAATGAAAATTTGTAATGACACAATCTAAACAGAATCAGAACACTATAGACAAAACTGCATAAATCCCAAAGGGCTCAACAGTTGTTTACCACTACATATGCCAGAAAAAAATGAGAAATTAAGAAGTGCTTAGATATTCACAGAAAGCTAAAGGATTCCTTCATATGTCTAAATTACACTATAAAAGTCCACTATGCAATGACATTGCTTACACATAACTAAAGTGTGCAGCCATATTCTAAATTAGAGGCCCACTTAGAAACCTCATTATGTACAATGGTGAAAGCTAACCAAACTAAATAAACGCAGCTCTGATTCCGTGGGGGAAATGGTTCAAGACTCTTGCTCTTCCTCCTCCATAGGAGACTTGGTTTAGAAGACTCAAATACAATTAAGGGAAAAAAAATCATCTGATGTTTTGATGGAGGGCAAAATAACCTTAGTTTAACTAGACAACCAGATTTATGAATAACTGGGGATTTAAATATAGTTTCATTACTTAAAAAAAACAGTCAATGATTGCAATATGAAGTGACCACTCTTAAAGTGCCTACTTGCCTACTTCACAATTTTACAGTTTTCTCTAATTATTCTATGCTTTTTTTCCTCAGTGATTCAAACATATACTAAATGTCTATTATGGGCAAAGCACTGGAAAGATACAGAAGAATATTGTTTCTGTCCTGGAGGAAGTATACATATATGAATCTTCTGACAATCTGTTCTTAGTGTGGGCAAAATATACTCAGGCATACGGTTATGTTAATACAGAAGAGCTGCTCATTGATTCAATACAGATACATGATCTAAAAATGCACCAGATGTACAAATTAGAATTTTTAGGTAACTGCTAGTTAATTTACAGCTCTTAAAAATCTTTTTAAACAAGTTTTATCTTTGAAATGGAAATCACTTTCCAAATAAAATTACATACTAAATTAACTTTGTTTTAAAGAATCAATATTATAAAACGTCTTGAAAAGACTTTACAATTTTATACTGAGTCAAGCAAAGGTTTGACCCCCAAATCTGAACTTTTTGCTAAATCTGAAACAAAATCTCAAAGGTATTTCAACTATTCTTCTTGAAGTTGATCAACTAACATCAAAGACACTTGGACAAACCTGAATTTTGAGGACTTCAGTTTTTTAAATCTCAGAATCCTTACTACAGGAAATCCCAGATGTTATACCAAAAAGAATTTGCACAAATGGGAACCTAACAAAGCTCTGGAGTATAGGACAGATGTATCTAGGCAACCAAGAAAAGGACATGTTCCAACAAACTGTCGAAGTTCTAGAAGCAATAAAGGACTTTCAAGAGAAGAATCTTTTGGGATGAGGAATAAAGAATATACACAGGGCTAAAGGATGATGAGACTGAAGCTTTCTAAATGATGAGAAATAATCAAACAGTTGTGAGGAGATGGAAAAACAAAAAGGTAGGTTTACAGATGAGTATTTATTAACTATTCACCGTCCCTTCATTTTATGAGTGATTTAAAATGAAAAATTACACAGTTCATAAAATAAACATTCTAAAATGGTTACTTACGCCCAAAAGTCTTCAACAGTATCAAACTTAGAGATCAGCCGAAGGTTTGCTTGCCAAGTTTTGCTTTTATCATTTTTAAAAAACCAGAGTGCCCATCTACAAGTAAAAAGTCAGTGTTAAAAAAAAATGGTAGTTTTATTACACTCACATTCCTAGCAGCATTCTTCACAATAGCCAAAGGGCGGAAGCAACCCAAGTGTTCACTAACAGATGAACAGATAAACAAAATGTGGTATAAACAAACATACAGTAGAATACTTATCAGACTTAAAAAGGAGATTCTGAGAATGAACCTTGAGGACATTAAGTGAAATAAGTCAATCAAAAAAGACAAAACATTATGATTCTACTTGAATTAGGTACCTAAAGTAATGAAACTCACAGAGGCAGAAAGTAGAATGGCAGGGGCTAGAAGGAAAGGGAATGCACAACTGTAATGAGTACAGAGTTTTAGTTATGTAAGATGAAAACGGTTAAGATGGTAAATTTTATGGTATGTGTATTCTAACACAATTAAAAATTTGTTTTAAGAATAATTTTAAATGGTAGGTTACACTGGCAAAAAATGAGTTTTCTTTCATTTTTAAAGTATGTATTTTATACCTACTTCATAACAGATTCTCTGCTATGCTTTACAGACCCATTGGGGCTCATCCCGCAGAGTAATTCACAGAAATGTAGTAGAGAGACAATTACAGTGTGCTAAGTGCTATAACCAAGATATCAAGCAGTTACTCAAGAAAAAAGAGTGGAAGTACTTAACCAGAAAGGAAAGTAGGGACAAGAAGGCTGGATCTTTAGAGAAATGAAAAGGTATTAGCCAAGAGGGGATAATGGGACTTCTAAAAAAGAGGGGAAACTATTAATAAATTCTGTTTACTCAAACACACCAATAGGAAAATAACAAAATAAAGAGATTCATTGAGTAATGCTACCATAGATATATTCTGAAATAATGTATACTAGTTTCTCCATATCTGTATATACCTGTTAAAAGTTTTATTCTAATACCTGGAAGATACACTCCAGTCATATCAAAGTTATAATTAAATATCCCAAGATAACATCTTTAGTACAATTATGTTGTCTGAATTACTATACCTAAGGTAATTCAAAAGGAGAATTTTATTTTCTCATTGACAAAAATGTTACCAAAAGATAGGTTTCCAAACTGATACATATATATATATATATATATTTCATAACTCCATGATTAATGTTTGGATAATCAGACATAAAAATGAGATGCATTTCAACATCCACTTGATAATCTGAATTTGCCAACCCCCCATCAAGGAAGATAAAAAAGAAAAAAGGAAAGGCATAAAAATTATTAAACATAAATGTAAGGTCAAGTACTATACTTTGGTCTTCCAAAATTAATTCAATCTTTCCTCAAAAAATTAAAAATTGAACTACCATATCGTCTAGCAATTCTACTTCTGGGTATTTATCGGAATAAAATGAAAACACTAACTCAAAAAAAATATATGCACTCTCATGTTCATGCAGCATTACTTACAAAGTCAAGATGTGCAAACAACATCAGCGTCGATCAAAGAATGAATGGATAAAATAAGTGTTGTATGTACGCAACGGGTATTTATTCGCCCACCCCCCCAAAAAAAAAAAAAAAAAGGAAGAAATCTTGTCATTTGCAACACTGAATAGACCTTGAGGGCATTATGCTAACTAAGTGAAACAAAGAAATAAGACAAATACCATATGATCTCATTTATATGTGGAATCTTAAAAAACAAAAAAACCAACCTCATAGACACAGAGAACAGACTGGTTGCTAGAAGTAGGGGTAGTGTGAAAAAGGGTGAAAGCAGTCAAAAGGTAACAAACTTCCAGTTATAAAATAAATAACTCCTAACTATGTAACATACAACATGGTGACTACAGTTAGTAACAATGTATTATGTGTATGAAAGTTGCTAAGAAACAATAAAAGTTCTCATCACAAGGAAAAAAGCTTTGTAACTCTATCATGGCAGATGTTAAGTAAACTTTCTATAGTGATCATTTCACAATATGCATAAATACTGAGTTATGTGCTACACCTGAAACTAATATAATAGGTCAATTATATCTCAAACATGATACCAAAATTGTCTTTTTGTCTTTTTTACTGCACTCAGCCATTAAACATGCAAAAATTTATCCTAATAATTAGATGACTAGGCAAAAATGTTGTACAAGAATGTTCTTAATACTGGAAAATTTGGAAACATCTTACGTGCCTTCAACAAGGGATCATTTAAATCACAGTTATCAAAATGTGGTTTGCAAGACACTTAGGGGACCCCCAGACCCTTATCAGAAGATGTGATAAGTAAAAACTATTTTCATAATAATGCTAAGGCATTCTTTTACTTTTCACTGTGTTAACATCTATACTAATGGTACAAAAGCAATGGTGCAGTGAATCTGCTGGTGTCTTACAAAGTTTCATACAGTGGGACCGAACTGTATTAGTAGTCACTATACCCTTTATTATCACCACCTCTCACAGTAACAACAATGTTTTAGCTAAGAATACAACTGGTGAAGCAGTAATTATTGGTTTCATTAAATTTCAATCTGTATACAGTCTTTTTCATACTCTGCAAAAAGATCAAAAACGACAAAAAAACACTTCTGCACACCAAAGAACAATGCTTAAAAAACTGAACTGTGAAATGAATTAGCCACTTTTTTCATGGCACACCACTTTAACCATGACTGACAGATAAACCATGGTTATTTCTTGAAAATGAAGTAGTGAGCCTGATGCTTTACTGTGGGCTTTCAGGAGAAAAATCAGAATTTTGGATATCCTGCATGTGCCCCTGTTGAGCTTGACAAACTTACTAAAGTTTAGTACTAGTGATACAAATATTACTGTTTTGATACTATATAATGAAAAGTATCAATATCCAGAAGATCTGTATAACTCACTGTTTTCCAAATGACCAGTGATGTTGCAAAATCATGCATGAGTAAAAGATCCATTCCAAATGCAAGACAAGCCAATAGATTTTTTTTAACATAACAGAGTAGGAAAAGTTCTTGGAGGGGCACCTGGGTGGCTCAGTCAGTTAAGCGTACAACTTTGGCTCAGGTCATGATCTTAACTGCTCAAGAGTTCAAGCCCATGTTGGGCTCTGTGCGGACAGCTCAGACCCTAGAGCCTGCTTCAGATTGTCTCCCTCTCTCTCTGCACCTCCCTGACTCATACTCTGTCTCTCAAAAACAAATAAAATACTGGGAAAAAAAAAAAAAAAGAAAGAAAGAAAGAAAGAAAGGTTCTTGGATATGGTTTCAGATTTTACATTACAGGTGACCTATAAGAAACCTAGTATCAAAGAAGAATAGCTATCATTAGCTTAAAAGGCTATTAAAAACCCTCTTCCATTTTCCAACCATGAATTTGTGTGACTTCACATTTTCTCATACTTAATATAAAACAACTTATCTCCTCCATAGACTGAATGCAGAAGCAGCTATAAAAATACAACTAACTTCTATTAAGTCAGGCACTTGAAGGGATTTATAAAAACGCAAAGATGCTATACTTCCCGTTATATTTTTAAAATATTTTTTCATATAAAATATTTATGTTGGGGTGCCTGAGTAGCTCAGTCGGTTAAGCATCCAACTTCAGCTCAGATCACGATCTCACAGTTCATGAGTTTGAGCCCGGCACAGGGCTCTGCAATGACAGTGTGGAGACTGCTTGAGATTTTCTCTCTTCCTCTGTCTCTGCCCCTTTCTCCCTCTCTCTCTCTCTCAAAATAAATAAAATATAAATACTTATGTTAACATACAATGGATTTTCTAAATGAGTATTTAATTTTACACATTCTCGGCTTTTTCTAACATAATAAATGGAAATAGATAAAAATCTATATAACCAAAGCTTTGTGAAGTCTTCAATAACTTAAAAAAAATTTTTTTAATGTTTATTTTTGAAAGAGACACAGAGACAGAAAGCAAGCAGGGGAGGGGCAGAGAGAGAGAGAGAGGGAGAGACAAAACCAAAGCAGGCTCCAAGCTCTGAGCTGTTAGCACAGAGCCCGACAAGGGGCTCAAACCCACGAACCGTGAGATCATGACCTGAGCCGAAGTCTGGCGCTTAACCTACTGAGCCCACCCAGGAGCCCTTTCAATAACTTTTAGGAGTATAAAAAGGCCATGAGACCAAAAAGTTTGAGAACTGCTGACTTAAATAACATATACATATATAAAAGAGACTACCATGCAGTTATTTAATAGAATAATTATGTGGGTAGGGGTGCCTGTGTGGCTCAGTTGGTTAAGACTGACTCTTGGTTTCAGTGCAGGTCATGATCTTTCTCGGCTGTGAGAAGAGCCCTGTGTGTTCAGCATGGAGCCTGCTTGGGATTCTCTCTCTCTCTCCCTCTCACTCTACCCCTCCCCCACTTGCGTGCACATTCTCTCTCAAAACAAATAAATAAACTTTCAAAAAAAGGGGGGGATAATTATGTGGGTAAAGTTATCCCTAAGATGTCGGACATGAAACCCAGAGCCATGGAGGAAAGGTGATATTGGACTACATAAATATCAAAAACCTGTGGGGTGCCTGAGTTAAGCATCATCCAACTCTTGATTTTGGCTCACAGTCATGAAATCATGAGATCAAGTCTCCCACCTGCCAACGCTCCCCCCAGCATTGGGCATGAAGCCTGTTTGAGATTTTCTCTCCCTCTGCCCCTCCCTCCCCCACCAAAAAAAAAAGACGTGTAAAAAACATAATTCCACAGACAATGCTATAAGACAAATGATTTGGGAATTCATTTTCAACCTAATGCCCCACCTGGATGACTTAGCATCCCTAATTATAGTGCTTGGAATTAAACTTTAAAAGATACCACCCCTCCACCTCAACAGACAAAAGAAATGAGCAGACTGTCCACAGATAAAAACAAAAATGATCAATAAATATGAAACTGCTTTGGAACTTCAATAAAAGAAATGCAAACAAAATGACAAGACATTGGTTTTATAAATCAGAATAGGACCAGTTCATCTGGTCCTGAAAAGACTGATGGCACCAATTGGCAAAGATGTAGAAACCAGGAACTCTCAAACTGCTAAGAGCCTAAACTGATAAAAGGAGGATAATTTGGCAATTATCTACAAAAGTTAGTCTTTAACCTAAGAAATCTGAAACTTCTATAAATATATTCACACAAGTGCACAAAAACATATAGGAATGTGTACACTACAACACTGTAAATAGAAAACAAAAAAAATCTATATACTCATTAATATAAGCTTAATATGACTATATATTCATTTACTATAAGGCAGTAGTTTAAAATAATGAGCCCAAATCTGCACAAACAAAAAAGGTCACCTGTATAAAAAAAAAAGATATGTACATTGAAAAGCTCTGGAGGGGCGCCTGGGTGGCTCAGTCGGTTGAGCGTCTGACTTTGGGCTCAGGTCATGATCTCGCGCTCCATGAGGTCAAGCCCCGCATCAGGCTCTGTGCTGACAGCTCAGAGCCTGGAGCCTGCTTCCGACTCTGTGTCTCCCTCTCTCTCTGTCCCTGTCCCTCCCCTGCTTGTGCTGTCTCCCTGTTTCTCAAAAGTAAATAAACATTAAAAATTTTAAAACAAGAAAAAAGAAAAGCTCTGGAAAACTACAAACCAAATTTAGCACTGACTACTCCACAGAGTGAAGAAAAGTAAAATGGAGAAGAGAATATCTGAGGAAAATCAGAGAACATTTACTTTATATACTTGTACTCTGATGATTTGCTTTCTTATAATTATTATAGATTAAGTAAATAATGAGGAAACTACCAAAATGTGAACATAAAGCATCCTGGAATATTTTTCTAAATGATGCTATTTTACACAAGAAGTGCAATCATAGAGAAACTGAAATCCTCACAGCCCATTTTAGGATTAGTTTGTCTACTGATGACACTTAAAAAAAAATTTTTTTTTTAATGTTTATTTATTTTTGAGAGAGAGAGAGAGAGAGAGAGAGAGCGAGCGAGAGCGAGCATGAGCGGGGGAGGGGCAGAAAGAAAGGGAGACACAGAATCCAAAGCAGGCTCCAGGCTCTGAGCTGTCAGCACACAGCCCGACGCAGGGCTCAAACTCGCAAACCATGATATCAGGACCTGAGCCGAAGCTGGACGCTCAACTGACTGAGCCACCCAGGCACCCCTACTGATGATGCTTTAAAAAAAAAAAATTTTTTTTTATGTTTACTTACTTTTTGAGAGAGTGTGTGGGGGAGGGGGGGGGGGACAGAGAGAGAGGGAGGCACAGAATCTGAAGCAGGTTCCAGGCTCTGAGCTGTCAGCACAGAGCCCGATGTGGGGCTGGAACCCCAAAACCAAAACCATGAGAGCATGACCTGAGCTGAAGTCAGTCGCTTAACCAACTGAGCCACCCAGGGGCCCCCGTATGACACTTTTCAGGACTCCTCAGATTTTATTCAAACTGTGAGGGATTATGTCTTGATTACTCTCCCCAACGACAACACTAAAAACTGGGCTTAGCACAGAAGGCATACAGAGTGGCTTTTTTATAAGATAATACTAAAAAGATGAAAAAATACCTTAAGGGGTTTGGTGCTGTTAGGTTGAATTATATGAAATTGCTGCTAATCAATAGTTCAACTTTGGTATAATGCTTTCTTGAGGATAGATTATACCTCTATGGACTATCTGATCTTTGATAACTCACTCACTAGCTGACAATCTTCACTGTCCAGAGCATTAATTTCTTCCTCGCTACAGGATATGCTGAACTACAGGTCTCCTATGAAAAAACTACATAAAACACATTTGGACTTTTATTTCAGTGAGTCTACCAAGATAATGAGAAACGATAAGAGATACTGCAGATTCAGTTACAGACCACCATAATAAAGCAGATATTGCAATAATGTCAATTGAAGTTTCTGGTTTCCCACTGCACATAAAAGTTATGTTTATACTATACTGTAGTATGGTAAGGATACAATAGGATTATGTATTTAAAAATGTGTATGTTTCAATTTAAAAATATTTTATTGCTGGGGGTGCCTGGATGGCTCAATCAGTTAAGCATCCGACTCTTAATTTTGGCTCAGGTCATGATCTCACAGTTCATGAGTCTGAGCCCTGCTTGAGGACTTCTCTCTCAAAATAAATAAACTTAAAATGCTAACCATTATCCAAGCTTTTAGTGGGTCACCTTTTTGCTCATGGAAGGTCTTGCCTTGATGTTGCTGGCTGCTGCCTGACCAGTGGGTGGTTACTGAAGGATGGGGTGGCTGTGGTAATTTCTTAAAGTAAGACAACAATGAAAATTTGCTGTCAACACTGATTGATTCTTCCTTGGACAAACGATTTCTCCATAGCATGCAATGCTGTTTGGTATTTTACCCACAGAGCTTCTTTCAAAATTGGAGTCAATCCTCTCAAACTCTGCTGCTGCTTTATCCAACTAAGTTTATGTAATATTCTACATCTTCTGTTGTCATTTCAACAATCTGCACAGCATCTTCACCAGGAGTAGGTACCATCTCAAGAAACTATTTTCTGTGCTTATCCATAATAAGCAACTCCTTACCCATTCAGTTTTATGATGAGATTATAGGAATTCAGTCACACCTTCAGGCTCCAATTCTAATTCTAGTTCTTTTGCTATTTCTACCACATTTGTAGTTACTTCTTCCACCAAAGTCTTGAACCCTTCAAAGTCATCCAGGAGGACTGGAATCAACTTCTTCCAAATGCCTGTTCATGTTGACATTTTGAGCTCTACCCATGAATCACCATGTTCGTAATGGCATCTCAGAATGGTGAATCCTTTCCAGGGGCACCTGAGTGGCCCAGTTGATTAAGCGTCTGACTTTGATTTGGGTTCAGGTCATGATCTCACAGTCTGAGTTGGAGCCCCTCATCTGGCTCTCTGCAGAGCCTGCTTTAGATCCTCTGTCCCCCTCTCTCCCTGCCTTTCCTCCACCCACGCACTCTCTCCCTCTCTCAAAAATAAACATTAAAAAACAAAAAACAACAGTGAATCCTTTCCAGAAGGTTTTCAATGTACTTTGCCCAGATCATCCAGAGGAATGACTATCTATGGCAGCTATAGTCTTACAAAATGTATTTCTTAAATAGTAAGACTTGGAAGTCAAAATTACTCCTAAGCTGCAAAATGGATGTTGTATTAGCAGGCATGAAAATAACATGAACCTTGTACATCCCAACCAGAACTCTTGGGTGACCAGAATCATTTTCAATGAGTAGTATTTTGAAAGGAATCTTTTTGCTCTGAGCAAGTTTCAACACTGGGCTTAAAATATTCAGTAAACCATGTTGTAAACAGAAATGCTGTTATCCACTTTATTGCTCCATTTATAAAGCACAGGAGAGTAGATATAGCATTATTCTCTAGGGCCCTAGGATTTTCAGGATGGTAAATGAGCACTGGCTTCAACCTAAAGCCACCAGTTGTATTAGACTCTAACAGGAAAGTCAGCCTGTCTTTTGAAGCTTTGAAGCCAGGCACTGACTTCTCCTCTCTAGCTATGGAAGTCCATCTAGATGGACTAAATCTTCTTCCACTAAAAGGCTGTTTCATCTACACTGAAAATCTATTGTTTAGCGAAGCCAGCTTCATAATGATCTTAGCTAAATCTTCTGGATACTTGCTGCAGCATCTACATCAGCACTTGTTGCTTCATCTTGCCCTTTTATGTTATGGAGATGGCTTCTTTCCTTAAGCCTCACAAACCAAACCTGTGTTAGCTTTAACCTTTTCTTCTGCAGCTGCCTCACCTTTTTCAGCCATCACAGAATTGAAGAGAATTAGGGCGTTGCGCTGGATTAGGTTTTGGCTTAGGGGAATGTTAAGGTTGGTTTGATCTTCTATCCAGATCACTCAAACTTTCTCCATTTCAACAGTAAGTCTGTTTCACTTTCTTATCATTCATGTGCTTGCTGGAGTAGCACTAATTTCCTTCAAGAACTTTTCCTTTGCATTCACAACTTGGCTGTTGAACAACAGGTTTAGTTTTTGGCCTCTCTTGGCTTTCAACATGCCTTCCTCACTCAGCTTAATCATTTCTAGCTCTTGAATTAAAGTGAGATGTGTGGGACTCTTCCTTTCACCTGAGCACTTAGAGGCCACTGTAGGGTTACTTATTGACCTAATTTCAATATTGTGCCTCAGGGAATAGGGAGAACAGAGGAGAGGGAGAGAGATGGGGGAACAACTGGTCAGGAAAGCAGTCAGAACACAGACGACATTTATTAAGTTTGCCATTTTATATGGGCATAGTTCATGGTGCCCCAACACAACTATAATAGTAACAAATCAAAGATCACTGATTACAGATCACCCTAACAAACACAGTGAAAAAGTTTGAGATATTGTGAGAACTGCCAAAATGTGAGAGACACAAAATGAGCAAATGCTGTTGGAAAAATAGCACCAACAGACTTGTTCAATGCAGGATGGCCACAAACCTTCAATTTGAAAAAAAAAATGCAGTATCTGCAAAATCCAATAAAACAAAGTATGCTGTGAAACATACATAGGCTTATAGGATCTTTAAAAGTCTTGGGGTAGGAGAATGAAAGGAACTTGAACACTTATATATCCCCAGAAATTAATTCCAATTTACTTTCCTCCAGATTCTTACAATGTTTCTGCATTGCCTTTTTCTTCTCACCATCAGCTCTCAGTACATTCATTTTAATTTTCATCATATAAACCATAAAAATACAAACATACTGGTAAGTGGTGGGGTGGTGTTAATGAGCTATAGTCAACTGTAACTATGAAACTCAATTCATTTTTTTTTTTTTTTAGTAGGCTCTGCACCCAACATGGGGCTCACAACCCCTGAGATCAAGAATCACATGCTCTACCAACTGAGCCACCCAGGTGCCCCAAAGCTTAACTCATCTTAACCTCTCCTCTTTTCTTCTAACTTGGCTTAAATACAAACTAACCGGAGTGCCTGGGTAGCTCAGTTAAGTGTCCGACTCTTGATCTCAGCTCAGGTCTTGATCTCAGGGTTGTGAGTTCGAACTCCACATTGGGCTCCACAATGGTTGTGGAGCCTACTTTAAAAAAAAAAAAAAAAAAAAAAAAACACCCACCAGACTCCACATCCCTTAGAGCTTTTTCTCCTTCACACCCCAACTTTAAGTTGCTTATCTTCTCTATAACACATTTGTATACTTTCTATTCACTATGCAAACTACTCCAATCTTTTTCCATCATCTACATTCTACTAAATTTTCTCCTACATTAGCAAAGAATTTGCTATTCAATCCAATGGTCATTTTGAAATGTTTATTACTCAATCCAATGGGTATGTGACCTTTTTGTGGCACATACACTATTGACCACATACCTGTCCTTAAAACAAACCATTTTCTTTGCTTCTCTGACCACCACTCTAGTTTATACAGTTTATATGTCTAAACCCTTCATAGGCATTCTCCCTCCAAAAAATCCCTTACATGCTGGTATCCCAAGCCTCTGTCTTGAGTCAAGTTCACTTTAAAGAGAATTCATGTACTACTAGTTTCACTCACCACCAATTACTGGTGAACTTCAAACCCAATGTCTCAACCAGTTCTTTCTGAGCTCAAGACTCACACATAACACTGCTTACTAGAAACAGGTTATCCAAATGAAAATGGAATCCTCAACCTAATATATTTAAAACTAGTCTCACCCAGTCATTCACCACTTACCTTACTGCCTAAGTCAGAAAAACTTGTATGTCAGAAGGCTTACCTGTTCTGTAAAGGATGTTTAATATAGTGTTCTGGGTTAGCAACCTCCTGATTAGATTCTGTTTTCTCTTCTTCTGAAGGCGGGGGATTAGGAGTAGGGGTGGTTTCCTAATGGAAAATAATAAAACATTATTTTAAATGTCTTAACTATGATAGCAATACTCTAAATCAACTTGAACTAATATTGCCAATATTCCCTAAGGAGAAAGAATTACAGAAGCATTTCATAAAATAGACCACAGACCAAGCTCTAAGAAAAGCACCAGACTCTCCCATTCTAGCCATCTTTGCACTAAGAGCAAAGGGTTTCTCAAGTTTAAAAATACAGTAACAATATTGTATACAGTTATCTTTCACTTAAGCATTTTAGTATCAGAAAGACTGTTAGACACCATGCAACAAAATTAAGGAAATCAGCTGTCTTTCTTAACATACCATTAAAGTACTATGTACGATTTGGAGAATGGGGGGAATACAACTAATGTTGGAAAGTATAACAGCTTTATAAAGTGACCAAGTCAATACTATATAGGTCTTTCCTTCATGTCATACTGTTATATAGTAACCTAAAAGTTCTGCAACTTCTGTCATTTTCAACTAGCCCTAGGCAAAAAAGCTCGACACTGGCTTGAACTAAATCTTCTTCTTGGTTAGACATAATTAATATTATCATCTAAAAATGTCAGGGAAAAAAGGAGCTTGTGGATGATCTGTGTTCACAGCTCATGTAGCTCTTCATTCTGTTATAAATTATGGTCAACAAAACAGAATTCCAAGGAAAGGCACCAGAAGCTAAAAGAAAAGCTGATTTTGTTCAAAAAGGGCACCACAACAAGAGTCTAGGAGTCAAATTTAAACCAGCAAAACCCTCGAGATATTATGTTCACATTAACAAGATTATGTAAATCAGTTATGTAGGATCTAAAAGATCTAGCAGGTAGGTGGTAAATATTCAACTGACAAAACACATTTTTCTTAATAACATGACATGTCCAGGAATTAATTTCTACTGGCCTAAGAAATTGCTCACAGCAGGAGCTAGGTCTTGATTTTGCTCATAATTATAATGCCAATGAGCAAAGTGCTATACTCAATAGGAATTTATTGGTGTGATCACTTAAGTAATAAATTTAAATGTTTACAAAGCAATTAAGACCCTAAAATTTACATAGTCAATGCTTTAAAAATCACTTTTTACTGCATTTTTCCATCACAGTCAATTTACATCTTCGTATAATTACCAAAAACTATTCCTTACCCCACTAGCTTAAAATTAATGACAGTCTCCAGACAGGCAGTCTCCATGAATAAACAGGGAACAGTTAGGGACTAACAAGGCAGGTGGGCTTTGGGGGACAAAGTACTAGAGAAAAATGGGCTGCAGAGGTGTGAGCCTCAAAAAATCTACGTAAAAAGCCCTCACAGGTCCTTGGCTAGTTTAAACTGTGACATTCAGAGTACAGGAACAGCTGAGCCAAGACTTCAGAGGCGAATAACATAAGACTGGGTTCAGACCAAGCCAGAGTGGGTGGGTGAAATCCTCAGCTTTCTGATGAAATCCTAGAAAGGCCATGCCCTAGGAATCAGGTGAAACATATCTAACAAAACCTAAAACCAACCTTTGACAATATCAAGGTAATCTACCTATAAATTAAGTGCCTCAAAGAACCAAACTCTACACTCTTCAGGAGAGAACATAATCCTGTGTCTCTATGGGAAAATAGCAAAGTCTTAATAATCAAGATTGTTACAGTAAAATAGAAGAAAAGATAGAAAGATGAAAAAAAACAGAGTATTTGAAAATGAAACTGAGAGTGCCTAGGTGGCTTAGTCAGTTAAGCATCTGACTCGGTTTAGGCTCAGGTCATGATCTCATGGTTCCTGATTTTGAGTTCTACACTGGGCTCTGTGCTGTCAGTGTGGAACCTGCTTAGAATTCTCTTTCCCTCTCTCTCTGTTCCTCCCCGCCTTGTGTGTGCTCTCTCTCTCAAAATAAATAAACTTAAAAAAAAAGGGAACAAATCTATTTTAAAGGAACCAAATGGAGATTATGGAACTGCCAAGTACAATGTCTGAAATTAAGAGCTCTCTTAATTTGATTAACAAGAAATTCAACTCAGCAGAATAAGACTGGTGAAATCAAAGATAAGTCAACAGAAGATATTCAAATAGAGACAGGGGGAAAATAGATGCTAAGAAACACTGGTATCAATGACAGCCTAACTATGAAGAGAGCCCAAATGCCCATCAACCGATGGATAAAGATGATGTGGTAAATACATACACATACACACATACACACACACACACACACACAAATGGAATATTACTGAGCTGTAAAAAAAAAAAAATGAAATCTTGCCATTTGCAACAACGTGGATGGAGCTAGTGTGTTATACCAAGAGAAATAAGTGAAAGAAAGACAAACACCATATGATTTCATTCATATGTGAAATTTAAGAAACAAAACAGGTGAACATATGGGAGGAGGGAGAAAAAAGAGAGGGAAACAAACCATAAGAGACTCTTGACGATAGAGAACTGAGGAGTTGGAAGGAGGTAGATGGAGGATGGGCTAGATGGGGGATGAGTACTAAGGAGGGCATTTGTTATGATGAGCACTGGGAGTTGTATGTAAGTGATGAATCCCTGAATACTACTGCTGAAACCAGTATTACACTGTACGTTAACTAAAATTTAAATAAAAATTTGAAGAAAAAAACACTGTCGAAGAGGTTTATTAAGTTCAAAGACAAGATGAGAAAATGGGACAGAAGCAATACATAAATAATGACCAAAATATATAGTATCTCATCTGAAACTCAAGTCACAGACTCAAAAACCTGAAGGAATTCCAAGCAGCAAAACACAAACAAAACTGTATCTGGGCACATCAGATTCAAACTACTGAAAACTAAATATAAAGAAGCCGTATTAAAAGCAGTTAGGAAATCGGTGTTGGGGGCGGATGGGTGTTTCAGTTGGTTAAGCACCTGACTTCGGCTCAGGTCATGATCTCACAGTTCGTGAGTTCGAAAGTCCTACATTAGGCTCTGTGTTGACAGCTCAGAGCCTGAAGCCTGCTTCGAATTCTGTGTGTGTGTGTGTGTGTGTGTCTGCCCCTCCTCTCTCTGTCAAAAATAATTACTAAAAAAAATTTTTTTAATAAAAATAAAAGCAGTTAGGAGGGAGAAACACACACACACACACACACACACACACACACCCCTAACTTTCCAACAGCAACTATGGAAGCCATAAGACAACAGAATATCTCCATGCTGAAAGAAAAACTGTCAACCTAGAATTCAATGCCTAGGAAAAATATCCTTCACAACCCACCCACCCCACCCCACCCCACCACCACCCCACATACACACAGGTCCAACATAAGGGGAACACCAAAGGAAAAGTCTTCAGGCTAGAGGAAGAATAAGATCCCACTAGGAACATGAAAATGCAAAAAAGGAATGAAAAGCCCTGCAAAAGGTAAATCAGTGGGTAAATATGTAAGAAACTACATATTAGTTTAAAGGAACAATAATAATGATGTTTTAGGGAGTTTAAAATATTAGTGATTGGTCCTAGCAAAGGACAGAGTATATATATGGATTTGTGAGGTTGGGTATGCAGTATATTCTTCCTCCAAAAGTTCAGTAAATTCTCTTATCTAAAAGACAAGTAAAATTTACTCATAAGTTCCAAATCCTCAATACAAACCATACTTTCAGAACATTTATTTAAACAGTTTATGTCAGCAGCACACTAAAAAATAATTAATTATAGTATGAGTAATTACAAGTTTCATGAGGTCCAAAATGTCACCTAACTCAGTATTTTCCTTTCTTTTTGGTTACTCAACTCTTTTCACAATTAGGGGAATGATAAAAGACTCAGATGGTATAAAAAGTCTCTGGACACATAGAAATTGAAAGCAGTTAATAACAGGAAAAAGTATATTCAGTTCCTAGAATTTAAAAAAAGTTTCTTTTAAAATTTAAAAGTCCTACCTTAATTGATGTTTTAGTCTTTATACTAAGAATATATAATTTTAGATTTTTCTTATAACCAAAATACTCAACTTTAAAAAATGTGTCTGTGGATATATGAATAAGTATAATTTAAAATCTTTCAGTATTCACTTTTAATATAGAAATATGCTAGGTGTTAAGACAAATACTCTAAAAAAAATATTAACCATAGACATTCATCTTTTCAGTAGTTAAAACCTCTTTTTCATAACGTAAGCAGTATTGATGTTTCTTTTATTTAGTCTTTTAAGTTACTGTGTGCAGTTTAATAGTCTTCTGTTTAAAATTTTAACTTAAGGATTTCTCAAACTCTTCTAATAAAGCAAAAATGGTTTTAATAGCCAATTATTTTCAAGATGGAATACAAAATACTCTATGAAAATATTCATATGGCACAAACCAAATCTAATAAGATTTAGAAACCACTTCATGATAGAAATTACCTATGAAAACATTAACATTATACAGGGCACATTTTCAAAAAAAAAAGAAAAAAGGCATATTTTCTTGGCATACATTTTCTCATTTAGGTCATATTTTGTTATGACCATCTACTTTTCTTAGCAGTCCATTCTTTTTTTTTTAATGTTTATTTTGAGAGAAAGAGAGGAACAGGCACACACAAGCAGGAGAGGGGCTGAGAGAGCAGGAAAGAGAATCCCAGAGGGCTCCGTGATGCCAGCACACAGCCAGACACGGGGCTCAGTCTCAGGAACTGTGAGATCATGACCTGAACCAAATTCAAGAGTTAGAGGCTTAACTGACTGAGCCACCCAGGAGCCCCTCACCAATCCATTCTTAATCAGCAGAAATTTAAACCAAAAAGCTTACTATCAAACACTCACCTTCTAAGTTTCTTGCAGTTAGGTTGTAAATTACTGCAAAGGAAAAAAAAAAAAAACAAAACTTGGGACTATTGAGGCATGCCTCATTAAAATCATTTCCTGCTAATTTCTTTCAACTTATTATATTGTTGTTATAAAACCTCTTAAGTTTGATTCACAGAATCGGAATTTTTTTTAACTGAGATAAAACATTAGAAAAATAATATCAATGTAGGCTATTTAAAACTTTCAGGCTAATTCAGTGGGGGTAGTCCATTCTACAGGGAAAGTCCAATTTCTAAACAACCTCTTGAATCTATGGCAACATATACAATGAGAAACGATGTCCAGAATGATGGCCATACTATATTAAACTCTTTGATCAAAAAATGATTTATAATTACCACCATATGCCAAACCAGAACAAAGAAATAAAATTTATTTTTCTAAGGGACTGAAACAAAAAAACCACTTTCGTTCCACTCTTAAGCATAAGCCTGTAACAAATCTCCAAATTATCCATTATTTGTCCTAATTTGCTAAGTATTTCTAATATAAACTGAATTTGAAAATAAAATTATCTTAAAATTTTATCTCCTCTTAAAACTATTTGTAAAGTTATTAACTACCAAGGTTTCTGAGACTTAAGATTACCATGAAATAGGTACAGGAGGGCTATGTGGTATTTGTTAACAACAATTTCACAAAATTCTCTCTGAAAGCTCCATAGCAGGGGTTTTCATGGTATGTTTAACAACTGATTCAATCAGTTATTTTTAAATGTGGAAGATCATCAAATCAGCAAGGAACCAAAATTATTGTATGATTGTAGAAGAACTAAAAAACATTATTTTATAACCTGTCATTTTTATTGTTGCTTTACATATAGAGCAAATAATAAGATAGTTTCAAATTTACATTCAATTTAAAAACAAAATTCTTCACCGCGAAGTTCCACAACATTCCTATATCTACTCTCTCAGCTTGATAGTCTCCTCTGTAAGCAAATTTCATTGGAAATTACATCTTAAATACCCATGCTTTACCAGTATTTCTAAATTTTAAAATTATGCAAAAACACAAAAGGCTAATTTAACAGATTATAGCTACTCTCAAAGTAATGAAATACATTCTTTCCAAGTTGTTATTTAAATTCCAATTAACATACAGTGTAGCAGTAGTTTCAGGTATAGAATTTAGTGATTCAACACTTAACATACAACACTGGGTGTTCATCACAGCCCAATGCCCTCCTTAAACCCTTCCCTCCACAGACCTCCCCTCCAGTAATGATCAGTTTGTTCTCTATAGTTTAGAGCCTGTTTCTTGGTCTGCCTCTTTTTTTAAACCCCTATTTTGTTTCTTAAATTCCACATATGAGTAAATCATGTTTTTCTCTGACTTGACTTACTCAGCTTAGCATAATACTCTCTAGCTCCATCCATGCCATTGCAAACGGCAAGATTTCTTTCATTTTTTATGGCTAATTATCCAGTGTGTGTACACACACACACACACACACACACACACCACAGCTTCATCCATTCACCAATGGACGCTTGGTTGTTTCCATAATTTGGCTATTGTTGATATTGCTATTAACATTGGGGTGCATGTATCCCTTCAAATTAGTATTTCTGTATCCTTTGGGTAAATACCTAGTACTACAATTGCTGGATTGTAGGGTAGTTCTATTTTTTTTTTTAAAGAAATTTTTTTAATGTTTTATTTATTATTGAGAGAGAGTATGAGCTGGGGAGGGGCAGAGAGAGAGGGAGGCACAGAATCCAAAGCAGGCTCCAGGCTCTGAGCTGTCAGCACAGCCCATTGCAGGACTCGAACTCGTCAACTGTGAGATCATGACCTGAGCTGACTGAGCCACCCAGGAGCCCCTAGGTAGTTCTATTTTTAACTTTCTGAGGAACTTCCATACAGTTTTCCAGAGCGGCTGCACCAGTTTGTATTCCCATCAACAGTGTAAGAGGGTTCCCCTTACTCCACATCCTCGCCAACACCTGTTGTTTCCTGTGTTGTTAATTTTGTTCCAAGTAATCAAATACATTTTTAACTTAAAAGACAAACTATACTTGAAAAACTATTGTATAAGACATTTCAGGTGGTGAGAATGGAGAGCACAAAGCCATGAGATAGTGCAGTGCTTAACTAGAAGATGGTAAAGAACCAATGAGACTTAAAGAGTTCATGAAACCAAACACACACTAGAACAGTGGGCTGAAGGGAGATTGTGAAAGGCCTCAAAGGTCAGGCTAAAAGTGTACCTTTCATCTTGTGAGCAATGGAAGCCATTCACTGACAGATCAAAATGATTAAATACTGATGACAAGTAAGGGAATAGAAAAGACAACGAGTTTAAGTGCAAAATATTAAAACTGTTTTTGGATTTGCTGAGTTAATGAGATTCAAATAAACAAGCTGTCTTATAATTCAGTGGTCCCAGGGCTCAATAGGTGTCATAGCAAGAGAAGAAAGTTGGGGGGGGGGGGGGGGGGGAGTAGAGCAAGGGTGGGACAAGTCTAATAATTAGCCACAAAGAAATCTCCAGCAACTTTTGAATGTTGCTACAGCATGGTAGAACTTAGTAACATTCTGCAAAAACCAGCACATGTACCACACACAATATTAACTTTGTGGGTCAATCCTAATATTATAAAGCTACTCCGTAGATATAGTATTATCTCTCTAATCTGACTAAAGTTTAGATTCTTCCTTCTAGCCATGTTCAATTCTACACTGCTTTAATTCCAAAACCATGGTGTGCTTTTTCATGGTTATGAACATTCAAGATTTTTCATTAACTCAACCCAAACACACAAACTATCTCTCCTTAGAAGTAACAATGAGCCTTACCCTCAGGACACCCAATTAGTGTCTTCCATTACTTCAATGAACAAATATTACTACTGAGAACTTCCAGAGTCTCCCAACCCCCCACACCTTTGGGGCATCCCCTAAACCTTAATTTGAAGTAAGCAAAAATCAATAGTTCCCTTGGCACTAATAAGTTAGGTTTTAAAACAAAGTGTGGTCCACAGACTTCTGCTGGTTGTAGTCTACAATGAGGTTAGGTATAGAAATAGAAAGTAGGGGTGCCTGGGTGGCTCAGTCGGTTAAGTATCGGACTCTTGGTTTTGGCTCAGGTATGATCTCAGTTTGTGAGATCCAAGCCCACATGGGGCTCTGTGCTGACAGTGTGGAGCCTGCCTGGAATTTTCTTTCTGCCCCTCCTACCACCTCCAGCACGTGCATGTGTGCGCTCTCTCAAAATAAATAAATAATATGGAACATAAACACTTAGAATACTTCATAGAAATCTGACAGTATTTTTGTACCTGGTCACACTAAAAATAGCAAATTCAGGCTTATATTTTTGTGCATTTTTTTCACTTTTATCCTATTTCCATGATTTACAAAAACATTACAACATTAAAACTGTTTAAAAACAAAATAGAAAACAAACTCATGTTCTGCTAGAGTATGAGAAGCACTGGTTTAGGTCACATACTCTCGAGCCATGTCACCCAGATTAGAATCCCAGCTCTGCCATTCACAGTTGTATAATTGCAGGCAAATTCAACAGAACAACAAATAATGGATAATGATATTATTGGTAACCCATTTTCAATACCACTTTCTCATATTCTCCCTTCCTTGCTTCACTACTTTTCTTAGCAGAATTAGAAAAGACCAGTTGCAGAATTAACAGAAATATAAATGCTATTATGGCAAAGATAACTACAATTATCTCTACAAATTACTCCACATTTCAGTAAACTGAAGGCACTACATACATTAAAGATATGAAATAATGAGAAGAGTAAGCAAATAAGAACAGAAAAGGATGGTGTTTTATGACTTTTAAAGTGGTAACACCCATCCTCACACTTCATCATAGGTAACACTTACAAAGCAGTTACTATCAAATAATGTGCTACATATTTTTATATACGTTATTTCAACATTTATATAAACTCAGTCAATATATTTAATCTTCACAATACTGTGAAACTACTGTTCTCTCTGCTTTTCAAATTTAAGTGCTGAGAAGTTACTATGGACTAGTTGTACTCTACACTGAATTCAAGACTGTCAGGGTTCATGGATAGGAATACTGTATGTCTTGGTTTTACCTGTTTGTTGTTTCAGCTATTAGAACCTTCGTTCACTCTCAAAAGTGCCCCAGAGTTGGAGAATAAATTACATATGGTACTAAGGTACTCCTATCAGGCAGCATACCCCTGTGCTGTATGTACTATACTAGATATAGTATATACTATATATATACTATACACTATATACTACACACACACACACACACACACACACACACACACACACACACACACACTATACTTTGTGCCACAGCCTCAGGCTCAACACCTTCACTATCTTGCAAGCGCATGCCACTGCCAATAAGCTAGGGAAAAAAAAGGCATAAATGGTGCACCTCACACTCCCAACACACACAAAATCCCACTAGGATAAAAAGCAAGAAAATGCCAATGATTAATCACAGTGGTTTATATTGTTATACAAGACAGCATACGAATTGCCTATGTGGTCAAATACCTCAGAAATACAGGCAAGTATAAATAAAATCCTCTCTTTATGGATATAAATAACTGGAAGGAGAAAATCATTTCCTACAAGTATGATATGTAAACAGACTTCAAGATATTCTACTCTTCCTTCTCGTCTCCAAACATTCAGTTCCTAGGTCTCTTGCAAACAATACAACTCCCCGAGCACTCTCCCATAAGTAAATTACTATAATTAATTAACAAATACACAAGAACAAGTGGTTTTACCACTTGCCTTGTAAGGTATATAACTTGGTGTAAACACTGAAAAGTATCACAAATAGTTTAAATCAATTGTTTTGGTTGTTAAAGTGATACCAGCTAATCCATCATCCCACATCACAAAAATGGAGGCTGTGGATTTTGCAGATCTTCTTCCTTGTCATAATAAAGGATCAAAATAGTGATATTTGTGCTCTAAAATAAAAAGCTGAAGCAGAAAAACAACATATGCAGATTTAGCAAAATACAAACCTTTTAAGTTTAAAGCACTGCTCAAATGGGAGAAAATTTTTCCATGTAAAGGACTGTGAAAGCCCATATATCAATTCCAATTCAAAAGACATTACTTATTTTAATATTCTTCTCAATTGATGTAAAATGACATCTACACAACAAAAAATACTTGAAGCAGAGGTATAGACGGGAAGAGCTGTAATGATTTGTACAAATTGTGTCTTATCTAAAAGTGCTGCAAAATTTAATAGGTGTTCAATCTATTTGAGTAACAATAACCTAGTTACCTCACTAAAATTAATGACTAGCACTAAACTTTTCAGTGAACAGAGTTGATTAAGTTTGCTGCTCTACAGCTTAAAAAAAAAAAAAAAGGCTATCTCTGAATAGACAGCAAGGTATACTTAATCACATTTTACGCATATTAAAAAAAAAAAAATCCCTACAGGCCACACTTGAATTTCTGATCTTCTGGAATACAATTTCAAAACTTGGATGCATATGTCTTTTTTTTTTTTTTTTTTAAACGTTTATTTTTGAGACAGAGACAGAGCATGAACAGGGGAGGGTCAGAGAGAGAGGGAGACACAGAATCGGAAGCAGGCTCCAGGCTCTGAGCTGTCAGCACAGAGCCCGACGCGGGGCTCGAACTCACGAACCGCGAGATCATGACCCGAGCCAAAGTCGGACGCTTAACCGACTGAGCCACCCAGGCGCCCGGGATGCA
The DNA here is from genome assembly GCF_018350195.1 of Panthera tigris. NCBI lineage: Eukaryota > Metazoa > Chordata > Mammalia > Carnivora > Felidae > Panthera > Panthera tigris. The sequence continues at coordinate 122,023,644 of NC_056663.1, read as the reverse complement.
CATGTCTTAACTCTTCACTAGAAAGAGTTGTAGGCACCTTGTTTCATTTAAGATAACCTGACACCCAAATTACTCTGCACATCTTATGTTGCTTAGGACAAGATCTCAAATTCAGAAACGAAAGCGTGATGATAGAGACATAAATAAACATGTGTGATCTAGAATGACAACAGGCTAATGATAAAATTTAAATGTCAGTGCTATTTAAACCAAAGGCTACCAGAGACTCCTACTTTACAATAACTAAGGAAATTTATAGAAGTTAAACATTACACAAAATTAAAAGTACTTCAAATAACATTAAAATGATGTTAGGACAAGCATTTTCACTGCACAAAATTACACTGGTTCCAGTAGCATGATAATTTCTATTTCAATTATTCTTTAAGGCTTAAAATTACAATCTGAAAGGCAAACGTTTTAAAGAATTAACTGCTGCTTCTTTTTAAGTTTATTGCTTTTAAAACTATAACAAAACGTAATGACACTGAATGTTAGTTTAAAAATCAATCTTGGGGCACCTGTGTGTTTCATCAGTTAAGTGCACAACTCTTGGTTTTAGTTCAGGTCATGATCTCATGGTTCCTGGGTTCAAGCCCCATGTCAGGCTCCACACTGACAGCACGAAACCTGCTTGGGATTTCCTCTCTCTCTCAAAATAAATAAATAAACTTTGGAGTGCCTGGGTGGCTCAGTCAGTTGAGCACTGATTTTGGCTCAGGTCATGATCTCATGGTTCATAAGTCTGAGCCTCACCTATCAGCTATCATCTATCAGCACAGAGTCCGCTTGGAACCTCTATCCCACCCCCTGCCCTCAAAAATAAACATTAAAAAAATAACAATAAATAAACTTAAAAAAATCAATCTTTACATGGCACAGTTAAACCAGCAGCTGAATTCTTTCTAAATTCTACATGTTTTTTAAAAGTTCTATTAATGTTAGGGGCGCCTGGGTGGCTCAGTTGGTCAAAATGAATAAATAAACTTAAAAAAAATTCTATAATGTTAAAAGTTAAAGATTAATATTATATTACATATACATATATACGTATATACGTATATATACATATATATGTAATATAATATAATTATAGCTTTTTTTTTTAAGGTAAGCTCTACTGCCAATAGGGAGCTCGAACTCATAACCCTGAGATCAACACTCACATGCTCTACCAACTGAGCCATCCAGGCACACCAACTATAATTTTAGTAAGAAAACTAGACTTAATATTTAAATTATCTTCCAAAAGAAATCAACTTATATTTCTTTCAAAAAATTAGAAAACTATAGGGACAGTTTTCAAATGTCCCCAGGTTTATAGAGTATATCCTTCCACTTACTGAGCTTGTGAACTATCAAGCTTTCAAATATAAAAAGAGCTATATTCTTTATACGTCTAAAAGATTTCTTCAAAGTATCAGAACACTAACAGTTTTATATATTCTTATGTTAGGAAATAAAAAGTAGAGACAACATAAAACAAAAGATACAACCAAAAGGTAACAGATACATCATGGTGTTTACGACGTAGGCACTAAAAGTGATGCTGAGAAAATGATTTTAAAATGCTAATGTAAATGTAGGAAAAGGTAGATTACAGAAGCATATAAACAAGGAGCACTTTATTGGTGGAGGGGACACACTTTTTAATTTAAGAAGTCTTAAATAAACTGTGGTACATCCAGACAATGCAATATTGGTTCTGCACACACAAAAAATGGGCTATCAAAAGCTGTGAAAAGACATGGAGGAACCATAAATGTACATTACTAAGTGAAAGAAGCCAATCTGAAAAGATATGATTCCAACTATAGGACATTCTGGAAAAGGCAAAAAAACTATGGAGGCAGTAAAAAGATTAGTGGTTGCCAGGTATTAGGAGGGAGGGTTGAAAAAGCAAAGAACAGAGTAGTCAGTGAGACTACTTCTGTGTGACACTATAATAAATACATGTCATTATGTATTTTTCTAAACCCAACAATTGTATAACACCAAGAGTGAACCCTAATGTAAACTAAAGACTTGAGGGGACAATGATGTGTCCACACAGGTCATCTGGTGTAACAAATGTGCTGCTCTGGTGTGGGATGTTGATAGTGGGGGAGGCTGTGCATATGGAAGCAGGAGATACACCAGAACTCTCTATACCTTCTTCTCAATTTTGTGGTGAACCTAAAAACTGCTCTAAAAATACTCTGTTTAAAAGGAAAAGAAAAGGGGCTCCTGGGTGGCTCGGTTGAGTGTCCAACGTCAGCTCAGGTCATGATCTCACAGTTTGTGGGTTCAAGCCAGCATTGGGGTTGCTGCTGTCTGTGCAAAGCCCCCTTGGAATCCTCAGGCTACCCCTCTCTCTGCCCCTCTCATGTATGCACTCTCTCAAAAGTAAATCAACATTTTTTTTTAAAAAAAAGGAAGAAAGAGGTACAAAGAGATGTAGTGAGAAGAAAAGAATCCACAAACAAGTAAACCAAAACAATACCAAAGAAATCCTAGTTGCCATTACAGATGACTTTTATTCCCCCCCCCCCCAACAGATCTAAATGTTCCAAATTTACTACAACCAAATATATACTTGAATCTACTTCTGGACTGTTCAGTCTATTCCAGTGATCTGTCACTATTCAGTAATCCATCTATAGGATTTGAATTTTGTTCCTTCTCAAAATCTCACTAAAACGATGACAGATTTTTTTCTAAGTCCACAACTATAGAAAGTGCAAGGAAAAAAAGAAAAGAACTGGAACACAGAATGGACAAGTGATTACTTATCAACGTACACAGCTAGATGAAAACTATTTGGTGAAAGCTATTTGAAAAATAACTAGATCTCTCAATTCCCTCCCTCTACCTTACTAGGACTGCTGCCATGAGTTCAAAAACAAAAAAGAAAATTAAGCAACTTGGAGGAAGCAGGCAGAGAAAAGAAAATGTCTTTAAAAATACGTACCTATTATATCCTCAAAAGGTTAAAATGTTGCATCACAATTACAGGAAGCTATAAAAGTGAACATTCAGAAAACCAGAAAGAACATCTAGAAATTAAAATTATGACACAGAAAATGTTGGAAAATAAACTTCCCAGAAAATACAAAGAGAAAATGAAAGCAGGATTTAAACTGAAAAAAAAAAAAAAAAAAAAGTCAGAGAACCAGGCTAGGAGATCCAATATCTGAATGAATAACTGTTTCAAAGAGAAACTGGGAAGAGGAGAATCACAGATAAATTTGAAGTGATGGACAGGAGTTGCCACATTAAAAAAGTTCAATGCGTACCTAGCACAATGGATGAAAACACTCATGCTAATAAAGTATGTCATTGTGAAATGGGGACAAAAAAAAAAAGTAGGGGAAATGGTCACAGACACACACGTACAAAACAAAAGAAAAAAGAAAAAAAAGTAGTCATCAGAATAATTTCTGACTTAACAGTCACAACAGATGACCTGGAATGACTAAAATTCTGAAGAAAAAAACTACAGACATGATATTGCTTAGTATGCAAGGTCTCAAAAATCTTTCTCATGTATCTTTTCTCAAAAAATTAGTGGAGATTTGATCTACCAAAATGAAATAAGAATCCAAATAAGACAACAAGGAACATAGCAAATGGAGAGGCACACCAAGGAAGTCAGATGAGAGGAGTCACGAGCATAGTCAAAGACAGGTGTGCACCAGATATAGAGAGCAACATCCAGATTGGAGCAATGCAATTCAGGCTACATTCTTCATTTGATGGCTATAATGATAAAAATGCTTATTATTCTACCCTTAAAAAAAAAACAACAAACAAAACACTGATTGCCATGGTTTGTCTGGCCCAGACTTACCTTAACCATTAACCACCTTAACCATGTGTTAACAAAGCTCCTTTTCCCTCCTTTGTGCACTGCTCCTTAGAACAGCTACAAATTTCACACCAGGAGTTCACCTTTAATCTACTTTTAAAACAACATACAACCACTCTCCTAACTGAGAGTTCTCTGCCTGGACCACTGGTTTCCCCAAGAGAGGCTTTCGTAGAGATTCCAGGAAGCTGAAGCCATCATAAAGACATGATGATGCCTTAGGTGATGAGTATATAGGTCTTCAGTTTATTACTCTAAAACTTATACAGATGTGTATCTTTTGTTTTCTACAAATAAACCGTTCACAAATAGAAAGGGAGGGTATCTCTAAATATATATGTATGTGTGTGTGTATATATATATATATATCTATATATATATATCTATATATATCTATCTATCTATCTATATCCCAACTATAGTCACAAACTGTTTTATCTAACCAGTTTTGTTTTTTTTAATGTTCATTTATTTTTGAGACAGAAAGGCAAAGCAAGAGCGGCGGGGAGGGGCAGAGAGGGAGGGAGACACAGAATCCGAAGCAGGCTCCAGGCTCTGAGCTGTCAGCACAGACACAGGGCTTGAACCCACAAACCGTTGAGATCATGACCTGAGCAGAAGTCAAACACTCTACTGATTGAGCCATCCAGGCACCCCTAACCAGTAGAGTTTTTAAAATTTCAATTTATTGCCAAAACATTTACCTTGCAACTATACTATCTCATGCATGGAAATGATACAGATAAAAGTCTATTCACCACGGACTGTTGGAAATTTCACAAATTGCTGGAAACAACCCAAATATTGATCAATAAAGAAATAACTATGTTTAAGACCAAATTATGCAATACACACCATCAGAAAAAAAAAAGTGAAAGCTTTATGTGCCGATATACAACACTCTAAAACACCACTTAAGTGAAAAACATAATGTGCCAGAATAGCGTATATAGTTGACTACTGTTATTTAAAAAAAAAAAAAAAAAAAAAAAAAAAAAAAAAAAATATATATATATATATATATATATATATATATATATATATATATATATATACATCCTGTTTACTTACATACATATATATATATACACACACACACACACACACACAAATCTCTACGGAAAGTCAGGAAATGACAATGCTGGCTGCCTCTAGAGGTGATTCACCTGGATGGGATCAACTAGAGAAAACAGACTTCATCATATACTCTTTTGTACAAAATGTGAATTTTGAACATAAAGTACTGTCTACTCACACACATTTTTTTGAACAGCAAAAAAAGGCTACGGGACAATTTTAATTATCTATACAAGAGCAAATAATTGCCTTTGAAAGTTTAAATACAGACAGAAGTTTCCCTAGGATAAAATTAAATAATCTCTTTAACCAAACTAGTCATATCCAGTTGAACCTTACAAAGTTAACCCAATTACAATATGCATATGTGTATGTATACATCAGGTGTATCTAGACTAGAGCTATACTGTCCAATTTGGTAGCCACTAGCTATATATGAAATTAAATTTCAAGTAATTAAAATTACATTTAAAGTTGAATGAAGTTTAAAATTCACTTCCTTGGTTTAGGGGTGTCTGGGTGGCTCAGTAGGTCAAGCGTCTAACTCTTGCTTTTGGCTCAGGTCATGATCTCACAGTTCATGGAATCTAGCCCACATCGGGCTCTATGCTGACACTGCATAGCCTGCTTGGGATGCTCTTCCCCACCCTCTCTCTGCACCTCCCCTGGCTCATGCTCTCTCTCTCTCTCTCAATAAACATTTAAAAAATAACATAACATAAAATTCACTTCCTTGGTTGAATTAGTCACATTTCAAGTGCTCAACAGGCATGTGGGGCTAGTGGCTACCGTACTGAACAGCTCAGAGAGAGAGAACATTTCCAACATCATGGAAAGTTCTCTTGGACAGCCCATATCTAGAAGAATCCTCAAAAAATAAAAACTGATTGGGGCCCGTGGGGGGCTCAGTCGGTTAAGTGTCCGACTTCAGCTCAGGTCTTGATCTCATGGTTTGTGAGTTTGAGCCCTATGTCGGGCTCTGTGCTGACAGCTCAGAGCCTGGAGCCTGCTTCGGATTCTGTGTATGTGCGTGTCTCTCTTTCTCTGCCCCTCCCCCACTTGTGCTCAGTCTCTCTCTCTCTCTCTCTCTCTCTCTCTCTCTCAAAAATAAATAAAATGTAAAAAAAAAAAAATTAAGTTAAAAAAATAAATAAAATAAAAACCGACCAACAGTGTGAATGCTTTGGGAAGGGAAACTAGGTGGCTGGAGAAATTAGGTAGAAGATAGGTTTTCTGCAATAAAAAAGACAGGACTTAGCCTGTGCCAGGCATCATCCTTAATGTTTCATTTTAACTCACTTAATCCTTACTGTAATTCAATATAATCAGTTTCCCCTATAATTCTACATATTTTCTTTAAGGCATTTAAAAACATTATTCTGACAATGAGGTCATAGGCTTCACTGCTAAAGGGACCCATCTGAATTTTGGACCATGAGCATGTATTACTAATTCAAGAAAAAAGTTGTAAAAAAATAAAACTAAATGCAATTATCTATAAACCAACATCCAAAAGAGATTTTACAATCCTAAATGTTATTTAAAAATACAATGTACCAATTCAAATGAAAAACAAAACAAAACCACATTACTCCATGCCATAGCCCATGAATCATCTGGTACATCGTTTCAAAAACAGGATTTTACATTTATTTGTGCATAAGGATTATCTATGCAGCTATTTTATGCTTAAGGTAGGAGTTTTACTGAAGGTAAAGAGTTGGGACTTTCTAGTCTTGGTTGAATTTGTTTCTTTTTTTGAACAGGAAAGTAATACAGCTTGGGGCCAGGACCTGGGTTTGAGTTCAAGTTCCCTCACTTAGGAACTATGTGACCTTGGCAGAAAAACAAACAAATATTACTTGAAATATGAATTTCCCACCTATTATTTATCCCAAAATATTGAGAGCATTAGGAAAAAAACTACAAGAAAAAGATGTACATTTCATCTTTCCATTAAAATATCAAATTTTCTTCCCTTAGTTAATAGTTGGAAGTTATCGGACTTTGTGGCTGCATAAGGTGCTGCCCTAAGATGACCATATAAAACCTCACAAAAATTCTTCATAGCAATACTAACATTAATTCACATAAATATAAAAATCTTATTGACTGTCACTATAATAAGAGCACAGAAAGATTATACTTAATTTCTGTATAGCACTTTACAGTAACCAGTTTAAAATAGCTAAAAACATGCAAATACATGTTTTAGCTCTAACAATTACTGCAGGGGCACCTGGGTGGCTCAATTGATGGAGTGTCCGTCTGTCCGACTCTGGATTTTGGCTCAGGTCCTGATCTCAAGGTTGTGAGATAAAGTCCCCAGTCCACATTCAGTGTGGAGCCTGTTTGAGATTCTCCCCCCCCCCATACCTCCCCTGCTCTCTTTAAAAAAAAAATTAAAATAGGGGCACCTGGGTGGCTCAGTAGGTTAAGCATCGGACTTGGGCTTGGATCATGATCTCTCAGTCCGGGAGTTTGAGCCCCACATCGGGCTCTGCGCTGATAGCTCAGAGCCTGGAGCCTGCTTTGGATTCTGTCTCCCTCTCTTTGTCCCTCCCCCCATTCATGCTCTCTCAAAAATGAATAAACATTTAAAAAAAAAAGTTTTTTGGGGCGCCTGGGTGGCTCAGTCAGTAAGCGGCCGACTTCGGCTCAGGTCATGATCTTGCGGTCCGTGAGTTCGAGCCCCGCGTTGGGCTCTGTGCTGACAGCTCAGAGCCTGGAGCCTGTTTCAGATTCTGTGTCTCCCTCTCTCTGACCCTCCCCTGTTCATGCTCTGTCTCTCTCTGTCTCAAAAATAAACGTTAAAAAAAAAATTAAAAAAAAAACTTTTTAATAAAATGAAGTCTTTAACAATTACTGCAAAGCCATGAGTTTCAGAGAAATTTTATGGTCTTCCTACTACCTTCCTCAAACAATTTAGCTTTTAAGACTAGCAACATACACTCAAAGTTTTTCATAACAACCGCTTAACTCTTGGCCAGACCATTCACCAAAATTACTAACAGTACAAAAGAAGTTAAGAGTAAATTCCATATTCACAAATTTTTAAAAACTTACTAATACTGTTTTCACTAGCAAAATATTTTAACTGGCAAATCATTTGAATTGACAAGATCCAGAAATCAAATGAAAAGGGGGAGGAGGGAAATGTCCATTTGCTTTCTTCAGAAATCTATCCAAAATGTTCTGGACCAGTTACTAAAATATAACCTTATGTATAACTACTTGTTTAGTCCTTGCATTCAGAAACCACAGTGCTATTTCCTTATGATTCTGTACTTCGGTCATCAGTTACCAAACACTGCAGGAAAGGGCCTAAAATATCCGCACATCTTCTTTTACAGCTGCAGCAAAATATCTAGTAAGTTTCTCAAATTAATTTTCCCAGGTCAAATAAGGAAAAGACGTAACACGGAGAGACAGTGTCATGGTTAAGAATGCATACTCTGGAATCCGGCTGCTTTAGTTTGAACTCCACCCCACCATTTATTAGCTGTGTGATCTTCACCAAGTTAGTCACACAAAGTTACCCAATGTCTTTGTGCCTTGGTTTCCTCATCTGAATTAAGAATAATATCTAGCTCATAGGGTTGCTGTAGGATTAAATGAATAAATATATGCAAAGCACATAGTGTGGTGCCTGATATATATTAGTGCTGTATGTTAGCTATTATTAAGAAATAAAAATCTGCCTGCATTAAAAATCACACAAATAGGTTGTGTTTATAGGTCATTTTTATGGTCAGTTGCTTAGAACTCTAAATCCGTATCCCTGGAAATTCAACGTTAGTCACGTTTGTCCTAATTCCACAGAAATTTACTGAACAATGTGACTAAATTACAGCTTCCCACTGTTTCTATGGAATAATGTATCAAACGTTCCAACTGGGAAAAAAAACTTATTTTCCAACCACATTCCCACATACCTGAAAGTCAAAAGTGATCCTTTCTTTTTTCTCCAGACAAATAGAACTTTTGAAAGAACACTAGTGATTTTTACGATAGAGATAGGAGTAGGAAGAGTATCTGAGGGTTGTAGATCATAAGCTTTGCATTTCTTGCTATTGGCCAAGGATTGCTAATCAAAAGGGAGCTATGTGAATTTCTTAGCACACAAAGAAAAAGGTGAGTATATACATTATGCATGGATATACTTGCATGCAACACATTCATGGAATATTAACTTTATCCAGTTCTTCATAACTGACATTATGAACTTGACATAACTTCATAACCTCTGAATACTGCACTTGAAAATCAAAATCATTGGAAGATATCTTTGTATTCCCATTCTTTCAACTAGACTTAGAAATCCCAGTCAAGGTCACACAGATATTAAAATTAGACTATAACCCATGCTCATTTCCATTTCTCCAGAAAGCCTCTATTACAAAGATGGAAAAACTCACAGGTACCAGAAGGGCTAGGAAATTTCCAGTAGTAGTAGTAGAGAACGAAAAGTAGAAATTACCATTGCTAGAATAACCACTTCACAAGGTCCTTGTTACATCCAGGTACTTGTACATTCTTTACCTTAGTTAAACTACATATTTTTAAATTTTGCCTAGAATTTGCTGTCCAAATTGGATTAGGCTTACCTAATTCATTTAACATTGTATTCTCTGCAACTTCAGTATATAGACTATGTCTGCCTTCTAAATTGGATTTCTCTAAGTCAAATAATTATGCACAGTATTAATTCAAAGTATAAAATAAAGTGAAATTTGAAACATGAACAGAACCAAATTTATTTGGTTCATGAATGAACTTTGATACATGTAGTGGGTTTTTTGATTAAGGCAAAAATATGTATGGGGGGTACCTGGGCAGCTCAGTTGGTTAAGTGACCAACTTTGGCTGAGGTCATAATTCATGAGCTCAAGCCCCACATGGGGCTCTGTCTGCACTGAGGGCCTGGAACCTGCTTCTGTCTCTTCTCTCGGCCTCTCCCTCACAATCAAGCACTCTCTCAAAAATGAACATTTTTTAAAAGTATATTAATTTGCAAGGTCTGCTTGTCAATCAGTCTCTGATTAACCAAAAACACTGAATTATATACAACATATTTGTCAATACATGTGTAAGCCTTATTTACTTTTAATAAACTCTTCGCAGTACAATACATGTTTCTGAAGGATAAAATGGAAACATTGGATTAGCTGTTCAAGCTAATTCCACTAATGAAATTAATGTAGTTTTAAAAATCTAAAAAATGTAAAAACCATGTAAAACTATATACCCTTTCAACTAAAACAAAAACAAAACAAAACAACCTCTTACCTTAAAAAGAACAAGTCAAAAAACAGCCCAATAATTAAGAATGCAGAATGAAGATAAAGCTACAAAGAAACATGACCCACTGGAAGCAAAATGGCCCGGGGAAATTGCTTGCCATGTTCATGACTAATATTGAGTCTAATTTTGACCTAGTCACAATTCAAGTGCCAACAGAATAACAGGAATGCACTATTGATCCCAATGTTCAAAATTTTGCCATATTACCTGTAAAGAGGTAAAATTCGTCCATTAATTTGCCCTATCAACCTTCTCAACAAATTTAATATTTGTAAGCTACATCTTAATGTAAAAGATCTCTTACACACACTTGATTAAAATCAAGTAATAGCAAACTGAAAATGACTGATATTTTGTGTTAATTTCCACAGATAAAAATTCCCCAAATGCCTATGAAAGGTGGGACAACCAAGAAAAGCCCATAGCTCTTTAAGTGCTTATGATTATGCCCAAATGAAAAGCAATAACGAAACTCACAAGCTAGTTAAAGTAGCAGTGAACAAATACGGTTTCTGGAGGCTTCAGCAGGAATACCTCAATCGTAATCGATACTAATAGGCTGCTTTAAGAAAAAAAAACCACCCACTATTCAAAATTGTCAAAGAATTCTAAGAGACTAACCTGTGAAAAGGGTGCATTAGAAGTACTAAAAATTTGGGGTGCCTGGGTAGCTCAGTCGGTTAAGCAACTGACTTCAACTCAGGTCATGATCTCGCGGTTTGTGGGTTCAAGCTCTGCGTTGGTCTCTGTTCTGACAGCTCAGAGCCTGGAGCCTACTTCAGATTCTGTGTCTCCCTCTCTCTGCCCCTCTCCCCCTCGCCCCATGGTCTCTTTCTCAAAAATAAACATTAAAAAAATTTTTTAACAAAAAATAAAGTACTAAAAATTTGCCATTCTCACTAAAAATGAATATATCAGTCTACTTTACAAACATCCTCAAACTACTACTGGCTTTCTCCACTTTTCACACACTTTAGGTTTTTAGGTTCCCTACTCCCCAAATTTAAATGCAGTATCTAAATTTCCCTGGGTCAGCACCAGAATGAATACTATACTGTTATCATTGACCACATCACTGGGAATTAAGTTCCTTAAGAGTTTACACTGAACAAGGTATAGAATCACATTTTGTATAACTCTGTATCCTAAAGAACATTTGGTATAACCTCCTAAACATAACAGAGGCTATAAATATTTACTGACTCAAAATAGTCCTTCAACACTCTGTAGTTCTGTTCTGTGCTGTTGAAACAAAACTGCATAGCTCTGCAAAATCCAAAAGACTTAAATGTTACTGATAAACTTCATAGAATACATTATTTAACAGCTCAGATATGTTAGCCTTGTTCCTATTATCAGCTGTAATGTTTTTTAATGATGCTACTACCGTGGGTAGGAAAGCAGATCCAGTAAAAAGCGAATATGGAAACTTGTTAAAAGGGAGTATTTTCATATTCATCCTATACCTTTATTTGGAACATGAATGTTCCAAAGTCAGTTAACTGTATCAGAAAATTAAGAGACAGTTTTGCAGCCAACCTAATTTTCAGAAACATAAATGAAAACTGGTACCAATAAAAAACAAGTAACCAAACAGAAGAACTGCCTTAAATTCTGACAAACAAGCTAAGGATAGTTTACATCAATGTAATGAAAAATAAGTCTTTTTGTATTCTATAAGCCTTTCCATGGCTAATTTTTGACCTAGCTATGAAAGTCTGTAAAAAGTCAAAGCAAACTGGTAAGTCATTATCAAAAATCACAAACTACCATTAAAGATACACGCAAATATCTGGCAACCAAGGTCTAGAACTGGTTCGAGTGTCACAGGTCTTCTAGTTGTTAAAATACTCCATATTATGCCTCTAAAACAATTTCACTTAGATGTGACATTCCTAAAACAGCAACCCAGGCCTGTAAATGAGCCAGTGCCGGCAAACCAAACTACGACAAAGATATCCTCTCTTCTTTGGGCGGTAACTACCAAAGTACTGGGATCGGCTTGCTTCAACTAAGTTTAAGATGGTGCCTAAGCTGAAAGGAAAGCCGGTAGAACGGGTAAAAAAAAAAAAAAAAAAAAAAAAAAAAAGTATGGAAAACCAATTTTTAAAGTTAAGTTCCTATTTCCAATAAACTGTGCCTTAGAAATCTTTCAGACGACAAAGGCTCGTTAGGACAGACGGATCAAGACCCATCCGCATTCTTGGAGACGTGCGCAGAGCGAAAAGGATGAATGAATGGAAGACAGGCGCGTGTGAAACGCAGCAGGTCCGGCCGGCAACTAGACCAGCAGCAGCGATCAGTAGGCCTCGCTCCTCCCCCTTCCCTCCTCCATGACAGCCCAGTATCAAGCATGGAGGGGAGAGGACAATGTGATCCCCGTTTCTCACCACCACCTCCCTTCATCCTACTCTGAGAGCTTTACCGCGCTACACGAGGTTCTCCTTCCCGCCCCAAACCTTTCTCGCCTCCCCAGCCGCCAACCCCGGCAACTCTTGAGCGCGCTGGAGTAACATGCGCTTGCCCCTCTCGGCTCCCCTCGGCGAGGTCGAAGCTTCTCCGCGCGTGCGGCGGCACCACTCCCGCCCAACCCACCCTTCGGCAACGCGCGCCCACCGGCTCCCTGGCCCACCGGTCTAAGGAAGACCCGCGCACGTCTGGCACCCGAACCCCCAGGCTGGAGCTCGGGAGGGAAAGAGGGAGGGAAATTCTACTCCGGGGCTCCCTCCTCCATCTCATTCCAGGCCGTCTTGCCGCCCACCCTCCCTGCGGATCCCGGCGCCCGCTCGGAGCCAGTCCTGCACCCTTCTATCCCGAAGACACAAGCCCCACACACCTAGCCCAGGGCCCCGATCACCCTCCACCCTTGTAGACCACCTCGCGGCTTCACAGGAGGCGCCGTGCCGCCCCTCCCCCACCTCTCTCCCCCAGCTCTTGGGCCCCCACCAGAACGTGTGCGCTACACGCCGCCGCGGCCAGCCGCCGGGGCGCCCCCAGTTGCCCGCGGAGAGGTCAGACCCAAGAAGAGGGGGAGGGGGCAGCAAGAGGCAGCGTGCGCGCCGGGAACGCCGTCCCGCGGGGTCCCCTAGTCCGAAGGGAGACGGAGCGCGGGGACCGGTGGGGGTGGGGGCGAAAGGCAATACTCACCGGTTCCACAGTCGCCATCTTAGATCGATCTGATCGCACAACCGCTCCTGAAGGGGGGGGTGAGAAGAAAAAAATGAGATTCAAACCGGATTGGCCGGCTAGTGTTCACGTGACCGACGTGTCCGTTTGGCCCTGGCGGCGCCTGCGCAAGACTGCGGCTGCGTGGGTAACAAGAGGCTTCTGGGAAGTGGAGTCTCTTGCTCACTCACTCTCCCTCTCTTTTTTTTAAGGGAAAAGAAGTTTAAAAAAAAAAAAAAAAAAGGACTTGTCACGTGGTTGGTGAGCTGGGTGCGCGGTTCTCGGCTGCGGACCCTAGCGAGTCGGTGCGTGGTTTTTAGTCCTGTGCTCTTCCGCCTGGATAGGTGCTGTAGCGTTTACTGCCAGACATTGCTGCCGTGTCCTTTGTTGCCCTGTCCTCCCATTTTCCCCCGAAAGTTGGGAACTGCAGGCTCAGCGCGCACAATGAGGTTTCATCTGCTTAGCTGAGGTCCTAGGACAAGTTGTCTGTTTATTTAAATTTTGTTTGACTTCCCACCATTTTCTCTTGCTTTCCGAAAGAGGCGGCGATGGAGAGTCGTTGTTTAAAGCAATCCACCCTCCCCCGTCCCCGGCTCTGCTAACGCTGGTGGTCACTCATTGCCATCACTGCGAAAGGGGGTGGCAGAACCGTCCACAGTTCCCAGTTGCCACAGGTTGGGGGAGGGGGAGTGCACCCGACAGCTTTTCCTGCCCTAAATCCTGAGATTAAGAGCACAGGGCTAAATCTTGAGTAGAAGTAAAAAATTATTGGAAAGTTCTGTCTTCTCAGTTCCACTATTCTGCTTTAACGTGAACGGAAATAGCCTAAGTCCAGGTGCCAGCCAGGGAAGCCACTCCGGGCCCCGCTGACTAAGCCCTGGACTGACCGTCAGAAGTTAGGTCGGTCAACTATGACTCTTGACGTTGACTCATTCTCCTTAGGCAAGTGATTCAGTGCCTGGCATTTTCATTTATGAACCACAGATGATAATACACTTACCTCACAAGGGTGTGCTGTGGTAATGATTGTAACCAGCTTTGAAAATGCATCCGACTCTGTAAGCACTTAATAATAAGCAACCTCGTGCCTCTCCCTTAATGTTTTTTAAAACAATATTTAAAATTTTTCTTTTGTTTACTTTGTCGTATTATCGTGTACAACAATGACATTTTAAAGTTTCAAGACAACTTTTTTCTTTATTACTGTAGCTACCTACAACAGAAGCTTTAATGTTCAGGAAAATATCACTATATTCACAACAATCATTGGCAATTAGAAATTTATCCCCACATTGGCATCCTACATTTCCTTTCCCTCTGTGACACTACGCTGTTATTTCTTAAGACGGTGTTATTCTGCAGTCTTGATGTTAATAAAATAGAGATAAATCTAGTAGAGCACTACTATAAAGTTCTAGTTAGGAAGACATATCATTACTATCTTCCATACTTCTTAAGAATGTTAATACTAAAATATCAGTATAAGTAGGCTGCCTGTGCCTGCCCGCTTATTGTGTTGCTGATGTCCAGACCTGTGTCATACCTATTATTGAGTACATAATGGTTGCTTGAGTTGACTAACACATAATTGAGACTGTATAAGAACTCAAAACCATTGCCTGTTCATATGTTTTGGTTTCCCTGGATGTCAGAGGTGATTAATGAAAGCTTTTTTCCAGTCAGCTTAGTTCTAGTAGGCTTAAAAGTAGATGGAATTCTAAAACAAACAAAACAAAACAAAAACAGGGTAAATGAATTTCTACTTACAAAGACGATCTACTGTTAAACTATCCAAAGTAATTACAGTTGATCTCAGTGTATCTTCTTGTAGTGTCTGGTTATCTTCTTTGAGGAGATAACATAGATGTATTTTCACAGTGCTGCTAGAAAACAGCAAAGAATTAAGGAAATTTCAGTCCCCATATGGGACTGAAATCCAGTGATGTTCTTAAAACTTTTTTTAATGATAGCTTCTGTTTTATTAACTTTTCCCTTGATTAAAAAACTACCCACTTTTGTCAGTCAACCTAATACTTCTATAATACTTGTATATGCTTCTATTCTTTGTAGCTTGATTTCTCTCCTTTTTGTATACACTTTGTTGCATGTGTTTTTATGGCACATTGATGGGTCTCCACCTAATACATCTCCATTAGATTCTGATTTGGTGGTTAAGTTTTTATCCATGTGTTTATGTGGTTTTGTTTTTTCCAGCTTGAAATATGCAGAGAAGAAATGTTATACTTTATTTTTCTGTTAATCTACAGAAAATTCCATTTGTCATCTTACTGGCATATTCATGCTTATTCTTAAGGAAAAGGGCAATAAAAAGATATATGAAATGGGATATGGTATTGAAATATATTCTACTTCATTTAGTTAGTTAATAAGTTAATATATAACTAATGGTTCAGTATAATATCATGGTAATTATTATTTGTAAGCCTGGGATGATTGGTTATCATTTAGCATGTATAGTCATGATCTTTTCCCTACATAATATATTTCTCAAGCTGGCATATTACTACTAGCCTTTATAGATTTAACTCATGGTAAAAGATTTTAAATAATTTGATAGAACACATAGGTTGTTTTTATCATTTATTTACCTCTTTGTCATTGTAATTTTCAGTTTCTAGATAACAAGAGTCATTGTTTTGCTGGGCATTGTTCAACTATGGTTCAAACTGATCACATCTGTTACAATCAATCCCTCAAAAATATTATTGCTGCACTCTCTAGGATTTTTTTCTAAAAGCCTTGGAATTTTAGATAATCTGTTCTTATTAGGTACCTTTTTTAGTCTTTCTTAGTCTCTGATCAATATTAAGCAACCGTTTTTCTTAAAATGAGTAGATCTTCAGAAGATGAAAGAAGATATGAAATTGCATAATAAATGATCCTTAATATTACAGGGTTGGCTATTTATTAGCTTTAGATATAATCTAAAGCAACCTTTAATTAACATTAACAGTGAGGTGTTTTTTTTTTTTAACCTTATTCACCCTCTTTAAACTTGATCGTGCCTTAAGTTCTATTTTTTTTGTTATTGTCACTTTCTACAGGTATGTTCCTTTAGGAAAGACCTAGGTGGGATGCCTGGGTGGTTCAGTTGGTTAAGCGTCTGACTCTTGATTTCAACTCAGGTCACGATCTCGCAATTCCTGTATTTGGGCTCAGGGCATGATCTCCCAGTTCCTGGGTTTAGGCTCTGCACCATTAGCATGGGGATTCTCTCTCTCCCTCTGCACGCCCCTGTCTCTCTCCCTCCCTCTCTCTGTCTCTCAAGATAAATAAACTTTAAAAAATAAAAAAAGTTTATTTTTTTTAAAAAGGAAAGACCTAGGTGATGGCTTGGGACAGGATAAGTAATCTTTTAATTATCGCATTTATTAATTTATTATCCCAATTCCACCACTTACTGTATGACAGTATGCAGATTATTTAGTCTCTTTGTGCCTCATTTTTTAAGTGGGCTCCACGCCCAATGTGGGGCTTGAACTCATGACCTGAGATTGAGAGTTGCATGCTCTACCAACTGAATTAGCCAGGATCCCCATCTTTGTGCCTTATTTTTGTCATGAGTTAAATGTGCAGAATAATAGTACTTATCTTGTTTGATCAGTGTGAGAAATAATTGAATTAACCCATGTAACATGCTTAGAATAGTTCTTAGAACATGGTAAGAATTCAATGTTAACTACAATTTTATAGTTACATAAATTTCTTATTTCTACTTTTTAGTTTAGTGTAATATGCTTAAGAATTATTTTATGCAGAGAAACAACCACAGCCCATTATCTTTAAGGATACTCCGAGTTTTCAAAGTCAAGTAACATTTACTGATTTCCTATTGCATAACCAAGTATTTTTCATATCAATTATTTCATTTGACCTTTACAACAATTAGGTGAATTAAATGTTATCAACCCCATTTTAGAGATAAAGAAACAAATGCAGTAAATTTAGGGGACATATACAAGTCCACACAGTCAGTGGTGAGCTGGCATTCAAACCCAATTCTCTTGACTCAAGATTCTTTCCTCCATACCATAGCTGCTCTCCTCTGGTAGGTTCTTCCAAATGCTTGCTCCTCTTCAAAGGACTTCTGATACTAAGTTCGTTTACAGAACTGACAAACCACTCAAGAAGTACTAAGTCAGTCATGGGAAATGTGTAATCACTGGCAGATATTTAAAGCACATGGGAAGCCCAGGCACTTCCTTCCTGGACTGTAAAATCTGCGTGGCCTGCTAAGTCATAGAAATATAAATAGTTCAGTACCCGTATAAAGAAGCGTGACTAAGAACCAAAAGGATGCAGCTAACAAGCATCATAACAAGCACTCATTCATCTAATGAATTGAGCCCATCACCTAGTTCCTTCCCTCATTTCACTCAGGTCTATGTTTTAAAGCCATTTCCTGACAAAACACTTCCTTGACCACCCTAAGTTAGCATACTCATTACTCTTTATCTCCTTACCTTTCTTTCTTTTTCTTCAGACTACGTCATTACCCTAGCTCTAAACCCAGTATCATATTAAACGTTATTTAATTAATTGCAGGTTGTCTCCACTGGTAAAAGAGTAGCTTCTTGTGATTTGTAGGTAGATTGCTAACAAATATTTGGGAAAATTCAAATCTAATTTTTAAAACTACATAAAATTCTAGCCTGAAAACTAATAATGTAATAGAAAAATTATGATATGCCAAGCACCACATTATGCAGTTTACTTGCCATGATAATAACCTCATATCTTCAAAACAATGTTCTGAGATAGATAAACTAAGGTTAAATAACTTTTCCAAGAACACAGTTTGGTCTCCAGGACTCTTAACACTGTGTAATATTGACTAGATTGTGATTGGACCACCTAGTAAGTAAAATCATTTTCTGAAACAATGAGAAAGAAATCATCTGCAAAGAGTATGTGAAAAATTCATGTAAGCAGTATGTTGGGCAAAAATAAGGTAGTTCCCAAATGAATTTACTTTACCTTTTAAAACAAATTGGGAAAAAAATTAAACATATGGGATAAGATCCATAGTATTTAGAAATAACCTACAGGATTGTAAACACTCAAAATTCAGAGATTTAAGTGGAACTCCCAGGGAGGCATGACTGAATTTTCATTGTGAATAAATGCCTGCACTGAATTTGTCTAAAGACAGAAATGTATTAATGGGTGGCAGATGGCCTGCTTGCCATCTGTAAAAGAGAAATCTAAAATGACTATATTTGGTGATCTGTCCCTAGCATTGTTCTGTGGACTGGTGCTCTGGTGCAAAAACATGGATCTCTGGTCCATTGTTCCTCATTGGAAATGGTTTCTTGAGGACACCAACCATACAACAAATTCATCTTGCTTTGATTCCAGGTTCATAGTCCTATGAAACATATGTTCCCATATTGATTTGTATGTATGCAGGACTGATATGGAAACATGATCCATAATAGCTATATCACTCAGAGTCCATTTAAAAAAAAATGTTTATTTTTGAGAGAGAGAGAGAGTCAGGGAAGGGGGAAGAGAAAGAGAGAGAGAGAGAGAGAGAGAGAGAGAGAGAGAGAATCCCAAGTAGGCTCCATGCTGTCGGTGCAGAGCCCAACTCAGGGCTTGAACTTCTGAACCAAACTCATGAACTGTGAGATTGTGACCTGAGCTGAAATAAGAGTTGGAATCTTAACTGACTGAGCCACCCAGGTGCTCCAGCTCAGAGTCCAGTTTTTAAAAAATATTTTTAAAGTAAGCTCTAAATCCAACATGGGACTTGAACCCATGACCCCAAGATCAAGAATCACTTGCTGTACCAACGGGGCCAGCCAGGCATCCCACAGTCCCTTTTTTTTTTTTTTTTAAACAGTACTTAGTTTTTTAGTTTTTTATACTTATGCTCTCTGAGCTTGGCAAGTGGAAAACTACCCCTGTGGGCTGGATTTTCTCTGTGTCTTTGGACTGTAATGATTCTCTGAGGAAATGTCAATCTGTAGGAATTGTATGGATGGCTAATTACCCTTCTTCAGGACTTGCCATGTGCCTTTCTATTCCAACTGCATCTTTAGACAGCTACGAATTAGGAATTTTTGATTTACCTACATCTAAACTCTTTAATTTCAAAGTTTGAGAGATACCAGTTCTCAGTTAGGATGTTGCTTAAAAACATGAGATGTACTAAAAATTCTGATATGATCCTGTGTGTTTCAAGTAGCTAATGGAAAACCATGATTATTGTTTTATTAATATAAATTATAATATAATGCTAATAATACTCAGGGAGCCATTAGTCTCTGGAAAAAATGAGAAATTACTATTAAGGACATGCTATTTGGGAAGAACTTTTACCAGCTCTATGGATGCATTTAGTACAAATTAACCAACAGCATTCAGAGCTCTTAAATGAAAAATTAGGAAACAAGAGTCTGTACTTTATCATACCAGTACCTGAGATTATCAGGTTTTAAGAAGGGGGGAAGGATTTAATCCAGATATGCATGTTAGCAGACTGGATATATTTACCTTGTAAAAACTGACTTCTGGGAAATGACAAAATACCATTTCTGAGCAGACTTATGAAATAAACTGTTATTTTAATTGCCAGACAATTTATGGAAATGGCACCTTAAAAAATAATCTGACTTTGTTTAAATATTCTTTCTTATATCTTTATATGCTTATATGCTTCCTCCTACCCACCCCTGATAAGTAGAGAGAATTTATTCAGATGAAAGTTAAATGTGGTAACTATTTCATTTTATAATAAAGTAAGATGGCAAGATGGGTAAACACCGTCTTAATATCCTAATAGAGCTTAATTTTTACATTCTGAAAGAGATTTTTGGAAATATACAGGAAAATGTCAATAGCCATTATTAAAATTAAAAAGCCAAGGGGGGCGGGGTGCACCTGGGTGGCTTCGTCGGTTGAGCATCCAACTTTGGCTCAGGTCATGATCTCACGGTTTGTGAGTTTGAGCCCCGCATGGGGCTCTGTGCTAGCAGCTCAGAGCCTGGAGCCTGCTTTGGATTCTGTCTCTGTCTCTGTCTCTGTCTCTGTCTCTGTCTCTCTCTCTCTCTCTCTGCCCCTCCCCCACTTGTGCTTTGTCTCTCTCAAAAATAAATAAAAAATGTAAATAAATAAATAAAAAGTCAAGGGGAAATTATTGTGTTTTGTTAATTACAAAAAGAAATGGCTAAATGTAATACTTGAAAGGCAGAGCAATCAACAGTACTTGACTGAAAATATTTGAGTGAAAGTTTTAAAATATTTTAGCTTATTACTTTTGTTTATTTTTTTATCTTAAGAAGCAATGTTACATTCTAAGTCAACTATACCACAATAAAGCTCTTTGTTTTGTTTTTTAAGCTCAAAAGAGAATGTTTAATATAGGAAATTCATGCTATTTTCTGAACCTGCCTAGGGGCTAAAGGTATTTAAAGTGTTGACAAAGAAACTTGGAATTATGTTGCTGTTTTGGGAGATTAAATCAGATACCTGATAGAAGATAACATTATTTAAAAGGCTGGTGCTTAGCTCATTTAAAAAAAAAAAAATCACACCCACACCAAAGCTAAATTTGTTTTATTATTATTTGTTTGTTTTTTAATTTAGAACTGTACTTTAAATTCACTTTGGGATTGGAACAACAGCTTAAATTACTTTTAATCTATAAACTAAACTTCTGTTTTTCAAAATAGTTAAGGAACCCTGGAGCAGAAGTGGAACTTTTTAAAAATTATTTTGTTATTCTTATTATTTATTATTGTTTTTCCCCCTGGTGATTTTTGAAATGCATTTAATCTTACATAGTGGTTTCATTTTAAGTACAATATAACAAACAATATAAAAGAAAAAAAATTTAAGAAAATCTCTTCTACTACTCCAGTATATCCAACATGCCAACATTTTATGCTTTGACAATTATAGGGCACATACAATTTTGAATTGGGCATTTTTTCACATGATATTTTATTGCAAACATTGCAAATTGAACATTGGTTACAGACTGGAGAACATTTTTAAACATTTTATTTTGAAAAATTATCAAATTTACAGAATCGTTGCAACAGTAAACTCCCACAAATCTTTCTAACTTTACCAGTAATTAATACGTTGCTCTGTTTCTCAATCTTTCATTATTCCTGAGCCATTCAAGAGCAAGTTGCAGACATAATGACCTCTAAATAGTTCAGCATACATGTTCTTACAGAGCCATATAATTAATGTAATCAAGATATATAATACTGATTCAATACTTTTATCTAAAACATATAATCAATATTGAATTTTGCCAGTTGTTCCAATAATTACTTTCATAGAACTGGGTTTTGTTTTTGTTTTTGTTTTTTTTCCCAGTCCAGGATCATGCATCACATGAGTTGTGATGTCCTTTCAGTTTTCTTTAATTTGGAACAATGTCTCAGTTTTTCTTTGCCTTTTGAGATATTGACACTGTGAGGAATAAAGGACAGTAGTTTTGAACAATATCCCTTACCTTGGTTTATTGGATTGTTTTCTTACCACAGTTTGACACTCGGTGCTGATAAGGTTATTGTTATGTGGATACAACATTTTTGGGTTTGTGCATTTCTGGAAGAAATACTGCATAAGTAATACTGTGTCATCCCTAGTGCATCACAACACTGGTAACATTAGTGGCTTCAGAATATTCCACTGAGTAGGTATATTACAAGTCTCTTGCCCAATTCCCCACAGTTATATTTCAGGTTATTTCCACTTTCCTCCTATTATGAATAATACTATTATGAATAATACATACATTCATGAGAATTTTTTTTCATATTTTAGATGATTCTTTCAGGATGAATTTTCAGCAATGGAATTAAACAATTTATATAAGATAAAGAAAATGTTCACTCTTTATACATATTGGAATTCACATTGCTCTCCAAAAGTGTTAGGTTGACATGACAGGTCACACAAACTAATCAGCAATGAGTGCTAAAAAGAATTAAGAGAATATATTGTTAATAATTTTTATCACTGGTTTCTACCCTACCTTTTATTTTAGAAACTCTTTAAATTTTTTTTAATGTTTATTTTATTTTTTGAGAGATAGAGAGTATGAGTGGGGGAGGGGTACAGAGAGGGAGAAAATCTTTAAATCTACAAAATGTTGAAACAGTGTAATAAACAACTGTAAGTTCTTCATCTAGATGATCTTTGAATCAATAGGATTGACAAGAATATTTGTGATAATTGAAGAGTGTGTGGGGGTGCCTGGGTGGCACAGTCGGTTAAGCGTCCGACTCTTGATCTCAACTCAGGTCATGGTCTGGTGGTTTGTGAGTTCAAGCCCCACATTGGGCTGTGCACTGATGGTGTGGACCCTGCTTGAGATTCTGACTCCCCTTCTCTCTGCCCCTCCTCTGCTTGTGCTCTCTCTGTCTCTCTGTCTCTCTCTCTCTGTCTCTGTCAAAATAAATAAACCAAAAAAAAAAAAAAAAAAGACCTAGTTTCTTTAAAAAAAAGTGTATAGCAGCCAATGGGGCCTGTCCCTCAGAATTATGGAAACCGTTAATAAGACATGAAGTGTCTAGGTGTAAAACTGATGGGCAGGCAACAAGGGCACTATTTGATTTGTACAGTCAAAAAATTATGATGGATAAAAGGAAAGCCAAAGGCAGTTGTATCAATAAAACATCACAATTTTTTAATCCAATTATGATTAACATACAGTATTATATTAGTTTCAGTTGTACAATATGATTTAACAATTCTGTACATTTCTCAGTGCTTACCAAGATAAATATACTCATCTCAATCTTTTGCCCAATTCCTGGGCCTGTGCCAGTTTTCAGACCCCAAATCCATTGACTGAAGAAGGTGGATGCCCAAGAGAAAGGAACGATGGCCAGTAATGGGGAAATGATTTTCCCAGTCCTTCCTCAAATGGATCTATGGCCTCTTGGGTAACTGTACACCTTGGAAAAGGTAATACCTAAATATTTCTAATGTTGTTAGACTCATGTCTGACTTTGCATTGATATCCAGAGCCCTGAAAAATCATCTTGGCTCCTTTCTTAGAATCAGAGCATATGGAATTCAAGTAATAAGTGGAATCCTGGTTAGGGTCTAGCTCACAGTAAATCCACTGTATCAAGAAAGCCACCTGGTGGTTATTTTACCATTCCCTGAATGTGTAACTGGAATAGTCATACTTGGTAGTTGGAATTTTGGCCCTTGGGAGAAAAGATTTCATAATGGTAAAGGCCAAGTGAAGACCTCTGAAACTGCTCCTCTTTCCCCACTGACTCCAGTTAAGATAATAAACCAAAAGCAGTATATTTCTGGGAACAATGATAATACCACTCCTAAAACTCAAAAAGATGCACGGATGGTGACCCCCCCACTATATCTTGATTTAATCTGCAAGTCTTGCTCATATAAAAGCTAGATAGTTCCCCCCAAAATCACATTAGACCTTTGAAACTCAACTAAGTGGAAGCCCCAATTGCTGCTGCTGTACCAAACATAATATTTTTGTTATAGCAGATTAATATGGCCACGGCACATCATATATATCCACTAATTTGGTGAAATTCCTTTTCCATCCTTATCCAAAATGTGGATTAGAAAGACTGCATTTACATGGACAGGACATATATGTTTATAATTTTGCCCTCAGGCTATGTTATTATACAGTATATTATATGCCTCTGACATAATGTAGTTCCATGAAGCTTCAATGGACATCCTGCAGAACCTCACATTTACCTGCTGTATCAGTGACATCATTCTAATCAAACTGCATGAGCAAATGGGTTAGCACATTGGAGATTTTGATAGGACATATATGCACCAGATGGTAGAAGATAAAATCTACTAAGATTCAGGAGCCTGACACATCAACATAATTTTTAGGGGTCTAATGGTCAGAGGCACGCCAGGATATCTCATCCAAACTAAAGGACTAATTATTGCATCTCACACTATCTCCAATGAAAAAGGAAGCATAACATCAGATACATGCTTCTTCAGATTCTGAAAGCAACATATTCTACTCCTGGGATGAAGCGATAAAGGCTGCTACCTTTAAGTAGAGCCCAGAGGAGAGAGTTCTAGAGCAGGACCAGATTATGGTGCAAACAGCCCCACTCTTTGGGCCACTGAACCAGAAGAACTATGATGTTAGAGGTATCAATGGTGGTAAAAGATGCCATGTGGAATTTTTGGCAAGCTGCAGTAGGATAATCACAATGTAAGCTTCTGGGGTTTCAGAAAAAGGCCACGACTTTTGCAGCAGAGAATTTTACTCCTTTTGAAAAACAATTTCTGGCATGATTAATCCCTGATACAAGGGGAGTACTTGCCCATGGGACATCAAGTGACCATATGGCTGCAACTACCCATGATGAGCTGAGTTCTGTCAGATCTATTCCACCAAGTCACAAGGTTAGGTAGCCTAGCAATGATTCATAATGAGATGAAAGTTGTACACCTGGAATCTAGCATACATAGAACCAGAGGGCCCAAGTAGTTTGCATTAGCACATCTCCTTCACCTTACACTGTGGCTATATGGAGAATTACTCAAGATCACCTGATGGAGGAGGAAAGCTCAAATTTGAATCATGGCTGGGTCCACTCAATAAGTGGGTGCAAGCTGAAAATAGAAGTTCACTGCAGCCCCACATGGGTGTGGCCTTAGAAAACACTGGTGAATGCCAAAAATAGTAAGATATCTAGGAATAAACCTAACCAAACAGGTGAAAGACCTGTACTCTGGAAACTATAAAACACTGATGGAAGAAATTGAAGATGACACAAAGAAATGAAAAGACATTCCATGCTCATAGATTGGAAGAACAAATACTGTTAAAATGTCTATCCTACCCGAAACAATCTACACATTTAATGCAATAAAAATACTGACAGTATTTTTCACAGAACTAGAATAAACAATGCCATAATTTGTATGGAACCACAAAAGAACTAAATAGACAAAGCAATCTTGAGAAAAAAACAAAACTGGAGGTATCACAATTCCTGACTTCGAGTCGTATTATAAAACTATAGTAATCAAAACAGTTGGGTACTGGCACAAAAATAGACACACATAGGTCAATAGAACAGAATAGAAAATCCAGAAATGAACCCACAATTATATAGTCAAGTAATCTTCAACAAAGCTGGAGAGAATATCTAATGGGCAAAAGACAGTTTCTTCAACAAATGGTGTTGGGAAAACTGGACAGCAACAGGCAAAAGAATGAAACTGTACTACTTCCTTACACCAAACACAAAAATAAATTCAAAATGGATTAAAGGCCTAAATGTGAGACCTGAATCCATAAAAATTCTAGAAGAGAGCACAGGCAGTAATTTCTCTGACATCAGCTGTAGCAACTTTTTTTCCAAATAGGTCCCCCAAAAGCAAGGGGCACAAAAGCAAAAATAAACTTTTGGGACGACATCAGAATAAAAAGCTTCTGCACAGCAGGGAAAACCATCCACAAAACTAAAAGGCAACCTATGGAATGGGAGAAGATATTTGCAAATGACATATTCAATAAAGGGTTAATATCCAAAATATATAAAAAACTGGTACAATTCAACACCTAAAAAACAAATAATCCAATTAAACAATGGGAAGAAGACATGAATAAACATTTCTCCAAAGACATACAGATGGCCAATAGACACATGAAAAGATGCTCATCATTACCTATCACCAGGTAAATGCACATCAAAATTACAGTGAGATATTACCTCACACCTGTTGGAATGGCTAAAATAGAAAAACACAGGAAACAACAGATGTTGGTGAGGATGTGGAAAAAGAGGAACCCTCTTGCACTGTTGGTGGGAATGCAAACTGGTGCAGCCACTGTGGAAGACAGTATGTAGGTTACTAAAAAAGTTAAAAATAGAATTATCCTATGATCCAGCAATCACACTCCTGGAATATTTACCTAAAGAGTACAAAAACACCAGTTCAGTTGGTAGAGCATATAACTCTTGATCTCAGGGTTGTGAGTTCAAGCACCATGTTGGGCGTGGAGCCCACTTAAAAAAAAGAAAAAAGGAAGAATACAAAAACACGAGTTTAAAGGGATACATGCATCCCCATGTTTATAGCAGCATTATTTACGATAGCTAAGATATGGAAGCAGCCCAAGTGTCCATCGATGAAGCATTCCACTTCAGCTCAGGTCATGATCTCACTGTTTCTGAGTTTGAGCCTCACATCAGACTCTCTGGTGTTAGCACAGAGCCAGCTTCGGATCCTCTGTCTCCCTCTCTCTCAGCCCCTCCCCTACTCGAGCATTCCCTCTCTCTCTCAAAAATAAATATTAAAAGAACTATAAAATAAAAATTTAAAAATAAAAGTCACTGGTGAATGAAATTCCTCCAATGAGCACACTGGTACTGGATCCTCCACTCTGTGTGGAAAGATAAGTGGCCCAGGGTTAGAATGTCTAAAAACCCATGTCAGTGGTCAATGGCTCAGCCTGATAGATAGGGGCCTGAAAAAAGAAATATTAGAAGATTAGAGCCAAGTAGATCTGGGGAACATGTACATAAGCATTTGTGAATACAAGTATTAGGGTCCCTGTGTCACATGTTAATGTCCCCCAAAGAACATTCACCATGGAAGAGACTCTAAACAACCAAGAAAACAAAATGGCTTGGCCACTTGATGTTAGCCAGCCTCCGTCATCAGCACCTCAGTGCTTGCACAATGGGTGCATGAACAGAATACCCAGGTGACAGTGAATGGAGGCTGTACACGGCCACCAAAAGATGAATTTACTCACCGAGGCTGCTCTAGCTCCTGCCACCATCAAGCTGCAACTTGGCAGACAAAAAGAGGACTCATCATTCTGTCAGAAGTCATTGACCCTGCCAATCAGGAAGAGGCAGAACTGCTATTAAGCAGTGGAGGCAGGGAGGAGATGCTTGGTGCCCAGGAGATCCACATGGGTGCCTCCTAGTGCTGTCTTGACTAATTTTGAAGGCACGTGGACAAAGAAGGGCATGGTACCCTGGGAATCAGACCCCTTGAATAAGGACCTGGGCCAAGCCATGGGGCAAACTACTGAGACCACCACAGGTGCTCTCTGAGGGTGAGGAGAATCTTAAGTGGATAGTGAGGAAGGGAGACAGTGAGGCTCAGCTACAGCCCTGACATCAGTTGCTGTGGTGGTATCTGTGATTCCTTCCACTCACCTTCTACTTCCAAATTTCCCTTGGAAAACAGGACCACTGGGATCTGGGAGAAGGTGTTCCAAAACATATGTGAAGAAGTAGGTCTGTACACCTGAAACGAATGTAATGTTGTGTGTCAACTACATTTCAATTAGAAAAAAAGTTGCTTAAAAGAAAAAGTAGTGGATCCAAGCAGCACAGGGGATAAACTACTGTCAATACAATGGTGACCCACCAAGATTTGCCTTTAATGAACGGCTCATTGCCCCCAGCTCTGTGTCAGAATGTACTGCCCAGAATGTACAACAAGCAACAATCTATATACATAGATAATAATTTAAAATTTTGAGCAGGTGTAATTTGACATATAAGTAGAACACCTATATTTAGTACATTTTAAATGAAATATTTTTTTTTTTCAAATACGTACCAGCATTTGAATAGGCCTGGAGAAGTTCATGATTGAATCATAATTAATGAATAAATTGGAAAATATATAATGGCATAATTTGTCATAAAACCCTGAGGAAATGTATTAAGCTAAATATGTAAATCAAAGGGTGAAAAATATTAAATTACAATGTGATATATCTGGCAACTTAAACTGTGACCACATTTTTTTTCTAAATTGCTATATAAAGAATTCATATCTCCTGAACCACAGGATTATTATTGCTTTTTAGGATAATAATGTGTCTTCTTATTATACTTATACAGGTGGCTTACTCATTTCTATATTTGGAAGTGCTAAAATCCTGAAATTATACTTTATATTACTTATAATGTTGCTGCTATTTTTTTGGATTGAGAATAGATAAAAATTCAGCACTTAAACAAACTGACCCCATAGTCTCCAAACCCCATGACTCAATCCTAGCTCTGGCTACTAGGACAAGACCTTCGCACTAAGTGACTTTACATGACTATATTAGGGTTCTCCAGAGAAACAAAACAAAACAGAATAATATCCTACTATGGGATATGTATATGTGTATGTATACATATCCTATATACATGACTTATAGGAAAAGAAATTGGCTTATGCAATTAGGGAGGCCAGGAAGACTCACAATCTATTGTCTGCAGGCTGGAGAATCAGGAAAGCCAGTGGTATGATTACTCTGAGTCTTAAGGTCTGAGAACCAGGAGAGCCAATGGTGTAAGCCCTAGTGCAAGTACAAAGGCTGGAGAGCCAGAAACACTGAGGTCCAAGGACAGAAGATAGAGAAAGTAGAGAAAAAAATCACCCTTCCTCCATCTTTTTGTTCTATTCAGATCCTCAGTTGATTGGATGATGCCCAACCATATTGGCGAGGGCAATCTTACTCAGTCTACCAGTCAACCACTAGTCTCTTCCAGAAACAGCCTCACAGATACACACAGAAAAAAATGACTTGCCAGTTATTGGGGCATCCCTCAGCCCAGTCAAGTTGACACATAAAATTAACAAGCACCGTGACATTTGAATAGCTAAAAATAATATCTGGGACTCACCAACTTTGAGTTGGGTTCTTAATAACCAGCATCTTCCAACATTAACCAGATGTTTTATTTTTAAAATAAAGTGTCATAGGGGCACCTGGTTGCTCAGTTAGTAGAGCGTGTGACTCTTGGTCTTGAGGTCGTGAATTCAAGCCCTATGTTGGGCATAGAGAATGCTTAATAAAAAAAACTTTTAAGTGTTGTAGATATTGTTACAACCCCTTTTGTATTCCTCCTAGATCACACTTCTCTCCAACCCTCCCCCACAGTCCTTGAGCATCATTCCTAAAGACTGAACCTCTAAAAATCCTTTTATATATTG
This sequence comes from Panthera tigris, assembly GCF_018350195.1. Lineage (NCBI taxonomy): Eukaryota > Metazoa > Chordata > Mammalia > Carnivora > Felidae > Panthera > Panthera tigris. The sequence continues at coordinate 121,994,276 of NC_056663.1, read as the reverse complement.
TTGGTCATATGTAAGTAGTAACAGTTAGTAATCTTTTCTGATTTAAAATGATGGCTGTTTGCCAGCTTCAAGAAAATTTTCAAGAAATTAATGTTAAGGAACTTTGTCAGAACCCGCCAAATGGAATTTCTAGCTTTAATACTAGTAATTAATAGACGAGTAATTTATCAAGAGATTGTGAATAATATTGATAAAAAATGTGCTTTAAACTATGAACGTTACAGTTGTATAAGATGAGGGACTATCTTTGCATGGCTCTTACTTAAATCAGTCTTGGTGATTTTTTTTCTTTTTAAAAAAAATTTTTAATGCTTATTTTATTTATTTTGAGAAAGAGAGAAAGAGAGGAGAGGGGAAGAGACAGAGAGAGAGAGAGAGAGAGAGAGAGAGAGAGAGAGAGGGAGGATCCCAAGCAGGCTCCACACTGTCAGTGCAGAGCCCCATGAGGGACTTGAACTGACAAACTGTGAGGTCACAACCTGAGCCGAAATCAAGTCAGACGCTTAACTGACTGAGCCACTCAGGTGCCCTTCTTTTTTCTTTTTTAAAGATTTTATTTTTAAGCAGTCTCTACACCCAACGTGGGGCTTGTACTTACAACCCCAAGATCAAGAGTTGCATGCTCCACCAACTAAGCCAGCCAGTCTTGGTGATTTCCTTTTTTAAAAAAATGTTTACTTGTTTTTGAGAGAGCACAAGTTGGGGGGTGGGAAGTGGGGGGGGGGGGAAACAGAGGGAGGGGTAGAGGATCGGAAGCAGGCTCTGCACTAACAGCAGCAAGCCCAATGTGGGGCTCAAACTCACAAACCGTGAGATCATGACCTGAGCTGAAATCAGAAGCTCAACCAACTGAGCCACCCAGGTGCCTCCAGTCTTGGTGATTTATAACTCAAGGAACATGGTGTGATCCTGATTGTGTTTCTGCTCACTGCATGTTTTCATCCATGCACTGGTAACAAGGAGAAAGTACTGATAGTCTGATCCAGTTGATGCTTCATGAGTGTTACCTGAAGAAATAACATCCCATATTTACAACTTTTGAGGATCCCATTAGTGAAGATAAGGTTCAGAACACCCTGTGTAACCTTAATGACATACTTCAAAATGTTTTGTTTTGTTGAAACAATGTTTCAGAGATGGTAGGGATGAAATGGGAGTATCCTTAAACTAAAGAGAATCTGTTTTTTAGGGACCTAGCATAAGCAAAAAGAGGGAAATTACTTGAGAATCTCTTTTAGTTGGAAGAACTTAGAGAAGCCTAGAATGAAACTAAGTCTCAGGAACAGGGAATTTGAATGCCTTCAAAACTTCCTCTGTGTCTGATTTGTGCTCTGCATGTCTGCCTTCTCTTCTCACTGCGAAGTGTCTCCAAATTGTAGGAAACATGGCTGCCGAAAACTCCACACCTCACTGTCATACTGTAGGACTTGCCACCAGAATGGTACTGACTCCCATGGTCCTATGCTAAAGTAATCCCAGGGAAGGAAGAGTTAGTTCTAAGTCAGATACCTACATCTAGACCAATCAATGAAGTCCAGCAAGGGTGGGATGTTATATCTGGCCTGACTTAAGTTATATACTCCTTTTGGACGGTCAACTCTGCCTGGGGAAGGAACAGCATTTGTAACAACGTAGTAACCTCTGTGTGAGTCAGAGAGTTGGAGGAGAGGGAAGAGTAGGTTACAGAAAAGTGAAAGGAGTGATGTGCTGCTGAGAAAGGAGTATTTAGTATAAAAGAAAAACCCAAACAAAAGCTTAATTAAGATCATACACAGATGCATAATTAACCAGCTTAATCAACCTAGATATTATAAGATGAATAAACTCTAACAACAGAATAAAAACTGAGCATATTTTGAAAGAACAATGATATGAAAATATACAGAGGGATGCATATCAATGTATTAACAATAGTTATTTCTGGGAAATGTGTGTCTGTGTGGGAGGGGTCATGCAGAGACTTCCATGTTTTACACATCTATAGTGTTTGAAATTTTTATGATTATGTGTATACTGTAGTATACCAAAGGTTGTGAAGAAATAGCAAAGACAGAAGACCCAAGATTCCTTAAAAGTCTTTTAAGCAACAGGAATAGAAAAATATTATATACTGGGAACTAACAGAGGTGTCATGTGTAATGAAAAACACACCAATACAACGTTAATAGTCATCAATTCTGTAGATTTGAAATAAAGAGAGAGACTAGCTCTTCTGCTCTCCAGGAGAAGACTATCTAAGAAGTAAGTGAGATGATTCATTTTCAGAAATACCAAATAAAAGCTGTACTGTCTAATTAACAATAGGTTTACAACATTTTGGAAATATGTATTAACCCCCCCCCCCCCCCACACACACACACACACACAGACACCAATGGAGTCCCAAACTCATAGACAGTTTACTTCCACTTCCTGGTTCTTCTTCCCCTCTCCCTTTCGAGGGCTTATTTTCATCACGGGCTTATTTTCAGGGGCTTTGCAATGAGCATGTGCCAAAGAATAAAGGGAGGAACTACTGAAAGTCTCTGCGTCACTTCAGGGAACGTACACTTGTTTCAATCAGACTACTTTTTGCCTTACATGGGCATAGGTGACTTCTGGGTAAGGCTGTAACCTCTGTAGTACTCAGCCAATGAGGAATCAGAGAAGGGACTTGCATGCTAGGAGATAAATTGTCTGCTGTAACTGCCCAGAGTTTGCCTGTCCATCAGACACCCACTCTTGCAAGAACGTGGATTAAAGCTTCGCTTCCCTGTGCTCCGAGTCTCTGTGTCCCTCCTTTGTTTGGGTCAATGGGCTTATTTCTAACACATCTGCAAAATAAATAACATCCAAGCTGATGAAATTGGTATGATACTTACATGAGGTCACAAAGTGCGTCAAAGTCTAGATAGATAAGAAAGAAAAATAAGTGATTAGAGGATTCTGAGGCAAAAGAAAGTTAGGGGTGGTTTAAAGATTTCTAAGCCTAGGTTGTTGAGATAAACCTATAACCAATCCCCCCAAATGGGGTAGGGGGTAAATTTAGTTGGTCCAAGAAACTAAAAGCAAGGTATGATACAAAGTAATGAATACACTTCACCACTGAGAATGGAACAAAGAAGTGTGATATGTTGCCTGTTTAGGTAGAAATTGACATTTATTTTAACAAATTTAAAAATTGCCAGAGTCTACTCTAAGCAGAGACAAAATTTCACTTTAGAATAGATTTTTTTTTTGAGAAGAATCACCCCAGTGGCTGTTTTTAGTTACGTAAATGTAAGAACACAGGCACCCCTTATCCTTTATTTTGTGGCTTGACAAAAGCTGCCCTTCCCAATGCTTCTTCATATGCAAATTTTCCTAGAAAAATAGGAGCCTCCTGAGTGGAAAGGAACCAAGATCTTGACCTCATTTCTTCTAATATTCCAATTTATTACAATCTATTTAATGGATTGAGATGGTCCCAAATGATGGCATCTGGCAATAAAGAACACCAAAGTTACCAGGAATAAGCCATGAAGAAAGGGGGCATCTGGGGACAGAGACATATCCCTATGTAGCATAGCAGGTGGCTCACAAGGAGGATTTTCTCTTTTCTGTCTCTCATCTTACTTGTCTTGGAGAGTGTGTTCTTAAATATGTTACAATGCTATGGCTTTGGGGGCCCAAACCTAGAGTGACTTGTGCCCCATTTAGACCAGCAAGATATTAATTATTGTATTAGTAGACAGAACCATAAACCCAAACTAGAGCTGTTAGTGAACTTGCATGCTTCTCCAATTCTTTCTTCTGTAGAATTGGAACAGGTCTCCTTGGACTGAGTAAGTTCCTAGGCTTTTTAATAATTCAGGGGGGTAAGGCCAAAACAGAGCATACTCCTCCAATAATGAGTAGAAAATAACAAAATTCAGTAAAGATGTCCAGGTATAAATTTAGAGAAGCACATTTGGATTGTGTTTTATTCATTATTTTTAAGTTTATTTGTTTATTTTGAGAGACAGAGAATGCACACATGCGTGCATGAGCAAGGGAGGGGCAGAGAGAGAGAGGGAGAGAGAGAATCCCAAGCAGGTTCCGTACTGTCAGTGCAGAGTCCCATGTGGGCTTGATTCCACGACCATGAGATCGTGGCCTGAGCCAAAATCAAATTTGGACACTTAACTGACTGAGCTACCCTGGTGCACCGGATTGCGATATTCAGCCTATACCAGACTAACAAAGTTGGTGACACTTGTCATTATTAAGTAGGATATAAAGCTTAGAGTTAGCCCTATAAAATTAATACTAAAAATTGCTTACAGATGAACGCTAATGAAAGTAAGTGGAATCCAAAACACTACCAATCTCTCTTCTACATAACCACACATTTCCTTTCCTGGATTCTTTTTGTCCTGGTTAATGATAAAAATCATCCTCCAGTCACTCTTTTTCTACAAATCTTGTCATCAGCCCTCCAAAGACTATCCTTCTCTCATCCTCCACATCTAGAAAATCATCAGGAATAAACAATTCTTTTAATATTTTCAAATATTCCCTCTTCTCTTCATTCTCACTACCTTAGTGTAGTGGGCATCTTTAGATCTATAGATCAGCTTTCTCCTTCCTCTGGTAACAATGATTTTTTTCTTTTGATGACCTACTCCCACTCTAATCACTCCCACTCCAATCATGTTGTCCTACTGGGGTCTCTCTCAGAGATCTTACTCCAGGCACAAATGGAGGCACAGGACCTAGGGTAGGAAGTTAAAAGGGGAGGCATAACTTGAAAGGACATGCTCAGAAACTTAACCTTCTGCAAGTCAAAGTTATTATAGTGGTCTTGGTAGATGACTCCCCAGCACTGGTTCCCTCCCCCACTGATGATTAGCCTAAATCAGTAAGTCCCCATACTACTGACATTTGGGATCAGATAATTCTTGTTTGTAGGGGGCTGTTCAGTGCCTTGTAGGATGTTTGGCAGTATCCCTGATTTCTACCCAGTAGATGTCAGTAGCACCCTCCCCCCCAAGTTGTGCCAAAAAAACTCAAGATATTGCAAATGCCAGCAGGAAGACAAAATCACTCTGGGATTGAGAACTACTGGTGTAAGCCATTTATGGTAATTTTACTACTTTTTTCTTAGAACTGGGTAGGTATCCCAAACCTGGCCAATGTGTTATTAAGGAATTTTCCACTAGAGGGCTTCTAGGAAGACTTCCTCACTCCTAGGAAAGTGAACCTGAAAAGAGACAATCTTTTTCTTGCTAAAAGTTGTATCTGCATGTAAGTACATAAACTGTTGTAGCCATCTCATAACCATAGAAGAACAAGCTCTAAGATGAAGCCAATATGGAGGGAGAAATGTAGAAATCATACTTGCATCCTCAAGTATCAAGCTGATGATTTCCTTCAATGTTTCTACACACAATCTTATTTCTGAAATACCACTTATTCTTTACTATGTATACACTAATTTACTCATTTGGTGCATATGTATACATATATATGATAAATAGCAGTATATATTGTACTCCCATTTTGGTGTGTGTATATTTTTTAGTATATTCAAAATTTGTTCATACATATAATATTTTCACACAATATTTGTAAGTGATGCTTCCATATAAGCATATAAATACTTCCCTCTTTTCATTGACTGTAAATGATTCCATTTTTTAGATAAAGGATAATGTATTTAACTAGTATTCTAGAAGCTTTTATGCATTTTTTAAAACATTTTTTTAATGCAAAGAATGGTTCAGTAAATTTCTATATATGTAAGTCATTTCACATGTGAGTAGTGTATGGAATAGAATTCAAAGAAGGGATTGTTAGGTAAAAATATATGTGTATATATGATTCTGATAATATTATAAAATGTCCAGGAAAGATAACAAATTATTAATACTCATTAGCAACAGTGACAGTGCCTACTGACTCATACCCTCATGAATAACATTAAGTTATCAAAATTTTTGTGCTTTAGTAATTTCATAAAATATGGTATTATAATGTTGTTTTAGTTTGTATGCCTCTTCTAATGAGTGAAATTGAGGGTTTCTTCATATATTTAAGAATTATTTGTGTATTTTCTAGTTTTACAAAATGTCCCTTCATATCTTTGTCCATTTTTCTATTGGGTTGTTAGGTCATTTTATTACTGACTTTAAGGAATCCTTTATGTATTGAGGAAGTTTTCTCTTTGTGATATGAATTGCAAATATTTTTTTCCAGTTTATAGTTTGTCACTTTACTTAACTGTTGATGAGTTTTCCTATTCGAGAATTTTAAAAGATTTTTTATGTGATTCATTTTATCAGTCTTATGCTTTATGGCTTCTGGGTTTATCTCATATTTAGAATGCTCTGTCTTATTCTAAGAGTATGGTTTTGTTTGTATGTTGTTGTTTTTGTAAGTAGGCTCTGTACTCAACATGGGACTAGAAGTCATGACCATAAGATCAAGAGTCACATGCCCCACCGACTGAGACAGCCAGGGGCCCCTCTAAGAGTATGTGTTTTAAAAATATCCCTCTTTTATGTAGTTATATATTTTTATATCTTAAGTTTAAGTCTTTGAATTATTTATTTTTTTTAGTGGAATGTATTATGTAAGAATCCAACTCTATTTTTCTGAATTATCATCCAGCTGTACCATATGTTCTTTTCTTTCTTTTAGTTTGTGCCATTATTTATTATTGTAGGTTTTTTTTCCCATAGTTACATCTATACTTTATTCATTTAATTTTTTCATTTTTTTAAAAAATTTAAGTCCAAGTTACATTATTTTACATATAATGTAATAATGATTTCAGAAACAGAATTTAGTGATTCATCACTTACATATAATACCCAGTGCTCATCCCAGCAAGTATCTTTCTTAATAACCATTGCCAATTTAGCCCGTCCCCCCCACTCAACACCCCCACCAGCAACCCTCAGTTCATTCTCTGTATCTAAGAGTCTCTTATGGTTTGTCTCCCTCTCTGTTTTTATTTTATTTTTGCTTCCCTTCCCCTACGTTCATCTGTTTGTTTCTTAAATTCCACGTATGAGTGAAATCATATATTTGTCTTTCTCTGATTGACTTATCTCACTTAGCACAATACCCTCTAGTTCTATCAATGTTGTTGCAAATGGAAGATTTCATTCTTTTTGATTACTGAGTAATATTCCATTGTATACATATGCCACTTCTTCTTTATCCGTTCATCAGTTAATGGACACTTGGGGTCTTTCCATACTTTGGTTATTGTTGATAGTGCGGCTATAATATGAGCAATTCTATCCAAGTCTGTTTTTTTGTCCAAAAAATATTATTGATGAATTATCCTTGATTGCTCACTCTCCCTTGACCTGGGAACTGTTAAACTGTCCTATGATATTAAGGATGGATACATTCTCTTTGTTATAACAACCACTATCCCTTACTGTGGTATGTAATACACACAAACTGAGCTCCCAGCTTCTGGTGCCAGAATGTTGTATTCTTTGCTTACTAGCTGTGTGCCCCTGAGCTTCTTGCTATCTCTGTGGCTCAGTTACCTTACCTGTAAAATGAAACTATTATGAGGATTAGATGAGTTTATGATTGCAACACATTTAAAATGATACCTGCTGCATAGGCAAGGCTGTGTTAAGTGTTGGGTTATTACGAATATTACCCTCCTGTGGCTTGGGAGAGGGAAGAAGTGGGCTGAGGCCGTGGGTAGCTTCAAGACTTTGCAGATCTTGGGCTTCTGATTTAGAAATGAACTCAGGCAGTCTTGCTCAGAGATTTGCTCTTAATCTCTAATATTTATATCTCTCCTTTAATTTTTCTTCAGTTTAGTCCAAATGCTTCTGTATTTGGAAGATGTTTCTCAAAGTTTGGAAAAAACACATTATTTTAATTTTGGGGGGCACCTGGGTGGCTCAGTTGGTTAAATTTCCAACTCTTGGTTTCTGCTCAGGTCGTGGTCTCACAGTTTTGTGAGTTCGAGTCCCACATTGGGCTCTGCACTGACAGTGCGGAGCTTGCTTGGGACTCTCTGTCTCCTCTCTCCTCCTCCCCCATTCGTACTATCTTTGTCTCTTTCAAAATAAATAAACTTAAAAATGTTTTTAAATTTTTTTAAAAAGTGGAAGGAAAAGGGGGGTAGGAGCTGATTAAAATGGATAAAGGGGGTAAAAAATACAAACTTTCAGTTATAAAATAAATAAGTCATGAGGATATAATGAACGGCATGGGGACTACAGTTAATATACTGTATTGCATATTTGGAAGTTGCTAAGAGAGTATATCTTAAAAGTTCTTATCACAAGAAAAAATGTGTAACTATGTATGGTAATGGATGTTAACTAGACTTATTGCAGTGATATTTTTTCAATATATACAATTATGGAATCATTATGTTGTATACTTGAAACTAATATGTCATATGTCAATTATACCTAAATAAAATTTAAAAAGTAAAAATAGTCCCAAGTCAAATATTAGACAAATACACCATTTGTGGTTTTTTTTTAAGTTTTTATTTATTTTTGAGACAGAGAGACAGAGCATGAGCAGGGGAGGGGCAGAGAGAGAGGGAGACACAGAATCTGAAGCAGGCTCTAGGCTCTGAGCTGTCAGCACAGAGCCTGACGCAGGGCTTGAACTCACAGACTGTGAGATCATGACCTGAGCTAAAGTCAGATGCTTAACCAACTGAGCCACCCAGGCGCCCCCACCATTTGTGTTTTAAAATGAATCATGGCAAGGGCACCAGGGTGGCTCAGTCAGTTAAATGTCTGACTCTTGGTTTTGGCTCAGGTCATGATCTCATGGTTCATGAGTTTGAGCCCAGTGTCAGGCTCCTTGCTGACAGTGAGGATCCTGCCTGGGATTCACTCTTTCTCCCTCTGTCTCTGCCCCTCTCTTGCTCTCTCCCTCTCTCTCTGCCCTTCTCTTGCTCTCTCTCTCAAAAATGAATAAACTTAAAAAAATGAATCATGGCAAAGTGATTTATTCCAGCAATGCAACCTAATGTATTTGTTAAAAGCCTATTATATGCATGTATGTATTATGTATAAAATTAGTGGCATTAAACAGTTAAAGGAAAAAGTTCACAAAGTCATCTACGTAAATACTGAAAATATGTTTAATAAGAATTACGTGCCCACTTCAGGTTCAAACTAGAAATTGTAATCTACTTCTTCATTATTGTAATAATTACTTACCTGAAGCAAACAGCCAGTGTCATTCTTCACAATGAAATCCTACAGGCACTCATCTGAAGCCACTCCGGGGCATTTTCAATCTTTTTGAAATCTTTACCAAGATTATAGTTGTTAAGGCTTTCTCTATGTTTTGACTTAAGCAAAGTTTCTGAATATAGCCCAGAAACTTAAATACCTACAAGACTGGGCAGATTGCATAAATGCATGACACAGCCGGGATAGAATAAAGTATTTTTTGCTGCAAAGCGTGCTATTTTCTTTTTTCAAGAAACAGATAACACATGGGTATAAGAAAGGTTTCCTGTCCTCTGAACTTTACTACAAGAAACCCAGCAATGCAAGTATGGTGATAAATGTAGACTGACAACAGCATTAATGTGGGGGAGCTCTACAGAGTGGTAATAGCTACTATGTGCGAGCACCTACATTTTCCGGCGGGACACTGAAACGGAAGCAGAGAAACACACGCACACGGAGAGATTGAGGTGGGACTCTACTAGTCTGACTCTTAACTTACATGTAATTGTGAACCATATCTGTGGTACAAATCAGAGGTGGGCCTGAAGGATGTGACACGGGTGTTGTAAGTGTCTGTTTACACTGGCTGTTTATGAAATGAGAGAAATCCTTCCATAGGATAAAAATTCCCCAAGAGATTGTGTTGAAATCTTTTATTAAGACCAAGTTCATATGGTGTCTGGATCTCTGGTGTGTCTTTTGGTAATATTTGGCTTTGGTTTTCCTTCGTCCCTTGGTAATTTGGGATCTCTTACCACTGCTTTTTGCCTTGCCCACCGGTACTATCTCCTGCCTCCAGGATATCCTTCAAGCCTCAGAATTTTTCTTTCTTTCTTTCTTTCTTTCTTTCTTTCTTTCTTTCTTATGTTTATTTATTTTTGAGAGAGACATAGAGCACGCACTAGTGGGGAAGGGGCAGAGAGAGAGGGAGAGGAGGATCCAAAGCAGGCTCTGTGCTGACAGCAGTGAGCCTGATGTGGGGCCTGAACTCATGAGCCGTGAGATCATGACATGAGCCAAAGTCAGATGCTTAACCCACTGAGCCACCCAGGTGCCTTTAGCCTCAGAATTTTCTAATTCATCATCACATCTCCTGGATATTTTTTCTCTTCGGCACACATAACATTTTCTATCCTGAGAGAGTTTAGTCTTCAGCTTATGTGAAACAAATTAATGTGAGATAATTTTGAAAGTTCAAAAATTTTTTAACATTTTTTTTTACTTAACATGAAGAGTATTCATACATAAGTTAAAGGAATAATAGTAGAAATTACTTATGCTTTACCATGTGTCAGGCAATGTTCTAAGGACTTAACATGTGAAATCTCATCTAATCCTTCCCACAACCCTATGAGATTGGTGCTATTATTATCCTCATTTTCAGATGAGGAAACTGAGGCATGGAATGTGAAGTGCAGTGTACAGGTTCGCACCACTAACAAGGGCAGCATCACAATGTCTGGCTCTAGTACTTGGCTCTCCCGCAGCCACTGTGCCATCCTGCTGCAAGACCACAGGCCAAAGTACCGAAGGGAAACACTCCTTCTTTCACACATGCCAACCATTCATTTCTTCCCTCATTTATCATACTATTTGGAATGCATACTATGAAAAAAAAATGCTCTTCCAGGAATGGTACAAACATTAAAACACAAAAACCACTTAGCTAGCAAGTGCTACAGAAACTGAAGAAATATGTAAACTCAGTAGGAAGTAAAACAGGTTAATCAATTACGTTAGTGATTTACTATAATCAGATTTGCAATGAACTTTAATCTAGTTCATGGCAAATTGCTCTTGAATCCCTAACAAATGCTTTTGACATTTCTTCAAAGCTAACTCAAAACTTCATTTTATTTTGTCTATTTAATTCTGTTTAATTTGGATAAAAATTTTGCTTTAAGCAAACCTAATTTAGTCACTCTCTATGAGATATCATAATAGATTCAGTCTATTTGTTCTTCTGTTCTATGAATTACTGACAGCTTTCTAAATTATTCTAAGATTCTGGAGTGCAATGATTTATTACTTGTGCAATAATTTCTGCAAAGCTGCTGAAACCTGGCAAGTCTATAACTAATTACATATATTAGACTAAGCATTTGGCTCTGACATAAAGTGGGTTTTGTTTTCTCATCTCTACAGTATTTTCTGTCACTATGTTATCACTTCCCTATCTACAGGAATGCCTTGTTTCTGTTTTAGTGGTGCAGAGAGCATATGTATTTGTGCGCATTACTTGAAGATCTCCTTTTAATCTGAAAGATAAAACTGGGAAAGAACAATATACCAAATAGTATTGAAGTATAGCATGGAGTCTCAATTTGAAATTAGGATAAGCTGCAGGCATGAGCAGGGATGTCTGCCAAACTGGTAGGGTAGGGTCCCTAGGAACTGTTTGTATGAAGACAAAGTTGCCTCATGGGAGAAATCACCTTGAAGAAAGACCAAGTAAGAAACAATGAACATGAGTTTGTAACAGAGCCTTATTAAGAAGAGAATAGGGCTCTGTGGGCTGCCTGGTGGCTATCATTTAGCTCATTCTCATTTTCAAGCAAGATGTCTGGGACCTAGCAAGGGACAGGGCTCTACGTAAAAACTGAACGTGCCATAAAACACTGAAACTGCTGGTTTGGATTCCCTTTATCAGAATTGATAGGGGAGAAGCATCTTCCTTTAGTGCCTTTGTGGCAGTGTTTGGTGAGAGACACTGGCAGGCAGAATCGTGGCTAAGACCAGTAAGAATTGCCATGCCTAGGTGGAGTAGAACACAAGCTGGGATGACTCATGGAACAGCAGCAGCGTCTGCAGGGAAGTTGGTGCCTGCAGTGCCCATCAAGTGATCCGGAAGACTCCCTGAACATCAGTGGAACCCAGCAGAAATTGCCATGCACAGAGCCTGGTAGGGAAACAGTGCTAGGGGAAGAGTTCCAGGTTCTTGTGAGCAAATGTGATACCTGGTGGGTGGTTGCTGAATCAGGGTGAGTTTGTGAGCATATGGGAGACACCCACTGAAGATGCCTAAAACACCTCAAGGAAGTGAGATTTCAAAAAAGGACTGAAGTCCTGCATTATGCAGGTGATGACATAAGCCGATGACTAGTGGGTCATTCCTCTTAAAATGACCTTATTTGCATCTACAAGCTGGTGGAAGCTGGACAAATGGATATATAAAATAATCTAGAGATCGGAAGTCATCATCAGGCTATTGAGGGTATTTGAAGGGAACTATGTCATAATAATTTTGAGACAAATAGAATGTGTAATCTCATTTTATAGTCACAGGCTACCTTGTTATATAAGGTCTTATTTAAGACTAAATAACCCAAACTTTGGGAAAAGAACCAATTTGGACTCTGGTCATTGCCTCATAAAGGTCATAGAACTAAACCATGTTTAACATGGATCAGGCTGAGGTTTCATCCCCCAAGGGAAAGGATATGTTTATATTCTGAAAGCAATATTTCCTCTATTTACTCTACCTTTGACAGTAACACTGAACAAGCTAAGCCTCAGGATATGTCTGCCCCTTCTAAGAGGTTCTTGTCTATAATACTCTTCTAGAGTTTTACTTCTACATAGAATTCTCTTCTTGTATAAAATCACCCTGTCATCTTAGCTACAACTGATATGAACAAAGGCAGTTATCTGATCCAGGGAAAGCCAATAGCGCATTTAGTTAATAACATATGAGTTGATATTTCATAGAAACTCAATTGGGAATAATTGTAGTTAGGCTGATGAATATCACCTTTCCTTTAGAAAGTGGTAGCAAACACAAAAACTGAAAAACAAAGATTGAGAAAAGGTAATTAATAGAAGTCTATAAGCAGAAGCCACAAATAAAAAGCTGAAGTAGGCAGATGCCATTATGTTGAAAGGAGATGGTCAGTTTATTGGTGGCATGTGAAGCAGGACAAACAGACACAGAGTAACGGAGTCTCTGTTATGGTTGAGCATCGAATGAAGGTCATTGGAAGATTACTGAGCCACAGGAACTGCTGAACATCATGATGGACCTTGCAGTTCCCAAGCCATATTCTGTCTCCTTGACCTGGTAACTCAAGTATGTCTCTATTCCTGTAACCTAGCAGGCCCTAGCTACCTCCTACACTACTGCAATGAATTTTGTCTGTTAAAAAAAATCAACAGTGATTTGAATAAGTGGGGAAGTGTATTTGCTTACATGATATACCTCATAAAGTTAGTAATAGAAGGACAATCTAAAAATCAGAACTTAAGCAAAATAAATTGGTAAATATTCTCACTCCAAGGATCTATAATTGCTATGTATATTCAGCATAAAATTTGAAGCCCAACCTTCCAGGTATCTAAGGCAAATGTGTATATATATATACACATATATATACATATATATATACATATATATACATGTACATATATACACATATATACACATATATATACATATATATGTATATATGTATATATATGTGTATATATGTATATATATATATATATATATATATATATATATAAAGAAAAAACTAAAATATTTTGAGACATTTAACTTTTATCTCTTTATTTTTCCCTTTCCCTTCCTCTAAGTAGGTGGGCAGGTTAGTGCTTTCTTCAGCAAGATGAAGTGTGTACTAGGGATGGATATTGAACTTGTCTGGAAAACTTTCTGGCTTTTATTTCAAAAGGCTAAGCCTCAGTAGAAGAGAGAAATTGCAGGTGGAGACAAAATTACCAGGAGAAAGCTGAAGTTAGAACTTTCCTCAGTTTAGAAAAAAAAAGATTCTACATGCCAATGGGGGCCAGAGGACTTGGATGAAGGAACCTAGATCATGCTCTTGGGTAGTATTGTTAGGGAGGCAGCAAGATGGACCTCAGAAAGTGATGGCTGCAGGGTACGTGAGAGCCCAAGCTTGGAATTCTTGGTAAAAATATCCATCCTGCAGACCTGGTGCAGAAGCAGCTGACAGCTGCTGGACTTGAAGGGATAATGCGGACAGAGCAAAGTCAGGGCTGTGAAGAGATGACCAACAACCATTGGGCCTTTCTTCCATCTGAGTGCTGTCTCGGCACTGCGTAAGATTCCAGAACCATGAACAACCCTGGGTAGGTTGGGGTCAGCTCCAAGAATGGGCAATGTTAAATTTCCACACACCTGATGGAAAGATGATGGTAGGACTCAGCATCAGGAAGTACCTTGATACAGAACATTTTTGTACATCTGTATCTGTGGACAGAGATTCACAAGGCGCTATACTCACGTTATCAGAAAAAATGTACCAAGATCACTTCTAAGTTTCAGATTAATCATAGTGGCTATGATGATGGCTCTTTAAATCACAAAATAAAATGACAAGCTAGGGAAGCTTAAGTGATAGGGCTTTAAAGTAAGGCAGACAAATAACTTCTGCAGTCAGACTCTCTTCCCCCACTGGAGTGAATCTGGAAGGTCATTCGGGATATTAGCAGTTTATGCCATTGTGTTCTCATGCCGCCATGGATCCCTGTTGCAGTCCTATACCATTCTGGTGACTCAGCTACTCTTTGTAGCTGCTATTCCTGCTATTCCATTCTGTCCATTGTCTTTCTTAGCTTTTGCCATTCATAGTTTCTGACGACTGTTGGGTTTTATTGTCTCACGGCTTCTGATGATTGCTTTTTCTCTGGGTGTTTGTTTGGTTTTGTTCTTTTCATTTTTTGAATTCTACCCCTATAATAAACTGCTGACTTACTCTCTGTGTTATACCCTCAGCCTTTGCAAAAGAGTCCATTCATTCAGTTACAGCCACTTCTGTTGAATGGAGTGCTCACACCTGTATCCTCTCTGCTACAGCCAGCACCGTGAGTTCCTGAAACTTTCATAGCCCACTGTACAAGGACAGTTTTATGGACAGACTCTGTGAAAATAATAATAATATAATGATAATAATATCTAACACTTATGGAATGCTAACTGTGAACTAGACATTGTTCCAAGTACTTTATAGTTAGTCTATTTAAACCTCTGAATAAAATTCCCATTTTACAGATAAAAAAGCAAGCTAATATGGTTAGAGGTGAGCAATGTTTCTGAGGCCACACAGCCAGTAAGCAGCAGAGCCAGGATTCTATCCAGGCAGTCTGGCTTTTACCCGCTACATTTCCAATTCGACTGAATTTTTTAAAGAAACCTACACTGGATCTGCCATGCGCAGCAGAGGGGCTAGCTGACTACTAACGATCCAAATTCTGTGTTCCTGGTGGAGAGTTGTAATGGAAGTGGTTGCCCAGCCAAGGGCTATGTTTTTCTAGTCCCTTTGAATCTAAGTAAGAACATATGACTGGTTCTAGCCAACGTGAACACCAGTGATGTGCTTCACATTCAGCTCAAGGAAAGCAGTATCTGATGTGCCTTCCTCATGCTCTATTCCCCTTCCGTGGAAACCCTGGAATCCACCTATTTCGGATGGTAGTGCCATAAGATGGGAGGTGCCTGGTTCTCACTTGGAGAATTGCCTGGGAAAGCTGCCCAGTCAGGAACATCTACTTGACTTTGCGTGTGGGAGAAATAAACTTCAGTGGGCTTAGATTTGGGGTTGTTATGGCAGTTAGCCTATTCTGACACATACACCACGTAAGCACCAGTTTCTTGAATAAAATTGGCAAATTTGTTGATAAATGTGTGGTTGAGATGTTGTAACCACACAAATTTTTCAGACACCGACACTGTTAAGTGACCTAACAGTTTTGACAAAGGCTCTGGGAAGAAAAGGAAAACTCTTTAGTGATCTTTACCAAAGATTAATACCTTCCAGCAGTAATGGACTCTTCTCTTCTGCATGTGTGGCTATATATGCAAATATTTATATGTGCTGAGACATCTTTCCCCAGACTTCCTAGAATTATTATGTGCATAATCAAGATGATCATTGGAAATAGTGTGAACTGCTTCCACATTTCCTGAATCTAGAGTCTGATAGATCTGACTGAGATCATATTTCTCAATATTATGGGCTGAGCTGCAGCCGCCTCCCCCCACCAAATTCATGTATTGAGGTCCTAATCCCCAATACCTCAGAATATGATTGTATGCGGAGATAGGGTCTTTAAAGAGGTAATTAAGGTAAAATGAGATTATGTGGATGGGCCTAATCCAACAAGACTGGTGTCCTTATAAGAGATTAGGACACAGCACAGACCAAGGGATGACTATGTGAAGACACAACAAGAAGGTGGCCACCTGCAAGCCAAGGGGAGTGGCCTCAGAAGAAACCAAACCTGACAACATCTGAATCTTGGACTTCTAACTTCCAGAACTGTGAAAAAATAAACTCTTGTTGTTTAAGCCCCCTAGTCCATGTTATCTTGTTAGGGCAGCCCTAGCAAACTCATACACTCCAAAGGGCCCTTTGCCTTTTGGAATTAACATTCTGCTTCTTCGAACCTCCTAAATCATCACAGGTATAGTCTTGCACAGTGTGGGTAGGATTTTTATGTTTGAGTCAATCTCTAGATATTGTGAACACAAACTTTTTTTTTTATTTTTACTAATTCCATGGCTAAGAGCTCTCTGCTAGCATCCTATGAAATCCCTGTTTATTAGAAGCTGTTCTTTTATTTCCTGAGCTGAGATAGATAATCCAGCTCCTCAGTTAAGTCAGGAATATCCCCGTTAAGCTGCTGATTGCAGTTCAATATTCGAATATCACAACAGAGAGATTCAATAGTCTCACAAATTCATCAAACGTTTGCTTTTTTTCCCTAAGTGGAAAAGAAGATAGAGTCTGATTATGGTAAATATTTTTCTTCCATATTCAAAACTGTGAGAAGCATGCCTGGTTCTGTTGGCGACCTCTATTTTTGTTTATTTTAAGGGAGCGTTAGAAGAGCAGTTTCACTAATATCAGACTTTTCAGTGAGCCCTCTAAAAGTGTTTTATGGTCATGTCCGATTCAGCTTTTATAAATTATAAAACTAAGTATTATAGATAATACTTTCAATATGATGAAATGACATACAGAATTGGAAGCCTATGCTGTTCATCTTTTTTTCTCTCTCTTTTTTTTAATGTTTATTTATTTTTGAGAAAGAGAGAGACAGAGCACAAGTAGGGGAGGGGCAGGGAGAGAGGGAGACACAGAATGAGAAGTAGGCTCCAGAATCCAAGCTGTCAGCACAGAGCTCGGTGCAGGACTAGAATTCACAGACGGTGAGATCAGGACCTGAGCCGAAGTCAGATGCTTAACTGATTGAGCCACCCAGGCGCCCCTATGCTGTTCATCTATGTAAAAAATATCAGAATACATGGAGAAAACAGTAATAAATATAAAATTATTTAGGAATCCTTATATTCTCATTGTTAAGACTATTATTGGGGCGCCTGGGTGGCTTGGTCGGTTGGGCGTCCAACTTCGGCTCAGGTCATGATCTCACGGTCCGTGAGCTTGAGCCCCGCGTCGGGCTCTGTGCTGACAGCTCAGAGCCTGGAGCCTGTTTCAGATTCTGTGTCTCCCTCTCTCTCTGCCCCTCCCCTGTTCATGCTCTGTCTCTCTCTGTCTCAAAAATAAATAAACGTTAAAAAAAAATTTAAATAATGCTAGAGGTTAACTCTCCAAGACAATCCTTAATGTGTATACACTTTACAGAACATCAAAACATGCAAGGCTAGAACTGCAAGGAGAAATAGATGAATCCAAAATTATAGTTGGAGATTAACTCCCCTAGAAAAAAAAAAGACTATTATTATTTTTTTAAGTTTATTTTTTTAATAATCTCTACACCCAACGTGGGGCTTGAACTCATAACCCCAAGATCAAGAGTCGCATGCTCTTCCAACTGAGCCAGCCAAGTGTCCCCATAAAGACTGTTATTGAAAAAACTTGCCTAAATGCACCAAGTGTTTGAGAAGAAATATGGTTTAATCATAAGACAAGGAAAGAGAACCAAATTGCATTATTCAGTTACATTCTTCATTTTGATAGTTATGAGATTGGACTAAAGCAAAGTAGATAGCTTATGCAATCCCAGGTTGCACATTGACATTTTTTGAATTATCAAGACACTTGATTAAGTAGCATCACACTGTCGCACTGGCCATTCTCACACAGCAGCTGTACTCACAGCTGGATGAAGTGGCATTCTCATAAAGGCATTCTGACCTTGGTAGCATGTCTGACCTCTCCTTTGAGACTTCTCTGTGAGCTTCTGTAGATCTCACCTCTTGCACTGCTTTCATTCATGCCCAGAATGGGGCTGAAATGGAGTCCTGCCATAAATCAAGGTCCATGAATGGATACTATAAAATTCCTGATTTATATGCTACGTGCTGTGTGTTCCTTTGAGAGACATAAAGCTATGCAAATAGAGTAACTAGAAAGCACAATAGAGAAGGACCATTTGCTTCCTAAGAAAGGAAGCAATAGTAATCAGTAAGCTTGTTTCATGTTGAGTGAGTGTACCACCAAGCAGTGCCAAAGGGCAGCTGTAGAGGGCCTTGGAAGAAACTTGGCTAAGCTATCAGAAAAGAAGCTGACAAATTTATAAAACAAACAGATGCTGGTTCTTCATTTCCAAACTGGTTTGGTGAAATATAGTTAGTTGTCTTTCCTACCATTTACCTGGAAGGTGGGACAAACCATTCTGTGTAATTTGAGCCCAAATGAAAGATGTAAAAGAATTGTACTTCCCCTTGCTTCTTTCCTGGAGTCTCTCTTTGCTACAAGGATTGCCACAAACATAAGCAGAGTATAAAAGGCTATTGCCTTGTATATAAATGTTACATGGGTAATCGAATCTCCATCATTTGGATCCTGCTAGCCTGTAGATGACATGTTACTTCCACCCACAGTTCAAATGAGAAAGTTCAGAATCTGCAACATGGCTTTGGTGTTAATGTATATGTCACATTTTCCACAATTTATGGATTTTTGTCTGTCTCTAATCACTCAAAGATTTCACTTCTTTTAAATTTATCACAGGCACTCAAGACAGAAAACCAGAATGGTGCTGATTTTACATATCTCCAAACCCACTTTAAAAAAAATCATTTAGTTCAACTTGTATGTGTAATCAATCTTAGAACAGTCTTGTAATACATTGAAGAATATGTCAGCAGAAATAAATTTAAGCAACTCTTCAGTATCTCTTCCTGCCTCAAAGGGTTAGCAGATGATGCCACTTGACATTTTAATTTGTTAAACAGTATTGAGGGAAACCAGACTGTAACGTGGAACACATATTTCAAATTAAACTTTGTGGTGCTTGGTTGATATTTATCTGAGGCATTGCATTGTAGAGTTATATTAGCACAGAATTTGAGTCAATTAATTCTGGCTGACTTATATATGTGAAACCTGTGTTTTCTATGAAACGTAGAGAAGATGATCCTAGGAGTTTGCTAGGCTTGTGAGTTCAGCATGTTTTCTCAGATATTATTTTTTAGAAATGCATGTTGAAAAATCCCCGCCTTTATAACTGAACTGAAATCTAGAACTTGCAATGAATTAAAAAGAAATAGGAAAGTTTGGACAAATGGTGTGTCTGTCATATTATTATAAGTAGCATATTATTATAAATAGCATATTATTATAAATAGCATGTTATAAATAGCATATTGTGTAAATTAAAGAAATGTTTCTTCTTTTTAAAATAGCTTTTCCCCTCCAAGGGAACAGATTCATTAAGGATACTGGAAAATACAGAAATGTATAGAGGAAAAAAAAAACCTATTTGCCATTGTTCAATGGTGTAAAGATAGGTATTTTCAATATTTCAGTATGTTTCCTCTACACTTTTTTCTGCTTCTGTTTTGAGTTTCTGTATGTATACAATTATTTTTTTATCCTGCCCTTTTCTCTAATAGTACCATTTCTCTAATTTAATACATAAATTTACAAAAAAATTTAAAAAGCCATACAATTTTCTGTTAAATATAGGGTCTGTAAATTATTTATCTAGTCCCAAATCGTTAGATATTTAGGTTGATGTAAACTTTAACTTTCATAAAATATACTACTGTGAATATCTTTGTGCATAGAACATATTTTTACTTTTTAATTTTAGATTATTTATGTAGGCTTTCTTCTCAGAAGGGAAATCATATTTAAAGACCTTTAAAAAAAAGGACACCACCATCATGTACCATCACAAAGTTCTGGGGAAGGTGCACCTTGATATCTCAGTTGGTTAACTGTCTCTCTCTCTTTTTTTTCTAATGTTTGTTTTTATTTTTGAGAGAGAGAGAAAGAAAGACAGAACATGAGCAGGGGAGGGGCAGAGAGAGAGGGAGACACACAATTCAAAGCCGGCTCCAGGCTCTGAGCTATCACCACAGAGCCCGACACGGGGCTGGAACCCATGAACGACGAGATCATGACCTAAGCCAAAGTTGGACGCTTAACCGACTGAGCGACCCAGGCTCCCCAGGTGTCTGACTCTTGGTTTCATCTCAGATCATGATCTCACGGTTTGTGGGTATGAGCCCCACGTCAGGCTCTGCACCGAGCATGGAGCCTGCTTGGGATTCTCTCTCTCTCTCTCTCTCTCTCTGTTTTTCTGCCCCCCCTTGTTCATATTCTCTCTCTCTCTCTCTCAAAATAAATAAACAAATAAACATTAAAAAAAAAAAAAAAGAAAGTTCTGGGGATGCCTGGGTGGCTTAGTCAGTTAAGTGTCTGAGTTGGGCTCTGGTCCTGATCTCATGGTTCGTGAGTTCAAGCCCCACATCGGACTCTCTGGCAGAACCCGCTTCAGATCCTCTGTCCCCCCTCTTTCTCTGCCCCTCTCCTGCTCTCATGCTTCCATGATTTCTCTCTCTGTCTCTTAAAAATAAATATTAAAAACAAAAGAAATTTCTGAGAATGCTGTTCAATAGCATACTGGCAGCAATGAATAGTATTATATACATGACTTCCTGTTAAACATGGGACTATGACCAAATACATTTATTTTCTCTTCTACTCAAAGCTTCAACAAAGAAACAGTAAAAAATAAAATACATATTCTAACTCAGAATATTAAACAAAATGGGAATGAAAATATGAAATCTGGACCACAGGAAGTAGTGACTCCAGGAGCTGATGAGAATAAAGTGAAAGACTCTTTTCTGGGGATTGAGGCAGTCAAATATATACAACTTCTTGGCAGGAGATAAGAGAATTATTTTCTTGTGTAACTTAAGATCAGCAGAAAAGACCACCAAATAACATTTTGGTCTCCTAACACAAGGGTTGGCTTGTTGTCTAAAATATTCAGACAGAAACTTGGAGAAGAAAAAGGGCAGAAAATGTAAAAAAGAACCTAAGAGTCACACTAGACATGGAAGATAAATTGAATTTATGTGTAATTGAAGTTTACTTTTAACGTATGTGTAATGAGAGATACTAAGAATTTTCAAAATCTAACAAGAGATATCAAGCCACAGAACCAATAAGCAATAGACTACAGGCAGGATAAATACAAAGAAAATCATGTCTAGGCACATCACAGCAAAGCTATTGAATATCAAAGGCAAAGAAGGAAATTTTAAAAGTATTCTGAGGGAGGGAAATCACTTTCAAAGGAACAAAAACAAGGCTATCCGCTGGTTTTTAAAAAGAAACCCTAAAAACCAAGAGCAATTAGAATGATAACTTTAAAGTCTTTTCAGAAGTACCTCCATGTATCAGTCTTTACATCTTTCTTCTCTTTTCCTTTTTTGTTTCAAATTAACTTAAAAAAACTGAGATATAATTCATATATCATAAAATTCATAATTTCAATTATACAGTTGAGTGGGTTTTGGTATATTTACGAGGTTGAACAGCCACCACTAGTATCCATTTATATTTATTTATTTTGAGAGAGAGAGGAGAGAGTCCCATGTGGAGCTCGATCCCATGAATCGTGAGATCACAACCCCAGGGGAAATCAAGAGTCAAGCGTTCAATTGACTGAACCACCTAGGTGCCCCTGCCATTCCTTTTTTATGACTGAGTAATATTCTGTCACATGGTTATAACACATTTTTAAAAAATTCATTCATCAGTTAATGGATATTTGTGTGGCTTCCATTTTTTGGAAAACAAATATATGGATTTATTTTGGACTCTCAATTCTATTCAATTAATTGATATGTCTGCCTATAAGCCAGTAACACACAGTTCTGTGTTTTCCATGAAAGCAGTTATGTGCCCCTGACATTTATTTATCTGATTCTTGTCAGAACCTTCAAGAATACAAAGTCTATGTTGTCTGTTGTATCCCGATAATGTAGAATAGTGCTTAGGGTATGGTAGGTCACAATAAAACATGCTAATTCTATTGTATTTCTTGAGTAAAAATTATTATTGGAGATAGAATTTACCACATCCATTATCTAATGAACACATGGATAACGTAGATAAGCACAGGGATATGGCTTTTTTAATGCTTATTTATTTATTTATTTATTTAGAGAAAGAGAGTGTGCAGGGGAGGGGCAGAGAGAGGGAGAGAGAGAAATCCAAGCAGGCTCCGCACTGTCAGTGCAGAGACTGACATGGAGCTCGATCTCACAGACCGTGAGATCATGACCTGAGCTGAAACTAAGAGTCAGACACTTAACCAACTGAGCCACCCAGGCGCCACAAGCACAGAGATATGTTTTATCTGAAATGTGCATTTGTGTGATCCCATTGTCCTTGTTTTGGTTACTCTGTGCACATATACACATAAAAAACACACAAGTATGTACATTGCTAATATTAATAGTAAAAAACACTTTCTAGCAGAATTAAAATATGTACATGCAAAAATTAAAGCATTTGAATTAGGGCCAAACTATCACCTGAAAGTAAGTCAATTTTCACAATACTCACTTTGTTTTTAATTATAGGCAGAGTTTATTGTACTATGCATTAGAAAATTTAAGTAGCATACCTAAAATATTTTATAAGACTTTGCATGTGATGAGGCTGCCTTTCTTGAAACAATCCCAGAGAAAAGCCGTAATTATGATGCAGACGTTATTTTTCTTTAACCATTCCAGAGAAAATTGTCTACCTGATGTCCCATCACCTCCCAATACTTCAGAATGCATTTCCTACAATGAGGACATTCTCCTACATAATGTCCTTTAGAGCAAAAGGATCCATTTCAGAACCGTGAGCTGTTTTTAACTATCATGTATCTTTAGTCTCCTTTTGTTTAAAACAGTTCTTTAGTCTTTCCTTTATTTTTATAACTTTAAATTTTGATCATATCAAGGCAGTTGTCTATGTAATATTCCTCAGTTTTGGTTTGATGTTTCTTCATGATCAGATGCAGGTTACGCATCTTTAGAAGAGACATACATTCTCATTGCATCCTCTCAGGTGGAACACTATTTTGATTTGTTCCTTTGCTGGTGATATTTGATATGATTACTTGATTAAGAAGGTACCTGCTGGGCTTGTCAACTCTGAAGTTACTTTTCCTCCTTTATTATTATTGAAATATTAATTTGGTGAAATATTTGAAACCATGTAAATATTCTATTAACAAACTCAATTTATTCATTTATCATTTTTTAGAAGTATGATTCATTATCTCTTACTTATGTAATGGGCTATAATCTTTAATTCTTATTATTTTGGTTCCTCTTTAGCAGGCTGATATTTAGAAGCCAGGATCTGGCACCAGTATGATCCTTGCTATTGGGATGATGCAGGTCTCAGCCTCACTCAGTGGATAGAGCTGGGGAATGTGTATATTTACATGCACAAATATACTTACATTTAAATGTATATTTATGTCTATATCCATCAATATATATTGAAAACCATAGCTCACATTTCCTTCAATTTCATTCAACACCACGGCATTTCTTTTAGTTTTCCACCTTTCCATATTTGAAACTGCCTTCTATGACAGAGAGAAAACTGGCTTCAATTATCTTTAACATATTTATTTGTTGGATCTTGCATACACAACCAATCTTCATTGTTTTATTATTATTATTATTATTATTATTATTATTATAAATGTTTTATTTATTTTTGACAGAGAGACAGAGAGACACAGAGAGAGACAGAACATGAGCAGGGGAGGGGCAGAGAGAGAGGGACACACAGAATCCAAAGCAGGCTACAGGCTCTGAGCTATCAGCACAGAGCCCCATGCAGGGCTCAAAACCACAAACTATGAGATCATGACCCGAGCTGAAGTCGGACGCTTAACCGACTGAGCAACCCAGGCGCCTTGACCAATCCCATTGTTGCTGCTGCCCTCCTGTGTACACATTTTCTTATCACACATGGGCTCCAACACCCCACATCAGTCTTCCCCTTCACTTGTATGACTTCCTCACCCAACTCAGGCTCAGACACCGCACACTTCCCCCCTTTCCCTATGGATCTCCTCCAGCATTCAGGCTCTGACTACCCATGTCGGGCTGCCTCTCTGGAGTGATGCCTACCTCATCTCCATTAGACTCTGACTTGTCATGCTAAGCTGCTGTCCTGTACAGGCAACTTCCTCAACATACTCTAGGGTTGACTCTCCTTGCCAGCCTGTCCCTCTATGGGGATGTCCTTCTCGCCCAGCTCTGGTCATGACACCCCAGGTGGGACCGTCACTGTGCAGAGATGTTGTTGTCATCTTGCTGGGGCTCTGACACCCCGTTCCTGGCCATCCCATTTAGGGGGAGACCCACTTTATATCTACTGTTAGAGCTTGAGTAGGATGAAAAGAGAATCCCAATTAAATGCAACCAATTTGAGTACATTGATTTTGTATCCTGCGACTTTGCTGAGTTAATTTATCAGTTCTAGCATTTTTTGGGGTGGAGACTTTTGAGTTTTCCATGTGGAGTATCATTTCGTCTGCAAAGAGGGAAAGTTTGATTTCTTCCTTGCTGATTTGGATGCCTTGTTTTCTTTTTGTTGTCTGATTGCTGAGGCTAGGACTTCTAACACTATGTTGAGTAATAGTGGTGAGAGTGGACATCCCTGTTGTGTTTCTGACTTTGGGGGGAAAGCTCTCAGTTTTTCTTCATTGAAGATAATATTAGCTGTGGGTCTTTCATATACGGGCTTCATGATCTTGAGGTATGTTCCTTTTATCCCTACTTTCTTGAGGGCTTTTATCAAGAAAGGAAAACGAAGGAATTCCTTTTTTATTTTCCCCTTTCTAGCCATGCCCCATTTCCCAGGACGAGGGGCTCTCTGCACAGAACCTGATCCCAATGTGTGATGGGGCACACCAAGACACTTGGCGCACAGGTGGGGGCTTGCCAGTGGGGAAGGCAGGGAACCAACTATCTGAGGCCAACAGAAGAGCTGTGGTGCTGCGATGGGTGGGATTCCGACTTAGAGGTTGAACAGTCCATAATCTCACAGATGGTAGCTTCGTCCCATTGGCTTCTGAGGCAAACACATACACCAAATGTCTGAACTTGCGGTTCCTCTCATACTGAGCAGGATTGCCATAAAACCAGGGAATTCTTAAGGCTACAGTACAATCTTTATATTTTCCTTTTAGCAAAATCATTTTTTTCTTTTCATCCAAAATCTAACCCAGATTCAAGTTGTCATGTCTCTTTAGTGTCTTTTGATCTGGAAGAGTTCCTCAAATCTTTCTCTGTCTTTGGGATATTGACATTTTGCAGATTACAGGTCATATATATTGTAGATTGTTTTCCATTTGGGGTTGACTGTTTCTTCATGGTTAGAATCAATTATGCATTTCTGAACACCACAGAAGAAAAATTGTGTTCTCAGTGTTTCATATCAGGAGGTGCACAAAGTCAATTTGTCTCATTACTGGTGATTTTAACTTAGAAAACACTGTTAAGACAGTATCTACAAGGTTCTCACTGTGCAGTTATTATTTTGCTTTTTATATTTATTTAATTTTTAATTTTTTAACATATGTACTTATTTATTTTGAGAGAGAGGAAGACAAAGAATCCAAATAGGCTCAATGCTCAGTGTGGAGCCTGACGAAGGGCTGAATCCCACGACCATGAGATCATGACCTGCACGGAAATCAAGAGTTGGACACTCAACTGACTGAGCCACCCAGACGCCCCTATTTTGCCTTTTTAAATGATAAATATTTTGTAGGGAGTTACACTGAGACTATGTAAATACCCTGTTACTTAAGAAACTTTCACCCAGTGAAAGCATACATTTTTTTAGCATTTTTTGATGACTATTACCTGAATAAATTATTGCTATAATGATTGCCAAATGGTGATTTTCTAACTCCATCATTCTTTCCAAATTAGTTTTTTCCTAGTTTTATTTTTTTAATTGAAGTATAGTTGACACACAATGTTACATTAGTTTCACATGTAAAACTTAGTGATTTGACAGCTCTATACATCCTGTTATGCTTATCACAAGTGTAGCTACCCATGTAGCTATCATTGAATACCAAATAGGTATAGTCAATACTTCTGACTATATTCCTTATGCTGTACCTTTCATCCCCATGACTTATTCATTCTATAACTGGAAGCCTGTACTTCCCATTCCCCTTCACCTATTTTACCCATTCCCCTACCAATCTCCTGTCTGGCAACCATCGGTTTGTTCTCTGTATTCCTGCTGTTTGTTTGTTTATTCATTTATTTTGTTTTCTAGATTCCACATATAACTAACAGTATTTGTCTTTCTCTGGCTTATTTCACTTACCGTAATATCTTCTAGGTCCATCTATGTTATAAATGGCAAGATTTCATTCTTTAAAAAAATTTTTTTTTAACGTTTATTTTATTATTGAGAGACAGAGAGAGACAGAGCATGAGCATGGGTGGGCAGAGAGAGGAGGAGACACAGAATGCAAAGGCAGGCTCCAGGCTTTGAGCTGTCAGCACAGAACATGAAACAGGGCTCAAACTCACAAACCGTGAGATCAAGACCTGAGTCGAAGTCGGACGCCTGACTGACTGAGCCAGCCAGGTGCCCCAAGATTTCATTCTTTTTTTTTTTTTTTAAATTTTTTTTCAACGTTTTTTATTTATTTTTGGGACAGAGAGAGACAGAGCATGAACGGGGGAGGGACAGAGAGAGAGGGAGACACAGAATCGGAAACAGGCTCCAGGCTCTGAGCCATCAGCCCAGAGCCTGACGCGGGGCTCGAACTCACGGACCGCGAGATCGTGACCTGGCTGAAGTCGGACGCTTAACCGACTGCGCCACCCAGGCGCCCCAAGATTTCATTCTTTTTTATGGCTGAGCAATATTCCAGTGTATATACATACCATCTTCTTTATCCATTCATCTATTAATGGACACTTGGGTTGTTTCCATATTTTGGCTATTGTTAAGTAGTGCTGCAATAAACATAGGAGTGCATATATTTTTGAATTAGTGTTTTTGTTTTCTTTGGGTAAATACACAGTAGTGGAATTACTGGTGTGTGTAGTACTTCTCTTTTTAATTTTTTGAGGAACCGCCATACAGTTTTCTCCATACCGTGGCTGCACCAATTTGCATCCCCACCAATAGTGTATGAGGTTTTCTTTTTCTCCACATCCTTGCCAACACTTGTTATTGCTTGTCTTTTTCATTTTAGCCATTCTGACAGGTATGAGGTGATATCTCATTGTGGTTTTGATTTGCATTCCCTGATTAGTGATGTTGAGCATCTTTTATTGTGCCTGTTGGCCATCTGTACTTCTCTTTGCAAAAATGTCTATTCAGATTCTCTGCCCATTAAAATTATTTTAATGTTTATTTTTGAGAGAGAGAGAGAGAGAAAAGAAGAAGAAGAAGAAGAAGAAGAAGAAGAAGAGAGAATGAGTGGGTGAAGGACGGAGACAGAGGGAGACAGCGAATCCAAAGCAGGCTCCAGGCTCTGAGCTGTTAGCACAGAGCCCAACATCAGGCTTGAACCCATGAACTGCGAGATCATGACCTGAGCTGAAGTCGGATGCTCAACTGACTGAGCCACCTGGATGCCCCTACCCATTTTTTAGTTAGGTTTGTGTGTGTGTGTGTGTGTGTGTGTGTGTGTGTGTGTGTGAATGTGTGTGTGTGTGTGTGTGTTTGAATGTGTGTGTTGAGTTGTATACATTCTTTATATATTTTGGGTATTAACCCCTTATCAGGTACATGCAAATATCTTCTTTCATTCAGTAAATTGTCTATTTTGTTGATAGTTTCTTTTGGTGTGCAAAAGCTTTTTATTTTGGTGTAGTCCCAATCTTTTATTTTTGCTTTTGTTTCCCTTGCGTGAAGAGATATATCCATAAATATGTTCATGAGGCTGATGTCCAAGAGATTACTATGTTTTCTTTTAGTTTTATAGTTTCAGGTCTCACATTTTGGTCTTTAATCCGTATCGTGTTTTGTGTCTGGTGTAAGAAAGTGGTCCAGTTTCATTATTTTGCATATAGCTATACAGTTTTTCCAACACCATTTGTTGAAGAGACTGTCTTTGCCCCATTGTATATTCTTGCCTCCTTTGCTATAATTAACCATATAGGTGTGGGTTTATTTCTGGACTTTCTATCCTGTTCCATTGATCTGTGTGTCTATTTTTGTGCCAGTATCATACTGTTTTGATTACTATAGCTTTGTAGTGTATCTTGAAGTCTGGGATTGTGATACCATCAGTTTCTCAAGATTGCTTTGACAATTTGATGTCTTTTGTTGTTCTATGCAAATTTCGGGATTTGTTCTAGTTCTGTGAATAATACTACTGGTATTTTGATAGTGATTGCATTGAGTGTGTAGATTGCTTTAGGTAGAATGGGCATTTTAGTGATGTTAATTCTTCCAGTCCATGAGCATGGAATAGATTTCCATTTGTTTGTGTCATGTTCAATTTCTTTCACCAGTGTCTTAGAGTTTTCAGACTATAGGTCAGTCACCTCATTGGTTAAGTTTATTCCTAGTTATTTTATTCTTTTTGGTACAACTGTAATGGGACTGTTTTCTTAATTTCTCTTTCTGCTACTTTGTTATTAGTGTATAGAAATGCAGCATACTTATGTATATTAATTTTGTATCCTGAAACTTTACTGAATTCATTTATCAATTCTAATAGTTTTTTGGTAGAGCCTTTAGGGTTTCCCATATACAATATCATGTTATCTGCAAATTGTAAAGTTTTACTTCTTCCTTACCTTTAGGTGCCTTTTATTTCTTTTTCTAGTCTGATTGCTATAGCAAGGATTTCTAGTACTAAGCTGAATAAAAGTGGTGAGCATGGACATTCTTGTCTTGTTCTTGATCTTAGAATAAAAGCTCTCAGCTTTCTTGCGATTTCTTAGTTGATATTCTATCGTAAATAAGAGCTTACTTTTATCCCTCATTTGTTTGTTTATGTCTTTTTAGCAATATAGGCTCATGGAATATTATCTTTTTTCAGTGGGTTATAATCTGATACTATCACTATTTATTCTGGTTCACATTGTATTCAATTTGGCCAGTGGGAGCTGCTTCAACTTGGCTACCATGTCCTTTCTACAGTCACCATAATTTTTGTGTTCTACCTTATGTTCTGGTACAATTTGACTTTCCAGACTTGTATTTTCCCTGCTCTGGTTTTGGAATGAGCAAGCTCCCCAAGGACATCTGATCCCTTTTATTGGAGAAAAGTATTTAGAAACAAAGATCTGAAAATTAGGTGTGCTCATTGCCTATAGTTCCATTTAGTGGTCAGAACTATACACACACACACGCACACACACACACGTATATGCATGTCCATATTATCTATTATGCAAAACCTTGAGTTCACATTAATATATTTTTAAAAATGTTTAATTATTAAAATTTTTTTGATTTTTATTTATTTTTGAGAGAGAGACAGTGTGATCTTTATTTTTGAGACAGAGAGAGAGAGAGTGTGAGTGGGGGAGGAACAGAAAGAGAGGGAGACATAGAATTCAAAGCAGGCTCCAGGCTCTGAGCTGTCAGCACAGAACTCCATACAGGGCTCGAACTCATGAAGTGTGAGATCGTGACCTCACCTGAGCAGAAGTCAGACACTTAACTGACTGAACCACACAGATGCCCCTTAATGTTTATTTATTTTGAGAAAGAGAGAGACACAGAGAGAGGGCATGTATGTGAGAGAGGGGGAGGGGCAGAGAGGGAAAGAGAATTCCAAGCAGGCTCCATGCTGACCTCCCCCTGACCCCCACCCCAATGTGGGGCTTGATCTCACAACCAGAAGATCACAACCTGAGTGGATATCAAGAGACAGACGCTTAACTGACTGAGTCACCCAGGAGCCCATCACATCAATATTTCCAATTCCAATATAATACCTCATGATTCATCCTAGCCTTCATCCTTTTCATATTTGTAACTCCCTCAGACAGTGATAAACTTGTCTCTCATTATCCTTAATTTAGTTATGTATTTGCTCATTTCATTTTTATGTACCAAGCCCCTTATCTCCTTGGCTGTGTCCTTAGCTTTGACCTTGGTGGTCCACAGATCTCCTTAGTCCTGTTTCCTTACCACCAACTCTGCAGGGAGGGTCTGGCCACCTTTTGACCCTGGCTCCAGCTCTACAAGCCCCATATTAGCAAAGGATTTTAAACAGGGGAAAGGCATGATCAGATTTATCTCTGAGAACAATCAGCTTGATGGCAGGGTAGATTCAATGGATTAAAGGCATTTAAGAAGCTACTGTAACAGTCTAAGCAAAGGCTTAAAATGGCCTAAACTAAAGCTGCAGCCATAAGAAGAGAGAACATATTAAAATAAAAAAATTATTTATTTATTTATAAATGTTTTTATTATTATTTTTTTGAGAGAGAGAGACAGAGCGTGACAGGGGAGGAACAGAGACAGAGGGGGAAACAGAATCTGAAGCAGGCTCCAGGTTCCAAGCTGTCAGCTCAGAGCCTGATGTAGGGCTCGAACTCACAAATCTCAAGCTCATGACCTGAGCTGAAGTTGGACGCTTAACTGACGGGGCCACCCAGACACCCCTAAAAATATATTTAGAGGATAAAGTCTATGAAACTGAGTGATTCATTTGATGTGGGGGTTTGAGAGAGAAGGGGCCTAATTTTTAACTTGGGAGAAAAGAGTAGACAGAGGATGTCACAAAGGAAGACAGGGAATTCAGGAGAAAAAGAAGATTTGAAGGGCAAAAGTGGGTAAATAGAAGATAATTGTTTCTTTTTGGCTATGTTGATTTGAAATGTCCATGGACACTGGAAATATTGTAGCTAGTTGGGCAGATAGTTTGAACATATGCTTAAACATGATATCAAAAATGCTTCTCTCTATGCAGAAGTCCTGGGAAATAAGTGCTGTCCAAGGCCAAAGGACTCTTGTTTTTTGTTTTTTTTTTTAAGTTTATTTATTTATTTATTTATTTATTTATTTATTTATTGAGAGAGAGAGAGAGAGAGAGAGAGAGAGAGAGGCAGAGGGAGAAAAAGAGGAGAGAGAGAATCCCAAGCAGGCTTTGCCTGAGATCATGACCTGAGCTGAAATCAAGAGTTGGGCACTTAACTGACTGAGCCACTCAGGTGCCCCCAAAGGACTCATGATAAATGCCAAATTCTCAGCTGCGATTCTGAAGCGCATTCTTCCTCCTGGATGTGGGTTGGCTGAACTTTGCACATAGGAATTAAAACAGAAACGGTTAAAATCTCAAAAGGAAGAGAAGAATAAAACATGGACTCTGACAGACATAATTTTGTAAAACCTCTCATATATTGTCACTTTTTTATGTTTAAATAAAAGGAATATGGATGATTATCTTGAGAATAAGATAAGGTGATCTTAGGAAGTTTCTCTCACTCAACAGCCTGTTTGAGGCTGGTGTGGTGGTGGTGTGAGAAGGACCAAGAAAGGAGGACTTGATGGCAAAGCTAACTAAGTATTGCTAATGGAGCTCCAAAGCACTTCACAAAATCTATTTAACTATCATAAAACTCTATGGGTAGGTACTCTAGCTTGTATTTTTCAGATATGGGAAATGAGGTTAAATAAGTTGCTCATGGGAACATGACTAAGGGAGGAGAGTTGGGAGGCAGAGGTTTCAACCCAGGTCTGCCTATCTTAATCAACATCTGTGCTCTTAATTGCCCCACGGCATTGCTTTCCTAAAGGTGCATGGACACAGCGGACTCCAGAGCAGACAGCTAGCAAAAGCAGAAGAGTTTCCGGTCTCCCCATGCCTGAGAAGAACCCTGAGGGTCTTTTGGACTAGAGTTTTCAATAATTCCTCTTCCTCTATTTGATTAGCTTCATCTGGACACAACCCGTTAGGGAACAAACTGGAATTCCTCCAGATTAGATGGAGAAAGATTGCAAGGGATCTAAACTTACTACAGATGGAAGGGGATGCTGTAAGACTGACAAACCATAAGACCTGACAGTCTCAAACACATAAAAGAGCTGGCATGTTGAAAAGGAATAGAACTTAGTGTTTTTCCTAAATCTGAGATTAATCCATGGCATAGTATTATGTGAAAATGTAGAATAAAAAATTCTATCACTAATTGCAAATATGTAAATGCTGAAGATGCATGTGGATAAAGATTGAGGGAACAAGGACAAATGAAACATTGAGGTGTTCAGGTGATAGTATTATGGCCAATTTGTGTCTCGTTTTTTTTTAGTTTTTAATTTTAAGTATTGTTCTGCAAAAGGAAAATTTAACAAATAAAAGCAAACACATACAGGAAGACATGCAAATAGTGATAATCAGAGAAAAAACGTCCAGCCTCATTATAAAAAAAAAAAAAAAAAGATACCATTTTCCATTTATCAAAATGACAGTCATTAAAAATAAGATAATAATCAGCACTAGCAAAGTCTCAGGAAATAATATGTCAGTATAGTTCTGACTAGAGTGTAAATTTGTATACACTTTTAAGGGAAAATTTGACAAACTGTATCATAAAACATAAAGTGACAATCCTTTGATGAGGCAATTCCACTTTTAACAACATATCCTAGGTAAATAAGAATGTATGCAAAGTTCTAGCTAAAAGGGTATTCAGTGAAGCCTTGTTCATAATATATAACAATTAAAAATAACTTAAATGTCTATTGTTAGTGAGCTTTGTTCAGTGAATTACCCATACAATAGGATATTACGCAGACATTAAATTATGTGGTAAATTTTATCATAATTAAATTACTAAATCATAATTAAATCAATAATAAATTATACTATATTTAAGGACAATAAAGGAAGTTTGTAATGTAATAACTGAAGAAAGCAAGTAACTAAAGATGGTCTTTGTTTTTGTTAAAAATTATTTTATATATACATATATGTATGTCATACGCATCTATACACACATAAATCGTTGATTTTTGCTCACGTGTAACATTTAAAATGTATTATTTGATATTATTACACTATTTATTTGTATTGCTTATACAGCAACACTTAATAAAAATAAAAGTAACATGAGTTTTTTCGTCTATTAAGTATGTAAGTTTAAAAAAATATGGATTAGATAACACGAAGTTCACAGCGCTTAGCTGATGATCAATAAATATTAGTTCCTCTCCCTTTCCAGTGACAGGAGGTATTTAAGCACAAGTTAGAAAATGGCAGACCTGGGATGTAGTTGAAGAAATTTAGGCAACAAGTTTACATCAGATGACCTCTAAAGCTCCTTTCAACTCCGGTGCTTCAACATTAGAACAATTCTTCCCTACTCACCTTTCAAACAATCAACTGGGATAATACAAAAAATCATTGTTTTATTGAATATCTAGTAGTTGTGTCACTATTACTAACATTGTACACTGCGAATGGGAGGGGGGGTAGTGTGAAAAAAAATCAGGCAGTGGAAAAAAAAATCCACGAAAAAAAATCGTGGAAAACCATTTCCACGAGGGAGGCCTGATGCAAATCTCAGCCCATCTTCTGACAGCTCTCTGGCTCCTCTTTTTGTGAATGACTGAGTGGCGGTCCTTAGGCCTCAGAGCAGACACTATCGGTGAGAAACAGTACTTTAAAAGAGAGAATTACTTTCCTTTTCCAAGGAGCTGCCGGGTGAACCAACGCAGAGGAGCGCGGCGCTCTTTCCAACTGCCTGTGAGTGTGGGGGACATTCAGTAAGGCACGGCCGGGGCGCTGTCTCCCTAGGTACAGACAGCGCAAGACGTGAGGGCCTCTCCCTTTGCGCCCTTCGCCGCCGGGCGCCAGGAGGTCGCACTACCCGGGGACAGACGTGGGACCCCGCGGAGCAGGAGGTCTCCGACAGACTCCCTCACAGCCCCCACGTGCACGACTGGCGCCGGGAGGCGGGGGCCACGGGCGGGGGCGGGGCGAAGGCCACGGGGCGGGGCGCCAGTTGCGCGCGCGGGGCGGGGGCGGGGCGCGCAGCGTGGTCTGGGCCGGCCCGGCGCTCCTTCTGCTTCCGCGCCCAGGCCCCGCAGGCCGAGCTCCTCCCCCGGCTCGGCCTCTGTCCCCTCCCCTGCCCTCTCTCCTCCTCCTCCTCCTCTTCCTCAGTGAGGCGCTCCTCCAGCAGCCAGGCAGCATGGCGGCTGTGGAGACGCGGGTGTGCGAGACGGACGGCTGCAGCAGCGAGGCCAAGCTCCAGTGTCCCACCTGCATCAAGCTGGGCATCCAAGGCTCGTACTTCTGCTCCCAGGTAGACGCCTGCTCTCCCACGGCGCCGCCGCCGCTGGCGGACTTCCTTCCCTCTGTGCCTGCCCTCGCGGCCGGTCGGGACGCGCTCCTCCTCTTCCACCCCCCGGGCGCGCCTGCCGCGCTTCCTCCTACCCCCAGCCGCAGCGCCGCCGCCCCCTCCCGCCTCCGGAGAGCCTGGGCCCCTTCGACGCGGGCGCGGTCTGCAGCGGCCATGTGGGCTGGGGGCGGAAGCGGACTTGTCCCGGGTAGCTCGGAGGTCCTAAGGCGCCGCGTTTAGGGGCGGGTTCCCGCCGCGCATCTCCTGCCGGTGCTGGGGCTACCAGGTGTGCGGGCTACCCGAGACAGGTGGGGACGCCCCGGGGAGGGGGCACGCCCCTCTGGCTTGTCTCCACAGCTCCCGGCAGGACTCTGATCGTGGTCACAGGGGGCTGCGGAGCTGGGAGTCACTCTGGTCCCGGCGGGATTGGAGGTCGGAAGACACCCACTCGGTTTTGAGGACTGGGTTGCCTGGGGGTGGTGGGGGTCGCAGAGAGAAGGAATGTTAGCTCCAGCCCCACCTGTGTCCTTGTGTTTTACTACCGCGCTTTGACACTTAAGCAACTTTGGACGTGGGGATAGAGAGGGGTCTGTAATTCATTCTTTTGCTTTGGCACCCAAAATTATTAATTTAGAAAACGGTAAGTTAGCGTTATGAGTCACCGTTCTCATTTACTGAATTTCCCACTAAGGAAAAAAGTCAGTTCCATTAAGGGTTATGCTTTAAGGCCGTGGTGTATTTTAGTAAGTTTTGTGCAGTGGAGCAAACCCAGCACTGAATGGGGTCTTGACAGGAACGTGTGCCGGTGTTTATGTTTACTGAAGAGTACTAGTGTTCCGGTTGCATTGGAACAGAGTATTGGCAGGGTAGCAGTGGTAAGGCTCGTAGTTACAGTCCAGATTTGTTGAAGAGAGACACGTGAAAGTTCAGGTTTAAATTAGTAGCGTCCTGTGGGGAGAAGAGCATGAACAAAGAGTCTGAAGGCCTGGGCAGGGCCCTGTCCTTGCCAATTACAGTGCAGTCTTGAACTAGTCAAGTTACCTAACCTTTCTGAGCTCCTACTGTGCGGAGGGAAAGGTGATACTTTCACTTAACATATTTCACAAGGTTGTTCTGGAGCTCAAATTATCCAGTAAATGGAAATGTTGGTAAAACGTGAAGCACTTTTTTTGGTTTTAGAGGCTGTCAGTGCAGTGCAACACTGCCATATAAAAATTGTCAATGAATGGAATAGAAACAAATATATAAGAACAGTAAATACAAGAATATGAATATCTTCAATATAAGCTATGTAAACCTAAAGATGTATGTAAAATAAACAAATCCTTCAGGTCACAACACTTGTGCATAAGCCATTATGAGAGATCCTAGCTATATTGTATAGGTCATGTTTTTAGATAGGATATGATCCTTGACCTTGTTAATATCATTTGGAAAAAGTTGCACATGAGAAGAGTTGCTCTTTCTAAAAATAGCATTAGGACTACTCAGCATGCTAAACCTGGTATGAGTCCTTTTGTTTCTTAGAAATAATTTTCAGATTCTCATTTGTTGAAGCCTATGTGGGACCTGGATTTAAAACAAAACGAAACAACCCAATAATTTGCTTTTGGAAATTATGTACCATCTTTGTGTGGAATAATGTGGTTTTCATTGCGTTTAAGATTAGGTGGCATTTTGTAATGCCAAATGAGTTAATGTGTACACACACTTACCTGTTGAGATTTTAGAAAGGTACTGTGAAACTGTATTCATCCAGCATAGGTGATGTTCCCTTAGGCACGGTATTATTCAATAGAAAGAACATTGGCTCATTAAGGTTTGTGGAAAAATGCCAACACAGTTATGAAAACATGAAACTAGGGCTTCTCCTTGCCACTTCTCTGATCATCTTCACTAGGAGTGGTCTGTCTTCTGTCTGCTTCTCTGGTCGCCAGCCTGGCTGTCTGGCCAGCTTGTGTGGAAACAAGCTGAGAGCAAGACTACAAGAGGCCATAACAGAAGTAAGCCTTTCTTTTCCAGTTACTTCCTCACATCCCCTTCTTTATTTCCTTTATAATACTTTATACAATCTGTAATTTTCTCATTTATTTTCTTATTTATCTGTTTTTTAATTGGAAGGTGAGTTTCATGAATAAGCTGTCTCATTCACTGCCCTCTTATTTCTCAACATGATGCTCTGTATGCAGTAGGTGGGCAGTGAGTGTTTGAATCAATCATAAGTGTATCACAGGGCTGCATAGAGAGGCTGCATTTGAATCATGACTTAATCATTTACTAGCCATGTGACTTTGGGCAAATAATATAGCTTCTTTATTTTCTGTTACATCCTTTTAAAATGGGGCCATTAATAGTACAGGGTTCAGTCTTCAGTAAATACTAAGAGTATGTAAAACATTTTGCACATTGGTAAATTTAATCGATGTTAGGTTTTTTTTTAATATGAAATTTATTGTCCAGTTGGTTTCCATACAACACTCAGTGCTCATCCCAAAAGGTGCCCTCCTCAATGCCCATCACCCACTTTCCCCTTCCTCCCACCCCCCATCAGCCCTCAGTTTATTCTCAGGTTTTTTTTTTTTAATGTATATTTCTGAGAGACAAACAGAGCATGAGTGGGTGAGGGGCAGAGAGAGAGGGAGACACAGAATCCAAAGCAGGCTCCAGGCCCTGAGCTGTCAGCACAGAGCCCGACGTGGGGCTCGAACTTACAGAGTGTGAGATCATGACCTGAGCCGAAGTCGGTCGCTCAACCAACTGAGCCATCCAGGCGCCCCTATTTTCAGTTTTTAAGAGTCTCTTGTGGTTTGGCTCCCTCCCTAACTTTTTTTTTTTTTTTTTCCCGATGTTAGGTCTTAGTGTTATACTGTGTTTTATGCTTAAGGTAGAAATATTTTTATCTGAGATGCTTAAATTTTTTTTAAGTTTATTTATTTTTAGTAATCTCTACACCTAATGTGGGGCTCAAACTTACAACCCTGATATCAAGAGTCACGTGCTCCTCTGACTGAGCCTGCCAGGCACTCCTAAGATGCTTAATTTTTTTTGTCTTAAAATTTTTTTTTAATGTTTATTATTTATTTTTAGATAGAGACAGAGATATATAGAGAGAGACAGAGCAAGAGCAGAGCAGGGGCAGAGAGAGAGGGGAACACAGAATCTGAAGCAGGCTCCAGAATCCAAGCTGTCAGCACAGAGCCCGATGAACTGTGAGATCATGACCTGAGCTGAAGTTGGATGGTTAAGTGACTGAGCCACCCAGGCACCCCTAAAATGCTTAATTTTAAGAAAAGTTTGGTCCTTTAAATGAGTAAAATCTGTTTTACTTGAAAATCAAGCTTTTCAGGAGTTGATGTTTGATGGTATTTCCTTATAGCTGCATGTCCATTTTTATTTAATAGTAGTTTATTTTTTATTTTAATTTTTTTTTATGTTTCTTTATTTTGAGGGGGAGAGAGAGAGCACAAGTGGGGAAGGAACAGAGAGAGAGGGAGAGGGAGGGAATCCCAAGCAGGCTCCACAGTGTCACCACAGAGCCCGATGCTGGGGTTAAACCCACAACCCTGTGAAATCATGATATGGGCCGAAATCCAGAGTTGGATGCCTAACCAACTGAGCCACTGAGGTGCCCCAGTAGTTTAGTAGTTTCAATAGTAGTATAGGAGTTTACTTTTACTTCCTAGGAGTCTGTAAGAATATTTTGAAGATGGAGGCTGTGCTTATTTTCATTTTCTCTACCTTGTACACTGTAGGCACTTAGTTTATTAACTGAAAGAAGAGAGGTTGATGGGCCTGAGAAGAAAAGCAAAGAGCATTCTTGCCCTTAGTGAATATCAGCCCAGGGCAGATGCTACCTTGTGTGTAGTTAAAGGATCAGCTGAGAAGACATGAGTGATTTCCAATCATTTATAAGATACAATAACTAAAAGATAGTATAGTGTGAGTGGAAAGAGACTGGGTATATATTCTGACCTAGGGTTAAATCTTTGCTGCTATGTTCTTGGCTAAGTTCTCTCTTAAATTTGTAGTAGAGGGCTAATGGTGTATCCTCTTCATGGAGCTGAGGGGAAGGTGAATAAGAGCGTGCAAAGTGCTTAGCACAGTGTTCAGTGAGTGGTTTTATTATGCATATATGCCTCACATCTAATACCCTTACACTTAGTTATGAGGAAGGTTTAAAAATGTTTAGGAAGAAGTATCATTTGTTTATGAAAAATATTTTTTTAATTATGAAAACAATTTTAAAAAAAACGTTTATTTGAGAGAGAAAGAAAGTGTGTGCATAAGAGGGGGAGGAGAGAGAAAGAGAGAGAGAGAGAAAATCTCAAGCAGGCTCTGCAATGCCAGCGTAAAGCCTGACACAGGGCTTGATCTCATGAGCCATGAGATCATGACTTGAGCCGAAATGAAGGCTGAGACACCCAGGTGCTGTAAAACAATTTTTATTCTCCATAATAGCTATCAAAAAGTAAAATTATAAAATAATGTTATTTACAGTAGCACCCAAAGAAATCAAATAACTAGGGAAAATCTAATAAAAGCAATGAAAGATCTCTACACTAAAAAAAGTATGTACCAGTGCTGAGAGAAATTAAAGAAAAGCTAGAAATGGAGGTATATATAGGTATACCTAATTGTATTGTGCTTGCTTTATTGTGCTTTACAGATACTGTGTTTTTTGTTTAAATTGAACGTTTGTGGCAACCCTGTGTCAAGCAAGTTTCTTGGCCCCATTTAGCTTACTTAGTGTCTCTGTCACATTTTAGTAATTCTCAGAATATTTAGAACCTTATCATCATTATTATTTTATTTTAAATTTTTTAGTTTGAGTATAGTTGACACACAATGTGACATTAGTTTTAGGTGTATAACAGTGATTCAACATCTCTGTACCTTTAGGCTGTGCTTACCACAAATATAGCTACCATCTGTCACTATACGGCACTATTACAATATCACTGACTACGTTTCCTGTGCTGTGTCTTTTATTCCCATGCCTTATTCATTCCATGACTGGGAGCCTGTATCTCCCACTCCCCTTCATCCATTTTGCCTACCCCCCACAGATGTGCTCCTGTCTGTTTATGAACATTTTGAACAAAGTCTTGCAGTAGATTCTTTCAAAGAAGCAGTGGCAAAGTAAGGTGATGAACTGGGTCTCCAGGAAAAAGTTGAGTAGCTGAGCCTCTTGTGGGTTGGAGTTGGAAAGGAAGGAAGGAATTGCCCTTCCAACATACAGCATCTTTGAAATGCAACCCTGTCCTCTGAAATTCTTTCTCCTTTTGTATCAAAGTTCCTGATAATGCAGTGTATTTCTGGAACTCATCTTCATCATTGATGGAGATATTACCATATTGTATTTTATAGGGATTATCTTTACATTCCTCACATGTCATACCACGCCTAGATAACTTTTGTAAGTTAGGTGATTGGGTATAACTATCAGAGCTTCTTACGAAGCTCATCGATCTTAT
The DNA here is from genome assembly GCF_018350195.1 of Panthera tigris. NCBI lineage: Eukaryota > Metazoa > Chordata > Mammalia > Carnivora > Felidae > Panthera > Panthera tigris. The sequence goes on along the minus strand of NC_056663.1, from coordinate 121,954,095 downwards.
AAAGATCATTGTTGGTTTGCAGACTTTGTGGTGGTCAGTGGGGATCTTTTTTTTTTTTTTTTAAAGCTTATTTATTTATTTATTTTGAGAGGGACAGAGAGACAGAGAAGCCCAGGCACGCTCTGCGCTGATAGGACCCACCAGTGTCGGGCTCGAACTCATGAACCATAAGATCATGACTTGAGTCAAAGTCAAGATGCTTAATCGACTGAACCACCCAGATGCCCCAGTGGAGATCTTTTTATTGACATGCTTATATTATAAACAAACGTGTTGGCATTTTGGCATGAGTTATATTCCAGTAGAACTTATAAAAAGCAAGCCTCTGGGGCACCTGGGTGGCTCAGTTGGTTAAGTGTCTGACTTTGGCTCCTGTCATGATCTCGAAGCTCGTGGGTTCGAGCCCCATGTCGGCCTCTGTGCTGACAGCTCAGAGCCTGGAGCCTGCTTTGGAGTCTGTGTCTCCCTCTCTCTCTGTCCCTCAACTCACACTCTGTCTCTCTCTCAAAAAATAAATAAACTTTTTCTTTTCTTTTTTTTTTTTTTTTTAGCAGCATTTGGTAGATAATCAAAAGTGGAACAAGTCTTTAATGAATTTTTTAGAGATTGAAGGGCTGTTGGTAGTAGGTGTGATCTTATATTGTTCATACAGTTTGTGGATAGATGTTTTAGTCGCTTTTTTTCTTTTTTTTTTTTTTTGGTGAGTCTTTTTGACATACAAAAAATTATTTGGCATACAAAATTTTTAGTTTGGTCTTAGTAATATTGGCAGGGGTGGCGTGACAGACACATAAGCACATAGCTAAGCGCATGCTTAGCTCTAGATGTTAGGAGGGAAAAGCAATGGCATGGTAACTCCTGTATTAATTACTGAGGAATTGTCCTTGGTATTAATAGCAAACCCATTTAGTAGATATAATATAGGCAGGCATACTCTGTAAAGCAACTATTGTGAATCTCTGCATATCAAAGATTTAATGTAATGGAGTATAAATATAATTACTACCCTTTCTGCTTGATCATGAACCTCTCCTGACCTCACAGTTTCAACATGAAGCATTTGCTTATTCATGCTTGGGCAGGTAGTACTCCTAGCTCAACAATTACACCTTTTTCTTTTGATTTCTTTGATTAGTATCAGTCTTGTGTGTGGCTTTGAATAAAGAGCAATTCAACACACTCTGTAAGCTGTGTCTTCTTGTCTCAACGTGTTTGGCAGCTATAGTTAAACCTGGGAGAGGGACCCTGTAATTCTTCCCCCTAGTTATATATTGCAAGTAAGTTCTCTTGTAGCACTCACTATTCGCAATAGCTAAGTTGTGGAAACAACCAGAGTGTCCATGGGTGGGTGAATGGATAAATAAAACGTGGCATATACACATAGTGGAATACTATACAGCCTTAAAAAATGAGAGTCTGCAGTGTGCCATGACATTATATTAACTGATACAAGCCAGTTAACAGACACTACATGATTCCACTTACATGAGGTATCTAAAATAGTCAAATTCATAGAATCAAAGAATATAATGGTAGCTGCCAGGGGCTGGGAGGAGGGAGAAGTGGAAGGTGCTAATCAGGCAGTAAGTTTCAGTCACACACACACACACACACACACACCCCTCTAGAATAAGCTCTAGAGGTCTGCTATTCAACATTTTACCTACAACAAGGAAAATTATATTGACACTTAAAAAAAAATTCTCTCCTGTTTTTGTCTCCAGTAACTTACCTGTTTTACCATATAATTCAGTAGGGACTTCTTCCTGATACACTAGAGCTGTGCCATGTCTGTTGGAAAGTATTCTTAAAAACACTGTTAGCTGGGGTCTGCTAGTGTCCCATTTATCTGGGTCATAGCTCAGGCCTCTAGTGGTTAGGGTAAAAAAGATAAATTGTGACTGTAGCAATTTCCTTAATAAAGTAAGAGGAGACAGAGACTTCTCCATATTGTAAACCTGTCTTTAATGATTTTCCCTTGATGAAAGGTACAAAAGGGCAACCTTTTATATCACGTTCGGAAGGCTACTTTGTCTTATCCATCAAGCTATGACGTTAAATCACTCAGTAAAATAGGTAAATGTAAGTGCCATTAGACCTGCCTTGGCTTCCCCCTCCCTCCCTCAAATGGGACGTGACTTTTTGGGTGAAGGGATTTATTTTATTCCTGGTTATTTTGCTAATTGGTACTACTGATAGGTTTGATTATTTGAATACTGATAACTTTGCATTGTTCACTACTAAGCAAATGCAGAGAAAAATATAAATGCAGTTATTGTGTGAATAATTTAGTATTGTTTTTGAATTGAGGTTTTAGGTACCTTAAAGTCAGGGTCTATATATAAGTATTATCTTTTTTTTTCTTTGCTAAATTGTTTTCGTTAGATTTTGAGTAGAATTAAAAACTAGTGGTAAATCATCCATAGAATCTAAAAAGAAAAAAAAAAGACATGGTAAATGCCTAAGCACTTAAGTTATTAAAAAGAACATTACTAGTAAAACAAGTAAAACCAGAAGGCTCCGACGCTTTCCTCACACAAGAGGTACTACATATCCTGAATTTTGTGTTTATCATTCATTTGCTTTCCCATATGTTTGATTCCTTAGATAATGCATTGTTTACTTTTGATGTTTTTGAAAATTTTGTAAATGAAATCACTGCTAGTATTCTTTGCAACTTGCTTTCTTCGTTTAACATTAAGTTCTTAAGATTCATTCGTGTTGTGTGTAGCTCTAGCTCATTCATTTTCATTCTCTATGGTATTCCAATGAATTCATGTATCATAGTTTATTCATTTCTTTGTTAATGGAAATTTGGGTTGTTCTAAGTTTTTGTTATTGTAAACAGTGCTGCTTTAAATAGTCTTGTACCTAGCTCTTGGTGCCTGTGTGCAAGAGTTTCTCCTGGGTATATACCCAGGAGAAAAATTCTTGAGTCATAGGATACGTATGTGTTTAGCTTTATTTTGATGGTGCCAAATTGTTTTTCAATGCGCTTGTACTTCTCCTCCCATCATCCAAAACTTTATATTGTTCTATATCCTAGCTAGGACTTGAAATTAACAGACATTTTGATTTTTGTCAATCTGGTCTTTTGTGTTACTTCTGAATAACAACATTCATTGGGTTATTTGTATGTTTGTAAACCTGAAAAAATTTAACTGTCTCCAGGGACTTAATAGTTCCTTGTACAAACAGGAAGTACTTTAAAAAAGACAAGTGATTGAATCATTGTGTTGTGCACATGAAACTAATATTATATGCAAGTATACTTCTCTTAAGAAAAATAACAAGGAGGGGCGCCCAGGTGGCTCAGTTCATTAAGCATCCATCTCTTTGTTTTGGCTCAGGTCATGATCTCATGGTTCATGGGTTCAAGCCCCACATTGAGCTCTGTGCTGACAGCACGGAGCCTGCTTGGGATTCTGTCTCCCTCTTTCTCTGCCCCTCCCCTGCTCACTCTCTGTCACTCTCAAAAATAAATAAATAAACATTAAAAAAAATTTTTTTTTTAAAAAAAGAAAGAAAAATAACAAGGAGGTGCTAAGTGAAAGTTAAAGACAAATAATTATTTTTTCCTTTATTTTACAATTTTATTAAGTTCCCTAGTTTTTTATTTCGAACAGTTTCAAACCATAGAAAAACTTAAAGATGAATATTATAACTAATTGCAGTATACTCATCACCTAAATTAATGTTGTGCCTTGCTTGCTTTGTGTCTGCTTGTGTGTATATTGCATTTTTGTATGTATTTGTTGAAACATTTGAGAATAAGTCACAGACAACATGACACCACAGCCATTAACTATTCAGCATGCGTTCTCTAACGACAAGGATGTTTTTCTTTCTTAACTACGGTGCCATGATTACATTTAAGAAAATTGACAAGGATTCCCTAATGTCGTCTAATAGTCAAGCCTGTTCATATTTGTCAGTTATTCGCTAAGCACGTCTTTAATAGTTGTATGTTTTGCTTTTTGTTATTTTTGGAATCAAAATCCTATCAAAGCTCACAGATAGCATTTGATTGTCCTCTCAGCCTCTTTGAATTTGGAAGAGTTCTCTCATCTTTATTTCATGATGCTGACTTTTACAGAGACTACTCAGTTGTCTTATAGAGTATCACACATTCTTGATTTTTTTATTATTTCCTTATAGTGTCTTTAAGTTGTTCTTTTATCCCCTGTATTTTCCTTAAGCCAGATATTAGGTCCAGAGGCCTAATTGGAATATGTCAAGATTCCCTTGAAAAGACTCCTGGGTGATGCTGTGTGCCTTGTATTGTATCACATCAGGAGGCACAGAACACCCGGTTGTCCCACCACTAAACTTGATCTCTTTGTTAAAGTGCTACCAGATCACCACTGTAAACACATTTTTCACTTAGCAATGACTGTGTAATCTGTGGGGTGATCCTCTGGCACTATGAGAATATGCTTTTTTTCAACATGCTTTCTCCTAGTGGTTTTAGTATCCATTAATGATGCTTGTCTGATAATTATTCCAATAGGGGTTGCAAATGGTGATTCCCCTCCCCACTGCATTCTGGCATTTAATAGCTGATTTTTTTTTCTTGTAAGGAAGAGTTTATCTTTATCAACTGGCTAATAAATTATGTTCCACCTAAAAACGTACTATAATATTCCTACTAAAAAGACATGTAACGGTAATGCATCGGTCACTTTAAACGGTCACAAATGTTTGTTGGAGTTTTCACATTTTTCAGTATAGGGACCTTTGAATTTTTTTCCCCTTCGTTAAACATTAAAATAGGTTACAGTCCTTACTCTTTTTGATGTTCAAATTGTCTCAGATTCAGTCAGTGGTACCACTTTCAAAGTGACTTCTGTAGCTTTTTGACCTTCCTTCATTAGTCTCTGATTGCTTCCTGGCTTTCTGCTACAAGACAAATCAGATTTACCTTGTAATTTCCCTATCCCAGACATAGAATCAGTCCTGTCTCTAAGGAGCTCTTGTTTTTGGTAGGAATGTCTTTAGAAATCCAGATCTGGGTGCTTTAAGTATGTTTCATGCTCCTGGAGTGTCCTTGTCTCTAGGAAAAGGAGTAGTAAGATCTTCGGGAAATTTTGCTGAAGACCATATGAGGGACATAAATAAAACCTCTACAGGGCAGTCTTTCTAAAGGAGTACACTAAATAGGTGAAAAAATGCTATAGGTAAGGACAGGTCCTAGAAGACCTCCTGAAGGAGGTGAGTTAAGAACTGGATTTTGATAAATTACAGAAATAACTGAAAGTGGAAAAGTGAATCAGAAGGTGTGCATTAGGGTGTAGGAGAGGACATTCTTTCCAGGGGAAGGATGAACTTATGGAAGTAGAGATGCAAGCTGAGAAGGTGTTGTGTCATAGCAAATAGAGTAGCTTTACTGTAGTGAAGAGTAGGGGTAGTTAGTAGGGACAGAGACCTTGCTGTTCCCTTAAGCATATTTTTTGAAAATGTAAATATCTCCTTTTGGTTTTCATTGCAAAAAGCAGTACATGATCTTTACATAAATTTAATAGAAGCATGTAAAGTAAAAAGTCCAGGGGCGCCTGGGTGGCGCAGTCGGTTAAGCGTCCGACTTCAGCCAGGTCACGATCTCGTGGTCCGTGAGTTCGAGCCCCGCGTCAGGCTCTGGGCTGATGGCTCAGAGCCTGGAGCCTGTGCCTGTTTCCGATTCTGTGTCTCCCTCTCTCTCTGCCCCTCCCCCGTTCATGCTCTGTCTCTCTCTGTCCCCAAAATAAATTAAAAACGTTGGAAAAAAAAAAAAAGAAAAATTTAAAAAGTCCATCATGATGATACCTAGAAGAATGTTAACACTCTGGTTAATTATCTTTCCAGACTTTTATATTTGTATTGCATAGAAGTTAAGAGCATAGATAGTACCTCAAGAGGGCCTGCATTTAAAACCTGGCTTTATGTTTTTTGGACATGTTAATTAATCTGTGTCTCAGTTTTCTCATCTGTAAAATGGGATGATAATATTACCTACCTCTTAGAGTTGTAGGATTAACAGCATTGATACATGGTAAGTGTCTAAATCTGTGCTTGGCATATAGTACATGCTCAAATGTTAGCTGTTTTTATTTTTTCAAAACAAAAATGAGGTCATTGCTCTTACATAGAGCTATTCAGTTTTAGAACTTAACCTTTTTTTTTTTTTCCCCTTAAATTTATTCTGAAAGAGAGTGTGCATGAGTCAGGGGGAGGGATGGAGAGAGAGGGAGAGAGAATCCCAAACAGGGATTCTGACATGGGGCTTGATGCTATGAACCATGAGATCATGACCTGAGCTGAAATCAAGAGTCGGTCTTAACTGACTGAGCCACCCAGGTGCCCCTTAACTTTTTTTAAAGTTATGTCTTTTTTTTCTTATTGTAAAAAAACCCACAAACGACCACTGTCACCATTTTTAAGTGTACAATTTTGGTAGTGTTAAGTATATCTACTACATTGTTGTTGAGCAGATCTCCAGAAATGTTTCATTTTGCAGAACTGAAACCCATTAAATAACAACTCTCCTTTACTCCCTTCTTCTAGCCTAGCTGCCCACCATTGTGCTTTCTTTATACATGAATTTGAATATTTTAGATACTTCATACAAGTGGAATCACATAGTATTTGTCCTTTTGTGACTGGCTTATTTCACTTAACATAGTGTCCTTAAGGTTCATCCATGGTGTAGCAAGTGACAGGATTTAGTTCCTTTTTATGGCTGCAGAGTGTTCCATTGTGTGTATGTACCACATTTTGTTTGTCTGTTCATCCTTTGGTAGACATATGGGTTGCTCCCATCTCTTGGCTATTGAGAACAGTGCTGCTGATGAATGTGCTGTCCAAATGTCTCTTTGACCCTGCTTTCAATTCTTTTGGATATATATTCCGAAGAGGCATTGCTGGATCTTTAACTAGTTATATGTTCATTTTTTGAGGAACCATCATACTGTTTTCTATAGCAGCTACATTATCCCAGTATGGTTTACATAGTAGTTTACAGTTCCACCAACAGTACACAAACATCCCAGCTTCTCCAAATCCCTGCCAGTATTTTCAGGTTTTTTTGATAGTAGCTTATCCTAGTGGGTGTGAGATGATATGTCATTGGGTTTTGATTTATATTTCTCTGATGACTAGTGATATTGAGCATCTTTTCAGATGCTTATTGGCCTTTTTATTTATTTTTTTCAAATCATTGTTGGAGAAATGTCTGTTGAAGTCCTTTGCCCATTTTTTAAATCAGGTTATGTGATTTTTTTCTAGTTGGGTTGTAGGAGTCTTTGTATATTCTGGATATTCACCCCTTATCAGATACATGATTTGCATATCTTTTTTTACCATTCCATAGGTTGCCTCTTCACCTTTGATTGTGTCCTTTGATGAGCAAAAGTCTTAATGTTTGATGTAGTCCCACTTTATTTTTGCTTGTGTTGCCTTTTCTTTTTGGTGTCACATGCAAGAAATCATTGTATCTAATGTCATGAAGCTTTTCCCCTGAGTTTTATGGTTTTGGGCCTTATGTTTACTTCTTTAACCAATTTTGAGTTAATTTTTATATATGGTGTAAGATAAGGGTCCAACTTCATCTTTTGCATGTGGATCTCTAGTTTTCCTAACACCATTTATTGAAGGGACTGTCCTTTCCATATTGAGTGGTGTTGGTACTCTAATAAGGTCATTTAACTATATATCTGGGGGTTTATTTCTGGACTCCATTCTATTCCAGTTGTCTCTATATTTGTCTTAATGGCAGTATCATACTGTTTTGATTATTGTAGCTTTGTAGTATGCTGTATGTATGTAGCATGTAGTATGACACTTTGTAGAAGTGTCAGTCTTCTGAGTTGGTTCTTTTTAAAACTAATTGTTTTGGTTGTTTGGGGTCCCTTTAGATTCCATATGAATGTTAGGACGACTCTTCATTTCTGCAAAATAAGTTTTTGAGATTTTAATAGTGATTTTGTTGAATCTGTAGATTGCTTTGGGTAGTACTGACATCTTAACAGTATTAAGTCTTTCAATCCACAAACAGGACTGCTTTCCATTTGTATGTGCCTTTAATTTCAGCACTGTTTTGTAATTTTCTGTGTATAAGTCCCTTGCCTTGTTAGATTTATTTCTAGGTATTTTATTCTTTTTGATGTTATAAATGGAGTTGTTAATTTCCTTTTCAGATTATTCACTGTTAGTGTATAGAAACATTGTTGCATGTTGATTTTGTATCCTTCAACTTTACTGATTTTGCGTATTAGTTCTAATAGTTTTTCACTTTAGAATCTTTAAGAAGTTTTCTACATATAAGATTATGTCATCTGTGAACTAAGATAATTTTGCTTTTCCTTTCTAGTTGGAAGCCCTTTATTTCTCTTTCTTGCTTAATTGCTCTGGCTAAGAATTCCAATACTGTGTTGAATAGCAGTGGTGAGAGTGGGCATCCTTGAGTTATTTCTGGTCTTAAAGGAAAAGCTTTCACCCTTTTTCCATTGACTGTTATGTTAGCTGTTGGCTTTTATTATGTTGAGGTTAGTTTCTTCTGTTCCTAACTTAAGTGTTTTTATCATTGAAAGCGTGTTGACTCTTGTCAAATGTTTTTCCTGCATCAATTGATAATGACTTTGATTTTTGTCCTTCATTCTGTTAATGTAGTGTTGAATTTTATATACTGATCAGTTGACTTTGTGTGTGTTGAACCATCCTTGCATTCCAGGAACCCATGTCATCATGGTGTATAATTTTTTAAATGTGTTGTTGGATTTGGTTTGCTAATGTTTTGTTGAGGATTTTTGCATCAATATATTTATTTTTATTTTTATTTTTTTAAATGTTTTTTGTTTATTTTTGAGAGAGACAGAGACAGAATGTGAGTAGGTTGGGGGCAGAGAGAAGCAGGCTTCTCAGCGCAGAGCCCGATGTGGGGCTTGAACTCAGGAGTCGTGAGATCGTGACCTGAGCCGAAGTCGGATGCTCAACTGATTGAGCCACCCAGGCGCCCCTGCATCAATATTAATCAGGGATATTGGTTTGTAGATTTGTTGTTGTGTCTTTTGTCTGGCTTTGGTATCAGGATATCACTGGCTTTGTAGAATGAACGCACTGAGAATTTACCCTCTTTATTGTTAGTTGAGTTTTCTCTCTTTTTTTCTAAGTAGCTAAGGGTTTGTCAATTTTGTTGATCTTTTAAAAAATATTCCACTCTTAGTTGTGTTCATTCTTACCCCCCACCATTGTTTTTTATCTTTTATTAATCTGTTGTAATCTTTATCATTTCCTTTCTTCTGCTAGCTTTAGATTAGGTATGTTCTTTTTTAAAGTTCCCTGAGGTGTAAAGTTAGTGTTATTAATTTGAGATCTTTTTTCCTTTTTAATGTATGAATTTATAGCTATAAACTTCACTTATCCTGCATCCCATAAATTTTGGTATGTTGTGTTTTGTTCTCATTTGTCTCAAGGTATTTGGTAATTTTCTTTGTGTCATTCTCTTTGATCCATTGATTGTTTAAGAGCACATTGTTTAGGGGTGCCTGGATGGTTCAGTTGGTTGAGTGTCCAACTTTGGCTCAGGTCATGATCCTGCGGTTTGAGGGTTCTGCCCACATTGGGCTAGCTGCTCTCAGCGTGGAGTCTGCTTTGGATGCTCTGTCTCCCTCTCTTTCTGCCCCTGCCCCACTCATGCTCTGTCTCTCAAAATTAAAAACATTAAAAAAGGAGAGTACATTGTTTAATTTCCACACATTTGTGGATTTTTCCAGTTTTCCTTCTAATTTACTTTTTTTTTTTTAACACTAAAACATTGTAGAATTCTTTGTATGCTTGTAAGTAAGGTTATTTTCATTACTTTTAATAATGATGTAGGATTTATTTGCATGGTTGAATCAGAATTTAAACCATATTATATTGATGGATATCTAAACTCTCTTTAGCTTTTCACAATTATAAACAATACTGCAGTGAGCCTTAAATTGCATGTTTGCTTGTTTGTCAGGTTATTTTCCTTGGCTAAATTTTTGGAAGTGGATATTATGATGAGCACTGAGTAATGTATAGAATTGTTGCATCAGTTTGTTGTTCACCTGAAACTAATATAACTGTATATCAATTATACTTAAATATATAAATTTTTTGGAGGGAAGTGGAATTACTGGCTCAAATGGTATTTTTCTGTGTGGGAATATATATATGTGTTGTATATTTATATACATGTTATATTTGATACATGGAGCCTTCTTGGTATCAGTTGATCATTCAAGATCATTAACACTGAATGGTGTGTCTGTTTACTCAGACCCTTATCAACATGAATTGATTTTAGTTTTGAGAGGGCAGAAAAGAACAAGATAATACAGGTTCTTAAGGAGGCAGGAGTAGGTAGGTGTTCACATTAGGAAAACCATTTAATGTTAATTCTAGCAACTACTTGTAGGATGGTTTGTGGTTTGGAATCAGAAAAGATTGGAGAGAGGAGAGGGTTCTGGTAGGGATACCATTTGGGAAGCTGTTTTGGTAATTTGACATGTCAGTAGAGCCTAAATAGGGTGGGGATATTGGGATTAACTAGATAAGAAGAATAAAATAGGAAAAGACTTGTTCTAGCAGTGAAATGAAAACACAGGTCTCTTAATTCTGTTGGTACTTTATTGCTCTCCAGAGATTCACAATCCTGGAAATAAATAAGAATCCCCTATGTAGCCTATCCTCAGAAAAGAAAAGCTTTCCAGGTGTTTCTTTTATGTAGCCAGGATTAAGAACCATACTCTCTCATAGCAGCTCCTAAAACTGGTAGACTTTTGCTGGTGCTAAAGAAAAAATACGTTCTCTTGGGGTGAAAACTAAAGGTTTACACAACTAGTTATAAGAGGTAATCAATACACAGTGCTTTGGTGCTGTTAAATAGGTGGAGACTAAAGCAGTGAGACAAAGTGCTCTCAAACAAGCACCAAAAAAGTACAGGTGACCTGTTAGGCTTGGCGGTGGGGTGGGGTGTGGTGGACATTTATATAGGGAAGGTAGCATTTGAAATAGACCTGAAGGGATAGGTAAGGCTTCTGAGAACTCAGATGTAAAGGTGAGTGTCAGGAGCACATAGACCAGGTTGTGCAAAGGAAAGGGACGTGTGTTTGGGGAACTTTAAGTCTAGTTTTAATTAGGTCATTGGTACATTTCTCAGAGATGAGCAGGGAAAGATTGCCAACTTAAGCATTCAGAGGTTGGTTTTTTAGGAAATGGGCAGTCACTCGGGGCTTTGGGTGGTCCTTGGCTGATAATGAATGGGAGAAGAGAAAGAGGGAGATTGTGGTTTAGGGAAGGAACACTGTTCAGTCATCAAGAGTTACTAGGAGATGTGAGAATGTTCTTGACGTCCTCAGTGATTTTTGAAGGTCATGACCAGGTTGCTTCATGGCCTCAGCAAGTAAGGGGAAGGTGGGTGCACTTATACAGGTGAGAGGTGTTTCTTAGGAATATTTTCTTGAATCTTCAGATATCTTGAAATACAAGCCTTTAGCTAATTAAGCTGTTTCATGAGATAGTTCCCCAGTTTATTTAATGAGAATAATCCTATTAGTCCTCTTATTAAAAAATTGGGATTTGATGTAAGTTTCATCAACTAAATATAAAGCACTCTGAAATCCTTTGAGGAAAGTAGAAGGCTATTTGGTGGAGAGCTACTTTTCAGTGAATGTGTGAAATTTCAAAATGTTAGTTGATGATGGCTACATTGAAAATACAGTTGGGAGAAAAATCGATGTGGGACAGAGTTGATCTCCAGTGCATCATAAGCTTCTTTAGAATACCAAGTAGTCTGAAAAATGTAAAACGTGTTGTGTTTTTCCAGGAGTATGTTCTTGTTGTAAGTGTTCTTTGCTGAAGCAGAGTCAAGCATGATTATTTTTAAATCTTGGTAATTACTGCATAGCTTGTGACTTTTTAAAACAGATATGAAAAAATAATTTTCCATGAATGCTTAAGGGGTATTTTAAATGTTGATCTTTATATATTATTTTGGGTTGTTTTACTTTGCCCACCATGAAGTGAGGATGGAGAAGGATTTTGAAATATGATCCCTTTAAAAAATTTATGCTGCTTTTAGTTTATTCAAAGTTTACCTCAGAATCAAATCAGTGGTACAGATCACAGTGGAATAGATTATTAAGTGAATTGTAGAGGCAGTTAGAAATGTCAGTTCCCACTGAGGGACACATGGTATTTAAAATCAGTTATTATTATCTTCTGTACTCTTGAAGAAAGGTAAGGTTTGAATGGAGCAGAGGAGGGCATCTGATTATTTAAGCTTAATTGCTTTGAAAGATACATTTAGAGTTGGGCACAGGTGGGAGTGGCACCAGCTCCCTGCTCCTGTCTCAGAGAGCTCTTTTTTTTTTAATGTTTATTTTGAGAGAGAGAGCAAGAGAGAGTGAGTGCGCATGTTCGAGTGGTGGGAGGGGCAGAGAGAGGATCCCAAGCAGGCTTTGCGAGGTCAGTGCCAGGTCCGACGAGGGTCTCGAACTCATGAACCTCGAGATCATGACCTGAGTGGAAATTAAGAGTCAGTTGCTTAACCAACTGAGCCATTCAGGTGCCCCATCTTATTTCCCCGTTACTGAGCTGTCGCTTCTTCAGAGCCCTGCCCTGTGAGCTTTGTAGCTGCATAGAAAGAGTGGACCTCGGAACCTGAAAACCCAACACCTGTTTGAGCTGGTTCAAGTTATTTAACCCTTTCCTGTTTTAGTTTCCCCATCTGTAAAATGGGAATCTTAATATCCGATTCCTAGGATAAGTGTGAGGTCTGAGTGAGATAATGCATGTAAGGTGCCTGTCACACACACAAAAAAGGCTCTCAACAAATGGTAGTTCCAATCAACAAATGTTGACTGGAGGCTTGACAGGCCTTTATCTCTAATGGACAGTGATCCTCCTAACTCAGCTTGACAGAAACCTTCCTCTAGATTTTTGCCACCTGGTCCTTTCTATTCATTAAGATGGCAGGAATTTGTATTTTTGAGACAAGACTCTGAAGCAGAGAAGTTATGACAGCTTCCCTATTACCTGTTGACCAGTAATAATAAGGGTTGGTATTAATATTGAAATGGTAGTTAGACAGGAAAGGGAAGACAGGGCAGCAGGAAAACCCTGAATTAAGAAATACCAACAATGCATACTGAGAGACTTAAAATGCCCACAACTTTGCAAAACAAATACTGTGAAGTTGTATTGTGCAGTATAAAAAGGAATAATCTGCCATAGTCAGCTAGTTTATTTCAGGGAGTTAGAAATCATGAAATAATAGGAAAAGCTATTAATATAGTAATACATCAAATCATTACATCAAATACAAAAAATTGCTTCTATGGATGCTGAAAATGAATTTCATAGGTTTCATCATGAGTCTCTAATATTTTTAGAGTAGAAATAGAAAAATTATTTCCTGAATGTGAGAAAAAGTGTAAGAGTCCTCCAATTCTTTTCTCCTTTTTCAAAATTGTTTGAGCAATTCTAGTTTGTTTGCATTTTTATATAAATTTTAGAATTGTACTTTTTTATGTCTAAAAGAAAAATCCTGATTGGAATTGCTTAAAACTTATAAATGAATTTGGGGAGAATTGACATCTTTCAGATGTTGAGTTTTCCACTCTGTGCATACAAGATACCTCTCTACTTATTTAGGTCATATTTGATCTCTTATTATTAACTAGTTTTCAGCCTATAGCTGCTGTTCATGTTTTGTTACTTTTATATTATTTAATTTTGGGAGGAGTGGTTTTTAATGGTATTGCTCTTGTGTCATTTTCCAGTTATATACTGCCAGTATATAGAAATACAGTGGGTTTTTGTGTGTTGACTCTGTATTTGTAACCCTGATATTTTACTTCTGGGAGTTTTTTCCTTTGTATTTCTAATTTTTTTTATTTATTTGTATTTTTTTTTTTTTATTTGAGAGAGAAAGAGCCTGAGCTGGGGGAGAGGGGCAGAAGGAGAGAAGAGAGGAGCGGGGGGGAGAGAGAGAGAGAGAGAGAGAGAGAATATCTTAAGCAGCCTTCATGCTTAGTGTTGAGCCAAAATCAAGAGCTGGACGCTCAACCAACTGAGCCACCCAGGTGCTGCTGTATTTTTATATAGATAATTATGTCATCTTTGAAAGAGGATCCTTCCTTCCCTCCTTCCTTCCTCTCTCTCTCCCTCCCTCTCTCTCCTTCTCTCTCCTTCTCTCTCCCTCTTTCTCCCTCTCCCTCTATCTCTCTCTCTCCTCTCTCTCCCTCTCTCTCTCCCTCTTCCTGCCTTCCCTGTCTGTATGCCTTTTATATTCATTTTTCGTGCCTTGTTGAATTAAAAAAAAAATTTTTTTTTTAATGTTTATTTTTGAAGGATAGACAGAGTGTGAGTGGGGAGGGGCAGAGAGAGAGAGGGAGACACAGGATCGGAAGGAGGCTCCAGGCTCTGAGCTGTCAGCACAGAGCCTGACCCGGGGCTCGAGCCCACAGGCCTTGAGATCATGACCTGAGCTGAAGTCAGACGCTCAGCCCACTGAGCCACCCAGGTGCCCCTATGTCAAATAGTTTTTAAAAAAAGTTTTCAAAATTTATTTTGAGAGAAAGACAAAGTGAATGAATGGGGGTAGAGAGAGAATCTCAAGCAGACTCTGCACTGTCAGCACAGAGCCTGATGTGGGGCTCGAACCCATAAACCAAGAGGTCATGACCTGAGCTGAAATCAAGAGTCAGATGCTTAACTGACTGAACCACCCAAGCACCCCAATATATGTCAAATAATTTTAGATTGTATCCTGGAGATTTTGAATATTATGAGATCTTGAGTCTTGTTTAGATCCTATGGAGAATGTTGATATTTTTGTTTTAGCAGGCTATTAATCTAGTTAGATTCAGGCTATGAGTTCTTACCTGCCTTCTGACCCAGTGCTTGGTCTGAGACTTGGATGATGGATTTTCGATTAGTTCTTTTCTCACAAGCATCAGTTTATTGTATATGGACAACTTTCCGTAAGTTCCCTTTCTGGAACAACTTGCAGGTACTTTCTGGTTCTTTGGGAATTCTCTTTTTTGGTCTTCTGGCCAGTAAGCTGCGGTTTAGTTACCTGCTTTGCTGCACACTTCATGACTGTGCCTGTATCTGTGGCCAAATGGCGAGAGGGCAGAGGCAAAAAAAAAAAAAAAAAAAAAAAAAAAGGCAGTAGGGTTTAATCCCACCCTCTCTGCACTGATCAGGGAAGGAAAATGCCCCTTCGTCAGAACTTTGGCTCCTACAAACTCATGTAGTAGATGGCCACCTCAGGATCACTTTGGGGTCTGGGGTGTGGGAGGATAGAAGAGAGAGAAGGTGGATACCCATGCTCTTTGAGCATTAGGAGTTCCCTGTCCTGATTTTTTTTTTTAATCTTTATTTATTTTTGAGAGAGAGAGAGACAGCGTATGATCAGGGGAGGAGCAGAGAGAGAGGGAGACACAGAATCTGAAGCAGGCTCCAGGCTCTGAGCCATCAGCACAGAGCCTGACGCGGGGCTCAAACTCACGAACTCTGATTCTTGAACCAAAATTAGAGGATTTCTCCTGGAGCACTCTGTCTTCGTGGCCTGGCTTTCTAAGGGTTGCATAGCTTAGTATTCTGCCAGAGATTGGTCCCAGGTTGTACTCAGACGCCTTGAGCCAGTAGGCTGGGTTCTCTGATGGTCTGCGTGTTAGGAGTAAGTTTGAACTTTGGGTTGCATCCTCTTCCCCACTGTGCAGCTTCTGTGGGCAGTAGTGATGCTAGTCAGATACAAAGCTCACAGTAAGCAATAGCTGCCTAATTGCCATCAGTTTTCACAAGCCAGGAATTTGGGCCAGGGTTGACAACATGTTAAAGATAGATATGTAGGTGCATCATCTTTTCTTTTTTTTTTTTTTTTAAATTTTGTTTTTCAACGTTTTTTATTTATTTTTGGGACAGAGAGAGAGACAGAGCATGAACGGGGGAGGGGCAGAGAGAGAGGGAGACACAGAATCGGAAACAGGCTCCAGGCTCCGAGCCATCAGCCCAGAGCCTGACGCGGGGCTCGAACTCACGGACCGCGAGATCGTGACCTGGCTGAAGTCGGACGCTCAACTGACTGCGCCACCCAGGCGCCCCTCATCTTTTCAACGTTAAAATTTAAATTGCTTGAAAAAGTAAAATGGATGACAATTAGAATTGAACACTTATTGGCCACACATTTAACCTAATTGTTTTCCCAACATAACAGTTGAGGAAAGTGGAACTGAAGAGATACTAAGATTTTTTTTTTTTTCTCCAGTATCACAGCTTAATAAGTGACCAAGCTAGGATACAAGTCTGTCTGATTTCAAAGTCCATGATTTTAGCCACTGCCCTAACCTTAGTTTTGAAAAGGAATGTTTTAGAAAGCCTTGTGGGTTTTGAGTTGTCCCTACTTAGAAACCCTTTATGAATTATGAATTATCCTTAGTAATAAGTAGGCAGTATTTTTTTTAGTATTAAAAAATTAGGTGAATATACTAAATTTTTGGCAACATTTTAAATGCTTCTTTTACCTCTCCTCTCTGATAGTTCTTCCCCTAACCTTTCTTGTTCAGATTGGTACGTACCCCTCCCTCCTGCCCCCATTAAAATTGGTATGTAAACTTCTGTGTTCTCTAAATGAATCAGTTGGGATAGAGATTTTTTTTAACTTACGGAAATGTGTGTCAGCTTCTGTGAGGGTAAAAAAAGATGTTGAGTGATGCAGAAGCGTTTTTGTTCACTTAACCCATTTAGAAAGGTTTTATAAATAGGTTGTATGAGAGTGCCAACTATATAAAGGCAGATTTTTTTTGTTTTTTTGTTTTTTTAAGTAAGCTCTTTGCACAATGAGGGGCTTGAACTCAGGTCACACGTTCTGCCAACTGAGTCAGCCAGGTGCCCCCTAAAGGCAGATCTTACTTTGCAGTTTTGATACGCATGAGTTTAGTTACCATAGTTTAGTTAAACGAAACCAAGTCTCCTAACATCACAGAGTAATTACATAAAGTACACACTTGAGGGCTAATTCTTCAGTCCTAGGAGCACTATGTAAATCACAGGTGTGCATCTTGATTGGTGACCAGTCACTCCCTTCTTTCAAAACCTGTCAGTGATTGGTCGCTGTGCATCCGTCATTCACTTCTCATCCAGACAGACAGCAAAGCCTGTAGTTGTGGTGCTTTCTTGTCTTTCAGTGAGAACTTCTGTGATATTTTACAAATGTAATTGAAAGAAGGAATCTGTCAACAAAGATGAAAGTGCAGCAAAGAAATGGTAAATGATAATGCTGAAAGTGAAATCTAAATAGAACATAAATGGGGTTGTAGAAAAAGTAGCTGACCATGGGAATGTTGGCATAGCTCACCATTCTAGAAACTCGAGACGAGTAGTCAGAGCACCTCTGTGAGGCCAGCTTGTTGACACAAATGAGGAAACTGGTTGTGCTGAAAAGAATGACAGTGTCTCAGGGGAAACGATAACCAACAAAAACTTTAAAGGAAGTCTCAGAGGTTTTGAAAGTGCAAAGGATAAAATTTGGAAGCTGCTCCACATCTAGAAAGGAGAGGGATAATTTGCCAAGCACGAAAAGATGCTCACTCCGTTTCATAAGTTATCAGTGGGAAGAAGGCTAAACGTTGTTCAAACTAGTCTTGATGAGTTTTTATTTTTTAATTTTTTAAAATTTTATTTATTTACTTAAGCAATCTCTGCACACTCAGCGTAGGGCTCGAACTTATGACCTGAGATCAACTGAGATAGCCAGGCGCCCCTTGCTAAGTTTTTAAATAAAGAAACAAAACACTCTAATTCTCAGTATTACAGTGTACATAAGTGTTACTTTTATTCCTTCACCCCCCAGTTCTCTATATATTTATAACTGACAGAGTTTTTTTTAATGTTTTATCAAAAAATTTTAAAGGTCATGGAACAATTGTAATTTCTTACAATTTCTTACAAGATTCTTTGTATGGTTATAGCTTGTCCTGGTCATTTTTATGGCTCTGTACTGCTATGCAAAGCAAGGACTGCCTATATTAAAAACCAGTTCTTAAGACCATTCTTTAAGCTATTATTTAGAAAAAGGGGTTTTGATTTTGGGTTTGATGGAGATCAGGGATGCCAGGGTTATTCCTTGGTTTAAAACTCTTTAATGGCTTTCTGTTATTAGAGTAGACCAGAATCCTTAACCTAATCTGATCCCTGACTATATCTTTAGCTTTTGTCTTCTTCCTCTTTTAATGGCACCATGTACTTTTTCTTTTTAGCCCTTATGACTTAAACTGTGTAATTGTGTAATTAGCCATGTAATATTTGTCTAGAACAGGCCTATATTGTTCACTGCTGAATGCCTAGCACCTTGCAAGTGCTTTGGTCATAATGTGCATTCTGTATTTATATGAATAAATGAGTAGAATTGTGTGCATGAGTTTATATGTGCATGGATTTGTTTTTTTTCTGTGGAGGGGAATGATTGCTTTCCCAAGATTCTCAAAAGATTCAGTGATCTAAAAAAAGTTAAGTATCACACTAAAGGAATTGATACAGTGGGTATTCAACCTAGATGGTATCATTAGACATAGAAGATGTTTACTTTTTAATTTTAAACCACATTTGAATATCTAGACATATATATATGGCAGTGAGCAAGCATTTTAAATTATTACATTGTAGAAAATAAAATTCATTTGAAAAATGGTTATCTATATAATAGCATTTAAAAAATCTCTCTCATAGTTTTATGTAACATATATTACAGTGTGATAGAAGTCCTATTGAGTGGGAGATCACTTGGTTTCATCTCTCTCTCTCTCTCTCTGTCTCTCTCTTTTTTTAGGAGAGAGCGTGAGCAGAGGAAGGGCAGAAGGAGAGAGGGAATTTTAAGCAGGCTCCATTACCAGCACAGAGCCTGATGCGGGGTTCGATCTCATGACTGCAAGATCATGACTTGAACCAAAATTAAGAGTTGGACACTTAACTGAGAGAGCCACCCATATGCCCCTTGAATTCATCTTCTGTAAAATTGTAAATTTCTCCTAGTTTTAAAAGTCTGTGTTTTCTTTCTAAAGTTACCTATTGATTTTTTATATTGATTTTGATTTTATTGATAAAATATTGATATTGATTTTATTCATACTTTAAGCTTTAGAGATTTTTTTAGCACTATATATGTTTTAAAATATTTTGTATAGAAGCTTAACTCACAATAAAGTAATTTAGATGTTTCTTGATTGGATTTATGTTTACTGTCTCAACATCATGGAGGCAAAATGTCCATAATTAATTAAAATAACTTTTTGTAACTTTTTAGTTGGTTATTCAAATTATTTCACATACCTAGACAAATGTTTCTAACTTACAAATCCCCTCCCTGCTTTCCTCTATATCCCATTCTATCTATCTATAGTCTCTACACTCAACATGGGGCTCAAACTCATGGCCCTGAGGTGAAGAGTCACATGTTGTTCTTCTGACTGAGCCAGTCCAGTGCCCCCTATTATCCATTTTTTTTTTTTTCTTTCTAAGGAAGCTCTACCCCCAACTTGGGGCTGGAACTCACAACTCTGAGATGAAGAGTCACAGCTCCACCGACTGAGCCAGCCAGGCCTCCCTCTTTCCCGTTCTTTTAACAGTATCCTTTGGTCGTTTACTGATTCATTCCCAGACTCTTCTACAATTTCATAGAATTCCTCTCAGTACTGTTAAATACATTTGGCATGTAATCGGTTTTATCTGGGAACTCTCTGACCTCCAGCCATAACTTGTTCCCTGGGCTTGCTTCAGAGCAGTCCTCCTTATATCCCTCTTCAAGCATCGCCCTTTACTTCTCTTTTGTCTGTATCACATCATCCTCTTTCTTGGTTAGTTCTCATGTTTTATGCACTGTCTCCTCCAATAGCTTCCTGAGAAAGATGGCACAGGAGGTAGATTTTTGAGATTCTGAAAATGTCTTGTTATATACCCTGACACTTGATTTTCAGTTTGGCTGGGTTTGGAATTCTAGTTTGGAAATTGTTTTCTCAGAATTTTTATATTCTCCATTTTCGTTCAGCTTCCAGTGTTGAAAAGTCTGTTGCCATGGGATTCATAATCTTTTGCATATTTATGCCCCCCTCTCCCCCCTTCTCTGGAAGCTTATTGGATCTTATTTCAGTGTTGAGAAATTTCATATTGTATCCTTGGGCAAGTTGCGTTTTATTCTTCGGGGGTCTTTTCAGTCTGGAAACTCCTGTCTTTCAGTTATGGAAAACTTTTGTTTCTTTGATTTCTCCTCGCCCTTTTCTTTCTGAAATTTTATTATTCAGATGTTAGACTTGTTTTTTTTTTTAAGATTAAAAAAAATTTTTTTATTTGTAAGTAATTTTCTACATCATTATGGGGCTCGGACTTACAACCCCGAGGTAGAGTCGCATGCTCTACTGACTGAATCAGCCAGGTGCCCCAGACTTGTTGGTTGCAAGTCCTTTGTTTCACAAATACCATCTTGTTATTTTCAACTTTTTGTCATTTCAGTCTGCTTTTGGGAGAGGTTAACTTTGAGATCATCATTTCTACTGTCACATTTTTAAGCTTTTGAGAACTTGTAATGTCTTCCATAATTACTTGTAAGATGGAATCCTAGGCTTGTAGAGCTGAAGAGTATCTACAGGGTCACCTTTGATAACCCTGCTCTGTCCAGAAGTCTCTTCTGTATTGTTCTTGACATTTTCTTCTCATTTTTTGATGGTTTTCTGCCTTCTTATGTCCTAATTTCAGTGATGGCAGGAAGAGGGATAGCCAGGCTGAGGGCACAAACTGTGCTTGTGCTTACGTAACAATTGGAGTACCTTAGGATTTTGGAGAAGGGGGCGTATGTGATGGGACAAGAATCTGTCCTTAATTTTTTTCAGGGAAGTCTATTTATAGCAGTGCTGCAATAGTGGTTCTATTTGTTCCTAGGAGATGTGTAAGCCACTTTAGCAATATATTGTTCTCATTGAGCAGACATTCAGTTGATTTATTCTAAGCTGGCATAATGAAAATGAATTGAAAATTGTACCAAGCATATTTAGCATGCAGATGGTTTGTCTGGTTTAAGGAAACATTGGAGTCAAGGTCTTGAACTGAAGAAAAACATTGGTGCACCTAGCATGCAGCCATGGTGGGATTTTGCTTCTAGGCCTGGCCGACTTTTAGACTGGTATTCTAGGACCCACCCTGAATGCCTCACTCCTTTCTTTCCTCGTCCCTGAACTTTTCCTTGCTGAATGTCTTACTGCCATAAACATCTTTGTTACCAGCTAGGGTGGGAGGAGGGAAAAACAAGTGAAACTCCAATCTGTCTCCTCCCTCTTGTCAGTCTTATCCATGATGATGAATAATTTGGAAAGGGGTGGAAAAGAAGAGGTTGAAATTGCTGACTGAAATTAAGTTTCTTAAAATAAGTCCTGTGCCTTTGCTCATCCCATTTAAAAATTACCATGCAAAGGGGCGCCTGGGTGGCTCAGTTGGTTAGTGTCCGACTTTGGCTCAGGTCATGATCTCATGGTTCGTGAGTTCGAGCCCGGTGTCGAACTGTGCTGGCAGCTCAGAGCCTGGAGCCTGCTTTGAGTTCTGTGTCTCCCTGTCTCTCTTCCCCTCCCTGGCTCATTCCTTCTCTCTCTCTCTCTCTCTCTCTCTCTCTCTCTCCCTCTCTCAAATAAATAAGTATAAAAACATTTTAAAACATAAATAAAAATCACCATGCATAGTTGGGAGTTGACCCCATGAATAAGTACATGTAAGCAAAAAAAGCTTCAAGAAGACTGTAATTGATCCTTCACCCTCAATTAGTAGTGGATTGGATTCATTCTTTTGCTGTGCCCTGGTGTCTTGTTATTTACTGTCTTAGTTTCCTGTGGCTGCTGTTAACAAATTGCCACATAGTGGCATAAAACAACAGCAGAGTATTCTTTCATAGTTCTGGAGGTGGAAGTCCAAAATCAGTTTCACTGAGTCTAAATCAAGGTGATGGTGGGGCCATGCTCCCTGCAGAGGCTCTACGACATTTCTCCAATCTCTACCCTTCTGGCCATATTACCTTTTTTCCTGTGTGGGTGAACCTCTCTTTGCCTCTCTTTTATAAGGATACTCATGATGATGGTATTTAGGGCCTACTTGTGTAATCCAGGATAGTCTCCCTATCATAAGCACAGGGCCTGATGTGAGGCTTGAACTCACGAACCCTGAGATCATGACCTGAGCTGAAGTTAGATGCTTAACTGACTGAGCCACCCAGGTGCCTCTGACCTGGGTTTTCTGAATGCAAACAGTTACAGGCTGTGTAGGGTACAAGGAGAGGAAAGGAGAAGTAGTGAACATCCTGGCCCTGGAGGGAGAAACTAACCCCTCAGAGCCCATGGACAACCTTTAGGGAGAGTAGCTTTAGCGACACTGGTGTCATGTAGTTTAATTACTACATAGTCCTAGGGAGGCTTTCTACTTTTGTCGTAGCTTTTCCTTATCCATTACTTACTCTTTTATGTTTGCAAAGTCCAAACATTTGTAGGAGTTTCTGAATTCTCTTAGTATTTGTACTGATTTGTTTGAGTGATTTTAAACTCTTTGAGGGAAATACTATAAAAATCAAAGCATAAATAAGATCTATGGTTGAATTCATTTTTCTGATTTATTACTTGAGTTCATTATTTGAATTCAATTTATTACTTGAGTTCATTTTCCCAATATAGTATTTCCTATTGGTGTCTGAAATATGTCCTATGAACTTTTTTCCTAAGTGAAAAGTCCAGTCTTTCACATCATTCATCCATTCTGATCAATCAGCAAGTACGCACTGAATCTCCACTGTGTACCAGCCACTACGGTTGCCTCTGGACATGTGATGGTAAACTTGACAATGTCCCTTCCCTTACTGAACTTACAGTGTAGGATTGTCAGTGTGTAGAAAACAATGAGGCTACAACTAACTAGGAATCAAACTATAAATAATGGAAAAATCTGCAAAATTTTCCTTGTGTGTCCCCACCCCCCCCATCCCTCCAGTGTATGACATGGGTCATGGTTCTTTTCAAATGCTTAAAAATAATTTGGTGACATAAAATTGAAATATAACTATGACTATTTTTTTTAATGTTTATTTATTTTTGAGAGAGAGAGAGAGAGAGACAGGGTATGAGTGGGAGAGGGGCAGAGAGAGAGGGAGACACAGAATCCGAAGCAGGCTCCAGGCTGAGCTGTCAGCACAGAGCCTGACGCGGGGCTCGAACTAACAAACCGTGAGATCATGACCTGAGCCGAAGTCGGACTGTCATCCAACTGAGCCACCCAGGCGCCCTGACTATGACTACTATTTATAATATAGGCTGATGTTTCTTGCTTATTTGAAGTACTCTCAAGTTTAGGATGGTTTTTGAAGTGAACTTTTAAATAGATATCATTTCTTAAGCTTTCCTAAATACTGAATATAGTAAACTCAACTGATTTAGATTTTTGCAGTTTCCAGTAACTGTATCTTACATATAGTATTCCTTAAAATGTTTCTGATTAAGGAAGGTCTGACACTAATTTTCATGTTTGCTCTTTTAGGAATGTTTTAAAGGAAGTTGGGCAACTCACAAGTTACTGCATAAGAAAGCAAGTAAGTAAAATTACACATCTCTGTGTTAATCGTTTTAGAAGAGGCTTTTTGCAGAAGACTAGAAGTCTTCCAGTTCTGAAAGTGTATATATGAATGTTCTGAACGTGTAATCCCTATATGTTCTAGAATTAGCACATATTTTAAAATTTTTTATTCTTTGTGGTGCATAAACATGCAAATAAAATGTGGCTGAGTACTGTCTTTGTTAATCCTGTATGTAACATGAAAACATGAGATGGTTGCTAGGATAGATGGCTTTTTCTTGAGCAGTACCTGAGAATGTCCTAATTTTTTGGCACCCTCTTTCCATTGTAGAAGTGTTGTAGGCAGGTGCACATGAGCTGTCTGGGTTCTAAATTTAGCCAGACCTCTTGTTTTTGTTTAGTTTCAATTTGATTGCTATTTCAAAATTTTATTACTTTGTTTTTTGATGTTTTATTACTTGCGGCTAGATACTCAATTTTCCTTTTTAAAGTTACTTTGTGAGACACAACAAAGTGAAACGATTAGCTGCTTCTTAGCTATTGCTGTCAGCCGCGTGGATCTATTGCCAACTCACATGCCCTTTCTTGATTTGGCTTACTTACTCATCCTGTAAATTCATTTCATTAGTGGGCTGGCTTAAGGGCTTAAGACAATTTGTAACAGTTACCTGAAAATTGACAAGGGCTTTCTGGTCTTAAAGCATTGCCATCCTAATGGATGAACGCTTGGCAGACAGTCTTCATCCATCTTAAGTTTCGTCTTAATGCTCTTGTTATTTTTTATTCATCTAACTGTATATTTTTTAGGAATTTGCTGGTTTAATAAAGTAGATAGATTATTTCATATATGTATGTATATACATATGTATATATTTATATCTTAAAACCTCATTGAGGTCGGTTCAACCACCATTTGAAGGAAAGGGAAATTAAAATTTAAAAAGACTTATTTTCTGTGGTTCTATAAGTGAAGTCTACATTTAATGGAAATGTTAGGTTATTGTGGGAGGAATTGTGGTTAGAAATGAGGAAATACGATTATGAATACATAAGAGTTTAAGAAAGCATAAATGACAGGGTTTGTTACTTCAGATCAAAGTACAGTATAGAGGTTGGTTTAAAAATGCCATTTACTTTTATTTAATATGTAACTTAAGTCACACATTAAGTATTGTATGTCTGATGTGTTAGATACTGTTAGAGCTCTTTTGAGCCAGTTATTAACATTTTATATCCAGGAAGTTAAAGCATAGGGAAGGGAAAGGTTGAGGTGAAACAGTATGTTAGTAAAAAAGCTGAGAATGGGTCTCTACCCCATGCATATGTTAACTTGTTGAAGTGTGTGTGTTTCGTTAATATTGGATTCCTACAGGAAATAAGGGCTATTATGACCTACACTCCAAGAGAATTAAATAGCTCATGTTCCCTAAGTAAAAAGAACATAATTATTACTGCCTTGGACTGAGACCGTTTGCGTTTTACTTATAGCTCTGGTGTTTACACATGGTGCCTTCTTTTAAATGGTGCCCTCCTGGATTTTTTGGAGATGGATTTTCTTAGGGGTGAGCACTATTCTTGATCCCTTTGGGCTATGTTATGCTGTTGGATGGAGACAGCTCTCGGCTGGCCAGCCCTGTGTCTTTTACACACTATTAAATTGACCCTGACTATACCATTGAGGATGACTATTCTGGAGGAGGGAATGGTGTAGGGGAAGGTTAACATCCAGGGCGAAGAGGAATAGCTGGAAAAGGGATCGGGGGAAAAGAATGTTGGACTGGCAAGGAGCCAAGCATATTACAGATTACACCGTGTTCAAAGAAATAATAATGAGCTAACATAGGAAGCAGTAACTTTTCTTTTCTTCAAAAAAATTTTTTTTTCATGTTTATTTTATTTTTGAGGGTGGGGGAGAATGACTGGGGAAGAGGCAGAGAGGGAGACACAGCATCTGAGGCAGGCTCCAAGCTCTGAGCTGTCAGCACAGAGCTCGACGCGAGGCTCAAACTCATAAACTGTGAGATCATGACCTGAGTCCAAGTCAGATGCTTAACCAACTGAGCCACCAGGTGCCCTTCTTTTCTTTTCTTTTTTTTTAACTGTAATGTGTACTGATCTCTAATTAAGGAGGCCTGATTTATATTTATGTTGGTGCAGATATTGGTCTGACATTTGCTGTTAATATTTTTGCCTAGTTTTGGCATCAGAGTAATCCCAGACTCATAAAATGGGAGATGTTCCCTCCTCTTTTCTAGAAGAGATTGTGTAGAACTGGTATTATTTCTTCTGTAAATATTTGGTAGAATTTACCAGTGAAGCCATCTGGACCTGGAGTTGTTTTGATTGCAGAAGCTAATAAGACCTTAGGAAAATTTCAAGTGTCAGTTAAAGAAATGAGTCAATGGAGTATTTATTTTTTATGTGTCCTAGTGAAGACGATCACTTAGATTGCAAAGCCCTTAAAGGGGTGCCTGGGTGGCTCATTCGGTGAAGTGTCTGACTTCAGCTCAGAATTTATGGGTTCCAGCCCCACGACAGTCTCTGTGCTGACAGCTCAGAGCCTGGAGTCTGCTTCAGATTCTGTCTCCTTCTCTCTCTGCCCCTCCCCCACTTGCTCTCTGTCTCTCAAAAATAAGTAAACATTAAAAAAAAAAGGCATGTAATGCTGACATGCTGGCTTGGGTACACAGTGTCCAATGTGTATCTCCTGTCAGAATGTATGCAGTAGCATTGGCTTTTAGTCTGACCTATAAAAGTTGTAGCACTTTACATCTTAATAATAATATAGTATGTTTTAGATTATCATTGTTTTTACTTTATTAGTGATACATTCAGTGTGTTTGTCACCTTTGCCTAGAGTAAAAGGTAGGAATGTTTTACAGGTATCTCTTGAATAGCCAGAAATATGATATGAAAACTCTATTTAAAAAACAAAAAACTTTACACTATTTATTCTCTTCCTCTACTCCTCGAAACTAGCAAGCTTGATTTTTGGATTGCAGAGAGAAGGTGTTATGTGATAATTCAGAGAACTACTTCCACCAAGCTTTGTGAGCACGGATTACTTTTTTTTTGTTTTGTTTTTGTTTTTTTTGTTTTTTGACTATTAAAGAAGTTTATTTAACAAAAAAGTTCAATATGAAAATGCGTGACCTGATTTTTATATTGTAGTAAAACAGGTGCTGTGGAGGGGACATGTGAGGGCAGTTGGTTTCTTCTGGTGAACACACCCATTGTTTATACTCGTTCCAAGGCTTCTAACATGATGACACTATTTCCTCGAATTACCACCATTCCAATATTGTTCTGTTCCCACTAGTTGCCGTCTCCACACATTCATCTATCACAAGATTCATAAAGGGATCGAACCCCCGCAGTATTCCTTGGACATGTCTGTCACCATTTAATTTCAATGATAATTTCTTGTCCATAAATTTTTTCAACTTGGGAGGGTGAGCTTTGCCCATCATGCTTGCTTGGCGAGCTCAAAGATGCCTCCAAACGGGGTTCGTGGAGTCCTTCACACTCGAGCATGGATTACTTTTAAGCCTTATCTCCAAAATGCTGAAATTATAGGTTTGTTGTGAGAATTAAATGATTAGATCCATATAAAGTGCTTAGCATATGTACAATGCCTAGTAAATGCTCAGCAATTATTTAATAATCATCTCTGGAAGAACGGAGTCAGGATTGTGATTAGAAAGTCCTGTTCCAGGCATATGTAAGACACATGTAGTTCTTTGTTATCAGCTGGCTGGAAGACACAGCCTGCACAGAACTGTTTAAAGAATGAGGCCTGGTGGGTATGATGTACTTTGGGCCAGACCTTGCACATATCAAGTACTCTTCGACACTGCCTGCAGTGTACCTGGCCCTTTTGCATTATGATGTTTCAAAGACAGCTTTATTTACAGATCTTTATTTACACTGTCCTGTGCTTTCATTCTTTTGACAGAGACCAATTAGTATGTAATTTTGTTACAAAACTCCCGTACGATTCATACTTACTAGGTGTCTGTTAATGTTTGTAGGATTTAAGGCTGAGATCAAATTGATTCATTCATTCATTCATTCATTCTTTCTTTCTTTCTCTTTCTTTCTTTCTTTATTATGAGAGAAAGAGAGAGAGAGAGAGGGAGGGAGAGAGAGAGAGAGAGAGAGAGAGAGAGAGAGAGAGAGAGAGAGAGAGAAGCAGGGCTCACCCAGGGCTCGTGTTTTTTTTTTTTTTTTTTTTTTAACCTGAAGCAGTGAAGCAGGGCTGGAGCTCACCTGAAGCAGGGTTTGTGCTCACCCAGTGTGGGACTTTAACTCACCAACTGTGAGATTATAACCTGAGCCACCCACGTGTCCTCAAATTGAGGGCCTAAAATGTAAACTAACTTACTTTCGAAGTGTAAATTTCCCTAGGTAAATTCTACATAGAGAAAAGAAATTGCCATATTTCAATCTTTACTTGTTTAGATAGCTTTGAGTTATATTTGTTGGAGGTCTGCTTTTAATTTTCTTTTGACAACAGATATGGAAGGGTCTGAATGCAGATCAGCAGGAAGCTTTGAAAGATCTTATGTCCTTTCTTCTCCCTCCTCCTTCCCCAGGAGTGTGTCAGACCAGAAAGCCTGCATCTTGATTGCTGTTCTGTCTGGGTTTGGGTGAAAATGATTCTGGAAGTTCATATTTCAGATGAAGCACTTGATGCAATTCATAGCTGAAGCAGGCATCAATTGGCCTGTATTTTGAACTGTTTTCTGTAATATTTGACCCTAGGGGCAATGAGTGCAGTCCATTTTTATCTTGGGTTGGGAAACAGTTTTCCTGTTGACATTCACATTCACAGTGGCTTTCTTGAACTCCAGAGGGGAGAAAGATCTAAAATTCAGTAGCATGATAGAGCTTTTCTTTTCCTTTGCTATTCTGTTTTTTTTTTTTTTTTTTTAAGAGAATGAGAGAGTGTGAGCAGGGGAGAGGGGCAGAGGGAGGAAGGGGGAGAGAGAGAGAGAGAGAGAAAGAGAATGTCAAGCAAGCTCCACACTTAGCATACAGTCAACATAGGACTTTGATCCCACAGTCCTGGGATTATTACCTGAGCCAAAATCAAGAATCTGACTCTCAACCAACTGAGCCACCCAGGCATCGTCCTTTGCTATTCTTATTTTCTAGTCTTATTCTTTTATTTTATTTTATTTGTAATATTATTGTTGAATTTTCTTCCAAAGTAATGTGAACAGACTGGCTATGTATATATTTTTAAGGTTATTCATTTTTTTATTTCTGGGAGAGCAAGGGAAAGAGAGAGAGAGAGGGAGTGCACAAGTGGGGGAGGGGCAGAAAGAGAGGGGGACACAGAATCCAAAGTGGGCTTCAGGCTCTGAGCTGTCAGCACAGAGCCTCATGTGGGACTCTAACCCATGAACCGCGAGATCATGACCTGAACCAACGTCAGACGCTTAACCAACTGAGCCACCCAGGTGCCCCAAGACTGGCTATATTTTTGCATTCTAGTCTGTTGTGCCTCAATAGTCTTGCAATCCCAAGTTGATGAAGGGCTCTCTGCAGAGGCTTCTGGACTGAGAACCAGCATTCCCACGTCTCTGCTCCTGTGAGCCACATCACCTCAGTTTCCTCATCTGTAAATTGATGAGTAAATTAGTCTCAGTTGTCTTTTTGTTGTTAGCTGTAGTCACCATGCTATACTTTACACCCCTAGCACGCACTTATAGCTGGAAGTCTGTACCTTTGGACCCCCTTACCCATTTCACTGTTCCTTTCTAGCTTAACATTGTGTGAGTCTCATATTTTAGATAGCGTGTGTGTGTGTGGGGGGCAGTTTTATTTTTCTTGTACACTGCAGAAATTATTTGAAGTCTGATTTTTAAAGTCAATGATAACAGTAATCAAGAGAAGATCAGTGTGAGTTGGGAAGTGTATAGGTTGATACTTGGTGTAGGAGGGATTGAATTCCTGCTGTGTAAAGTCTTAGGTTAGTTTTTCTTTTAATTTTTTTTAATATTTATTTATTTTTGAGAGAGAGAGAGACAGAGCAGAAGCAGGGGAGGGGCAGAGAGAGAGGGAGACACAGAATCTGAAGCAGGCTCCAGGCTCTGAGTTTTCCGCATGGAGCCTGATGTGGGGCTTGAACTCATGAACTGTGAGATCATGACCTGAGCCAAAGTTGGATGCTTAACCAACTGAGCCATCCAGATGCCCTTAAAGTCTTAGGTTAGTTTTATTTTACTTGATGGATAAGAGATGCAGGCAGGGTGCGGACATAAGACACCATTGAGGGTCTGTTCCATGTGAAAAGAATTCTTAGGTGCATTTCAGTAAATATAACATTATGTATTAATGACTAAGCTAGTAGGAATGAGTGAGTGTGTGTGTGTGTGATTCTTAATTTTTCTAATGAGTTTTCAGTAATTTTCTATTGATATTTCCCCCCTCTTATCTTTGACTTTCTCACTACATCCTATTACCCCCCTCCTGAAAAAAGGCAAATGATGACTATAAAATTTTCAAAGCATTTTGAAATATTGATCTGAAAGCTGTTTATCAGCTAAGTGGGAATTTTTTTATTTTAAATTTGCTGTGGAATTTTTTAGACTCTGTTGTTTTAGTAAGAGCACAGAATCCATTTATAATATCTGCTCTCAGTTGGGAAGTTTTGCCTAGGTTTAGATTTTACATTTCAATAAATGGTCTTCCTATAAATTGACATTGTAGAGAGAATACATTTAGCATTTTTTTTGAAAAGGGAGTTCTGGGAGCTATTCCTATTCAATTTCGTGTAAAAACTTAGAATATGTTTAGCTTGGGCCTTTTCTCCCAAGACGTTTGGATCTTTGAAGAGTCATAGGGTTATGAACATAGCAGGGAAGCAGAAGCTTTGGTGATTTAGATTAGGGCGGAAGTTTGCTAGATTTTTATACCTGGTCTCTGTGGCTTGGTTTCCAAACAAGTGATGGTTAAAGTATGCTGGTGCTCAGTAGCTTGACCACTGAAGCATTTCTTTCTCTTTTTCTCATCCATCCACCTCCCAGAAGATGAAAAGGCCAAGCGAGAAGTGTCTTCCTGGACTCTAGAAGGTGATATTAACACTGATCCGTGGGCAGGCTATCGATATACTGGTAAACTCAGACCACATTATCCACTGGTGAGTAAATAAGGTAATAAAAATTTTGCATTCTTTTAAACCAATTTTAAGAATTTTCAGTTTCCTAGAAATGGTACATGTGTTTTACATTCTAATTATGAATCACATAATCAGGATGAAATTTGCATTCTAGCTCGTTAGCTTTTATGATATATTATTTGGATTTTAGGATAATTGACAGTCCTGGACAAAGGAGAAAAGAAAACATCTTAGGTGAACGGATTAAAAATTCTTTAATCTTAAAAAAAGAATGAGGTAGAGTAGATATTTTCTGGCCAGCACAGTGGTAGTATATTTCTATTTTCCAATTTTTTTTTTTTTTTGCTTTTTTTGTTTTAAAGTGGAATATATTTCCACCTTAATTTACGTATGGCTTTTCTGCCACTCCTACCCCTTCCTATGTTCTTTCTATGTTCTTGGCAGGTGGACCTCAAGAATCTTAATAACATAGGAATTAAGTTGAAATCTGTCTGCCATCCTCAAATATTTAAATTCTCTTTATTGATGTTTTTCTTTTTATAAAAGGAATGTACCTTTAATTTTTAAAATTTGGACAAATAACAAAAACATAAGAAAGTCTCTTTAATCCTGCCTTCAGGGATAATGACCAGGAGCATAGTGATATATGTTTACTTCAATACATTTTATTATTGTTTTTGGTTTGTCATTTTGCTTGGGCACCATGTTGTCTGTGTGTCGTCTCAAATCCTTGCTGGATATTTCTTAAATATCCTAAGAAAGGGAGTGGCGTTAACATTAGGAATGTAAAGCTTAGTCTTCATGAAATAGATATGATATTTAAGATGTCATTTAAAACTTGTTTTCCATTTATATGCTATGAGTGAACTTTTATATCTTTAGTGTTTTCCCCCTACTTTTATTTTCTTTGTTATTGAATTTTAATAATGAATTATTATTAATTATTCAATATTGAATTGAATTGAATATTGAATATTGAATTTTAATTTTAATTCAGATTTGAATTGGTTTTAACTAATCTCTCTGATGTTTTTAGATGCCAACAAGGCCAGTGCCAAGTTATATTCAAAGACCAGATTATGCTGATCACCCGTTAGGTAAATTCTGCTGTGCCGATTCTACATTTTTCAATTTGTGGGCTTGGTAATTACTGCAAAGGAAAGGAGTGCTTTTTTGTAGAAATTTTTTATTGCTGGCTTTTCAGTAAATGTAAACATGTCTTTCCAAGACACACTAGAACATTTATGAGAGTTAAAGATTCTTTCCTCATCTTAGAAATATGCCCAATTCTGAAAACATTGTTGATATAGCTGTTAAAGGCTACATTCAACATAATGTATTTTGTGTTGTTACATCAAATTTTAGATTAAAAATTTGTTTTGATTTTATTTAGTTTTTGTTTTTTTATTTTTTTAAAAATCTTTTTAATGTTTATTTTTGAGAGAGAGAGACAGAGAGACAGAGTGTGAGCAGGGGAGGGGGAGAGAGAGAGGGAGACACAAAATCTGAAGCAGGCTCTAGGCTCTGAACTGTCAGGACAGAGCCCAACATGGGTCTTGAACCCATGAGCCATGAGATTATGACCTGAGCCGAAGTCAGACGCTCAATTGACTGAGCCACCCGGGTGCCCCAAAAACTTGTTTTGATTTTAATGTGTCCTCTACTTTATGTAGTGTCTATTTAGATAAAAAATAGATTGTGGGGGCCTTGAATGAATGCCTAACTAAAGACTCTGGGCTGTAGCAGTAATAGAAATAGTGGTGATGACGATGATGATGATTCTATAACTGATATGTATTTTTTCATGACTGTGTGTCAGGCATTGTGCTAAGCTGTTTACATGTGTTCCTTCCTCCTGTTACTACCCTGACCACCCCTGAGGTGGGTTCCGTGGTCTTCTCTGGTTTATAGATACCGATAGTGAGATGCCCGGGGAAGATAGGTAATATGTAGCACAAGTTGCTTCCTGCCAGTTAGAGGAGGAGTTTTTTTATAATGACTTGTAGGTGCTCTTTTTTTTTTTTTTTTTAAGTTTATTTATTTATTTATTTATTTTGGGTGGTGAGGGGCAAATTTCCTTTTCATGTTGAGAATATCTCTTTAAAATATCTGACTTGGACCCTCCTAAGTTATGGAGTACTCTTGTGTGAAACAATGAGACTTGACTATTATTATGTCATTGGGAAGATCATTATGCTAATAAATACTACATTTTTACCTTCATTTTGGCTTTCTTATTGATTTTCTTTTCCAGGAATGTCTGAATCTGAACAGGCTCTTAAAGGTACTTCTCAAATTAAATTACTCTCATCTGAAGACATAGAAGGGATGCGACTTGTATGTAGGGTAAGAGTTATTTTTTCCCCATGAGATAAGATAGATGGAAATGGGCTTGAAGTTTCTAGACATGAAGTCAGTGATTTGCTGATTTACAAAGGTAGCAAATGTCAGTCACATTGTAAGACTATGGCTAGTCATACTTTTCATTAAACTATTGTTAGCATATAATTTTATGCAACGGTTCTTTTCTACTTAGCCTTTTTGAAAAGTACTATGGCAAGTTGGCAGTCCATTTTTTGATCCTTGTATTTTTTTTTTTAATTGAACCAAGTTTTCATATTTTGTCATTTTATTTTCACGAGTCGTCGTAACATAGGGCAAAGTTGAGGTTTTATATAAAGTTAAATAAAAGCCTCTATTGTGAAACTCAGTGGCCCACCCTTATCTGTGGTTTTGCTTTCCACGGTTTCAGTTACCTGTAGTCAGCCACGGTCTGTACCCAGGTGATCTTCTTTCTGACATATTGTCAGAAGGTCAGTAGTAGCCTAATGCCACATTACAAAGCCTACAGCATTCATTTCACTTCATCTCCTCATGTAGGCATTTTATCTCACATCACAAGGGTGAGTACAGTACAGTAAGATATTTTCAGAGAGAGAGAGATCACATTCACAGAACTTTTATGAGAGTATATGTTGTTATAATTGTTCTGTTTTATTATTACTGTTGTCAATTTCTTACTCTCCTTAATTTATAAATTAAATTTTATCATCGGTTTATATGTATAGGAAAAACAGTATGTGTCGGTTTTGGAACTGTCTGTGGTTTCAGGCATCCAGGAGGTCTTGGAGCATATCCCCTGCAGATAACAGGAGACTGCTGTACCTAGGAAGTATAGAAATGTGAGAAGACTTAACTTCCATCGATTGATTATTGTTTAGATTCCTTAGGATATGCATTTTCACATGGAACTCAGTCATGCTTACTTATTAAGCTGGTTAGCCTGATTTTATTTACATATTTTTACACACATATTTATTGATGGACATTAGAAATACAAATAGCTTTAAAATGAAAATTCAAGATTATAGTATTCAGGGTGAAATTCATTTTGCAGATTTCTCACAAAATCTGAGTACAAAGGGTACAGATTTATGTTTCTATTTCATTTCTTCTTGAATGTATTAAATGTTTCTCTTTTACAGCTTGCTAGGGAAGTATTGGACATTGCTGCTGGCATGATTAAACCTGGTGTAACTACTGAAGAAATAGATCATGCTGTACACTTAGTAAGAACTTGACTTTTATGCTTTGAAAATGTTTTTCACCTTATTAGATGCTTTAGGCTTCTAAAAAATTAGAAATTCTGAAAGTTCTAATGGCTAATTTGAAAGCAAAATTTTACTTTCTTTCAGTATAGAAAATATTGAACAGGGGTACCTGGGTGGCTCAGTTGGTTGAGCGTCTGACTTTGGCTCAGGTCATGATCTCGCAGTTTGTGAGTTGGAGCCCCATGTCGGGCTCTGTGCTGACAGCCTGGAGCCTGGAGCCTGCTTCGGATTCTATGTCTCCTCCTCTCTCCCCCTCCCCCACTTGTGCTCTGTCTGTATCAAAAATAAATGTACAAAAAAAAATTAAAAATCTTTTAAAAGAAAATATTGAATAGTCATTATTACCATTTTTAACCATCTGTGGCATTGAGGTCTGAGGTGAGCTTGAAATATTTTGTTTCTAAAACCTCACATTTTTAACTTTTATAAAATTATTAATTTTGTTACTGCTTTAAATAAATCATGCCACTATGTACATTAAATATTCTGAAATAAAAAAAGAATACAACTTCTGAAACTAGATTAGTAGGAACAATGCCCCCTCCTTTTAAAAATTGATTTTTTTAAGTAAACACTACACCCATCATGAGGCTCGAACTCATGAACCTGAGATCAAGAGTTGCATGCTCTTCTGACTGAGCCAGCCAGGCACCCCAAAATGTTCCCTTTCATCTCTACAATGACAAGGCAGTAAACAGGTAAATGTTTGTACTAAATATGATATAGGGGTAGATTGCCTATCCTTCATGGAGAGACCTTAAAACCCTGGCATACATGAGTACACGCGTTATATGAATATCTTGTTCATAAGACGAGCAAAACTAGTTAATAAATTATATGGTAAACTAATTAAACCTGCTCTGGTAATCAAACGCAAATCATGAAGACCTATTGAATTAGTTAAGTATTTTAAAGACGTTTATTTCCACAGTCTCTGTGGAGATGAAGCTGGTACTCTGTAAAAATTTTTTTAAATGTTTATTTTTGAGAAGAGAGAGAGCGTGGAGTTGGGGGGGGGGGGGGGGGACGGACAGAGGATCCAAAGTGGGCTCTGTGCTGATAGCAGACAGCCTGATGCAGGACTCGAACTCACGGACTAGGAGATCATGACCTGAGCCAAAAACCAAGAGTCGGACGTTTAACCAACCACTGAGTGCCAGCCACTCAGGCACCCCAAGCTGGTACTCTTTTTGCATGGTTGTGCTACTGTAAATTGGACGAAACGGAATTTGATGATGTTTCTTGAGCAGTAAAAAACGTTTATAAAATTTTTTATTCAAAATTTATAAATTCTGATTTTGGGGAATTCTTCCCTATGTTATAAAATATGTAGTATGCAGTAGTAGCATATTGCATGCTTGCTATAGGCCAGGTGCTTTTTCACTAACTCATTTAATGTCTGCAACAACTCCATGAGCTAGATACCACTGTCCTCTCTGTTGTATAGATAGGGAAACTGAGGCAGAGGTTAACTGCCCAATGTTACACAACTTGTAAATGATGGAGTTGACATTTTTAGTCAAAACAATTTGCTATGTGCTCTAAACTATTTATACTGGCTGTGAGAAGCATATCATCAAATAAGGGAAAAGTGACAGCCATATAGTTACTGGTTGTAATATTTTTTGTAATTGAGGAAACTTCATTTAAATTTCTAATAGTAGTGGAATTGCCAGTAAAATTATGGTATATTTCACAAATCATATTATATGCAAGTATTTATTGGTCTGAAGACTGTGTGGTAGTATGGAAACAGAAATTATATATGTTGTAACTCCCACTGTGTAAAAACATCCAAGTAAAATAAGACTTGTTAAGGAAAACCAGACCATTTTCTTAGAGGTTCCCTTGTTGTTCCATGTGAATGTAGTGATTAAAATGTATCAGGAAGTACTTTGTCATCTCTTAATTATGCTGGTATTCCATTTTTGGTTATAAGGATATATATAAGCTGGTTATAAGATATAATTACATTAAAAGTACATTTAATATTTGTTTTAGATATTATCTTTTTATTTTAAATAATATATTTTTAATAAAGAGTAGTTAATTCCAAACTAGAATCTTCATATAGTAACATTTGTGTGTACTTGGAAATAGTTATAATATATGAACTTGCTTTACTTTTGCACTTACCAGTAAATTGGTTTGTCTACAGTCTGATGTATATTGTTTAAGATAATATTTATTACTTTTTCTAAAATGATATATTAAATAAGTTCATTAGGAGCATCTGTACAACAGTTTTTTTCACATTTAAAAAATTTTAAAATCTGGTTAATTGCATATAGATTTTTTTCTTTTGCACATTCCAAACTATTTTCTCTGTATTTTAATTTCTTATAGGCATGTATTGCAAGAAATTGTTATCCCTCTCCCCTGAATTATTATAATTTCCCAAAGTCTTGTTGTACTTCAGTGAATGAAGTGATATGCCACGGGATTCCAGACAGACGGCCCTTGCAAGAAGGTGATATTGTTAACGGTAAGAAATGTGTAAGCATGACTTTTGTCACCACGAGCAAAGCAATAACAAGGTTTTGGGAGTCTGATAGTGACTTGTGTTTTCTTTACTTGCTTCCTGTCTTTAACTTATCCCTTTTTTGTATTTAAAATTTTAAAGAAATCTTAAATCTGTGGAAACATTTTTTATGATTTTAAGTACTTCTAGTATGATATGTTTGGCACAGCATGATTGTGATTGACAAATCGTGGAAGATGTCAGTGAAATGTGGAAGTAATGTTGATTCAGGTGGGATTCACTCCTCCCCCCTGCCTTTTCTTTTAGTCCACTAATGGTGTTGAAGAGATCAGGGCAGGCTTTCTTACAGGGAATGAAAAATTTTTAGTAATATATGAAGATCTTAAGAAAAAAGGTAAAATCCTACAGAAATGCCTTCCTTGATGTAAGAAATTCAGAAAGTGGCTACAGGGGCCACTGTGTTAAACTATCTGGGGACGCTGCAAGTGCAGAGGAAGGAGCTGTGATAAAAAGAAATACCGATGAAGAAGACATCCCTAGATGGTATTTTTAATATTGATGACCTTGGTCTTGTTAGTAATCAGAAACCTTCAAACGCTTACCTGTCAGATGAGGAAGCATGAGCCCCAAGTGGTAAGGCTGCAGGGGATGCTTTGCCTATGATGCTGACTGGGAGTGATAGTGGAGACAGCCAACACTTCTTGTTCGGTTGTTATTTTTTAGTTAGGGTATCTGTTTACAAAGTGCCATGGCTTTTGCCCAACCCTGTTTTCATACATACCCTGTTATTTTTAATTATTATTTTTCATACAAACCTGTTATTTTGTTTTTACACGTTTATTACATAATGTGTGAGGTTTTTC
Source organism: Panthera tigris (assembly GCF_018350195.1). Classification (NCBI taxonomy): domain Eukaryota; kingdom Metazoa; phylum Chordata; class Mammalia; order Carnivora; family Felidae; genus Panthera; species Panthera tigris. The sequence continues at coordinate 121,916,415 of NC_056663.1, read as the reverse complement.
AGGCATGTACGTGTTGTGCTAGCCAACACACCTGTATCGTGATACTGTAGGTTGGTCAAAATTCATGGTTTAAAAAAACTCATTTAACATACATTTAGTGTATTACAGTTGTATGTTAGTAGTCTGTACGTATTCAATATGTTGACATAAGGAAGGGTGAATATTCACAAATAAGTGAAAGCAAATGAGTTTTTGAAAAAAATAAGTGTAGAACAGTATAAGTTTTTTTATTTAGTGATTCACTAGGAAGAGAAAAAAACGCGTTAGACAGTAAGTGAAAGCAGTATTTTCTGTTTAATGTCAAAACGTAGCATAGTCCTCCATTTAATGTTATTAATTGCTTATTGATCTTGTGTGAATGTATCCTCAATACATTTCTTCTGACATAAATGATCTAATTAGTACTGTAAGTATAAAAGACCACCATCTGGCTTGTGCTGCGTGACCACATCCTTTTCCGCCACAGTGAGTTTAGTTGCATTACAGACAAGGAATGTCTTTCAGGCGATAACTGTATATCCATTAGTGTCTAGTTTGAGAATGCAGAAATTGTCTTTCTCATTAAGCTGCTTGATGCTGTCATGTTGGAGAAATGTCTTCTATTTTGAAACAAAAATATGGTCTATATATTTGTACATTGTTTTACAGTGGACATCACTCTTTATCGCAATGGCTACCATGGGGACTTGAATGAGACGTTTTTTGTCGGAGATGTGGACGAGGGAGCACGGAAACTGGTTCAGACCACGTATGAGTGCCTGATGCAAGCCATTGACGCAGGTGAGTGGCAGTGCTGGGCACCCTCTAGAGCTGTTACGTGTTGATGGGCTTCAGATGGCTCGTTCCTCCACAGTTCTTTCCTTGCCCTTTCCAGCTTTGCCTCTACCCTGCCTGAGTTAGCGTGGGTTTTAGCAGTGATGGGTATACGGGTGATTTGGGGATCCCTTGATGAGGTGGACCAGATGATTGCTTATCATCCTTTATCTCTTCTGTGATTTATCTTTCTTTTCTTTGACCGATAAATGAGGAGGAATGTATATTATATGTATAACATGATAAGTGTATAGAAATGTGTAGTTCTTAAGTGCAGTTTTTTTCCTACGTGTTAATTCTTTCGTATTATGTTCTCATTATAAAAAAAAATTAATGCTAGATTATGAGAGAAAAATGAACGATCTTCCTTTATACTTACCTCTTTCCTTTTTATATCTTTTTTTCCCAGAGGTATCTGCTTTTAACATATAGGTTTTTTTTCTCCCCTGTACATTAACAGATGGACATACACATACCACATATATTTATGTGTATGTGTTTAGTTAGGTTAATTGGAGTTATAATATTTGTAGTATTCTGTAATTTGTATGTTTTCCCAGTAGGGTCTTTGTGATTTTTCCCAATTAACATATGTACTTGCATGCATAGATCTACCCCCTTCTTTTAATGGCTATATATTATATTTCATACTATAAAAATTTCTACAAGTATTCCCCTACTAGAATTTGGTGTTTTCTAGATGTCTTGCTATTGTAGTGAATAATATCTTTGAGTACAGGTATATTTCTGTAGGATTTTTCTCAGGCTGTCTTTGTCCACTCAGATAGCTCATACAGATTTTGTTGTTGTTGTTTATAGTATGTCTTAGGAGGAGAAAGAATGGCTTGTTGCGAATGTTAGCAGACTGTTACTAAAAGGACAGTTGGAGTTCAAACAACTTTTTAGGTTGAATCCCATGACATTTTAGCTATATTGTTCAGTATATTATCTGTATTCACCTTCCTTTCCCCCACAATAAACCTGATATATCATCAACAAAGTATTGGACAGGACCACATTCTTTGACAAACACATAGTTATCTCTGATAACATAGATCTGTTATTTTTATTTTTTTGAGTCCATTTTAACATGCATGGAAAATGATGACATTTTTACTAATTAAGTTAGAGGAATGAAAAATGAAAATGTGATACTTTCAAGTATCTGTGTTGATTATGTAAAAGCTAATATTCTTTAGTGTTTAGTTTCTCATTTTTGGAAGTTGTAGTTTAAAACAATTTTTAGGGTTTCTGCCAGGTAGTATCTTTGATGTTTATATCCTTTTTGCTCTTCTGTGAGTTGATGGAAATAACCAGAGAGCTGAAATGTTGTTTTACAAAGACACAGGAATAGAACTTATCAAGAAACTACCAGATACCAAAGTCTTTGTCACAGTAGCCAGGATAGAACTCTGGAAAGTGCTATTAATACCTTTGTATGTATCATTCCTGCCCCTTATTTTCTACTGGCTTGGCTGCTCAACATGGTATAGAGCAGTAGAGCTTGACTGTTGTTAAAATTATCCTTTTAGAATTGGGCTTCTCAATCTACACATTAAATTGTTTTGAGTCTGGTAATTCTTTATTGTAGGGCCTGTCCTGTGCATTGTAGGATGCTTAGCCACATTCTTGGTCTTTACCCACTAGATTCCAGTTTGCACCGGCCCTCCTAGTGGTGAAAACTAAAAGCATCTCCAGGTACTTATGAAGTGGATCCTTGGGATGAGAATTGCCTCTAGTTTGAGAATTAGGGAGAAATCTCCTGTCTTTTATTCTCATTATTTTTGAACAGGGATTTTTTGTTGTTGTTGTATATTGCACAAAATGGGTTAAAGTTTTGCTTTGCTCCCCCGTGACTGGGGCTGATAAGAAGGCTTGGATGGGAATGCAAGCAAATCATTATGCAAGTCAGCCTTGTTCCTCAACATTATTAACTTCCCACCCCTGAAAACAGTCAAGCTGGAACATAGAGTTAAGAACAAGTACATATTAATTGAAATAATTCCTGGAGCTGTTTGCCCAGAGATTTGATTGGCTGGAGGTGATACGTTGTACTGGAACCACAGGTTGAAAATCAGGGAGGCAGAGTTAGGAGACTGTAGGGAGTTGGAGCACCAGAACCATGACTAGGTTCTCTGGGAGTCTGGGCAGCGCCCACCTTGGGGGTCTCAGTGCTGGGACAGCCATAACAACAACAAGAACCACTTTGTTTGTTTTGGTTTATAGTGGCAAAAGTCATAAAAATTAAGCAGAGCAGGAAGTATATAGTGAGAAGTATCTTTCTATACCCTATCCTCAGGACTGTCTTCAGAGGCAACTGTGAGTAATTTGAGGATCACTTTTATGGGGAAAGAAGCCCAGGGGAAGTAATCCTTTGAGAACTTGATCACTCTGAAACTAAGGATAAGTCCAAGTTACTTTCTGGACATTGCTTTTTGTCCTGGTGCTCTTTCCTACTTTACTTCTTCTGCTCGCTTTAATAGGATAGCACACTTGACCTTAGAGAAGGAGAGAAAGAGATGCCTGTTTTCCATTCTTTTGTCTATTTAAAAATTTTTTTAATGTTTATTTTTGGGAGAGAGAGAGAGTGTGAGCCGGGGAGGGTCAGAGAGGGAGATACAGAATCCCAGGCTCTAGGCTCTGAGCTGTCAGCACAGAGCTCGATGTGGGGCTCGAACCCACCAGTGGTGAGCCGAAGTTGGGATGCCCAGCGGGCTGAGCCACCTGGGCGCCCCTTTCTTTTGTCTATTTAGAAAGCGAAAGGTATGTCTCTCAACCCCTTAGTACTGCACATGTGTCCCTTTCTGCACCGAAGGAGGAAGTACAGGTGCTACTAGTTTGAATCTCAACTTTGCTATTTATTGGCAGCATAGTATCTGTTTCCCTTGGTTTCCTCATCTGAAAGTTTTGTGAGGAACATGTTTATGTATAGGCATATGAGTACATGTTTATGTGTAGGCATGTAATGTAGGCATATAAAGCATTTGGAAAGGTTCCAGGCACATAGATAGTAATTGGCAGTAAGTGTCACTTACTATTACTTTGTCATGAGTCCTCTTTTTTCCTTCCAGTGAAACCTGGTGTTCGATACAGAGAATTGGGAAACATTATTCAGAAGCATGCCCAAGCAAATGGGTTTTCAGTTGTTCGAAGCTATTGTGGGCATGGAATCCACAAGCTTTTTCATACAGCCCCTAATGTACCCCATTATGCCAGTAAGTACTACCCAAAGATTTGCTGTTTGCTAACCATTTATTTAACAAATATTTATTCAAACATTTAACAGGACCTACTATTTTGTATTTATTTTTCTGTTAACTGTTATAAATGGACCCTCAAAATGTATATGTGCTCATACACAATACACATTTGTTATCTTGCTCACCTAACAGTCCAAAATGTGTTTGGTCACTATTGGGGTGGTGGTGATACGGCAATTATTCTGTGACCCAGGTTCTGTCATCGCCAACCTATACCTTTCAAGATCACTTTGGGAGTTATTCTTCTAATCTGTAGATACTGGGAGGAGGGGGAAAAGCATGGAGCGGGGTATCTTTGGGAGGTTTTAATGAACCAGCCTGAAATTGGCATAGATCACTTACATTTACTTTTCATTGGTGGGAATTCAGTCACATGGCTACACTAAACTGAAAAGGAGATTGGGAAGTGTAATCTAGCTGAGGACTCTCAGAGAAGTAACCTAATTTTGGTCACCAGCCTCTGCCATGGGTCCAGCTATCACTCTTCTTTTTTTTTTTTTTTTTTTAATGTGTATTCATTTTTTAGAAGGAGAGAGTGTGCACCCATGAGCGGGTGGGGAGCAGACAGAGAGGGAGACAGAGAATCTGAAGCAGGCTCTGCGCTGACACAGCGAGTTCGATGTGGGGCTTGAACTCATGAACCATGAGATCATGACCTGAGCTGAAGTCAGACTGAGTCACCAGGCATTCTCTGCTGTCACTTTTTTGATTCCTTAAATGAAATTGGTTTGGCTTGGTTTGATTTTGTAGTATATACCAGATACTGTACTATTTGTTGGTATAAATAAAGGAGATAAATGAAGTACCTTTTTCTTCAAGTTGAGTGCTATCTGATAGAATAAGAAAGGAAGTGTGGGACAATTAATGTCTTCCAGAAACCTTTTCTCTTGGAGAGATAAGGCATGCAGGAATAAGTCTGTTTATTTAGTGCTAGAAGTGAAAGCTGTCCACAGTAAGCGACCTAAGAAGGAATTTAACAAATATATGTGAGTTATTGCTGTGTAGGCACTTTCACATAATTTCTTGTGCTTAAGTTTTCTCATCTTGAACAATAGTAGGGAGTGGCACCTACCCTAGAATTGTTACTAGGATTAAGTGAGATAGTACATGGAAAGCAATTAGTGTTAACTTTTAGGATGATGATGATGATGATGATGATAATGATGGATATACATTATTTCATTTGATCATCACAACTGAATAATTTCTTAGCCCTATTTTAAAGAGCAGATTCTGCTAAATAAATAAATAAACAAAATAAATAAATAAATGCAGATTCTGTGCTTAGAAAAGTACTTCATTTACTCAGGTTCACATAGACTAGTAAATAAATACCAAGACTAGGTTTTGTCCTTCTAGAGGCAATCTTGATTCCCATACTTTGTGCTGCCTGGTAAGGACCAAAGCAGTTTGGTGTAGTTCCTGTGGGAGAAAAAAAGAATGGTTGAAATTTTGGCTTGGTGGAGATGAGGAAGAAATTCCAGGTGGAGAGGAAGCATGAATAGATGTTTCAAGTTGAGAGTGAACAGAGACATGATGAGCTAGGGCTGAGTACTATATATTAATAATACAGCAGGAGGCATTGCCAGACCAAGGATATTTGACTTTATTTGCTGGGATTATCGGAAACATTTTCGTGCAGAAGAATGACAAGGTGAAGTTGCTATTTTGGGAAGACAAATTTGGCAGTGTTGTCTAGAGTGTATTGCAGGTGTGAGCTAGTCTAGCCAGCCTGATGCACACTTGTTGCCGTAGTCGAGGTGTGAGGTGGTAAGATTCTAGATGTCAGTAGTTGTGAAGAAAAGGGAAAGGAGTGAGAAACCTCTCAATGGGAGAAGCTGGAGAAGTAGTTTGGAGCACAGCATTTGGTACATATCAGCAAACATTTATTAGCAGACCACGAAGTTTTCTTTATATAAGCTGTGAATTGTGCTTGAAATAAAAATTAGCAACAGAAAATAAGTAGCCAACTTAATTCCTTCCTGGTAAGCCCTGTAATCTGATGTGCATTCCATTAACAGAATGGAAGTGGCTACTCTGATTACAGGAATACATGAGTGTGTGTATGTTTGTGTAAAAAGAGTGTGTGCGGGGGCGGGGGGTGAAAAAAATTCCCTTTACTTACTGAATTGACAAATGACAGACTCAGGTTTAGATATGGATTATATAAAGAGATGGAAGAAGATAGAATTTATGGGAGAAGGGGACATGGGTCAGTGATGATCGTGTCCGTAAAATACATAAAACCATTTAATTAGAAATAAAAAAACAGTTCTGAAAAAAGCAAGGGCCAGGTATACTTGATTTCATATGTTTGATACATTTATGGAAAGTCCAGTTTCAGTCAGGTTTATATATATATTAAAATATGTTGTGATCACTTTAGGGAAGTGTAAAAGGAAACTGCTGAGTCTTTGTGCAGCTGAGACCTTTTGAAATGTGTAAATGATCCCTGCTTTGGCTTGTAACTCCATATTCCTAACCAGCTGAAGGTGGAACTAGGAAACTGTTGTGTAACTTCCTCCATGCCTTCTGTGTTAGAGAAGTCCTTGTGAGAATTGATTTCCTTTTGTTTAAGTCATTAGGGCTGAGAGGTAATGATGATAATACCCTACGTTTGGAATGTATGTTAAATAATCTGTGAGGTAGATGGTAGAGCGGGTACAGCTTTTTACAGAAGTACTTAGCGTACTGTCTGCAGTCGTGTAGTCAATCAGATAATGTATGTTTGCTGAGTGAGGTACGTGGAGAAACTGAAACCATGAGTTAAGTTGAGTAGGAGTGGTAACTTCTAGAATAATGAGTCAGTGACAGAAGAAGGGAGTGGAACTTTGAGTCTCTGTTTCATCACTGCCCAATAGTAATATCTTGTGAGGTGCCTATGTAATTTAAAAATTTCTAGTGGTCAGTAAAAAAAAATAAATAGGTGGAATTAACTTGAATGATATATTTTATGTAATGCATTGCATTCACAAAATTAGCATTTCAGCATTTAACCATTGTAAAAATGATTGAGATATATATTTCATCTTTGAAATCGGCATGTATTTTACACTGAACAGTTGACATCATTCTGACTAGCCACTTGGCAAGTGCTCTCGGAGGCTACATGCTTCCAGTGCTGCAGCAGTGGGACAGCTTGGTTCCAGATTCCTTTATCCTTTTTCTTTCTGTGACATCACACTGCTACCCTTTCGACAGTAAAAAAAAAATACATATCCCCAGGGGAATATGACCAATTCTTTATATGTAGTAAGTTGCAGGTCACTAGGAAAGAAAGTTCTTAGAAATAATAAGTCATTGTTTTTTGCCTCTCAGATTTTAGGATGATTTAGAAAGTCCAGATTTGGAATCTGCAGTGCGTGTATTTTGGCAACACGTAAGAGAGTGAAAAGCAGCATGATGGCTTTTCACAAGGAAGGATGTGTAGGAATATAAATGTGCAGGTGAGATTAGATCACATCTAGATGGCGTTTAGTGGATTCAGCCTCTGGACACGTGTCATTCATTACCAAAGCCACCATCTCCAAGACCAGCCTTACCAAGAAACCCTGAAAGCCAGTGCTGTTGCCATCTGGTGGTTAAGCAGAGCAAATGCAGTCATTTGTTTACTGACGCTCACATCAGTTTTTTGTTTTTTTTTTTTTAATTGGAACTTTAAACTGATTCTCCATTTTTGTCTGAGATTATCTAAAAATGTCCATCCCTGTTTTTACCTTTTGGCCTTTTTTGGAGGATGACCAGTTTGAATACTTGAACTCATCGTTGTGTCTTTCATGATGGTCCTGAAAAATACTCTCATATTAGTGAACAAAAAGCTAAAAAAGTATTTGGGGGAGAAAATGGAATTTCTGTTTTCAGATAAAAAGGGATAGTTTTATCATCATTAAAAAAAAGTAGGTTCATACATAGAGGCTTTGTTCCTTTTTGAAGATAAGAAAAAGAAGGCAACATAAAAGCCTCACGAGAATCGTGCCATTGTTTCTGTGGGCTGTGTGCCTGCTCCCCCCTCACCCCACATCCACACACCCGCCCAAAAGGTGCGAGGCTTCCGGCGTAATCTGGAACATCTGTTGTTTTCCTTTAAATATCTGGGTGAGTAATGGAACTTTGCTTGGTTGCATGATTTCAACTCTACTCCTGGTATAACATAAATGGTGGTACTTTTCATAGAAGTGATAACTACATCTGAAATCACTTTGCAGACATCTCTGTGTTTTCCTAGAGAAAATAGAAGCAGACTAAAATATGCCTAGGACAGTATCCCCCACAGCAGGTGGATATCTGCAAAATACCTGTTTGTTGAATGATCCCCTTTAAGAAGGGGGAATTGGGAAAGGAGAGAGGAATTTAAGAATCACTGATAGGAATGTAAGTTGTGTACTCTGACAAGGGAGCTGTTCAACAGTATGCTGGTGGTTTTTAGCTGGGTTTTGAGAATTTTTTTTCTTTAATTTCAGAAAATAAAGCAGTTGGAGTGATGAAGGCTGGCCATGTATTTACAATTGAGCCAATGATTTGTGAAGGTGAGAAAAAAGGATACTATAATGTTCTTGAATTGAATTTTAATTTACTTTTGGTCACTCATGATCGGATCAGTGGTCTGCTCTGTTTATTTTCTTTTTGGTTCATTTCCACTCCCAGTCGCATCTCAAGCTCAATTCAGTATCATGTAGAGAACTGAAAACTGTAAGGGCTGGCAAGAAAGCAGTGCTTTCTGTCTGGTAATTCTGCTGTCAGATGCTGAAGTACTTGAATCCCGGTCCCTTTCCATAAAAGATTCTGTCAAAGGGTGTGTTGTAATAACAGGAGCCTCCATTAAGCCTGTGTAGCTTTTTGATGGGTGTCCAGGGGGAGGGAAAAAGAAGTAGAGCCACTCACTTCGAGGCAGACACAGGTGTATGATTTGCTTCTCCACAACTTACGAGGTAGGTGCTATCCCCATCATACAGAAGAGCAAACTGATCCTTGAAGCAGGTAAGTAACTCGTCTGAAGTCATCTAGCTAGTTACGTGGCAGCTGACTTAGACCAAACTCATGAGCTGTTCTGCCTGCTCAGGGTCTGCGCTCAGGTCATCAGGTGGCATTATTTAGCTCTTGTGGACAAAGCACAGCACAGACATACTTTACGCTGGCAGTTTTATGTCCTCACTGTCACTGTTCCCCGTGGCAGGCTCATAGCATTGATAAAGACCCAGTGTCATGATTAGAGCTTGTCGCTCAGATGGTCGGATATTCTCTTCACCTTTCTTCTCAGCCAGTCCTCTGTTGGGATTAGGGGACGCAGTGAGGCTATAGTAGTGGGGCTGGTGTGTCCTGGGGCCTACATTAAAGGATACCTCCTCTCTGTATCCTTCCGGTCTTTTTTATAACCTGATCTTGGCAGTGACATCCCATTACTTCTGTCAGATTGCCTTCCTTAAAAGTGAGTCACTAAATTCAGCCTACAGGCTGCCTTCTTATAACCTGATCCTTTGTTGCCTTTTCTGTAAAGTGGAATTACAGTCTTTAACCTGCCAGCTCCCCAGGGCAGCTATTAAGAATTGAGACGACTTACATTAGCACAAAATACCTTGTGTCCTTTTAAGGGCTGTAAACATGCAAGGTACTGTTTTTGTCATTGTCATGGAATAAGAATTAAGTTCTGATCATGTGGAACCAGTCTGAGGGCGGGAGGTATATTAGCAGAAAAAAGTAAGACACTGAGAAGAAAGTGTAGTTTTGGTTACATACCTGTTTTCATTAACTGGCACCTGGTTGGTGAGACACAGTGTGGTATTTCCAAGAATAAGCAAATAACTTTTCATAGAGCCTGTTCAGATAATCATCATATTATAGCATACATACTTCAGTGTAACTCAGGCTAAATCCTAGCTCTGGAGTGGAAAGTTTCAAATCCAAAGAAGAATTTGAATTTTCTCAGAATAGGATCCAGATATGTTTGACTTGACATTGGTAAAGAACCTTTTGTAAGCAGTTCGCAGTGAAGTTAGATAAGTATTATGTCTTTAATCCAGTTGTGAAAAGGTTATTCATTACATAAGAAAATACCCAGTTATAGTCATCTTTACATGTTTGACAAAGCATGAATTAACTTTCTTTAAGCTACCTCATATTTTCTTTTTAGGCTGGGATTTAGTATTGTAAAAGTAGGTTACTTCACTGCAGTTTATATATGTGTTCTAGGATTTGTGTGAGTCAGTGAGACCTAATCTTTGGTAAAGATTACTCAAAATGAAGGCTGTATTGATTTTTTTTGACATCTAATTTGGAGACAAGAAAGTCTCTATAAACACACTTCTATAGTAGTATCCAGAATTGCATAACTTTCTCATTTTACCTCTGCCTCCCCTCCTTCTCTCTTTCTCTAGAGTGGTTTCTTTCACTGTCCTGGGGCTTTTTTCACTGTCCCTTTGTTTCCTTTCTCTTTTAGCCCTTCCCTATCTATTTTGCCTCATTCTAATTTTTTAAAATTCTCTCACCAATCCTATTTCTTTCTCTTAGCCCCTTTTTTTTCTGGTTACTAGAGGAGTGTGGTCAAAAATTTCAGAGTAGAATCTCTTGTCACCATCTGTGTGCCTGCCATTTAAAAATCATATTAGAAATTAAATGCTATAGGGGCGCCCGGGTGGCTCACTCGATTAAGCGTCTGACTCTTGATTTTGGCTCAGGTCATGGTTCGTGACATCGAGTCCCATGTTAGGCTCTGTCCTGACAGAGAAGAGCCTGCTTGGGATTCTCTTCCTCTCTGTCTCTGCCCCTTCTCTGCTTGCATTCTTTCTCTCTCTCTGTCTCTCTCTTAAAAATAAATAAACATTTAAAAAAATGCTGTAATAAAAGTGTAAAAAGATGATTTCCTTTACAATACATATTGGCTGTAGTTTATGCCAAAGTTGTACCAGGAAAGAGCTAAATTTATTAATTCAATGTTTAACTCATAGTTCTATAATGAGCTGTATCAATATGTTTTCTAAAATGAAACCCAGTGCCTTTATTTTGGAAATACCATCTTGATTTGGTATTCGGGAGGCATAAAAAATGTGAAGTTGTAACACACCCAAGGAAATTTAAAATATCATCATTACTTCATTGGACTAAAAACCAAAATGAAGTTGGAGGAAAAACTAAAACAGTTGAAGTATAAATAGGAGTATTATTATTGTTATTATTACTGAGGTATAATTGATGTACAATATTGTATTAGTTCTAGGTATAGATTAAATATACTGATTTGACAGTACTATGTATTACCCGGTGCTTATCGTGATAACTGTAGTCACCACCTCTCAATTTTATTGACTATATTCTCTATGCTCTACTTTTCATTTCTGTGATTTCTTTATTTTATAACTGGAAGTTTGTACCTCTTAATTCCCTAATTTCACGCCCCCCCACCCCGCCCCATATACCTCCCTTCTGGCAACCACTTGCTTGTTCTCTCTATTTAAGAGTCTTTCGCAGGGGTACCTGGGTGGCTCAGTCAATTAAGCATCTGACTTTGGCTCAAGTCATGATCTCACAGTTCGTGAGTTCCAGCCCCGCATGAGGCTCTGTGCTAACAGCTCAGAGCAGCCTGGAGCCTGTTTCAGATGTGTCTTCCTCTCCCTCTGCCCCTCCCCTGCTCGCTGTCTGTCTCTGTCTCAAAAACAAATAAATGTTAAAAAAAAAAAATTTAAGAGTCTGATTGTTCATTGGTTTTGTTTTTTAAGTTCTACATGTAAGTGAAATCATAAGAGTATTTGTCTTTTTCTGTCTAACTTATTTCACTTAGCATAATACCCTCTAGGTCCATCCATGTTGTCGCAAATGGCATGATCTCACCCTTTTTCATGGCTGTGTGATACTTTGTTGTGTGTGCATGCCGTACCTTCTTCATCCATTCATCTATCAGTGGACGCTTGAGAGTTGCTTCCACATCTTGGCTACTCTGCATAATGCTGCAGTAAACATAGGGGTGCATATATCTTTTTGAAGGAGTGTTTTTGTTTTCTTTGGGTAACTTCCTAGTAATGGAAATACTGGATTGTGTGGTAATTCTATTTTTAATTTTTCTCACAGTGGCCGCACCGGTTTACACTAGCAGTCCACAAGGGTTCCCTTTTTCTCTACTTCCTCACCAACCAACACATGTTATTGCCTGTTGTGAGGTGATAATCTCATTGTAGTTTTGATTTGTAGCTCCCTGATTATTAGTGATGTTGAGTATCTTTTCATGTGTCTGTTAGGTGCCTTATGTCTGCTTTGGAAAAATGTTCAGGTCCTCTCCTCATTTTTCATTGGATTCTTTGTTTTTGGTGTTGAGGTATATATACATTCTTTATGTATTTGGATATTAACCCCTTATCAGATCTATCATTTGCAGATATCTTTTTGCATTCGGTAGGTTGCCTTCTGTTTTGTTGATGGTGTATTTTGCTGTGCAAATGCTTTTTATTTTTGATGTAGTCCCGATAGTTTATTTTTGCTTTTGTTTTCCTTGCCTCGGGAGACAGATTTATAAATATGTTGGTGAGGCTGATGTCCAAGAGATTACTCTGCCTGTTTTCTTTAAGGAGTTCCATGGAATTCCAAGTCTTTAATTTTGAGTTTATTTTTGTGTGTTGTGTATTTTGCTTACTATGTAAGCAAGTGGTGCAGTTTCATTCTTTTTTTTTCCAGTTTCATTCTTTTGAATGTAGCTGCCTACCATTTGTAAATTGGAGTCTTAATAGTGAATTTTCTAATTGGCTTCTGTAATATCCAAGGATATAGGACTATATGCAAATACACTTATCTAGAGAGTTTGTTTAGAAAACTGAGCGATAGAATTAAGAAATTGTTTTTGTTTGTTTGTTTAAGGTGGATGGCAGGATGAAACCTGGCCAGACGGTTGGACCGCTGTGACGAGAGACGGAAAGCGGTCTGCTCAGTTTGAGCACACCCTGCTGGTCACGGACACTGGCTGTGAAATCCTGACCCGGCGACTTGATAGCACGCGGCCTCACTTCATGTCCCAATTTTAATTTCTCCCAAGATGGCACATCTCAGTAATACCTTCTGGCTGTACTATGCATTTTATTGAGAGTACAGAATGGAAGAGGAGATTTTTATTACGTGTTTTGTTTTGACTATAGATAAGGAAGACTACAGCATTGGATGTGTGTCCTCAAGAACTTGACTTGGGTCTGAAAAAGCTGAGAAGAATAAAAGAAACATTCTCAACTCTTTTCAGTATTTCCCTCTCCCTCCAGAAATCTCTGCACCCCTGTTTTCTCACTTGGCCTTTGAGCACTTTTTACGTAAACCTGCTTCTAGTTGCTTTTATCACTGCCACAACTGGGCCAGCAAGAGCCAGCTGCTCTTCAGGTGAATGTGGAAGATGAGAATCCTTGAAACTTTAGCAACATATGTTGTTCCAGATTTTTTTTATTATATATGTATGGAAATATATATGTATACATTTTAAATTCCATGTATGTAATTCCTGAACACTATATGACCTGGGTTTGTGTTAATTCTGCCCTGACAGTGCTATATGCTGTCATAAATGGACCCATTGTTTGCAGTGATTTATTTCCCAGTTGGGAATTTGGCCTCCCTCCTTCCCCATGCTACTTATTTACCCTTGTAATTGTGTGTAAGGAAGCACTCGGTCAGTGAGACTTCCTCTCCAGTGTGGACTCTGTCAGTGAATGGTTGTGGCAAAATTCACTTTGGAAAAGGGTTGTCACGTTTTAAAAACATCTAGTTTCTGGCAAAAATAGCCATGCTTCATATGATAGCTGGCTGTTTCAGAGCATGAGCGTTTTGTGATACATTGCTCTTTCAGACCTCTTTCTGGTCGAAATGGGAGGGAAAAAGCTCCCTTTCTTCCCCTCTATTTTATTTCAAGGGCAAACCTTGGAGATATTCAGAGAAGGGTGAATGGTTGCACTGTGGAGGTTGATGGGAAGAGACAGTTCTGAAATCTTTTTGGCAGTGAGCAGAGTAAGTCAGGTGGGCTGTTAGCTTCTGACATTTAGTAAACCTGGTAGTGATGAGAAAGGAACTTCTTTGAAGATTGTACTGTTCCCTTGCAGTAGAGATGCAGCTATCCGTGGTGTGTTGAAAACACACTTTACCTTGACATGGTTGGGAACCTCATTAGAAATGACCCCAGCTGCCCAATATCTTTGTTCCTTTCAGTAGTTCAGTCCAGATGGAAGTGTATCCAGGGAACACGTATCAGATCAAAGTCGTTGTCATTGGAGTGTACTTGATTACTGGGTATCTGGTAACTTTCTTGTAAGATAATTTGATACCACTGACATGTTATATGAGAACATCTTTCCCAGAGTGCCTCAGACCTTTATTGCTTTAAAAGAATTATGATAATGTTTTCATTACTTTTATTATTTTAATGATTTAGTGAAGTGACTGAATCTGGTATAGACTTTTGGGGGTATGTGTGTGAAATTTTTTATCAAACTGTAATATTTGTGAATGGAATGCCTTGCAATATGAATGTTAATATAATGTGTAAAGGGAGATTAAAAGTTTGAACGATTATCCCCTCCCCACCCCCCCCCCCCCCCCCCCCCCCCCCCCGCCCCGTGTAGTTATTAACTTTGCTGCATTTGTTTGGGGTTTCAGAGGGAAGTGGCGGGAGTAGGGTGGCTGATTTCACAATCTAAAATAAACTCATGACCATTTGAGTGAAGAGTTTTTTGAGTTTAACGACTACATAATTCCAGTACTGTGTTTAGTTCACCAGAGCCTATCAGCAGTATTTGAGATGCAACCATAGTTTTGAGAGCTTTCAAGACAGAATGCTGAATATTTAGGGAATCATTTTAGGTACTGATGGTGGAATTAACAGTGTGGGCTTCTTTGATATCTATCATTAGAATATAAGCTCGAGGAAAAAAATATCTTGATAGGATAATTTTTTTGTAAAAAGGTTAACATTGGTGATGATGCTTTTTTCGGTTTGGTAGATTTCAAAACAGTATGGGCTCTAGTCTAATTGTATATATCTAATTTAAAATGTTTATTAGATGAGAAAGCTTCACGTTTCATTATTCTGCCAACTTTTCAGAGTGTATTAACTTTTTATTTTTTGTGTCAACTTAATTTTTTTAATGTTTGTTTATTTTTGAGAGAGAGCATGAGCTGGGAAGAGCAGAGAGAGGGAGACACAGAATCCAAAGCAGGCTCCAGGCTCTGAGCTGTCAGCACAGAACCCGATGCGGGGCTCGAACTCCTGAGCTGTGAGATCATGACCTGAGCCGAAGTCGGATGCCAAACCGATTGAGCCACCCAGGCACCCCTTGTGTCAGCTTTTAAAGTAATACATACAGTTTTTCCTGCCAGTCCTTCAGCCCCCTTGGAATTATAATTTAGAAGCAGGGAAACATTTGCCTTTAAATTTTATGTCTTTTGCTGATGTAGTCGATTAAGGTACATTAGGACCCATTCACTGACACTTTAATACCACTTGCCACGGGTCGAAATTTAATAGGAGGTTGAGGAATTTGTCCTCTTACCTTGATTCTTTTGTCCTATAACTACTATTTTTTTCTTTGTGTTTGGTTAATATTGCAGGCATGGTGCTTTACTTTTTGCTAAGGCCCCCAGAATGCACCCTCATGGTATCTGTAAGCTGTTTTAAAAAAAAAAAAAAAAAAAAAAAAAGTTTTTTACTTCCAACTTTGCATTTTGAAAATTTTCAGATTTACAAAAAAGTTGAAAGTATAGTACAAGGAAATGATCATATACCCTTTATCTGTATGCAGCGATCATTACTTTGCCACATCTCTCTCTTAAGCACCTTCCTTTTGAAACAAATGGCATCATACTTCACATTATTATTGCAGCTTGTCTGTTAAGATGTAAGGACATTTCTTACTGATCATAGTACCACACCCAAGGAATTTAACATTGATACAGAATTATCTAATGTATAGTATATACTCAAATGTGAGTCTCAATTTTTTTCCAAATGTTCTTTAAAGCTTCTCTCTTTTCTAAATCCAGGATCTAGACCCATGCATTTGGTTGTCCTGTATCTGTAGTCTTATTTACTCTAGAACAATCCTACTTTTTTAGTGCTTTATGAAATTGACACTTAATAAAGCAGGCCAGTTAGCTTATAAATTTCTGTATTTCTCTGGGAGTTTCTCATGAGAAATTTCAAGATAAATATTTTGGCAGAAGACTCTACTGATGGTATGTGGTATGTCTCATTCGTTGTGTCACATCACATCAGGAGACACAATGTTACTGTCACATTATTGCCAATATAAGTTTGATCACTTGCTTTGTCAGATCTTTCCATTTTAAGAATAGTTTTCTTTTCTTTTAAAAATTTTTTTTTAACGTTTTATTTTTGAGACAGAGAGAGAGCGAGCATGAATGGGGGAGGGTCAGAGAGAGGGAGACACAGAATCTGAAACAGGCTCTAGGCTCTGAGCTGTCAGCACAGAGCCCGACGCGGGGCTCGAACTCACGGACCGCGAGATCGTGACCTGAGCCCAAGTCGGACGCTTAACCGACCGAGCCACCCAGGCGCCCCTAGAATAGTTTTCTTTTCTGAAGCAAATAATCTGGGAGGAGATACTTGAAGACCATTTGGATATTCTTTTCACTCAATGGTATTAACGTGCACTGATAATCCTTGCCAGAATCCATTATTTTATTACATTGGTGGCTGCAAATTGAGACTGAAATCTAGCATTCCATTTACATTTTATTAGCTGGCACCCTTTTACAAAGAAGCATTTTCCCCCCTCCTTTTTTTTACTCACGGTCGTTGAGTGTTGTCAATGTGGGCTCATCAATTCTTAAAAATTCTATTTAATTACTGTAATTGTCCCAAATTTGGCCAGCAGAAGCACCTTTAAGCTTATTCATGTGTCATTGTGACCTGCGCCTATCAGTCTTTGAGCGCTTTCTTTTTGCTGTAGCAAGATGTTGTAAGTTTATTGTACAGCTTTCCTGTCTCACACTGGGACAGGCTGTTCCTCCAAGGAGCCCTCGTTCCTTTTCATGGGGAATGGTATTTGGAAATGAGGATCTGGGTGCTACTGGGTGTCCTTGTTGCCAGGCACTTTCAGGGAACAGAGCCAGGAAATGTACTTTTTATAAATCATGAATTCGTTCTGATACTTTCAAATCTAACACTAATCTTCCTCATCTTTTTCTGTTTCATATTTATATCTGCTTTATCCCATGGTGAGAACTTTGGTTCTGAACAGCATTAATATTTATTTGCTGGATTCTGTAAGACATGTAAAATTTAGAATTACTGTATCAAAATCACTACCAACAGTGAACTTAAGTGCAAAATTTGTGATTCTTGAAACCTGTCTCACTAAGGGAGTATAGATTATTGGTTTGTTACTTGAAGTAATTTTATTCCTACTGTATCCTAAATTTCGTAAACTGTGAGCTCCTTTTTGACAATACAGTGCATCTTGGGGGCAAAAGGTACAGTAAGAGGAATGGGAAGGATAGTGATCTGGGAGTTAGAAGTATTGGAAAGGTTTGAGATAGTGTGGTAAGATTCTGTCTACATTTGGTGTTTGACCTCTACCAAACTCTGGAGCTATAAGAGGAGCACATGATACCACTTTGTAATGTAGATGTGTGGCCCATTTTCCAGTAGAGAAAAACATCTGGGCATTATTGTCTTAGCAACAGATTGTTTCACAATGTAGGCTACATTATGCTAATACCCTAAAAGTTATTAATGTGTTGTTTCATTTTAAAAATGAACACCCAAGGAAAGGTTAGCTTAGCACAGGCTCCCCCACGTTTGAACCCTGAGGAGCAAGCAGCCTCTGGTGGCAGCCTCTCCTTTACCTCTTCTTCCTTTTGGTGCTAAGTATGAAAAAGAAAAATAGCGCTTTGTATTTGGTTATTTTGAGAAAAAGAAAGCAGGAAATAAGGTGGCCTTGGCTGCCTCTCATCATTTTGGGGACTGTGGAGGAGCAAAAACACAGCTGTTGGTCTATAGCGATTCTGTGGTTATATTGCAAAATGTGTCAATGCTGGGGTCTTAGCAAACTGTGCCAATAAGTCCAGTGGAGCAGTGAAGAAGGCTTCCTGGAAAGGTATCAGTGATATGTTTGTTACGGCTCAAAGTCTTCTGGTAATTATTTTTTACTGATGTCTAGAACGTTTTTACCATTGTAAAACTTTTAGTAGAGGCATCGCTTACATCTCCTGGGTGCTTAGCCCTTTTCATGTTACCTTGGCCTCCTCACCTCACCCTCAAGAACAAACGTGCTAATACTTTTCCAAAACTTGTAGGTACATTTGTATTTTCGTGTCATGAGAAGAGCACAGGACCAACAGTCAGGACCCCAGGGCTCTGATTTCTCCAGTTTTTTATTTGGTTGCAAGACTAGGACAAATCCCTCTACTTATCTATGGAGAGACCTATTTGTGGAATGATACCATTAGCAACTATTTTATTCTATATATAATGTGACTATAAAGCAAATTTATTTCAGTAGTTGGGTCAGGGGTCAACAGAAAATTCAGGCCGGAATTTTTACTTTATTAGTCAATCTGATTCTGAGGAAACAAAATAGCCAAGGATAAGAACTTTTAGTCTGAAGATCTATGTTAGAGAAAGAGCAATAGATACTTACTTTAAAGCACATTTTCACTGTTTATGTTGCTTAATATATCCTGGTTTAATATATCCAGCTTCAGTCCATTTTTAAACTGGAGGTAGTTGACTAGCACTCCTTTCTTGAAAGGGGCTTGTGCAAATTTATCTCATCACAAGGAATTCTGATATGATGTCCACTTTGATAAAAATCAGTCCACCTTTTAAAAACCATCCCACCTACTTAGTGCCCATAAAGTTCCACCAAAAGAAATTTGTATAATGGAGGACTTTGTATGGCCCTGTTCACTTTGTAGTTGTTTCTTTAAAGACATGATTCCCTTAGTTCTATGCATTTATTATCTAAATATCTCTTTAAATATAATAAAATGTTCTCCAAATGTGTTTGTGGTATACTTTTTTCTAAAGGGTATTTGCTGACAATCCAATCTGGCATGTGTATTGAAACAAAATTGGCTCAATCTACAGTTGTTTTTTTTTTTCCTGGGTCACACAGTGTCTCTAGGCCCAAAGAATTGTCAGTTACTTTAGGACTTTGATCACCAGCCTAATTGGCAGATTGGTAGCCAGGCAGAAAATGTTCTGAAGCATTCTGTGCATGGGAAACATGTTCCCTCTTTTCCAAATCAAAACACGTTTTGAGAATTTACTGACTATAAGTTTGCATTCAAATGGGATAAATGGAAAGAAATAGCATTATGTATATTTTTTGGAGTGTTTTTTGTTTGATGTAAGTTGTACACACATGAATGGTTCACTGTGACAGTTTGGGATGTAATGCAGTTTTTCCATCTCTGTCCCCCCAAACCTCATCATTCCCTAGGTTCCTACTTTATATGTTAGTTCTCTGCATGTAATAAAGAACTTGTTCCCAGACATGTCTGCAAATAGACTGTCTTACTCCAGTGAACATCAGTCAGGTTAAACAGAATAGCACAATATGCAAGCAAGATTTGAAAAGTGCTAACTAGGTACAGGAAAAATTTTCAGTAAAAAGTTGCTTAAAATTAGTTCCTAATACTGTAAAATTTTAGGTACTTAAGTTAAAAATACATTTTACTAACTTTCATGAAGTATATAGTGGGTTAGCCATTGTGTGTTAAAATTATGTATCTGTCCAAGAAAGCAGTTTAAAGATACTTAAATTCCCAACAATACTTTTCAGGTGGTAGACCTCCTAACTTTGGATAACCAGGATAGGCTTGCTGATGTGCATATAGTGAGTAGCTTTTAGCCCTGTTTTATCTATACTTTCTTCCAAAAACTGTATATGCTATTTCTTCCAAAAACAAAAACATTATACACAACATCCTAGGTGCCATCCAAGAGGATATATTAAAAGGATCTTGAAAAGGCTTTATAGTCCCATGATCCAAGAATCTTTATAGTAAGGATCATATAAACTTAACTCCCTCATTGGCCAGCTACAAAAGTTGGAGTTACATTGTTTTGATATTTTATTATTTTTTAAAAATAAAGCAATCATTTTTAAGGTTTTGTTGTTAATTTGAGAGAGACAGAGACAGAGTGAGTCAGGGAGGGGCAGAGGGAGACTCCGAAGCAGGCTTCACGCTGCTAGCACAGAGCCTGATGCGAGGCTTGAACTCATGAAGCTATGAGGTATGACCTGAGCCAAAACCAAGAGTCAGATGCTTAACTGACGGAGCCATCCAGGTGCCCCCATTATTTTATGTTAAAACGGCTTTACTTTTTCATGTAGGTGGGCATAAAAATGCCATCTCATTCGTGTATATACCTCATATATGAGAAGAAAACTAATGATGGAAAAAACTTTTTAGAGAATTATTAGCTCTCCTACATTATCACACTACTTGTCCATTTTCTTAGTGTGATTGCTCAAGGTGACAGATTTTGTTCCTGGAAGGCTAAGGCTAAAAAACAGTTAAAAGCCTATTTCCAGAGCTTTGGTAGAAGCTAGTTTTAATTTTTTCTTCCAGTTTTCTCAGAACAATAATTTGGGGCCATTTGGACCCCTAGTGCATCTCCAGCCCCCAAGGTAAAATGGGAGAGAAGCTAGGTTGCAATACCTGGTTCTACAAATGGCACTAGGTATCCAAAAAGGAGAGGTCATGACCATAATTGCTACCTTTCTATTTTTAAGTCAACTAAATAGTGCTCTCTCAGAAACACAAGCACTTACAGGAGCAATTAAGCCGTATCAATCAAAAGTATTTTTATTTTTAACATTTAGTTATTTTTGAGAGAGTGTGTGAGTTGGGGGGGGAGAGAGAGAGAGAGAGAGAGAGAGAGAGAGAGAGAGAGAGAGAGAGAGAGAGAGAGAGAGAGAGAGAGAATGAATTTGAAGCAGGCTCCAGGCTCTGAGATGTCAGCAGAGAGCCCCAATGCGGGGCTCGAACTCATGAACCATGAAATCATGACCTGAGCTGAAGTCAGAAGCTTAACTAGCCACCCAGGCGCCCCGAAAGTATTTTTAAAATAACAAAAAAACACATGGCTTCAATCCAACCAAAAGAACTATGTGCGTGGCATATCCGATGTGTTGACAGAACAGCAGTCTGCAATACACTATCATGTGGAAAAACCAAAAGAGCGCAAAATAATGTTAATAGTATTCCTTTGTGTAGTTTTAAAGGATATGTATATGTGCTATTCCGTGAATTGAAACTTCTAGGAAGATACATAAACTTTCTAGGAGTCAACCATTTTTTTTTTTTTTTGTGGGAGGGGAATGTTGTGTTGCTCTTATATAATTTTCTGTAATTGAATTTTCTAACTCTTGGATATGTTGCTTTTATTTTTTTTCAACGTCAATGGATTACCTGGATGGAAGAGAAAGCATTTTTTGTTTGCTGCTTTATATTGCTCAGAATAAAAGAAAATCCTAAACGTTACTTAACAGCACCACAAAAAGACTGATAGATTTGATTATATTAAAATAAAAATATAAAATATATTAAAACATAAAACTGATGGAAGGACTGGCATCTACAAGAACACCTAAAAATTACTCAGAAAAAGATAATCCAACAGAAAAATGAACAAAGGATGTAAATAGATACTTCGCAAAAAAGGAAATACAGACGTATGATAGTACTTTAGTAACTGAGGGAAATGCAAACTGAAGTAATGAAGTATCATTTCACACTCATTGAATTTGTAAAGATTTCCAACCATTCTGAGGAACGATGTTGGCAGTTTCTAGTACAGATGTGCTTATCCTAGGATATACAGTTGGCTCTTGAACAATGCAGGGACTAGGTATGCTGACCCTCCATGCATTTGAAATTCACGTATTACTTCCGACTCCCCCAAAACGTTACTAATGGCTTACTGTTGACCGGAAGCCTTACTGATAACAGTTGATTAACACATAAATATTTTAAGTGGTATTCTTACAACAAAATAAGCTAGAGAAAAAAAAAAGTGAAGATAATCATAAAATACATTTACAGAACCATACTGTAAAAAAGCCATATATAAGTGAAATCTGTGCAGTTCAAACCTATGTTGTTCAAGGGCCAACTACACATCCTAAGTAATGAGGATTACTAACACAGTGAGCATGAGAAGGATGTACAAGAATGTTTCACCAGTGCCGTCAGCAATATAGAAACAGCTTTGGAAATAGCGTTAGGCCATCATTTGGGCAGCAGGTAAATTATGGTAGTTCATATAAGTGAATACTAATGCACAGTATTAAAATTAGTGAATGAGAGCATCACATGGATTAATCACAATGAGTAAAAAATGAAAGCTGCAGAATAGGACAGTTATCAGGTTTTCAATGCCGAAGACTAGAGACAGTTAATGGATACATATAGTAAGTGTGACAACATGTATGAGTGAAAAACACCAAATTCTGGGTGGTGAGGAAAGGATGTAAACAGGTATTTCACAAAAAACTTCTGGAGACGAAAGGCAATGTGGTGGTCTAGAGATGGTAAAATGTTAAGATTTGAAAAAGCAGCTGGGAACTTTGCAATTCAGTATGTATTTTTCCTATGCTTGAGAGAATTCATAGAGCCACCACCTACACACATACACCTACTTAAGCACAGAGGGTAGCTTCATCAATGATGTTTAGTGCCCACTGTGGGCCAGATGCCATACTAGGAATTGTGGGGGGTGGGTCTCTTAAGTTTGAACAAGACATGGTTATCTGTTCTCAAGAATGTAATCTCACAGAGACAGCCCTGGGTTCTCATGAACTTTGCCACTGATGGTGAGGGAAATGTTATTTTTTATTTTTTAAATGTTTATTTTTGAGAGAGAGAGAGTGAGGGAGGGGCATAGAGAAAGGGAGACACAGAATCCGAAACAGGCTCCAGGCTCTGAGCTGTCAGCACAGAGCCTGGCTTGAACTCACCAACGGTGAGATCATGAGCTCAGCTGAAGTCGGACGCTTAACTGACTGAGCCACCCAGGTGCCCCGAGAAATGTTCTTTAGTAAACGGGCCAGAGACCGTTAAAAGTTAAACACAAGTTACCGAGGATGGAAGAAGGCAAGGCTAAGATACTCGCCACTGCCCTGTTTCCTCTGGCTTTCCTTTATTTATTTTTTTATTTTTTTCTCTGGCTTTCTTTTAAAGAACGAAGATAACAAGTACGGGAACCATGAGAATGAATCCAGCATAAAACAGATCACAACTTCACACATATGTGGAAATTACTTTTATTATGTTAGACTGTTTCTTAATAAGCTAGCAATTATTCATGTGAAGGAGAGTTCAGAAAGCTAATTTAGGACTGTATCAGCTTTGTCCTTGATTAGAGATGTATGAATTATACATAAAATATCACTCCCTAGAATAGGTTACTCTAGAAGTAGTAGTAGAGAAGGTCTAAGAGACTGATCATGGAAGAGCTTCTCCCTGCTTGTCTGGTTGTTCCAGTTGGACCACAAGATTTAGGTGAAAGGATGGACATATGTTCTCTGTTGAATTTAAAGTTTTACAACAGTTCGAATGCTGTAAGAGAAGGAAGCAATAAACAGTTTTCAGTGATATCTTTTTTTTTAATGTTTATTTTTGAGAGAGAGAGAGAGAGAGAGAGGGAGAGGAGGGGCACAGAGGATCCAAAGTGGACTCTGTGGTAACAGCAGATGTGGGGCTCAAACTCCCAAACCATGAGATCATGATCTGAGCCAAAGTCAAGACGCTTTGACTGAGCCACCCAGGTGCCCCTAAATGATATCTTTTAAGACCACTAAAAGTATTTTTTTACCCTTCTCCATAAACCCCAAGTCATTACATTTTATAATATATAGCTAACAAGGAAGCTTACCTCTTTCCTGCATGCATCAGTTCAAAGGCTTCATTAATTTGGTCAAAAGGCAGATTGTGAGTCACAAATTCATCAACTTTTATCTTTTTGGACATATATTCGGATACTAACTTTGGGACACTTTCCACACTCTTCCATCCTAAAAGAAATCACACATGTATTCTTCCAACAAATCTTTGCAGTATGCTTATTACTTAGTGGGTGACAGACATTTAAGAGAATAAATTTTTGGAGCTAGAATGTATTATGTTAAATGAAATAAGTCAATCAGAGAAAGACAAATATATGATTTCACTCATATGTGGAATTTAAGAAACAAAACAGATGAACATTCGGGAAGAAGGAGGAAAAAGAGAGGGAAACAAACCACAAGAGACTCTTAACCACCAGAACAAACTGAAGGTGGAGGGATCTGGTGGGAGATGGACTAGATGGTTAATGGATACTAAGGAGGGACTTGTGATGAATGCTGGGTGTTGCTAAGTGATGAATTGCTAAATTCTATTCCTGAAACCAATACTGCACTGTATGTTAACTAAAATTTAAATTAAAAAGAAAAAAAACCCCTGATTTTCTCATCAATTAAAGAGGACTGAAAAACTTCAAAATTAGCATACAGAGAAAGAAGAATTTAATGTACATCTTTAGTTAAAAAAAATAGTAAATGCCTTTAGAGTATTTTCCTTTTTCTGTGTTAAGATTTACTAAAATCTCATTAAGGTTTTAGCCAAGTGAGACTTCTAAGATACCAGGATAGAACTCTGAAGTCTTAGAATAAACTTATTTGGCTCCACAACAGCAAAGATTCTATAATTACGACATTTAAGGAAGAACAAACCTGACGTAATACAGGACTTTTATTTCTTTGGTTTTAAAGCTTTTTTTTTTTTTTTTTTTTTTTAAGTTTACTTATTCATTTGAGAGACAGAGAGAGAGAAAGAGTGAGCTTGAGTGGGGAAGGGGCAGAGACAGAGGGAGAGAGGGAATTCCAAGCAGGCTCCTCACTGTCAGCACAGAGCCCGATGCAAGGGCTTGAACTCACGAGTCGTGAGATCACGACCTGAGCAGAAACCAAGAGCCGGATGCTTAACCAACTGAGCCACCCAGGCACCTCTTATTTCTTTGGTTTTAAATTCAACAATGAAATTAGGGATAGCATCTCACACCAGAAACCGTGAAACTGAAAACAAAAGTGGGAAATTCTTAGCTATATAAGATTTTAAACAAAATTGGTGCTTCGATCTTTCACTTGTATTGAAAGAAGCAATAAATCAACAAAGACACCTTCCCACCTTTTACACCAGGGACACTTTGTAGCTCATTTCAAACCTCTTTTGAGCCTTTTCCAAATCTGCCTCCTTATATCCTCTACTAATTATTTTTCTCTTACAAATTGTAGGGCTTTTCCTTTCTCCTTTTTTTTAAAAAAAGTATTATTTATTTAATTTAAGTATGCTCCATGACCAATGTGGGGCTTGAACTCACAAGCCCGAGACCAAGAGTCACATACGCTACCAACTGAACTAGCCAGGTGCCCCCTTCTTTAAATCCCCGGTAACAAGACAAGTACAGCCACCTCTATTTGTTAGTCCAAAACTTCTATTTACATCTGTGGGTCATATGTTAACAACACCCATCACACCTCAATACTCCAGCTTCTTTCCCAACTAGCATGTGCTGGGGTGATGAGGCTTCGGTGAGAGGTTATGATCAACCCCCTGGCTCAGTCTCCCAGGCTTAAAATGTCCTTTCAAATACAGCTAAGGACCTGAGAGGATGTGTGGCTTTAAAAGTCTGTTCTGATATACTCAAGTGAGGCATACAGCTCGTTGGAAAGGCGAGGTTAGTCTGCATGACATTTTTTATGGTGAATTCTATAGTATAAAGGCAGAAACTTCGGCCAAACCCCCTCATACCCTCTTGATCTTTTCCTCTGGCCTTCAAAAAACCTGGCATGATAGGGGATCTTAAGAAACACCTTAAGTTCAGATTATGGAAAATTCATGCTAAGTGTTTTTTTTCCCTAAGAGGATGGTGAGAATATAAATATACTTTTTTAAAAAACCTACAAAAACTTTAGATTTCATTCATGCACACTTGTTGGAATATACAGGCATGATCTGTGCCTCCTAGGTGAGCAACTAGCAAAACAGATGGAAACTGTTTCTCAGCATTCTATCAGTAGTTAGGCAACCCCAAACCACCATGCGCTTTTTAGGACCACAAAAGGGGAAAAATGATCAGTCTGGCAGCTTTTCATTTCTGTTATAAAGTTTTGTCTAATACAGTATTTTCAGTTGAAGACTTTGTATTGGTTACTACTGAAATCAGTACTATTTAGACAAGAGGTATTATTACATCCAGCGACAACCAGACACTCTGGAAAATGAGCACAAATGCCGATAACCTCTTTAAGTCCATAACATGAGTGTGGCTGACAATGCTGTTTGTATCCCTGGAACCTACTTCTAACTTCTGCCCTAACCCCCAACTATTTCCTCATTAACAGGATACTGATTTTTTGTGTGTAAAAAGTGGGTCTCCTGCTTCAGAGGAAGTTGAGTATCTCCCCAGCCCCAGGGGTGAATACTGACTGAATGTGAAGCCCTCCTATTAAAATAGCTATGCAACAACTTAATGATGAAGGTAGCCCATGAAAATTCTCAAAACAAAAAATCAGCCTGGGATTAAAATTCTGCCGATGGAAATGACAAAAGAGAAAATGTGCTCACCCATTAACTTACCTCCAAAGGCAGTGCCTTTCCACGTGCGGCCTGTTACCAGCTGAAACGGGCGAGTGGCGATCTCTTCACCCGAAGCAGCTACTCCAACCACCACGCTGACTCCCCAGCCTTTGTGGCAGGCCTCTAGCGCTGCTCTCTGCAGGAAAGAGAGGACCAAATCACAGGAGTCAGTGCATTGTGCCGGCCATCTCTGCTTCCCCAGTAAGTAACTTTTGGGGGAAGGGTGGCGGCACAGAGCTTTTTTTTTTTTTAAAAAAAAAAATGACAACAAAAAGATCAAACTGAATACTTAGTCAATGTAATTTTATTCAAGTTTTAATAAGGTAATTAAAAAATGTATTAATCTGGCTAAATACTAACACAAAATGAAAGAATTTAAAGCTTTTATTTCCTGTCTAGTTTTAAAAGTAAATCCTAGTTAAAAATTCTAAAGACTTTAATAAAGGAAGCAAGGTGGAGAATAGTACTATTTTGCAGAGGATTGACTTTATGTCAAGTAGGTGCATTTTGCACCTGAGGAAACTGAGGTGTAGAGAAGCTGTTGCTCAAGGTTAGTAAAGCAGATATACAGTTGACCCTTGAAAAACACACAAGGGTTGGGAAGCTGACCCCCTACCCAGTCGAAAAGTCACGTTAACTTTTGACTCCCCCAAATTTAACTAATAGCCTTCTGCTGACTGGGAGACTTACCAGCAATATAAACAGTCGATTACCAGCTATTCTGTATATGTATTTCGTACTCTAGTCTTACAATAAAGTAAGCTAGAGAAAAAAAAGGAATGCAGCTAAAACTTACCATGACTTTCACGTTACCAATGCACTCAAAGGAGTAGTCCACTCCCCCGTCAGTCATTTCAACGAGCACTTCCTGGATGGGTTTACTGAAGTCTTGGGGGTTAATACATTCAGAGGCTCCAAACTCCTTGGCCCGTGCAAATTTATCTTTATTGATGTCCACACCAATGATCCGAGATGCACCAGCCACCTTACAGCCCATGATAACCGCCAATCCAACTCCTCCTAGGCCAAAGACGGCACAAGTAGAGCCAGGCTCCACCTAATAGTAAACATAGTTTGTAAGGCACTCATTGCACGAGAGTCAAGGAAATCACTAGGTTTCTAACACACTGGGCCAATTTCACTATTCCAGCAAAGCTCCAATGTATCAAACTAGAAGGCGGAAGCTAAAACCCGGGCCAATCTCTTACCTTGGCAGTGTTCACAGCAGCACCATAACCAGTTGAAATTCCACAACCCAGAAGGCAGACTTTATCCAAAGGTGCTAAAGGATCAATTTTAGCAACAGAGATATCAGCCACAACTGTATACTCCGAAAATGTGCTGGTTCCCATGTAATGTAAAATTGTCTTTCCTTTGCAAGTAAATCTGCTAGTACCATCTGGCATTAATCCTTTCCCTTGAGTAACTCTAAAGAAAATAAAAAAGGAGAAAGGCAGGGTAAAATCAGGTTTTTCAAAACCCATAGGAAAAAAAAAACCAGTTTTAAATATGACAGGTAGACAGGAAAGTGTGCTAAGCCCCAAAGTCAGATTTCTACTGTATTTATTAATAATTTAGCACCTTTCAGGAATGCCTTATTAGAAAACCTTACAAAAGACTTATAATCCTACATATCTTTTCCAACATTCAATATCCTTCTGGATCTTGTTGTCAGGGTATTGAGATAAAATTTAACAGATACAACTTATGGATCAGATGAAATAATTTGAAAATTCCATCACCGGCGCGCCTGGGTGGCTCAGTCAGTTAAGTGTCGGACTCTTGATTTTGGCTTAGGTCATGATCTCACAATATGTGAGTTGAAGCCCCGTGTGAGGCTCTCTGCACCTTCTCTGTGTGCTCTCTCAAAACAAACATTAAAAAAAAAAAAATCCATGAAAAAACTATGAGCAAATATAACTTCTTAGAGCATACAGCCCAAACCAAAATCTACACAGAGATTATGAGCAATTATGCAGATTAGGTGATGAAAACAGCCAAACTGGCTGATTTAGATCTTTCAGGAGGCTTTGTTAAAAGGCTAACAATCCTCAAGGATTGAGGTTATCTCTTCTTTCTCTATAACTTTGTCTGTTGCCTGTGTAGTTGGTAACACTAATAAAAGATAAAGGAAAAGAAAAAAGCTCACAAAAGCAACTGGTACGATCAATAGTATCAAAAATTGTTTTTGATATTCTAAATAAGTAATGTAATGTCTTGCTTAGGAATGCAGGTCCTAAAGTCAGACACACTTGGGTCAAATCCTCTGTGATCGTGGGCCAGTTAATTAACCTCTGTGGCTTAGTTTCCTCACTAAAAAATGGAGAAACAATCATATCTCAAAGATTGCTATAAAATCAAATGAGGTGT
The DNA here is from genome assembly GCF_018350195.1 of Panthera tigris. Taxonomy (NCBI): domain Eukaryota; kingdom Metazoa; phylum Chordata; class Mammalia; order Carnivora; family Felidae; genus Panthera; species Panthera tigris. Next base: position 121,887,367 of record NC_056663.1, on the reverse strand, counting down.
TATGGAAGGCATTAACATTGTGCCTGGCACAGAGTGCTTATTAAATATTTATTATTTTTCAAAATAATGCACTATAATTTGATGTTCGTTCTTAGGCTAATCCTTTGGAATAAACAGGAATAAACAAATACACACATGAAAATAGATTGCCTCTAGACTCAAGAGTAAATACATTTCCTTTGAGAAAAAAATATGACCAGAAACAAAAAACAAATCTGTGACAAAGCTCTACCACAGATAACTGTTGTATCTTTAAGAGCAACTTAAGTTTGTTCACCCTTCCTTAATGCAAGAAATCACTTCTACCTCAGAGGAGTTTCTTGAACAAAAGGTGATGTGGGATACATTTCATGCTCTGAAAGGACTTGTCCCTCTGAAAGGCTACAGGCAGCCACAAAAAGGCCAATATCATTATTATACTTGATATGTCTCAAGTTGTTAGACTGCGTTTGAAATTACCTTTCAAAATGAGATTTTGGTTCTAGCTTTGCCAAAATTAACTGGACTTGTTATATAGTGAATGACATCTTGTTTCCCAAAAATAGAATTTTGTCAATGGCACTAGAAAACAAATTCAAGAACACACGATCTTTTACGTATGACCCAATCTTCTAAGTCATGGACCCAGCTCTAATGTGTGTGTGGGGGTGTGTTCCCTTATATGTAACATTAAGCAATTCTTGGGACACCAGCAAGGTGTCTGGCAATTCAACTCAATTCTGACACTAGCCACCTGGAGACAGCATCAGATCCCACAGGTTAAGGACTCAGTCCTAGAAGACTGCCCCCTACCTTTCACTTCAGATGCCAGCTGCAAGGCAGAAACTGTTACCAGTGCTTCTGACCCCAATGGCTACAGATTGGAGTTTCCAAAGATTTTCTTCCTCAGGTTCTTTTAATGTCCTAGAATGGCTCGCAGAACTCATGGAAACACCTATGTTATTATTTTTAAAAGTTTATTTATTCATTTTGAGAGCAAGTGAGAGCATGGGAGGTGGAAAAAGAGAGAGAGAGAATCCCAAGCAGGCTCCGTGCTGTTAGTGCAGAGCCTGATGCAGGGTTTGAACTCACAAAGCGTGAGATCATGACCTGAGCCGAAATCAGGAGCTGGAGGTTTAACCGACTGAGCCACACAGATGCCAGTTTTTATTTACTTATTTAATTTTAGAGACAAAGAGCGAGCACAAGCGAGGGACAGAGGGAGGGTGAGAGAATCTTAAGCAGGCTCCACACCCAGCACAAGAGCCCCAGTGCAGGGCTTGATCCCATGACCCCAGGATCATGACCTGAGCTGAAATCAAGAGTTGGACGCTCAAGTGAGTCACCCAGGTGCTCTTTAAGTTATTGAAGGATACGATAAAGGATATGAATCAACAGCTAGATGAAGAGATGCGTAAGATAAAGTATGGGGAAAGGCTGAGGAGTTTCCATGCCCTCTCCAGGTATGTCACTCTCCTCAATCTACACGTGTTCACCAGCCCCAAAGCTCTCTGAACCCAGTCCTTTTGGGATTTTATGAAAGCTTCATTATAGCCATGACTGACTAAGTCACTGGCCATCGACTGATTCAACTTCCACGCCTCCTTTTCCTTACCAAAGGTCAGGCCACCCCTAGGTTACCTAAGGGCTTTCCAAAAGTCCCCTTCATTAACATAACAAAGGCACTTTTATAGCCCACATCACAGGAAATTCTACTAAATTTTAATAGCTATGAGCCAGAAACCATGGCAGAAGACCCCAATACATATGAGAAATATGTATCTGGTTATCTGAATGAAATCACAATATTGCATCCAGCAATTCCAATCCTAGGAAAATACCCAAGAGAAAGTAGTCACATATTCACTAAGAGCTATGAATAGGAATGTTCACAGCAGCGTGAATCACAACAGCCCCAAACATTTGAGCAACTTAAATGTCCATCAGCAGGGGAATGGATAGAGATAAATGGATGTATATTTGGAATGATAAAAAAGAGGTGATTCACAGAGCAACTTAAACACATTTCACAGACATTATGAGGAAACCAAACAAAAGAGCACACAGTATGTGATTCTATTTATATGAAGTCCTGTAGTGAAAGAAATCAGAATAGTGGTTCCCTTTGAGAGAGGCAGGTACTGAAGCGCAAGGGATATGAATGACTTTGTAGGGTGCTGGAATGGTTCTCTACGTTGATCTGGGTGGTTATAACCATTAGGTGTGTATATACATAACAATTCATTGAGCTGTACACTTAAGGTTTATAGTACTTTATTACATATGTTTTACCTCAGTAAAAAGGGGAATACAACATCTTAAATTGCCTCAAAGAATAGTTAAGTGCTGTTACCTTATTACAATAAAGTAACTAGCTTTTCTGTGTCAAGGGGTTATGTTATCTCTTGTAGTCTTCCTAGTAACCTTATGGGTTTCACTACTTTGATTTCATGGATAATAAAATGGCTCACAAAAAAGCTTCTATTTAATTTCTTAAGCATGTCCCTCCTTAATATACGTTTTGGCAAGTTTAGACGAATGTTATGGAAGAAGAATGGGTTCAGAAAATTCTGTTTTATCTAATAGCTGATGATATTGGGCACACCACTTAATTTGAATCTTCATTTTTTCATCTATGAAAACGGGGATACCAATGATAGTGAGGCTGCCATAAAACTGGAATGAAATAATTCATGGAGAATGCTCTGTATAGACTGCCACACAATTACTTATTATTTTAAGGACCAAATAACAAAGATACTAACCTTATCTTCTGGCAAAGGTTTGTCTTAGGGTTTAGACAAAATTTGCATTCTCCACACTGTGGGATGTAGAGTGGGATGACAGTATCGCCTGGGAAACAAATGCAAAGACGTTATTCTGAATAGGTGACATCTGTTTCTAAATGGATACATCAGCCTCTGCAAATCCCCACTCCTCATGTGGCTTTGCAAGGTTAACTTCAACTCAGAACTTTACCTACATAACATCATTCAGACACTGCCTGACTATGCAAAAAACACAAGTTTCAAAATTTTTATTGAGATAAAGCTCTTAAACTGTACTTGGAGAACAAGGTCATGGGCTTTAAAATACTGACTCACTGATGAAATCTTTAAAAATTCTTGTTTAATTGGTCCAAACTGGCTTTGGAAATATACTTAAATAGTTTCAGATGACAGTAGCTTGCAAAATCAGAAAGAAAAAAAACTCTCAAATATTTGTGCTTCCTAGATAAGGAATAAAATTCTTCCTGAAAAATGACTCAGGTGATAACTTGTTTGTGAAAGAAACAATGTATAAAAATAATTTCCTTGTAGAAATAAATTGAAATTATAAAATTAAGAGTGGTTCAGATATCCTCCTTACCTGCCTTCAGGGTAGTAACTCCTTCGCCAACACTTTCCACGATCCCAGCCCCTTCATGTCCCAAGATCACTGGAAAACTCCCCTCAGGATCAGCCCCACTCAGGGTATAGGCATCGGTGTGGCAAACTGCAGTGGCAATAATCTAGCAGATCAAGAGCATTTAAGGGTGTTTGCTTGCAATCCAGAGAGATACAGGTCAAAGGAAAGGCATTTTCAATACCACATTTCAGTGATTCTAAGATACATTTGTTTCATATTTTAATCTTTAAAATCAGCAAGTGTTTACAATCTGTGGTATCTTAACAATTGGAATTGGCAGCATTTTTTTAGTGATACATAAAAGTAATGGTGTGTTTATATGCAAAGACACATGGTATATCTATCCCTTTTCAGTGCATGCTAGCAAAAGAAGGTGAACAAGGTGATTTTATGGGCACTGTGCCTACAGGTGTGGAGAGAACATGACCTGTGTACAAAGCGGGAGGAGCCCATTTCACTGCTGGGATCCTTGTGACTGTTGGCAGATGTGACTCCTAAGAAGGTATGGACTACTGCAGAAATATGCCTGCCTGCTTATTAGGGCCAAAATTCAGAGCTTTTAGTGAAACCAACTCCCTTTTTAGCAGCCACACACAATTACTACTTAAACAGCCTTTTATTCTTATCTGGCTTTTAAGTAGGTTATCTTTCCAAACCATTTAACGCACAGAAAGGAAGTCTTGGAGTGTTTATATTTATGCTTCTTTGTCTCTCACCCATGTACCTGCTCTCAAGGTAACATTCTTTGCCATTTGTTTTGTTTCCCAGGGAAGACAGTGCGCCCCATAAGCTCATCTTAGTATATCCCAGGACATATTTTCTTTTTCAGTGGCAAAATCACAATCAGGTTCATTTCTGAACTTAAAGAAAAACATATAAACTGTCATAAGTCTGGGTTGCAAAAGATCTTAAGAAATTATTTGGCCCTGGGCTCTGCAACCTGCTATTTGATCCCTGGGAGCATGAGCATTTGTTTGGAGGTAGGATGGGGAAAGGATACTCTAATTCACAGCAAAAAAGAGCTTATTTTTTTCTAGGATGTTAGTTTCATTCAACGGTTACTACTTTAAAGTATTAATTTTACATCAAAACAAGTGTAGAATGCTATAAATATCCAGTTGGCTGCCTTGTGCAATACTGTTCTCTCCAAGGGTAACTTCATTTCTCTGACACAGCAGAGGCCGAGAAGCACTAGACTAATGAATCCCCTGAACCCTGCTCTTGCCTGCAAGGGTCAGTACATTTTAAAGCTCTCCAAGCAAGCGGACTTCACTTGCTTGTTGTTCCAATCAAATCAGGAACCTCTTCCCAAATCTTATTTGAAACCTCTGCTAACAAAACTGAAGACCATTTCTTCTTTTGTTTCTAATGTGTCATCATACATTTTAAATTATGGGCTTGGCAGAAAGGGGGAGCATCCTATAAAGTCATCTTAAACACAGGCTACAGAAGAAAGAGTGCAGTTATCCAGTGATCCATGGGGAAGACTGCTTAGCTCACCATCAAAAGCTAAAAAGAGGGACAGGAGTGCTGCAAAAGTGAAGCAGGTAAAGTAAGAGGAGGATGTTGTGATTCCCAGGTTGGAGGACTTTCAATACTTTCTCTTTAACGCTGTCCTTGGGGATTTATCCACAGAGGATTCATTTATCCAGAGACCTCATTGTAAGTCTCCTTTTCCAGTGCCCTCAATATATCATTACCTTAATTCGCACTTCATGAGCCTTTGGGGGTGCCACCTCTACCTCCTCTATAGAGAGAGGTTTTCCTGCCTCCCAGGCAACTGCAGCCTTGCACTTGATAACCTGAGATCAGGGAAAAAAGAGAGCAAGTTGTTTATCCTCCTGCACTAATAATCAACTACTTATTTAGATCCTGACTACTAATCTTAGAAAACATATCGCAGAATCACAAAAACCATAACCTCTAAGTGATATGGAGAATTATTTTTCATGTTTTTAAGATTATTAGTTTAAAATTAATTTTTTTTTTTTTTTTTTGAGAGAGACATGGAGAGCAAGTGTGCGTGAACAGGGGAGGGGCAGAGAGAGAGGGAGAGCGAGAATCTCAAGCAGGCTCCACACTCTCAGTGCAGAGCCCGATGTGGGGCTTGAACCTACCAAACATTAGATCATGACCTGAGCCAATGTCAAGAGTTGGATGCTTAACCAACTGAGCCACCCAGGCACCCCTTGCATGTTTTTAGATTTCATATAAGTAATGTTCACTAAAAAAATTTAATTCAGATGACTACATGGTCAGTTGTAAAAGCCTCTTTTGGTTAAGTTTTATTAGTCAAATATTTAACGATCTTCTAGGAGTATGTTAAAAATACAGGTTCTGGGGGCACCTGGGTGGCTCAGTCGGGTGAGTGTACAACTTTAGCTCAGGTCATGGTCTTGTGGTTTGTGGGTTCGAGCCTCGTGTCGGGCTCTGTGCTGACAGCTCAGAGCCTGGAGCCTGCTTCGGATTCTGTGTCTCCCTCTCTCACTTCCCCTCCCCCACTTGTGCTCTGTCCCTAAATAAAAATAAATATTTAAAAAAGTTAAGAGCAATACAGGTTCTGGAGCATCTAGGTGGCTCAGTCGGATAAGTGTCAGACACTTGATTTTGGCTCAGGTCGTGATCTCATGGTTCCTGAGTTTGAGCCCCACGTCAGGCAGACAGCACTGAGCCTGCTTGGGATACTTGCTCTCCCTCTCTCTCTCTCTCTCAAAATAAATACTTTAAAAAAAAAATACAGGTTCTAAGACAATCTGATTCAGTAGGTCTGCCATAGGATCCAAGGGTTCTGAATGCTTAACACATACCCTATGGTATTCCTTTACTAAAGCTGGTTTAAGTTAACACTGGTTTAGTGCAAAACTGCAAGCTGGGAAGGAGCATAAGGAGGATCAGAATGGGAGAATTTTAAAACGCTGTATTTAGGGGCACCTGGGTGGTTCAGTCGGTTAAGCATCTGACTCCCTGATGTCTGCTCAGGTCATGATTCCATGGTTCATGGGATTGAGTCCCACGTTGGGCTCTGTGCTGACAGTGTGGAGCCTGCTTGGTATTCTCGCTCTCCCCCCCTCTCTCTCTGTCCCCTTCCCTACTCACATTTTTTCTCTCAAAATAAACTTAAAAAATTACTGTTATCTACCCCTTTTAACTGTGCTATATAATACAATTGCCCCTTGCCATGTGTGCCTTTCAAGCTGAACTGATATAAACTGTAAGTGTAAAAGATACACAGATTATGAAGACATAGTAAAAAAAAAAAAAAAAAAAAAGTAAAAGTATTTCAATACTTAAAAAGTATTAATTACATGTCAAGGCAGTAATTTGAATACAGTAATTCCTCTTTATCTGTAAAGGATACATTCTCAGACTCCCGTGGATGTCTGAAACTATATATATGTTTTTCCTATGCAAACATATCTATGATAAAGTTTAATTTATAAATCAGAAACAGTAAATTAACAGAATTATATTGTAGTAAGTTATGTGAATAGTCTCTCTCTCAAAATCTTATTGCATTATATGTATGTACTCCTTCTTCTGCTGATGTGAGATGATAAAATGCCTACCTGGTGAGATGAAGTGAAGTGAGGGACATAGGCATTGTGATGTAGTGTTAGGCTACTAATGACCTTCTGACAATAGGTCAGAAGGAAGATTACCTGCTTCTGAACTGCAAATGACTGCAGGTAACAGAACCCGTGGAAAGTGAAACTTCGGATAAGGGAGGGATTACTGTATAATGGATTAAATTTTAATCAATTTTATTTTTTATTATTCATTTTTAACCCAATTTTAATGTGGCTACTAGAAAAAAAATTCCAAGCTAATTAGCTAGAAATGCTAACTTCAAGCATAGCATTGACTTAGAAATTCTAGTCAGTACTAGAATTTAGTACTAGGCCTCCTTTACTAGAGCATCAGGTGTAATGAGGAAAGGTAAAAAAATTTTTTTTTATTGAAGCATAGTTAATATACAATATTGTATTAGTTTCAGGTGGACAACATATCAATCTGATGTTTATATACATTAAGAAATGATTACCATGATAGGTCTAGTTATCATCTGTCCACCATACAGTTATTACTATATTATTGACTTTATTCTCTATGTTGTACTTTATACCCCCATGACATCTTTATATCTGTGAGTTTGACCTCTTAATCCCTGTCACCTATTTTGCATTCCCCCCACCCCCAAAAGTTTTGAGCAGTTCACAAAATGCTTATGAAACGTGTTGACAGAATAAAGGATGCAAACTGCTGGGTTTATAGGAGACAGACCTGAAAGTCAACACTTACAAAAAGGGTAAGTTAAAGGGAGAGGCACAAAGTGGATAAAGAGTGTTAACTTTCATTGGTGGGTTTGAAAAAACTTCACTTTTAACTAGGATACCCAAGGATGAGAAAAAGTTAGTTACAAATCATAGTAATTAAACACCTACAAATATAAAAAGCTATTGTGAGGAGTAAATGAAAATGAATAAAAACTCACTAATATAGTGCTTGGCATAGTGTAGCTTTGCAGAAACAAATAGTATTCATTAGAACTAGAACAAAGAGTGGAGGAAAAGCAGAGTTGAACTATATAGAGAGCTGAGTGGCTTGTGTAAATTGGTGAGGCTGGAAATTATTATTTTTAAAATTAAAGGGTAGATACTAAATCTTATGGTAAAAATATGCAGACATTGCATTAGAATGTTTTCACCTCAACTGACCATAAATCTCAAAACAAAATCACAAAGGTCAAATTCAAAATAGTCACATATTCTAGAGAATTTAGGCAACAAGAATAAATATAATTCATCCATAATTTTTTTTTTTTTTTTAGTAAGGGGGAAGAGGGATACAGAGAATCTTATGCAGGCTCCATGTTCAGTGAGGAAGCCCAATGGGGACTTGATCCCTTGACCCTGGGATCATGACCTGAGCTGAAATCAAGTCAGATGTTCAACCGACTCAGCTACCCAGGTGCCCCTAATTCATCCATAATCTAAGTTCTTTTTAAATTAGAAAAAAATTTTGTTTTAAATTTTATTTATTTTGGGAAAGAGAGCATGAGAAGAGGGGCAAAGAGAGGGGAGAGACAGGATCCCAAGCAGGCTCCATCCTGGCAGCGTGGAGCTACAGGTAGGGCTCAATCCCACCAACGGTGAGATGAGGACCTGAGCCCAAACCAAGAGTCAGATGCTTAACTGACTGAGCCACCCAGGTGCCCCAATAATCTAGGTTTTTATACTCCCTTCCCCTATTTTAAGGAATGCTTGAGAGATTTTTTTCCTTTTAATGACAATTCTAAAACAAAGCTCCACCCTAAATCTACTTTGCCCTACTTCAAATATGATCACAGGATAATTTTTCACCTTCTCCAAATAAAGGCACTTCGTTATAAAGAAAAACAACTTGCCAGTTTGTTAAGTATGAAAGATCGTTTAGCGTTTACCATTTCTTTTCAACCTCAACATTTAATGTCATAAATCTTTCTAAAGTTTGCAAAACATTAAAACACTAAGCAACTTTAGCCTGATTATCCACGTTACTCGTGCATTTCTGCCTTTCTTTACTGTCTAAAGTATATTTCAGGAACCTGGTACAGTTCCTTGCAAAGGGACAGGCCTGGCTCACTATCTTAATGTGACCACTAAGGTCGACCAACCTCTTAAATCTCAATTTTTGGTGTGCAAAATGGGGACAATACTCGCAGAAGCGTCACGGTAGGATTAAAAGAGGAAAGTTCTGGTGCCTTAAGTGCTCAAAAATGTTACTACTGAAAGGGACCCAAGAGCCTTCGCCAAATACATTTAGTGGCACCATAATTATTCAATTAACAATTATAGTCATGAAACACAACAACCTAAGGGTTAGGAGCACGGGCTCTGGCTGTAGTTCTGCTACCAGCAAGATGACTCCATGCAAGTTACTTATTTTTGCAAACACAAAACGTGAACGCTCTTAAAACCTTTTCTACCGCCCCCTGCCCCCTCGGGCTGCCCCAAAAGCCTCGAAACCTTTCAAGTAAGGAGCCCAAAGACTCTCTCCCTTCCTTCCCGCAGAGCAGCTTGCCCGAGGCACCGTTTCAGATCCGGCAGCTGATATCAGCCTACGGGCCGAGGCCCCGCGCAGTCAAGCGACAGGGTTCCATCCCAATTTTTCCTTTCTCCTCTTCCCTGGGCCCGGTCGCGCTGCACAGCCAACCCTACCTGGTTCGCCATGTCCTCGGACTCCGGTCAGTGAGGGGTGGACATCCGGGGTGGGGCGCACGGGGCTGGGGATGTGGGCGGGACGTGCGCCCAGCGCAGGGGGGCGCGGCGTGGGCGGGGCGTGCTCTCAGCGTGGTCCCGCCGCCGCCTGCTCCGGGGGGCGGAGCGTGAATACAGCGCTCGCTAGGCCAGTCTGGCGCGAAGGGAAGTGCCTGAAGTGTGACGCCGCTGGCGTTGTAGCTCGCGCCCACGTGGTGTCGCCTCCGAAGCTGGAGGGGTTTGCTCCAGGCTGGAGGGCGGCGGCTTTGTGGCAGAAACCTGCCGGCTGGATGCAAAACATCTGTGTCAGGAAGGGGTTTTCCCCGTGTAACGTTAGCCCAGGCAGCGTAGATAAGGCTTATGAAGCACACATGTGGAAGGGGAGGGACCAGGAATTTAACTGGAAGCACGTGAGAAAGAGGACTGCACCATTCTGTGCGCCTTCTACACTGTGTGCGCTGTGACTTGAGGGCACGAGTAAGATCGAGCCCTTCAAAGGACTCTCCAATGATGGGAAAACTGAGTTGGGAGAAGAATGATAAAGGGGAGACGATGGAGGTACCCATTCGGGAAACTTCTAAAGGCACTATTCCAGCTGCTTTTGAAGGGTGAGTAGGATTTTTAGAGGTTGGTAGAACACAGGAAGAAACCTGCAAGGAGTACTAGTGAACGAAAAGCCTCCAGAAAGTGAACGTGTTTGATATGGTGTGGTTTAGGAGTGGCCAGAGTGGAGAGAGAGGGAAGAGGGGAATATTTGTCAGTTTACTGTTAAACTCTGATTATTGTGGATGCTGAATTATTTTAAGATAGGTCTACCAGACCACTCTTTCTCTGCTTCTCAGTCTTTTTCCTGGCTCTTTCTGCTCAGTCCTAAGGGCTGGTGATCTAAAAAAATTATGTCCAGGGGCGCCAGGGTGGCTCAGTGGGCTAAGGGTCTGACTTCCACTCCGGTCATGATTTCATGGTTGGTGAGTCCTAGCCCCGCTTTGGGCTCTGTGTATGCAGCTCAAAGCCTGGAATCTGCTTCGGAGTCTATGCCAACCACCCCACCGCCGCCTCTGCCCCTCCCCCGCTCATGCTCTGCCTGTCTCTCTCTCTCAAAAGTAAACATTAAAAAAAATTCTGCCTATTATCTTTCCCTTCACTCCACCCTCTCATCTACATTCTGAATTTTAACTTCTTTTTATTTAAGAACAGCTTCTAGGTTATGAACAAGGATGGCTGTGGTGAACTCCAGGCTTGGGCATACAACTGCTTACTAGATATGTCTTCATTTGTCATCTTTTCTCCTTAAAGGAACTCTTCTATCTTTCTGTGTCCCCACCATCCACCTACTTGCCCCAGCCAGAAACCTGGGAATCACTTCTCCCTGTCCCTGCATTCCTTAGCACCTGCATTCAATCTGGCACCAAACTCAAAATACCTCTCACATTTTGTGTCCCCGGCCCCCCACAACTGTTGCTGCTGCCTTAGTTCAGGGTCTCATTATGTCTTACAGGATTTCTGAAAAAAGCCTCCTATCTGATGTTTTTGTTTTTAGGCCCCTGAATGTAATGCATTTCCAACTAATGCCCCCTTAGTGATCTTTCTGAAACATACATGAATTCATGCCATTTCCTTTCACCTTTTATAGTTTTTGAGTGCTGTGGATTATAAGGAAATAAATGTCATTCGACTATTTAAAAATCTTCAAGGGCTGAGACAGGGATAAAATCCAGATGCTAGCTGGGCCAGTCAGGTTCATACATAACATGGTTCCTGCTTATCTCTACATCCTTATTTTTTGCTATTCCACTACACAGATCTCAAAACAACCTTATGGAACACTTGACTTTTCTTAAGAGGACTGTTCTCTTTTTTGATTCCAGGCATTTGTTGTGATAGAATGTCTGCTTGGAATGTAGCAAGCGTGTTTTTTGTTTTTTTTTTTTTTTTTTTTTTTAGTGAAAGAAAGCTTTTAACAGAGAGTTAATGTTCTTTTCCCAAATGTTGATATGTTGTCTATCTTTTGGGAGGAAACATTTGCATTTTTGTAGTGCCTTGCTAGTTTGCTAGTTTCTATTCTGGCATGTAAGGAGGTTGAAAGTTGTCACTCCATCCTACCAAGTAAAAAGCTGAACAAATGAGAAATCAAAAACTCTTTCTTAGATCTGTCAGAGAATTGAGATCACAGAGCAAGCTAATAACCCCAGAATTGGAGAGTCAAATGGGTGCAGAGAATCACAACTTATTGGAGAAGAAACTTACCTTTGGGGGAACCAGTATTGGCTTTGGAAAATGTAAAGTGTAATTGATGAATTGCTGGTGGCTTAGTGTGGATTAAGTCTGGGAGTTACGCTAGAGAGATCTACTCATAGGGGGGTCCTCACACATTTTTGACTTCAGGGAGTGTGCAGGACTTGGCCTATAAATAGGCTTTAGCTACTAGAGTTGAAACAGGGTCTTGGGCAAGCTGCTCAGTTGGGAAGGAAGGCAAGGAAATTTTTTTTTTGGCTCCTTTCTTGAACCTAATGGAAATGAAAACACAAAAAAATCTGTGGCATATAGAGAAAGCAGTGCTAATAGGCATAGCAGTGCTAATTTATAGCTTTGAATGTATATATTGGAAAAGAAAGATTTAAAATTAATCATCTAACATTCAACATTAGGAAAGTAGGAAAAGAAGAACATATAAAATCCAAAGTAAGCAGGAGAAAAATAATAAAATTTAGAGTAGAAATTGATGAAATTGAAAACGGGAATCAGTTGAGAAACTCAACTAAACCAAAAGCTGATTCTTTGAATAGATGAAACTGGTAAGCCTCTCACCAGGCTAATTAAGAATAAAAGAGGAGCACAAATTACTAACATGAGAAGTGAAAAAGGGACATTACTACAGATCCCATGGACATCCAAAGGGCAATAAAGTAATACTATGAACAACTATATGTCCACAAAATTGATAACCTGGGTAAAATGGACAATTCTTTGAAAGACACAATCTGCTTAAAACTCAAAAAGAAAATGAAGCCATTTGAATAGGCTTATATCTATTAAAGACATTGAATCAGTAATTAATAACCTTCTAAAACAGAAAGCACCAGGCTCAGATGGGTTCACTGGTGAATTCTACCAACTGTTTAAGGAAGAAAATATGCCAGTTATCTACAACCTCTTCAAGAAGATAGAGGTAGAAGAAGATGGATATTTATTCATTACTTCTTTGAGGCCAGCATTACCCTGATACCAAATTTAGACAAAGCCATTACAAGAAAAAACTGCAGACCAATATCATAAACCTAGGTGCAAAAATCCTCAACAAAAGGATATCAAATTGAATCCAACAACTTATACAAAGAGTTATATGGCATGACCATGTGGGATTTGGTTGAGATATACAAGGCTGGCTCAACATTTGAAAATCCGTTAACATGATCTGTCACCAACAGGCTAAAGAAGAAAAACCATGATCATAACAATAGATGTAGGAAAAGCATCTGAAAAAATCTAACACCTATTCATGGTAAAAACTCTTAGGAAACTTGGAATAGAAGATAACGTCCTCAGCTTGATAAATAACATCTACAACAAATATACAAGTAACAATATACTCATGAAGAGAAACTAGAAGCTTTCTTGCTAAGATCAGGCACATGGCAAGTATGTCTTCTCTCACCATTCCCTTTCAATATCTACTGGAAGTCCTAGCTGATGCAGTAAGACAAGAAAATAAAATAAAAGGTATAGTTATTGACAAGGAAGAAAGAAAAGTGTCTTTCTTTACAATTGACATGATTGCCTATGTAGAAAATCTCAAAGAATCCACATAAAGCTCCTAGAACTGATAAGTGATTATAGCAGGTTTGTAGGATACAAGGTAATATGCAAAAGTCAATTACTTTCCTATATACCAGCAATGAACAAGTGGAATTTGAAATTAAAAACAATACCATTTATATTAGCTTGTGAAAAAATGAAATACTGAGGTGTAAACCTAACAAAATATGTACAATATTTATATGGGGAAAACTATAAAATTGATGAAAGAAATCAAACAAGAATTGAATAAGTGAGAGATTGGATAGAAAGACTCAATATTGTCAATATGTCTGTTTTTTCCTACTTGATCTATAGATTCAGCACAATCCCAGTCAAAATTCCAGCAAGTTATTTTGTAGATATCAACTAACTGACTCTAAAGTTTATATGGAGAGGCTAAAGACCCAGAATAAGTCAACACGGTATTGAAGAAGAAGAGCAAAGTTGGAGGACTCATACTACCCACCTTCAACACTTACTATAAAGCTATCATTGAGACAGTGTGCTATCAGCAAAAATCGATAAATAGATCAATAAAACAGAATAGAGGGTCCAGAAATAGACCCACATAAATATAGTGAATGGTTTTTGATGACATAGCAAAAAAATATAATATACAATACACAATACAGGAAATAGTATTTTCAAAAATGATTCCAGAACAACTGGACATATACATGCAAAAAAATGATTCTAGATACAGACCTTCATCCCTCACAGAAATTAACTCAAAACTAATCATAGATGTGAATGTAAATGTAAAACTATAAAAGTCCTACAAGGTAACATAGAAAATTTGGATGACCGTGTATGGCAATGATATTTAAATATAATACCAAAGGTATGATCCATAAAAGGAATAGCTGATAAGCTGGACTTCATGAAAATAAACTTATATTCTGTGAAAGATATTGTCAAGAGAATAGGACAGGCCACAGACTGGAAGAAAATATTTGCAAGGAATATTTGTAAAGGATGGTTTTCCAAAATATACAAAGAACTCTTAAAACTCAATAAGAAAACTAATAACCCAGTTGAAAAATGGGCAAAAGATTTGAACAATTTCCTCGTCACAGATGTATGTATGGCAATTAAGTATGAAAAAGTATTCAACATCTCATTAGGGAATTGCAAATCAAGACAAGAAGGTACTACTGCATACCTGTTCAAATGGCCAAAATACAAAACAATACCAAATGCAACAAGAACTCTCATTCATTGTTGGTGGCAATGCAAAATGATATGGTCACTTTGGAAGACAGTTTGACAGTTTCTTACAAAAGTGAACATATTCTTACCGTACTATCCAGCAATCATGTTCCTTGGTATTTACCCAAATGAGTTGAAACCTTATGTTTGCACAAATCTTATAGCAATTTTATTCATAATTGCCAAAACTTTCACATGGCTATGTATAGGAGCTTTATTCATAATTTCCAAAACTTAGATTCAACCAAATATCCTTTAGTAAGTGAATGGTTGAATAAACTGTGGTTCATCTAGACAGTGTAATATTGTCGAGGGCTGAAAAGACATAAAGGAATCTTAAATGCATATTACTAAATGAAAGAAGTCAATCTGAAAAGGCTGCATACTGTATGATTCAAACAATATAACATTCTGAAACAGACAAAACTATGGGTACAGTAAAAAAAAATCAGTAGTTGCTAGGGGTTGGGGGAGGGAGGGTGAATAGGTAGAATAGAGAAGATTTTTAATAGATAAGAAGTAATTAAGAAATTACTGTGTATGATACTATAATGGTAGATACATGTCATTGTACATTTGTCAAAACCCATAGAATATACAAACCCAAAATGAACCCTAACATAAAGTATGGACTTTCAGTGATGATGATGTGTCAGTGTTATCAGTTGTACCAAATGTACCAGAGTGGTGGGACATGTTGATAGTGGGGCAGGTTGTGTGTGTGTGTGTGGGGGGGGGGGGCAGTAAGTACATTGGAACTCCATTCAGGTTTGCTGTGAACCCTAAAACTTCTAAAAATAAAGTATGTTAAAGAGTTACAAGTAGATGTGTAAGCCGTAACTATTTTCTATGGAAAGGAAAAATTGATATAAAGTGGAGTCAGAGGCCCTCAGTTTCATTAGGGAATTTGCTCATGTAGACTAGATTGGAAATAACCTGACCAGGTAGAGGGGAGTTTATTTGTTTATTTTGAGGGGGGAGGAGCAGAGAGAGGGAGCAAGGATCCCAAGCAGGCCAACATGGGGCTTGAACCCATGAACTGTGAGATCATGACCTGAACTAAAATCCAGAGTTGACTGCTTAATGGACTGAACCACCCACATGCCCTGAGCCTTGGAGTTCTTGGTCAAAACTGAGATAATATAAAAAATGCCCTTTTAATTTTCTATTATACTTAATCGTGAAATTATACCTTGTATTTCTCCAGCCTGTCAGGTTTTCCAGAGCCTCCAGAGTTTCTGTCTGGAACATTTAAAAAAGTTATTTATTTTTGAAAGAGAGAGAGAGAGAGAGAATTCACGAGGGGGAGGGGGTAGAGAGAGGAAGACACAGAATCTAAAGCAGGCTCCAGGCTCTGAGCTGTGAGCACAGAGCCCAGTGTGGGGCTAGAACTCGTGAACCATGAGATCATGACCCAAGCCAAAGTCTGGTGCCCAACCAACTGAGCCACCCAGGCGCCCCTGTCTGGGACATTTTTAATAATAATAATTAAAAAAAGTCAGGCTAGAGGCTGGCTAGAGCAATCTGTTTGGTGGCAGAATGAAGTAGAGCAGAGTTTAGTGAAGTTAGACACACAGTGGGTTTTCCCATGGAGCAAATGTGGACCCTGCGAAGGGATACAGTTGTAGATAATCTTAAAAGAAACCTCACCAAAGAGATCCACCCGGAGAGGGTGGGTGACCCTGGTGGAAGTCAAGGGCTGAAGGCAGAGTTTTAGTTGGCTGGTTGTGGGAAAAATCCAACCTATAAGGGAATTGCAGGTAGGAGGTCCCCACTGGGGTAGAGAGTTCTTTGCAAAACCCACAGAAAATCCCCACTCAAGAAGGAATCCAGTATCTAGAAGGTGCTGCATCCAAAGAGTAACAGTATCAGATTGCAATAGTACTTATTGGCCGTGTAGCATATAGCTTATTTCTCCAAATTTTTCCTCCCTTCAAGTCTGGGCAATGGAAGGGGCTTGAAGCAGTAGCTGGCAAGTGGTGGGAGAAACGGAGCATGAATGTGCAAAGAAGCAAACCTCTCATTCTTTCCCCACTGCAGTTTTAACTTTCTGGGGCGGCAATGGCAGCCAAGCCAGTGGTGGTGTCCTGTGCCTAGGGGTGGTATTGTGGTTCAGTCTGTAACATCTGGAGCCTGAGGAAAAGGAAAATGGTGATCTGCATAGGCTTGGACCTAAATGTCAAGCTATATATCTCTGAAAGTGTTTTCAGTTCCTCTTGATAATACTGTGACCTAACCACTATCTTTTTTATGTTTTATTTTTTTATTAAAAAAATTTTTTTAATGTTTTTATTTATTTTTGAGACAGAGAGAGACAGAGCATGAGCAGGGGAGGGGCAGAGAGAGGAGGGGACACAGAATCTGAAGCAGGCTCCAGGCTCTGAGCTGTCAGCACAGAACCCGATGTGGGGTGTGAACTCACAGACTGTGAGATCATGACCTGAGCTGAAGCCAGACGCTCAACCAACTGAGCCACCCAGGCGCCCCCTAACCAATATCTTTTAAATAAAATTTTTTTATCATCTTAAATTAGTCAGAATTGATTTCTGTGATTTGCCTATGAAATCAGTCAAAAACAGTACCAGGAATTTTGCACGAAAACAGACCATCAGTGGGTTAATCTGGGATTAATTACCTGACCTAGTTGAGGCTTAAAGCAGTGAAAATTCAGTTGACTCTAATAAGCAGAGTGTCTCTAGGTATGCAGGGATGAACAGTTAATTAAAAAAATCAATTCTGATTTTCTGGAATGAAGTAAGTATTGGAGGCAAAGCCTTGGGGACTACACAGATTTTGCCATAGAAGTGTATCAAAGTGCACAAGTCATTGAAAGCTGGAGGAGGTAGATGGTTGTTTCTAAAAGTGCTGACAGTTTAATGAAAGAGAATGGTAAATTCTGTTGCTCAATAATGTCAGGGCTTTAGTTTAGCTGCTCTGCTGTTCTCTTGTTTTCCCCATCATGGTTGTAAGATGGCTGCTACATTCCAGCCTCTCATATCCTTATATGACAATATCCAAAGGTAGGAAGGGAAATGTCTTCACTTTACCCTCCTTTTCTTTTTTTTATTTTTAAATCAAAAGAGAAATCACTCTCCAAAGCCCTCTAGCAGACTTCCCCTTATGTCTCACTAGAACAGAGTCATATGTCTTCCCCAAATCTGTCACTAGCAAAGGAGAAGGGGATTAGACCATTCATAGTTTAATTCCTGGGGCTAAGGGAGACTCCCACCTTCCCTGAGCTCATTATTGCCTGTTTCTTGAATGAAATTGGGGTTATTTTTGTAAGGAAGTGAGGAATGGCTAATGATTTGGAAACCAGTGTTGGCAACACCATCTTTGGGCAGCTCTCACCTATTTATGGAATGACCTAAAATGTGCCAGCTTTGAGTAGAACCTAGAGCAAGAGAACTCCAGCTGGTCTAGACCACTATGAAAGCAAGCTTGATGCTTTTCTTTTATGTACTGTATGTTTTTTAAGTTTCTGTGTCAGGATGTTGAATGGAACCTATGCAAGCTCCAGTAGTAGAATTATGGTGGAGAACCAAGTATTTTAGAGCAAAGTCATGCTCTCTTCAGTCCTGCTTGTGATGGAAGATGCCTAACTATGAGATGCTAGGTGATCATGCTGAGTTTCTCACCATGACCTGGTTATTATTGGATGTATAGAATTATAAGGTTGGATACACCCAGGAGGATAGCATTATCAAGCAGATGTGTGTCTGTAGGACTGGATCCAAGCAGATCCTGAGAAATTGACTCACACTCCTTTTGCACTTCTACCCCTATATAATCAGTTTATAGAGGAGGAAGAGAATTTCAGCATGGTTTACAATACTCTGCACAATATTCTGGCAGTTGGTAGAGGTAGATTTGGGAAATCTTGCAGGAGTATATTATATCTCTTTAAGTCCTCTTTGTCAAGAATGAAATGGCCTGAGGTATGGATCTACATTGATTGATAGGTGGTAATTAATGATTTGGTCACATGGTCAGGGTCTTTGAAGGAATGAGATTGTTAGATTGGTAATAAGGAAGCCTGAAGAAGAGGTATGTGGCTGGACCTTTTATATTGGGCACTGTGTGTGACAAAATTTATGCTCCATGTGAATCTCACCAAAAGATCTGATTTTGGAAGAGATTATCAATTACCAGGTGAACAAGGTGACACAGCCTGGTGATACCGTTCAGCAAGTCCCCCAAGTGCTTGCTCAGTGGGCTTATAAATGTAATGCCCATAGAGGGCATAGGCCCAACAGCATAAACATTCCTTACCAAGTGGGTTCTGGCTCTGCCCTGCTGAATGTTCAGATTGATAGCAAAGCCCAACAACCCTGGGTCCCCAATAGGGTATAATAATACCTAAGGGGGATTAGACAGCTATTCTGTGACAGGTTGATTACGTTGGGTTCCTTTCATCAAGCAGGGAGCAGGAATTTGTTCTCAATGGGATCAACCCTTATTCTGGACTTAGCATTGTTTTCCCTGTCTACTATTTTTCTACTTGTGCCATCATCCATGGATTTATTAATATAAATGAAACATAGATTCAGATTCTCAGGTTAAAAAAAAAGTAAATATAAGAAAGGCGTAGTTACTCCATTATTCCATTATTATGGAATAGTTCATGATTCCACATTGTGCATGGGGGAGAAAAGGAATGTGCTAAGGATTCTCTTTTAATTTGGCAGAAAAATTAAAAGACTGCTTAGAGATATAGAGATATCACTTACAAATTATCACCAGGTCAAAATCTTGGCTATAAGATGCTCAGAATTGCAGATTCCTCTTTGAGGTTATTTTCACAGGTCAAGGCAACATTTTAAAAGTTAAAAAAGAAATTTTAATGTTTTTTTTATTTTTGAGAGAAAGAGAGCACGAGTGGGGAAGGGCAGAGAGAGAGGGAGACACAGAATCTGAAACAGGCTCCAGGCTCTGAGCTGTCAGCACAGAGCCCAATGGGGGCTTGACCTCATGAACTGAGATCATGACCTGAGCCGAAGTTGGACACTCAACCAACTGAGCCACCCAGGAGCCCCTAAATTCTTTGGAGTCTTACAAGACATTTTAGGTCAAATAACATTAACTGAGAATGGATTTCTTGTTAACAAAAAAACCAGAAGACATTCTAGTAATAGTTGTGAATATTCACACATATCTCCATATTGCTGAGGAGAACCCACAGATATTCTTGGCAACTTTTAAAATTTATTATTATTTTTTCAGAGAAAATAGACTTGAGAATCTTAATTCCAGTGTAGTTAATGTAATACAGTGTTGTATTAGTTTCAAGTGTACGGTATAGTGGTTCAACACTTCCGTATATTACTCAGTGTTCAACATGAGTGTACTCTTCATCCCCTTCACCTATTTCACCCATTCCCTGCCCCCCCCTCGCCCCCCACCCAACTCCCCTCTGGTAACCACCTGTTTCTTCTCTGTAGTTAAGAGTCAGTTTTTTGGTTAGTCTCTTTTGGAAACCTTTTTAATTTAATGCCTTATCAAATCAGATTTTTAAAAGTAGCTTATAACATATAATTTTATTATATTTTTTTCATATCTGCAATCAGATGCCTGTTCAGCAAGAACATTCAGCTGTTCAGACCCCTGTTCAGCAGGAACAAAAAAAAAACATTTTTATTTTTAAGGTCAGGTTCTCAAATTTTATTAGCTACATTATAAGTAGGTCTATAAAACAGAAGTTTATTGGCAGAAAGGATAAAAAATGTTATTAGCAGTAAAATAGAGGGTATAGTTTTTCTTCTATATTATGAAATGCCTATTTACTTATAATTTCCTTTTAAAAAGACCTTGAAATTTCAGAGAAGATGAATGGTCTATCTTTGGGTTCAAGTGATAGAATAATAGCATTCTGGTTTAGTAGAATTCCAGAGAGGAAATATTTAGGAATTTTATACAGCTCAATATTTGTCAATGATGGAGAAGACTAATAAAGAACATATGAATACAGCTTGCATTTACTGGTATATTATTCATACTGCATATGGAATATTGACTTTAAGTATAGAGTTATTTAATTAGAAAGAAAGAGGACATGGTGGTAGAGGAGAAAGGGATTATCCCAGCTGTCTTCAGTTGGCAGGCAGAGGGACTAAACTTTTTGATTCTCCAGAGAGCAAACTAGGGAGGCAGATCTTAGCTTTAACCATAAGAAAAAAATTGGCTTATGAGGGTGTTCAACCTAGGGTTCACTGACCACCTGTAAGACAATTTTAAAAAGTGATTTAATTATTTAATTTGGAATTGGAAAATATCCATCCTACTGGACCTAACTTTTAATATGAAAAGTTTTACAATTTCAGAATTTGAAAAACAGGACAATGGACACCTCTGTTTCTCACCTAGGTGTACCAATTAACATTTTTTGTCACATTTACTTTCTCTTTCTTTTTCACACACGTACTTTTTGATGAACCATTAAAACAAATTTTTTAAATGTTTATTTTTGAGACAGAAAGAGAGTGTGAGTGGGGGAAGGGGCAGAGAGAGTGGGAGACACAGAATCCAAAACAGGCTCCAGGCTTCGAGCTGTCAGCACAGAGCCCAACACGGGGCTGAAGCTGGGAAGGGAGAGATTGTGACCTGAGTGGAAGTCAGATGCTTAGCTGACTGAGCCACCCAGGAGCCCTTTTGATGAACTATTTGAAAAAAAAAATGCAAGTCTCATGAACTTTACCTCTTAATTCTTCAGCAAGTATCTCCTAATAGGGATTACTCCTTTACCTGTTACAACATCCTTAAAGTAATGTTCAACTTGAACTTCAAGATTTTTTCTGACTTGCTTATGAAGATTCTCATAATCTTCATTCTCATAATCTTGTGTTACTTTTCCCTGTAACACAGGATTTATTCAATGAGGTTAGTAAATTCTGCCCTGCCTACCTCATATGGCACATTGCTGGAGGGCCTGCTATCTGCAAGGCACACAAAGAATATGAAAAATGTCCCTGTCCTCAAGAATTTATGGTCCAGTGAAAATTCTGGAGAATCATATGGAATAATGCACATGAAAGTACTTTTTAAAATGTCAACTATGATATAAGTGAAAGTTGTTATTCTCTCCCTGAATCCTTTTTCTCCAAGAAAATAGGATCTGGTAGATGGGAAAAATGTTTAAAAAACACCAGAGGGTGCTATAGTAGCATTTAGGAAACGATAGTCTAAGATGCTTGAAGAGACCGTGAATATATCTTAAAACTGTTTTTTTATTGTCAGAAGAACAGACTGTGATTGTATTGCCTTTTAAATTCAAGTACTGTTCACTCTATTAACAGGCATTCTTAAAGATTTGTAATAATTTCAGGCCCCCCAAAAACATTAAAACAATACACCTGAATATCTTACTATGTTAGAGAATCCAAACCTTTAAAATAATTTTTCCCCCTTTGGGATGGTCAAATTCCATTCCAGTTTTGTTTCAGTAACTTGCCACCCTAGAAATACTGTGTGGTGCCCCTATTATTTTAAAAAGTAACATTTAAAATTGAAGAATGAATGTGAGAGCCCTCAGGAGAGACAATTGTCAGTAGTTGGGAGGTTTGTTTTTTTTATGTCTTTCTAGTGTGCAGTTTTTAAATGGAAGTTTTCTGCACATTGCCAAATGCATTACTTGTACATGATTTTGGTTGTTCCTGGAGTATCATATAGATTCAGCATTCATTTCTCATTTTTAAAGTTTATTTAGTTTGAGATAGTGCATGTGCGCACAAGCAGGCGAGGGTCAGAGAGAGAGGGAATCCGTGCTGCCTGTCTGCACAGAGCCTGGTGCAAAGCTCCATCTCAGGAACCGTGAGATCACAGCCTGAGTCACCCAGGTACCCCATCATTCATCATTTCTCATTTTAAGAGAGAGACGTTTGGGTAACTTAGGCATTAGGTGTACATTTTGAAGAATTATACTGTAACTACATTTATTAAGAGTTTCAGCTTGATGCATGGATGAGAAGAAAGGCCTTTGCTGCACACGTGGGCATGTAAGCGGGGGGGTGTGCAGAGAGAGAGAGAGAGAGAGAGAGAGAGAGAGAGAGAGATGGGGACTGATGATCCCAAATAGGCTCTGCACTGAAAGCAGAGAGCCCAAATGTGTGGCTCAAATTCAGGAACAGGTGAGATCTTGACCTGATCCAAAATCATAGGCTTAACTGACTGAGCTACCCAGGTAGTCCTCAAGGTTAAGCTTTAAACCTCATACATATCACTCTGGGCTTTCACTGATTCTGTAATATATAATGTAAGTAATTTTAACAGCCTTGTGAAGAAAAATTGAGTTTTTTTTTTGCTTTTTATTTTGTTTTGTTTTCCAAATCACAGAACCACACTTGGAAAATTAGAAGACTGATAGAGGCAGGGGCCACTGACTGCAGGAGTGATTGCAGAGATAGAGGGAAGGAGGGAGGGAGAGAAATTACTGTGTCACAACTTGGCATAAAAATTAATTCTCATAGTGACTGTCTGAGTTATTGGGATTAACTTTGTGTTTCCCTATTGTAAGAGGAGTGTAGAAAATGTTTTGGAAAAATATCATTCAGAAGGGCTAATATAAACTGGATACTTGTGAGGATAAACTTGGATGTTAAGCACCGTGTATTTATTGAGCATCTCTAACAGAGGGATATTGTTCTGTCTTCAAGAAGTTTACAAATATATACTTGAAAAATTAACATTGTTAATTCAAACATTGTTCTGTCTTCAAGCAGTTTACAAATATATACTTGAAAAATTAACAATGGAAGCAACACGTATTAAGATTTCTATAAAGACAGTAAGAACTGAAGGAGATCAGGGAAGGAAAACAGCTCTGTGGCTGCCAAGCGCTGAAAAAGAGGTGGGTCTCAAGCTAGGCTGCGGAATGATTGAGGGCAGGAGGCAAGGGGATGAGGAGACAGAACACAGCTGACACAGGGAAAAAGGGAGTCACCTGTGGGGTGTGCCCTACTCCCCACAATGCCAACAGAGGAAGCATTTACAGACAGATTAACTGGCTTCCATTTCTAAGAAAAGAGAATCTTAAGTAAGCAGGAATGTAAGTTTCTACTTTGAGATAATATCACCCTCCTCAGCCAGAGCTTCAGAAAAGTTTATCTTTTCTCAGACTTCAGCATGGTAAACATTTAAAAATAAAACTAGTGAGTTTCAGGAATTATGCTGAACCAATACCTAGTCTTTGTTACTCTCACAAAATTATTATCTGTCTTATCCTTAAAGTGTCCATTATAGCATCTATGACTATAATTGTTTGAAAACGCTCATTTTGCTTTTCATAGAAATCTTCTTTTTTCCCTTCTTTTGCCTCAAAAGCCTATATAAATCTTATTGTCTGTTATATCTTGTAACTTTTTACTTACTACATTACTTTATTATAGGTACTTTGCTGTTTGCCACTTTCATTGATTATTAAAAATACTTAGTGCAGAGGAAACCTGGCAAGATGGCGGCATAGGAGGACTCTGGGCTCACCTCATCCTGCTGATCACTTAGATTCCACCCACATCTACCTAAATGACCCAGAAAACTGCCAGAAGACTAGCAGAATGGACTCTCCGGAGCCAAGTGTCGACAAGAAGCCCACGGAAGAGGGTAGGAAGGGCAGAGAGGCGGTGCGCGCTACACTGACTGGCGGGAGGGAGTCGAGGCGGTGGAGAGGCAGCCCGCCCGGCAAGGCAGAGCCCCCGAGTCTGACTTGCAAAAGCGGAGGGGCCAGACTGCGTGAGTTCTGACAGCCAGTGGGACTTAACATCTGGAATGTTAAAAGTCAACAGCTCTGCTCTAGGAGAGCGGCGAGGGCGAGACGAAACCAGGAGGGAGAGTTGTTAAGCCCCGGAAGACAGAGCTCAGCTCTGTGGGGGAACAAAGGCGCTGGCAAGTGCCATTTCCCTATCCCATCCCCCAGCCGAAATTCCAAAGGGAACCAGTTCCCGTCACCGAACTTGCTTGCACCACGCAAACGCCTAATGCTGTGCTTCTGTGGATCCATCCCTCCGACAGGCCTTCTTCCCTTCTGGTGCTGCCAGGACCCCTCCCACAGGGGACCACTGATGGCAAAGCTAGCTAAGCCTGCCCTTCCAGCCCCTGTGCACTTTGAGGATCCACCCTGGCTAATACGCCTTTGGCCACATCCCATCGAAGCAGTACCACAAGCCTGGCAGTGTGCAAGTAGCCCAGACAGGGGCCACACCACTCCAGGGTGAGTCCTGCCCTTGGGAGAGGGGAAGATAAGGTACACATCAGTCTGACTGTGGCCCCAGCAGTGGGCTGGAGGCAGACATAGGGTCTGACTGCAGCCCCGCCCACCAACACAAGTTACTCCAGACAGCACAAGGGAAGTGCCCTGCAGTTTGGAGCTACTGCAGGGACTACCCAAAATGACGAAATGGAAGAATTCTCTACAAAAGAAACTCCAAGAAGTAGCAACGGCTAACGAATTGATCAAAAACGATTTAAACAATATAACGGAACAAGAATTTGGAATAATAGTCATAAAATTAATTGCTGGGCTTGAAAAAAGCATAGAGGACAGCAGAGAATCTATTGCTACAGAGATCAAGGTACTAAGAAATAGTCATGAAGAGCTAAAAAATGCTATAAATGAGGTGCAACATAAAATGGAGGTGGCCATAGCACAGATCGAAGAAGCAGAGGAGAGAATAGGTGAATTAGAAGATAAAATTATGGAAAAAGAGGAAGCTGAGAAAAAGATAAAAAATCCAGGAGTATGAGGGGAGAAATAGAGAACTAAGTGATGCACTCAAACAGAACAATATCTGTATCATAGGAATTCCAGAAGAAGAAGAAGAGAGAGAAAGGGGCTGAAGGTGTACTTGAAGAAATCATAACGAAGAACTTCCCTGATCTGGGGAAGGAAAAAGGCATTGAAATCCAAGAGGCATAGAGAACTCCCTTCAGACATAACTTGAATCGATCTTCTGCATGACATATCATAGTGAAACTGGCAAAATACAAGGATAAAGAGAAAATTCTGAAAGCAGCTAGGGATAAACAGGCTCTAACTTACAAAGGTAGATATATAAGAATAGTAGGTCTGCTACCTATCTACTGAAACTTGGCAGGCCAGAAAGGAATGGCAGGAAATCTTCAATGTGATGAACAGAAAAAATATGCAGGCGAGAATCCTTTATCCAGCAAGTCTGTCATTCAGAATAGAAGGAGAGATAAAGGTCTTCCCAAACAAACAAAAACTGAAGGAATTCGTCACCACTAAACCAACCCGACAAGGATCCTAAGGAGGACTCTGTGAGTGAAATGTTGCAAGGACCACAAAGTACCAGAGACATCACTACAAGCATGAAACCTACAGACATCACACTGACTCTAAACCCATATCTTTCTATAATAACACTGAATGTAAATGGACTAAATGCTCCAACCAAAACACACAAAGTATCAGAATGGATCAAAAAACAAGACCCATCTATCTGCTGTCTACAAGAGACTCATTTTAGACCTGAGGACACCTTCAGATTGAAAGTGAGGGGATGGAGAACTCTCTATCATGCTACTGCAAGTCGAAAGAAAGCTGAGTAGCTATATTTATATCAGACAAACTAGACTTTAAATTAAAGGCTGTAACAAGAGATGAAGAAGGGCATTATATAATAATTACAGGGTCTATCCATCAGGAACAGCTAACAATTATAAGTGTCTATGCGCCGAATACGGGAGCCCCCAAATATACAAAACATTCACAAACATAAGCAACCTTATTGATAAGAATGTGGTAATTGCAGGGGACTTTAATACTCCACTTACAACAATGGATAGATCACCTAGACACAGGATCAATAAAGAAACAAGGGCCCCGAATGATACACTGGATCAGATGGACTTGACAGATATATTTAGAACTCTGCATCCCAAAGCAACAGAATATACTTTCTTCTCGAGTGCACATGGAACATTCTCCAAGATAGATCATATACTGGGTCACAAAACAGCCCTTCATAAGTATAAAAGAATTGAGATCATACCATGCACGCTTTCAGATGACAATGCTATGAAACTTGAAATCAACCATAGGAGAAAGTCTGGAAAACCTCCAAAAGCATGGAGGTTAAAGAACACCCTACTAAGAATGAATGGGTCAACCAGGCAATTAGAGAAGAAATTAAAAAATATATGGAAACAAACGAAAATGAAAATACAACATCCAAATGGTTTGGGATGCAGCGAAGGCAGTCCTGAGAGGAAAATACATTGCAATCGAGGCCTATCTCAAGAAACAAGAAAAATCCCAAATACAAAATCTAACAGCACATCTAAAGGAACTAGAAGCAGAACAGCAAAGACACCCCAAACCCAGCAGAAGAAGAGAAATAATAAAGATCAGAGCAGAAATAAACAATATAGAATCTAAAAAAACTGTAGAGCAGATCAACGAAACCAAGAGTTGGTTTTTTGAAAAAATAAACAAAATTGATAAACCTCTAGCCAGGCTTCTCAAAAAGAAAAGGGAGATGACCCAAATAGAAAAAATTATGAAAGAAAATGAAATTATTACAACCAATCCCTCAGAAATACAAGCAATTATCAGGGAATACTATGAAAGATTATCTGCCAACAAACTGGACAACCTGGAAGAAATGGACAAATTCCTAAGTACCCACCCACTTCTAAAACTCAAATAGGAAGAAATAGAAAACTTGAACAGACCCATAACCAGCAAAGAAATTGAATCAGTTATCAAATATCTCCCAACAAATAAGAGTCCAGGACCAGCTGGCTTCCCTGGGGAATTCTACCAGACATTTAAAGCAGAGATAATATCTATCTTTCTCAAGCTGTTCCAAAAAATTGGAAGGAAAACTTCCAGACTCATTCTATGAAGCCAGCATTACTTTGATTCCTAAACCAGACAGAGACCCAGTAAAAAAAGAGAACTACAGGCCAAGATCCCTGATGAATATGGATATAGAAATTCTCAACAAGATACTAGCAAATCGAATTCAACAGCATATAAAAAGAACTATTCACCATGATCAAGTGGGATTCATTCCCGGGCTGCAGGGCTGGTTCAACATTCGCAAATCAATCAGTGTAATACATCACATTAATAAAAGAAAAGATAAGAACCATATGATCCTGTCAATTGATGCAGAAAAAGCATTTGACAAAATTCAGCATCCTTTCTTAATAAAAACCCTCGAGAAAGTCGGGATAGAAGGAACATACTTAAACATCTTAAAAGCTGTTTATGAAAAGCCCAAAGCTAATATCATCCTCACTGGGGAAAAACTGAGAGCTTTCCCCCTGAGATCAGGAACACGATAGGGATGTTCACTCTCACCGCTATTGTTTAACGTAGTGTTGGAAGTTCTAGCATCAGCAATAAGACAACAAAAGGAAACCAAAGGCATCAAAATTGGCAAAGATGAAGTCAAGCTTTCGCTTTTTGCAGATGACATGATATTATATATGGAAAACCCGGTAGACTCCACCATCTGTTAGAACTGATACATGAATTCAGCAAAGTCACAGGATAAAAAATCAATGTACAGAAATCAGTTGCATTCTTATACACTAATAATGAAGCAACAGAAAGACAAAGAAATTGATCCCATTCACAATTGTACCAAGAAGCATAAAATACCTAGGAATAAACCTAACCAAAGATGTACAAGATCTGTATGCTGAAAACTATAGAAAATTTATGAAGGAAATTGAAGAAGATACAAAGAAATGGACAAACATTCCATGCTCATGGATTGGAAGAATAAATATTGTCAAAATGTCAATACTACCCAAAGCTATCTACACATTCAATGCAATCCCTGTCAAAATTGCACCAGCATTCTTCTCGAGGCTAGAACAAGCAATCCTAAAATTCATATGGAACCACAAAAGGCCCCGAATAGCCAAAGTAATTTTGAAGAAGAAGACCAAAGCGGGAGGCATCACAATCCCAGACTTTAGCCTCTACTACAAAGCTGTCATCAGCAAGACAGCATGGTATTGGCACAAAAACAGACACATAGACCAATGGAATAGAATACAGAACCCAGAATTGGACCCACAAAAGTATGGCCAACTAATCTTTGACAAAGCAGGAAAGAATATCCAATGAAAAAAAGACAGTCTCTTTAACAAATGGTGCTGGGAGAGCTGGACAGCAACATGCAGAAGAATGAAACTAGACCACTTTCTCACACCATTCACAAAAATAAACTCAAAATGGATAAAGGACCTGAATGTGAGACAGGAGACCATCAAAACCCTAGGGAAGAAAGCAGGAAAAGACCTCTCTGACCTCAGCCGTAGCAATTTCTTACTTGACACATCCCCAAAGGCAAGGGAATTAAAAGCAAAAATGAGGGGCGCCTGGGTGGCTCAGTCGGTTAAGCGTCCGACTTCGGCTCAGGTCATGATCTCACGGTCCGTGGGTTCGAGCCCCGCGTCGGGCTCTCTGCTGACAGCTCAGAGCCTGGAGCCTGTTTCGGATTCTGTGTCTCCTTCTCTCTGTGACCCTCCCCCGTTCATGCTCTGTCTCTCTCTGTCTCAAAAATAAATAAACGTTAAAAAAAAAAATTAAAAAAAAAAAAAAGCAAAAATGAACTATTGGGACCTCATGAAGATAAAAAGCTTCTGCACTGCGAAGGAAACAATCAACAAAACTAAAAGGCAATGAACGGAATTGGAAAAGATATTTGCAAATGACATATTGGACAAAGGCTAGTATCCAAAATCGATAAAGAACCCACCAAACTCCACACCTGAAAAACAAATAACCCAGTGAAGAAACGGGCAGAAAACATGAATAGACAGTTCTCTAAAGAAGACATAGATGGCCAGCAGGCACATGAAAAGATGCTCAACGTCGCTCCTCATCAGGGAAATACAAATCAAAACCACACTCAGATATCACCTCACGCCAGTCAGAGTGGCCAAAATGAACAAATCAGGAGACTATAGATGCTGATGAGGATGTGGAGTAATGGGAACCCTCTTGCACTGTTGGTGGGAATGCAAACTGGGGTGCAGCCACTCTGGAAAACAGTGTGGAGATTCCTCAAAAAATTAAAAATGGATCTACCCTATGACCCAGCAATAGCACTGCTAGGAATTTACCCAAGGGATACAGGAGTGCTGATGCATAGGGGCACTTGTACCCCAATGTTTATAGCAGCACTTTCAACAATAGCCAAATTATGGAAAGAGCCTAAATGTTCATCAACTGATGAATGGATCAAGAAATTGTGGTTTATATATACAATGGAATACTACATGGCAATGAGAAAGAATGAAATATGGCCCTTTGTAGCAATATGGATGGAACTGGAGAGTGTTATGCTAAGTGAAATAAGCCATACAGAGAAAGACAGATACCATATGTTTTCACTCTTATGTGGATCCTGAGAAACTTAACAGAAGACTATGGGGGAGGGGAAGGACAAAAAAAAAAAAGTTAGGGAGGGAGCCAAACCATAAGAGACTCTTAAAAACTGAGAACAAACTGACGGTTGATGGGGGGTGGGAGGGAGGGGAAAGTGGGTGATGGACGTTGAGGAGGGCACCTGTTGGGATGAGCACTGGGTGTTGTATGGAAACCAATTTGACAATAAATTTCATATTAAAAAAAATACTTACTGCAAATTACAGATCATTAAACTCTAAAGCTCTAGACATTATATGTTTAATGATTATCAAAGATGAAAAGGGCATTTAATATAGATGGAAATTTGAGAGTGTACATGTGTTTTTGCTTTTTAAAAATCTTCATTTTTAATATATATATATTCATTTATATAGCTTCTGATATCCCACTATTGTGATTATAGTTCATAGTGATAAAGTAGGACTAAGAGAAAAGAAATTAACAGATGTTAGAAAGGAAATTATTTAGTAGTTTATTAAAGAAGATTAGCTTGTAGCTTATTGAAACCCAGAAATTATGTGACAGCGATTTATATATATAACATATTTCAATGATGTATATATCTTATGTATATGTATATAATAATTTTTTCTAGTCAAAATTTTTTGATTATGGAAAATTTTAAACATATACAAAAGTACAGAGAACAGTATAATGAAACTTTGTATATTTATCACCCAACCTTAAAAATTATAATCATGTAGCCAATCTGGCTTTACTTCTTACCCTTCATTCCCCATTCCCACCTCTCCAGAATGAGTTTTAAGCAATTTTCATCATATAATTCTATTCATAAATGCATCAGGTATCATAGTTGCTAAATAGGAAATATTAATGCATTTTATGGATACAAATGCCATAAATGTTTATAACTATTTGATGTTGAGATGTTAATTGTAAATAGTTGTTTAAATTCATGGCAATTCTTGGCTCATCGTTACAGGATATAAATTAACCAGACAGGTTCAGATTCAGTCAGATAGGATTCCAGTTTGTTCCTCGTGTCTTCAGAAGGTCAGGACTATTCGAATGCTGTTAATAATAATAAAACAATAGTCAGCATAGTTTTTATGGTGAATGTAACTAAAACCCACAAATAATTTCTGTATTTTCATTTCAGCATTTGGTTTTAATCTTTCTTTATAGACATCTACTTTGCTAAGCCTAATTGCTTTTATCTTGTCATCCTCTTTCATTCGTGGAATGAATAATACTTTGCAAATGTTGCTAGTAAGCTGGGAAAAGTTCGGAACCCTCACCTGACCCTGGGTGAGGTCCATGCTGCCGCATGATAAGGTTGTAGTGAGGTTTCTGTGTTGGAATAGTCACTGCTTGTTGTGTTGGAGTGATGCTTTCTGAAAACCTAAATATTCTAAATCCTGGGTAATTCCTTCAACATGTAGAAGCAAAGAAGGAGATAATCCTTGGGGACAGAGAATTCGTTATGTTGGACCTTACTGCTGGAACTGTGGAAGCCCTGGCATTAGCAGTTTGCCATGCATAAATGTTTTCTTCACCCAGGGACTAGAGCTACATCTGTCTACCCGTGGAAGGAGAACCTCTGTGTCCTTTTACCAGGAGTCAAGGTCATTGCACCTTAAAAGACCAACTGGGCGTTGCGTTCCCTCTGCTTCCTTACTGCTATGTAGTTGGTATGGTAGGAGGGCCTATCCTCAGTTGTGCTTCCTACACCCACGTGGTAAGTGCCATCCTCTGCTTTCTCCATTGTCACCTTTCCATCTGTGTGGGCAGGAATGTGGTCTTCTCAATGAGCTAGAGGCCAAGTAGGAAGCCTCATTCAGGTATCTACCCCTCAGCCTTTCATTCTACCTCTGATTACTAGGCCTACTTTAAGAGTACGGGGGACTTGCCCAGCTATTAATAAAGTAATTGACCATTTTCCATTTGGCTGCCACTTGGCAACTCCCTATGGGTATATTCTGTGACTGAAAACTCTAGGGGAAAAGGGGCAGTGGTGGAGGAGCTATGAGTTTTAGGTTCTAAGGCTCCAGACTCCAACCAAACTCCTTACTTAAGGACCACTCCTTATAGGGATACTGAGATTGTGTGAGATATTGCAGAGTTTATACACTAAGTTACTTTGTGTAGCCTAAGTAATTTTTTGTTTTTATTGAACTTCTTTTTGATATATTGCAACTAATATGTTTGCAGATTAGACAGTTCATGTCAGTAGAAATAATTTCTCAGGTTTCTTTCCCAGGAAGTAGCTTGGGTCCTCACACCATGAACCTGTTTTCTTCTGCAACATTTATTTTCTCCTTCAAACTCATGTCACTTAACTTTAGGTCCTCCCTCCCCCCCCCCCTTCCCATTTTGTGATGTCTTCTCAGATGCTTTTTTGTCCTGCATCTCCTCTATGAAAGAGTGGTCCTGGTGTTTTTGCCTATTGTTTCTATTGACCAAGATTGTGCCTGATCATTTGAACCAAAATTGTTGATCCTAGTCTCTCCTGCTCCCTAGCTGCTACAGATCCCCCAGTTGGGACATTTCTATAACTTAGTTCTCAGGGTCTATGCCAATGTCAATGCCAAGATAGCTAAAATTGTGGGTCAGAATGTATCTGATGGGAGACCAGTGACAAAGCATGAGGATAAGAGTTAGGGCATGCTTTAAGTTTCTTTAAGTGAGCCACTCACTGCTCACATATCCATGGTTTTCAGTTGGTTCTGATAATGAAGGGCCTAGAGTGGGCATCTTTTGTTAATTGCAGAACGTAATGATGCCGGACCCAGGGCTATATTGCACCAGAATGACCAGACATCATACTATGGAAACCTTTCTTACTAGGGAGCAGCTCCAACTGAGTTAACAATGGTTTTTGAAAGGGAAAATCTGTGTCAGTTTGTATCACCACTCTATGTTAAAATAGTGTATGGCAGTGTACATTATGGGAATAGAGTAGGAAGCTTTTCTTTTCCCAGATGGCCACTATTTAATCTTTTAAGCACATCTAGTATGTGTGATGTTGTGGAAAGTGTCAGAAAAGACAAACTGATTGGTTCTTAACATCAAGTAAAGAGTCATCGTAAAGGTTTTTTGAACCACTTATCCCTCTGTTAACTTACCTTTTGCCTTGGTTCATTAGGTCAAATGCCTCATTGATTTTGTCAAAAGGCAGGGTATGGGTCACCAATATATCCAGATCAAATATCTTATTCTTGTAGTCAGTAACCAGCTTTGGAATAGAATCAATGCTTTTCCAACCTGTAATTTGGCCAAAATGCCACGTAAAGACATGGTTTTTGACAAGAAGTGGTTTAATCAGTTTGTGAGTGAATGAAGTTACTAAGCCAGATTTGGGTTGCTTCAAATAGATTATCCCTCCCATGTTTGATCTTCTATACTTTTATTGGTTTAAAAGTTTTTCTTAACAAGGAATGTTAAGATTAGTTTCTATTTCTAGATAAGGAATTATCTCAGTTTGGTCGAAGTTTACCTTTTGTCCCTCATGTGTTGGTTCATTTTAATGCAAAATGAACTTTACAAATTGTAGTTATCCATTTATACAAATTTTGTTTATTCTCAAATAATTGCTAGAATAGCTTTTATGCAGTCTCTAGATATGTTATTAGGCACTCGATATTTAAACAATATATTTTTTACTTTCCATTCAATAATTTCATTATAAGAATTTGAGTACTACTATGGAGATAATTAAAAGAGGGGGAAAAAAAAACTGACCACCAAAGCATGTTCCATTTATAGTACGGCCCATTATGAGCTCCACTGGAGATATAGTCAATCCTCTAATTTCAGAGTCTACCCCGATGAAAGTACATGATCCCCAACCTGCTATTGTACAGTCCAGGGCTGCTCTCTGGAAGGTCAAAAAAAGATTGGTTAAGTAGAAAACATAGAACATGAACCCTAGTGTAGGTATGCACAATGCTTTAGGGAAAACGTATGCAACTCTGCATATAAGATAAGATTATTCAAGCTAAAATGATCATAGTATTGTTGATTGATACTTGAGGTGCCACTGTTCTGTTTCAGATAGAACATTCATTAAAATTTTGAGCATTACCCAAAAATATGTCGAAAAGAAACAATATATTATTTTGTTTAATACCATAGTTATGGTGAACCTGGAATGTGTATCATTGCCTGTCAAGAAAAGTAACATGTGAAGTTAGGAAAGAACTCTAGAAGGTATTATAAACTCTTACCAAGTTTTCAGTGATCTGTTGTGGATATGTAGTAAAACATTTGCAGTTCTACATGCATAAAAACAATCTTTGAAGTCATGAAGAGAGGAATGAATAAGTATTTATTAGAGCCCAGGAAATGAGGTACACACCATAAACTTAGTAGATCCCAAAGTAAGATAATTAAAAAATGCTACTTAAAACAGAGGACAAAACAGTTTCAACAGAATCTGACACTGGCTGCTGGTCATAAAACATTTCATCTCCTTCCCTACATTAGTTAGCTCTCACAGTTAGGTAGAATTATGTAACTAATTCTGGGTCATTGGCTATGAGCAGAAGTGATGTGTGTTATTTCATAGACGAAACAGAACCTGCCAGCTGTTCCTTCTCCTGCTGTAACAACCAAGATGATCTCGTGGTGAGATTGTGAAGCTACAAATTTGAACTTGACTGAGCCTTGATTGCTGGCTGAATAACTACATGGAAGACAGTGGCCCAGGGGAGTTGCTTTGATATTCTCATGAGAGAGAGTTATGTTAACCTACTGCAAGTTTGGGGTTAAAAATGCCAAGGATTGAAAACATAAAGAAGTTTGAGAAAGGTATAAATTTCTGGGTGGCCATTCCATAAGAAGCCATATGGTAACTAGATGAACATTTATAATCTTTTGAGACTAATCTTAAGAAAAGTGTAAACTTTATTTTATATCCCTTGCCATAGTCAGTGCTCAACTTAATTCTGACCTGTTGGGGCAATTTTTACTTTCACAAAAGTCCCAATAGGAAGAACAGCTTTTTTCATCACTGATCACTGTGTGAAAGAAGCAGTTTAAAGTACAGTAAATTCTCCCCCTCTCTCCATGTCTTACGAGTGATGAAAAATGCAATGATCTAGAACTTTTAGAATGTGTTTTGAAATTTTTATTTGACTACATATTTATTCTTTTGAGAATTCATAACATTTCTAAATAGCAACTCTTCTACTGTGTGGACTTTTTATTGGGAGGAAATACTTTTGTTTATGCTGTATGGAGAGATCTATGGAGAGGGGAAAATCCATAGGCACTATTTGTTACCTGAAGGTAGCTATTTACATTGACTCTTATTTACTATTTTATTAAAAAAAAATTTTTTCCCCTGTTTGCCTTTTCTACGTTTCTGGAGCTTTGCTCCAAGCAAAGAATTAATTTCCCTAATGATGACTTAAGTAAAAATGAGCATTATATGCACAACAGTTTTATTTAGAAGTCTCTGATAAGTTTTGATGAGAATTACTTTTAATTTTCAAAACTTTATAATATTGTTAATTATTGTAACTTTCTGATTATTCTGTTGGGTTCTTAAGGCTGCTTTAGAGCACTAGTGGTCTTTGAATTCAAGTTCACACCCATTGCTGGAATCTCCTCTACAACCAAGAAATTTAGCTTTCCTTAGTAATGGAAACTTGGTGGACTGGTAGGTAGCTGATGTTTTGTGATTAAATAAATCCATCATTTATTTGGATTCTCTGGTATAATTCTATTCCATAATTTAAAATGATAATAGAACCTACCAGGTTTTAGTTCAGATGGTTCTCAACTTGAGTAATGTGTAAAAATATTGGTATCTGGGCCTTAGACTCTTGAGACTATCCTGGAGTATGGTCCATTCATTGGTATTAAACAATGACAATAACAACTCCCCACGCATTTCTAAAGTGTAGCCGGTGTTGAGAATCTCTATACTAGAAAGATAAAATCAATAGGCTGAATTTCAATGTTTGTAAAAAGTTTGAGCTATGGAAAGTGGAAGAATATTGTGGCACAATGCAAGTTGCAGATGCCAGGGACAACGTCTGAAGCATTGAACACAGGGGACCACGTGCAGGATAAGGAGCCTTAATGCATGAATTTTCAGTAATAGCTGATATTTATTGAGTGCTTATTACCTACCAGACCCTCCTTTAAGCAGTTACATTATCAATGAAAGCATTCTGAGAGGAGAGACCGAGGTAGGGAGCCTGATGCTCTCAGCACCTCTTCCCCATCTCCATTCTCTTCTGGAAAATGCATCAGTAGGGTAAGAACCAAGGGGAAGAACTGTTCAAAGCCTGCCACTGGGAGGCTGAAGTACAGAATTGTATTGTTAAAATTTTTTTTTTTTTTGTAAAAATCATTTTAAGAGAAAGAGGGAGAGAGAGAGAGCACATGTGTGTGTGTGAGTGGGAGACGGGCAGAGAGAGGGAGAGAGAGAGAATCCCAAGCAGGCTCCACACTGCTTAATTTTGAGTTTGGCCCTGCTGAGTCCAATGTGGGGTTGAAACTCACAAACCATGAGATCATGACCTGGGCCAAAATCAAGAGTTGGGTGCTTAACTGACTGAGCCACCCAGGTGTCCCCAGAATTCTATTTTTTTTTATCATCTCCCTAGAGGAGGGTTTGGGAGCCATGTTGAATGAAGTCATAATTAAAAGGGCATAGTGTTATAGCTACTCCACAGATCTCACTCATGAAGAAGACTCCATGGCAGATAGTTGACGAATTTTTTTGTCATCTCATAAAAAAAAAACGAAAACTCTGCTTAGTGTATTTGCACAAATGGGTATGAAGTGAACATTCGCTGGAAGATGAGCCTGGGCATTCTGGCAGGCTAACTTCTCCATGTGTTGTCTGTGTGGTTGATTTACCCCACTTTCTCAAGTAGAATAGACAGGGCTGGCTTTGTGGGCCTGCAGCCAGTGCAGTCGCTCAGGGCCCTGTGCCTAGAAGGGCCTGCAAATTATGTAGCTCGTCTTGAGAGAAGAAATCTGAATGATACAGAATTATTTAGGAAAAAAAGATCTACTTTTTAATTTTGCAGTGTGTGTGTGCGTGTAATATATTGAAAATTTCACGTATATGATTTGGATCTAATTTTGCAGCTCATTTACTGAGATCTGATGGACAGAACTGGATTGCTTGTAAATTGCTAACCTCTCCCTTCTCTGATTTTAGCTGGGAGTGGATACTTCCAGCTGTTAGGGGTGACACGTGTCCTTCTGTCCCCTTCCCTTCTCTAAATCTGCCTTTTCTGTTGTTTCTTTGTCATTTCTCATAGGCAGAATTATTTTAAAATTTTCATTTCTAAGTTTTCTCTTAACTTTTTGCTGAATTTCATGTGGAAGAGTATACAAAAATATTTATTAATACTTGTAATTAAATATTAATACATGCAATCTAATAGCTAATATTTTCTATATAAATATATAATATATACATATATGTATATAAAATATACAAAGTAACTATATTGATATGCACATTGCCAATGTTTATTAATGTTAATAAATAATAATTTATTATATACTATCATTAAAAATATACATACCATGGCTTCAGGTCCACCTGCACAATCAAGGGCAAAATCCACCCCTCCTTTGGTCATTTCAATGATGACCTCCTGGATGGGTTTATGTAGGTTTCTAGGATTGAGGCAGTCAGTGGCTCCGAGGGCTTTGGCCTTTGTAAACTTCTCACTGTTGATGTCAATAGCTATAATTCTGGAAGCTCCTGCTACTTTACAACCCATTATAGCAGAAAGACCAACACCTCCTAGGCCAAAGATGGCACAAGTAGAACCAGGGGTGACCTGCAGGCAGGACAATTATAAATTAACTTTTTAAAAAATTTATTTTTTAATTTTTTTAGAGAGAGTGCATGAGCTGGGAGAGAGGACAGAGAGAGAGAGAGAATGAATCCTAAGCAGGCTCCACACTCAGGATGGAGGCCAGTGAGGGGACTTGATCCTACGACTGTGAGATCATGACCTGAGCTGAAATCAAGAGTCAGACGCTCAGCTGACTGAGCCACCCAGGCACCCCTAAGTTAACTGTTAATGGAAGTGAACTTAACTTTTTTTAGATGGAGAGAGTGAGGTGGGGGCAGGAACATATAAATAAAAGACTGTCTATCGTAAAACTAAATGATACAGCCAATAGGGAAAATCTGCCAATATAAAAATGGATGAATCACTGGCTAAATTTGGAGAATCATTTGAATGCCATTAGAATGATCAGCTAATAGTAAGGAATAAGCCCAAGTGAAAATAATCCTCTTGTTTTCCTGTTCCCTTTTAGTGTTGTCAGCACAAAATTTTAAAACCCACACATTTTAAAGGGTTTATTATTTTCCTTTTTAAATAGATCACAAATAATTTATATTTTTAATGGGCCTTATTTGGTTGTATTAGTGTTATAGTCGGTTTTGAATGAGCACTAATGTTTCTCTAAGTGTGAATTAACTCACATCCCAAATCACCAATTAATTTGAAAGGCATGAAATACAAATTTCTTTTGGTTTTATATATTTCCTTTTTGTTTTTTCTATATTGCATAATTTATAATCTACCTTGATTTGTTGATTTTGTATTTGTGTGCGTGTTTCTTCAAAAGACCGTAAGTTCTTTGAACTCATATTATCTTTCACATTGCTATTAAGAGTGTTCTATGTGTTGGGTCTTTAATAAATGTTCATTGCATCGAATGAAATAGAAACTGAATATACAAGATGATAAGGAAAGTTGCTGTAACTGGATTATGTTATTCTGTAGAGTGGTATAGTGGCAAAAAAATACTACACAGATGCTTAATTAATGCTGTTAGAATTAAAGCATAAACAAAAGGGAAAGAGGAATCTGCCCAAGGGATGTACTGATATATTTTAAATTGGAAACAAAACTATTAAGGAATAGAGAAAATGTATATCTCTTACTTTAATTTATGCATGATATTAGGCAGGCATACAGTGTTTGACTTTTGCTACTCAGGGGGAAATAAAATATATTTTTTACAAATATTCATAATGTTCTCTATACACAGTGTGATGTTTACAATGTTGTGGCACATGTTTACATGTGTTGTGGCACATGTTTACAATGTTGTGGCACAGTCTTTAAGGAGATATATCTCCTTAAAGACTGTGTTTAAAAGTTTGCCTCTAAGAGTCATTGAAAGTAGAAATGCATCTTCCTTATTGAGGCAATGTTATACACCGCTTCCAACAGTATAAATTGAATACACTATATTACTTGTGTTAAACAACTAGACTGCTGCATGTAAAAGTGCCCTTGATTATGGTCCTGGGGGGGGGTGGTCACTATAAACTACCCCGCCACAATTTGAAAATACAATAATTCATAGTGGATGATTATCTATTTGCAGACAACACGGTTAAAAGACATTTTCATGCTTCCAAAGATCTCTATGAAACGTGATTAATTTGGCAGTAAAGGATACAAGCTGATTAAAAAGAATTAGGACTCCTGGTCACGCTGGGTGCCAGTCTCCCACTAATTATACAAAGTTGTGTCATCACTTTTCTTCCCAGAAGGAAATTAAACTTTATTAAAACTCTTGCCTTTTGGCTAGAATTAATGATATTTCACTTCCCTTAACTTGTTCCTATCAGATTCATTTCTCTTCTCTAAGCATCCTATGAGGTGGTTTAGGTGTTCCTCAACCGCGAGAACAGGTCCTGGAAATTTGGATTGGGTTTAAAAGAAAATTGTAGCTGAATCTCTAGTGTTAATATCCCTGAAGAAAGACTAGAGTAGTAGAAGGTGACAGTCTTCATGGAGTCCAGACAGGAGAGAGTGGCCCAAAGAGCAATAATTCTGACAATACTATGTACAGGAGAGTATGCCTTGACTGCCAAGGTTACACCTGCTTTTAACTTCCCTCAATTAACCCCCTTCCCCCAGGAGCCTTCAGAATGTAGTCGGACTTCGCATATGATTTTTAATTTTTATGAATGAATGAATGAATAAATGAATGAATTTTTGGAGGGAGATAATACAGTGATAGCCAAAAGTAGCATTCCTGTCTGCTTGGTTGACATAATTCTCAGTGAAAAGTCTTCTCTTCATATTCTGCCTACTAGATCACCCTGTTATTTTGGTTAGGCTGAGTTTATTTCCTTGACACTCTAACACCTCTAGGTAACCTGACAAAAAGGACTATTTGGATTGCAAAGCTGAAAACCAAGCCTTATCAAGATTTTTAGGGGTTGGGCCCCTGGGTGTCTCAGTCGTTAAATATCTGACTTCCGCTCAGGTCATAATCTCAAGATTTGTGAGTTTGAGCCCCACATTGGGTGAGCTGGAGCCCCGTATTAGGTGAGGGTGAGCCCTAATTCTCTCTTTCTCGCTACCCCCCCACCCCCCCGCCGCTCCTAGTGGGGCTGCCCCTTGAGGATTCTCTCTCTCTCTCTGCCCCTCACTCACTTGCGCTTTCTCTCTCTCTTTCTTTCTTAAGAAAAAAAAAAAGATTTTTAAGCGTTGCACGTGAATCTGGCTTCATTCATTCATTCATTGAAAAATTATTAAGTTCCTACTCTGTGCTAGGCATAGGGCCTAGAGTGATTGTTCACATCACAATGAACAAGAGAGAGTTGTTGCCCTCAAGGAGTAAATAGTCTAATAGGGAGGAGAAATAAATGGGAAATTTCTCCATAGTATGATAGGAAGGAAGACAGGGATAAACACAGATACTTTTGGGAAAACTGGAAGGAATACCCAATGCATGCCCAAGAGGCTGAAGGGTTTCTGATAGGAGGTGGGAAAAAAATGGAGTCAGCCAGAAGAGGTAGGGGAGCTTTCCAGGCACTGTTGTTGGGAGCTGGGTGTGGAGAGCCCAGGAGACCTGGTGATTAGAGCCTGGAGACTGAAGGTCAGGCCCGGGGGAACAGTGAGCCTGCAAAGGGAGAATTAGGGAGAATCACTAGCTCACTGAGGGAAAAGGGGAGTAATGAAAGGGGAATGAAATCTTCAGATTTGTTGTTTAAAAAGACCACTCTGGTTGCACTTTGCAGTTTGAACTCAAGGGATGAAGAGTGATGTCAAGGAGGTTTAAATAAAGGGGTTGTTTGAGGCATCCAAATGATAGTGACATCTCTCCAGTCTCTCATTAAAGTTTTGTGAAAGCTTCTAAATTCTAACATGGGATCCCAGGGATGCATCTTGCCACCATCGGGGCTGTCACTTGAGACATTCCCTTGGAGCCACAAATGGGCACGATGAGAAGCAGAAGTGAATTACCACAGTTTGAGGGAGAGAAATCTGCAGGGTCAAGGAGAAAGCAGAGGTGGCTATATGGAGATCGCTGGGAGTTTCTGTAGTTTCTGTTGCCTCTTGACTGGATCTGCTGTCCCAGGATGAACATTGCTATTTAGGGGACATATTTAAGCATGCTGTATTTAAGGCAGGGATGGTCTATAAGGTAGCATATCAGTATAGAGACAAGAAATTAACCTCATCCAGGTGCTAACTATATGCCAGCTGCTGGACTAGATATCTTATGTATGTAATATGATTTAATTATCTGCATAACTATTTGTAGGAAATATTAGTGTAGAGGGATTAAAGAACTTGCCTACAGTCACAGAGGTAATAAATTACAGAGCTAGGACTTGAAGGTAACCAGCTGATTTATCACGCTATTTCCTAGTAAATTCTATTTTATGCAACCTGGTGATTAAACACTTTTACCTTGGCAGTGTTGATTGCAGCTCCATAGCCAGTTGAAAACCCACATCCTAACAGACAAACTCTCTCTAAATTTGCATCATCATCAATTTTGGCAAGATTAATATCTGACACGACAGTGTACTGAGTGAAGGTGCTGGTTCCCATGAAATGGTAAATTGGTTTTCCTTTGCAGGTAAACCTGCTGGTTTTGTCTTCCATTAGTTCTTGATCAACAATAGGATTTTTGACTAGACTAGAAAATTACAAAAAAAAAAAGACACAAAAAAGAGAATGTAAATGGACCTCTGATTACATTCCTGAAAAAATTCCTGGGCATTACATGTTTATTATGACAATTTTATGAGAGAAAAATTGAGAAAATGACTTGAGACTTTTCACATAAATATAATCAGAAGTAGTTTAAAGATGATAAACTTTTTATTGAATACTCTTTATGGGCCAGAAACTCTCTTAGGAGTTTACATGTATTAATTCTTAAAAAAATTGTAATGGAAAACTCAACTATATATGAAAGTAGAAAGTCTAGGTTGTTGCATATCTGTGCAACCATATCTCAGCTTCTGTAGTTATCAATTCATGGCTGATGTTCTGTCATCTATTACCTGCCACCCCCACCAGCACCCACTCTCCCTCATGGGACTATTTTGAATTAAACCCCAGACATTACTATTTCATCTGTAAATATTTTAGTATGTGTCTCAAAAAGATAGATTCTTTGGGGTACCTGGGTAGCTTAGTCAGTTAAGCATCCAACTTCCGCTCAGGTCATGATCTCACGGCTCATGAGTTTGAGCCTCACATCGGGCTCTTTGCTGTCAGCTCGGAGCCTAGAGCCTCCTAAAGATTCTGTGTCTCCTTCTCTGTGCCCCCTACCTCCCATCTCTCTCTCAAAAAATAAATACACATTAAAAAACAAAGAGATTCTTTTAGGTTGACATATTGCATTTGGTTGATATGTCTGTTAAGTCTCTCTTACTTTCTAGATGCTCACTTCTCTCCTTATTTTTTTCTTTACAATTTATTTGTTGAAGAAACAGTCATTTGTTCTGTAGAGTTTTCTCATTCTGGATTTTTCTGATTACATTCCTGTAATTGGGTTTAACATGTTTCTCCATGCTTGTATTTCCTCTAAACTAGTGTTTTCAATCTAACTGATTGATTTAATTCAGGTTTTATATTTTTGTAGGAGTATTTCAAAGGCAGTGTTGTGTATTTTCATCTGGAGGCACATAATACTTTATTATCTCTCTTTTTGTGATGTTAGAAAGAACTTATGGTCATTGCCAAAATCCATTATTTCATTAAGAGTTTGCAAAAAGGTGTATTAATTCTTTAAATATCTACCACAACTCTGTAAAATAAGCATTATTATTATTCCCATTTTATAGACAAGGAAATTGAGTAATAGTGATTAGATGTAAGAGTAGTATAATTTTAGCTTCCAAAATAACTAGCTTCAATTAGTATTAAGGATAAGTAGATTTTTCTGTAGTCTCATTAAAGAATAAGGTGATAAAGGTTTTGGACTCTAGAGTCCAACTGCTTATGTTCAAAATCTAGTTATTTTTTTAAAAAAATGTTTAGTGTTTGTTTATTTCTGAGAGAGAGAGAGCGAGACAGAGTGTGAGTGGAGGAGGGGCAGAGAGAGAGAGGGAGACAGAATCTGAAGCAGGCTCCAGGCTCTGAGCTGTCAGCACAGAGCCTGACATGGGGCTCGAACTCACGAACCATGAAACCATAACCTGAGCCAAAGTCAGACACTCAACCAACTGAGCCACCCAGGCACCCCTCAAAATCTAGTTCTAAGACTTTTATCTGTGTGGCCTTGGAATAAATTACTAAGCCTCATTTCATCCCTCTCTCTTCTGTGGAAATAGCTACTATTTTGATTTTGGCAGTTATCATTCCAATAGTGTATTTATACCTTTACTACATGCATATGTAACCATAAATTATACTGTCTGTGGTATTGTTTTGTATATGATATCTTACTAAACATGTTTGTCAGCAACTTGCTTCTTTCCCTTAACATTATGTGAGATTATTCTGTGTTGTTGTATGTAGATCAAGTTTAGCCCTTTTCATTGTTATATAGTATTCCATTGTGTTACTACATAGCACTTTGTTAATCCGTTCTCTTATTGGTGGGCATTGGGCTATTTTTAAATGCTGTTATAAATAATGTTGCAGTGAACATTCTAGCATATGTTTCTTTGGGTAATTTTGCAACACTTTCTTGTATACACCAAGGACTAGAATTGGTGGATAGAAACTTCATCTAGGTATTGCCAGTGTACTTCCCCAAATACGTATACCAATTCATATTCTTACTAATAGTGTATAGAGCTTACCTGAGTTTTGTACAGAAATTTGTGAGTGGACTCAGACAGAACTTGCATTTTCCACATTGAGGCATGTAGAGTGGAATTACTTTGTCACCTGGAAAGAAAGGCCATGTGTTGGATGGTGCCTAAGATACAGCTTGTAAATAGTTTCTACCAGATGTATCAGTGGAAAACACCATTCTTTTTGGTATATATATGTTCAGCAGAAAGTATAGATGGCTACAATATTTTGTTGCTTTACAAGATTCCCCAAGTATTGAATATACTGTAT
The DNA here is from genome assembly GCF_018350195.1 of Panthera tigris. Lineage (NCBI taxonomy): Eukaryota > Metazoa > Chordata > Mammalia > Carnivora > Felidae > Panthera > Panthera tigris. The sequence goes on along the minus strand of NC_056663.1, from coordinate 121,843,049 downwards.
TTTAAAAAATTTTAAAAATATTTATTTATGTATTAATTTAATTTAATTTAATTTATTTTGCTGCTGGGCGCTTGGGGAACAAATCTGCATTGATACCACTAGCTGCAGAGTCCTGTCTGAGGCTATGCTGTCACTGAAACTCTCTGCATCATGACTATTACTTTTTTTTCTTAACATTTCTAAACATCTTGTATGGAGTAGAGCATCCTTATTAAAGGTGGACAACAACAGGCAGGATATGGAGATTAAACTTTACATCATTGCCATGTTTCACCATTTAGTTCACTTCAAATTCTATATTTTTCTATTTTTTTACTCAAATACAACTTACTTATGGCTTCTTGCCTCTGATGATCAGAGCCCAATAATGATAATTAACATTTTTTCAACATTTAGTATGTGCTAGGCATCCTTCTGTTTACCCATATTATCTCATTTACTTCTCAGAACTGTCCTTTGAGATGGGTACCTTTTCTCTCCACTTTAGAAAAAAGAAATCTGAGCTGTGTCACAGAAAAGTGACTTCACTGGTGAAGGTCACACAGCCAGTAAGTGGCAGAGCTAGGACTACATTGGCCAGAGCACTTCATGGATGCAAAGCTTATGGGAGCAATTTGTTTCTCTGATCTTGTTTGGAATGGAATCTAATATACTCCTATGTTTGGAGCATTCTCATTAAAGGAGGAAAGAATGATACAGTTCATCCCACTTGACAAGTGAGTATTACAGAACCCATATTCCAATATTTTGTGAATGTTATAAAATGGGAAGTAAAAAATTTCAGCCCATTGGCATGTTCCATTCACATATTATTTTTATGTTACAAAGTTTCAAAAAGACACATAAGCTAATATTGACATATATAATATTTCTCACTTAGGCTGACTGTATATCCTTATTCTTTAAATTCTTTGTAATATTCAATTGGTTCTCTGTTTTGTTTAGAGGAGGTTGTTATAAATTTTCATTTGTGCCTCACTTTGTGGGTTGCTTCACAGGACAGTTTCTCAGTGCTACATGTGAATAAAGTGACCATATTATCCAAATTTTATCCATTCTGATTTCAAATATTCTGTCCCATTGTTATACTGTGATAGATAACATGTTTTAGTTTGTCTTTGGAAAAGATGGTTCCCATATATAGAGACCAATATAATATACATCCCCTATATATAAATAGCATGCAAAACCAAGATTGTATCAGTCCCTGAAATATCCTGACATTTCCATTTAACTGGAATCAGGAAAAGACGTACCTGGTTTGAAACTGGTCACTCCTGGCCCAACACTTTCCACAATTCCTGCGCCCTCATGGCCAAGGATCACTGGGAAGAGGGCCTCTTTAAACTTAGGATTGATTGGATGGCCGTCAGTATGGCACAGGGCAGTGGCGATTATCTGCAAGGCAATCACAGACTTGAGTCCTGTTTCTGTCATTATGTCATTAGGGTTAGGATAATTTTAGGCCCAATGTCACCTTGACACTTTACAACATTCCTAGAGCTCAATAAAAGAGTTACATTTTGAGGGGGGAGCACAATTAAAAATATCAGCATATATTCTTTTCCTCTAAATAACAAACCTTTGTTTTCTAACTTTCACTGTCACTGGAGAGTCATACAAAGAGATAGAATTGGCAATTACTGCCTCCAGGAGAGGAGAAATCAAAGGTAGTAGGGAAAATAAACAAAATCTTTTAGGCAGAGGTAGTGGAGGGAACACAGGCTTCTAGGGCTGGCGCAAATTTTGTTGAAACTACATGAAAGGAAATAGAGGTAATAAAATCTTTATACTTAAAAGAGGTATCGGATAAAGGAATGTCTCAATAGCTAACATATCCCTTACTATTCAAGATTCTCTTGACAAGGATATCTTATTCATCCTCATGTATAAACCCACACTGTGGTAGTCCTCAGGAGAAGTGTATAAGCTGGGCCAGCTGGGGGGAAATGGAGAAGTTTTGCCAGCTTTCAGTCTGTGGTCTCTGCTCAGTGCAGTGTCTTTTCCCTGCTGACCCATGCCTGTCTCTCCTCTGGGCATTTTAGACCCTCATACTGCCCTGGACAGCACTTCAGGTCTTCCTTCTACCTTGTGTTGAACCAAATTTTCTATCTTTCTTTTAATATCACTTTGTAATAAAGCAAAAGAAAGAAAGCAAAAAGAAAACCTAACTAATTCTAATCTGAAGTGAATTCCTTTGTCTAATTCTCAGGGCTAATGGTTAATGTAAAGATAGTTGAATTAAATTTTAAACCTGTTATTAATAACAACTGATATTTAATAATTTACCCCTCCTGGGATAATTCCTGTTTCTATCTGGACCTAAAAATGAAATTTTGCCACAGGTGACACTCCAGGTGCTCTCGGTCATACCACATAGGCTTGACCCGAAGAAGCTAAACCTGCACTGAGTGTCTTCTCTGTACTATATAGGAAAAGTCTCCACTTACCTGGATGCGAACTTCATGAGCCTTGGGGGGAGCTACCTCGACCTCTTCTATGCAGAGGGGCTTGCCTGCTTCCCAGGCAATAGCTGCTTTGCATTTAATAACCTGAGAAAGAGGGATACATGGGGAAAGACAGGGAGATTAATTGTGTAATTAATATATAACTATATAAGATGTAATTAATTAATATTATATTTAAAAATTTAAATATATGTAACATTGAAAGAAGGTGGAGGGGAGCCGGGGTGGCTCAGTTGGTTAAGCGTCCAGCTCTTGTTTTCAGCTCAGGTCATGATCCCAGGGTTGTGAGTTCGAGCTTTGTGTGGGTCTCTGCACTGACAGTGTGGAGACTGCTTGGGATTCTCTCTCTCCCTCCCTCCCCTGCTCACTCTCTCTCAAAGTAAATAAATAAACTTAAAAAAAAAAAGAAATAAAGTGGAAGGAAACAAATCTATAATCCTCGTTTCTAATGCTATTATTTTTGCTTTTGGTATGCTTTTCCCAGTCTTTGACCACACAAATACATAATTTTTGATAGCTGTTTTGCAATTTTGAACATCTATATATATACATATGTATATGTATACATATATATACATATGTGAATCACATATATATATGTATATGTATATCACATATATATATATGTATATGTGTATATATATATATATATTTATTTTTTGGGAGAGCGAGAGCACGTGTGAATGGGGGAGGGACAGAGAGAGAGGGAGAGGAAGAATCCCAAGCAGGTTCCACACTGCCAGTGCAGAGCCCCATGTGGGGTTGATCCCACAAACCATGAGATCATGACCTGAGCCGAAATCATGACCTGAGCCGAAATCATGACCTGAGCCAAAATCGAGAGTCAGTTACCCAACCGACTGATCTACCCAGTCACCCCTTGAGTTTATGTTTTTGAATATCATTAGTCTTATTGCACATACAACATAAATTATAGAAAGTTTCAAAGTACAAATAAGAACAAAAGAAACAGATCTACCTATAATTTCATCGCTCATTTTATGATTTTGAGGTAAATTTTTCCAGTATTCCTGAATGGAATCATATTTTATATAACATTTTGTAATTATTTTTCTACTTATTAATATACTATAAATATTTTCTATATTTTTCTCTAGCTTTTTTTCTAACAAATGCAAATTGTATTTTGTTGTTACAGCATAGTTACTCAAATCTGTCTCTTTTTTGCCTTTGTAAATAATATTTAATTGACTACTCTTGTAGTAAGCATTTTGGCACATCCTCAGTAATTTCCTTAAATTTCTAGCAGTTCACTTAAATCCTTTTAAAATGCTGCTTTCTGAGAGAAATTCTGAAGGAAGCTTCTCTTAGCAAAATTATAATAAGACAAACAAGAATAAGAAATAGTGTATTTGCTTACTTTGCCCTTGGTGCCCATTTTTCTTTGGCAAACTAGCCTTGGAAGTTTCTTTCTCACTTAAGAATCTCTTCCACTTCTATCCAGGGTGCTCAGTGTCCTATAATGATCTGTCTGAATAAATACCATTCCTGCCCTGTTATTCTCCAATCACTTTCCTCTTTTGCTGCTGTGATACATAGCTCTGCCCATTTCTCATGTGATTTGTACTCTCATATTTTAGCTGCCAACTGCATTGCTCCCAGCTCTTATTTGAAGAAGATTTTTGTTTACTTTTTTCCTTTTATTGCATAATATAAGATAGTAGAGAAAAGTTCATTAAGATTATACAGATGCATTAATACATAAAGGATATTTCTACTGCCCCAGAATCCTTCCTGTACCCAGGCTTCTCCTTTATAAGCCTGTAATCATTCCCTTGCATTTTAAAAAAAAATTTAATGTTTATTTTCAAGAGAGAGACAGCATGTGAGTGGGGGAGGGGCAGAGAGAGAAGGAGACACAGAATCTGAAGCAGGCTCCAGGCTCTGAGCTATCAGCTCAGAGCCTGATGTGGGGCTTGACCTCATGAACTGTGAGATCATGACCTGAGCCGAAGTCAGACACTTAACCGACTGAGCCACCCAGGTGCCCCAATTTCCTTGCATTTCTTTATGTTTTATGGTTCTCTCTACAGTATAGTTTTGTTTTAGCTATTAAAATCTTTATATGACATGTGATAATTGTTCCTGGAAACAAAGGTACAGTGAAATTGTATTAATTGTACCAGATGTGGCTATTTAGTAGGTTAAGGGTTTAGAATCAGTCTAAATTAAAGATAATTTTGTATTGATCAGTAAGAAAACAAAAAACCACAAAAAACAAACAAGAAAACATTTATATGAATGGAATCACAGTATATATATTATTATTTTTTTAAATTTAAATTCAAGTTAGTCAACCTATAGTGTAATTTTAGCTTTAGGAGTAGAACCCAGTGATTCGTCTCTTACATACATCACCCAATGCTCATCCCCAAAAGTGACCTCCTTAATTCACATCACTCATTAAGCCATCCCCCCACCCACCTCTCCTCCAGTAACTCTTGGTTTGTTCTCTGTATTTAAGAGTCTCTTATGGTTTGCCTCCCTTTCTGTTTTTATCTTGTTTTTCCTTTCCTATAGTATATGTATTCTTTTCTGTCTTTTTTCCTCTCAACTCCATGTTTGTGAGATTCATACACACTGGGCTATGTCATTATCATTCACTTTCCTTTTTGCTTTTTTTTTTTTTGTTTTTTTTGCTTATGATTAATCATTGGTTGCATAAAAATTCTTTTAATGTATTGTTGTATATGTGCTTAAGTTTCCTTGGGGAAAATTTAGGATTAATATGCAGCCAGTACACACTATTAAGGTGATGCCAAATGTTAAAATAGAGAAATTTTTGTTCCAGTTGGTAGAAAACTACTGCTCCAAATTCCTAAATTTCCTTTTAACTCTGTAGTAGCCCTAAGGAGCCCTGTTTAGTCACTGCTGAGGAGCTACTCTCATGCCCCTCCAGATGTGTGAGCCCATCACCCAGCCCCCAAAGGTTCTGGGGTGTGTGTAGTAATCTTTGGACCCCGGTAGGCAGATACCTACTGCTCATGTGACACCCTGGAGCTGTTGACCTATCGTGCTGTAGGCCAGAACTCCCCTGAAGTCTCACTTGCTTGGCTGTTTGTGGGAAATGGAATGCTCCATATTGGCTGTTAAGTATTTTGACTAGGAGTGGAATTGCTGGGACTTCACCTTTGATAGACAAAGTCAAAGAGTTTTACAAAGTGCATGTATAAGCAGCAATGAATCAGAGTTCCCATTGCTTCATATCCTTGCCTGTGCTTGGAATTGTTGGGACTTTAAAACTTTTGATAGCCTGTGGGTGTGAATGGTATATATTGTGTTTTAAATTTGTATTTCTCTGATTATTAATGACAATAATAAGCACCAGTGGTGTACCAGAGCCAGCTCATACTGATTTCTGGTCTGTTTATTCTATTAACTACTGAGAGATATTTAAAAGTTATTATTATGGGGGCACCTGGGTGGCTCAGTTGGTTAAGCATCTGACTTCGGTTCAAGTGATGATCTTGTGGTTCGTGGGTTCAAGCCCTGTGTCGGGCTCTGTGCTGACAGCTCAGAGCCTAGAACCTCCATTGGATTCTGTGTCTTTCTCTCTCTCTCTGCCCCTCCCTTGCTTGCACTCCCTCTCTTAAAAATAAACATTGAAGATTTTTTTAAGTTATTATTACGAATTTGTTCATTTCTTATAGTTATTTTCTTTTCACTTTACATATTTTGAGGCTTAATATTGGTGCATGTAAGTGTTCTGTGTTCTATGTGTTTTAAAAAGTTTAACAAGATATTTTACCATCTTTCTCTGTCAGTATTTTTAAAAATCTATGTCATTTCTTTTAATAGCTCCATAGTTTTCCAGTATCTCCTACAGACTTTAATATTTTATTGATTATTTAAGTTGTCCTATTACACTTTGTGGAAGTATAATTTGTGCTTCTTGTTTCCACTTTCTTACTACCCACATTTCCTTCCTAACTTACCTGGTTTCCATCTTTATATTATAATTGAAACTTGAAAGTTGTTAGTAGCCTCATTAAAAAAAAATGGCCTTAGAAATTCCTTTGTAGCGTAAAAATTTCTGGCCTTTCTTTTCATATTTTTATGACTTTTTCCCCTTTACTCCAAGCTGTAGACAAGAGTTTCTGTTTGCTCCTAGACCTATTTTAACAATGTTCACATTCACACAACAACCTTATCTTCATTTACAACTCCAGATGCCTTTCTTGGACTTCCCTATGGCACTAGCATCTCCATTCTTTTCTTTACTGTTCTGAAACCTCCCTTGACCTTTCTCTCTATATTGTTTACAAGCTCTGTATACTCTACCTGCCTTTCATTTCCTTCTTTCCATTTTTATTATTATACTGTAGATAAGCTTATTACTGCTTTAAAAAATGTTTTTTAATTGCAGTATAGTTGACATACAATTAGTTTCAGGTACACAGCATAGTGATTCAACATTTGTATGCTATGAGGTGCTCACCACAATTAGTGGAGTTACCATCTGTCACCATACAAAGTTATTACAATATTTTTCACAGTATTCCTTACGCTAAACTTTACATCCCCATGACATTTTTTTTATAACTTGAAATTTATACCTCTTAATCTCCTTCACCTATTTTGCCTATCCACTCATCCCCCCCCTTCCTCTGGCAATCACATTTGTTCTTTGTATGTATGAGTCTTTTTCTGTTTTTTTCTGTTTTGTTTGTTCATTTGTTTTGTTTTGTGGATTCCGTATTAATTGAAATCATAGGTATTTGTCTTTCTCTTTTTTTTACTTACCATAATACTTTCCAGGCCTATCCATTTTGTCACAAATGGCAAGATTTCATTCCTTTTTATGGCCGAATAATATTACATTGTGTATATATACCACATTTTATTTATGTATTTTTTCAAGGTATATCTCTCCATTTATTCTGTGTTAAAATTTTTTTTTTGTTTTAGGAGTGAAAATTAGTGATTAATCAGTTAATATAACATCCAGTGCTCATTACAAGTGCCCTACTTAATAATCATTACCCATTTTTAGCCCATCCCCTGCCCACCTCCCCTCCCTCAACCCTCAGTTTGCTCTCTATAGTTAAGAGACCCTTATGGTTTTTTCCCCTCTCTCTTTTTACCTCCTTTCCCTATGTTCATCTGTTTTGTTTCTTAAATTCCACGTATGAGTAAAATCATATGGTATTTGTCTCTCTCTGACTTGTTTCACTTAGCATAATGCACTCTAGTTCCATCTGCGTCATTGTAAATGGCAAGACTTCATTGTTTTTGATGACTGAATAATGTTCCATTGTGTATATATACCACATCTTTCTTATCCATTTATCATTTAGTAGACATTTGGGCTCTTTCCATAATTTGGCTGTTGTTGGTAATGCTGCTATAAACATTGGAGTACATGTGCCTCTTCTAATCAGTATTTTTGTATTCTTTGTGTTAATACCTAGTAGTGCAATTGCTAGAACTAGGATAGTTCTATTTGTAACTTTTTGAGGAAACTTCACATTGTTTTCTAGAGCGGATGCACCAGTTTACATCCTACCAATAGTGTAAGAGGGTTCCCCTTTCTCTGCATCCTCACCAACATCTGTTGTTTCCTGTGTTGTTAGTTTTAGCCATTCTGACAGTTGTGAGGTGATATCTCATTGTAGTTTTGATTTTTATTTCCCTGATGATGAGTGATGTTGAGCATCTTTACATGTGTCTGTTAGTCATCTGGATGTCTTCTTTGGAAAAATGTCTACTCATGTCTTCTTCCCATTTCTTAACTGCATTCTTTGTTTTTTGGGTGTTGAGTTTGATAAGTTCTTTATAGATTTTGGGTACTAACCTTTTATTTGATATGTCATTTGCAAATTTCTTCTCCCATTCCACAAGTTGTCTTTTACTTTTGTTGATTGTTTCCTTTGCTGTGCAGAAATTTTGTCTTGATGAAGTCTCAATAGCTAATTTTTGCTTTTGTTTTCCTTGCCTCAGGAAGTGTGTCTAGTAAGAAGTTGCTGCAGCCAAGGTCAAAGAAGTTAGTTGCTGCCTGTGTTCTTCTCCAGGATTTTGATGATTTCCTGTCTCACATTGAGGTCTTTCATCCATTTTGAATTTATTTTTGTGTATGGTGTAAGAAAGTGGTCCAGTTTCATTCTTTTGTATGTTGCTGTCCAGTTTTCCCAACACCATTTGTTGAAGAGACTGTCTTTTTTCCATTGGATATTCTTTCCTGCTTTGTTGAAGATGAGTTCACCATATAGTTGTGGGTCCATTTTTTGGTTTTCTATTCTGTTCCATTGATCTATGTGTCTGTTTTTGTGCCAGTACCATATTGTCATGACTACAGCTTTGTAATATAGCTTGAAGTCCAGAATTGTGATGCTTCCAGCTTTGCTTTTCTTTTTCAACATTACTTTGGGTATTTGGGGTCTTTTCTGGTTCCATACAAATTTTAGAATTGTTTGTTCTAGCTCTGTGAAAAATGCTGGTATTATTTTGATAGGGATTGCATTAAATGTGTAGATTGTTTTGGGTAGTGTTAGCATTTTAACAATATTTGTTCTTCCAATCAATGAGCATGGATTATTTTTCCATTTATTTTGTCTTCTTCAATTTCTGTTGTAAGTATTGTATAGTTTTCAGAATACAGATCTTTTACCTCTTTGGTTAGGTTTACTTCTAGGTATCTTATGGTTTTGGTACAGTTGTAAATGGGATCAATTCCTTAATTTCTCTTTCTGCTGCTTCATTACTGGTGTATAGAAATGCAACAGATTTCTGTATGTTGATTTTGTATCCTGTGACTTTCCTGAATTTGTGTATCAGTTCTAGCAATTTTTTCGTGGAGTCTTTAGGGATTTCCACATAGAGTATCATGTCATCTGTGAATAGTGAAAGTTTGACTTCTTCCTTACAGATTTGGATGTCTTTTATTTCTTTTTGTGGTGTGATTGCTGATGTTAGGACTTCTAGTACTATGTTAATGGTGAGAGTGGACATCCCTGCCTTGTTCCTGACCTTAGGGGAAAGGCTCTCAGTTTTTCCACGTTTAGGATGTAGCTGTGGGTCTTTGTATATGGCCTTTGTGATGTTGAGGTATGTTCCCTCTATGCCTACTTTGTTGAGTGTTTTTATCAAGAATGGACACTGTATTTTGTCAGATGCTTTTTGTGCATCTATTGAGAGGATCATACGGTTCTTATCCTTTCTTGTGTTAATGTGATGCATCACATTGATTGATTTGTGAATATTGAACAACCCTTGCATCCCAGGTATAAATCCCACTTGACCATGATGAATAATTCTTTTAATGTACTGTTGAATTAAATTTGCTAATATTTTGTTGGGAATTTTTGCATCCATATTCACCAGGGATATTGTTCTGTAATTCTCCTTTTTAGTGGGATCTTTGTCTGGTTTGGGAATCAAGGTCATCCTGGCTCATAGAATGAGTTTGGAAGTTTTCCTTCCATTTCTGTATTTTGGAACAGTTTGAGAAGTGTAGGTATTAATTCTTCTTTAAGTGACTGGTAGAATTTCCCTGGGAAACCATCTGGCCCTGGACTTTTGTTTGCAGAAGATTTTTGATTACTGATTCAATTTCTTTGATGGTTATGGGTCTGTTCAAATTATCTATTTCTTCTTTTTCAGTTTTGGTAGTTTGTATGTTTCTAGGAATCTGTCCATTTCTTCCAGATTGCCCAGTTTGTTGCCATATAATTGCTCGTAATATTCTCTTATTATTGTTTGTATTTCTGTGGTGTTGTGATCTCGCCTCTTTAATTCATGATTTTATTTATTTGGGTCCTTTCTATTTTCTTTTTGATAATTCAGGCTACGGAGTTATCAATTTTATTGAAAATGTCAGAGGGGGTGCCTGGATAGCTCAGTCTGTTAAGCGACCGACTTTGGCTCAGGTCATGATCCTGGTGAGTTTGAGCCCTATATTGGGCTCTGTGCTGACAGCTCAGAGCCTGGAGCCTGCTTTGGATTCTGTGTCTCCCTCTCTTGGCCCCTCCCCCACTCACTTTCTGTCTCTGTCTCTCTCAAAAATAAATAAACTCTAAAAAAATTTTTTTTAAAATGTCAGAGAATCAGCTCTTAGTCTCATTGATCTGTTCTAGTGGTTTTTCTTTTGTTTCTGTTTCATTTATTTCTTCTCTAATCTTTATTATTTCCCTTTGTATGCTGGCTTTAGGCTCTATTTGCTGTTTCTTTTCTAACTCCTTTAGGTATAAAGTTAGGTTGTGTATTTGAGACTTTTCTTGCTTCTTGAGGTAGGCCTGTACTGCCAATACTTCCCTCTTATGACCACTTTTGCTGTACTCTGGGTGTTTGGACTGTCATGTTTTAATTTTCATTTGCTTCCAAGTATTTTTTCATTTCTTCTTTAATTGTCTGGTTAACCTATTCATTCTTTAGTAGGACATTCTTTATCTGCCATGTGCTTGTGGTGTTTCCAAATTTTTCTTGTGGTTGACTTCAAGTTTTATAGTGTTATGGTTGGAAAATATGCATGGTATGATCTCAGTCATTTTGTATGTGTTGGGGGCTGATTTGTGACCCAGAATATGATCTGTTCTAGAGAATGTTACATGTGCATTTGAAAAGAATGTGTATTCTGCTGCTTTAGGATGAAATGTTCTGAATATATCTGTTAAGTCCATCTAGTCCAGTGTTATTCAAAGCCATTGTTTCCTCGTTGATCTGCTTAAATTATCTGTCCATTTTGTAAGAGGGGTGTTGAAGTCCCTTATTATTGTTGTTATTAATGTGTTCTTTTATAATTGCTATTAATTGATTTATATATCTAAGTGCTTTCAAGTTGGGGGCATAAATATTTATAAATGTTAAGTCTTGTTGGATATATACTTTTATTATGATATAGTGCCCTTCTTCATCTCTTGTTACAATCTTTGGTTTAAAATCTAGTTTGTCTGATATAAGTCTGGCTACTCCAGCTTTCTTTTGACGTCCATTAGCATTATAAATGGTTCTTCATCCCCTCACTTTCTTTTTCTTAAAGTTTATTTATTTATTTAGAGAGTGTGTGTGTGTGTATGTGTGTGAGAGAGAGAGCAGGGGAGGGGCAGAGAGAGAGGGAGTGAGAGAATCCCTAGCAGGCTCCATGCTGGCAGCACAGGGCTCAAACTCACAAACCATGAGATCATGACCTAAGCCAAAACCAAGGGTTGAATACTTAACTGATTGAGCCACCCAGGAGCCCTTCCATCCCCTTACTTTCAATCTGCATGTGTTAGGTAAAACAAGTTTCTTGTAGGCAGCATACAGATGTGTCTAGTTTTTTATCCATTGTGATACTCTATGTCTTTTGTTTGGAGCATTTAGTCCATTTAAATTCAGAGTGATTATTGATTGATATGAATTTAGTGCCATTGTATTACCTATAAATTAAGTGTTTCTGGAGATTTTCTCTGTTCCTTTCTAGTCTCTATTGCTTTTGATCTTTCCTACTCAAAGCATCCCCTTTAATATTTCTTGCAGGGCTGGTTCACTGGTCACAAACTCCTTTAGTTTTAGTTTGTCTCGGAAACTCTTTTTCTTTTTAATATGTATATTTTTTAACATTTATTTATTTTTGAGAGACAGAGTGAGATGGAGCACAAGTCGGGGAGGGGTAGGGAGAGGGGGGGTACACAGAATCCAAAGCAGGCTCCAGGCTCCAAGCTGTCAGTACAGAGCCCGATGTGGGGCTCCAACTCATGGACCATGAGATCATGACCTGAGCTGAAGTCGGCTGCTTAACTGACTGAGCCACCCAGGTGCCCCATGTCTGGGAAACTCTTTATTTTTCCTTCTATGCTGAATGACAGCCTGTTGGATAAAGTATTCTTGCTGCATATTATTTCCATTCAGCAGGTTGAATATTTCCTGCCACTTCCTTCTAGCCTGTCAAGTTTCTGCAGAAAGATCTGTTGCTAACTTTAGTTGTCTTCTCTCATAGGTTAGGGATTTCTTCTCCTTGCTGCTTTCAGGATTCTTTCCTTATCTCTGTATTTTGCAAATTTTACTATGTTATTGTTGGTGTTGGCCCCCTTGTTGATTTTGATGGGAGTTCTCTGTGCCTGCAGGATTTGGATATATTTCCTTCCCCAAATTAGGGAAGTTTTTTTTTTTTTTTAAACTATAATTTGCTTAAATAAACCTGCCCCTCTCTTCTTCTGGGGCTACTATGATACCAATGTTATTACATTCGTGGATTTGCTGAGTTCTCTAAGTCTACTTTTGTCATCCAAGTATTTTTTCATTTCTTCTTTAATTGTCTGGTTAACCTATTCATTCTTTAGTTTTCCTTTGCTCTTCTTTTCAGCTCCATTAGTTTCCATTATTTATCTTCTATATCACTTACTCGTTCCTTTGCTTCTTCCTTTCTTGCGGTCATTATATTCAGTCAGTTTTGTGTCTCAGTTATAGCAGTTTTTAATTTTGTCCTGACTAATTTTTAGGTCTTTTATCTCTCTGGTAAGGGACTCCCTGGTGTCTTCTGTGCTTTTCTCAAACCTAGCTAGTATTCTTATGATTGTTGTTTTTAAATTCTGGCTCAAGCATATTATCTATATCTGTTTTGATTAGATCCCTGGCTGTGATCTTTTCTTGTTTTTTTTCTTTTGGGATGAATTCTTCAATCTTGGTATTTTGCCTAGGTCTTGGTCTTCTCTGTGTTAGGAAAGCCTGTTACATTTCCTGCTCCTGAAGGTAATGGCTATATTAAGAAGAGACCATTTACTGACCAGGACCTGACACATCAGGAAGTGTTTGTGGTGTGTGCTGTGTGCACTCTGTTCTTGTGTTTTGGCTGCTCTTTCCTTCAGGTCAGTCCTTTGCAGAGTTTTTCCTTACCTGCAGTGCAGAGTGTTTGGGCATTGTCTACTGTATGGCAAGTTTTAATTAGGTGTGTTTTGGTCTGCTTATTAAAAGAGGCTAGATCCTTTTTTCTCTAGAGCTGAAACTTTGCAGCACTCTATGGTCAGTAGACCTGGTGCTTGAGGATGGGGGGAGGTTGTGCTGGTCTTCTGGGGGAGGGGCCACTGCTGCGGTAAGGTAAGGCACACTTACCCTAGTAACAAAGCACCTATAGAGTGCAGGGGGTGCGGGGCTTGGTGTAAGCAGCTCAGGCCTCCACTATGGGTGCTGTGCTGCTCACTCAAGTCAGTCTCTGCTGAGGGACTGGGGGTAAAAATGGCATTGGCTGGCTCTGTCTTCCCTGGAGAGGAGAATTCATATCTGTCACTGTCTGGGAAGTCCTCCCAGAAGAACGAACAATCTCCTCTCGTTTGTCCTAGCCTTCCCTCAGATCCCTGCCTTTACCCTGTCTGTGTCCAAGCTGTCTGCCCACCTGTCAGCCCAGTGGTCCTCTGGCACACTGGCTGGGTTTCAAAACTCCAAACTTTAGGTACCTGGTGCGGTACAGACCTGTGCTGGTTCTCTGGGGGAGTCTCACTGTGCTGTGACTGGTGCTGGTTTGCCTCAGAAGGACAGTCATGTGAACACACAGGGGCTTGGATTTATGGTAAAGTGCAGCAAAAAGCCAGCATCCAGGTTAGCTGCCCTCAGCAGCTGCCTCTGCTCCTAATGCTAATGAATGGGGCAGCTCAAATGGCACCTGATGGCTCTTTTGTCCCTGGAGAGGCAGTGCCAATTCTCCCAAATGCACTCCAAGAAAGGGAAGTGTCTCTCCCTGTGTGACCCGGGGGATCCTCAGACCACCCTTTCTTCTCCCAGACCTCCTCCCTCCTCCACAGGAACACCTTTACACCTGCCAGACTCCACCTGGCATTGGCACAGACTTCTAAAACTTCAGGCTTTGAGCTCTGCTGCTTATTAAAAAACTTACAGCCCCTCTTGTTTTCTCCATCAGTGGTTTTCGGGAAGTGTTTTTCTTGTGCAATGCCCTGTGCCCTGCTGTCTCACTTTTTCTTCCCTCTCTTGCTGATTAGGGCTCCCTCCCCTCTAAAGTACCTGTGATTCTTTTCTCCCCCAAATCATGTCTCTGCACCTTCTACCTTCCATGATGTGGCCTCTTCTCTCCCTCTAGTTGTGTAGTTTGTTCTTTCAGTCCTCAGATTGGTTTCCTGGGTATTAAGAATGATTTGATATTTATCTGCTGTGTTCAAGGGATAAGGCAACCATAAAATCTTCATACTACTCCCCCATCTTAACTCCTTGTATCGCTTCTTATTACTTCTTGCTTGTACTATCACAATAGCCTTCCTACTGATTTTCCTATTTGCAGATCTCCCTCTGCCAGTCCATGTTTCAAAATGTTGCTAGATCAGTATTCATAATAGTTTTTGTCATGTCATTGTCTTATTCTAAAACCATCAAGAAACTATCTAATTCTTACAGATTAAGTATAAAACTCTCACTCTGGGGTGCCTGGGTGGCTCAGTTGGTTGAGCGTCTGGCTTCGGCTCAGGTCATGATCTCACAGTCCGTGAGGTCGAGCCCCGCGTTGGGCTCTGTGCTGACAGCTCAGAGCCTGGAGCCTGTTTCAGATTCTGTGTCTCCCTCTCTCTCTGACCCTCCCCCATTCATGCTCTCTCTCTGTCTCAAAAATAAATAAATGCTAAAAAACAACAAAAAACAAAAAACAAAAACCTCTCACTCTGGCGTTCAAGGCCATTTACCTACAAGCCAACCTATATTTTACAGTTTACCTTCCAGGTTTCCCAATTTGTATTCTTGTCTCAATCCAAAATAGACCTTCCTTTGATGCCATGTATGTCCTCCTGCCTCTGTGCTTTGGTTCACACTGTTTTCCCTGATTAGAAAACCTACTTCTGTCATCTGTGGCTACGAAACTTTAATATATTCTTAAAGTCTACATCCAGGCCCACATCTTGCCTTTTTTAGTCCTTCTCTTTGGGTATGATTTTTTTCCCTCTTTGAATCCCCTCAACACTCATTGTATTTACACATCTTGCTTTGCTCACACCTAGCTAGCTACTTGAAGCAAATATTATTCTCTTGTGTTCTGTTATCTGTGTTCCTTTTTGACACCTCCCCACTGCCTCCTTAACTGTAAACATTGCATTTTACTTACATTTCAAATCCTGCAAAGTATACTTCAGAGACTGGAAAGTTCTAGGTGCTTAATAAATGATGATCAAATTGAATATTTATTTTGGATATACAATAGCCATTAACGTACTTATTAGTCTTCTTTCTGCCTTTCTGTTTGTGTTGCACGTTGATGAGCTTTGAAGATAGGGACTTTTATTTTCTTTAAATATCAAAAGAACCTGTTTTTCGAGGAAGCTGGAGAATGGTAAATTCCTGGGCTTTTGAATGTGAGGGCTTCTTATTTAATGTTAAAAAAAGAAAGGTCATGGATTCTTCTTGAGAGAATGGTTTTATATATTCTGACCTTTGATTTTAGGCTTGTTCTCAAAGTTCCCAGTGTTGTATACATTTAAAAGTATAATTTCCCTCCTATTACATTGGTGTATATATAATAATTTTAAAATAATAATTTATTAATCTCAACATGATTATCCAAATAGCTTATTTGGGACCTATGAATTCATTGTGTTTCTACACAAATTAGATCTTTCTCTTTATTTATTTTTTTCCCTGATTCTAATTATACATTTCCTTGATTCTAAAGCACTTTTTTTACAAGATAAAATTTCTTTTTTTTAAATTAAAAAAAAAGTATTTATTTATTTTGCGAGAGAGAGAGACATTGAAAGCAGGGAAGGGCAGAGACAGAGGGAGACAGAGAATCTGAAGCAGGTTCTAGGCCCTAAGCTGTCAGCCCAGAGCCCAACATGGGACTTGAACTCATGAGCCATGAGATCATGACCCGAGCCAAAGTTGGATGCTCAGCCAACTGAGCCAGCCAGGTGCTTCTACAAGATAAAGTTTCTGGTATCAGTTGCTTCTTACCACCAATGGCATATCATCATTTAATTGGTAGTATTTTTCTTTCTTAAAGTGGTATATAAAATTACAGTGGATCTTAAAATTGATGGTATTTTTAAGCTCTGATAAAATAGGTAGTTGTAAAAACATGTAGATTCCTTAAGTTTTCAACCATTTGTGTTTCTATTCACTTGACCATAATTGTAGTTCATTTCTTCCCTATTTCTTTCTTATTGAGATAAAATTTACTTAACTTAAAATTCACCATTTTAACCATTTTTAAGTGTATAATTTAATGGTTGTTGAATATATTCACAATATTATGCAACTGTCACCAATAGTAATTCCAGAATATTTCTATCACCCCAAGAAGAGACCCCATACATTTTAATTTCCCCCTCTGCCTATTCTCTGGCAACCACTAATCTACTTCCTGTCTCTGTGGATTTACCTATTCTAGATATTTCATTTAAATGGAATCATACATTATATGGCCTTTTGTGCTGGCTTCTTTCACTTATCATAACATTTTCAAGGTTCATCCATATTGTAGCATATTTCAGTGCCTTATTCCTTTTTACTGCCAAATAATATTTCTATTGTATAAGTATACCACAATTTATCGTTTTTCAGTTGATGGATACTTGGATTGTTTCTGCTTTTTGGCTATTATGAATAATGCTACTATAAACATTCACATACATATTTTTGTGTGGAACATATATTTTTAATTTTCTTATGTGTATATCTAGAAATGTAATTGCTTAAATTATGGTAACTCTGTGTTTAACTTTTGAGGAACTGCCAAACTGACAGAATGAATGTACCATTTTACATTTCTACCAACAGTGAATGAGGCTTCGAATTTCTCTGCTTTTCATCAACACTTGCTATTCTCCTTTCATTATAGCCATCCTAGAGGATGTGAACTGGTTCCTAACTATCTCTTAAATGGTGTTTCCCACATAACTTCCTCATTGACCTTTTGGTTTGTTTCCATTTGATTCCATTCAAACCCCACTGTAGGAATAGATTTCTATAGGGAAGTTATATAATTTCGTATTAAAAAATTTTCAGTAGTTCCACAACAAATCTGTCAAATTAGGTATGACTTTGTTATCCTAGAACTCAAAAGACTTTAAATATATGTCTCTATAAATTTTTTTGTGCTATTATTTCACTCCTTCACTGGTGGTACTTTGTTTCAACAAATCTGGAAAATTCACTATCACTTGAACATCTCTTATACTGTCTTTTTAAAAAAATTTTTTTAATGTTTATTTTTGACACAGAGAGAGACAGAGCATGAGTGGGGGAGGGGCAGAGAGAGAGGGAGACACAGAATCCGAAGCAGGCTCCAGGTTCTGAGCTGTCAGCACAGAGCCCGATGCAGGGCTCGAACTCACAGACCATGAGATCATGACCTGAGCTGAAATCAGATGCTCAGCCAACTGAGCCACCCAGGCGCCCCCTGTCTTTTGTTAATTTTGTTTCCTATACCTCCACTTCTGCAGGTGGAATTACTACTTTCTTTCTTTCTTTCTTTCTTTTTTTTTTTTTAAATGTTTATTTATTTATTTTGAGAGAAGAGAGAGAGAGAGGAAGAGAGAAAATCCCAAGCAGGCTCTGCACTGTCAGCGTGGACCCTGATGCGGGGTTCAGTCTCATGAACTGCAAGATCATGACCTGAGCCGAGACCAAGTCACTTAACTGAGCCACACAGACATCCCTGGAATTTCTACTTTTCACTAAAGTTTCATCTCAGAAATCTTCTTCCAAATGAAACTTCTGATTCTTCCATCCTTACATGATTTTCCCTCTTGTGAGCATCCAGAGAAATTGATATATTTTTTAATATTGTCCATCTTACTCTGCCTTTTATTATGAAAGATGGTGTTCTTTTCCTGACATTCTTCTTTGGGTACAAAGACTTACTCATCTTGTGTCTCTGCAGTTTCTTGCAAATGTAAAATATTTGATAATTAAGCAATTTGATTTTGAAATTATTCAATGATTTTACAGAATTAGATGAATCTTCTCGAAGTATAGTGTGCTGTGTGGTACTGTGCATTTGAGTTGTGTATTAGGGAAAGGAGAAAGAACTTGCCTTTAGTCTAATTGGAGAAACAGTGCTGAAAATATGAAATCTACAGAAGTATGTATCAGTGAATCTAATAACTTAAAGCTTGCCTTGAAGGGAGGAATCATGCTGGTGGATTGGAAAAGTAGTAGGTGGAATAAGAGCAGATTCCTGGAAGTTGACCTGGGACTGTAATTTAAAGGACAGTATTATTTGGAAGCACAGTATAGGGAAGACATTTTCTCCAGTAAATCCAGTAACTCAAATTAAATTACATGTTTGGTAAATATCTTATTAATTGCTTTAATTATTTTCACCTGTATGTTTTCAACATCTGTTAAGTGGCCTAGAAATTCAATGATCTATGTTGTTAAATGACCTTTGTTTTCTTGTAAGGATTTTACCAGGCAAACAGGCCTGAGGTAATGATTTATAAAAACATTTCAATTTATGCCAACAAGACGGTACTAAATTCAGATACTGAAGTAATAATAACCATATCACAGAGCATTTGCTGGTGATGAAAGAAGTTTTGTCATGAAATGTGGCCTTGCCTGAAGACAGTAAATCTGGCTAAAATGTGCCTATTTGAGTGGTATTTCCCTCTGATTCTCTTCCCAGGAGGACATGAAGAGGAATGTGAAGGTGCTCTCCTAACCCCAGACCACTCTTGGTCTGTACTTTTGTAGTTATTCTTACAATGTTAAAATATTAAGGCTATTTAATAAAAAGAAAGCTACTTCTAATCTGAGATAGTTTGGATTAAGACTTTAGAAGAATTACCACCTGAGATCAATGTGTTTTAAAAAGTACAGTAACTATTGCATTTTGTTTCTTGATTTGTGAGAGGAAGGGAGGTAGTAGAATGGAATAATTAGGTGTTAATATCTGTTACTGAGAAAATTGGTGCAGTTTTATGTTTTGTGTATTTGTGTATTGCTGAGATGGTTACTCTTACATTTAAATTTATAGAATTCACCTTTTTTTCATTTTAGAGAAAGAGAGAGAGAGAGAGGGAGGGCACGTGAATAGGGGAGGTGCAGAGGGAGAGAGAGAGAATCTCAAGCAGGTTCCACCCTCAGCACAGAGCCTGATGTGGGGCTCGATCCCATGACCCTGGGATCATGACCTGGGCCGAAATCAAGAGTCAGACTCTCAACTGACTGAGCCACCCAGACGCCCCTATATAATTCACCTTTTTATGATTAATCTTTTTAAAGCATATATTTCAGAATACAGACTAATATATTCATATAGCATGTCATAAACATCTGGCCCATGATTTTATTGTTAATTTTAAAGTTCCAAAAAACAAGAAAAAAATTTTTAAATCCAAGATAAGGTAGTTCTGAGAGAAGAGGCATAATAAGTTAAACTCATAGGTGTCTGCACACTATGATACTAATCAGTTCATTTATAATAGGAGATATACCGAGCCTGTCAGAAATGTGTGACTGATCCTTGCAAAGGCCACATCTTTATTTATCGGTAGGTCCATTTCTGAAACTTAAATTTGAATTCAGAGTTGAGGCAATTCAGTTGGCTATCGGGAAACCAAAAGAAAGTTGGGGATATTTTATTTAGACTAAGGCGAGGGGCTAAATTATTCAAGACATTTTTAACAGGAAATGATAGAAATCCCTGACCCAAAACTAGCTTAAACAATATCATTATGGCTTTAATTAGATTTTCAGAGCTAGGGCTGGCTCTTGAGTTGTTTAATTGAGTGGGTCAATGATGTCAGTAAGAACTAAGATTTTATCTTTTTCTATGCTCTGTTGTCACTGTCGAATTCATCAAGGGCTGATTCCCCTTGTGATTAGAATCCCTAATTGGTACTACATGCTTCCTTGTTCATTTGAAGTTGGGAGAGAGGTTAGAGGGAGTGTTTTGAATTCGATTACTAGGTTTGAAATTCCAGAAAAAAAAGTGCCATCTCACTCAATTCCAGAAAAAAGAAATGTCACTGGGTAAGATGGTTCTGAAAAACCAACCAACCAACTAACCAACCAACCTAATGAAACTCGTGGGGGATTGTAAACTGACTGGGCCAATTCAAGTCACATGCCCATAGGCCAATAACAGTTGTCTGGGAGAATGTTAAAAGTTGCTGTTAGGCTTAATTATCTGGGGGAAAGAATACTGGGGAGTGAACTAGTATTACAATAAACCTGAAAGAATGCTCTTTTTTCTTTTCTTTTTTTTAAATGCTTATTTATTTTGAGAAAGAGAACCAGAGCACATGCATATGCAAGCAGGGAAGGGGCAGAGAGAGAGGGAGAGAGAGAATCCCAAGCAGGCTCTGTGCTGTTAGTGCAGGGCACAACACAGGGCTGGATCCCATGAATTGTGAGATCATGACCTCAGCCGAAATCAAGAGTCTGAGGCTTAACCAACTGAGTCTCCCAGACGCCCCTCTTTTTTTCTTTGCTCTAGAGATTTACTTAAACAAAATTAATAGCTTAAAGTCAGAACAACCTCTCCCATGAATAGGCATAGGTAAATAAATATTGGAACCTTCTACTTTTGTTCATGTTCATGTTCTGTGTGTTTGTTTCATGTATGTATCAATTACTACATGATTCATAAAGCTAGTAGATTGAGTAAGGGTACTTTATCAGTGTCATTGGTTCAACTCCTGTGTGTTAGATTTTCTCTGTACCAGGATTTTATTTTATTTATTTATTTTTTAAACGTTTTTATTTATTTTTGAGGCAGAGAGAGACAGAGCATGAATGGGGGAGGGTCAGAGAGAGAGGGAGACACAGAATCCGAAACAGGCTCTAGGCTCTGAGCGGTCAGCACGGAGCCCAACGCAGGGGTCGAACTCACGGACCGCGAGGTCATGACCCAAGCTGAAGTCAGACGCTTAACTGACTGAGCCACCCAGGCGCCCCTCTGTACCAGGATTTTAGATCAAATTGCTATATTGCTAATGTTTGTCTTTAGCATTACAGAGAAGATTGGTTGATATTGATAGGTAAGTGTAAATATATTATTGTTAATTAAGTGGATATCACCTTAAACAGATAAAGGGCTACTGGGAGTGTACTTTATTTCATAGTGCAAAGGGGGTAGCATTACTTGGGATTGTTTGGTTGCAGTATCTCATTTGAGCTATTAACCAGAGATTTATTTATGAATACATCGGGGTGTATCATGGAATCCAAAAGCAAAGAGGCAAAACAGCTCAGGAAGGAGCTGGAACTAGGCACTAGACTTTTACCAGAACTCCTCCATTTCTCTTCTCTGCTGCTTTCTGTGCCTCCTCATTCCTCTTACTGTAGACTGGCTTTTGTTTTGATCTGTGTTCGTGTGGTTTAAATTTTGACTACTATTTCCCCAGTTCACATTTTACTAGGCCAGACTCTTAGGAAGAGGATGAATCAAAATGCTTTCTTCAGTCTATATTTCAAATTCCCAGGGAGTTCTGTGACTACATGTGGTCCCATCAACAAAGATGACTCTTAGGATCTTATATGTTTAAAAATTTTTTTTGTTTTGTTTTGAGAGAGAGAGAAAGAGAGCATGAGCAGGGGAGGGGGAGAGAGAGGGAGAGAATCCCGAGCAGGCTCCATGCTGTCAGTACAGAGTCTGATGCAGGGCTCAAACCCACGAACCGTGGTATCATGACCTGAGCCTAAATCAAAAGTTGGACACTTAACTGACTGAGCCACCCAAGCACGCCTTAGGATCTTATAGACTTAAGAGGCAAATCTTAGTGAAGAACTGAGCTAGACAGATAATTCCATAGATATCATATTGAGTTGACTTATGGAAAATTGCTCAAGAAATTTTCATTTCTATATTTATATGTGGGTAAGATTTCCCTTTCTATATAAAATCAATGACTCATTTTCTTTTGTAGGGGAAAGTACTGGACTAAGAGTCAGGAGACTTTGAACCAAGTTCTGACCCAACCATTTTTATTATGTAATATTAAGCAAGAATGGTTATTTCTCTGCCTATATTTCATCATCTTTAAAGTGAAAGACTTGAACTAGAGTCTTTTTAATATCCTTCCCAGCTCTAAGGTGGTATAATGTAAGCTACTATGTTGGGGGAAGAAATGTTTCATCTGGTAGAACCAACAAAGTGTAATCCCAAATTCTGGGTCTGGTATTACAAAGTTTTTTACTTTGTGATATTTCTGTTGTTTTTCACCATTTCAAACTGGAAAGAACATTTACATATTTATAATATAGTTAACATATCTACTCTTGCCATATTTTTAAACATTAGACTTTTTTTTTTTTTAATTTTTTTAACGTTTATTTATTTTTGAGACAGAGACAGAGCATGAATGGGGGAGGGTCAGAGAGAGGGAGACACAGAAACAGAAGCAGGCTCCAGGCTCTGAGCTGTCAGCACAGAGCCCGACGCGGGGCTCGAACTCACGGACTGTGAGATCGTGACCCGAGCCGAAGTCGGCCGCTTAACCGGCTGAGCCACCCAGGCGCCCCTAAACATTAGACATTTTATTTTATTCCTTTTATAATTTCATTTCAGAATCCTGAAATGTATACCATTAGTGTCTCTAAATACAAATCTTTTTGTTATTGTTCTTTTTTTATTTATTATTTTCTGTTATGAAGTTAGTTTCATTTTTGCCTTAGGTGTAGCTTATAAATTGATTTTTTAGAAATGATCCCTAAGACCGATGCAAAGTTTGGAGTTCAGAAAATAGTCCTAAGAAATTCCAGTGGGGGAATGGCATTCAATAAGGGACCACCTATGCAAGGTCTAGATTAATTGGTAAGGATCACTGTAAAGCAGAAATTTGGTACCTTTGAAATCACCTAATCTAATCTACTTTTTATAGATTATTACAGAGTTACTCAATGGTTCCATAAAACACTTGTGATTACATGTAATAACTACTTTAGTTAAATTCTCTCCATTTTGAGGATTGAGTTCTTTTTGAAATTTTGCTTGAGGTAACAATGCCTTTGGTTCACTTTTTTATTTTGAAAGACATTTTTAAGTTATAGAAAAATTGCCAAAGTATCAAGGCCATGAAATTTAAGGAAAGAATGAGGAGCTATTCCAGTTCAGAGGACTAAAAAGATATAGCTAAATGTGGCTTGTGATTCTGAATTGGATCCTTTGGTTCTAAGAACATTATTGGGGCAATTAATGTAATTTGAGGAATAGATGATAGGAAAGTATTAATATGAATGCCCTGATTTTGGTGTTTGTACCATGAGAATGTCTTTGTATAAAATATGCATTAAAGCAATTGGGGATAATGGGATACTACATTGTTAACTTATTCTCAAATAGTTCAGGTAGATAAATTCTTTGTTCTGTACATGCTACTTTTCTGTAAGTTTGGGTTATTTAAAAATATAAAGTTTTTTTTTTTAAAGTATGAAGAAAAAATCTACACCCATACTCTAGTTTTAATCATTTTCCAATAATTTCCTTTATAGGATATTCCCCGCCCCCCCCCCCCCCCCCCAAGAGTTCAAGATCCATTCCAGGATCATGGATTGCATTTAGTTGTCATATCTCATTTGTTCCCTTTAATTCTGAACAGTTTCTTAGGCTTTCTTTACCTTTCACGAATTGGCATTTTTGAAGAACCACATGCCAGGAATTCTTGTCTGAAGTTCTCTTAAAATTTTGAATATGAGGCTAGCAGACTTATGATCTTTCATGTTTTTTAAGAAATAAAAATATTTTGATGAGTCAGTGAAAGCACACACATCATTTTCTTGGGATGCCTTCATTTTCTAATAACTCTCTGTTGTAGTTAGCTCTTGTAAAAGAAAAAAAATCATTCATGACACTTGTTAAAGGCAGTAAAGAAGACTTGCAATGGGGGCTTTGCAGCAGGGGAGAGAGATTGGGCTCACCTCTGAATATGACAAAGACAAGTGGAGATTTATAGCCAAGGAGCAAGGTGGGGGTCAGTGGAAGGAAAATTACTCAGAGCAAATATTAAGACCAGGGAGATTCATGCTGGCCTGGCTCAACAGGATCCTGTAGACAACGGTGATAAGATGGTGAGGTTGAGGAAAGAGGAATTAGATCAGATGTCAAAGGTGTTTTTGTTTTTCTAAAATGATCCAGCAGGATTCTTGCTAAAACTGGACTAAGCAGGCCAAGGACAGAGCCCAAGGTCAGAGCCTACTTGGGAAGAGGGCTCAGTGGAGCCTGACTCAGGTTTGGTCAAAGAGTCTTTATCACTCCTTGGTAAGGAATTACAACTTTTTGCTTCAGATGCAGCTTCCATAGATGCATTGATACACATCCATTTAGGCAATTACATACTTATGTAACAGGAAGAAAAAGTGTTACTTTAGAATCTGCCTATATATACTTTGTGATAATTGGCCAAGGAAAAGTAAAAGGCTCACTCAGGTGCAGAAAAAATGCCTTCATGGTCATGGGTGGTCCTGTAAGGCAGGGCTTCTGGTCAGAGATTAGATAGAAGAGGTGTAGACAAAGAAGAATTATATTTGTGTAAGTAATAGAAATAAAAAATAGGTGGATTTTAAGACTTATGCTAATATAATTCTTCTGCTTGTGGGTGCAACAGAAGTACCAGGATTTGAAGAGTGTAGAGAAGGGCAAGAATAGGCTTGGATGAGATCTGAGTGAGAAGAGAAACAGCCCATGGAAATTCCCAAGCATGGGGATGGCCAGAGAACACGGGGGCAGCAGCATCTAACATTAAATTGCATGTTGTCTGTTCATGCCCCACTGCACTATAATGTATCTTTCTTGAGTCATCGGCAAAGTCTGCTTTCCCCCAGGGCCTTGGGGTGGTGGTGCTTTCAGAAATACGGGAAGAGGGAAAGTATAGCATGTGGTGAAGTGGCACAGATGACAGTAGGTTTAGGAGGACAGCTGACCCATGGGATGATTAAAAAAAAAAAAAAATCAGCAGGAGCAGGAATGCAGACCACATGAATGTAAGCCCAGAAATAGAAAGTGTGGAAGGGGGTATGCATACCAGTGATTGTTGTGGGGTCCCCAGGCACTGTTTTTGCAGGGAGGATAGTGAACAAAAGGTGGGGACACACGTGCATGACAAATATTTGGATTACTGATAAAATCAAAAGTTTTCCTACAAGAGAAGTTTTTTGTTTTTATTTTGAGATAAATCTTGTCATGACTTTAAGCCATATATATATATATATATATATATATATATATATATATATGTATATGTATTAAATGGTTGTTATATGTTAAAATAGTTGCCTCATATTAAGAGACACTCTTGCAGGTAGGCTATCAAAGTTAGGCCTATGTTGTGCAAACAGTTGGGTAATTAATAAGAGGCATGTCTATAGAAACAAAATGTTTGGAGCAAAGTATAAATGTAGTGTTTGAGTCCTGAGTGCTGCCAGTGAGATTTCTAGATGTCAAGCTTAAAGCATCCTTGGGTGGAGTGGGAGCAGGCAGGGGTAACCTGATGGATTTTTGTCGTTAGTAGCTCAAATGTCTCTGGTGATCCTTTTGAGTGACCCATAGAGCAGCAGGCACGAATATTGTGTGGACATGGGCCATGGTGGCAGTTTCTCTGAAGATTACCTCAAAGTGCCTAGCATCAGTTTTCAGGGCTGTAGGAAAAAGAGCACTTTGAGTTCTCAATGATTTCAAGTCAAGAGAATTGGAGAAAATTGGAAACTTCAGTTTGGAAGGTTTATAGCCAGATATTTAAGGAAACCAGAAGAATTCAGGATCTGGCCTAGTTTTATAGGCAAACAACAAACACTCAAAGACAATTAATCAGAACTAGAATTTAACATCCGTAAAGTGTGTTACTGAAACATAATCTTTTTCTCCAGAATCACCCTCCTTCCTATCAGAGATAGCCAAATTAAGACCAATTTATTGTTTGTGAAACACATCTAGTTTTAATAAACTTGGTTAATTATTTACATAAGCACAGCAAAATACCGATTGACCATATAGGTTTTTAAAAAATCTGCTTTGCTGAAATTTTTATAGGGGATTTCAGATTGAACTTTTCATAGCCTCTCAAGGCCAGAGGCCAAACCAAATATTTGCCATCAAACTCACTTGCAGGATCTGTAGATTTGGGTGAGTTCCTCTCTTTCTGAGGTGCCCCAAATAGCCTGAGGTTCCTGCACCTGCCAGGAAGTTACATTTTTTTAATTCACCTGGTAAGGCTGCTGGGAACTTTGTAAAGAAGTTATCAGGCCGAAATTTCCAAAGGGCTTCATTGGTTCCGTGAAGTCAACTTTAGTTCTTTAAAGCTGTCTGATCATATCTGAGTCTATGCCTGTCCCTTTCAAATAGGACATTCCAGTCAAAGCCTTAGTAAAATAACCAGTGTTAGAAGAAGAGATTCTTATTGAGCTTCTGCAAATAATTATAATTACCATGAAAGAAAGAACGCTCACTGAGAGTTTTTTGAATTCTAGAGGGTTCAGATAAAGGGGAAAAGATAAATGTTTTAATTTGTTTACAAAGCATTTTTAAAATCAATTTTTTATAAGTTGTAGATATCTTAATTTTTTTTAATGTTTATTGTTAGAGTGCACACACACATGTGCAGGCGTGCACACACACATGCACATATGTACGAGTGGGGGAGGGGCAGGGGGAGAGAGAGACACACACAGAAATCGAAACAGGTTCCAGACTCTGCTGTCAGCATAGAGCCCGACGCGGGGCTTAAGCCCACAAACTGTGAGATCATGACCCAAGCCAAAGTCAGACGCTCAACCGATTGAGCCACCCAGGCACCCATATAAGTTGTAGATATCTTAAGGGAAAAAGTTTCCTTAAATCTTGAAGAGCAAACATTAGACAACCAACAATGTTTCAAATAAAAGTCATAAAAACTATAATTATCCTCCTCAATTCATTTAGTCCAATGTTATTTATTCTTCTTTTGTTTGAATGCAGTTTTTCCATTAGTTCCAGAAACTTTTAGTTTAGTTTTGTGATCTTAAACATATCAGAAACTTGTATTTGTCAAAAGTAATTTTCATGAATCTCCTTGAGGCTGAAACACATTCATAAGAGCATCAGAGGGAAACAGTAATCATAAGTGGCAAAAGACTGAAAATGGCCATGGTTAAATACCTGATGAGAATTCATTTTAATGCAGTTGACAAGAATATTTGTTTATTTTTATGACATACAACATTTTAATAATTAGGATTTCAAGTGATAGCATTATACAAGAACATATTAAAACTTTAGGCATGGGATGTCTGGGTGGCTCAGTTGGTTGAAGGTCTGACTCTTGGTTTCGGCTCAGGTCATGATCTCACTGTTCATGAGTTTGAGCACTGTGTTGGGCTTGACAGTGTGGAGCCTGCTTGGGATTCTCTCTCTCTCCCTCTCTCTCTGTCCCTCCTCTGCTTGCTCTATCAAAATAAATAAACCTAGAACAATTAAAAAAAATGGAAAACTTTAGGCATTTTATATGCTTTTCTTTTTTTAAGATCTTATTTTTTAAATAACCTCCACACCCAACATGGGGCTTGAACTCACAACCTTGAAACCAAGAGTTGCATGCTTTACTGACTGAGCCAGCCAGGCACCCCAGGAATTTTTTAATACTTTCTAGTACAGTTATAGCATTCATTCATACAATATAACCTAAGAAGGTTTATCGTCCCTTATCTGATGATGCTTCCCATGTAGTTTAACATAGCAAATAAACAAGCCTAATTAGTCAAAAAGACTTAATTCAGTATGTGAATATTTGGGAAGTCTGTACAATCAGAATTTTAAAGCACATGCCTCAATAGGATCACAGATCATTACAAAACTTAAAACTTAATTGTCTGTTTAACCAATGTGTTCATAAGAGATTCTAAAGACAAATACAAAAGATTACACAGTTGTCAGAAAAACTTAGCTCTTTTAATATTGAGAAGATAAAACCATCTTAAGTAATTGAAGATCTCATAAGGAAAAAACATAAAAACTGATTCCCTAGATAGATAAAGAAATGCCTTTGTTCATGATTTTTTATCAAGAGCAGACAAACAATCCAAGAAAACTTTGTCTTTTTAACAGTGAGAAACTGAATTCTACTCTTACACCAGTGTACTTTTAAAACTTATTCATTACAGTCTTAGGCCTGTCTACATATAACATTCTTTTCTAAAGATTCCCCTTTATAAACCTACTACAACTTTCCATTTTCATTTAGATTTTGTCCTAAATTTTCCCTCTCTAAATAACTAGTCTCACTTCAGAATGAAATCACTTTTTTTTTCTGCAATAAGATGTATTTTCATGTCTTATACCTTTCTTATATCTCTCTTGCTTTCCTACATGCAGAGTTGCTTTCCTTATCATTTCTAGCAGTCTCAATTACATTCATCAAAATTTTAACTTTTAGAGACTTAAGTCTCCAGTGAAAACTAAGTAGTAGCCAGTTGTGAACTGTCTCTTACATCAGAATTCTTTATATTGGCAAATTTATAACTTCTAGAAACATGTTTTTTTCATACATAACATATAAAACATGTTCCTAATAGACCCAGGTATCTTGAGTTTCTCTGTAATAAGGCAAATGCAGACAAACTTGTGTTTAGTAATTGTTTTAGTATTTTATCTTATTTGGAAAAGACTTAGATATTTGATGAATTTAATCCAATTTATCATTTAACCTAGCAAAACTTAAAAGTTTCAGGTTACTAAAGATTTGAAAGCTGTTAAAAGTTCACCTATAAACCTTTTTATTTATTAAACCTATTTGCTCTTTAACAATTACCATGAAAAGTTCATGACACAGAAAAAATTAACCATCATTTTAAGTCATTTTTGTTGACAAATTGCAACAGAGATAACATGAGCTTATTTGACCTGTAGTAAACCTTGACAGAATAAACATTATATATTTAATTCTAATAAGTCTAAAGACATGTCTATTTTAATTAAACCAACAACCTTGACTTTTAATTTACCAAAGATTATCCCAGAGCATGTGAACTTGAAAGATATTTGCGTTAATTTTTATCATTTTGAGTTTTATTTATTTATTTTTCAAAGTGTATTTATTTTGAGCGAGTATGCACCTGTGAGTGGGGGAGGGACAGAGAGAGAGGGAGAGAGACAATCCCAAGCAGGTTCTGTGCTGTCACCATGGAGACTGACGTGGGGCTTGAACCCACAAACTGTGAGATCATGACCCGAGCCAAAACCAAGAGTCGAATGCTTAACCCACTAAGCCACCCAGGTGCCCCCTTTTTGAGTTTTAGAGTGCCCAGTTTTTACAAGTACTTGCCTTTAAACCAGTTAAAGCTCCTTTACAAATTAATTTTAGCAATACCATCTGGAGGTAGAGAAAATATCTCATATTTATAGGACATATGGGAACATATACAAACAAAACTAGCCTTTGTTTCACTAATATTTGTGGAGAGGATATTAAAGGTTCAAATTCCAAATATCTCTCTTCTACAAAACAAATTTAATTATAGGATGGCATTATAATTTATGGATCCGTTAATTAGTCATTTCCTACTTTCCAATTAGAACACAGCTGGTTTTGTCCAAATATGCCAAAAGCTGCAGCGACAAAAAACTAAATCAAGCCCCAGAATACCTTTGTGAGCCTTGGTTCCTCACCAAAAGTTGGGGGCTCATTAGCTGACCCAAATAGCTTCCGAATTTCTGGTTGCTTAGTCTTATAACGGGCTTTCTCTAATTGTGTGCACAAGAAAACATATTCAGTCATGTCAAAGAGAATCATAGGAGTTTGTTACTGTTATAATTCTGGTTTGGTATTTAAATTATTAACTAAATTAAAAATAATTATTTAGTGGGAAGAAACTAGCCGTTATTGAATGCATAGTGAATATTAGGCACTTTGTTACTGATTTCATCCTCTCTTACAGCCCTGTAAGGTAGATAATATGTTTCCTGTTAACAAGGTTCATACTATCTGATTCTGAACAATTATTAGCTAAGAGAGCAGGGATTTGATTTGAAGTCTGTTTGAATCCAAAGTTCATGTTTGTTTGTTTGTTTCTTTCTTTTTTTTTTCCAGATAAGCGCTGCTCTGTAAAGTTTCAGGTTGTTTGATAAAATTTGGGCTCTGTAGTTTCCCTTCTCTTACCATTACCTGTAAATAGAATTGTGACTTCTAGGATACTGTCCCTTTTACTTTCATTGTTGTTAAGTTAGTAAACATATAGAATTAATAGGTCCTAGTTAGAAAAAGGAGATTGTTTTTACATCTTTAGATGAGTGTCTATAAGATAATTCATAATAACATATAATAATTTTCACATTGGGATACTGGGCAAATGTAACTCTTGTTTTTCAGATTTTAGCTTAAGCATCCCTTGTTCCAAGTTGCCCTCCCATACCCCTCAGATTGGGTGAGGGCCCCTTGTGTTACGCTCTCAGAACACCCTCCACTCTTCCTTCACGGCACTTTGAACCTTCACTTTTAAATTTAGTGGTGTTTAGTTGTACCTCTTTTTCATCTCATGTTTTCTCTAGGATGAATATAGTGTGTAGGATTTAAATGGACTTACTGTAATTCTGTAACATCGACTTACCATGCAAGCTCTAGCTGCATCTCAGGTTATGGCAGGGGCACATGCGCGGAATGAACCTGAACTGCTCTGAAGTAGAGTCCACATATGTCTTTTTCTTCCAGAGAAAACAAAGGTCAGAGTCCTGAAGAAACCACAGAAGGAGATACTGAGTTGTTAAACATTACATACATTTTGTTGAATGTTAATGAAATACAAAATGAGAATTATAGCTCAAGCTATAAGTCCTGCTAATGTTAATGAGCAAAGCATGGTTGCCAAACCAAATAACAAAAACCTAAAAAAAATCACAGAACATACCACAAAAGACAATAAATGTTATATTTTCTAAAAGACTCAGCACAAATACAAACCTTATATCTAGGCCTATTATAAATACACATTGCTGTGTTAGTATTTATAGCTCACCTTAGTATTTAAAACTTGACTTCCAATCTAGAATAGATTCATTCTGTTCTGTTCATTTTGGCCAATTATCTTCTTTAAAATATTTATCACAATTTGTAATTATGTATTTATGTGTGAGTTTACATGTTTAATGTCTGTCTCCTTGAGACTGTAAGCCCTACAAAGGTAAAAGACCATACCTGATTTGCTCAAATCATGCACGGGCTGCCATCCATGCCTGCCACACAGTTCTTACATAGACAATTTGTTTCTTGAACGTTGAATGGCTAGGCTTAGCACTACCTGTAACCTGAGCCATCTTTAAATAGGGAAGGGTCGAATTTGGCCTTTGTACCATCAGTGTTAATAACATTAAAAAGATAAACA
Source organism: Panthera tigris (assembly GCF_018350195.1). NCBI lineage: Eukaryota > Metazoa > Chordata > Mammalia > Carnivora > Felidae > Panthera > Panthera tigris. Next base: position 121,811,364 of record NC_056663.1, on the reverse strand, counting down.
AGATAAATTTCTTGTTAAAAATTCTTTCCTGTTAAAAACGTATAGTTTTAGATCTATATAGAGTCATTATGTACTTTACAGATCCACGGCCAATTCTGGGTTTAATTTGTGAGACTGCCAGAAACTCCCAAAGGCTGGCTCCATGCATTAAGACAAGTAATTGAAGAGAATGTCTGCTGGATTGGTGAAGATAATTGCCACTGGAAACATTATTTTTTACGGAGGGATGGTGCAGTCCAGAGGATTTGAATCTGTCTGGAAAATACTTATGAGGTGCCTTAAGACTTGTAGATTTCAGTTAAGAGCATGTTATAGTGTCTTAAAGACTTAAATTTTTAATTATTTGTTTTTAAAAATTACATAAATGGTACATCTTTGTTGTAAACATGAGTTGGGGTGGTTTCAATCCACCATTTACCAGGTAAGTTACTGTATGTAATTTATCTTTTGATTATGGCCTTTATACTCTTCAGGTGTTCTCTTCCTGATATGTGTGTTATCTCAGTTTATCTCTGGCACTCTAGCTATCAGAATATCATGCGAAAAATCAGGATGCTGGAAAGAACACATTTACAAAAATATCCCTAGTTTTTGCGGTCATCAGGGTGTTCATGGCCAACAGTGGCTGAAAACTTGAAAATGTCAAGGAGCTGCTTAGAAGATTTCCTGACGAAGAGCTGTGTGGCGCTGTGTCCTTCCAGTAGTCACCAGCACTTTTACTTTCCCTCCTTAGTTTTAGCATCTTCTCCTTTTGGCAAACTGCCTGGACGGAGATGCCACTGCTTCCTGGTCCTAAGTCAGTCCACTGGCCCCAACTTGTCTAGCTACTCTCTTTCCCGGGATGCTCCCTGGGCCATGGAGCATGCACACGGAGCACTAGCTGACAATGCCCAGGGGCCAAGCCATGCCATTTAATGTGTCTTCCATTCAGTTTGGAGCAAGTCGCTAGTCGCTGGGTTAGGATAGTGTTTCTCAAGTTACCCATAGTGAAGGATGACTTTTGTTTATATTTTCAGTCTATTGTAGACTGGTACTTTTTTATAAAAAAAATTTAAAAATCAATTGTTAGAAAAATAAAATAGGAAATAAAGACAAAGACAAGAATAGCCCTAATTTTTATTTTTTTAAAAATTTTTTTAATGTTTATTTCAGAGAGAGAGAGAGAGAGAGAGAGAGAGAGGCAGAGCATGAGCACGGGAGGGGTGGAGAGAGAAGGAGACACAGAATATGAAGCAGGCTCCAGGCTCTGAGTTGTCAGCACAGAGCCTGACGCGGGGCTCGAACTCAGACCGTGAGATCATGACCTGAGCCGAAGTTGGACGCTTAACCGACTGAGCCACCCAGGTGCCCCAAGAATAAGCCCTAATTTTTATTATTAGATTCAAAAGACCTAAAAGTATTCTGCCAGTGTGCTACAGAAGCTTCAAAATGTTTACTCTCAGTTTTGGTATTTACTTGGTCATGGGCTGATAGCAAAGAATACCTGGGCCTGTACTGGTCCACTGTCCACACTTTGAGTAGCTGATTTGGGCTTTTGCTCTGGAACCCTCGCCACATATTTTTGGAAAGTGTTTTGTATTTGGAGACCTTACTTGTGGTCCTACTGTATGTATTCATGTGTTTATGTATGTGTGTGTGTGCATGGTAGTTCTAGTTATGCTCTTACCTACTACTTTCTTTTTGATGTGATTACTTCAGTTTAAGTGGAACTTCCAGCAACATTTTCCAATGGCATGGCACTTCTACAAAATTCTTTGGGAACGCCAAGGGCCTATCACATGCTGTACCTCTAATTGCTCGTGCCTGGGCATAGCCTTTTCTTTCTTTCTTTTTTTAAAATTTTATCAAGTTTTTAATTTTAATTCAAGTGTAGTTATCATACAATGTTATATTAGTTTCAAGTGAATAATATAGTGATTCAACAATTCTATGTATGTATCAGTGCTCATCATGGTTACGTGTACTTTTTAATCCCCATGAGCTATTTCACCCATCTCCCTACCCAATTCCTTTCTAGTAGCCATCAATTTGTTCTCTATAGTTAAGAGTTTGTTTCTTGGTTTGTCTCTCTCTCTTTTTTCCCCCTTGTTCATTTGTTTTGTTTAATTCCACATATGAATGAAAACATATGGTATTTGTCTTTCTGACTGACTTCGCTTAACATTATATTCTCTAGCCATCCATGTTGTTGCAAATGGCAAGATTTCACTCTTCTCTATGACTGAATAATATTTCATTGCATATATGTACCACATCTTCTTTATCCATCATCTATCAATGGATACTTGTGATGCTTCCATAATTTGGCTATTAAAAATAGCTGCAATAAACATAGAGGCGCATATATACTTTTGAATTAGCATTTTTATATTCTTTGGATAAATACCCAGTAGTGTGATGACTGGATCATAAGGTAGTTCTATTTTTAACTTTTTGAGGAAACTCCATACTGTTTTCCACAGTGGCTGCACCAGTTTGCATTACCACAGACAGTGCAAGAGGGTTCCTTTTTCTCCATGTCCTCACCAACACTTATTTCTTGTGGTGTGGATTTTAGCCATTATGACAGGTGTGAGGTGATAGCTCATTGTAGTTTTGATTTGTATTTTCCTGATGGTGAATGATGTTGAGCACCTTTTCATGTCTGTTGATCATCTGGATGTCTTTGGAGAAAAGTCTGTTCATGTCTTCTGCCAGTTTTTTTTTTAATGTGTATTTATTTATTTATTTATTTATTTATTTAGAGAGAGGGAGCATATGTACACTAGTGGGGGAGGGGCAGAGAGAGAGGGAGAGAGAGAATCTCAAGCAGGCTCCTCCCTGCCAGCACAGAGTGTGATGTGGGGCTTGAACCCATGAACTGTGAGATCATGACCTGAGCCAAAATCAAGAGTCAGGCGTTTAACTGACTGAGCCATCCAGGTGCCCCATGTCTTCTGCCAGTTTTAATTAGAATATTGCTTTTTGGGTGTTGAGTTGTATAAGTTCTTTATATATTTTTGATACTTGGGCATACGCTTTATCTGATAGAAAGTGGCCTCCTGCTTACAAACCCAAAGGGATGTGACTAGAATATCTCTAGATACACACAAAAATGTGCGAGGATTACAAGTGTGTAACACATGGTGGGCAGGTTGTTGGCATCTGTCTTGTGTACTGTTTGTTCCCCCGGTGTAAAAGTCATTAAATTATTTTGTCTCAACTCCAACCTCCCTTGTATGCTTGGCTGTGTGATGCTGGGGCTCTTGTAAACCACAGCTCTGTGTTATTCTCTGCCAATAGGTGGCACTGGGGTTGTGGAGGAGAAGAGACTGGGAGGGAGGAGAGGAGACTGATATGCCCAGTGAGTTTCCTGTTTTATTCTTGGATGTTTGCATTTCCTGTGACCATCACCCCAGCGTCATTTCTTCACCCCAGTAGCAGCAGGGCCCTCTCATAGCAGCAGCTCAATCCAGTTAGAAGTTATTCCAGTCCTTGCAAAAGTAGCCCATGGTGGACCCTCAGCGACCCAGCTAGCCTGAACACCCTCCTCGGAGGTCTGAGTTTCAGGTCTGTTGGGCCCATCTCTCCATTTTTAATAATTACAACCTTGTCTTTTTGTTCTCTCCATCCTATTTTGTTCTCTCAATAAATTGCAGTTTATTGCAATTGCTACCTTTATTACAGTGTAGTTTTCTCTTCTTGCCTTTTTAGTTACCTAGTAACCAACCTTATTGCTACTTAACAATTTCTTTCTTTATGAACTGGTGTGGTTTTTGTCTCTAGACTGAATCCTGACTGAAGCATAGCCAAGAACAAAGGCAAGGACCTTTGACTGTTTCAGTGTGTATGCTTTGGGTATGCCCAATAGCACACATTTGAATTTGAGCTTGAGCTAAGTTTGGTGTCATAGAAGACAATAAAATAGAGAAACTGGTTTTGGTATTCCTGAACCTCTCTTAGTGCCTGAGAGATAAAATGGCAATGACAATTATAAGAACTGTGGGTTTAGTTGGGTTTTGTTAAGTGTCATTAATATATTGAAGGAAAAACAAAACAACAAGCTTGAATTAACCAATCACCAACTAACAGCATGACTGAAAACCATGAAACTTAAAAAATTTTTTTTTTAACATTTATTATTGAGAGACAGAGTGATACAGAGCATGAGCAGGGGAGGGGCTGAGAGATGGGGAGACACAGAATCTGAAGCAGGCTGCAGGCTCTGAGCTGTCAGCACAGCTGGGCTGGAACTCACAAAGTGCAAGATCATAACCTGAGCCAAAGTCAGACGCCTAACCGACAGAGCCACCCAGGTGCCGCAGAAAACCACAAAACTTCTATGACATCTTTGAATTTTCCCTTCATCTCCTCTGGTTACTTTGGCTGTAACCAGAGGACAGATTAGGCTAAATATCAGGTCTAGGATTTGATTATTAGCTAAATTGCAGATAAGTTTTCATGTATAGTTCCTCCTTTAACCTCCAACACTAAAATCAGGGCCCTGGTCAGGAAGGGATGAAATCTTAAAACCGTATGGGGAGTGTCTTCTAAACTTTGAACCATAAAATTATGCTGAACCTAGAAGCCTAAAGAAGTGGTCCAGTCCCCATTGCTATAGGATAGCAGGCTCTCCCTGCCTGGAGACCACAAGGAGCCTCACTAAGGTAAATGCTCATACAATGATACTTACCTTCCTTCTCTTCATGACTTCCTGGCCAATAAATAAGTTCAGGTCTCAGCTTGGCCAGGAAAACAATTCACCAAAACAACCACAAGACATAGTTCACATGTGCCAGCAAGACCTGGAAAAACATGCTGAAAATAAATCATAAGCATCCTGGACCAAGGGAGCAGAATATAAGAAGCAATTGAGGGTAGGGTTGAATTTAGTTTAGAATGTGTAAAAAGTGTCCTAATTGGATACTGTAAAGATTGTTGGGTTTAACTGAGATAGATAATGTAAAATGGCAAAAATAAATAAGGGGGCCGGGGCAGGGATCAGGGAAACAATGCAATCTATGAAAATATCCATCAGGTCATGATCTCATGGTTCGTGGGTTCGAGCCCTGTGTCAAGCTCTGTGCTGACAGCTCAGAGCCTGGAGCCTGCTTTGGATTCTGTGTCTCCCTCTCTCTCTGCCCCTCCTCTGCTCATGCTCTGTCTCTGTCTTTTAAAAATGAATAAATGTTGAAAAACATTAAAAGAAAAGAAAGAAGGGAAGATGACACAAAGAAGAGAAGGCTGCCAATAAAGAGGATATTTTTTATTGTGATAAAATATACATGTTATAGAATTTTAGGTATATAGTTCAGTGGCATTAAGTACATTCACATTGTACTTATATTCACATCACCACTATCTATACCTAGAACTTTTCCCCGCTTTCCAAATTGAAATTCCCTACCCTTTGAACACTGCCTATTCCTCCCTCCTCCCAGCCCTTGGCAACGACCATTCTACTTTCACTCTATAATTTGACTTCTCTAAGGTACCTCATATGAGTGGACTAACTATTGTACTTTTATGTCTGGCTTATTTCACTTAGAATAATGTCTTCAAGGCTCATCCATGTTGTAGCATGTGTCAGGGTTTCCTTCATTTTTAAGGCTGAATAATATTCCACTGTAGGTGTGTATCATATTTTGTGTATCCATTTATCTGTCAGTGGACACTTGGGTTGCTTCTACATTTTGGCTACTGCCAATAATGCTGCCATGAACATGGATGTAAGAGTGCATTTTTTAATTTTTTAAAATGAATTATTTTTTTAATGTCTGTTTTTGAGAGAGAGAGAGAGGGAGGGGAGAGAGAGAGGGAGACACAGAATCTGAAGTAAGCTCTAGGCTCTGAGCAGTCAGCACAGAGCCCGATGTGGGGCTCAAACTCATGAATTGCGAGATCATGACCTTAGCTGAAGTTGGACACTTAACCAAGTGAGCCACTGAGGCACCCCTAGAGTGCATTTTTTTAAAAATGTATTTTAGAGAGAGAGAAAGATAGAGCAACCACAAGTGGGAGAGAGGGGTAGTGGGTGAGAGAGAGAGAGAGACAGAGCATCCCAAGCAGTCTTCATACCCAATGGGGGGCTCAATCCCATGACCCTGGCATCATGACCTGAGCCAAAAGCCAAGAGATACTCAACTGAGCTACCCAAGAGCCCCAAGAGTGCATTTTTAAAGCCAGTTATCAAAATGGGCAACTGGAGTTTGATCCCATAGGAGTACTTTGCGGAATGTGTATTTTATAGAAACTTGTATTAGTCATTATTTAAAGGCTTCTTGGGAGGTATAAATTCTCTGGAGCTTCTGGTCTGTGTAACCCAGAATAGAAGAGACTGTCCTTTCCCTATTGCATATTCTTGCCTCCTCTGTTGTAAATTATTTGACCATATAAGCATGGGTTTACTTCTGAGCACTCTATTTTATTCCATTGATCTCTGTGTCTGTTTTAGTGCCAATACTGTACTTTTTCTTGATTACTGTGGTTTTGTAATATTGTTTGAAATCAAGGAGTGTGATACCTCTGGCTTTGTTCTTTCTCAAGATTGTTTTACCATTTGGGGATCTTTTATGGTTTTATACAAATTTCAGAACTATTCTAGTTCTGTGAAAAATGCCATCGGAGTTTGCATAGGTATTTCATTGAATCTGTATATTCCTTTGGGTCCTATGGACATTTTATTAATTTTCTCAATCCATGAACATGTAATATCTTGCCATTTTATGTCTTCTTCCATTTATTTCACCAATGTGTATAGTTTTCAGTGTACACATCTTTTATCTCTTTGTTTAAATTTGCTGCTAGGTATTTTATCCTTTTTGATGTAATTGTAAATATGATAGTTGTCTTGATTTCTCTTTTTGGTAGTTCATTATTAGTGTATAGAAACACAATTGACTTTTGTATCTTAATTTTGTATCTTGTAACTTTATTGAATTTAATTATTAGTTCTAACAGTTTTTTGGTAGAATTTTTAGGGTTTTCTATACTTGGTATCAATCATGTCATCTACATATAGTGACAGTTTAACTTCTTCCTTTCCAATTTGGATGTCTTTTTATTTCTTTTTCTTGCCATAATTGCTGTGGCTAGGTCTTCCAATACTATGTTGAATAAAAGTGTAAATACTTGTCTTGTTTCTGATCTTAGAGGAATAGCTTTCATCTTTTCATTGTTGAGTATGATAGTAGCTGTGGGTTTGTAATAGTCTTTATTATGTTGAAATACGTTCTCTTTATATTCACTTTATTGAGAATTTTTAATCATAAATGGAAGTTGAAATTTGTCAAATGCTTTTTCTGCATCTATGAGGCGATCCTGTTATTATTATCTTTCATTTTGTTAATGGGATATATCACATCAATTGATTTACAGATGTGGAAACATCCTTGCATTCCTGGAATTAATCCCACTTGATCGTGGTGTGTGGTCCTTTTAATCATTATTGAATTCAGTTTGCTAATGTTTTGTTGAGGATTTTTGCAGCTGTGTTCATTTTTCTTCTTTTGTAGTGTCCTACTGGCCTAGTAAAATGAGTTTGGAAGCTTTCCTTCATCTTTATTTTTTTGAAAGTGTTTGAGAATGTTAATTCTTTAAATGTTTTTTTAGAATTCACCAATGAAATTTTCTGGTCCTGGACTTTTTGTTGGGAAGTTTTTAATCAATGATTCAATCTCCTTTCTAGTAGTTATTCTATTCAGATTTTCTATTTCTTCATGATTCAGTTTTGGAAGATTGTAAATTTCTAGGAATTTATCCGTTTTTTCTAGGTTGTCCAATTTGTGTATAATTGTTCATAGTAGTCTCTCTCTTGCCATTCTTTGTATTTTTGTGATATCAGTTGTAACTTCTCCTTTTTCATTTCTGATTTTATTTGAGCTCTACCTCTTTTTTCTGAGTTTAGTAAAGATTTGTCAATTTTGTTTATTTTTCAAAGCTCTTAGTTTCATTGATTTTTTTTCTATATTTTTGTTTCTATTTCATGTATTTCCTCTCTGATCTTTATTATTTCATTCATTTTAGAAAGTAACTTTGGGCTTTGTTCTTCTTTTTCTAGTTTCCTTAGGTGTAAAGTTAATTGTTTATTTGAGATTTTTTAGTTTCTTGGAGTTGGTCTGTATTGGTATGAACTTTGCTCTTAGAGGAACTTTTTGCTACATCTCTTCGATTTTAGTATATTTCTGTTTTCATTTGTCTCTAAATATTCTTCGATTTCTCCTTTAATTTCTTTTTTTTTTTAATGTTTGCTTTTTTTTGAGAGAGACAGAGCATGAATGGGAGATGGGCAGAGAGAGAGAGGGAGACATAGAATTCCAAGCAGGTTGCAGGCTTCTAGCTGTCAGCACAGAGCCCGACGCGGGGCTCAAACTAAGGAACTGTGAGATCATGACCCGAGCCAAAGTCAGACTCTCAACTGACTGAGCCACCCAGGTGTCCCTCCTTTAATTTCTAATATGACTCAATTGTTGTTCAGTAACATGCTATTTAATCTTTATGTTTTTGTAGTTTTTTCAGTTTGTTTTTTTGGGGGAGGGTAATTGATTTTCAGTTTCAAACCTTTGTGGCTGGAAAGATGTTTGATATGAATTCAGTCTGCTTGAGTTGTTTCGTGGTCTAATGTGCAATCTATCCTGGAGAATGTTCCATCTGTACTTGAGAAGAATGTGTATTTTGTTGATTTTGGATGGAATGTTCTGTATATATCCATTAAGTTCATTTGGTCTAATATGTTACTTAAGGCCAATGCTTCTTTTCTGATTTTCTGTCTGGCTGATCTATCTACTGATGTGAGTGGAATATTAACATCCCTTACTTATTATTGTATTCCTGTCAATTTCTCCCTTTAGGCTAAACACTCTGGTAGCCAACATTCTGCTGCTACCACCCACCATGACTGCTCTCTGTGCCCCAACTTCTTGTTCATGCCATTTTAAAAATTGTTTTCTGGCTTTTTTTGTATTTGTTCTCTTCTACTCTTTCTCTCTTCCCAGTTGTTGATAACTTTCTATAGTGTTATGTTTAGATTTCTTTCTCATTTTCTTTTGTGTATTTATTATAAGTTTTTGCTTTGTGTTTACTCTGAGGTTTACATATATCTTCCTATGCATATAATAGTCTTTTAAAAGTTTATAGCAACTTAAATTTGAAAACATTCCAAAACTACATTTTACTCTCCCCCACATATGTGGTTTTTTTTTTTTTTTGAGTTTGTTTATTTTTGAGAGAGAGAGCAAGCAGAGGAGGGACAGAGAGGGAGAGAATCCCAAGCACCCTCTGTGCTGTCAGCATGCAGCCAGACATGGGGTTTGATCTCACAAACTGTGAGATCATGACCTGAGCCAAAATCACAAGTCAGACATTTAACTGACTGAGCCATTCAAACGTCCCTTATGTTTTTTTATTTATTAATTTTTTAGAGACATTGAGGTGGGGGGGGGGGTGCCGAGGGAGATAAAGAAAGAGAAAGTCTTAAGCGGGTTCCACATGTAGTATGGAGTGGAGTGGGGCTGAATCTCACAACTGTGAGATCATGACCTGAGCTGAAATCAGAGTCTGACATTTAACTGACTGAGCCACCCAGGTGCCCTGATTTTATGTTTTTGATGTCACTTTTTACACTTTTTTTTTATCCCTTAATTAATTACTGTAGCTTCAATTAATTTTACTACTTTCTCTTTTAATCTTTTTAGTAAATTTACAAGTGATTAGTCCACTCCTTTCCCTATATATTTATCTTTTCCAGTGATTTTTTTTTTTTTTTTTACTTTTGCATGTTTTGTTATTAGTGCCATTTTATTTCAGCTTAAAGAAGTCCCTTTAATATTTCTTGTATGGCTGGTTTAATAGTGATGAACTCTTTTAGCTTTTGCTTGTCTGGAAAACTGCTTACCTGTCCTTCAAATCTCAGTGATATTCTTGCCACGTAGAGTATTTTGGCTGCAAAATTTTCTTTTCACCATTTTGAATATGTCAATTCTACTCCCTTTTGGTTTGCAAGTTTTTGCTGAGAAATCTGCTGACAGCCTTATGGAGTTTTCCCTGTATGTAACAATTTGTTTTTTCCTTGCTGCTTTTAAATTTATCTCTTTATTTTTAACTTTTGACATTTAATTATAATTTGTCTTCGTGTAGCTTTCTTTGTTTTTTTTTTTTTTTGTTTTGTTTTGTTCTTTCTGGTTCTTATATTTTATTTTATTTTATTATTTTTTTCAACATATGAAGTTTATTGTCAAATTGGTTTCCATACAACACCCAGTGCTCATCCCAAAAGGTGCCCTCCTCAATACCCATCACCCACTCTCCCCTCCCTCCCACCCCCCATCAACCCTCAGTTTGTTCTCAGTTTTTAAGAGTCTCTTATGCTTTGGCTCTCTCCCACTCTAACCTCTTTTTTTTTTTTTTTTCCTTTCCCTCCCCCATGGGTTTCTGTCAAGTTTCTCAGGATCCACATAAGAGTGAAACCGTTTGGTATCTGTCTTTCTCTGTATGGCTTATTTCACTTAGCATCACACTCTCCAGTTCCATCCACGTTGCTACAAAGGGCCATATTTCATTCTTTTTCATTGCCCTGTAGTTCTCCATTGTGTATATAAACCACAATTTCTTTATCCATTCATCAGTTGATGGACATTTAGGCTCTTTCCATAATTTGGCTATTGTTGAGAGTGCTGCTATAAACATTGGGGTACAAGTGCCCCTATGCATCAGTACTCCTGTATCCCTTGGGTGAATTCCTAGCAGTGCTATTGCTGGGTCATAGGGTAGGTCTATTTTTAATTTTTTGAGGAACCTCCATACTGTTTTCCAGAGTGGCTGCACCAATTTGCATTCCCACCAACAGTGCAAGAGGGTTCCCATTTCTCCACATCCTCTCCAGCATCTATAGTCTCCTGACTTGTTCACTTTGGCGACTCTGACTGGTGTGAGGTGATATCTGAGTGTGGTCTTGATTTGTATTTCCCTGATGAGGAGCAACGTTGAGCATCTTTTCATGTGCCTCTTGGCCATCCGGATGTCTTCTTTAGAGAAGTGTCTATTCATGTTGTCTGCCCATTTCTCCACTGGGTTATTTGTTTTTTGGGTGTGGAGTTTGGTGAGCTCTTTATAGATTTTGGATACTAGCCCTTTGTCTGATAGTCATTTGCAAATATCTTTTCCCATTCCGTTGGTTGCCTTTTAGTTTTGTTGGTTGTTTCCTTTGCTGTGCAGAAGCTTTTTATCTTCATAAGGTCCCAGTAGTTCATTTTTGCTTTTAATTGCCTTGCCTTTGGGGATGTGTCAAGTAAGAAATTGCTACGGCTGAGGTCAGAGAGGTCTTTTCCTGCTTTCTCCTCTAGGGTTTTGATGGTTTCCTGTCTCACATTCAGGTCCTTTATCCATTTTGAGTTTATTTTTGTGAATGGTGTGAGAAAGTGGTCTAGTTTCAATCTTCTGCATGTTGCTGTCCAGTTCTCCCAGCACCATTTGTTAAAGAGACTGTCTTTTTTCCATTGGATGTTCTTTCCTGCTTTGTCAAAGATGAGTTGGCCATACGTTTGTGGGTCTAGTTCTGGGGTTTCTATTCTATTCCATTGGTCTATGTGTCTGTTTTTGTGCCAATACCATGCTGTCTTGATGATTACAGCTTTGTAGTAGAGGCTAAAGTCTGGGATTGTGATGCCTCCCGCTTTGGTCTTCTTCAAAATTACTTTGGCTATTCGGGGCCTTTTGTGGTTCCATATGAATTTTAGGATTGCTTGTTCTAGTTTCGAGAAGAATGCTGGTGCAATTTTGATTGGGATTGCATTGAATGTGTAGATAGCTTTGGGTAGTATTGACATTTTGACAATATTTATTCTTCCAATCCATGAGCAGGGAATGTCTTTCCATTTCTTTATATCTTCTTCAATTACCTTCATAAGCTTTCTATAGTTTTCAGCATACAGATCTTGTACATCTTTGGTTAGATTTATTCCTAGGTATTTTATGCTTCTTGGTGCAATTGTGAATGGGATCAGTTTCTTCATTTGTCTTTCTGTTGCTTCATTGTTAGTGTATAAGAATGCAACTGATTTCTGTACATTGATTTTGTATCCTGCAACTTTGCTGAATTCATGTATCAGTTCTAGCAGACTTTTGGTGGAGTCTATCGGATTTTCCATGTGTAATATCATGTCATCTGCAAAAAGTGAAAGCTTAACTTCATCTTTGCCAATTTTGATGCCTTTGATTTCCTTTTGTTGTCTGATTGCTGATGCTAGAACTTCCAACACTATGTTAAGCAACAGCAGTGAGAGTGGGCATCCCTGTCGTGTTCCTGATCTCAGGGAAAAAGCTCTCAGTTTTTCCCCATTGAGGATGATGTTAGCTGTGGGCTTTTCATAAATGGCTTTTATGATGTTTAAGTATGTTCCTTCTATCCCGACTTTCTCGAGGGTTTTTATTAAGAAAGGATGCTGGATTTTGTCAAAGGCCTTTTCTGCATCAATTGACAGGATCATATCGTTCTTATCTTTTCTTTTATTAATGTGATGTATCACGTTGATTGATTTGCGAATGTTGAATCAGCCTTGCATCCCAGGAATGAATCCCACTTGATCATGGTGAATAGTTCTTTTTATATGCCGTTGAATTCGATTTGCTAGTATCTTATTGAGAATTTTTGCATCCATATTCATCAGGGATCTTGGCTTGTAGTTCTCTTTTTTTACTGGGTCTCTGTCTGGTTTAGGAATCAAAGTAACGCTGGCTTCATAGAATGAGTCTGGAAGTTTTCCTTCCCTTTCTATTTTTTGGAATAGCTTGAGAAGGATAGGTATTATCTCTGCTTTAAACGTCTGGTAGAACTCCCCTGGGAAGCCATCTGGTCCTGGACTCTTATTTGTTGGGAGATTTTTGATGACTGATTCAATTTCTTCGCTGGTTATGGGTCTATTCAAGCTCTTTCCTGCTAATTGAGTTTTGGAAGTGTGTGGGTGTTTAGGAATTTGTCCATTTCTTCCAGGTTGTCCAGTTTGTTGGCATATAATTTTTCATAGTATTCCCTGATAATTGCTTGTATCTCTGAGGGGTTGGTTGTAATAATTCCATTTTCATTCATGATTGTATCTATTTGGGTCATCTCCCTTTTCTTTTTGAGAAGCCTGGCTAGAGGTTTATCAATTTTGTTTATTTTTTGAGAAAACCAACTCTTGGTTTCGTTGATCTGCTCTACAGTTTTTTTAGATTCTATATTGTTTATTTCTGCTCTGATCTTTATTATTTCTCTTCTTCTGCTCAATTTAGGCTGTCTTTGCTGTTCTGCTTCTATTTCCTTTAGGTGTGCTGTTAGATTTTGTATTTGGGATTTTTCTTGTTTCTTGAGATAGGCCTCGATTGCAATGTATTTTCCTCTCAGGACTGCCTTCGCTGCATCCCAAAGCGTTTGGATTGTTGTATTTTCATTTTCGTTTGTTTCCATATATTTTTTAATTTCTTCTCTAATTGCCTGGTTGACCCGTTCATTCTTTAGTAGGGTGTTCTTTAACCTCCATGCTTTTGGAGGTTTTCCAGACTTTTTCCTGTGGTTGATTGCAAGCTTCATAGCATTGTGGTCTGAAAGTATGCATGGTATGATTTCAATTCTTGTAAACTTATGAAGGGCTGTTTTGTGACCCAGTATATGATCTATCTTGGAGAATGTTCCAGGTGCACTCGAGAAGAAAGTATATTCTGTTGCTTTGGGATGCAGAGTTCTAAATATATCTGTCGAGTCCATCTGATCCAATGTATCATTTGGGGCCCTTGTTTCTTTATTGACCGTGTGTCTAGATGATCTATCCATTTCTGTAAGTGGAGTGTTAAAGTCCCCTGCAATTACCACATTCTTATCAATAAGGTTGCTTATGTGTGTGAGTAATTGTTTTATATATTTGGGGGCTCCTGTATTCGGTGCATAGACATTTATAATTATTAGCTCTTCCTGATGGATAGACCCCGTGATTATTATATAATGCCCTTCTTCATCTCTTGTTACAGCCTTTAATTTAAAGTCTAGTTTGTCTGATATACGTAGGGCTACTCCAGCTTTCTTTTGACTTCCAGTGGCATGATAAATAGTTCTCCATCCCCTCACTCTCAATCTGAAGGTGTCCTCAGGTCTAAAATGAGTCTCTTGTAGACAGCAAATAGATGGGTCTTGTTTTTTGATCCATTCTGATACCCTATGTCTTTTGGTTAGTGCATTTAGTCCATATACATTCAGTGTTATTATAGAAAGTTATGGGTTTAGAGTCATTGTGATGTCCATAGGTTTCATGCTTGTAGCGATGTCTCTGGTACTTTGTTTCACAGGATCCCCCTAGGATCTCTTGTAGGGCTGGTTTAGTGGTGACGAATCCCTTCAGTTTTTGTTTGTTTTGGAAGACCTTTATCTCTCCTTCTATTCTAAATGATAGACTTGCTGGATAAAGGATTCTCGGCTGCATATTTTTTCTGTTCATCACATTGAAGATCGCCTGCCATTCCTTTCTGGCCTGCCAAGTTTCAGTAGAGAGATCGCTCACGAGTCTTATAGGTCTCCCTTTATATGTTAGAGCACGTTTATCTCTAGCTGCTTTCAGAATTTTCTCTTTATCCTTGTATTTTGCCAGTTTCACTATGATATGTCGTGCAGAAGATCGATTCAAGTTACGTCTGAAGGGAGTTCTCTGTGTCTCTTGGATTTCAATGCCTTTTTCCTTTCCCAGATCAGGGAAGTTCTCAGCTATGATTTCTTCAAGTACACCTTCAGCACCTTTCCCTCTCTCTTCCTCCTCTGGAATACCAATTATGCGTAGATTATTTCTCTTTAGTGCATCACTTAGTTCTCTAATTTTCCCCTCACACTCCTGGATTTTTTTATCTCTCTTTTTCTCAGCTTCTTCTTTTTCCATAATTTTATCTTCTAGTTCACCTATTCTCTCCTCTGCCTCTTCAATCTGAGCCGTAGTTGTCTCCATTTTATTTTGCAGCTCATTGGTAGCATTTTTCAGCTCCTCCTGGCTGTCCCTTAGTCCCTTGATCTCTGTAGCAAGAGATTCTCTGCTGTTTTTTATACTGTTTTCAAGCCCAGAGATTAATTTTATGACTATTATTCTAAATTCACGTTCCGTTATATTGTTTAAATCATTTTTGATCAGTTAGTTAGCTGTTGTTATTTCTTGGAAATTTTTCTGAGGGGAATTCTTCCGTTTCGTCATTTTGGATAGTCCCTGGAGTGGTGCGGGACTGTGGGCACTTCCCCTGTGCTGTCTTGAATAACTTGCGTTGGTGGGTGTGGCCTCAGTCAGACCTGATGTCTGCCCCCAGCCCACCGCTGGGGCCACAGTCAGACTGGTGTGTGCCTTCTCTTCCCCTCTCCTAGGGGCGGGATTCACTGTGGAGTGGCGTGGTCCATCTGGGCTACTTGCACACTGCCAGGGTTGTGGTGCTGGGGATCTGGCATATTAGCTGGGGTGGATCGGCAAGGTGCACAGGGCCGGGTTGGGGGGCAGGCTCAGCTCGCTTTTCCTTTGGAGATCTGCTTCGGGAGGGGCCCTGTGGCACCAGGAGGGAGTCAGACCCGCCACCGGAGGGATGGATCCGCAGAAGCACAGCGTTGGGTGTTTGCGTGGAGCAAGCAAGTTCCCTGGCAGGAACCGGTTCCCTTTGGGATTTTGGCTGGGGGATGGGCGAGGGAGATGGCGCTGGCTAGCGCCTTGTTCACTGCCAAACTGGTCTCTGCGTCCTGGAGCTCAGCAACTCCCCCTCCTGTTGTCATCCAGCCTTCTCGCTTTCCAAGCAGAGCTGTTAACTTATGACCTCTCAGATGCTAAGTCCTGCTTGCTGTCGGAACACACTCCGTCCGGCCCCTCTGCTTTTGCAAGCCAGACTTGGGGCTCTGCTTGGCCGGCGGGCCGCCCCTCTGCCCTGGCTCCCTCCTGCCAGTCCGTGGAGCGCGCACCGCCTCTCTGCCCTTCCTACCCTCTTCCGTGGGCCTCTCGTCTCGCTTGGCTCCGGAGACTCCATTCTGCTAGTCTTCTGGCAGTTTTCTGGGTTATTTAGGCAGGTGTAGGTGGAATCTAAGTGATCAGCAGGACGCGCGGTGAGCCCAGCTTCCTCCTACGCCACCATCTTCCTGTGTAGCTTTCTTTGAATTAACCTTATTTGGAACTCTCTGGACTTCCTGGATCTGGATGTCTGTTTATTCCTTACGTTAGAGAAATTTTCAACTATTACTACTTCAAATAAATTTTCTGCCCCTTTTCTCTCCTTATTCTAGGGCCCTTGTAATGTGAATGTTGTCCCGGAGGTCCCTTAAGTTTTCTGTATTTTGAAAAATGTCCCTTTTCTTTTTGCTGCTCTGTCTGTATGAGTTTCATTGCTTTATCTTCTAGCTCACTGATCCATTTATCTACCTCATCCAGTCTGTTGTTGAACCCCTATAGTGTGTTTTTCAGTTTATTATTGTATTCTTCAGCTGTGTTTGGTGCTTATGTGACTTCTGTTTGGTATTTATGTTTCTTATCTCATTGTTGAAGTTCTTACTGTGTTTAGCCATTCTTTTGAGTTTGGTGAGCATCTTTTTGACCATTTCTTAGGTTCTTTATTAGGTAGATTACCTATCTTTATATAATTAAGGTCTTTTTCTGAGGTTTGGCCTTGCTCTTTTGTTTGGAAAATATTTCTGTTTTCTCATTTTTATTGACTCTCCATATTTCCATATGAGGTGAAATGGCTACCTTCTCAATGTTGAAGGAGCGGCCTTGTTTTAGTGATGATCCTTCCTGTTCAACCTTGCCCTGGCCCTTTTTCATTTCTCAAACTTTTGTGATTGTCTGAATCACCTGATTTATTCTTGCTATGCCCCCATTGTTGAAGGTGTTCCAAGTGACCCTGTGTCAGTGTATCAGTGACCCAGGAGAGGAATTTCATTAGCACTAATTTCAGGCTGATTGGAAGCCAGACCCTCAGGCAACACCTTTTAAAGTATGCTAATAAGTATAGATCAGTGGAGCTGGAATTTTAATCTCTGTTGGCCTCCAGACCAGAAGGTCCAGAGGTGTTCCCTAGGTGACAGTTGTAAGAATCAGGGTTTTAGATGAGTGTTTAAGCTTTTTTCTGGGAAATCTTGTTTAGGTGTAGCAATGCCAAGGAGGTGCATAAGGATGATATTTTCCTGCTTATGTTCCCTGGAAGGCCTCCTTAGCCTTTACATGTATGAGAAACCTTAAGCCTGTCCCTTAAGCTAGAGTACCAGATGAAGTAAATAGGCCTTTGTCACAGGAGTATTGGGGTTGTGTTTCAGTCTGTTGTCTGTACAGTGCCCTGGGGGTGGTAGTCTTCCAAGAACTGTATTTCTGATTGTTACATTTTTGTAGAGCTCTGGAATGCCCTCCCTCTTGGCCACAAAGACCAGGTGATCAAGGAGCATCCCTTGTTTTGATTGTATGTGCCTCTTGGTTTTAGCTAGGCAGGGTGTAGGGGGCAGGGCATGCTCATGGGTTTCAGAAAGGCAGTGGAAAAATGTCTTGACTCCATGTATCTGTGGGCTTCAGCAGTGCAGCAAGAGCATGCCTCATCTATGTGCACACATGGGCTTTAGGCTGTTTAGAACAATGCTGGACTACTTGCGCTTCCCAGCTTTGGTCAGGGGCAGGGGAGTGTCAGAACTGTTCATGCTCAAAGACTTTAGCTAAGTACCAGGAGATTTCCTGCTCCAGCTAGGGAACAGGGGAGCATTGTAACCACTTGTGCCCTCTGGCCTCAGTAAGTGCCATAACTACTCACCCCCTGTCCCAGCAAGGCCATGGAAGTGTGCTGTATCCAAGCTTGCTCAACTATGCTAGCAGGTTTTATGGAGAGTGCAACAATAGCATCTGCCAGTGTCTCCAGTTCTGATGAACAGCTCAACTGGCCCCTATTCCTCCAGCTGATAACCCTAGATTAGTAAATTAATCTCCCTCACATATTGTCTAGATATTTTCAATCTGCTGATTTTTTTCTGGATCTTAGGGTAAGCAAGACCATACATGAGCCTTCCAAGAAGGAAATGTCAGTTTCCTATAGCACTTAAGTAACTACTTTCAGCCCTGGTTGGTTTTCCAAGCTAGACATTCTTGGGTCTCATCTCCCTGGGCTGGTACAAATCCCAGTGGCCAAGGTGCCTGATGTAGGGTACCAACCCTTTGCTTCTCTGGGACAAGCGCCTGTCTGGTGATATCCATCCTTATTGTATATCACTGCACCAGGGGTGGGGTTTTTGGAAGACTGTGTCTCTTTGCCTCTTCTCCCCATTGCAATAAGATCTTTTTATCCTCTGTTGTATAGAGCATTTCATCTAGTTTTCAGTTTTTACATCTTTTTTAGAGGGTAGTGATCCATTTGTGACTGTAGATTTGGTGTGTTTGTGGGAGGAGATGAGTTTAGGATATCCCTATCATCTTGTATCCTTCTCTTCTTAAATACTGCCATGTATCCTTCGCTTCTTTTTTTTTAAATTATAATTTATTGTCAAGTTGGCTTACATGCGACATCCAGTGCTCATCCCAACAAGTGACCTCCTCAATGCCCATCACCCACTTTCACCCCTTCCTCACCCCCATCCACCCTCAGTTTGTTCTCTGTATTTAAGAGTCTCTTATGATTTGCCCCCCTCCCTCTGTTTGTAGCTATTTTTCCTCTGTTCTCTCCCCCCATAGTCTTCTGTTAAGTTTCTCATGATCCACATGAGTGAAAACATATGATATCTGTCTTTCTGTGACTGACTTATTTCACTTAGCATAATACCCTCCAGTTCCATCCACATTGATGCAAATAGCATGATTTTATTCTTTCTCATTGCCAAGTAGTATTCCATTGTATATATAAACTACATCTTTATCCATTCATCAGTTGATGGACATTTAGGCTCTTTCCATAATTTGGCTATTGTTGAAAGTGCTGTTGTAAACATTGGAGTACATGGGCCCCTATGCATCAGCACTCCTGTATCCCTTGAGCAAATTATTAGCAGTGCTATTGCTGGGTCATAGGGTAGTTCTATTTTTAATTTTTTGAGGAATATCCACACTGTTTTCCAGAGCGGCTGTACCAGTTTGCATCCCCACCAATAGTGCAAGAGTGTTCCCGTTTTTCCACATCCTCACCAGCATCTGTAGTTTCCTGATTTGTTCATTTTAGCCACTATCACTGGTATGAGGTGGTATCTCAGTGTGGCTTTGATTTATATTTCCCTGATGATGAATGACGTTGAACATTGTTTCATGTGTCTGTTGGCCATCTGGATGCCTTCTTTGGTAAAGTGCCTATTCATGTCTTCTGCCCATTTCTTCACTGGATTATTTGTTTTTCGGGTGTGGAGTTTGGTGAGTTCTTTATAGATTTTGGATACTAGCCCTCTATCTGATATGTCATTTGCAAATATCTTTTCCCATTCCGTTGGTTGCCTTTCAGTGTTGTTGATTGTTTCCTTTCCCACACAGAAGCTCTTTATCTTGATTCGTTTTTTCTTTTATTTCCCTTGCCTTCAGAGACATGTCAAGTAAGAAGTTGCTGCAGCTGAGGTCAAAGAGGTGGCTGCCTGCTTTTTCCTCTTGGATTTTGATGGTTTCCTGTCTCACATTTAGGTCTTTCACCTGTTTTGAGTTTCTTCTGTGTAGGGTGTAAGAAAGTGGTCCAGTTTCATTCTTCAGCATGTTGCTGTCCAGTTCTCCCAGCACCATTTGTGAAAGAGATTGTCTTTTTTCCACTGGACATTTTTTCCTGCTTTGCCAAAGATTAATTGGCCCTATATTTGTGGGTCCATTTCTGGGTTCTTTATTCTATTTCTCTGATCTATGTGTCTGTTTTTGTGCCAATACCATACTGCTTGATGATTATAGCTTTGTATGACAGGTTAAAGTATGGGATTGTCATGCCTCCAGCTTTTTCTTTTTCATCTTTACTTTGGCTATTCAGGGCCTTTTGTGGTTCCATACAAATGTTAGGATTGTTTGTTCTAGCTCTATGAAGAATGTTGATGCTGTTTTGATTGGGATTGCATTGAATATGTAGATTGCTTTGGGTAGTATTGACATTTTAACAATATTTGTTCTTCCAGTCCATGAACATGGAATGTTTTTCCATTTCCTTGTGTCTTCTTCAATTTTTTTTTTACAAGCTTTCTATAGTTTTCAGCATATAGATCTTTTACCTCTTTGGCTAGGTTTATTCTTAGGTATTTTATGGTTTTTGGTGCAGTTATAAATGGGATCGATCAATTCCCTGATATCTCTTTCTGTAGCTTCTTATTGGTGTATATAAATGCAACCAATTTCTGTACATTGATTTTATAGCCTGCAAATTCACTGAATTCCTGTATCAGCTCTAGCAGTTTTTTGGTGGAGTTGTTCATGTTTTTCATGTAGAGTATCATGTCATCTGTGAAGAGTGGAAGTTTGACTTTTTCTTTGCCAATTTGGATGCTTTTGTTTTCTTCTGTTGTCTGATTACTGAGGCTAGGACTTCCAACACTATGTTAAAGAACAGTGGTGAGAGTAGATATCCCTGTCATTTTCCTGATCTCAGGGGAAAGTTCTCAGTTTTTCCCCCTTGAGGACAATATTAGCTGTGGGCCTTTCATATATGGCTCTTCTGATGTTAAGGTATATTCCTTCCATCCCGACTTTCCTGATGGTTTTAATTAAGAAAGGGTGCTGTATTTTGTCAAATGCTTTTTCTGCATCTATTGATAAGATCATATGGTTCTTATCCTTTCTTCTGTTATTGTGATGTATCACGTTGATTGCTGTGCAAATATTGAACCTGCAGCCCAGGAATGAGTCCCAGTTGATAATGGCGAATAAGTATTTTAATATACTGTTGAATTTGATTTGCTAGTATCTTGTTGAGAATTTTTGCATCCATGTTCATCAGAGATATTGGTCTGTAATTTTCCTTTTCAGTGGGGTCTTTGTTTGGTTTGGGAATCAAGGTAATGCTTGCTTCACAGAATGAGTCTGGAAGCTTTCCTTCCATTTCTACTTTTTGGAATAGCTTGAGAAGAATAGGTATTAACTCTGCTTTAAATGTCTGGTAGAATTTCCCTGGAAAGCCATTGGACTCAGGACTTTTATTTGATAACTGATTCAATTTCTTCACCAGAAATGGTGTTCTGTTCAAATTTTCTGTTTCTTCCCATTTGAGTTTTGGTAGTGTGTGAGTTTCTAGGAATTTGTCCATTTCTTCCAGATTGTGCAGTGTGTTGGCATGTATTTTTTCATAGTGTTCTAGTAATTGTATTTCTGTGTTGTTGGTTGTGATCTCTCCTCTTTCATTCGTGATTTTTTTTTTTTTTTTAATTTAGGTCCTCTTTTCTTTTGAGAAGTCTGGGTAGGGGTTTATCAATTTTGTTTATTCTTTCAAAAAACCAGCTCTTAGATTCATTTATCTGTTCTACTGGATTTTTTGTTTGTTTGTTTTGTTTTGTTCTTGTTTTCATTTTTTTTATTCTATATTCTTTATTTCTATTCTAATTTTTATTATTTTTCTTCTGATTTGGACTTTCTTTGGTGCTGCCTTTCTAGCTCCTTTAGGTGTAATGTTAGGTTGTGTATTTGGGACCTTTCTTGCATCTTGGGATAGTACTGAATTGCAGTGTATTTTCCTCTTAGGACTACCTTTGCTGCATCCCAAAGAGTTTAGACTGTCATATTTTCATTTTCATTTACTTCCATATGTTTTTAAAGTTCTTCTTTAATTTCCTGGTTGAGCCATTCATTCTTTAGTACGATGTTCTTTATCCTCCATGTATTTGTGGGCTTTCTAAAATTTTTTTTTGTGGTTTATTTCATGTTTTATAGCATTGTGATCTGAAAATATGCATGGTATGATCTCAATATTGTTGAGGGCTGTTTTGTGACACAGTATGTGTTCTATTTTGAGAGTGTCCCATATGTGCTTGAGAAGAATGTGTTCTTCTGCTTGAGGATGAAATGTTCTGGATATATCTGTTAGTCCATCTGGTCCAGTGTGTCATCTGAGCCATTGTTCCTTATTGATTTTCTGCCTAGATGACCTGTCCATTTCTGTAAGTGGAGTATTAAAGTCCCCTATAATTAATATTATTATCTATACATTTGTTTATGTGTGTGATTAATTGATTTATATATTTGGGTGCTCTCATGTTGGGAGCATTAACATTTACAATTGTTAGCTCTTCTTGATGGATAGACCCCTCAATTATGATATAATGCCCTTCTTCATCTCTTGTTGCAGTCTGTGTTTTGAAATCTAGTTTACCTGACATAAGTATGGCTACTCCAGTTTTCTTTTGATGTCCATTAGCATGATAGATGGTTCTCTGTCCCCTCACTTTCAATCAGGTGTCCTCGGGTCTAAAAATGAGTCTCTTATAGGCAGCATACAGATGGATCTTGTTTTTCGTCATTCATTCTGATTCCCTATGTCTTTTGATTGGGGCATTTAGCCCATTTACATTCAGAGTGATTATTTAAAGATATAGATTTAGTGCCATTGTGTTATATGTAGGTTTTGTGTTTATGGTGATGTCTCTACCCAGGACAGTTTAATGATAGTTATTTTTAGGGATTAAATTTGCTTAGATAATTTTAGTCTTGAACTTCAGTGTTGAGTTAAATTTATATTCAATCATATCAATCTCCATGTTAAACACATGATCTCCAGTCTTAAAAATCATCCAACAACATTGTTCTTATTTTCCCTGTTTTACAGTGTGGCAGTGGATACTCAGAGAGAGAAGAGCTTATTGAGAAGGTGACAGAACTAGACTTTCAGGATCATGTTTAACATAATCACCTTTAAAAAATATTTTTCTTTCTTTTCTTTTCCTTTGTTTTTTTTTTTTTTTTTTTTTTAATTCTTGGACCTTTCCTCATTATGTCAACTGGATATTCTGGGCTCAGATATCAGGAAGGGATATTGAATTAAAGCAATTGTAAGAGGAATTTTCCTGTCAGCTTTTGTGTTTCAAAAGCTGAAAGATTAAGGAGAATAGAAATGACTCATGGACAGATGAAAAATATAAGAAAAAAAGCAGGATAAGAGGAGCTTGAGTTTTTCTTTCTGCTCCTAATCTCTCAACCTCAATGAAGAAATGATTATACTGGCTCAAAGACTTGAAGAGGGAGTTTGGAGCTTGTAGATATGGAAGAATTCTTCTGAGAGGGTCCTATACCTACTACCTAAGGGTGGAATTGGCAAGATTTCCCAAATGCATTTTTGTGTTTGAAAGCAGTGAACCGTGGCTCAACATTTCATAGGTAGAGGGATAGAATGGTCTAAAGACCTTAGCATAGAAAATGGCTTACTGTGTCCTGAGAAAGCCTTCCAAAGATTTATGATACCCCAGCATGTTGAGGAAGAAGCAAAATCATGCAAACCCTGGTGTGGCATGAAAGATACAGAGAAATCTGTGTATTATGGAGGTACTCTGAGAATGGCAACAAGGGATAAGTCAGTGACACCTTTCATGGACTGGTGACAGAGATCAATTGGGTTGATGGACATATCAACAATGTCATCACTAAATCCCATCATTTCTCTTTTTAAAGTCACAGAACGAATTATGTAATATCTGTTCTCTGAGCAGTTATTTTATTACAGCTACGTTCAAGATGCACATATTTCATTTTTCACAATTACACTGCATTTCCATCTCTGGTATGCCTCTTTCCACTGTACTGGAATGATCAGAGAGGTGATACAGGAAAAGAATGATATCCCCAAGGATGCCCTTTCACCTTTTATCATCTGGGATCTCAGAACAGCAGAATACAGCGGATGGTGAAACATAAAAGTGTAATAGTAAAGTGATTGAATTGCTTAAGAAACAGTGATTTCAGCAAAGCAATTATGCACTGTATTATGTGACGTTGCATTGCCTACCTTTTCCTTCGTACCCCCTCCCAATTCCACCTTCATCCTAGTTCACCTATATGAAATATCACTTGATCATCTGATTGGGATCATTGTTAATATCACCACTTGGATATGGTGAAAGCAGGATCAACATCAGTATCCAACATCAGAAAGGAAGGCCTCAGCTTTGAGGACTGTTTCTCAGGCTGTGTGATCACAAAGACATCCAAACCCTCTGCTATGGCTTCTGATCAGCTTTTGTCAGCCCCGGAATCTAGCACTGTGTCTTCTTAGGAAAAAATAATAATTTTTTGGGGGGGTGTTCCTTTTACAGCATGTATACTGTCTGCTAGATCCCCTCTCTGCATTCTCCATAATCTGTTCATATAATTTCAGATGAGGTTTCTTGATTCTTTATTTCTGATTCAGATTGGCTGACATGCTAGGTCAAAACCAAGAAGGTGGTAAAGCAGGATAAAACTTAAAGACCTAGATTAAAAAAAATTTTTTTAAATCACTTACCAATCAGAGAATGTAGGTAGAATTGGGGGAGAGAATTTGAAAGGGAGATGTGCTTAGAATCAGAATGAGAATATCAAAGCATTCATCACAGGAGTAATTCCTCATTTACTTATTGTTGCTTATTCTCTACTGGTGTCTCTAGCACTTAGGACAGTCCTGGCAAACACTGCACCATCACAAAATAAACATTGAATGAATAAATGAACACACTGAGTGAACACTCCATCCCCGAAGGTTTGCTAGCTGAAACAGAGTGACCATTTGTCAGAAATGGTGCAGAAGGATTTGTGCCCTAGGTGGAATCTAAACCTCTGCCTCTAAGATTCCTTGCAAAATTGTATGACTTCAGTAATGTCAACTCATTCATTCTAGATCATTTCTCTAACCAGAAAAGTAATACATAATTGGCCAATGTAGTGTCAAGTGCTTCTTAGTATTATATGGAATCCTTGAACATTTTTAAAAAATAAGCTGATGTGGAACTTTCCCAAAGAGGGGCTTATAGGTAAAACTTTTTCTAATCCTGGTAATAGTAGGAAATAAGGTAGAGAGTGCGAAAGATATTGAAGATCCAAGTGGCCATCTCTTTCTCACAAAACCACTTGGAAATGTTTGAAGAGTCATTTGTCTGTGAATTCAGGGTAGTGGAGATCATCAAATAAAGCACTCACGTTTTTCCAGCATGGTACAACTCGAAAGCTTTGTGGAGTTGGTCAAAAGGCAACTGATGGGTTATTAAGGGATCTATATTAATTTTATTTTGCAGGTAATCAGTCACTAGTTGGGGAATACAGTCTCTGGTTTTATAATCTGCAAAACAAAAAAAAAAAAAGGCTATTGTGATAAGATTTGAGAAATGCCAAACCAACCAAAAGGAAACAAGTGTAAACTTGTGATGGAGATTTTCTTCTGAAAATCTGACATTGAACATGAAAGATAAATCATTTATACATCAGGAGCTATTGACTGCTGTTACTAAGTGTGGCTGCTACAGACAGTTCTGTTACCTAGAATTCCTTTAGAGAAAAATTGGGTCAGTATTCACATGTTACTGGGTTGAAAAATGGTCTTTTTAAACTAGCAGTTTATAGCCCACCTCCTGGGCTTACCTTTACCCAAAATTTCCTCTTTTGTGTATTCATACACACATAGAGATGGCATTGGGAACTACGTGCAGATGGGAATGTTAATTGACTGAAGCTGTTGGTCAATAATGCTCAGAAATAAGGGCTCCTCTGGGAGGATAAAAGCTGGTACCAAAACTCCAGGTTGGTGCATATAATTATCCAAAAGATTTGCTGCTAAAGTAGCAGAATAAACTTTGAACTCACCAGCATTTGGAACTGAAGTTGACTGAATTGTTTGAAACACTGGCAAAACCCAAAAACTATTTTGTAGGAGATAAAATTTGTATTTGAACTTAAAAAAACCTATTTAATTAAATTAACTGAAGTTTATTTGCAAAGCTCTCCGACTTATTGGAGAAGTCTTTGAAGACCTCTATCATTATAGCTCTGTTTCCCCAAGAGGAGGAATTTTGAATTGTATGTTTCTACAAAGTCAAAAGGGATTTCATGAGAGCAACCAACTAGTCCCTTCTGTTTGTTGACCTACCTCCTAAACACACACCCTTCAGTGTCCGTCCAGAGATAATATCTGGTGCGTTCAGGGAAAGCTGTGAATTTGATGAAGCCACCCCAACCATCAGACAGACACCATAGCTCCGGTGGCAGGAATCCCAAGCAGCAATCTGATAACAACAATAATGACCGTAAGTGCCTTCCCACACAAGTAACAACTACCACCAGAGGTTGAGGGATTGTGTTCCTAGATCTCGAACCTCTTCCTGGCCAGATGCTATCTCAACCTCACCTTCAACACTGCTAGTGATGGGATTTCTTTACAGAACCAGTAGAGTTTAGTGGGAAAGACTGTGCTAGCTGTGTGACCTTAGGTAAGTTACTTAACTTCCATATGCCTCAGTTTCTTCATTTGTAAAAGGAAGACTAATACTGCTTACTTCATAGAATTGTTATGAAGATTAAATAATTTACCATTCTTAAGACATTTAGAACACTATCTGATATATAGTGAGGACCATATATTTATTAAATAAAATTACTCACTGCCTTTGCCAGAACTTCTCACTTGCCATGGTTCTCTAACTCATTTCTATTAAAATAAAACATATACATATATGGGTGTGTGAAGCTTTATTTATTTATTTTTAATTCAGTTTTGCAGGGATGTACAGTGTACTTTTTCATATCTTATATATTTGTTTTACTTCCTTTTCTGGCTCATTGTCCTATTGTCTTCCTCCTTTTCTCCATTTTGCCTTATTTTCTCTTTTACCTATGTTACTACCTTTACTTCCTTTATTTGTCTATCAAGTATGTTAGGTACACGATAAAACATATTAAATGTCTATATAGTCTCTCTTCTGAACTGTAAGATCCAAGAGTGTAGTGCCTATTTTGTCCACCCTTATATCCCTAGGACTTCTGATACAGGACCCATAATTATCTTGTGAGTTAAATAATGTTTATACTTAAATATAAGAGTATATCTGAAGACCTAGGAATAAAGAAAAGGGAATACTGGTATTATGGCCTTTTGAATGTTTAAATTTTGTGTATTATAATGACATATCTTTAAGTATATATTACTTTTATTTTTAAAATAGATATTTTAGAGTGAATTTATTTTCCATTTTTACATTTGGGGTCCACAGGTCCAAAATGTATGTTCGGGAGAGTTTATACCCATCTATGTGAGGATATTTAGCATGTATTTCTCACTCCCGCCCCACCCTCTTTAAGCATCTATGCACTGTGCCCTAAGCCCACCTACCATCGTATCACTGAGTCCAATGGCTTCAAAGGCAAAGTCAACACCAACTCTTGTCATTTCCATGACCACCTGCTGGACAGGTTTCTTGAGGTTTCGAGGGTTGAGACAATCCGTGACCCCTAATGCTCTTGCCCGGGGAAACTTCTCCTCATTGATGTCAACCCCAATGATCCTAGAAGCACCAGATGCTTTACAGCCCATGACAATGGCTGAACCAACTCCACCAAGTCCAAAGACCACGCACGTGGAACCGCGAGTGACCTACAAATTCACAAAGCATGTTTGTATTAGAAATCAACCCTGGACACATAGGTAATTAGAAAAGCAAACAAACAAAAACAACCATTGGAACCTTTGGAACTGTATACAACTATTGAACATTTTGATGTTTTCCAGGCAAATCACTATGACACTCATTAACACGGGTAACTTCCTCACCTTGGCCGAATTTACAGCAGCTCCATAACCTGTAGACACCTCGCAGCTTATGATACTAACTTTATCCATAGGAGCAGCAGCATCAATTTTTGCCACTGCAATCTCAGGTACAACCGTATATTCAGTGAATGTGCTTGCACGGAAAGAGTGATAAATCTTTTTTCCTTTGCAGGTAAATCTGCTGGTCTTGTCCAGCATTAATCCAGAAGAAGGTAGAACACTGTTCCGCGGTGACAGACACAGTTACAGGTGGCGGCACCGACACGTGGAATTATAAAGACAGAAGAGAGCACATTTAGATATAGGTCAGTGCTTATACAATATCAGCAATTTAATAATAGAGTAAGGGGTAAATTACTAACTCTTGCTTCTCACAGAAGTTTCCCTTGGGATGCAAACAGGAACTGCATTCTCTACACTGTGGTATAGCGAGTGTGAGGACTTTATCTCCTATATATAGAGAAATAATAATATGAGTATTAGTTTAAAATATTACTGGGTCAAAAATACAATAGTATGTTTATAAAAATTTCATTGGATGGCTTGAAAACTTGCTGTGGGCAGATTATGGTAGCCAGCATAACATTGCCCATTGCTGTTTTATTTTTAAGTTTTCATTTAAATTCCAGTTAGTTAACATGTGGTGTAACATTAGTTTCTCTTGTAAGTTTAGATAAGGCACATCTTAACTTCACTGGCCTTTAAAAATTCCAAAGGTAGTGGATCTCAAATTCAGGAGAACTTTTGCTCTCTTGTCCTTTCTCCTCCAACTCTTTCTCCTCCAACCCCTCATTGTTTTACACAAAACTT
The DNA here is from genome assembly GCF_018350195.1 of Panthera tigris. Lineage (NCBI taxonomy): Eukaryota > Metazoa > Chordata > Mammalia > Carnivora > Felidae > Panthera > Panthera tigris. Next base: position 121,782,903 of record NC_056663.1, on the reverse strand, counting down.
TCACTGGATTTTTTTTTTTTTTAAGCTAAAGAGGAGTTAGAGCATATATCTCTTCTGTTTGCATTATGTTCTTGGAGATAGACCGTGCCTTTTTACTTTTGTCGCCTTTCTGTGCCTAGTGTCAGATTCAATGTAGGTATCTCATAATTGTTTGCCAAATGAATTCCCTGGTAAGAGCTTCACAAATATCCTGACCATGCCCTTTATTAAGTCTCTTTGTGTGCCTGGTTCCAAGTTGTGAGGTTCTATAGTATCTTAATCTGTGTGATTGCTCTTCTTCACTCTAATCATTTCAGACAGGCTAAGAATAGCTATGTCCAGATCTTTTTTGGTAGTCTGGGGAAGAACATATACTTGCTTTCTTTGATTCTTTGAAATATCATCATCATCCTGTCAATGAAAATTCAAGTTTGATATTCCAGTTGATTAGAACATTCATCTGTCAAACATTCTAATGCATTCTAACCATGGGACAGGCACTGTGGTAAACATGTGGGGGATACAGTATGGAAGGAGCAGTCTCAATAGTTTTCAGTCTATTTAGAAGTACACCTATCTCAACTCTCATTTAGTTATGGATATATTCTTGGCTCAGCTACTGCCCCTCTGAATTGCTAGAGAAAACAGCAGAGAAACCATGTGACTCTTGGAATGACTGAATACATTTAATATAATGATATGTGATTAGTTAGAAGAGTCTAGAGGTAAACCAGTTTTTTTTCTTCTGTAAGTGTGTGAATGCATTTTATTTGTTTGTTTATTTATTAAAAAAATTTCTTTTAATGTTTTTTATTTATTTTTGAAGGAGAGACAGACAGAGCATGAGCGGGGGAGGAACAGAGAGAGGGAGACATAGAATTTGAGACAATCAGTGACCCCTAACGCTCTGAGCTGTCAGCACAGAGCCCGATGCGGGGCTTGAACTCACGAACTGTGAGATCATGATCTGAGCTGAAGTCGGACGTTTAACCGACTGAGCCACCCAGGCACCCCAGTGAATGCATTTTAAGTTCCTTCTCTGTGCAGGGGAGCTCTTTGGGAGGCTGTTTGTGGGAAGGTTTCATTACCCCACTTCCTACCTGGTTTCACTGAGCTCACTCCTTTGCCAATACTCTCTACAATCCCAGCTCCTTCATGGCCTGGGATGAAAGGAAAGTTTACGGAGAGTAATCCTTTTACTGCATGATCATCAGTACCACAGATCCCTGTAGATATCATCTGCATAAGAATTAAATAGCCTAGAATCAGTTGGTTTGGAATTTTCCTTTATCTTTTTCTTTTAATCTGAGACTGATTATTAAAAAAATTTCTTTACTTGAACTGTGTCATTTGATCCCTATTACAATGCTCAGAGGAATACAGGGTGGATTGTATCATTCCCAATTTAGAGGTGAGGAAAGGGAGATTCAGAGACTTAGAATGACTTGTCCAAAGTTACGTGGCACATGTTAAGACCTGGAAATAAACTTAGATTTTTTTGAAATCTACTTTGTACATTTATGTCATCAAATAGTTTTGAAATATGATGGACAATCACATACAATGAAGGACTTTTTGCCACATTATCAATAACACCATGTTTGAGAAACAAAGAATTTTAGGCCCATACCGTTGAATGTTTTTCCAATGCTCTAGGAAAATCTGTTTTTAACATTTCAAATTTATACATTGAGAGCATTCTTTAAATTAATAATGTAACAATGAATTTAAGTTAAAATTAACCATTGCAAAATTTAGTTGACGTTGTGAAGTTTTAAAACTTTCTTAGTTAATGGCCTGAGTTTTCTTATCTGTCAATAGACCTGACCCAATGACATTGGTCATAAAAATGAAACATTTCATGTACCGTAGCCCCTAAGTTACTGCTGTGCCTGGGTTGCAGCCAGAAAAGCCTATGCCTGAGCATATTGACTAGTTCTCCAGTGTGTGTAGTGAGAGTGGCAGCATTTATAGCTGGAACACTGGGAACAACTGTGGTATATGATCCTGGCAAATGAAGGATCCTGGTGAAGAGAAAGTGCTCATGAGAAATATGCTGTGGTTTTGGTTCCCACAGTGCTAAAATGGCTTCAAGATGCTGTCAAAGGCTAGAAGTGTTGTTTTAGGTATGCAGCAGCCTGGAATCTCCTTATTACTTTGGTTCTACATATCAAATAAGAGTATGCAGTTATTTTGGGGAAGTTTCCCATGGCATAAACTGGAGGTGGAATTGACTGTTCTTATGAACAGACCCAGTCCTTAACCTTGATTTGTTCAGGGTTCAGTGTGATGTTGCTGAGTTTCTTGCTATGCAACTTCTACCTTGGTAGCCTATTGTGGATTTATTATTTAGGGGGTAGCCTTTGTAGTTAAGGAGCCTATCAATGTAAGAACAGAGAATATTGACTAATTAACTAGTAAACATTTCAGCAGATGGTGACCCAGTACACAATAAGGACTAATTAAATGCTGTTTGGATGGATGATAAATAGAAAAATACAGCTTCTGAACAGCAGTCAGTTACCAAACTTCTTTCTTTGTGTACATTCTTATCAATTATCATTTTGTTCTTTACCATGTCTCATTGGTGAAATAAAATCTTGAGTGTAACACTAGACATGGACTTGATAATTTATTCAGTGTTCCCAAATTCTCCTGTTTTGTCTTTCACTGCCTGTCTGTCTTTTTATACTTCCCTCCATCACCTTTTCCTTTTGGCATCTTTCCAATTCCCTTCATTCCTTGTCTCTGTTACTCCTGTAGCCATCCTCCTACACCTTTGGCTTTGATTAGATATAGTATGACTAGATGCATATGGCATCCAGTATTTGTCTTATTTATTAAGTCAAGTGTTCAATTTCCTGATCTCAAATTAGAAGATAGGTGGATATTAATGTTTAATTAGGAGTAATAATACTCCTAATCTTGGGTATTTAATGGTTTTATAAAATTTGGGATGTATTAATCAAAAGTTTGATTTGAGAGTGGCAAGAAGCCGTTGACAGGTCATTGTTTTCCCATCCCTGGTCCAAGCTCTGTTCAATAATTGTTAACTCTTCCAAGTCACTTTGAAGACTATCATGGAGTCCTAGCTGCTCATTCCTAGAAATTGAAATTTACCACACAGTGAACTTTTTCAGACATTTTCTGAGGTTATCATGTGTGAGCTCCAAACAATAGAGATGGAACATTAGTCTGTTAGTCATTGCATATTCATTTGTTGATATCAATTTTGCATCATTGAAGTAGGGGGAAATGCAGTTCTTGTCGCCTTTCCCTCAATGAAAAGAAGTTAGTACTTAAAACACCTTCTAGGTCACATTGTGAAGTATATAGACCTATGATGTTATATAATTTAAGTAAAAATTTCAATACTTAAAAAGTAATTATGGTAGATGAGTAAATTACCAGTATTTTACAAATATTAAGAATATATTAAACATTCATTACCTCTATTCATTTATCTTAGTTTAAAAAATTCATTTTACTAACAGAAGTGGACAGACCCCAAATGCAAATGTTATATGTATTACATATAAAATATGTTTCATTTCATGAAACAGGATTTCCTTACATTTACTTACAAAGGTAAAAGTTAAAAGACTTAAATTTACCTTAATACGAACTTCCCGAGCCTTTGGTGGATCGACTTGTACTTCCTCAATTGCAAGAGTAGAACCTGTTTTCCACGCAATGGCTGCCCGGCATGTGATTGTCTGTTGACACCAGGACAACAAAATTTTTGTGAAAAAAATTAATTTTTATTCTGATCATACAAACGACACTTATTTGTTATAATTAGTAAAGTACAAAAATCATAAATAAAAGATCACTGCAATTTTAGATGCAACCTACTGAAATTTTAGCATATTTCCTTCTAGTCTCTTAAAACAATTTTGATACAGTAGAGATCATGTCTACAGTTTTGTATTCTGCTTTTTTGCTAGTGACAGCCACCATGTAATGACCATTTGTCATTTACTTGTAAGTAGGCATTTTCTCATCACTTCAAATGCTTTGTAATCAGAATTTTAACTATTTTTTTTAGTAATCACTACACCCAGCGTGAGACTGAAACCCATGACCCCAAGATCAAAAGTCATGTGCTTTTCTGACTGAGCCATCCAGGCACCCCTGTAATCAGAATTTTAAATGGCTACTTTTGGGGCACCCGGGTGGCTCAGTTGGTTAAGTGTCTGACTCTTGATTTCAGGTCAGGTCTTGATCTCACAGTTCATGGGTTTGAGCCCCACGTGGGGCTCTGGGCTGACAGGGCAGAGCCTGCTTGGGATTCTCTCTCTCTCCCTCTCTCTACACCTCCCCTGCTCGTTTGTTCTCTCTCTCAAAATAAAGAAATAAACATTAAAAATAAATAAATAAATGGCTACTTTGTATTTCATCATTTGAATGTGCCAGTTTGCTTAGTAACCACTTACAAATGTAATCATTTCCATTGTTTTGACTGTTCCAAAGTCTAATGTGATAAACAGCTTTGTTCATAATTTTGACTTGCCTGGTTTCCTTAAGTAACAATTATTTTGGAAAAGATAGAGACATTGCTAAGGCTGAATTGATTTCCAAATCTCTTAGTAGAAATGTTTAATAATTTGGCACAATTCCTAGAAGTAAAAGAATATCTATATCATCATTTATCCCACCCTCATTAGCACTGACCATAGTCATTGAAACCAAAATATCTAATAGACACAAAAAATCAATCTCTTTTACTAGTATTTTTTGAATGCTAATAATATTGAATATTTTCCATGTTTATATTAGTCATATATACTTTCCTCTTTCGTGGAGTATTTGGTCATAGAGTTAATGTATGTATCTACTCGCATCTTGGTGTTTTTCTCATTAATCATTTGACCTCTTTACACATTAAAGGAATAAGTTATTGTCTGTCAGCTTGCTGTACGTGATTTTCCCTGATTGATATTTGAACCTTAATTTTTGTGCATTTACGTGCGTGTGTGCGCACATACACACATTTAAAAATTTTGGTTAGAAGCTTCTTTTCCTTTGTTATTTATCCCATTTTTATGCTTTGGAAATTCTCTCTGTATAGAGACCAAATAAATATTTCTTCTCTTTCTAGATGTTTATAGTTTGACTTCTAAGTGTTTAATTCTTAAATCCAACTTAAAATCATTTTTTTGTGCGATGTGCAGTTATAGAATCTAAATGAATTGTCCTAACATGAACTCTTGATTATTTCTTTCATTTATGCTTAATTAGCCCCTTTACTATATACGTAGAAGTTCTCACATTTACAGGTTTCTCTCTGGAAGCCGTTTCTCTTGTTCCATATATCATCCTGACAGTTCTTGCAGCAGTACCGCAATGATCAAATACTTTACTTTTGATAGAGCTTAATATCTGGTGGCCTTAGTACGCTTTATGATTTTATGTATGTTCCATTTGCAATTTTTTTGTGCTAGTAATTGTAAGATATACTGAACTGACTGACTCTGTTATGTCTCCAAGAAATTTAGATAGAGGAGATAATATATGTATTGTATTACAAAGAAAAGGGACAAATGCCACAAGAGAAGTTCAAATAAAATTATATAGAAAAACACTACTTCTTTCTCAAGATGAAATAATTCTGCTTTCACCTACCAAACTCCAGTAAAAGTGTATACTTTATGAAAAACACTTTCCTAATTTCAAAATGGTACACACTCAAGGCAAAAAACTTGGAAAGCTCAGACATGTAAAGGGGGGCGGAAAATGGCAAACCTGGCACTCAGCTATTACTGTTTGTAACATATGTTAAGTCTTTCCAATTGATATGCTATGTGTGTTTGTGTAATCATACTAAGAAAACTATTTTACAGTCCGTTCTTGCACTTTGCTTTATAAGTATTTTCCAGGTAATTTAAAATAATCACTTAGGACTTTATTGACTAATATATCAGAATTTATTTAATCAGTTTCCTAGTGTTTGACATATCTTGTTTCCAGTGTTGTCCTCTTAAAAACAATGCCATGATTAACCTATTTATAAAAACAACATAATTATTTCCTTGGAATAAATTTCCGGGTCAAATGATAGACACATTTTTAAGCATTTGATACAATATTGTCAAACTATCACCCAGGAGGTTCCTAAAAAGTTAGTCTCCCATCAGTGATGCTTGAGTTTCCACAAGTGGGAAAACATTAGGTATTGTGGTTAAAAATCCTTGCTAATCTGATTGGAGGAAATGGTTTCTTAACTTGGTTTCAGTGTATACTTTTTAGATAACTAATGGAAATGATATAAATGTATTTTAAAGGTAGCACTTACTTTGCCCGAAGTGTCCATGATGAATTTTCTTTCCATGGCACCCTACAGGTCTACCCAAGAGAACTGCACTTCTTCGACTCTGCTCCTGGGCAAACTAGACAGAGTAGTTATAGTGTTTGCACACCGGAAGTTATTAAACATAATTACATAATCACACATCAGCGAAGGGAAAACCAGACAAGCAAAGTGGTTGGCAAATATGGGAAGGTGAAAGACAGAACGGAGTGTGGAAGAATGATTAGGGAGGAAGGAGGTCGAAAACAAGAATGCTGAATGAGGAGAGCTTGAAGGGTAGGGATGCATCTGAAGACAGTGTAGGGATTATTTAAAAAAGTGAATCAAGTGAAAGAAACTAAGAGAAAGATCAACTACTAATTAGTTAACAATAAGAATTTCTGGAGTTTCAATTACATGAAAGGTACTGCCAGATCCAGACAATGAGAGTATAACACGGGTCTCGGGGAGTCAAAAAAGATGGAAGAGCACAAATAATGATCCAAACTGCTTTAAAAAGGCTGAGAAAAAGTGACAAAGATGGTAAGTGCCCAAGGCAATATGAGGTCATTGTGAATGATTAGAGAGCTTTATTTAGGTGAGACTTAGCTGCATCTGGACGAATTTATATAACAAAATAATTTATATAAAATAATTTATATAATATATAAATATATAAAATAATTTATAAAATAATGGGTAGCATATTCAAAATGGGGGTTTAAGCTTCATCAAGGTATTCATCACGTTTACATTTTAATATTTTTTTACCGCAGTGTTTCTTCACATCAGGATGCATAAGAATCAATCCTCTGTGGGAGGTTGTTAAAATTTGTAGTTCTGGGCCCTGCCCTCAATATTCTGGCTTCTGCCAGATGAGGATACCAAGGCAAATATTAGACCAGAAAACACCAAGGCCCCATTTATTAATTTGCAGAGTAAGAGCGTGAGTTCTTTGGTTGGCTGCTTAGGCTCCCTTGACTCACATCTCTTAGACATTATTTGTCGAGAGCTTCCTCAGAGGAGGCCAATGAAGCAGTTTCTTTGCTGAGAACATATTACTGTCATAGTTCATGGCTACTGTAAGGTGAGAGTAATTTGGGACGGGATGGATGTGGGGAAAAATTTGGGACAAGCTTCAATAATTACTAGGTCTCTAGGTTTGGAGTTTTTCTTGCAACAGAACTGTCTTAACCCCCTAATTAGTTAGTTATAAGTTTCATTTGAAGGGTTTTGTATCTGCTAATGATTCAGAAATCCTCAGGGTCCTGGCTATAGAAGCACTGCTTCTATCTTATCATACAGTCTAGGGACTTGCCATTCCCCCCAAGGATATTTTGAAGCTCTTCCTATAAGACTTGGACCTTATCTGAGCTAGAGTGAAGAGACCTGGTTTCTTTGCTCTAAAACCTGGCCAGGAGAATGCTCTTGGGAGGCATTCCAGCTGACTATGATTTATATAGTCAGGCAAGATGATACAAGAATGGAGGTGCTTGGATGGGGTTGAAGGGACTTAGGTTTGTTCGTTCTTCTCTCTCCTTAAATGACCTTGGTCTACAATACCTTAGTTACCAAGCTTTTTGCAACCATGCATTAATCTTGGAACCTACACATTTTTCCTGTTCAGCAATGCTTGGATCATGTGATGCTCAATATTGTTTGAGAAGATTGACTGGAAGGAATGATCTGATGTGAATGATCTTGTTCAGAAGGGCTAGTTTGGGCTTGTCTCTGCCATAGCATCTTGCTAAAGGCTAAAACATTAGAATTTTTTTCTTCCAAATTGCCTGCATTTATAGTTTTAGTGGGCATGTGATCTGAATCCTGAGATGGCAGGTGATAATTGACCATTTAATTGCTTTACTACAAAAATCTATCTTCAAATCAAGGATGGTGGAATTTTTATTGCTTCTCAGTCCCCTCTACTCAGTGAGTCCCACAGTTCAGGGATATTAATGAACCATTTTCCTTCTGGGACCCAATTTTTGTGTTAGGGCTCTTTTCTTTCCAAGTTACTGAAACCCAACATGAACAAGCTTAAGGAAAAGGGAGGAAATGTTGACTTAACAGAAATCATGAAAGGAATGAATAACCAAACAAGGTCAAGGGCAGGAAAGTAGCTGGGAGCAGGAACTCTGAATCAATTCAACTGCAGTAGGATTTTCCCTCTCTCTTATGTGAGGCAATGCAGCAAAGTGGTTAAAAGCATGGATACCAGCACTAATAGACCTGCATTCAGTCTTAGTTCCATCCCGTACATATTGTGACATAAGAAAAGAAATCCAACCTCTTTGTATTTTAGTTTCCCCATTAATAAGGTGAGGGTGATTATACTAGTTCCTACCTCATAGGTTTGTTAATAAGCATTAAGATAGTTAACAAATGACAAATGGTTAGAACCATGCCAAGCACATAGCATGGCCTATATATATTATGTATTTATTACTATTATTAATTATTACCATTATATATCACACATTGTTTGCCTTTTCTTACCACTGTCTTGCTTTTGCTCTATGGTGGGAAATATAGCCACAAAAAATCCACCTAATTCTTAAATCTAACAACTGCAATAAGAGAGTTCAGATCTGTCTGTGATCTTAAGTCCAAAAATGTAAGGAGGTCTCTCCATGCTCAGTTTGGGTCAAGCGTTCACTCCTGGACCAATGAAACTACCCAAGTTGTGGGAATGTAGAAGAATTTGGCAGCTATTATCACAGCCATGTTGATGCCCCTGAGCAGCTAAAGGTGGCTGGGGAAAATCACAGGGCAGACTGGCTCCATTGTAAATTCTGGATCATCAAGATGAAATGAAGTCTCAGTAGTGCTTGGCAGTACTTCATTTTCCTAGCTAACTTGCTGTCCAATTTCTTGAAATAAATGTCAGTTTTTCAACACTTGTGTCAAATATGTGACCATCTTCCCTCTGTATCTACCTCCACCCCCCTTTCCCTCAGGAGATGAGTTTACAGTACACTGAAAATTCATCCCGTTGCTCCAGGCACAACCCTTCCCGCTCTGTATCCAGTTCATTAACAAGTTCTGCCAGCTCTACCTCTGATATATTTCCCAAACTTGTTAGTGTTAAAGTCTTATTCTCTACTCTAGAATACAATTTCTATAAGAATAGGGACCTTGAATCTCAATATTTTTCTCTACTCCAATGTGTCTGGAATGGTGCCTGGCATATAGTAGGAGCTCTGTGAATGTTGGTTAAATGAACTAAAGTGAAGTTATCAGAAAAGAACTCCCTTGGATGCCTATTATGTAATGTACGTATTATGCAGTCATGTAACTGCATCTATATTCTTCCTGTTCTTCCCTGTCACCTGTCCCTGTCACCTAATCATTGTTTCTGATTTCTTCTCTCACTGTGACTTGTCAGCTTTTTTTTTCCCCCTAGATTTTATTTTAAGTGATCTCTACAACCAATATGGGTGGAGCTCGATCTAACAACACTGAGACCAAGAGTTGTATGCTCCATGGACTGAGTCAGCCAGGTGCCCAACTTGTCAGCTTTTTAATGTATTCATCCTTCTCCCATTAAGAAGAAAAGCAGAAACAAACTTTCTATTTTCCTGTATCTCTTTCTAACTACCACTAGGAGTCAAGACAAATGATTATGTGGCTTTCTGAATTGAAGGTTAAGATTTATAAGCCAAATACTATTAATTTGGGCTTCTGCTTATTGGTCTTGAGAAATTTTAATTATCCTGGATGTAATTGGGACTTTGTAATTAGACTAATTTGTGGGAGGACTTTTATATTTGAATAACTTTAATTTGACTTTATAATCTGAGTACCAGGATGCCAACATATGATTTGACTTTGTAATTTGAGTGATTTGGATTTCATAACTTCAGGAAGTTTCTACAGTAATTCAGGCAGTATCTGGCAGTGACCACAAAGACAGCAATAAACCAGAGTCCTAGTAAGAAAAAACACAATTTAAGAAAAGATGCTTTATGCTCAATATCTGTTTTTCCTCACCTCCCCGTCACTTCTTCATACACACCATCCTGTTTTATACCCCCCAACACTCCATTGAAGCATCCATATTGAATTTTATTCATGACCTCCATGCACTAAAGCCAATGGCCATTTTTCAGCAGTCATCCTGATAGTTCAGTGCTATTGATCATGCCCTCCTTGAAACTCTTTCTTTCTTTTTTTATTTTAATTTTTTTTTAACATTTATTTATTGAGAGACAGAGACAGAGCATTAGCATGGTACGGGGAGAGAGGTGGGGGGAGACAGAGTCTGAAGCAGGCGCCAGGCTCTGAGCTGTCAGCACAGAGCCTGACACGGGGCTCAAAACTCACAAACCGCGAGATCATGACCTGAGCTGATTATGACCTGTGTCTGACACCTAACTGACTGAGCCACCCAGGCGCCTTGAAACTCTTTCTTTCTTCAATTTCTTGGTTCAGCCCTCTTCTGTTTTTCTCCATAATATTTGGCTATTCCTTTTCTGACTCTTTTATTAAGGTTCATCATCCTCTTGGCCATTAAATAATCCCACACAGGTCTGACTTTGGCAGAGCAGGCTTGCTGAGCTTGAGAATTCAGCATCCTCTGGAGCTCTGCTACCCCTGAAATAATCTAGACTTGAGTCCCAGCTATGGTCAGCTCTTCAACTTCAGGAGATCAGAACTGAAATGTTTACTGTGGAACCATTCTTTCGTACTTTATCCTCTTCCTAAACCATCATCTTTAGTATTGTTGATGTTTAGGCAAGGTAGTTATGCCTCTTTATTAAAGTACTATTTTTTCTTTCTTTCTTTCTTCTTCTTCTTCTTTTTTTTTTTTATAAATGTTTATTTATTTTCAAAGACAGAAAGAGCACGAGTCAGGGAGGGACAAAGAGAGAAGGAGAGAGGGAATCCCAAGCAGGCTCCACGCTTAGCACGGAGCCCAAAGCAGGGCTTGATCCCACAACTGTGAGATCATGACCTGAGCTGAAATCAGGAGTCAGATGCTCAACCAACTGAGGCAGTCAGGCATCACAAAGCAATATTTTTTCTTATTTTAAGTGATATATGCTCATTTTAGAAAATTTAAAAAATATACCAAATGTAAAGGAAAAAATAAAAATTCTTACAATCACATTACCTGTTAATCACTATAAATATTTTAGAGCTTTTTCTGCATATATAAATGTTAATATTTTCAAAGTTAAGATATTAGGTATGTACAATTTTGTGTATAGGTGTACACAGCTTTGTATTTTGCACTTAAAATCTAAAATTATATTATGACTGTTTCCCGTGTTGTTAAATATTCTTCTAAAAACAGAGCTTTTAGTGGCTTTATTGTATTTCCTTTATAATTGTATTCCCTCTACAATTTAAATACACCCTTTTCATTGTACTTTTAGGGCATTTCTAATTTTTGATATAATGAATAACAAACGAACATTCTTATACTAATATATGTTTGTATCTGGAATGATTTGCATGAAATAGAGTCCTAGAAACGAAATTGCTGAGACAAAGGACAAGAGCTTTTTAATTAATTAACTAATTAATTTATATATTTTAATGTCTATTTATTTATTTAAATGTTTATTTTATTTTTGAGAGAGAGAGAGAGAGAGAGAGCACTAATAGGGGAGGGGCAGAGACAGAGGGAGACAAATCCAAAGCAGGCTCCAGGCTCTCAGCTGTCAGCACAGAGCCCGATGCGGGGCTCAAACTCATGAACCGCGAGATCATGACCTGAGCCAAAGTCGGATGCTCAACCGACTGAGCCACCCAGGTGCCCCATAATGTCTATTTATTTATTTTTGAGACAGAGAATAAGCAGAGGGAAGGCGGGGTGGGGTGGGGGAGAATCTCAAGCAGGCTTCAGGCTCCAAGCTGTCAGCACAGAGCCTGACGCGGGGCTCAAACTCATGAACTGTGAGATCATGACCTGAGCTGAAGTTGACGCTTAACCTGCTGAGCCACCCAGGTGCCCTGATAAGAGCTTTTTTTTTTTTTTTTTTTCATAAAAAACCCATATATACAATAAAATGCATAAACCTTAAGTATATAGCTTGATTGAATTTTTACTTATTTTTATATCTATGTAACCCTCTTCCAAATAGAAATACAGAACACTTTTAGTACCTCAGAGGAATCTGTCCTCTTTCCACTCAGTCAGTACTTTTAAAGGTAAGTGCTATTCTAATTTCTATCATCCTGACATAATTTTACTGTTTTTGAGCTTCGATGTAGTAGAAGCATACAGTATTTACTCCTGTGTCTGATTACTTTCTCTTGACAACATACTTTATCTATGAAATTCATCCTTGTTATTGCAAAAAGTAATTTTTTGTTGTTCAATTTATTTTTCATTTCAGTATAGTATTCCATTATAGAAATATACTATGACTTATTTATTCATTCTACTATCTTTGGATATTTGTATTGTTTCCAGTTTTTGTTATTATAATTACAGTTGCCATGAACCTCCTTGTACATGTCTTTTGGTCAACACTGCTCTCTTTACTTTGGGTAGGCTTTTAGGAGTGTAATTTCTGGGTCATAAGATATCTATATAGTATAATAGATTTATGTCTATTAAATTTAACCATAAGATTATTCAGAAATTCATTTGAAAATGCCGATTACCTAGAGTAGTCAAGCAATCTTGAATAAAAATAAAACTGGAGGACTTAACTGCTAGATATCAGAATTTAATTATAAAGTTGGAGTAATTAAGTCACCATGATACTAGAGCACGTATAGATAAATAAGCTAATGGAACAGAATAAAAATCCAGGAATATATCCACTTACATATAGTCATCACATTTACAATAAGAGCATCACTACAATTCACTGGGGGAAGGGTGGACTTTTTAGTAAATGATACTGTAGCAATAGGATATTTATCTGGAAAAAAACATGGACAGTTGTATTTTATCTGTTGTCTAGGTTTTAGAGTTGTCATCAGAAGGAGGTTCATTCTCCATCATGGTAGTAATCAGAAGTTTCACCACAATGTGATCTTCATGGAGGTTCTGATAAAGATTTTGCTTCCAGAAAAGTTGGAGCAGTTTATATTCCTAGAAGCAATAAACAAAAGTACAAATCATATATAACTTTACTAGCATTGAATATTACCCTACATATTTTTCATTTCATAGGATTTAATGTACTTAAGTATGCATAGTAAACTTCACAGCCAAAATTTAACAAGGTTTAAAAATTTCTTTTGCTGTTCAGTGTTGCCATTTAGGGTAATCATCCTTGCTCACAGGGTAATGATGATGATGATGATAATGATAGCTATGATAACTAATAGTTTTAAGTAATTGACATATATTAGCCTTTGAGAGATCATATGGAATAGTATAAAAGTATTGTCTTTGATGTCAGTAGACCTAGGTTTCAGTTCTGGTTGCTCTGCTTATTAGCTTCATTAATTTGGCCAGTTCACCATATATCCAAGTCTAGATTTTCTCTCTAAAATACTGACATACTACCTACCTCTCAATGTTATGGGGATTGCATTAAGTGGTGTTTGTAAGGCATTGTACATAATAATGTTTTTTCTTCTGCTATTAATAACTTTAATTTTAAGTGGTTATTCTAAACAATGATCTCTACTAAAACCTTTGAACATATTTCATTCAATCCTTAATTAAACAAATCTGAAACATTCTCAACTTATCTCAGAGTTAGTCTTTTGCTATTGTAAGCTATATTGTAAGCGAAAGTTACAAAGCTTTCGCTATTGTAACTCTGGGTTTCCAGAGTTCTAGTACTTATTGAGCCAATCTGGTATTTTGTATTGATTTGGATCACATGGAAATGATTATTTTGATTAACACTCTGAGAAGAAATTATTGGCTTTTGGAAAGAGTATGCTTAGATTTACTATGATGTGTACGCTTTTTTTAAAAACTTTCTTTTTAAATCTCATATGCAAAAACAATAAAAAAGAGAATCAAGGAAAAGGAATGCAAACATTTATACAAAAACTTCCATTGCTAGGAGCAAGTTTTGGGTAAGCACTGTGAAGTGAAAACCGAATTTCAAAAGTTTTAAACTAATATAGTAATGATGTCATTCTCTCCAAATTGATCTACATGTTTAACAAAAGTCCTATTAAAGTTCCAGCAGTATAGACAATATTATTCTAAAATTCATATGAAAAGGCAGTGAAACTAGAATAAACAATTTTGAAAAAAAAGAAAGTGGGAAGAATACTGTACCTGATCTTAGTACTTACTTTCTAGATACAGAACAGTGTGGTATTAGTGGAGGAATAGATACATAGATATCAATAGAACAGAATAGAAAACCTAGAAGTAGACCTGCACAAATAGATCCAATTTGACAGTGCAAACGCAATTCAATGGAAGAAGAGTAATCTTTTCAACAAATGGTCCTGGATGAATCAGACATTAATAAGAAAAGAAAGTGAACCTCAATCTAGGCCTTATACTGTATAGAAAATGAATTCAAAATGGACCGTGGATATAAATGCAAAAACATAAAACTATAAAACTTTTAGAAGGAAACATGGAAGAATGTCTTCAGGACATTGGGTTTGATAAAAAGATCTTAGAAATGACATCAAAATCATAATTCATAAGAGAAAAAATAAAGTAATTTGGGCTTTATAAAAATTAAAACATTTTTCCTTGTAATAGATCTTAGTAAGAGAATGAAGAGATGAGCTACATATTGGGAGAAAATAGTTGTAAGCCATATAATTGAAACAAAGAAACATATAATCGACTATGGCTTAGATCTAGAATATATTAAAAATTTCTCAAACTCAATAGTAAAAAAATTCAATTATTAAATGAGCAAAATACGTAAACAGATATTTCACTAAAGAAGGGTTCATCATCATTAACCATTAGGGAAATGCAAGCTAAAAGCATATATATGTGTGTGTGTGTGTGTGTGTGTGTGTGTGTGTGTGTGTGTATGTATAAATATGTCATATATATACACATATATGTGTATATATATGTATATATACACATACACTCACATATACATACCTATTAGAACTATACACCTATTAAAACAGCTAAAACCAAACTAGTGGTAATACTGTGCTGACAAGGATATTGGATCACCCATGCATCACTTGTGGGAATATGAAATGGTACAGCTATGCTGGAAAATAGTTTGGCAGTTTCTAACAAAACTAAATATGTACTTGCTATATGTACTGGGTTAGATAGCACCCTCCCAAACTTCTTGTCTGTCCAGAATCTCAGAATGTGACCTTATTTGGAAACAGAATTGCTAGAGGCTAAAAGTTCAAGTCTCCTCAAAATTCATATGTTGAGACCTAATCTCTGATATCGTATTTGAAGGTAGGGCCTTTGGCAGCAGGTGATCAGGTCATGACAATGGAGCCCTCCTGAATGGGATTAAGTGCCTTTTAAAAGAAACTCCAGAGAATTCCCATACTCTTTCTACTGTAAGGACACATTGAGAAGATGGCCGTCTATGAATTAGGAAGCAGGCCCTCACTGGATACTGAATCTGCCAGCACCCTGATCTTGGACTTCCCAGCCTGTGAGAGATAAATGTTGTTTAAACTACCTAGTTGATGGTATATATTTTATGGCACCCTGGATGGACTAAGACAAGGGTCTTTGCAGATGTATAATTAAGATGAGGTCATACTGGATTAGGGTGAGCCCTAAATTCAGTATGAACTGATGTCCTGATAAGAAGAGAGGATACACAAAGATATGCACATAGGTAAAAGGCCATAAGAAAATGGAAACAGACACTGATTGGAGTGATCTCACTACAATTCAAGCATTGTCAAGGACTGCTGGCAACCATTGGAATCTAGGAGAGAGACATGGAACAGATTCTCCCACAGAGCCTGCAGTAGTCACCAACTCTGCTGACCTGTTGATTTTGGACTTCTAGTCTCTAGAATTGTGAAAGAATGGATTTGTTGCTTTAAGTTATCTAGTTTATGGTAATTTGTTATAGTAGTCCAAGGAAACTAATACAGATTTTTGTATGAAAAGTGGGGTGCTCCTTTAGCAAATACCTAAAAATTAGGAAGGGGCTTTGGATTTGGTAATGAGTAGAGGCTGGAAGAATTATGTGACATAAGATAGAAAAAATCTAGATTGCTTTGAAGAGACTGTTGGCAGAAGTATAGATATTAAAAGGTGACTCTGATGAGGGCTCGGAAGGAAATTAGAAATCTGTCCTTGGACACTGCAGGAAAGGCAGTCCTTGTTACAAAGTGACAGAAACCTTATCTGAGTAGCATTCTAGTGTTGTGTTGGAAGTATAACTCATAAATGATGAACTTGGTTATTTAGCTGAGATTTCCAAGCGAAGTGTGGGAGGTGTCCTGGTTTCTCCTTGGTGCCTAGAGTAAATATGAGAAGAAAAAGAAGTTAAGGAGGGAAGTGGCAAGCAAAAAAACTTGACAACCTAGGTATTGCAGCTTTGAAACAGAGCCAAGAATGTGGCTGGACAAACCTCCACTGAAGAGAGCAGGTGTGTTATCCATGGATCTAATCAACTATCTTATCAGAAGCAGGGAATAAAAATGAGGTTACCAAAGAAGGATCTGTGGAAGACCCTCGTATGTAATGGTGAGGATCCCCTGACGTACACAGAAGACCAACAAGGTTTTTCAAAACATTATATCAGCAGAAAACCTACCAGCTTGGACTAAAGGGGCCAGAGACAGGACGAACGCTACCTGACTTCTGGGATTCTACAGAAAAAAGGCTGGGATAGAACCATTCAGCTACAAACATGTGCTACCCTTTAAGATGAAGGAAAAATGACTCTGAGGGCAGGGCGAGAGGGACAGGCCCAGAGAGTGGAGCCTCCTTGGACCTAGAGGGGGTCTTGGCCATAGAAAATTATTCTCAGGCTTTGAAACCTAAAGAAACTTGCCTTGATGGGTTGATAACTTTCTTTAGACCAGAGACTCCTTTATTTTTTTCTATTTTCTTCCTTTTGGAATCAGATTGTCTGTCCTATGCCTGTCCTACCACTGTACTTGAGAAGCAGATAACTCATTTTCTAGGTTCCTAGTACCACAAATGGGGAGGAACCTTGCCCCAGGATGGATGATACCTAGAGTGTTACCCATACCTGATTTAGATGATAAGATTTGGAACGTTCTGTTTTGAAGATACTTAGATGTAGAATTTAGAGTTAATGCTGGAATAGGTGAAGACTTTGGGGAATATTGGGATGAAGTAACTGCATTTTATACATGGGATGGAGAATTGATAAGAATTTCAGGAGGCCAGAGGAAGGACTATACCAGGTTGAATAGTATCCCTCCCAAATTCATGTCCACCTAGAGTTTCAGACTGTGGCCTTATGTGGAAATAGGGTCTTTGATGATATAATCAGTTACATTAAGTTAAAATGAGGTCACAATGGATTAGCATGGGCCCTAAATCCAATATAACTGGTGTTCTTATAAGAAGAGGACAGTACACACAAAGACACACAAGGAAGAAGGCCATGTGATGATGCACATTTGTAAAGGCAGCATTTTGTACAATGACCAGAAAATAGTAAGTGCTTCATAGATGTGAACTGAATAATTAGTGGTTTATAGAAATATTTATTTATTTTTTTATTCATTCATTTATTTAATGTCTATTTATTTTTGAGAGAGTGCAAGCAGGGGAAGGGGCAGAGAGAGGGGGACAGAAGATTTGAAGCAGCCTCTGCACTGACAGGCTGACAGCAGCAAGCCCACTGTGGGGCTTGAACTCGCTAACTGTGAGATCATTACCTGAGCTGCAGTTGGACACCTGAGCCACCCAGCTGCCTGTAGAAATAATTCTTTGTTTTTAATGTAATTTATTGTCAAATTGGCTAACATACAGTGTGTAAAGTGTGCTCTTGGTTTTCGGGATGGAAATCATTTTTTTGTGGAAAGCAAAATATATTTTAAAAATATTTTAATTTTTATTTATTTTGGGGGGGGGCAGGGAGAGAGGGAGGCACAGAATCTGAAGCAGGCTCCAGGCTCCAAGCTGTCAGCACAGAGCCCGACGGGGCTTAGACTCACAAACGATGAGATCATGACCTGAGCCGAGGTCAGACACTTAACTTGGTGAGCCACTGAGATGCCCCAAGAAAGCAAAAATATATTTTAAAAATAGGGAACCAGAGATGAGCCAAGTAAGATGCTCAGGTAAAACTGAATTTCAGGCTATTATTATATTTTTTCCCAAGATATTAATTTCTAGTTAATTCCTATTAACTTCTAATAGGAAAATTAATTCCTATTAATTCCTAATTAATTTCTATTTCCTAATGCATTCCTATCAATGGTTATCTAACCACAACTCTGGGTCAGTGTGTGAAGTTCCAGATCACCGATATTTGATTGATAGAAAGATGTTTGTGTTTTTGTTATTTCCATTGCCTCCTTAATTGTTTGCTTCAGCCACAATGAACACCAATCTGTGTTCATTATTCCATGTGTTTTCCTGTGTCCCTGCTTCTCTTCTTCTCTTCTGTCTGACTGGGATGGTTTTCCTTTCACTCTTTTTTTTCTTAATTCCAATTCCACTATAGTTAACATCCTCAAAAAATTAAAAATGTAACTACCCTACAATCCAATAATTGCACGACTGCATATTTACTCAAAAAATACAAAAAACTAATTCAGAGAGATACATACACCCCTACATGTATATCAGCATCATCGGCAATAGTCAAATTTGGAAGCAACCCACTCCTTTACTCTTTAAAAAATTTTTTTTTTAATGTTTATTTTTGAAAGAGAGAAAGACAGAGTGTGAGCGGGAGAGGGGCAGAGAGAGAGGGAGACACAGAATCTGAAGCCTGCTCCAGGCTCTGAGCTGTCAGCACAGAGCCCAACGCAGGGCTCAAACTCACAAACTGCGAGATCATGACCTGAGCTGAAGTCAGACGCTCAACCAACTGAGCCACCCAGGCACCCTGACTCCTTTACTCTTTACGTGTCTGCTTCAACTTTATTTAAATCTCTCTCTACGTAACTATGGAGGGAATTATTTTGTATATAGTTCATTTGGAACTTAGCACGCACACCCTCTTTTGTTTTCTTTTTTATGTGTAGGGACTGCTTTCGAGGCTGGAGTTAAGAGATGTAGAAGTCAAAATTACAGACTAGAACTTTTCTTTTTCTTCTTCCCCTTTTCCTTCCTTCTCTTCATCTTTTACATAGGAGAACTGGGTTTGAATCTCTACCCAGGACGGGTTAATGACAGTTTTAAAAAAAATTTTTTTTTCAATGTTTATTTATTTTTGAGAGACAGAGACAGAGCAGGAGTGTGGGAGGGGAGAGACAGGGGGAGACACAGAATCTGAAGCAGGCTCCAGGCTCTGAGCTGTCGGCACAGAGCCCAGCCCGACATGGGGCTTGAACCCACGAACCATGAGATCATGACCTGAGCTGAAGTCAGACTCTTAACTGACTGAGCCACCCAGGCACCCCAATGACAGTTATTTTTAGGGATTAAATTTGCCTAGATAATTTTAGTCTTGAACTTCAGTGTTGAGTCAAATTGATATTCAATCATATCAGTCTCTATTTCATTGTTATAAAACTACTACCATTCAAAACATTTCTGTAGAGAGATTGACATATGTTCCAGCACTCTCTTCTTCGTAGCAGGGAAGTCAGATGTTAGTCACAGCAAAGGTGCTCACTATCTCTGGCATTTCTGCTGTGTGCAACACCAGTCAGCACTGACTGTGCACCTTCCTGCTCCAGGCACTCAGCTGGGCACAGTGGGGTGGCAGTGATGGATAAGAGGTGCCGTCTACCTGAATTAACAGGGAGTTTGGAGCACTGGTTATGGCATGGCCTTGGGTTCAGGCAGACCCTATCCCAACGAATTGTTAACCTTACTTTTTAACTGTCTTTGAGCCTAGTTTCCTTTAAAATGAGGACAAATGATAGTACCTCTTCAAAGGGTGGTTTGATGAACAAATGAAGTAATTCTTTTAAAGCATTTAGGAAGCATCCTGGCAGATACGATAACCCTCGAAAAATATTAGCTACAATTATTATCCATAAAAGCAAGATCACAATCTATGGGAGAAAAGACACACAGACAACCAAGTCTTGTGTTGGCTTATCATGGGAAGTGCCATATCATGGGTCAGTGCTCTGGGAACAGAGGAGGAAGTGCCATTCTGAATGAAGGACTCAGAGGACACTTTGTAGAGGAGCAGGCCTTTGAGGTAGACTTTAATCTTGGAGAATAGAGAAATATCCTCATGAGGCCATTTCTATTGTCCTTTATTCAGTATAACTAGTATGTGTATGGTTTCCAGAGAATAAAAGTTTGATTTATATATATTTATTTATTTGAAAGGGAGAGAGAGAGAGAGAGAGAGAGAGAGAGAGAGAGAGAGAGAGAAAGAGAAAATATTTCAAGCAGGCTTCATGCACAGTGCAGAGCCTGATACAGGGCTTAATCTCACTACCATGAGATCATGACCTGAACCAAAACCAAGAGTCAGATGCTTAACCAACTGAGCCATCTAGGCACCCCAATTTTTTTTTAAATGCACATTTGGTGACCTTATAAAATCCATCATATAGCCAGCTATTTAATTAATTATAGTCTGTCCAGGTAGATAAGTTAACATAAAGGACATCTTTCTCTAGAATTGCCAAGGGAACAATTTGACGACTAGTTCATGGCTGTGTTGGCAAGCTGTGATTATGTAGTCACTGAGAAATCACTGGGGGCTAAGAAACATTCACCAACCAGATGTAAGGGACATCCTATGATTTCAAGTTGCATCTAGTTTGGAAAGGTCTGAAAGAAAGATGAAAGTCCAAGTCTTGTGTCTGACATTCAAGGCCCTTTATAATCTGACTCTAACCTTCTCATCCTCCTTACCTCTCCATTTTTTCTAGTATAGGACCTATGCTCTTTGGAAGCTAGTGTCTACATTGTCTTCCGAACAGAAATGCATTTCTCATTCAGCCCTTGCTCATCATGTTCCTTCTTTTCCTGTACCCTTGGGTCATTCAAATACTAAAATGCTGAGACCTAGATCAAAGTGCCCCTCTCTGGAGATGATGTCAGCTCCATCTCACAGTCATCCCTTTCAACATGGCACTTGGAACCCATTGTCTTCTTTTGCTCTTGATATTTAGTATGGAGATCCATCTTTGAAATCCTACTGGCAATTTCTAGTTAGGAACCTTCTTAAATTTCATTTATGTTCTCAGCTGTATTTAGTAGAATGTATGCAGTAGGTGTTTAATAAACAGTTGATGAATTTTTGTGCTCATTTTCCTTAGGGCTGGCCTATGCTCACCTTGAGGTATCTGTAATGAATACGATCCAGTACTTCCTATTTAAGGGCTTGCAGATAGCTGTGGGGTCAGCATTCATTAGGTCAACAAGGCAGAGAGACCCTCATATGATGTTGGAAGTGGTCAGTGGCAGCAAAGTTCTAAAGTAGTATTCAGAGGGCAAAGACTGTACCCTGTTTTTTCATTTGTGCATTTTCAACACCTAACTCAATGCTTGGCAAATAGTGCTCAGATATTTGTTCACTGAGATGGAGGAGCGACTTCTACTTAGAGAGTCAAAGAAGCCTTGAAAGAAAGGTATTTTATTAAGACTAACCTAGAAAGATGAGTTGGAATTGAGAGGTATAGTTGGAATCAACAACACAGACAAAGAACCTTGAATAAAATCTTTTCTCTTAATATCTCTTTTACACATTCTCCTGTTTACTCATCTCCCCTACCTGGAGGCCTGGGGTTTGAGGGAATTATAGTCATTACCACCTTGTTTTCAAGTCCCAACTGATTTTGGCTCCATGAATGACCAAAAACACATGGAGACAAACTCCATAGAGCCAGGCTATCTTATTTTCATACTATCTGGCAAGTTTTCTGCTCTCACCCTTTGCCCTACCTTCTAGAAGTTTAGATGGGTGGGTTAAAAGAATAGGGGACATGTTACTGGATATATCAGTACTCCAAAATCAAGATGGCCATAAAACATCTGGAACAAAGTCTGGAAAATTCAAAGGTAATTTTATCAGTTTCTAAAGGGTTACAGGCTATCACTCCCCTCTGTCTCTCTCTCTCCTTCTGTCTCTGTCCCTTTTTCTCTCTGTAACTGAGCCCAACTTTGTATAATGTTGTAATCCAAGCACTGTCTTCTAAGTTTGGATTCTCCAGAAAGAGGATATGATTGTTCCAGATGAGGTCACAGCCCACCCTGGGGTAGGCAGGATAAATGGCCTCCAGAAATGTCCATTCCTAAGCCCTGGGACCCATGAGTATGGTTGACCCTTGAACAACTCGGAGGTTAGGGACACCGATTATCCCCTTCCACCGCACAGTCTAAAATTGCGTATAACTTTTGATTCCCCAAACTTAATTAATAGCCTACTGTTAAGCAGAAGCCTTACCAATAACATAAACAGTTGATTAACACATATTTTGTATTTTATAGGTATTATATACTGTATTGTTACAATAAAGTAAGGTAGAGAAAAGAAAGTATTATTAAGAAAATCGTAAGTGGGGGCACCTGGGTGGCTCAATCGTTTAAGCAGCTGACTTTTGGTTTCAGCTAAGGTCATGATCTTGTGGTTTCATGGGTTTGAGCCCCACATCAGGTTCTGCATTGACAGCATGGGGCCTGCTTAGGATTCTCTCTGTCTCCCTCTCCCTGTGACCCTCCCCGACTTGCACTGTCTCTCTCTCAAAAGAAAGAAATAAACAAAAAGCAATCTTTAAAATACAAAATAAAATTAAAACAATAAAGAAAATCATAAGGGGAAAGAACTAAAAAGAAAAAAACAAAAGAAAATCTTAAGGAAGAGAAAATAAATTTATAGTACTGAACTGATTTATTGAAAAAAATCTGCCTGTGCAGTTCAAACCTGTGTTGTTTAAGGGTCAACTGCATGTTGCCTTACATGGAAAAAGGAATTTTGTAGGTATGATTAAATTAAAAGTCTTTCAAAATTATTGTTATTTCATTTTTTATTGTTGAAGTATAGTTGACATACAATGCTTTATTAGTTTCAGGTATACAACATGGTGATTTGACAATGCCATACATTATATGATGCTCACCATGATATGTCGTCTGTTACCAAACAACATTATTATAATAGTAATGACTGTATTCCCTATGCTATACTTTTAATCCCTGTGACTTATTAATTTTATAACTGAAAGTTTGTACCTCTTAATCACCTTCACCTATTTTGCTCATCCTCCCACCCCCCTTGCTCTGGCAACCACCAGGTCTCTGTATTTATGAATCTATTTCTGTTTTCTTTTGTTGTTGACTTGTTTGTTCATTTGTTTTGTTTTTAGATCCCACATATAAATGAAATCATATTGTCTTTCTCTGTCTCACTTATTAGCATGATACCCTATAAGTCCATCCATGTTGTCATGAATGGCAATATTTCATTCTTTTTTATGACTCAGTAATGGCTGAGTATATATACACATATATACATATACATATATACACGACACATACATATACCACATCTTTTTTTTATCCATTCATCTATTGATGGACACTTAGGCAGCTTCTGTACCTTCACTATTGTGAACAATGCTACAATAAACACAGTGGTGCATATATCTTTTTGTATTATTATTTACATTTTAGTTAATATACAGTGCAATATTAGTTTCAGAAGTAGAATTCAGTGATTCATCACTTACATACAACACCTGATGCTCATCACAACAAGTGCCCTCCTTAATACCCATCACCCATCTAGTCCATCACTCACCCACCTCCCTCCATCAACCCTTAGTTTTGTTCTCTATCAAGAGTCTCTTATGGTTTGTTTCCCTTTCTTATCTTCCACCCCCACTTCCCATTTGTTCATCTGTTTTGTTTCTTAAATTCCGTGTATGAATGAAATTATCTGATATTTGTGTTTCTTTTACTGACTTATTTTGCTTAGCCTAAACCATTCTAGCTCCATCCACATTGTTGCAAATGGCATAATTTCATGATGGATTTTATTTTTTAATATTCCATTGTATATATGTACCACATCTTCTTTATCCATTCATCAGTCATTGGACATTTGGCTCTCTCCATAGCTTGGCTGTTGTTGATAGTGCTGCTACAAACACTGGGGTGCATATACCCCTTCGAATCTGTATTTTTGTATCCTTTGGTAAATACCTCATAATGCAATTGCTAGATCGTAGGGTCATTCTATTTTTAGTTTTTTGAGGAACCTACATACTGTTCTCTGGAGTGGCTGCCCCAGTTTGCATTCCTACCAGCTGTACAAGAGGGTTCCCCTTTCTCCACATGCTTGCCAACACCTGTTGTTTCTTGTGTTGATAATTTTAGCCATTCTGACACGTGTGAGGTTATATCTCATTGTGGTTTTGATTTGTATTCCCCTGATGATGAGTGATGTTGAGCATCTTTTCATGTGTCTGTTGGCCATCTGGATGTCTTCTTTGGAAAAGTGTCTGTTCATGTCTTCTGCCCATTTCTTGACTGGGTTGTTTGTTTTTTGTTTATTGAGTTTCAAATAACCACCAGCATTCTTCACAGAGCTAGAATCCAACAATCCTAACATTTGTATGGAACCACGAAAAACCCCAAAAGCCAAAGCAATCCTGAAAAAGAAAAACAAAACTGGAGGCACCATGATTCCAGATTTCAAGCTATGTTACAAAGCTGTAGTCACCAAGACAGTATGATACTGGCACAAATCAGACACATAGACCAATGGAACAGAAGAGAAAACCCAGAAATGTACCCACAACTATAGGATCAACTAATCTTTGACAAAGTAGGAAAGGATATCCAAGGGAAAAAAAGATAGTCTCCAACAAATGGTGTTGGGAAAACTGAATGACATGCAGAAGAATGAAACTGGACCACACTCTAACACTATACACAAAAATAAATTCAAAATGGATAAAAGACCTAAAAAGAGACAGGAAACCATCAAAATCCTAGAGGAAAACACAGGCAGCAACCTCTGTGACCTCAGTTGGAGCAACTTACTAGACACATTGCCAAAGGCAAGGGAAACAAAAACAGACATGAACTAATGGGACCTTATTAAGATAAAAAGCTTCTGCACAGTGAAGGAAACAATCAACAAAGCTAAAAGGCAGCCTACGGAATAGGAAAATATATTTGCAAATGACAAATCTGATAAAGAGTTAGTATCCAAAATTCTATAAAGAACTTATCAAACACGTATCTTTTTAAATTAGTATTTTTGTTTTCCTTAAAGATCTTGAAATGAGACGATTATCCTGGATTATACAGGTGGACCTAATCTAAGTACATGGGTTCTTAAAATAGGAAAACCTTTTTAGGCTGTGGTCAGGGAGGGTGACATGACTATGCACAGTTCTCAGATGGCCATGTTACAATAGGGGGTATATTAGTTTTCCATTGCTTTTGTAACAAATTACCACAAACTCCTTGGAAGGTTACCAGGAAGGCAAAGACTGGCATCTCTAATACAGTTATTCAGCTAATTATGAGCATTGCTGAGATTTGACTCGAAAGCCTCAGAGGAAAAACTAGCATCTTTGCAAGAGACCCTGGCTCTCTCTTTTTTTCCCTAGTGGGCTCATCATTTACAAGCACCTAAGAAAGAAAAATGTAATTGGCAGAAATCATTCTCAATTCAAATTCTTAATTTTGGGGGGTTAAATTGCTTCGCAAAGTGAGGAGATTAACATTATTTAAAAATATTTAGAAAGAAAAAATGTAAAACTTCATATATGTTACATAAATAGTCTGAAAACTTTAAAGCATGAGGGATGAGTTACAAAATGAAGAGGGGAGCAGTAAATTCAGTAGCAGCATAAAGAACCCTCAGCCAAGATTTTAAATTCCTAGAGCAATTTTGAAAAATACTCACATTAAAAATCATTAATTGTTATACAGTTAGCATTTCATTTTGTTTTAATACTGAAGCTAAAAATGTTGAGGGACTTTAAATACTTGCCAGTTTTTCTGTGGCTGTGGCGCTGGGAACTTTGCCTTGAAGAACATCTGAGTGATATGCACCATCCTGTTTGCACATCTCCAGAGGGTCTTGGAAAATAATCTAAAAGAAGCCAAAATCCCAAACCACAAATATGTACATTCCATTTCTCTGTGAGAACCAAATGACAAACAATCTGAATGTCTCACAGATATTTTGGTGACGTATTTTATATCATTTTTATGACATGTTTGATAGATGCATAATAAAATTACTGAGATGATGTGGAAACACCACATATTCAGAATCCTTTGAAATAATACAAAGTAACACAAATGCCATGATTGTGACAATATAAAAATATTTAAAAACTAACAATAGTTGCTCAAGGGTGCCTGGGTTGCTCAGTCGGTTAAGCGTCTGACTTCAGCTCAGGTCACGATCTCACCGTTCCTGAGTTCGAGCCCCGCGTGGGGCTCTGTGCTGACAGCTCAGAGCCTGGAGGCTGCTTCGGATTCTGTGTCTCCCTCTCTCTCTGCCCCTCCCTGGCTCCCAGTCTGTCTCTCTAAAAAATAAATAAACTTTAAAGAATGAAAAAAAAAATAGTTGTTCGGTGGTGGAGAGTTTACTCCTCAATATAAAAA
Source organism: Panthera tigris (assembly GCF_018350195.1). NCBI lineage: Eukaryota > Metazoa > Chordata > Mammalia > Carnivora > Felidae > Panthera > Panthera tigris. The sequence goes on along the minus strand of NC_056663.1, from coordinate 121,756,051 downwards.
TACTGTTATCCATGAAAAACAAGTTATTACTGTCAGTATCTAATATTCAATGGAGTGCTTAGTTTGGTAAATACTTTGAATGCATTTCAGTTCTTAAAATTCACATGTGAAGTAGGTATCTTTGTGATGCACATTTTACAGATGATGATGCTGAGTCTTGAGGAGTTTACATAAAATTTTCAAGGTAAAACAGTTAGTGGTAGAGCCAGTTTCCCAGGAAGCCCAGATCCAAGTTAAATAACCTGCCTGATAACAACAACAACAACAACAACAAAAACAACAGTGATACCTAGTATCTTTGTCATTCTGTGTTCCAGGTACCATTTTAAATGCTTTACATATATCAACTCATTTAATCCTAACAATAATTGTGTGGCAGATTCACTGTCATCCCCTTTTAATTTTTATTTAATTTTTCTTTTCTTTTCTTTTTATTTCAATATATGAAGTTTATTGTCAAATTGGTTTCCATACAACACCCAGTGCTCATCCCAAAAGGTGCCCTCCTCAATACCCATCACCCACCCCCCATCAACCCTCAGTTTGTTCTCAGTTTTTAAGAGTCTCTTATACTTTGGCTCTCTCCCACTCTAACCTCCTTTTTTTTTTTTCCTTCCCCTCCCCCATGGGTTTCTGTTAAGTTTCTCAGGATCCACATAAGAGTGAAACCATATGGTATCTGTTTTTCTCTGTATGGCTTATTTCACTTAGCATAACACTCTCTAGTTCCATCCATATTGCTACAAAGGGCCATATTTCATTCTTTCTCATTGCCACGTAGTACTCCACTATGTATATAAACCACAATTTCTTTATCCATTCATCAGTTGATGGACCTTTAGGCTCTTTCCTTAATTTGGCTATTGTTGAGACTGCTGCTATAAGCATTGGGGTACAAGTGCCCCTATGCATCAGCACTCCTGTATCCCTTGGGTAAATTCCTAGCAGTGCTATTGCTGGGTCATAGGGTGGGTCTATTTTTAATTTTCTGAGGAACCTCCACACTGTTTTCCAGAGTGGCTGCACCAATTTGCATTCCCACCAACAGTGCAAGAGGGTTCCCATTTCTCCACATCCTCTCCAGCATCTATAGTCTCCTGACTTGTTCATTTTGGCCACTCTGACTGGCATGAGGTGATATCTGAGTGTGGTTTTGATTTGTATTTCCCTGATGAGGAGCGACGTTGAGCATCTTTTCATGTGCCTGTTGGCCATCCGGATGTCTTTTATTGAGAAGTGTCTATTCATGTTTTCTGCCCATTTCTTCACTGGGTTATTTGTTTTTCGGGTGTGGAGTTTGGTGAGCTCTTTATAGATTTTGGATACTAGCCCTTAGACAAACCAGACTTTAAATTAAAGGCTGTAACAAGAGATGAAGAAGGGCATTACATAATAATCACAGGGTCTATCCATCAGGAAGAGCTAACAATTATAAATGTCTATGCGCCGAATACAGGAGCCCCCAAATATATAAAACAATTACACACATAAGCAACCTTATTGATAAGAATGTGGTATTTTCAAGGGACTTTAACACTCCACTTACAGAAATGGATAGATCATCTAGACACACGGTCAATAAAGAAACAAGGGCCCCGAATGATACATTGGATCAGATGGACTCGACAGATATATTTAGAACTCTGCATCCCAAAGCAACAGAATATACTTTCTTCTCGAGTGCACGTGGAACATTCTCAAAGATAGATCACATACTGGGTCACAAAACAGCCCTTCATAAGTATACAAGAATTGAAAACATACCATGCATACTTTCAGACCACAATGCTATGAAGCTTGAAATCAACCACAGGAAAAAGTCTGGAAAACCTCCAAAAGCATGGAGGTTAAAGAACACCCTACTAAAGAATGAATGGGTCAACCAGGCAATTAGAGAAGAAATTTAAAAATATATGGAAACAAATGAAAATGAAAATACAACAATCCAAACGCTTTGGGATGCAGCGAAGGCAGTCCTGAGAGGAAAATACATTGCAATCGAGGCCTATCTCAAGAAACAAGAAAAATCCCAAATACAAAATATAACAGCACACCTAAAGAAGACAGCCTAAACCCAGCAGAAGAAGAGAAATAATAAAGATCAGAGCAGAAATAAACAATATAGAATGTAAAAAACTGTAGAGCAGATCAACGAAACCAAGAGTTGGTTTTTTCAAAAAATAAACAAAATTGATAAACCTCTAGCCAGGCTTCTCAAAAAGAAAAGGGAGATGACCCAAATAGATACAATCATGAATGAAAATGGAATTATTACAACCAATCCCTCAGAGATACAAGCAATTATCAGGGAATACTATGAAAAATTACATGCCAACAAACTGGACAACCTGGAAGAAATGGACAAATTCCTAAACACCCACACGCTTCCAAAACTCAATCAGCAGGAAATAGAAAGCTGGAACAGACCCATACCAGTGAAGAAATTGATTCAGTCATCAAAATTCCCCCAACAAATAAGAGTCCGGGACCAGATGGCTTCCCAGGGGAGTTCTACCAGACATTTAAAGCAGAGATAATACCTATCCTTCTCAAGCTATTCCAAAAACTAGAAAGGGAAGGAAAACTTCCAGACTCATTCTATGAAGCCAGCATTACTTTGATTCCTAAACCAGACAGAACCCAGTAAAAAAAGAGAACTACAGGCCAATATCCCTGATGAATATGGATGCAAAAATTCTCAATAAGATACTAGCAAATCGAATTCAACAGCATATAAAAAGAATTATTCACCATGATCAAGTGGGATTCATTCCTGGGATGCAGGGCTGGTTCAACAGTGGCAAATCAATCAACGTGATGCATCACATTAATAAAAGAAAAGATAAGAACCATATGATCCTGTCAATCAATGCAGAAAAGGCATTTGACAAAATTCAGCATCATTTCTTAATAAAAACCCTCGAGAAAGTCTGGATAGAAGGAATATACTTAAACATCATAAAAGCCATTTATGAAAAGCCCACAGCTAACATCATCCTCAATGGGGAAAAACTGAAAGCTTTCCCCTTGAGATCAGGAACACGACAGGGATGTCCACTCTCACCGCTGTTGTTTAACATAATGTTGGAAGTTCTAGCGTCAGCAATCAGACAACAAAAGGAAATCAAAGGCATCAAAATTGGCAAAGATGAAGTTAAGCTTTCACTTTTTGCAGATGACATGATATTATACATGGAAAATCCGACGGACTCCACCAAAAGTCTGCTAGAACTGATACATGAATTTAGCAAAGTTGCAGGATACAAAATCAATGTACAGAAATCAGTTGCATTCTTATACACTAATAATAAAGCAACAGAAAGACAAATAAAGAAACTGATCCCATTCACAATTGCACCAAGAAGCATAAAATACCTAGGAATAAACCTAACCAAAGATGTAAAAGATCTGTATGCTGAAAACTATAGAAAGCTTATGAAGGTAATTGAAGAAGATATAAAGAAATGGAAAGATATTCCCTGCTCATGGATTGGAAGAATAAATATTGTCAAAATGTCAATACTACCCAAAGCTATCTACACATTCAATGCAATCCCAATCAAAATTGCACCAGCATTCTTCTCGAAACTAGAACAAGCAATCCTAAAATTCATATGGAACCACAAAAGGCCCCGAATAGCCAAAGTAATTTTGAAGAAGACCAAAGCGGGAGGCATCACAATCCCAGACTTTAGCCTCTACTACAAAGCTGTCATCATCAAGACAGCATGGTATTGGCACAAAAACAGACACATAGACCAATGGAATAGAATAGAAACCCCAGAACTAGACCCACAAACGTATGGCCAACTCATCTTTGACAAAGCAGGAAAGAACATCCAATGGAAAAAAGACAGTCTCTTTAACAAATGGTGCTGGGAGAACTGGACAGCAACATGCAGAAGATTGAAACTAGACCACTTTCTCACACCATTCACAAAAATAAACTCAAAATGGATAAAGGACCTGAATGTGAGACAGGAAACCATCAAAACCCTAGAGGAGAAAGCAGGAAAAGACCTCTCTGACCTCAGCCGTAGCAATTTCTTACTTGACACATCCCCAAAGGCAAGGCAATTAAAAGCAAAAATGAACTACTGGGACCTTATGAAGATAAAAAGCTTCTGCACAGCAAAGGAAACAACCAACAAAACTAAAAGGCAACCAACGGAATGGGAAAAGATATTTGCAAATGACATATCGGACAAAGGGCTAGTATCTAAAACCTATAAAGAGCTCACCAAACTCCACACCCGAAAAACAAATAACCCAGTGAAGAAATGGGCAGAAAACATGAATAGACACTTCTCAATAAAAGACATCCGGATGGCCAACAGGCACATGAAAAGATGCTCAACGTCGCTCCTCATCAGGGAAATACAAATCAAAACCACACTCAGATATCACCTCATGCCAGTCAGAGTGGCCAAAATGAACAAGTCAGGAGACTATAGATGCTGGAGAGGATGTGGAGAAATGGGAACCCTCTTGCACTGTTGGTGGGAATGCAAATTGGTGCAGCCACTCTGGAAAACAGTGTGGAGGTTCCTCAGAAAATTAAAAATAGACCCACCCTATGACCCAGCAATAGCACTGCTAGGAATTTACCCAAGGGATACAGGAGTGCTGATGCATAGGGGCACTTGTACCCCAATGCTTATAGCAGCAGTCTCAACAATAGCCAAATTAAGGAAAGAGCCTAAAGGTCCATCAACTGATGAATGGATAAAGAAATTGTGGTTTAGGGGCGCCTGGGTGGCGCAGTCGGTTAAGCCTCCGTCTTCAGCCAGGTCACGATCTCGCGGTCCGTGAGTTCGAGCCCCGCGTCAGGCTCTGGGCTGATGGCTCGGAACCTGGAGCCTGTTTCCGATTCTGTGTCTCCCTCTCTCTCTGACCCTCCCCCGTTCATGCTCTGTCTCTCTCTGTCCCAAAATAAATAAAAAAGTTGAAAAAAAAATTAAAAAAAAATTGTGGTTTATATACACAGTGGAGTACTACGTGGCAATGAGAAAGAATGAAATATGGCCCTTTGTAGCAATATGGATGGAACTAGAGAGTGTTATGCTAAGTGAAATAAGCCATACAGAGAAAGACAGATACCATATGGTTTCACTCTTATGTGGATCCTGAGAAACTTAACAGAAACCCATGGGGGAGGGGAAGGAAAAAAAAAAAAGGAGGTTAGAGTGGGAGAGAGCCAAAGTATAAGAGACTCTTAAAAACTGAGAACAAACTGAGAGTTGATGGGGGGTGGGAGGGAGGGGAGAGTGGGTGATGGGTATTGAGGAGGGCACCTTTTGGGATGAGCACTGGGTGTTGTATGGAAACCAATTTGACAATAAACTTCATATATTGAAAAAAAAGTCTAGTTTGTCTGATATACATATGGCTACTCTAGCTTTCTTCTGACTTCCACTGGCATGATAAATTGTTCTCCATCCCCTCACTCTCAATCTGAAGGTGTCCTCAGGTCTAAAATGAGTCTCTTGTAGACAGCAAATAGATGGGTCTTGTTTTTTTAATCCATTCTGATACCCTATGTCTTTTGGTTGGCGCATTTAGTCCATATACATTCAGTGTTATTATAGAAAGATATGGGTTTAGATTCATTGTGATGTCCATAGGTTTCATGCTTGTAGCAATGTCTCTGGTACTTTGTCTCACAGGATCCCCCTTAGGATCTCTTGTAGGGCTGGTTTAGTGGTGACGAATTCCTTCAGTTTTTGTTTGTTTGGGAAGACCTTTATCTCTCCTTCTATTCTGAATGACATACTTGCTGGATAAAGGATTCTCGGCTGCATATTTTTTCTGTTCTTCACATTGAAGATCTCCTGCCATTCCTTTCTGGCCTGCCAAGTTTCAGTAGAGAGATCGCTCACGAGTCTTATAGGTCTCCCTTTATATGTTAGAGCACGTTTATCTCTAGCTGCTTTCAGAATTTTCTCTTTATCCTTGTATTTTGCCAGTTTCACTATGATATGTCGTGCAGAAGATCGATTCAAGTTACGTCTGAAGGGAGTTCTCTGTGCCTCTTGGATTTCAATGCCTTTTTCCTTTCCCAGATCAGGGAAGTTCTCAGCTATGATTTCTTCAAGTACACCTTCAGCACCTTTCCCTCTCTCTTCCTCCTCTGGAATACCAATTATGCGTAGATTATTTCTCTTTAGTGCATCACTTAGTTCTCTAATTTTCCCCTCACACTCCTGGATTTTTTTATCTCTCTTTTTCTCAGCTTCTTCTTTTTCCATAATTTTATCTTCTAGTTCACCTATTCTCTCCTCTCCCTCTTCAATCCGAGCAGTGGTTGTCTCCATTTTATTTTGCAGCTCATTGATAGCATTTTTCAGCTCCTCCTGGCTGTCCCTTAGTCCCTTGATCTCTGTAGCAATAGATTCTCTGCTGTCCTTTATAATGTTTCCAAGCCAAGTGATATATTTTATGACTATTATTCTAAATTCACTTTCCGTTTTATTGTTTAAATCACTTTTGATCAGTTTGTTAGCTGTTGTTATTTCCTGGAGATTCTTCTGAGGGGAATTCTTCCATTTCGTCATTTTGGATAGTCCCTGGAGTGGTGCGGGACTGTGGGCACTTCCCCTGTGCTGTCTTGAATAACTTGCGTTGGTGGGTGTGGCCTCAGTCAGACCTGATGTCTGCCCCCAGCCCACCGCTGGGGCCACAGTCAGACTGGTGTGTACTTACTCTTCCCCTCTCCTAGGGGCGGGATTCACTGTGGGGTGGCATGGCCCATCTGGGCTACTTGCACACTCCCAGGCTTGTGGTGCTGGGGATCTGGCGTATTAGCTGGGTGGATCAGCAAGGTGCACAGGGCCGGGTGGGGGGGCAGGCTCAGCTCGCTTTTCCTTTGGAGATCCACTTCAGAAGGGGCCTGTGGCACCAGGAAGGAGTCAGACCTGCTGGAGGGATGGATCCGCAGAAGCACAGCGTTGAGTGTTTGCGTGGTGCAAGCAAGTTCCCTGGCAGGAACCGGTTCCCTTTGGGATTTTGGCTGGGGGATGGGTGAGAGAGATGGCACTGGCGAGCGCCTTTGTTCCCCGCCAAGCTGCGCTCTGTCATCCGGGGCTCAACAACTAACTCTCCCTCCCGTTGTCCTCTAGCCCTCCCGTTCTCCGAGCAGAGCTGTTAGCTTATAACCTTCCAGATGTCAAGTTCCGCTTGCTGTCAGAACACACTCCATCTGGCCCCTCTGCTTTTGCAAGACAGACTCGGGGGCTCTGCTTTGCTGGCAGGTTGCCCCTCCTCCCCGGCTCTGTCCGCCAGTCTGTGTAGCTCTTACCGCCTCTCTGCCCTTTCTACCCTCTTCTGTGGGCCTCTCGTCTGCGCTTGGCTCCAGAGACTCCGTTCTGCTAGTCTTCTGGCGGTTTTCTGGGTTATTTAGGCAGGTGTAGGTGGAATCTATTTGATCAGCAGGACGCTGCGGTGAGCCCAGCGTCCTCCTACGCCGCCATCTTCCCAGGATCTCCTTTTTATTTTATTTTTGAGACAGAGACAGAGTGTGAGTGGGGCATGGGCAGAGAGAGAGGGAGACACAGAATCTGAAGCAGGCTCCAGGCTCCAAGCTATCAGCACAGAGCCTGACACAGGGCTCGAAGCCACCAACCATGAGATCTTGACCTGAGCCAAAGTGATGCTTAACCGACTGAGCCACTCAGGCACTCCTGTTATCCCCATTTTAGGGCTGCATGTTTTCTGTCATTGTCTTTGTCATCATTAAAACCAGTATTTGCGTTTTGTAGCACAGTTTTCCAGCGAATGTTAACTACCCTTCCATCTAAGTTCCTTGAGACACAGTATATTTTCAAGCAAGGGCTGATACAGTATTTAAGATACAATAAAGCACAAACTTTATTGCCAGACACCTTTTCTATTGGAGTCTTTGGCATATTGTAGTATGAGCTGGCAGTACCTTGCTTCTGGTCATACTTGCCACTCTGGGGGTTCCCCACCCTCATCCTGGGGAATCCCTATTTACTCTCAACAGGGTGAGGGTATCAGCTTCCTAGATCCCATGTCTTTCTCTAGAATTAATTGGTCACTTTGGGAGAACTTTGTCAGGTAGCTTCATGAGAAAAGGTGTATTGAGAGAGAAATTTCTTGAGCTCTTTTATTTTTTTTTTTTAAGATTATTTATTTTGAGAGAGAGAGAGAGAGAGAGAAGAAGAAGAAGAAGAAGAAGAAGAAGAAGAAGGAAGAAGAAGGAAGAAGAAGGAAGAAGAAGAAGAAGGAAAGAAGAAAAGGAGAAGGAGAAGAAGAAGAAGAAGTGGGGGGAGGGGCAGAGAGAAGGAGAGACAGAATCCCAAGGAGGCTCCATGCCATTAGCACAGAGCCAGATGCAGGGCTCAAACTTATGAATCATGAGACCATGACCTAAGCCACAATCAAGAGTTGGATGCTTAACTGACTGTCTCACCCAGGTGCCCCAACCTCGTTTATGTTTCTATTGCATTGTTTTTCCTGCTATGAAAACTTTTGTCTGGTGCATTTTTCCTCCACTGCAACCTGTTCTTATTTCATGCATACAGTATCTTGTTGTCCCCTCCAGGATGTTAATAACAGCTTTTTGGAAGATTTTTGAACTCTTTCTTTTCATGAATTATTTCTTCTAAGCTTTTTTATCTTTGTTTGCTTTGTTCTCTCTCATATTAGAAGGCTAGAATAGCCCCAGATGTCTGATGGTTCTTGGTTATTTGTTTCTGTTGAAGAATGGGACACTAACAAACTGTTGGGAAGCTCTGGACACATGCGTGGTAATTGTTGACCATGGGGTTTACTATAGAATTATCGTGTGGTTTTTATTTTAGGCAATCTGCAACGTCAGTATGTTTAAGTCTTTTCCCTTTGGGAAGGTAAGATTTTTCAGAGAAGGATTTTCCAATTTTTTGTGTAGAAGGTACATGCCCAAATGCCACTATTTTGGAGTCCAAGAGGGCAATTGAAGATCCCAATATAGGTCTCTTGGGAAAAAAAGGCAGAATCCAGGACTATGTAGGCAACTCTAGGAAGTTTGTTTTCATTAATCTCATACGACTATAAGTCAACCATCTATTAGACTTTATAATCTCACATTTAATAGCTCTAAATAGTTTCTTTTAAGGTCTGTGAAAAATGTTTTTTATATCTAGCCTTATGTATCTGCTTTAAGATAATCTCAGGTTCCTAAATTATCCAGTAAGAAAACATGTCTGCAACTCAATGTGTAAAGTGCAAAATGTACAAAGTTTTTTTTAATATTTAATTTTTTTTTAATTTGAGAGAGAGGGAGAGAGAAAGATGGAGGTGGGGGGAGAGAGGCAGAGGGAGAGAGAGAATCTTAAGCAGGCTTCATGCTAAGTATGGAGCCTGACACAGAGCTCGATCCCATGACCCTGGGATCATGCATGACGTGAGCCGAAGTCAAGAGTCAGATGTTCAACCAACTCAGTCACCTTTGTGCCCCTCAAATTGTACAAAGTTTTGAATTCTTCTCAAGGATTTAGACGTCTCAGAATAATTTTTACTGGTTAGACAATTATGTGGCCGGAAGGTTTTTTCTCATATGAAAACAAAAATCACAGTCACTTCAAGTTATTTTACAATTGCATTTGAATGTTGGCAACTGAAATCTGTATTTATTCAGTGTTTATTTATAAGTAATAAAGTCATAAATCTCATTGTAACAAGTAAAACCAGTTACAGTTAAAAAGGTAAGTTTAGTTTTCTACCTTCCTTCAATCATAGTTGTTTGATTCACCTGATTCAATCAGAGGTAAACAACCAGTTTTGCACATTTCTACACCTTTCTCCATGTTCATATAAGCCTATATACTAACAAATGGGAGTATTTTTACTTTGTTTTGTCTTTCACAGAAATCGAATCACACAGTACACATTACTTTGTACTTTGCTATTTATTTGTAATGATGCATCATATTCATCCTTCTTAAAAATAAAATTTTATAAGTATCTACCTAATTCAAAATAGGGGCTTATTATTCCTTTTTCTGTCAGTTGTACTGTTTAAAGTTTTTTTTCCCCCTTCTACAATCAAGACTGCAATAAATAACTTTGTCTTTATATCCTTACACCCAGATGCTTTTATTTCTGTGAGTTGATTCCCAGGTGTAGTATTCCTAGGAAGAAGGCCATGTATGTTTTAAAATTTTCCTAAATATTGTCAATTGCTTTTCAGAAACCTATAACAATTCACATTTTTATAAATTGTATGAACTAGTAGGTGAGCAGTAATAACTCATTTTCTTTTATGTTTTATTGACTACTCTCAAGGTTTGGCATCATTTCATATGTTTGATGGCCATTTGTATTTTCTCTGTTAAGAGTTTCCAGTATTGCTCATTTTCCTATTGAGCTGTTTGTTGTCTTTTTAAAAGAACACTTAGATATTAGGGATAGTAATTCTTTGTCAATTACATGTTATAAATATTTTTCCTTATGAATTATTTTCTTTCTGACTTTATTTATTTATAGCAGGATTAAAAGTTTTCTCTGTGCTAAATTTGATTTTAAATACTTTCATGGAATTATTGAATTAAATTCCAACTTTATTTGAATATTTCTCACAAGAAGTCAGAGATTTAAAGAAATACATTTCTATATACCACACGCATTTTCTCCTCTATCCTCTTTGCCCCCTGCTTTAGTTACCCTTATAGTCCTCTTTTCAATATCCATGCCATCTGCCTGTGTCTTCTCCTTTCTAGGGAAATTCTCCATTATAGACCTAGCCAATAACTTCTGCATTTGGAATATAATAAATATAATAAACATAAATATATAAATATATCATATTTATATCATATATAATATAAATATAATAAATATAATCACTTGAACTACTTAATCAATTTGCCCCATAGCAAAAGCTGATTTATCCAATATTCTTAAAAGTCTTAAAGAGAGGAGTGCTAATCAAATTGCTGTTAAGCACATTATTTAATAATTTATAAGAACTTGATATTTGGTTTCTAGTTCTAAATTCTTTTTTTTTTAAGTTTATTTATTTTGAGAGAGAGAGAGGGAGAGGGAGAGAGGGAGCAAGCGGGAAAGGGCCAGAGGGAGAGGGAAAGAGAGAGCAAGTTGGGGAGGACCAGAGAGAGAGGGAGTGAGGGAATCCCAAACAGGCTCCATGTTCTCAGCATGGGGTTTGAACTCACAAACTGCAAGATCATGACCTGAGCCGAAATCAAGAGTCAGATGCTCAACCAACTGAGCCACCTGGGCATCCCTAGTCACTTCCTCGATTAGGTGATTTTATATGACAAATGGTGATGGTATAGTTACGGCCATTATTATGTTACGTCACATAAGACTGGAGGAGGATTGGAAGTCAGGAGATTGTAAGCATGAAAGAACATATGGAAGGAGCCAGGCTGACATTGTTCCTGGCCTACTACTAACAAAAGAATGGAAGCCTTAGTCCTCTAACCACAGGGAACTGAATTTGGTCAACAACCATGTGAACTTTAGAAGAGGATTCCAAGTTCCAGAAAGGAATTCAGCCTGTCTGACACCTTGGTTTCAACTTTGAGAGACCCTGAGCAAAGAGACCACTTTTGACATGCCCACATTTTTGCCTTAAAGAAGCCATGAAATAACACATGGATGTTCTTTCAAGCCACTAATTTTGTGGCAATTTGTTACATAGCAGTGGAAAACCAATACATCTATGGAGAAATGTTTCATGTAATTATGAATCACCTACAATTATGGGTATTTTTCAAGTACATTTCCTCAAATTTAGAGGGAACTTTTATGGGTAATCAAGGGAGATGTTTAGAAAGGGATCACTTTCAGTTAATAAGAACAGAATTTAGGGAGGAGAAGGAATTTTTGGAATCTTTTTAGTGACGTAAAGGAGACAGGTGAGTAGAGATGGGGAAATCACTTGGGGTAAGATTTTGACTTGCAGAGGGGACAAGCATTGAAGAAACTGACAATAGAACACTTCTTGCTAAGAAATTTTTGAAAATGGAAATTTTAGCTTAAAATAGAAAAGTTTATGATACAAGAATAGAAAGAAGGTCTAACAATTTAGAAAATCCTATATACTGGCTAAATGTTAAAATTGTTTATTTCTACTTCTGACACTTATATAAAGATGTTTTAAGTAAAGTATTTAACCAACAATTTTTATAGTTCTGAAAATATAACCGAGAGATCCTAAGCACTCCGCCAGCAATTTGGGACAGTGGTTCCTTCTCCCCAAAGATTACTAGTAGCTTGCCCTGCCACAGCTGCCCTTGCCAGCTCCCCCAGTATATCTAGAAGATTGGGCAAGGGAAAGGGGTGTTTGTCAGTTATGAGATTTTGTCTCAGGGGAAGCATTATAGCTCTTCCCTCCTTTTCTATTTCTTTCCCAGATTGTAGGGGGAGTTCTAAGACATTTGCTCTCCCAGAGAGTTGCAGAAATTTCTACTTCTGAAGCAATACGCATTATGTATTTGTAACAGCTAGGTCCCAAGTTATCAAATCTTCAGATTTCAGAAGTCTATTATATAAATCTCCTTCCTCCCCAAATGCAGAAAAATAATTGAATATATTGTAACTTCTTTCAGACTCTTAATGATTTACTTCTCATTTAATGATTAATTTTGGCACTGGTCAGAACACTTTCATGAGTAATTTTTTCTTGTTTCCCAATTCCCAATTGCCCAGACAGTGGACTAGTTCATTCCAAAAATGAAATGGAATGAAATGACATGAAAAATTTTCAAAGTTGTCATTTCTTCTTTATACAATACTAATTTTCCATATATGAATTATCATTTAATTAGAATTTTTTACTTTTTCTTCACTTCCAAACTACAAAAAAATATAATTCCTTTTGGGAACTGTTTTAGGGGAAATAACAATTTTTGGTTATTTCACAAGAATTATCGTATCTTTAAAGATCTGTGGAGAACCGCAAAATTGAATGGAAATGTAGGCCCAGACAGGCAACAAGACTCATTCATGAGCTTACACTTTAGCCTCAGTGTAATGGACATGATGAAATTTCATTACTACATATTAGTGTGATTTATTGCTGATGGCACACGTCTAAATTGCAAAATATTAAGTTGCAAAACAACACTTACTGCTCCCCTACCATTTGTATTGCAGTGTGTTTAGTACTGGGGAGATCAGATATACATTAAACACGGTCTTAGCATCATAAGACACAGCCCTTGCAGTGAGGGATTTAAGTAAATGTTCAAAATAATTTAACATAATATTAAATGTAATAAACCCATTAAAGGTCAACATAACCTTTAAGTTAAACAGAATATTAAAGGTTATTTATAAGGCAACACATGAACACTTGATATATAAGCTATAGAACTATCTGTTCAGGAGCCAGGACTAAAAATTCTCTTGCTTCCATGTCTTGTGATATCTATGTTTCCATTATTGGGGAAACTTTGTCACAGTAAAGGAGTTTTTTGAACTCCTTTGTGAAATATTTCACAGAAATATTTTAGTAGCTCATTTTGTTTATTCACTTTTTCATTTCTCTCATCAACATGATGGCATTTTATGTTTGGCAGGCTTACATGAGAAAGGAGGAATACAAGGTAGTGAGGCTCAAGTTCGAATTTCAGTGTAGGGATTGAGAAGTCTAAAGCAGTCCTAAGAAGTATATTAGTTTGAAATAGATTCAAGGACAAGTAATTGAAAACCTGACTCAGGATGCACTAAACACCTACAGGTTATTTTCTTCCCAGGTGATGAGAATTTGGAGGTAGAATTTTCCTACCTGTGTTCAGCAGCATGATAACGTCAAGGCCAGTGTTTCAGAAAGTACCTTAGACTTTCCCATGATTGTTATCATTGGGTCCAAGATGGCTATCCCAGTACTAGGTTTTACAACTATGTTTAATCAGGCAAAGGGAGGGGGAAAGGAAGAAAAAAGGGATAGGGATAGTGCTAATTATACCTCCTTCCTTCATCCAGAAATGGGCAGCTTCATTTCAGAAGGCATCACCAAAATTTCGTTACATCTCTATTGGTAAGAAGTATGTCATGTGGCCACTCATAGATGAAAAAAAAGACTAGGAAAGTGAGTATATAGCTTTCCCAAGCCCTATGGTAGAGCCGGCAAGGCAATAGCTATTATATGCCATGGAACAAAGGACTACTGGGGGTGGGAATATGTATTTTATATGAACTGTCTCATTTAGTTATCATAATGATGCTGTAAGTAGGTGTTTTTATTATCCCCAGTTTGCAGACGAGAAAACTGATGTTCGCTAATTTGTACTAGATGGTTGCTAGGATTCAAACTAGATAGTTGCAGGGATCTGCACTGCCTGTTGAGATTCAAACTCTCTTATTATTTTTTAAATGCAGAGTTCATGTTCTTACTTACATTATTACTACAGATTTTTAAAATCAGATGTTGCAGACTTTTATGTCAATGATTAAAAACATATTTTGAGCAATGGTAACATGAGTGGAATAAACATATCACCCTCTAAAGATAATAAAGTGAAAGTAGTAATAGTCCATTGAATCTGCAAATTTTGTTCCTTTTTAAAAATCTTCTTTAAAAATTTCATCTTATTTTTCATACAGTCACTTTTCATATTTGGGAGAGAGTCACCACAGACCTTCTGCAGCATGCTCAGGGCAGTGGCCCTAAGGATAATCTGGCATGATTATGAGAACTGACCACTGGGGTCTGGGCTCCATAATCCTGAGAAAAAACACTGCCTGAATCTTTCCGTCTAGAAACTTGATGGATGGATGGCCAATAGTCTTGAAAGGCTTGTAATATTCATTGGATAACAAATTATATAGGGTCAGTCATCTATGAGGGTAGGAACAAGTTAGCTTTTTGGTTTTTAAAGTGAGGTAAACACATATTCTGGTTCCACTGTCTTCCAGGAGGTTGACTATTACTGTTTTCACTATTTATCTTTGAAATATGCTCATTTCCTGATAAAGTTAGTTTAAATGCTAAAATTGTGGGAGAAAGAAGGCTATATATGGTTCTTCTGAATTTTCTGGTGGCCCTTATAGAAAAAGCATCAGTATTGACATAGTGTTTTTTAGAGCACGTTGTTTGTTTAAGCTGCGTGTCTTTAAATCCCAGACTCTTACTGTTTTTACGTATACATAAATCAGGGTTAAGAAGAGTCCTTCCTTGGAGGTTGGCTTATTTTATGTGAAACATCTCCCTCTTAATACATATTTGTAATATTCAGGGTGCTTAGTTGACAAATGAAAATTGTGCATCTTCACTTTAGCATCTTCATGAGGCCACATGTGGGACAGGTAGTGGGTTGCACTGTATTATTGTAACTGGATTCTCAAGGGAATGGGTAAGCTTCCCTCTGCCCCCTTATCTAAAATCTATAGCCAGACTCCCAACATCTTCCCTTCCACCTGGTCATCTATTCATCCACCATCCTGGACTCATGTTTGAAATGTATACTGTTAAAAACTGAGAACAAACTGAGGGTTGATGGGGGGTAGGAGGGAGGGGAGGGTAGGTGATGGGTATTGAGGAGGGCACCTTTTGGGATGAGCACTGGGTGTTGTATGGAAACCAATTTGACAATAAATTTCATATATTAAAAAAAAAGGAAAAAAAATGAAATGTATACTACCCTTAACAAGACTTACAGTGAAGGTGCTATTGTCTAGGGTAGCAGAAAGCATTCTCTAGCAACACCAAAAGAGTTTAAATTTTGTGCTTTTATCCTAGGATGTATTATTTTCTTTATGTATAAACTGCAACATATTGTTAAACATATGGACGGTGGGGTGCCTGGGTGGCTCAGCCGGTTAAGCGTCTGACTTCGGCTCAGGTCATGATCTCACGGTCTGTGAGTTCGAGCCCCGCGTTGGGCTCTGTGCTGACAGCTCAGAGCCTGGAGCCTGCTTCAGATTCTGTGTCTCCCTCTCTCTCTGACCCTCCCCCATTCATGCTCTGTCTCTCTCTGTCTCAAAAATAAACAAATATTAAAAAAAATTAAAAAAAGACATATGGAAGGTGGACTAAGTTGGTAACTACTAGTATAACCGATCCTCTTACTTGTTAATTTTTAATTTGGATATGTTAATATCTCATGGTCCAAAGTTTCAGTTCATAGTCATTCACAATCAGTTAACCCATGAAGTTGCAAGTTGAATTTACTAAGATGGCTGCTATAAGTAATATCCAGTTTATACAACATATTTTGGAGGTTCCCTTCTAGAATGCTTGGGATTTGAAAAGCATTTCCCCATATGTATAAATTATGGGGAAGATCAGTCCCATATTAGAGATCTTCCTCATTATTCTTCTCAATTGCTCCCTAGAAGGAATTTCCTCTTGGCCCTGTTGTTACTGCTATTATCCTGCTAGTCTCCTTGTCCAACCTTTTAAAGTTGACCATACTTGCCTCTTTTACTTTGTAGTCAACTCTTGACAAGTTTCTTTGTTTATGCCATTTATTTCTCCTCTCCTTCTCTTTACTAGAACTTCCACTTCCAGAGGTAAAGGGGACCTCTTTCCTCAACTCTCTGGTCTTGATAATCCAGTGTCTCCTCATTGTCTTCATGTCTCCACTGGCTGCTGCTTGTCTCTTCTCTTCACAGAACTTCCTTCTCTTTTTTCACCCCAAAGATGGGGACACATCCCAGCACAGGTTCTATGCTCTCAGAAAGTGTTTCTTTTTTCATGCTTTTTACTATTACCTCTGCCTGGTATAACCAGGGATTGAGGGGAATGACCACCTTATCTCCCATAACATCTCGGATCTCAAGTCTTACATCTGCTTACTGGACATCTTTTGAATACCTCTTGTCACCTCAAAAATCCATGTTTCTAAGATTTCTTTTAAAAAACTTTTTTTTGATGTTCTGTTTGGCACAATGGATTATTCTTCACTTCTCCCTCCATCTCCAGACTTCTGGTAATCTTTGGATTTTCTGTCATAACAAACACCATCTTAATGCCCCTTTCTTTATGGCATTTCTCACATCTATCTCTTGTGATCCCTCTCTCATCTATGTCACTTATGTCCCATTGAAATCCTCTCCAATTGATCTCTTTGTTCAGCTCAATCTATTCTGTTTACTACTGTTATATTAATTTTCCAGATTGGCATATTTGCTAAAACTTCAGTGGCTTTTTTCTGGAGAAAAGGAGCCAAACCTGACATGGAGGGTGTCTTTACAGTTTATTTTCTCTCTCCCTATTCAGTCATATCTTCTAGTTCTCAATTGAGCTATTCATGGTTCCACAGATAGTAGTGCAAACACTTCTGCCTATGGCCCTTCGCTGATACTTTTTCCCTGCCTGAAATGTTCCTTCAGTTTCTACTTCTGTTATTCTCGTAATGCCTTACACTCCCTCCCTGGACTGTATTATCTATGCCCAGTGATTCAGTTAACACCCCATACTTGGCAAAGTGCTCATTGTTATAGACAACAGAATCCTCTCAAGATAGTTTACACAGAAGGGATTTCTTGAGAGAGGTATGTAGCTCATAGAACCTAGCAGACTCTAGGCTGAGCTTCCAAAAATAATGTCAGGACCTAGAAGGCTAAGGGAATTGTGCCTTTGTATTAATCAGGGAGCTTCTAGAACAGCTCCTGACTCCAGCTCCAGAACCTTTCTGTCCTTGCTGTGATCGGTACCAACGGAATGGATGCTACATATCCAGACTCTTTTGACAAAATGCAGTTCTCAAGCATGGTCTCTCATGAATGTATTTGACTGGAGGAACTTAATTACACTTCTGCATTAATCACTTTTTGGAGGGAGGGGACCATGGGAGAATTCAGTGCTAGGAAAAGAGGATTTACACTGTGGAGACTTATCAAAATGGGACTCACCCCAAATCTATATATTTAGCTCAGAACTCAATTCTCAGCTCTAGCCTTTGTGTGGACAACTTTATTTGAATATCTTAGAAGCACTTCAGACTTGCCAAGTCCAATGCCAAACTTAACCATCTTCACCACAAATACCTGATGCTGTTCTTAGATCCCAAATTTGTGAAGGGGCCTACTGTCCACTTCCAGTTGTCAGGAAAGACACTGGAATCAGCCTCAATTCCATCTCCATCTACCATGCATCCTGTGCTCTTTTCAGTCTTGCTGCCATGTCACCTATACTTCCTAAGAATATGCCATTTATCTGATGCACTTTTTCCCTTCACACTGCCCTAAAACAGGCTCTTATCTGTTTTAAATTCTCTCTTGTCTCTACATAGTGAAAGCCTCCTTACTGCCCTCACCTCTAATGCCCCCTCCCCAGGGCTGCAAGAATGAGTTTCTAATGTGTTCTGACTAATCACCACTCTGCTCAGAAAATTTCAGTAAAGATCCCATGGCCCAGAGGATAAAATCTAAAGATCTTTTGAGAAATTCAGGAATCACTATTACCTGGCCCCACACATTTCCCCTTCTGAAGTCTGCAGGTCAGCAATACTAAGTGATTATAATTCCCTGAACACATTCTGCTTTTTCATGCTGAGCCCTCTCTCTGGGAGGACCCCCCCAAATTTTCCTCTTGTCAAACTCCTCTTAATTTTTTAAGTTATATGTATTTATTTGCCTCCGGGTGACAGTGTAATCACAGAGTGCAAAGTTTAGGTCAGACATCGACAGTTTCTCCTTTAGGTGTTAGTTTTGGATGTAATTGTTATTTTTTCACCCCTTCTTCATTCCCTTCTTTTTCTTCAGAACTATTGGAGAAATGGAGAATAGCTCAAGGCCTTCAAATCTCTCTTGTGCTGAAAAGTCAACCAGCATATTCTTCAGTGTCTTGTCTTGAGTGTCACTGAAGGAGGGGAAAGTAGCAAATGTAAAATAAATGGACATTGACAGTTCTGAATCCTTTCTGCTATTAATTAGAGTTTGAAGATTTTGGAAACATAAAACCAAATGCCTTTGTATTTCCTTCCATTAATGATGGACTTGACTTTACTCAGCTTCTCTTTCACTTCTAACTTACTGAGGCTTGAATTCAGGTTCAAAAGAAATGGTCCTCAAGTTATTTCTCAATCTCTTTCTCCCACCCACTCTGAAACTTGGAATATTTATTAGGGGATAAGTTATCCTAGGGGACATTTATTATTATTATTATTATTATTATTATTATTATTATTATTTTAAAACGCTTTTTATTTTAACTCCAGTAGACTTAAAATACAGTGTTACATTAGTTTCAGGTGTACAATATAGTGATTCAACAATTCTGTACATTACTCAGTGCTCATCACGATAAGTGTACTCTTTAATCCTCATCAACTATTTCACCCATCCCTCCAACTACCACCATTCTGGTAACCATCAGTTTGTTCTGTATAGCTAAGAGTCGTTTCTTGGTTTCTCACTCTCTCTCTCTCTTTCTTCTTTGTTCATTTGTTTTGTTTCTTAAATTTCATATATGAGTAAAATCATATGGTATTTGTCTCTCTCTGACCTATGTTGCTTAGCATAATACTCTCTAGCTCCATCCATGTCATTGCAAATGACAAGATTTCATTCTTTTTTATGGCTAAATAATATTTTATTGTGTATATATATCACTTCTTTATCCATTCATCTATTGATAGACACTTGGGATGCTCCCATTATTTGGCTATTGTAAATAATGCTGCAATAAACATGGCGGTGCATATATCCTTTCAAATTAGTGTTTTTGTATTATTCCCAGTAATAGAATTACTGGATTGTCAGGTAGTTCTATTTTTAATTTTTTGAGGAACCTCCACACTGTCTTCCACAGTGGATGCGCCAGTTTGCATTCCCACCAACAGTGCATGAGTGTTCCTTTTCTCCATATTCTCGCAAACTCCTGTTGTTTCTTGTGTTGTTGATTTTAGCCATTCTGACAAATGTGAGATGATATATCATTGTAGTTTTTTTTCTTCCCACAATTTTATTTAGATTATAGTTAGTTAACATATAGTGTAACAGTTTTCAGGAGTAGAATTTAGTGATTCATCACTTACATACAACACCCAGTGCTCAAGAAAACAGGTGCCCTCCTTAATACCCATCACTCATTTAACCCATCCCCACCCACCTCCCTTCATTAACCCACATATTTGTTCTCTGTTATAAACAGTATCTTATGGTTAGTTTCCCTCACTTTCTCTCTTTTCCCCCCTTCCAATATGTTCATCTATTTTGTTTCTTAAATTCCACATATGAGTGAAATCGTATGGTATTTGTCTTTCTCTGCCTGATTTATTTCACTTAGCATAATACACTCTACATCCATCCACGTCATTGCAAATGGCAAGATTTCATTCCTTTCGATAGCTGAGTAATATTCCATTGTATATATATACCTCATCTTTATCCATTCATCAGCCGATTGACATTTGGGTTCTTTCCATAGTTTGGCTATGGTTGATAATGCTGCTATAAACATTGGGGACATGTACCTGTTGGAATGTGTATTTTTGTATCCTTTTCATAAATGTCTAGTGGTAAAATTGTTGGATTGTAAGGTAGTTCTATTTTTAACTTTTTAAGGAAGCCCCATACTGTTTTCCATGGTGGCTGTACAAGTTTGCATTCCCACCAACACTGCAAGGGGATTCTCCTTTTTCCACATCCTCACCAACAGTTGTCGTTTCTTATGTTGTTAATTTTAGCCATTCTGACAGGTGTGAGGTTATATCTCATCATGGTCATGCTTTATGTTTCCCTGATGATGAGTGATATTGAGCATTTTTTCATGTGTCTGTTGGCCATCTGTATCTCTTCTTTGGAAAAATGCCTATTCATGTCTTCTGCCCATTTCTTAACTGGATTATTTGTTTTTTGGACATTGAGTTTAATAAGTTCTTTATATATTTTGAATACTAACTCTTTATCAGATATGTCATTTACAAATATCTTCTCCCATTCTATTGGTTGCCTTTTAGTTTTGTTGATTGTTTCCTTCACTGTGCAGAAGGTTTCTATCTTGATTAGGTCCCAATAGCTCATTTTTGCTTTTGTTTCCTTTTCCTCTGGCAATGTGTCTAGTAAGAAGTTGTTCTGGCTAAGGTCAAAGAGGTTGCTGCTCATGTTCTCCTCTAGGATTTTGATGGTTTCCTGTCTCACATTGAAGTCTTTCATCCATTTTGAATTTATTTTTGTGTATCATGCAAGAAAGTGCTCCAGGTTCATTTTGCATGTTGCTGTCTAGTTTTCCCAACACCGTTTGTTGAAGATACTTTTTTCCATTGGATATTCTTTCCTGCTTTGTAAAAGATTAGTCGGCCCTATTGCTGTGGGTCCATTTCTGGGTTTTCTATTCTATTTCACTGATCTATTTGTCTGTTTTTATGCCAGTACCATATGGTCTTGATGACTACGGTTTCATAATATAGCTTGAAGTTTGGAATTGTGATGTCTCCAGCTTTGCTTTCCTTTTTCAAGATTGCTTTAGCTATTTGGGGCCTTTTGTGGTTACAAATTTTAGGATTGTTTGTTCTAGCTCTGTGAAAAATGTTGATGGTATTTTGATAGGGATTGCATTAAATGTGTAGATTGCTTTGAGTAGTATAGACATTTTAATAATGTTTAATAATGTTTAATAATGTTCTTCATGAGCATGGAATTTTTTCCATTTCATTGTATCCTCTTCCATTTCTTTCATAAGTGTTCTATAGTGTTCAGAATGCAGATCTTTTACCTCTTTGGTTAGGTTTATTTCTAGGCGTCTTAAGGTTTTTGGTTGTAATTATAAATGGGATTGATTCCTTGATTTCTCTTTCTGCTGTGTCACTTTTGGTGTATAGAAATGCAACAGATTTCTGTATGTTGATTTTATATCCTGAAACTTTGTTGAATTCATGTGTTAATTCTAGAGTCTTGGTAGAGTCTTTCAGGTTTTCTATATAGAGTGTCATGTCATTTGTAAATAGTGTAAGTTTGACTTCTTCCTTGCCAGTTTGGATGCCTTTTATTTCTTTTGGTTGTCTGATTGCTGAGGCTAAGACTTCCAGTACAATGTTAAATAGTAACAGTGAGAATGGACATCCCTGTCTTGTTCCTGATTGTGGAAGAAAAGTTCTCAGTTTTTTCCCATTGAGGATGATATTAGTTGTGGGTCTTTCATATATGGCCTTTGTGATGTTGAGGTATGTTCCCTCTATCCCTACTCTGTTGAGAGTTTTTATCAAGAATGGATGCTGTATTTTGTCAAATGCTTTTTGTGCATCTATTGAGAGGATCATATGATTCTTATCCTTTCTTTGATTAATGTGGTGTATCATGTTAATTGATTTGTGAATATTGAACCACCCTTGCAGACCAGGAATTAATCCCACTTGATCATGGTGATTCTTTTAATGTATTGTTGGGTTCAATTTGCTAGTATCTTGTTGAGAATTTTTGAATACAGATTCATCACGGATATTGGTCTGTAATTCTCCTGTTTAGTGGGGTCTTTAGTTTTGGAATCAAGGTCATGCTGACCTTATAGATTGAATTTGGAAGTTTTTCTTCCATTTCTATGTTTTGGAACAGTTTGAGAAGAATAGGTATTAATTTTTCCTTAAATGTCTGGTGGAATTCCCCTGGGAAGCCAACTGGCCCTGGACTTTTGCTTGTCAGGAGATTTTTGATTATTGATTCAATTTCTTTCCTGGTTATGGGTTTGTTCAAATTATCTATTTCTTCCTGTTTTAGTTTTGATAGTTTGTATATTCCTAGGAATCTGTCTATTTCTTCCAGATTGCCCTGTTTGTTGGCATATAATTTTTCATAATATTTTCTTATAATTGCTTGTATTTTTGTGGTGTTGATTGTGATCTCTCCTCTTGTATTCATGATTTTATTTATTTGGGTCCTTTCTCTTTTCTTTTGATAAGTATGGCTTATAAATTTTGTTAATTCTTTGAAAGAACCAGCTCCTGGTTTCATTAGTCTGTTCCACTGTTTTTGTTTGTTTGTTTCTACATCATTTATTTCTGCTCTAGTCTTGAATATTTCCCTTCTTCTGCTCATTTTAGGCTTTATTTGCTGTTCTTTTTCCAGCTCCTGTAGGTATAAGGTTAGGTTGTGTACTGAGACTTTCTTGCTTCTATAGATAGGCCTATATTGCTATATACTAATCTCTTAGGACTGCCTTTGCTGTATCCCAAAAGTTTTGGACTGTTGTATTTTCATTTTCATTTGCTTCCATGTACTTTTAATGTTCTCTTTAATTTCTTGGTTAACTCATTCATTCTTTAGTAGGATGTTCTTTTTAAATTTTTTTTTTAACGTTTATTTATTTTTGAGACAGAGAGAGACAGAGCATGAACAGGGGAGGGGCAGAGAGAGAGGGAGACACAGAATCTGAAACAGACTCCAGGCTCTGAGCTGTCAGCAAAGAGCCCGACACAGGGCTCAAACTCACGGACTATGAGATTATGACCTGAGCCGAAGTTGGACGCTTACCCGACCAAGCCACCCAGGCGCCCCAAGTAGGATGTTCTTTAATCTCCAAGTATTCATGGTATTTTCAAATTTTTTTCTTGTGGTTGATTTCAAGTTTCATAGCGTTGTGGTCTGAAAATATGCATAGTATGACCTCAGTCTTTTTGTACTTGTTGGGGGCTGATTCATGACCCCGTGTGTGATCTATTCTGGAGAATGTTACATATACACTCAAGAAGAATGTGTATTCTGCTTTAGGATGAAATGTTCTGAATATATCTGTTAAGTCCATCTGGTCCAATGCATCATTCAAAGCTACTGTTTCCTAGGTGATTTTCTGGTTAGATGATGTGTCCATTGTTGTAAGTGGGGTGTTGAAGTCTCCTATTCTTATTGTATTATTATCAATGAGTTTCTTTATATTTGTTATTCATTTATATATTTGGGTTCTTCCAAGTTGGGGGCATAAATATTTACAATTGTTAGATCTTCTTAGTGGATAGACCCCTTAATTTTGATATAATGCCCGTCTTCCTGTCTTGTTACAGTCTTTGGTTTAAAATCTAGTTTGTCTGATATAAGTGTAGCTATGCTGGCTTTCTTTTGAGATCCATTAGCATGAAAGATGGTTCTCTATACACTCACTTTCAATCTGCAGATGTCTTTAGGTCTAAAATGAGTCTCTTGTAGGTAACATATAGATCGGTGTTTTTTTAATCCA
This sequence comes from Panthera tigris, assembly GCF_018350195.1. Taxonomy (NCBI): domain Eukaryota; kingdom Metazoa; phylum Chordata; class Mammalia; order Carnivora; family Felidae; genus Panthera; species Panthera tigris. The sequence continues at coordinate 121,731,972 of NC_056663.1, read as the reverse complement.
TTTGTATATCCTTTTGATTGGAGGAGTTAGTCCATTTACATTCAGAGTGATTATTGATATGAATTGAGTTCCTTTGTAGTCTATTCCTTTCTAGTCTTTATTGCTTTTGCTCCTTTTTTCCCCACTTAAAGCATCCCCTTTAATATTTCTTTCAGGACATGTTTAGTGGTCACAAACTCCTTTTTTGTTTGTTTGTCTTTGAAACTCATTATCCCTCTTTCTATTCATAATGGAAGACTTGCTGGATAAAATATTCTTGGCTGCATATTTTTCCATTCAGCACGTTGACTATATCATGCCATTGCCTTCTAGCCTGCCAAGTTTCTGTGGACAGATCTGCTGTGAACCTAATCTGTTTTCCCTTGTGGGTTAAGGACTTTTTTTCCCTTTGCTGCTTTCAGGATTCTTTCTTGGTCTGTATATTTTGTGACTTTGACTATGATATGTCTTGGTGATGGCTGGCTTTTGTTGAATTTAAGGGGAGTTCTCTGTGCTTCTTGGGTTTTAACATCTGTTTCCTTCCACACGTTAGGGAAGTTTTCAGCAATAATTTGCTCAAATAAGCCTTCTGACCCTTTTCCCCTCCTTCATATTTTTGGGATTCCTATAATATGAATGTTATTATGCTTCTAAGAGTCACTGAACTCCATAAGCCTACATTCATGATCCAATACCTTTCTTTCCCTCTTTTTTTCAGCTTCATTATTTTCCATAATTTTATCTTCTGTATCACTGATTCCTCTCCTTGCTCATCCTTGTTATGGCATCCATTTGTGTTTGCATCTTGGTTATATCATTTTTATTTTGCCTGACTAATTTTTAGTTCTATTATCTCTGCACTAAGGAATTTTCTAGTGTCTTCTATGCTGTTTTCAAGCCCAGCTAATATCCTTATAATTATTGTTATAAATTCCAGTTCACACATCTTACTTATGTATGTATTGATTAAATTCCTGGCAGTTACTTCTTCCTATTCTTTCTTTTGGGGTGATTTCTATCTTGTCATATTGTCAAAGTCACTGTTTCTTTTGTGTGATGGTTAGGAAAGCCTGCTATATTCCTGCTTCTGGGAGTAATGACTATATACATATACATATACATATATGTATACATACATATACGTATATATATAATTTAAAAATTAATATGTATATAATAAGTTAAAAAATTGTTTTTTTTCTGTATCCCAAGAAGAAAAAAAGAAATACAGAAAAAAAACCCTAAAGGAAGCTGGATCCTATTTCCTCTGGAGCTGAAGCTTTGCAGTACTGTATGATTACTAGACATAGTGAAAGGAGGGATTTATGCTGGTCTTCTGTGGGTGGAGTATGCTGCGCTGAATCTCTGGGTGCCTTACCCTGGTGGAGATGCACCTGCCAGGCACAGTGAGGTAAGGCTAAGTGGCTCTTACCTCCACTTGGTGGTGCTGGTTTGCTCACTGGAGTTGGTCAGTGCTGAGGGGTGTGGAGAGGGAATGGCCTCAATCTGGTCTCTGGTCCCGTCCCCAGAGTGGTGAGCTCATGCCTGCTACTCTTCAGAAAGCCCTCACGGAAGAGTAAACAATCACCTCTCTTGTGTCTCCAGGTTCTACCAGATCCCCACCTTCACTCTGCCTACATCTGAGCTGTCCTCCTACCTAGTGGTACAGCACTGCTGTGTTTTATCTCAGGCGTGGGCTGGGCTTCAAAACATCAAATTTTAGAGATCTGCACGATTCCAACTTGCAGTAATCCTCTGGGGGAAGCTTTCATTGCATTTGACCAGTGCAGGCTTCCTCTAGAAATTGGTTGCATGACTGCATAGTGGTTCTGAGTTTATGGTAAAGTGCCATAGAAAGCTGGTCATGGCTTGCTGCTCTCAGTCAGTGTCCCCATTCCTATGTTTGTGAACAGACAGCTCAATGGTGCCCACTGGGTCTCTTGCCCCCTGAGAGGCTGTTCTACCTCAGTTCTATTTTTAATTTTTTGAGGAACCTCCATACTGTTTTCCAGAGTGGCTGCACCAGTTTGCATTCCCACCAGCAGGGCAAAAGAGGTCCTCTTTCTCCGCATCCTCACCAACATCTGTTGTTGCCTGAGTTGTTCATTTTAGCCATTCTGACAGGTGTGAGGTGGTGTCTCATTGTGGTTTTGATTTGTATTTCCCTGATGATGAGTGATGTTGAGCATTTTTTTATGTGTCTGATAGCCATCTAGATGTCTTCTTTTGAAGTGTCTATTCATGTCTTTTGCCCATTTCTTCATTGGATTATTTGTTTTCTTCGGTGTTGAGTTTGATAAGCTCTTTATGGATTTTGGATACTAACCCTTTATATGACATATTTGATATGTCATTTGCAAATATCTTCTGTCATTCTGTTGGTTGTCTTTTAGTTTTGCTGATTGTTTCCTTTGCTGTGCAGAAGGTTTTTTGTTTTTTTGTTTTTTTCAATCTTGATGAGATCCCAATAGTTCAGTTTTGCTTTTGTTTCTCTTGCTTCTGGAGACGTGTTGAGTAAGAAGTTTCTGTGGCCAAGGTCAAAGAGGTTTTTGCCTGCTTTCTCCCTCTAAGATTTTGATGGCTTCCTGTCTTATATTTATGTCTTTAATCCATTTTGAGTTTATTTTTGTGTATGGTGTAAGAAAGTAGTCCAGGTTCATTCTTATGCATGTCGTTGTTCAGTTTTCCCAACACCATTTGCTGAAGAGACTGTCTTTATTCCATTGGATACTCTTTCCTGCTTTGTCAAAGATTAGTTGGCATGCATTTCTGGGTCCATTTCTGGGTTCTGTATTCTATACCATTGATCTAAGTGTCTGTTTTTGTGACAGTACCATACAGTCTTGATGATTACAGCTTTATAATACATCTTGAAGTCTGGGATTGTGATGCTTCCAGCTTTGGCTTTCTTTTTCAGGATTGCTTTGGCGATTCAGGGTCTTTTCTGTTTCCATACAAATTTTAGGATTGTTTGCGCTAGCTCTGTGAAGAATGCTGGTGTTATTTTGATAGGGATTGCATTGAATATGTAGATTGCTTTGGGTAGTGTCGACATTTTAACAATATTTGTTCTTCCAATCCATAAGCATGGAATATTTTTCCTTTTTGTGTGTGTGTTTGTGTCTTCTTCAATTTCTTTCATAGGTTTTCTATAGTATTCAGTGTATAGATTTTTCACCTCTTTGATTATGTTTATTCCTAGGTATTTTATGGTTTTTGGTGCAATTGTTAATGGGATTGATTCCTTGATTTCTCTTTCTGTTGTTTCATTTTTGGTGTATAGAAATGCAACCAATTTCTGTGCATTGATTTTATATCCTGGGACTTTGCTGAATGCCTGGATCAGTTCTAGCAGTTTTTTTGTGGAATCTTTTGGGTTTTCCATGTAGAGTGTTATGTCATCTGCAAAGAGTAATAGTAGACTTCCTCCTTGCCAATTTGGATACCTTTTATTCCTTTGTATTGTCTGATTGCTGAGGCTAGGACTTCCAATATTATGTTGAATAGCAGTGGTAAGAGTGGACATCCCTGTCATCTTCCTGACCTTAGGGGGAACGCTCTCAGTTTTTTTGAAGATGACATTAACAGTGGGTCTCTCATATATGGCTTTTATGATCTTGAGATATGATCCTTCTATCCTTACTTTCTTGTGTTTTTTTTTTTTTATCAAGAAATGATGCTGTATTTTACCAAATGCTTTCTCTGCATCTGTTGAGAGGATCATGTATTCTTGTCCTTTCTTTTATTAATATGATGTATCACATTAATTGATTTGTGGATATTGAACCAGACTTGCATCCCAGGTATAAATTCCATTTGATCATGGTGAATAATTCTTTTAATGTATTGTTGGATCCTGTTGTATAGTATCTTGAGAATTTTTGCATCCATATTCATCAGGGAAATTGGTCTGTAGTTTTCCTTTTTAATGGGGTCTTTGTCAGGGTTTGGAATGAAGGTCAGCCTGACCTGATAGAATGAGTTTGGAAGTTTTCCTTCCATTTCCATTTTTGGAACAGCTTCAAAAGAATAGGTGTTAACTCTTCTTTAAATGTTTGGTAGAATTCCCCTGGAAAGCCGTCTGGCCCTGGATTTTTTTGGGGAGGTTTTTGATTATTGATTCAATTTCTTTACTGGTTATGGGTCTGTTCAAATTTTCTATTTCTTCCTGGTTCAGTTTTGGTAGTTTATATGTTTCTAGGAATTTGTCCATTTCTTTCAGATCACCCAATTTATTAGCATACAATTGCTCATAATATTCTCTTATTATTTGTATTTCTGCTGTGTTGGTTGTGATCTCTCATCTTTCATTCTTGATTGTATTTTTTGGGTACTTTCCTTTTTATTTTTGTTCAAACTGGGTAGGGGTTTATCAACTTTGTTAATTGTTTCAAAGAACCAGCTCCTGGTTTCTTTGATCTGTTCTGATCAGTGTTTTGATAGCATTAATTTCTGCTCTAATCTTTATTATTTCCTGTATTCTGCTGGTTTTGGGTTTTTATTTGGTGTTCTTTTTCCAGCTTTTTAAGGTGTGAGGTTAGGTTGTGTATCTGAGACCTTTCTTCCTTCTTTAGGAAAGCCTGGATTGCTATATACTTACCTCTTATGACTGCCTTTGCTGCATCCCAGAGGTTTTGGGCTGTGGTGTTATCATTTTCATTGACTTCCATGTACTTTTTAACTTTCTCTTTAACTTCTTGGTTAACCCATTCATTCTTCAGTAGGATGTTCTTTAGTCTCCAAAATATTTATTGTCTTTCCAAATTTTTTCTTATGGTTGATTTGGAGTTTCATAGCATTGTGGTCTGAAAATATGCACAGTTTTATCTCGATCTTTTTGTATTTGTTGAGGGCTGATTTGTGTCCCAGTATGTGATCTATTCTGAAGAATGTTCCATGTGCATTCGAGAAGAATGTATATTCCACTGCTTTTGGATGAAGCGTTCTGAATATATCTGTTAAGTCCATCCAGCTTAGTGTGTCATTTAAAGCCATTGTTTCCTTGTTGGTTTTCTGCTTAGATGATCTGTCCATTGTTGTAAGTGGGGTGTTGAAGTCCCCTATGCTTATGGTATTATTATCAATGAGTTTCTTTGTTTGTGATTAACCGATTTATATATTTGGGTGTTTCACGTTGGAGGCATACATATTTACTATTGTTAGATTTTCTTGGTAGATAGATCCCTTAATTATGATATAATGCCCTTCTTCATCTCTTGTTACAGTCTTTATTTTAAAATCTAGCTTGTCTGATATAAGTATGGCTACTCTGGCTTTCTTTTGGCAACCATTAGCACCATAGGTGGTTCGCCATCCCCTTACTTTCAATATGAAGGTGTCTTTATGCCTAATATAGGTCTCTTGGGGTGCCTGGGAGGGCTCAGTCGGTTAAGCATTTAACTTCAGCTTAGGTCATGACCTCATTGTTTGTGGTTTCCAGCTGCACATCACGCTCTATGCTGACAGCTCAGAGCCTGGAGCCTGCTTCAGATTTGGTGTCTCCCCCTCTCTCTGGTCCTCCCCAGCTTTGCTCTGTCTGTCTGTCTCTCTCTCAAAAATAAAAGTACATTTAAAAAAATGGTTCTTTTGTAAACAGCATATAGATGGATATTGTTTTCTTATTCTGTTACCTAACATTCTGTTACCCTACATCTTTTGATTGGAGCATTTAATCCATTGACATTTAGAATGAGTACTGAAAGATTTGAACTTATTGCCATTGTGCTGCCTGTAGAGTTGGAGTTTCTGGTTGTGTTTTCTGGTCCTTTCTAGTCTTTGTTGCTTTTGGTCTTTTTTGTTTTATTTTGTCTTTTCTCCTTTCAGAGAATCCCCCTTAATATTTATTGCAGGCTGGTTTAGTGTTACAAACTCCTTTAGTTTTTGTTTGTCTGGGAAACTTTATTTTTCCTTGTATTTTGAATTACAGCCTTGCTGGATAAAGATTTATTGGCTGTGTACTTTTTCAATTTAGCACATTGAAAATATCTTGCCACTCCTTTCCGGCCTGCCAAGTTTCTGTGGATAGGTCTGCTGCAAACCTAATCTGTCTCCCTTGTAGGTTAAGGGCTTTTTTTCCCTTGCTGCTTTCATGATTCTTTCCTTGCCTGAGTATTTTGTGAATTTGACAATGATATGGCTTGCTGATGGTTGGTTTTTGTTAAATCTAATTGGAGTTCTCTGTTCTTCCTGGATTTTGATGTCTGTGTCTTTCCCCAGGTTAGGAAACTTTTTCTGCTATGGTTTGCTTACATAAACCTTCTACCCCTTTTTCTTTCTTCATCTTCTGGCATCCCTATGATTCGGATGTTATTCCTTTTTAATAAGTCACTGAGTTCTCTAAATCTTATATCGTGCTTTTTTGCCTTAGTCTCCCTCTTTTTTTCTGCTTCATTATTCTCCATAAGTTTGTCCTCTATATCACTAATTTGCTACTCTGCTTCATCCATCCTTGCCACCGTGGCATCCATTCGAGATTGCATCTCAGTTATTGCATTTTTAATTTCATCCTGACTAGATTTTACTTCTTTTATCTTTGCAGAAAGGGATCTATGCTGGTATTCTTAGTATTGTGATCCTAAATTCTGGTTCAGACATCTTACTTATATCTGTGTTGTTTAAGTCCCTGGCTGTCTCTGTTCTTTCTTTTAGGGTGAATTCTTTCATTTCGTCATTTTGGAGGAAGAAAAAGAATTAATAGAATAAAAAAAATAAGTTAAAAAAAATTAAAAACAACACGAAAAAAAATCAAATAAAGGAAGCTATATCCTAGGTGTGTTTTGATCGAGTTGTTGAAAGAAGCTTGGTAGAATAGAGAAGAAAGGGAAAGAAAAGAAAAAAAGAGGAAAAAAAAAAAGAAAATGTTTAAAATTCTTAAAAAATGTATGCAATAAAATAGAATAAAATGGAATGAATAAAGTAAAATAGACTTAAAAATTTGCAAAAAAAATAAAAAATATTAGAAATAAGAAAAATCTTTTTTATAAAAATGGAAAATAAAAATGAATTTCTTCCTTTTCTGTATCCAAGAATAAGAAAAAAAAAGAATAAATGGACAATAAAACAGAATGATATCTGAGGGAAATTACATCCATTTCCCCTCCAGAAGTCAAACTATGAAGCACTTTATAGTCTGTACACTAAGTAGGGTGGGAGACTTGTAGTCGTCCTCTAGGGCTTGCTTGAGGCAGCTGGATGGGGCTTGGTGTAATGGCTCTGTTCTCCACTAGGCGGTGCTGCTTAGTTTACTGGGGTATATCTATGTGGCTGTGTACACATGTATGTGCATGCATGGGAGGGGTGAAAATGGCATCACCCATCTTCTCAGTCTCTAGCATCAGAACTCTTGGGGCGCCTGGGTGGCTCAGTCGGTTAAGCCTCCGACTTCAGCTCAGGTCACGATCTCACGGTCCGTGAGTTCAAGCCCCGCGTCGGGCTCTGGGCTGATGGCTCAGAGCCTGGAGCCTGCTTCCGATTCTGTGTCTCCCTCTCTCTCTGTCCCTCCCCTGTTCATGCTCTGTCTCTCTCTGTCTCAAAAACAAATAAACGTTAAAAAAAATTAAAAAAAAAAAAAAGAACTCTGTGCTCTCGCCAATCGGCAATCAAGCACCCTTCATTTGTTTACAGCTTCTGTCCACTTCCCACTTCTACACTGTCTGCAACCAACCTGTCAGCCTGTCAAGCAGCACCTACCTCCTGAATTTTATCTCAGATGGGGCTGTGTTTCCAAACCCCTTTTGAGGGCCCTGTGGCTTGGACCCATTCTGACACTCTGGGGGAGGGCCTCATTGAGCAATGGCCAGGTGCTGGCCCACCCCCAAAATGCTCATGCGACTGTGTCATTGCAGAGGCCCGGAAACTGTGGTTGGGTGCCAGTCCACCCCTGAAAAATTCACTTGATCATATAGCAACAGTGGTTCAGGGACTATGGTAAATCACACATGTGGCACCAGGCTTCACCGCACCCTAGTGTCTTTGTTCTAACACCAGCAAACATGGCTGTAATCTGGGGTCCATTGGGACCATTTCCTGTGGGTAGGCTATAAGGCCTCTGCCAAATGTCTTCCTGACAGGGGAACTGCCTCTCCCCATATGGCCCTCAGACCTTGCTGTCTGCTCCTGGGGATTCACTGTACCCACCAGAGCCCCACCAGGTATTGAGCTACAGAGTTTCTGATGCTGTGCTTCCCTGCTTATAGAGTCCTAATGGTAATGAAACCTTCTCTTTTCTCCTTTTTTCTTTTTCTTGTTCAGTTCCTTATGGGTGTTTCCATTCTTTCTTTCTCTCCAGCTGCTTTTGGGGGGAGGGCTTTTCCTATACTCTCCCCCCTCACTCCGTCCTCTCTCTGCAAACAAAATATCTCCCTGCCCTCTGCAGCTTCTCTCTTCCAGTTCACCTCTCTGTGCTGCCTACCTGCTGAGTTCTGTGGCTCAAGTTATGCAGATTGTTGTGTTAGTCCTTAGATCAATTTTCTAGGTGTGCAAAATGGTATGGTGCTGATCTAGCTGCATTTCAGGGATAAAAGAATCAGAGAATTTCCATGCTGCTCCGCCATCTTGACCCCTACCTTCAATCTCGGGGAAGAGTTTTTCATATGTAGTTCCCTCCACACACTTTCATTCTTTCTCTCTCTGTCACTTCTCTCTCCATTATCAGGGCTCCCTCCCATTTGCAGCACCCACAGCTCTTCTCTCCCCCAAGTCAACTCTCCGCAGCTCCTGCCTTCCACAATGTGGTGTTTTTTTCACCTCCAGTTGTGCATTTTTGCTCTCTCAGTCCTCAGATTGATTTCCTGGGTGTTCAAAATGTTTTGATATTTATCTAACTGTGTTTGAGGGAAGAGGCAAGCCTAGGATCTCCCTACTCCTCCATCTTAACTCCTTCCTGGGACATTTATAATTTAAATTTAGAATAAACTAAAATTTTGTTTGCTTTGAAATTGTAGTTATTACTCCTTAAGGTAATTGAATATGTTCAAAAACAGTGTAAATTATTGGTTTCTGGGTGAGTGGCAGTCTTTAAGCATCATATTTAGGTAACAATTATCTGGTGATCTTTCATACTTTCATTTCTAATAAATCTACTGAATTATTTGTTGAGATACCAACTGCCTGAAAGACTAAGTCTAGACAAGGAAACCAAATGGTTTTTCTCTCTAGTTATCATTGTTTATGAGGTAACTTAGTGAATTATTAAGCAACTTCTGTGTTCTCTTGATTCTGATAGAGTTGTGCAGATGGTCTTTTGGACACTGGGTCCCAAGTGAATAAAATGATCAAACCAAGTCCACATATATCACCATTAACCTCATCAAAATAGTGTTTGGCCCCAAGTATAGTGTTCTAATTCTGCTTTATACTTTCCCCACTTACTTTGGTTTCTCTTTTTATTTGTTGACCCGTTTCCTGAATATTACTAGGTATTTGACAAATAGAACTTAATATACATCAATAAAATTGTGACTTTAACATTTTTCAAGACTACTTAATAGAGATTATTTGTGCAATAATAATTTAACAGAATTAACTAGTCAAATGTCAAAGAAATGTAATTTTCAAATACAGACTTGCTCTCACTCTGCTTCAACTTCTGAGTGATTTTCTAATGAATCTTTCCAAATGACTTTCTTTCTAATACTAAACCAGCTTATGTGATTTGTAAAATGGCAAAGGTTAGTTAAGAGTTCAATTGTATTGCTTTTTGTTTACTTAATATTTCAGGGGGAACTGTGTCATTTTATCAGAGCTATTAGATAAACCGTCAACATGAAATTATTACTCTGCAAACTGAAAATTTTCTTAATTTTGATCGAGCTTGTTATGGCTGGCTAAAAGTAAGTACGTACATTAAGAGTTATATTTTCTTAAGGGAGGCCAGTGAATATGGAAATTTTTGTTTCTAGAGTTAAAATTTTTATTGCTGGAGACCAGCAGTACAGCCTGAGTATATGCACCATTATAGGCCTATCAGGATACCAGCCACTCCATTTTTATACTTTGATTTCAACTTGCCTCCTTTTCCATCAATGTCAATACAAATAGCCAGTGCTGGATGCAGAAGGCACCTACCCCCAACTTCCCCAGACACCCCATGGAGGACTGTGCCACTCTGTGAATATACTGACATGCCCACCTATGTCCCACTCTTCACTTGTTACCCATGACCTGGGAGGAAGGAGGGTGGGAGATTAATACAAGCCTCTGGGAAACCAGAAGGATTTTATGCCCACTCTTGTGATTTTAAATTTAGAACCATACTCTCTTTTTCTGGATCTCTTATCAGCAGCACCAGTATAAAACATTGGCACACTGAGTAATATGGGATCCACAGTATTTCAGGGTGTTTTCTTAGGGACGTTCTGAAGGCCGCCTTCACCCTAAATGTCTCCTTCAGCCTCTTTGACAAAACAATTAAACTATGTCCTACCTTTACATGGCGCTCCATAGTTGACAGAGCCCTTTCACAGCATCATCCTGTCTAATCTTTATGAAGCTGTATTGTCCTGGTAGAGTAATTTTTTTTTAATGAAAGCATCTTTCATAGGTTTATTGATCCATTACTTTCAGTTAATTGAGGTAGAGAAATCTTTTTAAATTTATAATAGTTTATCAAGCAATACAAATTTTTGTTTACCTACAATGTAATACTAATCTCATAGTAAAGAGTGGACAGAATTTTTTTTACATAGATATATGAAAAAAGAAGACAAATGCCTCAATCCAGTATCAAAAATGCAACAAAACTTTTTTTTTCCTTTTTACAATCTGAGTTCCATAACAAAGAAAAAAACGGTGACTTTTCCCCCCCCCCCAAGTTTTTATTTAAATTTCAGTTAACATATAGTGTAATATTAGTTTCAGGTGTAGAATGAAAAAGTTTGGTAGCTTCATGAAAGAAAGACTTTGATCTGTAAATAAATCACTTTCTCATCTACACACATTCTCGAGCACTTTTTTTTTGTGGCTTTTGATTTGGCTTCCTGGAAGCATGGACAGAAGAGAACACACACATGGGGACTTTATCAGTACCTCAGTTTTTTCTTTTAAAATTTTAAAAGTAAAGAATGATTTCTAAAAATAAGAAATATAGTCCATAATTTGGGCATGACCTAAGCAAAAATTTTTAATCTTTTTTCCATAGTTAAAAAGTTAGAATTTTCTGGCAATTTATTTCATGGAGATTTATCAAATGTACATCATCTCTCAATGCATTCCCAGTGCACAGACATTAGGGGACATTCCACAGTTGATGGTCCACCTCAGGTGTGTTTAGGTAAATTGTGCTGACTGTTAAGAGTTGCTGATTTGTTGTTCAATGAAAGCCCAGCTGACACAGGCATCATTTTATCACACTGATTCACATTTTGTTTGTAATCTTTCACCTCCCCATTTCTACACTGGTAAAAAAGTGATACCCCCTTTCTTCTTCCACTATCATCATGACTGAGGGGTTGGTCTGAAACTGTGAACAGTCTGTCAAACAGGGGTGTTGAAGGTGTTATCTGCTCTGACCTGGCTTATAGGGAACCCAAAATCACCTGGTGAGGTGGGGGGGTGGGGGTGCATGCACAGTGCTTCATCATTGGTTTGGATGGCGAAAGCTCTGTTACAATGGACCAAAGTATGTGAGTCAACAACACATAGATTTTGGATTTTGGCATTTCAACCTGTGGAGAATTTCTATCTGAAGCACGCAGCTTTGAGGCCCCCATAGTATCTTTTAAAAAGCTGTTCTGCAGAATTGGGATAAACCTTTAATGTTGTCACAATCTAGAGTTCTTTGTATTTGGGTGACCCGTTAATGCTGATACCATATGTCCTCTACAGTAAAAAGTGTGCCAAAGGCATTAAATTAATCTTTCAAACTTAAAAAAAAAAAGGTTTTGTGGTCCTTGTGTTTAGAGTAATTTTTTTTTTTTTAAAAAGGATAAAATGGGCTCAGAGAAGTTGAGTAACTTCCAGTTAAGGTCACAATTAAGTGGTAGATCACTTGCACTAAGTTTTAAGTCCTTTCCACAATATCAACAAATTGTAGACATGGAAGCAAATAACACTTTTGGAGAGAGACAACACCCCTTAAAGGAGTAAGCTTTTTAGCTTTTTATGTATATTTAGAGATAAAGCTTAAAATGCAAATCTTCCCTTGAGAGTGGGAAAGCATGAACAAATGACTACCATAGGCTTTTACATATTCAAAAAATTAAATTCCAGAATTCTAGATTTAAGACGTGGCAGTTAATAGAAAAGTTCTAATTTAAAAATAATTTCTATAGAATACACATCTGTATATGCACATATATTTACTTAGAAAACATATTTCTTTGGATGTTTGTGCCATTTCTTAGTTATATGTTGTGTCCATAGCTGTTTCATTCCCATCCCTACACTTCAAGCCGCCATATTACTTTTAAATTACCTTATGACTCATTTTCAATTAATTATAATAATTAACTATTTAGCCAATAAAGCACTTTCATGAGTAAAAAATACAGATTTTTGAATTTGGTTCTAGGAATAGTTCAATTTTCATATTTAATATCTGAATCTCGTATTTATCACATGTAGCATGAAATTGCTTCTGTTTTAAAAGAATAATTATATATTCATTGCAAACAGTATAAGAAGTAATAAATATACCTCCTTCTATCATATGAAAATATGTGACATTTCCCTAAAAAATTCCTTGAATTTAGAATATAGTTAATAATATGGTAACAACTTTGTGTGGTGACAGAAGGTAGCTAGACTTATCATTGTGATCACTTCCTAATGTAAATAAATGTTGAATCACTATGTTGTACATCTGAAACTAATATAAGATTATACGAATAAAGAGAAAAAAATTTCCTGCATATAGAAATTCTAGACCTTCTCTACTTGTAAATCTAAGTGTATCCTTTCCCAGATGATAGCGTTTCCCCTAGGGCTTTGGTACATTTCGTAAAAAGGAAAATATAGACAGTGGAAATACAGGTAGAAATAGAAGAGTTCAAGTGTGGTAGCTCATCATGTGTATGCTGGGGACAAGTGTAATGAGGACCTGCTCCCCTGGGTTTCAGTGACTGAGGGTGGCAAAGATACAAGAAGTGCAAGAAATACCTACCTTTCCTCAATGGTAAGGATGCCACAATTCAACATGAGTAAAATGAGTAAGAAGGAAAGTTTACTGGACTCAACTATGCAGCTGATATTGCATTTAGCTCTCACTTGAATTTTAAACATTTGCTTGAAAAAGGATTTTTAAAAAAAGGTGGATTTCATTTCATTTTTTGCTTCTTTTGGAAAGCTCTCCTGTGTAATTTATTGATTGCATTCCTGAAGAACAGAGTTAATGATGCTGTTTGGTTGATGGTTCCAGAAGGTGCAGGAGCCAAAAGACCTGCTCCAAAGGAAGGCATTTGTATGGTCTCAAAATGTCAGGATGGTGCGGAGGCTGAAACAGGAAATAAAACATGTTAATTGTTTTAATATTTGGATAACCCACATGTTCCATGTGGGAGTCCAGGGAGCATTCAGCTTTGAAGAAAATGTAAGACTTCAGCATTTAAAAGAGCAGTCCCTTTTTCAATACAGGCACACCTCACTCTATTCCTCTCTTTTTTTTTTTTTACACATTGAAGGTCTGTGGCAACCTCGTGTTGAGCAAGTCTACCAGTACTATTTTTCCAACAGCATTTGCTCACTTCATGTCTCTGTGTCACATTTTAGTAATTCTTACAATATTTCAAATTTTTTCATTGTTGTTATATTTGTTATGGTAATCTGTGATCAGTGATCTTTCCCGTTATTATGTAATTGTTTTGGGGCTACCACTAATGTGCCCATGTAAGACGGTGAACTTAATCGATACATATGGTATGTGTTCTGACTACGACTAGCATTCCCCTGTCTCTTTGTCTTTCCTGGGTCTCCCTATTTTCTGAGACACAATGATATTGAAATCATGCCAATTAATAACACTACAATGATCTCTAAGTGTTCTAGTGAAAGGAAGAATCAATGGATATGGCAAACTATTGTTGTATTTATTTATTTATTTATTTATTTATTTATTTATTTATTTATAAATAATATAATTTATTGTCAAATTGGCTAACCAACAGTGTGTACAGTGCACTCTTGCTTTTGGGGGTAGATTCCTGTGGTTCATTGCTTACATACAACACCCAGTTATTGCTGTTTTATTTTAAGAAATTGCCATAGTCACCCCAAACCTCAGCAACCCCCACCCCGATTAGTCAGCAACCAGCAACACTGGGGCAAGACTTTCACCAGCAAAAAGGTTACAACTCACTGAAAGCTCAGATGATGGTTTGCATTTTTTTGCAACACAATATTTTTTATGTTTATTTATTTTGAGAGAGAGAGGGTGAGAGAGCATGAGTGGGGGAGGGGCATAGAGAGAGGGAGAGAGAGAATCTCTGATGCAGGGCTTGATCCTGTGAACCATGAGATCATGACCTGAGACGAAATCAAGAGCTGGATGCTTAACCAACTGAGCACCCAGGTGCCCCGGCAAGATAATATTTTTTTAATCAAGGTATGTACATTACTTTTTCAGACATAATGCTATTGCACACTAGACTATAGTATAGTGTAAAAATAACTTTATATGCACTGGAAAAGCAAAAACTTTGTTTGACTTGCTTTACTGCAATATTCTCTTTATTGGAATTGAACCCACATTATCTCTAAGGTATGCCTATAATTTTTGTGAAAACTTCTTTGTAAACTGAAAAAAGAAAAAATTTTAAAAATTTTTAATGAAAAAAATTAGTGGTATCTGTATACAAAAAAATCCCAAGGTAACTCCAACTCCTTCCATAATGAGTAGGTCCTTAATACAATTTAAATTTATAGCCATTAATGATAACCCTTTTTAGGTGGCCAGAAAGAGGCTGCAGTGACTCCATATTATAATTAAGACTCTGTGACTCTGAATCTTTTTCTTTGCAAGGGTGACTGTTCTCTTGTAAATAAAGCTGGGGTGGCTCTGATCATCTAGATTTACTGTAACCAAAATAGTTTGGTTTCAGTAGAACAGGAAGTGCAAAGCAACTATTTTAATTTCTCACAATATGATGTAAAATGTGCTACATCCTAAGACTGAACTACTAATGGAGAACCAAGGCACTCCAATGTTTTTTTCATTCTTTTACCTTCTTTCTCTATTGGCCAACACCTACAATAAAAAAGAAATTTAATACCTACCTTTTTCCAGAGCGAAGCAGGTCAAATCCTTCATTTATTTTTTCAAGAGGCAAAACATGGGTTATTAATGGATCAAGTGAGAACTTCTTAGCCATAAAATCGGCCACAAGTTTAGGGACAGAATCTTTACTCTTAAAGCCTGAAAAGAAAATAACATCATTTAAGATTCAGCCATAGGTTAAGAGGAGAATTGGAGAGGAGGCTTTCCAAGTAGAATTGAAATGAAAGTTTATAGAAAGTGCTACATCCCACAGACTACAATTACTGAGGTTAATAACAGATAGTGTTTCAGTATCCTTTTGCCATGGTTAGACTTTTTAAAAATCCACCTAGATAAAGTGGGGTCCTTAATTATTAGCTCTCTCACAGAGAAATTATACTATGGGTGGTTATTCCCTTAGGGAGCAAATTTAGCAGTTACCTAAATTTAGGCAATGACAGCACACATGAATGACTGCTATGGATTTCCTGGGTCCTATGAGGTATTTCAGTGCCTTATACAGTCATGAGTATAAAAGAAGTGGGACTGAGAGATTCTAGTTAATTTATGGGGACACTAAAAGGTGTGTCTTGGAACCTTCTGTGAGCATCCTTATATCCGTATCTAGTTCATTTAACCATGTTGCTTTAAAAACATTTTTTTAAATGTTTATTTTTAAGAGAGAGAGCCAGAGTGCAAGCAGGGGAGGGGCAGAGGGAGAGAGAGAGGGAGACACAGAATATGAAGCAGGCTCAGGCTCTGCCCTGTCAGCACAGAGCCCGACGTGGGTCTTGAACTCACAAACCATGAGATCACAACCTGAGCCGAAGTCAGATGCTTAACTGAATGAGCCACCCAGGCACCCCTAACCATGTTGCTTTTTAAAAACTGGCTTTGGGGTGGGAGGGAGGGCAGGGTGGGTGATGGGTATTGAGGAGGGCACCTTTTGGGATGAGCACTGGGTGTTGTATGGAAACCAATTTGACAGTAAATTTCATATATTAAAAAATAAAAAATAAAAAAAAAAAACTGGCTTTGTCACTTGTAAAAGGGAAGAACTCCTGAGGTCCATAAGAATTTAGCCATCAAGCCTAACTACATACCACCAAAAACTGCTCCTTTCCAGGTACGTCCGCCCAATAGCAACATGGGGTTCATAGAGATATTTTGAGAATAAGGAGCTACTCCTACGATGACACTTACACCATATGACTCTTGGCAGCAGGACAAGGCAGCCAGCTGGAATAAAATTAATATTTAGCATCATTAAAGTGAATTTTCTGATAGTCCACACTCATGGTGCATGGTATCACGTAATATTGATTTAGCTAGATTGTGAGTGTGTGCAGGGAAGAGATTATGGCTTTTGCTTCTTCATTCCCCACTGTGCCTAGGATAGTGTTGTGGTTTTAGGAAATGCTCAGAAAAATTTTTTTTAATGAAACAGTGGATGAATGAATCTGTTGTATATGCTTAATTCTTCCTTATAAAATAATAGAGGCAAACATCATCACAAACATATCTACCTATTTATTTATTTTAAGTAGCTATTTTGAACTCAGTACTTGAACCAGGTGTTTTGATGGCAAACAAGATGTTAAGGTCAATTACATCATCAAAATTGGTGTGTTTGTCTACTTGATGGTCTTCTGGAACTTCAAAAGAAAGCTTCTTCATCCAGCCAAGTTTTTAATCATATTCCACAGTAAGAGAATTGTTGAGGATTCTCTAGCAATATATAATGGTTAACCCTTTGATTTTGGAGTATGATGTTTAGAAGACCAGATAACCTCAGAACATGTGGCTATTGGATATTTGGTAACTTCAAGTGAAGTAGCAATCTAATTTCACAGGAGAAAATAGAGGGAAAACAACAGAAAAAGGGCATAAGGAGAAAAGCTATAGCCTTAGAACTTTAGTCATCTGAAGTGAGTATATTGTCTCAAGTCAAGGCTACAAAGAGCTTTATTCTTAGGGTGGTTCCTCATGTTACCATTACTACTAGGATTTACTGGAGAACCTCAAAAGGGGGATTTGTTGGTTTCTGGGGACTTTCTTTCAGTAAGGTTCTAGGGAGTTCTGGGTAGGCGGGATATATATAACTGGAGATGTATTCCTCCTTGCAATTGATGATATTTATCATTGAAAGTAATGTTATGTATATTCCAAAGATTATGTAAACACTGCAAGATCAGAAACAGCACTGCATGTCAGTAAAACTAGCTAACATTTACTGAGCTTACCATCTGACAGGTCATGCTGTGCTAAGTATTTTACATGCATTATCTCATGTAATTTATAAACAGTGCTATGAGATATAGATCTCTTAAATTTTTTTGGTGGAAAAAATTGTTGAGTTTCAAAGGTATTCAACCCAACACATAGTTACTGGGTGCTTACTATGTGCCAGGAACTGTGCTCTCTGCTGTGGCAAAATAAGGCAGCATGGTAAATGGAAAAATGCAATATTTTCTGTTAATAAAATGATACTGGTCTAAAATTGGCCATTATTCCTCTGGCCAAAGTATGATATATGAAAGAAAATGGAAGTTTCTTAAAATGTAAAATATTGATAAACCATTTCATTATGAATGTGAGAAAGAAATCAAACTTGCCAATTTGAAAACAATTTATATTACCCATATTTACTTGTTTGAAATTTTTTTTACCAAAAATTAACAAAGTAAAATTATAGTGGTTTAATTTTATAAAAACCCTCTTTCCTCTCGAAAGGAGAAATATTACTTGAGACAGATTTGCTGAGCTGATGGAATTAAAGATTTCTCATAATAATAAGTAGAATAACCCAACAGGATATGGAAAATCACCTTAGTTTTAAAAATATTATTTATATATAATATTTATATTCTACTGCCTCAAAGTATACTATGAAATATAGAAGCAGATATCTCAAGGCATTTCATGTTACATACCATGGTGTCAAGCCGCCCAATGACTTCAAATGAAAAATCCACACCGCCACCACTCATCTCTTTTAGCACCTCCTGGATTGGTTTCTTGTAGTCCTGAGGGCTGATGCACTCAGTGGCACCCACCTCTTTGGCCTTTGCAAATTTGTCTTTGTTGATGTCCACCCCAATAATCCTGGACGCTCCTGCTGTTTTACAGCCTATGATAACAGACAGACCGACTCCTCCAAGGCCAAACACGGCACAGGTGGAGCCCTGGGTGACCTGTGTTTTCAGAAAATGCAAAAATGGATTAAATAATGATTGCCACTGGGGCACCTGGGTGGCTCAATAGGTGAAGCATCTGACTTCAGCTCAGGTCATGATCTCGCTGTTCATTGAGTTTGAACCCCATGTTGGGATTTGTGCTGACAGCTCAGAGCCTGGAGCCTGCTTTGGATTCTGTGTCTCCCTCTCTCTGTCCCTCCCCTGCTTGTACTCTGTCTTTCTCTCTCAAAAATAATCATTAAAAAAATAAAAATAAATGATTGCTAGAAAATGCCTAAGCTATATAAAGTGCTATGCCTTTTCTGTTATGAGGAGCTGTTCGAACTCTTACGTCCAGCCTTCTGCCAAATCTCTTTTGGCTTCAGTTGCTTTATGTTTAAATTGAGGTGGCTGAACTAGATGAGTGGTTCTCAAACGTTGCTGGACATTAGACTCACCTGGGGAGCTTCAAAACATCTCAATGCCTAGGTCACAGCTTATAACAAATTCCATCAGAATTTCTGCAGGTGGGACCCAGTCCCCAGGTGACTCCAATGAGAAACTCAGGCTGGGAGCCAGTGCCCTAAATGCCAGGGACTCCCGTCTTGAATCGAATCTAGTAGCTCAAATCTATCAACAGTTTTAGTATATCAAACACAGAAATGCAAAGTTTTGGGAAATGAAATAATAAGTGGAAAAGATTATTCTGGGAGACTGAAAAATAATTCAGTGAAACCTTCAATAATTAAGTATTTGTTTCATTAACTTTCAGCATCATGACCAGTATCATGAGAGCATAAATTACCTGTGAAATATAGAAGAGTTAACCTTAGTTTAGAGGAAAGCCCAAGAACAGGGGAAATTTAACAGATAACTAAGATAATATAGCTTGAGATCACTGTGATCTTATTGGGTCTTTATCCCTGCTTTAAAAAATATACTAATGAGCAATAATGCAATCAAAAGTTGGTCTATATTTTATTAATGGTTGAAAATAATTATGAATGCTCTCAGTTTCTGCTCTGTGTCTAGGCTCAGCTAGACCATCTGTTTAAACAGATGATGCAGTTGCATAAGAGACTCAGTGCTAGAGCCACAGAATTTGGAAAACTCATGCTTTCAATTGTTTTAGTTGGCTAGAGACTGTTTAGTAAACCTAGTCTGCTGTAATCAGCCTTCAGTGTGGCTGTTGATTTCTCCTATCCCAAGTAACTATACTCTGGGATATAACACCACTTTTTACCTTACTTAGAAAAATTTGAGACTTGTAATTGTGATCTAAAGGTGAAGGTAATTATGTATCCTGGTTTAAGATTCAGCAGGAATTTTGAGAGATAGGCCAATCACAATTCTCATACTAACCAGCTGTGAGATCTTGGGCAAATAGCTTTATGTCTCCGGGTTTCCATTTCACAAAATGAAGGAATACTGCTAGATTTCCATACTTTTGGGAAGAGGAATTTCTGTTTAAAGAATTTCTCTTTAAAATCTACCACCTCTGAACTGTGTGTATATACATGTGTGTGCAGAAGATGAGATGTAGCAGTGAAATCCCCTAATGACTGGATTAATGCAAAGTGCATTACTGAAGCTTTATTACTTCCTTTGTAGGGATCCACAGAGTGGGTGGGTTGGTAACTCTTGGTTTGGAGGTGCACTATATAAGGCTTTGGAATCTACTGTTCATCCCAATTCTGAGAGTAAAAGATCCATGGACTAGATGCTAGTCAGAGGTGATCTCTTCATCTTATTTACTGTTGTTGCCTCTAAAGTTAGCAGAACCTACTATGCCTGATGCATGTTGGTGTTAACAGTACAATAAATTACTAAATGAGCTCCAAGCTCTAAAATTTAGTAATCACATAAAGAACAATTGTAGAATAATTATTGAAAATTACATCTTTACTTTTTCTTAACTAAGCGTCAATAGCATTTTCATCTGTGATAAATAAATTTTCTAGGATATGCTCATCAATTCCTTCTGAGGCCATTTTTACAGTCATAACTGATACCCTAAATTTTATCAATGTTATTGTGATAGCAGGAGGAAAATCTACCAGTAAATCTATGAAGAACGATCTCTGATTCCTGTGAGAAATTGCTCTCCTCTTGGTTCTTGATAGTCTGAGTGTAACTGGTTTTATCAACCATTGTCTTTCCTACCTTGGCAACTTTGACTGCAGACCCATAACCAGTAGAAAATCCACAGCCAATGAGACAGACTTTCTCCAGTGGTGAGGCTTCGTCAATCTTGGCCACTGAGATCTCATCCACCACTGTGTACTGGGAGAAGGTGCTGATGCCAAGGAAATGGTAAATGGGCTTCCCTCTGCAGGTGAATCTGATGGTACCATCCTGCATGGTCCCCCGAGGCATGTTCAGACTGGCCAGTGCAACACATAGACACACAAGGGCATGAGACAGTAGCATAACGGATGTGTAAATCCATTGCCTGTGTAAGGAGAGTATCAGAAACTTACTCGTTTTTCACGCAGAAGTTGCCTTCTGGGTGTTTACAAACATTGCATTTTCCACACTGGGGAGTAAAGAGTGGAATGACTTTGTCACCTGGAGGGTATAAAACAAATTCTTCTTAAATTTCTACCCAGGAATTAATACAGCAAGAACCAGAAGCTTATGCATATGTATTAGAGGTGTGTCTTTGAAGTCTCCAAGAAATAGGGTTCACCACTATGTTGTTGGTCATTGCCAGCCAGCATTGTTATTGGTTTGGGTTTCCATGTGCCTGAAGATTCTCAAAGAGGAAATGCAAATATCAGAAACGACATAGATTTAAAAAATATTTCTGCCATATTAATAGTTATCTTTTGTTGTGTGCCTTTATTCTTGAGAGTTTTATATATATCATTTAAGCCTCGGTAATTAAATGTTCTCATGTAACTGTAAACATAAATTTTAGCTGTGAGCAGGCTGGTATTCTTCCACTAGATGCCAGGGAAATCTGCTACTTTGTAATAGTTTGAAATAAAGTAAAAATGAGTGTTTGAACAACCATTTCTTGGCTTTTCAAAGTGACTATGCTTTTAAGTTTGTTTGTTTGTTTTTAAGGAAAACTAACAAAAATGGGAAAAAGAAGAATTCAAGAAATCCCTTTGTAAACCTCATCAATGAGTTAGGCACTTTCTTAAAGGATAAAAACTGACTTTCAAATGTTTGTGGCTGATAACTTAATTTGTAAATTATCTATTTTTTCTGCTATGATTAAGGGATCAGGGTGAAAAGTAAGGGTGTTGTTTATTATTAATTAATTTTCCCTCCACTGGTGAACTCTACCAAAAATTTATTTTTTATTTTTTAAATATAATTTATTGTCAAGTTGACTAACATGCAGTGTACACGATGTGTTCTTGGTTTGGGGGATAGATTCCTGTGATTCATCATTTACATACAACACCCAGTGCTCATCCCAACAAGTGCCCTCCTCAATGCCCATCATCCATTTATTAATTTATTTCTGAGTAAAGGAAATATTAAGAGCTGAAACACAAACCAGACAATTGACCTGTTCACAGGTCAATTAAGTATTCGGTAATGGGGGAGGCCAAATCCATTGGTAAATTGATTTTTTTAGAATTAGACAAAATTTTCATTTTTAATCACCTATGCTACCTAGCCACAAGACCTAGAAAAATGGTCAGGCCATAACATCTAATTGAAAAATTTCTATGCCTATCATCTCCATATAAAATTTCCATCTATTCACCCTTTAAAAATATTTATCTATATTAATATAAAATTAGAATAAAATCTATATTAAAGATAAAATAGTACTTTGTCACCAGTCACATTTAACCATGGTTAAAGGTAATAACACAGATATTGTTTATGGCAGGGTGTCTTCTGCTAGGTCTATTTCATTCCCTTCCATCTAGTCTGTTTTGTTCATTTAATGTTCAAGAAGGGAGGCCATACTGGAAGAGGAAGTCAGTGAATGAGTCTCTTCCCACCTAAGAGTAGGTCATGTAGACTCAGTTAAAGCCTCATGGCCCCCATCCTGTGAAATCAGTACACAACAGTTTCCATATAGTGATGTGGAGGGTCAGGACATAGACTTTTGTTTTCTTATTTTGTCCCATTTGTAGGTCTCTTTGGACCTGACAGAACATAGTACTCAGCAACACTCAAATGGAAATTATTTGTTTATGAACTCTAACCTTGGCAGTCACTGCGTCTCACTTGATCTTTATGTGTTCCCGGGATCTAACCCAGTGCCTGGCATCTAATAGGCACTTGCTAAAGGAGAGAAAACATGATTGCATGAATGCACACATGTCTGAGTCAGGCAAGGGAGGGAAGAAAGGAGGAGACCTATGTTCTAGTCCCAGCTCAGCCATGACCTTCTGCAAGGTCTTTCCAGGCTGCATGATCTTGTTCTTGAACTGTGAATTCCCGAAGTGTGAATTCTGTACCTGGTTTTACTGTCGTCACACCTTCTCCAACACTTTCCACAATGCCAGCTGCCTCATGGCCTAAGATCGCAGGGAGAGGCGTGATAATTGTTCCACTAACCACATGGTCATCTGAACGACAGATTCCTGTGGCCACCATCTACATGGGAAAGGGAGGATGATTAGATACAGAAAAGAATAGGACACTTATCTTTTCCTCATCAAACAATTTGGAATAGTCTGTGAAACATTTTTTTTCTGAAATAAAGTCTTAATATACAAGAATGTATCCTTTTTATAGAAGTAGAAATTGCAGATTAGCACTAGGAAAGTTGTCACTCAAATTATACCAGCTGATGCTAATTGATGTTGAAATCTTGATGTACATCCCTTTATACTTTTTTCCTGTAGAAACATGTAAATTATTTTTTATTTTATTGGGATTAGACTGTATATACCCTGGTTCCTTTTTAAAAACTTAACAACTTGTATTTGTATCTTTCTTGACGATAAGTGTTTGGATCACCATATAGAAAGTGCCTTTTAACGGATTTTTGCTTATTTCCACTTTTACCATTTTTGGAGCCTAAAATTAAAAAACTGGAAAAAATGTTTCACCTTAATACGAACTTCATGGGCCTTAGGGGGTGCAACCTCCACCTCCTCAATGGAAAAGGGTTTCTTTAACTCCCACAGCACAGCTGCTTTGCATTTGATCACCTGGAAATTGAATAGAAAGATGCTACTAGTTTTTCCCCATTCTTAAAGTCAGGTATAGTGACTTTCATCTTGTTACGTGCAACATGTTCCCTCATGTCTGGACCCTAAAATGTCCCATAGAAATGAAGGAAGGACCTCTGATTTACAAAGAGAATAAAAATACCTTTTTAAAAAACAGGCAAAGCAATCGCACAAGGAAAGAGAAACAGGATTAACTATAATGAGACATTGAGATAAAATGGAATATATTCTTTCAGGCCATCTTCATGTTGCTTTTTGTTTGCCAAGGGTTGTTTATTCCTGATATTTCCTAATGTCCTTAACTCGGTTGTTTACCCGCGACTGTTGGCTGGTGTGTGAAATTCTAAATCAACATAATTTTGCTGACAGGTTTAGTGCTGTTCACATAAAAGCTATTGCCCTCTTGCTCAATTCTCTGCTGAAGCCCAAATAATCTAACTTTATGATTTCGGTTGCACATTGGCCTCCCTACCTAGGATGAGTTTTTTTTTTCTCTATTTGCCTGTTCTCTTCCCTTGACTTTGTTTTCCTTACTGCTTGTGGTTGCTACTTGCTTGCATCACTCATTTGAAAGTTAGCTTTGGCAGTGCTGTTTTGTTGTCTGATTTATGTGTAGAAATTCCTTCCAGATTAGATTTGCAACAAAAATTTCAGAGGTTATAGCTGTATACACACACTCACACACACCTATGTACACATGTACGTATATATTTAAAAATGGGAGAATGGTGTGCTTGAATTTCTAGCTAGCACAGTTTACCCATTGGGGTTCTTAAAAATAAAAGTTGAAAACATATTTTTAGTGGTTGGGATTATAATATAAAGCTGTCTTCATTGTTGCAAAGCTTACAAAATTAAGGGAGTTTTCTCCTAGAAAGAATTGACTTAATTGCAAATATGATAAAAAAATTTTCAATGCAGATTTATCCTTTTGACAATTTATTTTCATGTTAAATCCCCCCCAGTTTTCAAGGTGTTTGCCAGGGTCAATGCCACAATAGATATGAAAATTCTTGGAAATAATACGCTAAGGGTAGATAAGTCCTGACTACAAGGTCCTGTCTTGGGTGAATTACATACTTGATCTTTAAACCTCACAATGATGTTACCAGGGCAGTATTATTGAATTATTGGTCTTATTTTACAGATGAAAAGATTGAGGCTCAATGGACTCCATAATTGACTAATTTTCCCAAAGTCACAAAGCTGGCTGTCCAGAGAATTAAGATCAATGCAACTTTATTTTTTTACTACTCCATGGTAGTGAAAAGAGATTAAACAATAATAGCAGTAACAATATAACAGCAGTGACTAACATTTGTTGAATTATTTCTTTTTACAATCTTTTTTTTAAGTTTATTTATTTTTGAGAGAGAGAGAGACAGAGCATGAGTAGGGGAGGGGCAGAGAGAGAGGTAGACACAGAATCCGAAGCAGGCTCCAGGCTCCACGCTGTCAGCACAGAGCCTGATGCGGGGCTCGAACTCACAGACTGTGAGATCATGATCTGAGCCGAAATCGGACACTCAACCGACTGAGCCACCCAGGTGCCCCTGTTGAATTGTTTCTATGTACCAGGCACTGTTACAAGTGCATTACAGTATTAATTTATTAAATTCTCACACCACCTTATAAAATGGTATTATTATTGCCATTTGGCGTTTGAGGAGACTATAATGCAGGAAGGGTAAACAGAAATGGGTGTTATCACAAAGCTAAAGGTGATTAATGCTGCACCCAAAGATTTATTGTTTTCATTAATACATTTGGTTTGCACATTTGCTCTCTGAACTCCTTTTAAGCTTAGTTTTGGCATATTTAATTGTTCTTTTTCCTAACTATTCCTCATTTGAAATGTAACTTGCCATTGTAAATACTAACCAGTAATGAATTAAAATAAAGAGATTTGGAATAAGAAAACTGACAACTGGCGACCCATGTGGTTTCCAACCAATCTAATTGATATAGGAGTGTTGTGTCACACAGTGTGTGTAGAAACCTCGGAATCTTTAAGTTATCATAGCAAGATAGTGTATGGTGTGATCCACTCCTAACATAACACATGTCCTAGAAACAGTTGCATAGACTTTTGTAATTGAGGTAGGTTAAACAATATGAGTTGCTTGTATTGAATGACCACATGTGTTTCTGTGCACCTAAGCACATTGAACAAATGAGCATGAATCCATGGAAGACTTAGAACTGATTATCTCTGTTCTCAGTGCTAATAAGTGATTCAAACTGTATCACTATTATTTTTATTTTGTAAATCCATGTTGACTTTTGTGTGGAGAAGATACTGTTCCACAGGATTTCTATGGAAATTTCCTGGATTCTGCACAGTAGGGCCCTTGTAATTCAGAATTTGCATGTTGATGCTGGCTTGCTTATTAATCTTGATTGTTCTAAAGTTTTGAAATCAGTGTGCCTTTTGTAAGAGATTTTATAGGAAGGTTCAAAGTATATCTCAAAGTCCTCTGAGTCAAATTCCTCTCATAAAACTTTTGTCAGGTCTAACTTTCCTGTGTTCCCAAAAAGAATATGATTACAAAAAACATTTAAATTATGGTTTTTTATTATAAAGAAAACTCCTTGATTAAAAACATAGAATGTTAGATTTACAAATATATTTATGATTGACTATAACTACTGCACATGTATTTAATACAGGAAGTAAAGATTTTATTAAGTACAGATGCTATGCATTCTTGATAAAGATATTTAGGAATAGCCTATTTTTAACTGTAGTTTAATATACATTGAGTATTGAAGCACACACTCTGTTTTGTATTTCAGTACACATTGTTTCTAATTTATATATGCATTTTAAATTATTCATTAATACTATATCTTTGTGAATTATATAGTAAGAATATATTTCCAAAAGTAGAAACAAAATTTTTTTTGCTTACTTTTCCTGCTGTGCTCATCGTTCCGTTTTCTCTGCAGACCAGGAGACTGGTGAATTCTTATAGACTCTTCTGTTTGAGTAGATAAAGCTGATATGTTATACAGATATTTTGTTTGCTTGAGTAACTGCCCATTCCACACATGTGATCTGGGGTCTTTAAGCCACACCTATCAGCTTTTTCTCAAGCCAAGTCAAATCAGGAAGAAAAGCGCACTGAGCCAGCATCCAAACCTTTGACTTTGCACCTTGCCAATTTCAGTTAATATATTGGGTTCATTAGGTAAATTTTAACCTCGCTCTCTTTTTTTCCTAGATTGCATATTTCTTCTCTTTCCATCCCACATAGGGTGTTCGGAGTTGTTTGCCCTTCATGTGAGCTAATCTCCAACTTCTAGTCCATATGTTGCAGTTCGAAAAGAGGAGTAAGGAAGCAGCACAAATGATATTGGACAGAGAGTGCTCTGAGCCAGAGGAATAGGTTTGATTTAGCACTCTTTTCATAGAAGGGACGTTGGACAACAATGAGTCACAGCACAGACACTCACCTCTACCTGTCATAACAGGGAGTTTGGAGCAGTGGTTATGGCTTGGCAGACCCTATGCTTACTAGCTGTGTGCAGTTGGATTTATTATTTATCTGTCTTTGGCCTTAATTTTCTTACCTATAAAATGAGGATGACTGTTGGTACCCCCTCGAGGAGTTGTTTGAGGAAAACTGAGATAATCCTTTTAAAGCACTTCTCAGGGTGCCTGACAAATAGGACAACCTTCAGTGAATATTAGCTACTCACTAAGGTTTCAGTGCTGACAACCTTACTTTCTTTTTGTTCTCCCAGCCCTCTAGGGGCTGAATGTTAATGTTCTCTGTGGCCTAACATGCCTTTGTGATCTTTCAGCTTTTCAACAATTGTGCAGCCAGTTTTCGGTAATAAATCTACTTTGTTTGAAATACAGAGTTTTCTATTTTCCTAACTGGACACTGATACAGTTCTTGGCACCAAAAGTGCTCCCAGAAGCATACTGTCTAGCAAACCATAGTATTACACAGACTGAGTTAATTTACCCAGACTGAGTCTTTTTAATGGTTACCATGTGCTGACATAGAAAGCACTGGAATGAGTATGTTAAAGGGGGTTGAGAAGAAAGGAAAAGAATCCAGAATCATCAACAGAAGAGAAACCAATAGATGACTAACAGGACCCACTTGCTCTTTTCCATTATAGATTTCACGTAGGCCTGATCTGCCACGGTTTGCACACCGCCCATTATGTTTTCAAGTAGTTTTCCAGAGCACTTTGAAGACGTTTGAAGTATTGTACCTTTCGAATCCCTGTATGATACAGTCACTGAAAATGTTATGCTCAGCCATATATGCCTATTTGCATGATGCTACAAAACTTGTTTTAGAATTTTCATTCATTTTGTATTTTAAGAGTCCTAGAATATAAACAATTCTTTTGTGTTCATCACTTTTCCAGTTTTTGATTTTTCATTTTCATTTTTACCAAAATTATACATGCATATACATATGCAAAACTTTTTTCTACAAAGCCTCCTAAGAAAAACAGCTGTACTTGCTTTCCTGCTTTTTCCTACATTTACTCTTCCCTACAAGCCACTGCTGTCAACTTTCGAAACTTATTATTTTGTTTTTTTATTTCCACATCTCCAAGTAGCATGCATATATTACTAACTTGGTTTTGCTTTGGACATTCCTATTAACTTTCCATTTGGGAGGATGAAAATTTGGGGCAGTCATTACCACAAAAATGCTCTACTTCTGGGGGTGGAGAGAGTGAGGAGGAAGAGGAGGGGGGCCATCCCACAATACCAGGCGGGAGGGCAGTAGGTGGTTTGTATCTGGGCTGTGAGGTGCTCAGTGCCTCAGACGTTGCTGCTTCTGTCTCTTTAATGCGAGAGGAAGCAATGCAGTGGAATTGGTGGAAACTGGCAGAGCTGTAGATGTTACTAGAGGAGGAGATCCCTGTGGCAAGATGGCACTGATGGAGAGTTACCAGAATCTGACCCGGGTGGTGGGCTACTGTGAAAACAACTACATACAGGCTGCAGACAAGAGAAAAGCTTTAGAAGAGTCCAAAGCCTACACAACCCAATCCATAGCTAGACTTGCTTCTCAAATAAATGCACTGGCCAACAATGTACTCCAGTTGCTGGATATCCAAACCTCTCAGCTTTGGAGAATGGAGCCTTCCACCAATCATATGTCACAGACCGTGGACATTCATAAAGAGAAAGTGTCTTGAAGAGACATTGGCATTTTGACAACAAATAAGAATACACCAAGAACTCACAAAATAATAGCACCTGCACATATGGAGCGCTCTGTAAGGTGTATTCAGAAACCTATTGACTATACAATTCTGGATGTTGTGGGCCGTGGTGTCAAGCATGGAAATACCCAGCCTGCAAGAACTGGCACACTGTCCAGAACAAATCTTCCTACTCAGAAACCTCCAAGCCCTCACATGTCAGGCCGGGGAACACTGGGACAAAATACTCCTTACAAAACCCTGGAACCTGTTAAACCCCCAGCAGTTCCTAATGACTACATGATAAGTCCTGCTAGGCTCAGAAGTCAGCATAGTCCAGGCAGGACGGCTTCTTTACACCAGACACCGAGGACACACAGTAGAAGTAGTGGGGGGGGAGTAGAAGTCGAGAAAGCAGTGGAAGCAGCACTATTGGCATCCCCATTGCCATGCCTATATTTCACCACCCACTATTGGACCAGCAGCCCCAGGCTCAGGTCCCAGTTCCCAGTACGGCACAATGACCAGGCAGATTTCTCGACACAACTCGACCACTTCCTCGATGTCTTCTGGTGGATACAGACGAACTCCCTCTTTGCTCAATTTTCTGCTCCTCAGCCTCATGTTAACAGAGGTCCACTTTATTCTCAGAATTCAATTTCTGTTGCTCTCACCCCTACCCCTATGCCTCAGTTGACTCCACAGATAACCTCTCACAGGCTTCGTGGCCAGGATGTAGGAAAGCATTGCTGATAGTCCAACTCCACCACCACCACCTCTCCCAGATGACATTCCCATGTTTGATGAGTCTCCGCCTCCGCCACCACCCCCAGTGGATTATGAGGATGAAGAGTCTGCAGTAGTTCAGTATAATGATCCACATGCAGATGGGGATCCTGCTTGGGTCCCAAGAATTACATGGAGAAATTTGTGGCACTATATGATTATATGAAAGACAAGGACGATGAGCTATCATTTATGGAGGGTGCAATCATTTATGTGATAAAGAAGAATGATGATGGCTGGTATGAAGGAGTCTGCAATCAAGTGACTGGTCTGTTCCCTGGGAACTGTGTTGAATCAATCATGCGCTATGCTGATTACATTTTTGCTTTTAAAGCAGGTTCTTCTTATTAGTCATACTGTGGGATTATTATGGTTAACAGAGTTGTCTTAAAATATTTTCAAACGTGCCCATATTTTCAGGACATGCTGTTTTATTGGTATAATTGAATGTCTACCTGTAGGCATAAGTCTTTGAGGCAGTTTGTGTATTGCTAATCAGCAATTAATACAGGAGGCTGTCCATACCTGATAATGCTTATGTACTTACACAGTTAACTTTATGACCAGCCTAAGTATTCTGGGGGAGTGGTGTAGAATATTTAACAAATCATGATTCAGACCGTACCATTACATGTTTCCATGCGGCATGGTTACTAACGCTATGTCAGACTAATATTAAAACCAGAAAACTACAATCCTCGTGCTGGTCATACTTTCCGTTTAGATTTTCTCATTATTGAAATATACTATTTGTTTAAAGCATGCATACAAATTTATGTATTGAAATATACATAAAAAATCCAAGATGCTTCCAATTTGTGTAATATTTACTTGGAGTACTCGTACTTAGGTCTCATGAAATGAATTGAGTCTCTAAGGTCTCTATGTGAAACAAAACAAAGGGTTATCTGTAATGTTGTAATTTGTACCTAAGTTTTTTAATGGGTGAATTTGCGTTATAAATTTTTTCCATTCATAAATACATAAATGAACCAAAGATTTTTGTCCTTTCCCTCACTGGTTTGCTTATAAAATAAATGAGTAAATTTAAAAAATATTCTACTTCTCTCTTGTTTCCCGAAAGAATAACAGAATAATTTGTTATTAGGACTATGTAAATGTTACATATAGGTGAACCATTTAGTTTGCAGTGGTTTTTTTTTTTCCCCTTTACCTAAACAATTCTGTTTTTCCTAGGATTATATATTGTTCGTTTTTTTTTGTTTGTTTGTTTTGTTTTGTTTTGTTTTTGTTTTTTTTTTTAACTAGCTTAGTAGGGCACTTGGGTGGATCAGTTGGTTAAGAGTCTGACTCTTGGTTTTGGCTCAGGTCATGATCTCGTAGTTTTGTGAGTTTGAGCCCCACATCAAGCTCTGTGTTGACAGTGCAGAGCCTGCTTGGGATTCTCTCTCTCTCCCTCTGTCTCTGCCCCTCCCCTGATCGTGCTATCTCTCTCTCTCTCTCTCCAAACTAAATAAACTTTAAAAAAATATATAGGGGCGCCTGGGTGGCTCAGTCGGTTGAGCGTCCAACGTTGGCTCAGGTCATGATCTCAGGGTTCGTGGGTTCAAGCCCCGCGTCAGGCTCTGTGCTGACAGCTCAGAGCCTGGAGCCTGCTTCGGATTCTGTGTCTCCCTCTCTCTGCCTCTCCCCCACTCATATTGTGTCTCTGTCAAAAATAAATATTAAAAATTTAAAAAGAATTTGTAAAAAACTAGCTTGATTTTGTCTTTATGCTTACATCTAATTCAATGCCCAAAGCATCTCCAGTTGTTTAGTTCTCCACTTAGGACAAATAGACGCATCAAGTATCTCACCAGTTTTGTCTTTAGAGAAATCTTACTTGGAGTCTTTGACATGCTCCAGAATGGCCTGGGTGTGCTCTGAATCTGGGGCAGCATGCTCTTTTGGATTCCTATGGCTGCTCTAACAAATTACCACCAACTGGGTGGCTTCAAACAATGGAGATTTATTTTCCCCCACTTCTGGAGGCCTAATATCTGAAGTCCGTACCACTGGGCAGAAATCAAGTGTCAGCAGAGGTACTAAGAGAGAAGCCATTCCTTGCCTTTTCCAGCTTCTGGTGGCTGCCACATCCCCTGGCTTGTGACCACACACTCCAAACCCCTTCCTTCCCTGCTCCTTTCTTCCCCCTCCTTCTTCGTGTTGTCTTTGGGAGCTTGTAGCATGTTCTGTTTATCCCTGGTAATCTGAAATTTTACAATGACCAGTTCTAGGTGGATGTATTTTTATCCATTTTACTGGCATTCCGTGGCTTTTAAAAAAAGATGAGGGTTGGGGCGCCTGGGTGGCTTTGTCGGTTAAGCGTCTGACTTCGGCTCAGGTCATGATCTCACGGTCCGTGAGTTTGAGCCCCGCGTCGGGCTCTGTGCTGACAGCTCAGAGCCTGGAGCCTGTTTCAGATTCTGTGTCTCCCTCTCTCTCTGCTCCTCCCCTGTTCATGCTCTGTCTCTCTCTGTCTCAAAAATAAATAAAACGTTAAAAAAGATGAGGGTTAACTTTAAAGTTCCAGAAAATTTACTTAAACTGTTTTATTAATGCTCTTCCTTCCCTACCCTTCCCACCCTAGCTTCTCTGTTCTTTTATTCATTCTGGAACTCCTACTACTCAGATACTGAATGTTTTGATATACCACTCTCATTTTCTGTCCCATGCCCCTTTTTCCTTTTTTCCATCTCTTTGTGTTTGTGCTCCCTCCAGCTTCAAATATCCTCTTGAAATGAAGGCACAGTTGGCATAGTCAGGGTTTGCAGGGCATGACACGAGCCTCCTGGGGGTTGGGAGTTCCTACCAGCCCAGCAGTGGCACTTCATCTTTAGTTCCAGTGGTGGGGCAGGAGGTGGGTTGGAACCGAAGCCTGTAGTGATGAGCAGTATGTACCAGCTCTGAGAGCCCTTCTGGCTCCCAGCAATGAAAAATTTTATTTCTAAGATTAAAAGCTTCTACTTTTGCTAGTTTTCCCTAAACTATCACCTGTGAATTGAGACATCTTATGTTCATGGAAACAGGAGCCCTGATATTTTGCTTACCATGCTTGTTAGTCCCCTGAGAAATTGTGAAGGATATTTATACAACGATTGATAAGTTCATGGTCCAGTTAAGACCTGTGCTACACCTTGAGCAGCTATAGCTGGATAATAACACATCTCAGTTTGCCAGAGACAATTACTATGTGTGTTCCCAGAGTGATTATGAATAGCTTACTCCTTGCTTTCAAAAGTGTTCTAGTTTAGATGATTAATTATGTGGTCACCCTACTTACACTTGCATGTGAACTAGGACAGAGGCTCTAGGACATCCTGGATTTAGTCAGCTACAAAAGGCCTCCTTGGAATAAAGAAAACTTCAGAGTTTCAAGAGTTAGAGCTTATTGTTTAACAACTAGCTTTGACCCTTGTGACCCGTTTCAGTTGTATTGAAACAATTAAAAGAGTAGTACAGAATATCACTTAGCTAACCTTTACTACTTTATGAATAATATAAGCTAGTCTGGGATTAGAGCAAAGGCTGATGTGATTTTTGAAATTTGATAGTCTCATAAGAAAATTACTCTCAGAAGCTGAATTAGAATGAATCAAAGTCTATGTTCAAAAACTACATAAGAGTTAAATATTTAATTTTGTTAGGAAATGATTATTACAAAACCTTAATGAAGTGGTCACTGAAATATTTGAAAGTGGTGATCAATTTTTATTTTAAAACCTGGAAATGGATTGTTGCATAAGAACAAATAGAGTTATTGGAATGAGAATAAGTGGAAAGTCGTAGTTATACCATAGTTTTAATCAAATTGGTATTGGAAGAGATTAAGGGTCATAAAGGTGAATTTAGGTGTTCTTTTCTTTACCTTTTTCTTTTTTTCTATTTATCTATCTACCTACCTACCTACCTATCTATCTATTTATTTATTTATTTATTTATTTATTTATTTATTTATTTATTTAGAGTTACAATCCAGAAGCCATTCTATGTGCTGCTAGGGTAAACAACAAAGACAGAACTTGTTTATTAGTCTAAACTGCATGCTAAGGGGAAATTTTAAAAATCCTGGTTTGCACAGCTAGGTGAGAGATTGTCCAGGTAAGCAATTTAAGGCATTTACCATATCAGCAAATAGGAAAAAAAAATTTCTTTTCAATTAAGGCAAATCAGAGGAAAAGCAAGATCATTATTATGTAAGAGTGATGTTTCTGGTTTACTCTGGTTTACTCACCTGGGAAATCCTGGGATTGTGGTAATCTTGGCAGGATCTAGTTGTCTTAAGGTTGATCGCTGTAGTCTCAAAACAGAATTAATGTTTGTGTACTTTAATGTTAAAAGTAAATGTCTTCCTGGAATGCCTTGTCTGGAATCTAAGTTGCAGGGAGGAGAAGGGAAGAATGGGAAAGGAAGAAGGGAATAAGTATTTCTTCTGAGTCTAAATTCAGGCCTTGGGAAAGTAGAATCTAATCAAGAAAACTTGGAGTGAAGTATATTCCTTTATAAGAGAAAGTTCAAAGGCACCCTCCCACCCCTCCCCCATGCTTAAATAAAAATAGCAGAAAAGGTTTAAACGAGTTCATGAGCTATTTATGTGACACATAGTACCTTCTTTTCTTACAAGGACATTCCAAAGCTCTTACAACACTCAAGTAGTGGGTGATTTCCAAGTCTGAGGGTTCTGGGGGCTTTTGAGCAGTTTTTGCTTATTTATTTTAAAATTAACTTTATTGATGTCAATTTTATACACAAAAAATGCATCCATTTTCAGTGTATACTCAATGAGTCTTGACCATTAATAGAACTGTAAGTCCACCACAAACAAGATATAAAACATTTCTATCCACCCCCCCCAAAGTTCCTCTTTCACCCCTTTTGCAGTCAATTCACCTACATACACCAAGCCCCAGGCAACCACTGATGTGCTTTCTGTTAATATAGATTGCTTTGCCTATCCTATAATTCCATATAAATAAAATCATGCCAGTACAAATTCCTTTGTGTTTATTAGCTTCTTCAGTTTTTGAGATGTAAGTATCTTGTGGGTATCAATAGTTGGTTCCTTTTTATTATTCCACAGTGGTCTGTTGCATGGATTTACCATAATTTGTTCGTCCATTTACTAGGGGATGGACATTTCACTTGTTACAATATTGGCCAGTATGAAAACAGCCACTATAAACATTGTGGACAAGTGTTTTCATTTCTTTTGGATAAATATCGAGGAGTAGATTTGCTGGTCATGTGGTAGGTGAGTGTTGAACTTTATGAAAAATGGCCACACTGTTTGCCAAAGTAGTTGTACCATCTTACAGTCCCATAGGCAATGTATGTGAGTCACCAACATTTGATACTGGCAGTCTTTTATTTTATTTATTTATTTATTTATTTTTTCCCAGAAAATATTTTGTGATATTTATTTATTTACTTATTTATTTTCACTATTAATATATGAAATTTATTGTCAAATTGGTTTCCATACAACACCCAGTGCTCATCCCCAAAGGTGCCCTCCTCAATACCCATCACCCACCCTCCCCTCCCTCCCACCCCCCATCAACCTTCAGTTTGTTCTCAGTTTTTAGGAGTCTCTTATGCTTTGGCTCTCTCCCACTCTAACCTCTTTTTTTTTTTTTTTTTTTTTCCTTCCCCTCCTTCATGGGTTTCTGTTAAGTTTCTCAGGATCCACATAAGAGTGAAAACATATGGTATCTGTCTTTCTCTGTATGGCTTATTTCACTTAGCATCACACTCTCCAGTTTCATCCACGTATACTGGCAGTCTTTTAAATTTTAGCCAGTGTATTGGCTGTAGTGTAATTTCAATGTGGTTTAAATTTGCACTTACTTCAAGATGAATTTTGAGCATTTTTTTCATGTACATATTGACCATTTGTATATTTCCTTTGTGTGAACTATTTAAATCTTGCACCTATTTTTATTTGGCTGTCTTTTTACTATTGAATTGTAAGAGTCCTTTATGCATTCTGGATATAACTACTCCATCAGATATCTGTGTCAAGAATATTTTCTCCTATTCTGTGGTTGGTGTTTTCACTTCCTTAATGGTGTTATTAAAAAAAGCATTCGTTTTTAATTTGGAGAAAGTCTTTTGTATCCATTTGCTCTTTTGTGATTAATACTTTTTATGTCCTGAGAATTATTTCCGTAACCCAAATATGCAAAGAGGTTTCCTATCTACTCTCCTTGAAATGAGATAATTTTAGCTTTCACATTTAGCTCTATGATCCAATTCAAGGTTTTTTGTGTGTGTGTGATGGGAGGTATGTGTTGAGGTTCTTTTGTTTTCATATGGATAACTACTTGTTCTAGTATTGTTTATTGAAAAGCTCTCCTTTCTTCCATATATTACCTTACCACCTTTGTTTTTAAAAAGAAATAACATATGGGAGTGCCTGGGTGGCTCAGTTGGTTAAGTGTCCGGCTTCAGCTCAGGTCATGATCTCGCAGCTCGTGAGTTCGAGCCCCATGCTGGGTTTTGGTTTGACAGCTCAGAGCCTGGAGCCTGCTTTGGATTCTGTGTCTCCCTCTCACCCTGCCCCTCCCCCACTCACACTCTGTGTCTTTCTCTCTCTCAAAAACAAATAAACATTTAAAAAAATTTAAAAAAAAATAAAGGTTAAAAAGAAAAAAAATAGCATATGTGTGGGTCTATTATTTTTGGAATCTGGAATCTCTATCATGTTCTATTGCTATTTGTGTATCCTATGCCAATACTGCACTATTTTAATTACTATAGCTTTACAATAATCCTTGAGTTGTCCTACTTAGTTCTTATTTTTGAAAACTCTTTTGGTGATTCTTCCTTTGAATTTTCATACTAGTTTTAGAATGAGCTTATCTATACAAACACACACACACACACACACACACACACATAAACAACACCAACCTGTATTAAATCTATAAATCAATTTACAATTGATAACATATTTGTTATCAATAGCAGTCTTGTCTCATCTAACCCATAAACATGGTGTATCTGTTCACTTAGCATCATCTATAATATATGACAATAATGTTTAGATTTCAGTGTATGATTCTTATTCATGTTTTGTTTTACTTATTTATTTATTTATAAAGTTTTATTGATTTAAGTAATCTCTACACTCTAGGTGGAGTTTGAACTCATGACTCTGAGGTCAAAAGTCGTGTGCTCTTCTGACTAAACCAGCCAGCCCCCGCTATTTTTGTTTATTTTATTCCATAGTGTTTCATATGCTGAATGATACTATAAATGATTATGATTTTATTTTCTGATTTTTCATTGCTACTATATTAAAATATAATTGATTTTTGTCTATTGACCTAGTATTCACTAACTTTGCTAAATTCATTTCTAATCCTAGAAGCTTTTTGGTACATTCCTTAGGATGTTCTCTGTATATAGTCATGCAATTAGTTAATAAAGGCAGTTTAATAAAATACTTCTTCTTTGATATTTAGGACTTTTGTTTATTTTTCTGGCCTTAATCACTAGTTTTGATCTCCAGTACAATGTTGAATTGGTAAAGGCAGAATTTCTTGCCTTGGTCCCCAAAATAGGCATATAGTTTTAACATAAGTATGCTGCTAGCTTTAGGTTTTTCATAGTTTGCAAAAAGCTTTTTAATCATTCATGGATGTTGGATTTTGTCAAAGTTTTTCTTGCATCTATTGAGATGATCATACAACTTTTCTTTTTTATTCTCTTATGAATTACACTTACTCTCTGGTGAATTACATTAATATTTGAATATTTGGATTCCTGAAATAAATCCCACTTGATCATAATTTATCATTTTTCTATATTGTTGAGTTTGATCTGCTAATATTTTGTTCAGATTTTTTGTGCCTACGTTCATGAAATCTGTAGCTTTCTTGTAAAATATTTGTCTGGCTTAGTTATGAAGGTAATACTAATGGTAAGATTAGTTGGGAAGTGTCCCTCTTTCTCTATTTTCTAAAGTTATTTGAGTAAAATTGTTACTTTTTTTCTCCTTAAGTGTTTTATTGAATTGACCAGTAGAGTCACCTAGAAATTGAGTTTACTTTGTGGGAATATTTTAATTAAGACTCTAATTTCTAAAAATAGTCGTAGGTCTCTTCAGATTTTCCATTTTTTCCTTGAATCAGTTGGTAACTTTTTTATCTGTGTCTGTCAAGGAATTTGTCCATTTCATGTAAGTTGTCAAATTTAGTGGAATAAAATTGTTTATATTATTCTCTTAACATTCTTTTAATGTCTGTAGTATATGTACTACTGTCTTCTGTTTTATTCCTAAATTTTATATTTGTGCCTTTTTAAAAATTGATCTAATTAGAGGTTTATCAATTATATTGTTCTTTTCCAACTAGCATTTGATTTCATTGACTTCTCTGCATTTTCTTTGTTATTTTACTGATCCTCAATTTTATCTATATATTTTTTCTACTTACTTTGGGTTTAATTTGATTTTAATTTTTTAGTTTCATAAGGATACCTGTATCAGCGATTTTAAGCCTTTATTATTTTCTATTATTATCATTTAAAGCTATAAAGTTTCCATCTAATTTCTGTTTTAGCTGCATCTCACAACTTTTGATATGCTGTGTTTTTATTACCGTTCAGTTCAAAATATCTTACTATTTCCCTTGGTTTTTTTTCTTGACTCATAGTGTTCCAATGTTTGGAAGTTTTACAGATATATTATTATTGGTTTCTAATTTAATTTCAGGTAGTCAGAGAACATAGTCTGTATAATTTCAATCACTTCAAAGTTTTTGGGAAGTATTATTATATGGTCCAGGAGAAGGTTCATCTTGATGAGTACTCCAAGCCATTTGAAAAAAAAAATGTGTACTATTTTATTGTTGAATGTCAACTAATGTCAATTAGCTCAAGTTGATCAGTAGTATTTGTTGGTCAGATACGATTTTCTTACTACTTTTTTCTATCAAGTATGTATATGAAAGTGCTGACTTCTTCAGCTTTAGCGATTAGATTTGCCTACTTCTTTTAGTTGTAGCAGTTATTGATTCATGTACTTTGAAGTGTGATTAAGTATATGCTTGTTTAGGATTGCTCAGAATTTTTGATGAATTACCTCCTTCATCTTTGTGCAACGTTCTTCATTATCACTTGTGATACTCTTTTTTTTAAAGTGCACTTTGTCTGAAATAAGTAGAGCTATCCCAACTTGGTTGGTTAATGTTTAGATGATGTTCTTTTCCCCCATCTTTCCATTTTCAACCTGTATATGTCTTTATGATGTAAGAGGGATTTGTGTGAAGAGCATATTGTGTGTTGCATTTAAATTTAATTTGACAATTTTCTCCTTTTAATTTGGGTATTTACATGATCTGAAAATAAATTATTATCAATTTTTCATTTTTATCAAACCTTCAAGGAAGGGATAATTAATTCCATGTTATTTAAGCTGCACCGACCATATCAGATCATAGAGAAGGAAAGATTCCAAATTATTCTATGAAGCCAGCACAACGCCAACAAAGAGCACCAAAAAAGAGAAAAAATTACTGGGGGAAAAAATCTATTTTATGCATATTGGTGCAAAATTCATAAATTAATAACAAATAGAATCACCCAGTGTTATGTTAAAAATAACAAACAAAAATAACAAACACACAAGCAAGTGGGCTGTTTTTTAAAAAGTAATAGGTGAAAAGAGGTGAAAAATCATATAAATAGCTCCATAAATGCTAAAAATCCCGTAAAGGCATTTGATAAAATTCACCTTATGTCCCTAATTTTAACTATTAAAGTTTTTTTTAATCATTTTATTTTATTTCATCATGATAAGTATACTCTTTTTAAAAATTCATTTATTTATTTATTTAATGTTTTTATTTATTTTTGAGACAGAGAGAGACAGAGCATGAGCAGGGGAGGGGCAGAGAGAGACACACACAGAATCCGAAGCAGGCTCCAAGCTGTCAGCACAGAGCCCGACGCGGGGCTCGAACTCACGAACCGTGAGATCATGACCTGAGCTGAAGTCGGACACTCAACCAACTGAGCCACCCAGGCTCCCCAATAAGTATACTCTTTAATCCCCATCACCTATTGAACCCATCTCCCTCTCCCCTCCCAGTTTGTTCTCTATAGTTTAGAGTCTGTTTCTTGGTTTGTCGCTCTCTCTGTCTCTCTCTTTTTTTTCCTTTGCTCATTTATTTGTTTCTTAAATTTCATATATGAATGAGAGTGTATGGTATGTATGTTTCTCTGAATGACTTATTTCATTTAGCATTATACCCTCTAGATCCATCCATTTTGTTGCAAATGGCAAGATTTCATTGTTTTGTTTTTTTTTATGGCTGAACAATAATCCGTTGTGTGTGTGTTTGGGGGGGTATAGATATCACTTCTTCTTTATCAGTTTCTTTCATGATTATTGGTCTGTTGAGGCTGTCTAATTCCTCTGAGGTCCAACTGGTGATTTATATTTCCTCAAAAAACTACCAATTTCAGCTGGTTTTCAACTGAATTTACATGTAGTCCAGCACAATATCCTCCAAGAATTCTCCTTTCTCTGTGTTAGTGGTTATTTCCCTATTTTAATTTTCAACTTTATATGTTTGAGTCATTCCTCCCCCAACCCCTATTAGATTACCTAGACCTAAAATAATCCATCAAATGACACATACTTTTCAAATAGTAGCCTACTTACTATGTACACAGCCCAGAAATAGAGGAGCTGAAATCAGGGACAAGGATGAGGAAGGTAACAGGAGAGGGGTAGTTTGACAAACACAAGTCATTGAATAAACATTTAAAAAGCAGAGAGCCCGTGCACATATGACCTGGTCTTGAACACCCTGTATCTCCTTTTCCCAAGTCCTCCACACCCAGTAAAAACCTGCTACATCCCACCTTGCCTTCAACACCCAGGTGTCACCTCCTCTTGGAAACTTACCTGGATTTCATGGGAAAAGTCAACGCCTTTCCTCTGATATTCAAGATTACTTTTTTTCCTTGAATTTTGAAAAATTTCAAATACAGAAAGTTAAAAGAATAAAACCAATGGGATTAATCAATGTTAACATTCGGTCAGTTTTACTTTAGATCTTTTTTGTTAAAAGAAGCATTATGGACAAATTAAAAGTCCTTCCTTTTGAATGAAATCTTTCCATTTGCAATGACATGGATGGAGCTAGAGTGTATTATGCAAAGTGAAATAAGTCAGGCAGAGAAAGACAAATACTATATGATTTCACTCATATATGGAATTCAAGATACAAAACAGACAAGGGGCATCTGAGTGGCTCAGTCGGTTAAGCATCCGACTTCGGCTCAGGTCACGATCTCACGGATGGTGAGTTCGAGCCCTGCATGGGGCTCTGGGCTGACAGCTCAGAGCCTGGTTAGCTAACTTTGATTTAAATAAAAATTTGAAAGGAAAAATAAATAAATTAATAAAAGTCCTTCCTTTTACCAACCAAAGCAATTTCTTTCCTTCACCAGAGACCACCACAAATGTGAATTTGGTAGTTATTGTGACATATTTGTATCCATAAATTATAAATAGTATTATTTGTGATTTCCATTAAAATCAAATGTTCATGAAAGAAATAAGAAAATAAATTATTATCCACTTGGCAATTTTTTCAGGCTCATCCCTACTGGGATTAACACTGGGGAAAGAACCATAACCTCAGTGCTAAAGTAGTTGCCTAGGTTTTTGTATTTCTCTCTCTGGAGAACTTTACTGTTGAAGATGACAAATCATCTTAAGCATTTTATTATTTTTTTCCCTCTGTGTAATTTGATTCATTCATTCACTCATCCATGAATTTATTCAAGAAGCATTTGTAACAGGGTCACAAGATTTATGCATACGACGTCTCAGGTATGTAGTCAGGATATGTTTTTAAAAATTATGTCTAAAACAACCCCAATCTATACTATAACCATCAGTCTATCAAGTAAAAGGCAAAAAAAGTAGCTTCCAGTCTTATTAAAACATGGACCACTGTAATGATTGAAATAATCTTTTAAGGTTGTGCTCTTTATCACTTGGTAAAAAGAAATGCTCAGTTTCCTAGAATCTTCCTGTCTTCCTGATTCTCTCCCAGGGCATCTTAGGGAAGGAGGACTTCATGACTTCCTGGCTGGGGGAAGATAGGCTCCCCAGAACTTGCAATGGTTTTGTTCCATTCCTCCAATCTTCATGAGGGTGCCCTGTTTGCTTGGTTGTTGCCTGCCTACTGCATTTGTAGCTGAGGTCTTTACCTTGTGGAATAGTCTTGTTTATCTTGTTTGGTTAGTTTTGCAGTTGACCTTAGGTTACACTGGTACAAAAAAACCTTTGTCCTCCGTGTGGCCTCCTACTGTGATGGTCCATCCCAAACCAAGGCCAGGGATCCCTTTACATCTCACCAATCCAGACCCTAAAAGGCAATCTGTCACCTGCTTCTCAAATTACCTGATGGTTCAATCCTTCCTCCCCAGGCTTGCTCTACTCTACACAAGGAATAAAGGAAGATTTTGTTATTGCAAGGCAGAAATGGTAAGCTGCCCCGAAAAGCAAATTTGAAGGCTACTCTCTAAGCACTCTTTGTTGCCAAATTAAACTCTGATGTGGTTTTGCCCCAGCTTGGTTAGGGCAACCTGTGGTTTGGGTTCTTCGTAGAGACTCAAACAACCCAACAGCTTCCTTCTTCCCATGGCAGTCCTAACACCCAGTCCTGGTGGAAGCCCGGAGAGAAGTTGGGACATTCAGATCTGTTTTCCACATCTCCTCTTTCCCTTTTCCTTCCTACGGCCCTCTATAATAGGGATGGGCTTCCCTTCCTTCTGTATCACATCCTCCTCGTATCACCATGCAGCAAGGCCTGGCTATCAGGGGCCGAAGGCATATAGGTGTTAATGTTATGTGAGAAATCAGAGTCCTCTCTAGGCTTAAAAAAAATGAAAGAAAGGAATTTAGAAAATTCTTTGGCTATAAAGCCTACAAGTCTTTGGCTTTTAAATTTATTGTGTTACTTTAAAGCCCTATTTAAATGATAGGAATTGAATAGCAACATCCTTATTCATATTTCTTTAGTCACCAGTCAAGTGGATATTTCTGGTCAACTGAGAAGGAGCTCTCAGAAGGAGATGGTGCCATAGAGAAGCAAACAGTTCTTATTCAGAAGGCCAGCTTTGGAACTGGGTGGAAAATTCCAGTATCCACCATCTTTCCAATTTCCCTTTTCTGGCCAAAGCTGCAAAGCATGGTTGTTGAGTAGAAACATCTATTTACCCTCATCCTAGGAAGATATTTTCTTTCACCTTTGGAAAGCAACATGCTGCTATCTGACCTTTATTATGTCCTCACTGAATGCTTTGCAATGCTTCACAGTGATTTGCAATGCTTTGCAATAACTTTAGGGTTACCACATGAAAAATAATTGAAAATCTCTTGGTCCTTAGGAGATGAGGCCTCCCAGACATGCATATATGCAAATAAAAACGATCTCTGACTTCCCTTTGTGTGTTCAACCTGTTTGCACTACTGACCAGATACAAGAAGAAAATATTTCTTATTCCATGTGGCCATGTTCCAGGTAGAATGACACTACACATTTCAACTTGGTTTCAAAGCCTCTGC
This sequence comes from Panthera tigris, assembly GCF_018350195.1. NCBI lineage: Eukaryota > Metazoa > Chordata > Mammalia > Carnivora > Felidae > Panthera > Panthera tigris. The sequence continues at coordinate 121,688,922 of NC_056663.1, read as the reverse complement.
CCTGAAAAGAAAAAAGAAAGAGAGCGTGTATAATCTTGTTCTCATGGGATTAGAATCTGTTTGGAACACCATACAATGACTGGAAAGAGGAGCAGAAGCAGTACATCTTTCAGCAAAGTGCCAAGGCCCTGGAGTCAGAGCTGGCTAGTTTCTTCCTATTTATGTTACCCCATAATTGGAATAATTAGTTAACTGACAAAGTTTAAACACAGGGTTTATTTTATGACCTCCTATAAAATAATATCCTCAAGAGTCTGAAAAACAGAAGTTCAGTAAAAGTCCATCTTAAGTTTGTGAACTCTTCTAAAAACAACAGATAATTGAAAACAGTATGTGTATAAGTTTGTTGTATAGAGCATGAAAATAATGCGAGGAAATAGAATTAGGCAAAAGAATATAATGTTTTTTTTCTACCATAAACTTAAATGTTTGACACCTGCTTCCACATGTTTATTCTATTATCTAGAATTGCATAATTAGTTATTCTGAATTTAATGTTGACATTACATGATATTCCATAGAGACCATTGTAAATCCTAAGTTCCCTGCCTTTTGAAAAGTTGAGAACCTCTGCTCTATAAGGTCTTTCTGACATCAAAACTCTATAGGAAAAATAAAAACACTCCTATTGCACTTTGAGGTTCTGTTACAAATATTCTGTGGTTGGATGGGTTAATTAAGTTTAAATTATCTTATATATGATAAAACCAATGGTCCTCTGAGATTATGCAATTTATTCAGGTCACACAAAGTTGATGAAATATCTGGAATGGGAACTTCATGCATTTCCTGTATACTTCACTAATATGGGGGTCGGAGCACAGTGTCTTAGATCTCTAAGGTTATTGCATCTTTGGGTTCAGCATGACAGGCAAGTCACCTGTGTGCTATGCTTTCACTCAACAAAACCAACAATGACTATGAAAAATGGTGTCCACAGTAGAAATTCAGATGGCCACAGTTAGAATATATTTTCCATTTATATTGAGAAGCATATTCTTTGATGCATACCACATACTTCAGCATTTGAACTAGATGGAATCTTAACGACAAAGGAAACAGATAAGTATTTTGTTTTATCTCTCTTCTATGTGGCTTTTTTTTAGGATGAAAGAGTACCTACATAGTTCCTGAACTATGAAATATTATCTTTGCTTATCAGAATTATTCCACTCTTCCTTACCAGATCTTACAATATTACTGCCTCCCTTTCTCAGTCCAGGCTTTTCCATGAATGTAATATATTATATGAAAGGGGCCTGAAGAAAACACATAGCATCCTGACATGCTTAGTGACCTAAGGAGAAGTTTTGCAACTGTGGATAGAGTTAGAGTGTGGGAAGAGCTTATGAGGAGATCTAGTCCCATGTGTTATATTGTTCAAGTAAGAGCTGCACACTGCATGGAAGTTGCATTGCCAGTCAACGTAAAATGACCTAGGCCTGTGCACATAAATTAGATCTTTAGTTTTAGCTACAAAACAAGCCTCAAGTACATAGCATGGAAACTGAAGACTGTTCCACTCATCCTATCTTTTGAAAAAATGCAGTGTCTGGATAGAAGTCATTTAATAAAAATCTACAATGGGGCTTATAAAACAATACTGCAGCTTAAGAATAGGGAACAACATTCCCAAATATAAAAGAAAATCAGTTTATATAAGAAACATCATAATTTTAGAAAGCAATTGCTTCATTGCTCCTCAAGTGTATGAATGGTGTAGCCTCCATGAAACAGGTGCTCTGGCCATCAAGCTAAGGCAAAGACTGGGGTCAAAATACTATCTGAGTGAATGGGAAACTAATACACTAATAAACACACTAATACACTAATAAACTACAGGTACCCAAGTTTAAAAATCTTCTCAAAATGGAAGTAGTAAATAGTAGAATTAACACTTCTGACATCAAATCAACATTCTGGAGGGCAAACTTGAGATACTCATCAAAAAACTATAGAGTGGGTTAAAAAAACACTTCTTAATGTGATAAAGGTTAAAAATAAAAGAATAGATGACAATAACTTTAATTTTTATTGAGCATATATTACATTTTAGGCATACATTGGGCAAATTCAAATGAAAAAGAAATCAAGATGGTTTCATAAACATCATATAGAGTAGCATGCATACAAAGTAGCACCAGACCTGACAAAGAGGGTCATTTTGTATTGATAAAAGGAAAGTTGCATTGTCAAGAAATATCCTGGCATTAAATAATGTGATATTTTACAAGTTACAACTTCAGAGAATGAGAGACACACTTAAAAGGAACCGAGAAGTACTGATCTAATCTAAGGGAGAGGAATGCATACAGGTTGGGCCACCCAATCCATGAGGATGCCAAGACACCTAGTCATAAAATCTTTTTTTTTCTTCCTAGTCATAAAATCTTAATGAACAATGGCTTAAGGCTTTGCTTCTCGAAGTGAGGTCTACAGACGAACAGCATGGGATTCGCCTGGAGCTTTCTAGAGATGCAGAATCTCGGGCTCATCCTATACCTACTGAATCCAAATCTGCATTCTAACAAAATGCCCAGGTGATTCAAATGCACATTACTCATTCATGCATACACATATATACTTCATACATAAAGAAGATTTTGAATAATAAAAAGTAAGGTAAATTTGTATGTGCTATATACTTTACATATGGACTATCCTCTTTTTTTGAACATTTATGGAAGACTTATGAAATGCATCACTTGGCTATAGATAAAACTATCAATTCTGAATAGTAGAAGTTGTAAAAGTCAAATAATCTACAAATTACATTAAAATTTAATGGCACAGATTTGAACAAAAATCAACAAACCAAAAAATAATAACTACTAGCTATTGTTTCAAAGAAGATATTAAAAATAAAATTATGGACTTTTTAGAAAACTATACACCGAAATTTGTAAGATGCTCTCAACTGTACTCATAGGCAAAAGCTTTAATTATTTAATACGAAAAGTTCTAATCTAAATATTTAAGTTAAGGAAGTAGAGAAACTATAGCAGCTTTGTGGAAGGCCAAGACACATATGTCTGGTGACAAAACTGATTCAATTGATTTTTTTCTTATACAGATTATAAATCATATTCTTCAACCACTTAGAGCTTTGTCATTGTTCTTTACACTGATGTAGAAACCAATCATTACTTAGACGGTGCTGTGCTCCTTGAAAATAGAAGTTTTTAACTGCCTGAAAATCAGACCCAGAGCTAGAATAGCTCACTCATTAACTAGAGGGCCACAGAAGAGTTTTACTTGCAGCTTACAGCTGAGCCCCTTTCCTGATCATCTTTCCAGGAAGGATAGAAGAGGAGAGTATTCTGTTTCCTTTTATTGTTTTAACAGGGCAAATAATATGGGCTCGTAGTGGCATCTGATCACAACATCCTGCTCTGATTTAGGACAAAAGGACAAGCTTCTTGCTAATTTTTATGGACAAATAACAGATAATTATATTTGACTTTCTAAACAAAGAGAATTTTGAAGTGATTTCTGTACATTACATGTGTGCCTCTTTTACTGAAGATATTCAGGATATGTCAGAATAGAGTCCAGCCCTTGGTGTATTTTGCTTAAGAACAATAGAAAATAAAAGCTGTTAATCACATCTGTCCCTATAAAACAACAACAACAAAAACAACAACAACAACTTATTATGTAGTTTGCCAGGAAGTCTTGGGGTCCATTTAGAGGATTTTCCTAAGTGATTCTGAGAACAAGGACTTAGGACTTTGTCCATAAGAGTTAATGAGAAACTTTGGATGTTTTTAAATGGGGAAGAGGGACTCATAATCATTTTGGCATCTTAAAATGATCATCGTTATTGTTCATGTGGTGAAGAATAGATTAGATAGGAATGAAGCTGAAGATTGAAGCTGGAGACTGAAAATCCACATATGACTTCTGACTCCCCCAAATTTAACTACTAATAGCCTATGGTTGACCAGAAGCCTTACTGAGAACATTAAACAGCTGTCTAACACATATTTTTATATCTATTATATACTGTATTCTTATAACAAAATAATCCAGGGAAAAGATAATGTTAAGAAAACCATAAGGAAAAGAAAATACATTTACAGTACTGTATTGTATTTGTTGAAAAAACAAAAACAAAACCTGTATAAGTGGACTCACACAGGTAAAACCCATGTTGTTCAAAGGTCACCTGTATTTCAAACACAATTTTAAAGAGTTTGTATTTCTTTTTTCAAAGGAAAGAGGCCACTGAAAGTTCTCAGTATTAAAGTGAAAGGATCAAAGTTGTGTTACACGAACACCGTTTAGCCTCCTACAAGAATACTGTGAGGGATGTGGGGAGGGTAGCAGTTCTTCCAGTAGAACTATTACTTTATGTAAGAAGATATAAATATTCAAATTAGAGCAGCAGAATTAAAATCGAAAAGAAGAAACCATGCTCAAACCCCCATTTTTCATCAATGCATTTTAATATTGAGGTACCGTTGGCAGCACTTTTTTATTTCTGGTTAGGTGGAAGGAATGGGTGGTCATGAGAGGGAGCTAGACCTAGTGCCAGTCACACTTAATGAACACCATGTCCCTGAGTGCTCACAGCATCACTTTAAAGTAGTTATGCTTTTTCTCCATTCTACAGATAAACTGGGGTTCAGATAGGTTAAATAACTTTCCCAAAGTCACATAGCTGGAAAAGAAGCAAAGCTGAGAGTCAAACCTAAATCTGTATGACTGAATGGTTATTGCTATAATGTTAAACATAATAAAGTCCTCTTCAAAAGGGAGGTTTTGTTTTTGAACAGCAGTTTTAGGAGATGGCCAAAGGAACACAGAGATGCAAGTATAATTAATTCTAGGTTTACAATAGTTTTCCATGGATGTTAGATTGTAGGCAATGCTTATTTCCTCCTCAGTAATCACGTACAGTATTTGTTTTCTCACTGTAGGCAGTATTCATTAAACAGACTATTGAAATATGCCATTTCTTGTGAAAGAGCTGTTGAACCAGCCCAACGTTTATCTAAGCAAATACTTCACCACCTATCTTACATGGGTTGCCATAACAAAATACTGCAGATAGGGTGCTTTAAACAACAGACATTTATTTCTTACAGTTCTGGAGGCTGGGAAATCCAAGATCAAGGTGCTGACTGATTTGGTTCCTTGTGAGAGCCCTTTTCCTGGCTTGTAGATGGCTACTTTCTTGTTGTGTCCTCATGTGTTGGAGAGAGAGACTTCTCTGTGTCTTCTCTTATATGAACACTAATCCTATGAATCAGGACCCTTCTGTCATATTTCCTTATTCCAAATATAGTCACATCAGAGGTTAGGGATTCAACATGTAAATGGAGGGGGGCAATTCAGTTAATACTGCTACCTACAACAAAATTCAAAAAACGATTTACCTATTAAGTTTATTATTCAGCAAAATAAAACAGTCATAGCTTAAGAGAAAATACGCCTAATGAAAACAGTATTATTATTTGTTTGTAAGAGTTGCCTTATTACAAAGAATGCCAATGAAATTTAACATCCAAAGTGAATGTGTACACTACATGTGATTTCCAGTGAAATCAATGTCAGTGACAGTGTTCTTTGTTAATGAACTATTGTGGATAAGTGTAATATTTGCAACAGATAATTTTCTCAGAAATGATTATCCTTAATAGAAATTATAAACACAACACAAAGTCTTCTTTATGAATGACCTTAAGTTTATTGAGAAATAATACATTAAATTTATTGAGAAATGTCATAAAATGCTGATAATAAAAAGAGCAAAATCCAACTACCCAGAGAAAACCATGAATAACATCTGGGTCTATTTGCTTCCAGAATTTTTTATACATATAATTTTATATTTTATATGACTTACACTCTTCAGGACTGTTTAAATTCACATCACAATAGTTGTGAAAATGTTTTCTTTTTTCTTTTTTTTTTTTTAAAGATTTTATTTTTAAATAATCTCTACACTCAACATGGGGCCCAAACTCACAGTCCTGAGATCAAGAGTCACATGCTCTACCAACTGAACCAGCCAGGTGCCCCATGAAGATATTTTCAAGTTGGCAAATGTCCATCTATGATTTTTTAAGTGCTGAAGAATATTTTATTGTATGGATATGCCGTAACTTATGAGCAACATGTCAAAATCTCCAGTTCCTACATTCAGCTCAATTAGTCTTTTCAGTCTTTAAAATATTTGTTTGATTGTCTTAGTTTTAACTTTCCTAATACCAGGACTAATTTTTTATGTACTTATTAACCACTTATTTTTCTTCCATAGATTATTTATTAATTTCCTCTGTCTATTTTTCTTTGAAGGATTTGTCTTTTTCTTACTGATATGCAAAAATTCATTCTAGAGAACTTATTAACCATTTATGGTTAGTTTGAAAAAGTTTCCAAGTTGTCATCAGAATTTAAAATTTTTCTAGGTCTTCGTTTTCAGCTTTAGCATGTGTCTTCTAATGGAATATATACATATAAATCTTAATCTCTGTGGCACTTATTTAGATATATGGAATGAGGTAGGAATATGATCAAGTATCCCAATACAAATTATTGAATTATCTGTCCTTTTAGCATTTACTAAAATTTCAACTTTATTATATACTAAACTGTTATGCATTTTTAGGTCTATTTGTGGATTTCCTAAATTAGTTCCACTGGATTGTCTTTCCATAACTGTGAAACATAGTTTTATTTTTTATTTCATTTTATATTTGTCACTGGTATGCAGAAATGTACTGACTTTGCATTAGCGATCTTTCTAAATTCCCTTATTTTTATAATTAAAAGATTCTTTTAGATTTTCTACACATAAACCCTCTGGGAATAGTGAAAGCTTTATTTCTTACTTCCTGGTTCTTTTCTTTTTTTAAGTTTATTTATCCATTTATTTTGAGAGAGAGAGCAAGCGAGCATGGGATGGGGACGGGCAGAGAGAGGGAGAGACAGCATCTCAAGCAGGCTCTGCGCTGCCAACACAGAGGCTGAAATGGGGCTTGAACTCCCAAATCTTGAGATCATGACCTGAGCCGATATCAAGAGTCAGACACTTAACTGACTGAGCCACCCAGGTGCCTCATCTCCCTTTCTGATTCTTAAACATTTTATTTCTTCTTTTTGCATCCTTGCACTGGGTAGGGCTTCCAGTCAAAGTTGAATTGAAGTTGTATTTATACTCCTATAAATTGTGAATCTCAATAATTGTCAATTGTCATTGCCAATCTCAATAATTCATTATTAAGTATGATATTTGCGGTTGGTTGATAGGCTACGTAGATAGGCTTTATCAGAATAAGAAAGTTCTCTTTAATTCATATTTTGCTAAGAGTTTTTTATCATTGGAATTTGAGTTTTATCATATGCTTTTCTGCATCTGTCAAGATCATCATGTAACTTTTTCTTTTTTTATGTGCTGAAATACATTGATTTTCAAATGCTAAACAGATGTTATATTCCTGAGTCAATCTACCTAGTCATGATATATTATTTTCTTTATAGTGTGCTGAATTTATTTTGTTTAGCATATTTCCATCTATTTTTTGTACAGTTCATCTGTAATTTTCCTTTTTTCTATGATGTTCTTATAGATTTTGGTATTACTATAGTTATGCTGGCTTTATAACATGAGTTGGAAAATATTCCCTCTTTTTCTATTCTCTGGAGGAGGCATGATTAATCATCAGGAAAATAAGAATGAAAACCACAAGGTGATATCACTCCATATCCATTAGGATGCTTATTATTAAAACAAACAAATAACAATTGTTGGCAGTGATGTGGAGAAGCTGGAAACCTTGTGCACTGTTAGTGGGATTATAAAATGGCACAAATGCTGTGAAAAACTGGCAGTTCCTAAAAAAATTAAAAATACAACTACCATATGATCCAGCAACTTCACTTCACATATACCCCAAAGAATTCAAAGCACAGTCTCAGATATTTGGAGAACCACATTCATGGCAGCACTATTTACAATAGCCAAGAGGTGGAAGCAACCCAAGTTTCCATTGACACACGAATGGATAAACAAAATGTGGTACATACATACAGTGGAATGCTAAGGAAGGAAATCCTGTCACATGCTACAACATGGTTGAACCCTGAGGATATTACCTAAGTGAAATAAGCCACTCACAAAAGGACGAATACTGTATGATTTCACTTATATGAGGTTTCTAAAGTATCCAGGTTCATTGAAATAGAAAGTAGAATGGTGTTTACCATGAGGGTAAAAAGAGTTGTTGTTTAATGTGTATAGAGTTTTAGATTTGCAAGATGAAAAAGTTCTGGAGATCTGTTTTACAACAGTGTAAATATACTTAACACTACTGACTTGTACATTTAAAAATAATTGAGATGGTAAATTTTATTTGTTTTTTACCAATAAAAAAAAGACACAAGTTGAACTTTTAGATGTCCAGCATGGAAAAATACACTCAGTGGTACTAACAGCAGATTAGATATTACAGAATAAGAGATTAGTCAACTTGAAGAGAGAGACAGAGACAGAGACAGAGAGACAGAGAGACAGAGAGAAACTATTCAAAATTAAATACAGGGGAGAAAAATGAATAAAATATCAGTGAGAAGTGAGATAACTTCAAGAGCCCTAATGTATGTGTAACTGTAATCCCAGGGAATAAAAAGAGGGGGGGAGAATATCATATTTGAAGATGTAATGGTTGACAGTTCTCTATATTTGATGAAAGCTATAAACCCACAGATCCAAAAAGTTCAATAAACACCAAGCACAAAAAACATGGAGAAAACTATATTTTCTATGTTTGAGCATTATGCTCAAATATATTGCTTAAAACCAGTGATAAGGAGAAAATTTTTTATTTTATTATTTTATTTATTTTTGAAAGGGAGAGAGACAGAGCATGAGCAGGGGAGGGGCAGAGAGAGAGGGAGACACAGAATCTGAAGCAGGCTCCAGGCTCTGAGCCTGACATGGGGCTTGAACCCACGAGATTTTTATTTTGTTTTATTTTATTTTATTTTATTTTATTTTATTTTATTTTATTTTATAAATAATTTATTTATTTTGAGAGATAGAGAAAAAGAGAGCATGTGTGTGTGCATGTGCTCATGCGAGTGGGGGAGGGGCAGAGAGGAAGAGAGAAAATCCCAAGCAGGCTCCATACTATCACTTGAACATATGAACTGTGAGATCATGACCTGGCCCAAAATCAAGACTCTTGACACTCAGCTGACTGAGCCACCCAGGCACCCCAGTGACATAGAGAAAATCTTTTTTTTTTTTAATAAAAAAATTTTTTTAATGTTGATTTAGTTTTGAGAGAGAGAGAGAGAGACACAGAGCGTGAGCAGAGAAGGGGTGGACAGAGGGAGACAGAATCTGAAGCAGGGTCCAGACTCTGAGCTGTCAACACAGAGCCCGAGGCAGAGCTTGAACACACAAGCCATGAAATCATGACCTGAGCTGAATTCGGACACTTAACCAACTGAACCACCCAGGCGCACCAAGAGAAAATCTCAAAAACAGCCAGAGAATAAAGATTGGTCATGTTCAGAAAAACAAAGACAAGCAGGACAGCAGATTTTTTGTTGGAAACAACACAAGAAAGAAGATGGTGGAACAAGATCTTTAAAGCACTGAATGAAAAAATAATCTTTCAATCTAGGATTCTATACCCAGTGAAAATATTTCTAAGTTGAAGGTGGAGTAAAGATAATTTTTAGTACATAAAGGTTGAAAGAATTCACCATCAGACCCACAGTATAAAAAAATATTAAGTAAATTTCTTTAAGCAGAAGGAAAATCTATAGTGACAGAAACAAGACCACTGGTTGCATTGGATGGATTAGGACTAGGAAATTATCAAGGGGCACAAGGGTCTTGTAGGAATTGTGGATATATTTATCATCTTGTGAATATGCATAAAAACTTATCAAGTTGTACATTTTACATCTGTGCAGTTTATTATATGTCAATTATAATTCAAAAAGCTTCTCCATAAACGTTATGAGGTTGATCAGGGAAATCTTTTTTATCAATTAAAAAAATTTTTTTATTTAAATTATTTTTTAAATTTACATCCAAGGTAGTTAGCATATAGTGCAACAATGGTTTCAGGAGTAGATTCCTTAATGCCCCTTACCCATTTAGCCCATCCCCCTTCCCACAACCCCCTCCAGGAACTCTCTGTTCTCCATATTTAAGAGTCTCTTATGTTTTTGTTCCCCTCCCTGGTTTTATATAATTTTTGCTTCCCTTCCCTTATGTTGATCTGTTTTGTATCTTAAAGTCCTCATATGAGCAAAGTCATATGATATTTGTCTTTCTCTGACTAACTTCGCTTAGTATAATACCCTCTAGTTCCACCCACATAGTTGCAAATGGCAAGATTTCGTTCTTTTTGATTGCTGAGTAATACTCCATTGTATATATATGTACCACATCTTCTTTATTCATTCATCCATTGATGGACATTTGAGCTCTTTCCATACTTTGGCTATTGTTGATAGTGCTGCTATAAACATTGGGGTACATGTGCCGATCAGGGAAATCTTTATAAATCCTCTAACAGTAATTGAACTGGCTTTATCTTCCTGTATTCAGCTGTGATCAAGATCCCATAATGGGGGAAAGAAAAACCCAACCCAAACCAAAACAAACAAACACACACACACACACACACACACACACACACACACACACACACACACATAAAAACCTTTAGCTGGCAGCAGGAATGTATTTGATTAAAAGCATGGAATCATAAAGTCATCTTTTAAAAACACTATAAAATTAAACACTAAAAAGGCAGTCTCCTCGACTTCCTTTACAAAGGACATAAAATTATTTATTTTTTGATGTAAATTAATATTTAAAATTTCCCCAGGAGAGAAAGAATTTTGATTCATGCAGAGACATAAATAGCTCATGTAAAACCTTTCTTTGAACAGGTTTTAAGGGAGGTAGAGAATGAGAGTGAAAAACTATATCTTAGTTTTTCTGGGATGCCATTGGTTTGTGCCATTTGTGTCAGCTTGTTAGTAAAGCTTCCATTCACTCTTAAAATTATACTGCTTTGGGTAATAAATTATGTGGGCACCTACCAAGTCTGGCTAAGATACAAGAGAAGGAGAAAAGAGGCAGAAGGAACACACGGGGAACACACATATCAAAGTCTTCTGCTTCTCAGAATTGCCTAAATCTTCTGTTCTTGTATCAGGTCATCTATTAAGAGGGTGTGAATCAGTGGTGAGAATGGTGCTAACCCTCACTATGTATGGAAAAAAACAGACTTCAGTGAAGGAAAAAGAAGTTAACTCACATAAAGGAGCAGATAAAATGATAAAGTGAAGTCTGCACTAAGATCAAGTTCTGTTCCTGGGTCCTGTTGTTGCTGAGGTCTGGGTGCCTTCTATCCTATTCATTGTTTGCTTGTTCATCCTTCTTTGAATTCCATTAATTAATACATTCTCAGTCTGCCAGGGTCATCTGCTTTATTTAATCTGGAGCACTTCATTATTCCTTCTTTTTAAATTAAATACCCTTAATTTGGGAATTACTCTAACCTGACTCCATGTGTTTCCAATGGAGCTACCTCTGCATCACCTTGGCCATGGGGTGAGCACAAGACCCAGACCTGACCAGTCATAGCATCACATCCTTGTGGCCAAAGATGTTGGCCCTGGGAGGGGCACATGACCCCAGCTACCATTGTTTGAGCACATCTTTGGGATTTTATTTTTTAAAGCTTATTTATTTATTTATTTTGAAAGAGACAGAGATAGCACAAGTAGGGAAGGGGCAGACAGAGAGGGTGAGAGAGAGAATCCCAAGCAGGGATTCCATGCTGGCAGTGCAGAGCCCGATGTAGGGCTCAAACCCATGAAACTGTGAGATCATGACCTGAGCCGAAACCAAGAGTTGAATGCTTAAATGACTGAGCCACCCAAGTGCCCCAGTGTCTTTGAGATTTCAAAGCAAGAATTCTTAGAGAAGTTTTCTTTCTTTTAGGACTACTGTGACATGAGTCCTGAGCTGTTTGTATCCCAATCACCCACTGAGCAGGGAAAGCATGCCTGTAATGGGAGGGAATGACAACCACAGATAAAGGTTAATAAATAGACATTGAGAGTGAGTTTCTCCTGAAACTGGAAAGACCTCATCATCTTTATACATCATCATCAAAATGCTATAATTACTATCATACTTCTCTTTCTCACATCAAGGAACTGAAGCTAAGAAAGTTTAAGTAACTGTGCCAAAGGTCAAACAGTCAGTGGCAGAATGGGAATGTGAACTCTCAAACCCACAGTTGTCCCATCATACCACCTAGTTCCCCACAAGTTCATTGTAGGTGAACAAATAGAACATATAATGCATACTGGACACTGTTCTAAGAGCAACCCCTGTCCCTCTATGACTTATATTCTTGTGAGGGTTTACAGAGAAGAAACAAAATAAATAAGTTAGTGATATATTCTGAGAAGCAAAATAAAGTTGGGAAGTGACCAAGAATTTCCTGAGAGATATTTTATGTTAAATATACTTAGAATATTCCATTTGGTATAGACTTGACAGAGTTGAGGGAGACAGAGGGAAGATCATTCCAGGCAAAGGGTGCAGTAGAAGTGGGAGTCCCCCTGGAATTCTTGAGGCTTAGTGAGGGAGTTAGGGGATTGGGCACAGTGAGCAAGACTGTGAGTGAAAGTGGCAGGTCAGAGAGGAATGTGGGGGAGGAGCAAAGTCATTTGAGTGTTGAGATCATCTTGAGGGGATTTTAGATTTTCTTCCAACTGAAATAGAAAGCCATAGGAAGGTTTTAAACAGAGGCATTACTTGATCTGGCAGCTATTTTAACAGGATCCTTCTGTCTTTTTTTGAGAACATATTGTGTATTTGTTTGGAGGTAGAGTGGAGCAGGAAGCAGAGGACATAAGAGTGGTTCAAGAGCTGAGATCAAAAACGAAAACATACGGGGGAGTTGGAGACTGTGGCAACTCTGGTGTCAGTTTTGTGACAGAAACTCAGAGAAAGGAGAGACAAATGTTACTGGAATCCTCTGAGAGAAGACTGGAGGGGCTGCTGAGGAAGAGTGGACTCTGGCCCTGCAAAGAACACAGGGACGAGGTGTGAGGAGCCAAGAGAGGAGAAGGGGAGCATAAGGAATATGTTGACAGGTTGTGGTTACCTCCACCATACCTGGAGTGTCTACTCAATGGCTGGCGCTCTGCTCAGCACTTTTGCAGACGTAGCAAAGTTATTACCACCATTTCATAAATGAGAGGATCCAGACTCAATAAGGGTAAGCAGTTATTGAAAAAAAAATAGAAGACATAAGGATATTTCCATTTTTTTTACAGGTAGAAAATCATTATAATGCTTGATAGTGAAATTATGAAGCCTATAGTAAATCCCATGAGTTCAAATTTCTTAGTATTCTGCTTATTTCTAAATGTATTTTCTTATTCGAGGCAGCCAGTGGGCTCACGGGAAATTGTTTTTGCCATCTTTACACCCTGCTCAGCGTCATCTCAGTCAAGCAGTCATTGACAGAACTGTGGCACTGATGCAGTAGAGGAAGGGGCTTGGGATGAAGGTGGGGAAGCCAGTTGACAGCCATCTTCAACCATCAGGAGAAGGGCAAGCATGTGAAAAATAAGATCAGGCCTGTTTTCTCAGGCCTAGGAAGCAGGGTTTGGATAAGGCTTGGGGTTAGAGGCAGATCAGCCACACATAATGAACAACTTCCCTCGGCTGGCTGTTGAGCAATAAAGCACTTAGGGGCAGGCTTGGAGATGTCCTAGCAGATTATGCAACCATTTGACAGACCACAGTGGGAAGAAGTTAAACACCAGAGGGGATGGTCCCAGTAGGCAACTATAAAGTTCTTCCAAATTAGGGATTAGAATCCTTTGGATGTCGGTGGACACATATCATTGCCTGACCTTTATAATGCAAGCCCATTCTTTCTGTTCTAAAGCTTAATAAATTATAAAGACACCTGCTGCTGGAATGTAGCATGTCCTACTGAAAGGAATGGAAGAAACTACACTAAGACCATGAGCTCCTATCTCTGTTCCTATCTTTGAACCAACCAGCTGTGCACCTTTATTCTCCACTTTCCTCAGCTATACAGTAAAGGGGTAGAATTTGAAGAAATTTAAGGTCATTTCCAGCTCTCACAGCCTATCGTTTTTCACAGTACCTGCCTTTTGCTCACTACATATTATCAGGTCAGTTTTCCCTTCCATAAAAATGTGTGCATTCCAGTTTTGCTTGTTTACTTGCAAGATTGTGAATTTGGGTACCTTCTTAGTCATCTAAAAGTTGGATAGCTCAATATTTTGCATGTAAAAGATTCCACTGAGGAGGCTCGAGGCCAGTGCAATGTGGCTTGGGAGTGTCAGGGGTATAATGATGAGAGGATGAAAGTTACAGAGATTTTCCTCTATGGTAAATCGAGGCCACCAAGAGAGTTTTCACGTGTAAACCCACAGTGAGGCTAGACTCACTGAAAATAAGCATACACGGCAGCAGCATTGGTTTCCCTTTTCCATCTCCTCACACAGCACCTGTGAAGGCTTTAAGTGAGTTCATAGGATGTGTATGAGAACAATTTCACCACATAGCCATTCAACCTAAAGTTGAGTCCGTGATCCCACTGAGGCCACAGTTTTACTGGAGACATTATGAAATCCACCGGGCTCTGTAGGTGAGGAGCTAAAGGAGGACGCGTCCTCTGTCCTAAGCTTCTGCTCCTCACAGCTTCTTCTTGATGCCTCTCCAGGTCTTCTTTAGTCTCTCGGTGGAACCACTTTTTGGCTGTGACCATAAGGGCTTAAAGACTCTGAGGGTTCACTGATGCAACATTACTGTGTCCCACCATTACCCCAGCAGGGAGATGGGGCACGGAGTTATGCCCATTTTATAGACAGGAAACTGAATGTGATCCCTCAAGAAGACAATCGCTCAGACTCCCAATGTATCTACTGCCCTTTCCTACCCATCCCATACATTCTGTGTGCACAGAAGCCTCAAAGTCATTAATGACAGAAACCCAACTCTGAGCTGATGGGATTAAGTAGAGAGCCGAACACTCTAGACTATTATCTATGAAGAGATCCTAGGAGGTCCCGAGGGCTGTTACTGGCAGGGGAAATGGGAGCTGCACTGAGCTGTAGCAGCCCCCCACTCTGGCCTTCCCCAGCCTTTTGTCAGGGAGCCTCCAAGGTCCTGAGCGAGGGGACACTGGGCCTGGCAGCTGAGGGCAGGGTGTTATAAGGTTTCCTAGTATGAATTTCTCTGTTTTGGAAGGTTCTAAATCCCTCTACTCCATGACAGACGCTGGGGAGAAGAGGTACGGGAAAGGGAGGAGAAGGCTGCACTAATTAAAGGCCTTTTCCTCTCATATATATTCTCAAGGCTGTGAAGTTTAAGATGTGTGGGATGGGACTTGGAATGCCTTAGAGGTAAAACTGGGGTAGGGACTCTTGGAAATGTTTATTCACCCAAAGGGTCTCTTTAGGGCTGAGTATGCCACAGGCTATATCCCAATCACATAAATAAATGACAGTCATGTGACCCACCATTACTACCTGGGCAGCCACTAGACATCTGATACATAGGTGGGGGATGGAGAGAAATAAGCCAGAAAAACTAATGTACTAACTATTTCGGGCCTCATGCACTCAATGTAGTAAGACTCTTACTTCAGCTCCCTGGAGACTGAGAGCACCAGGTTCTCCTACTTCTCTTGCATCAGTTCCTAGGGCTGCATCAGTTAGTCCTCACTCCATTCAGTGAAGACAATGAAATTCTGAGCCCCCCCCACCCCCAGGAAGCAGTCTTCCTCTCTCTCTCCACTGTCACACAGGGGCTTCAAAGTCACAAGAATCCAAAAGATCAAAGGCCAATAGAAATGACCCTTCACCCTGACAGTTATGTGTGTATCTCCTGTACATCCCTATTTTCTCAGAAGGGCATTGCCACCCCAACTCCCAACCTCCCCAACCCCAAGAAACTCCTCTTTTATTTATTTAGTTATTTTTAAAATTTTATTTGTTTAAATTCAAGTTAGAAACTCCTCTTTATTTAGCCAGACCCACGTTCCCAGCCGGGAGAAAGAGGCCAGCTCTTTTGCTGTAAGTAGTCATAACAACAACAGCAAAAAAGGTCCAATTTAGTTTTCTGTCACAGTCCTATTTTGCCATGTGGTAAGCAGCTGAAGCGAAAAAGGACCTGAGGCACCATAGCCACATACAAGGAACATGTGATACACTTTCCACTATGACCAAAGCAAAGAAACTCCTTTGGCTCTCTTGAGACTAGGGCCACATTGAGACCATGGCAACCATTTCTCAAACATTCATTTCATTAGTTCTGAACTTTAACATGACTCCTATTCCACATGGCTGTAAGGAAACTGACCGCAAGGTTTTCTTAAGTCCCACATATCCCCTAGGAAGTACCCTCTCTACAAGGAAGGCCCTTCTTCCCCTGGATCTCTGATTGTAGGCTCTGAGCCTTACTTTGGTGTATGGTACATGCCGGATAGCTAGTTTTTGGAAGCATACCCTAAATGCCCTGGTTAATTGTGATCTTGAAAACATAGAGATCCTATCCTCCCTTTATATTCCCATCAAGCAGAATGTGCAGCAGAACATGTTATTCAGTGTTCAGGGTAAAGGGCTCTGGGGGTGTGCAACCCAAGAGTGTCTACTTTGTAACGAAGAGTATCCCAAGTGGTAGGCCATGGTCTCCTCAGAAATGCTGGCCATGCCCAGAGGGGAAGGGCCACTGATCATTGCTAGGTTAAGTTGTTACAATATAAAAACTTGCTGCATATAGATCCCAGCATGTCCATTTGGCCACTCCTGGACTCCCTGCACCTAAATATCTCTGGTAAATCTATGTCTTGATCACTTTTTCCAGGTCTTGTCTTTGGCCTTACCTTTTCTTTAGCCATCACCCACCCGAGGCTTTAGAGTCTGCTGGGGTGAGGCTGCACATTTGGGAGTACTTGTTAAAACTAAGCAAAGTTTGTTTGGGTGATATCTGCCATATTACTGAACTCTGGATAGATAAAAGTTGAGCTAATCATACATAGGATTAACCATTAAAATTAATGGTTAATCATGAAAATACTTACGTTCTCAATTCTCCCTAAAACTGGATTGCATATACAGAGTTCAAGAGAGAAACCAGCCAAGACTAGATCTGAAACACAGTGCAAACTTAATATGTTACCTAACATTGAGCTTGTTATATCTTTAAAACTCTGAAATCTGAAGGTGGCTTTATATCTTCTCAGAGTCTGAAAAGATTTATATAACTTATAAAAAATAGTTATCTTGAAGCTCAAACTCAAAGTAGTGCCATAAAAAATACATAAAATTCCAGTCTTGGTTGTCAAAAAGTAAGGTTGTTTTTGTTGTTGTTGTTGTTCCCATATTTCAGAGAAAGAAACTATGTGAAATAAGATAGATCCAGCTATGTGATACTGATGGAGGTGATTTGAGAATTTGTGGAGCCAGATGCCCTATAGAGACCCACATGTGTTTCATAGATTGGTGGGTTATCGTGGTAGGGAAAATGGATTGTTTAGTTTCAGTACTTTGTTTCTTCATGACACATATCTTCTTTAAGCAGTGAATTATTCTGTAGCTCTGAAAAACTAAATAAGTTCATGTATAAATACACAACACATTCATATAAATGGTGAGGTGGTGGTCACAAAGCCAACTACAAATTTCACGTTGGCTTTAATTCTATTACATAACACCAGTTTATCAAATTTTAATTTCTGGATCTTAAAGGGTCTTGAAGGAAGTAACAGGGGCAAAGAGCTAGTTCAGATATTAAACAGGAATATGTCTTTTTCTTGGTAAGACTACAGAGCCTAAAAGGTCAAATTGCTTTTCTTTTGGTTGGGCTGTATAAACTCAGTGTGGTAACCTTAGATGTTTTGATTAGAAGCTGGATGACAATATGTTGCTTTGATTAATAATAGTTTCTTACAAATTATGTTTGACAAACTCTTTTTTTTTTAATCTTTATTTTTGAGAGAGAGAGAGAGAGACAGAGTGTGAGTGGGGTGGGGAGGGGGAGAGAGGGGGACACAGAATCTGAAGCTGGCTCCAGGCTCTGAGCTGTCAGCACAGAGACCGATGCGGGGCTTGAACTCAGGAACTGCGAGATCATGACCTGAGCCGAAGTCGGACACTTAACCGACTGAGCCACCCAGGCTCCCTGATAGACAAAATCTTAAAACCTTGGGGGGGCTATAATAATCCCCTTGGATTATTGAAGTCCTTTGGGGGGGTTATAATAATGAAAGGGGGACTGGTGGTGAATCATTAATGAAACACCAGTGATAGAAGAGAGGCCTAGGGTCAGGTCAACCAGTCTTTATTTGGTGAATAATTTCACTGGAAATTCTCAGTCACTTTTGGATTAGCCTAGTTTACTACTAAATACTTAAAGGGAGTCATTTATTTACTAAGTATTTATTGGGACCAAGATGAAAAGTACAGTGCTAAGTATTGGGGAGAAAATGAGGAATGAGGCGTATGTCTTGTGATTGTGCCTGCTCTGCCTGCCACTTCAGATCTACTCCCTGCCCTGCTCTATGCCCCTAGGAGATTGATTCTACAGCTGGAACACCAGGCCTCCCTGGCCTCTGGATTCTGGCTAGGTTGAGTCAAGGAAGTTCCCAGCAGAAGATCAGAGGGCCGGAGGAAACAGAGGCTGGGTGTTTATTTCCTGTCTTCCTCATTGCCCACCCTGGTTTGGAAGTGATTGTTTCCTCTAGCTGTGGCCACGGCTCTGTCTGTGGTTCTGACTCTTGGTAGATTCTGGTAACTCTTCCTTGTCCTTGCCCTTCAGGCCTAGAAGCAATAATAGCTTCCTACCGTAATGAGACCCTGGATACTTTATCACTCCTTGTTGGAGTGACTAATCCTGGGTGCATTGCTGAAAAAAAAAATGAAAAAAAAAACAAAAAAAAAACCCCTTTATTAAACTTTCTTCAATGAAACTCTAATTGGATTTTGTATATTGTTTCCTGCTAGGATCCTGACTGACTTAGCTCTTGCCCTTGAGTTGTTCACCAGACAATTCAATAAGCAGGGACTATTCAGCATAAGCCCAAACTGTGGTGAAAATTCTAATTTCTGGCTTACTAGCTTAGAAGCTCACAAATGTAAGGAACAAAGAGAGGAATGTAAATGAAAATTACAGCAACCGTCAAAGCAAACACCTAGAGATCACTGAACTAAACCATTCTTTTAACTTACATTTATTTATTAATAACCTATTATTATGTAAAGAATTATGTGGGGGACTTGAATTTAAAATGGGAGAATGGGATCAATTCAATGAGATTAAAAAGCTAATAAATGTAAATACAGTACAAGAAGAAAGGCTTGGAGTCATAATGGAAATATAAGCACTCTACCCCCAAACCCTCAGTCTATGACATCATTTGTAAGTTCAAATGTGATTTACATACTGATTAACAGACCATTCTCTGTACATTTTCTCTTATTCCTAAAGCGGGTTGTGCAGGACATATGCGGGAGGGTGTATTTTGTGCAAGTTGCACAGCTGGTCCAGCATTTCAGGGTTTGGTGTCTCCATCAAGTACAAAATTTGCAGCTGTGATTTCACCGTCCCCAACTCTACTAGAAAAGAGAAACAAAAAAAGCAGTTGGAAGAGTATCCTGAGGTACCTACAAAAAGGAGCAGTTATGTCTTGTCTCTTCCTAACTTGACAGTGGACTCACACATAGTAGATACTGCCACCCTCAACTCTTTTAAGACCTGCAGATAAGACCAATCCTCAGTGGACTGAGAGCCTTTCATTTGTGCATCTGTTAATTAGGGAACACTACTGGGCATCTATTCTTGTTAGCCTCTCTGTTGCTGGAGAGAGATGGATAAACTCATGAGGGAACAAACACGTAAACAGAACACTACAATATAACATGGTGCACACAGTGACAATCACACCCAGGTTAATGAGGGAGCAGAGAGGCACTGAGGTCAGAGGAGACATTCTGGAGGACTGAAGACTAAACTGAATCCTAAATGATGAGCAGGAATTTCCTAAGACAAGGGAGTAGGATGGGAGAATATTCTAGGAGAAGGAATAGCAAGAGAGAGAGCAAGGGTGAAAAAGAAACCCAGGTATGGTGTGTGTAGGGGAGAACTCAAGCATTTTAGTGCTGCCTGAACATGGTGGGGAGTACAGGGGTGGTGAGAAGTCAGCTGGAACATCACACACGGCCTTTGATTCATTCTCATCTCCTGGAAGCAAAGTTTAGCCTTTGAAGGACTTTTAAGTAAAGAAATGGTATAGTCAGATTTACCTTTAAGATGCCTCAGCTGGGGACTGTGGGGAAAAGTGTGAGAGGAATAAGAAAACAGGTGTATGGAATTTCCTAAAGGTCTCCTTATAATTACCTTGGAAGAAGATAATAGGATAGCAAAATTTCTCTCTATTTATAATTTTCCACAGACTGGGGAAAATTAGGTAGGTCATACAGGCTATGTTTTTGATGATTACTGAATAAAATTAAATTTAAAAACTCAGTAAATCTACCTAGAAGAACATTATGATTTCCAAGTCTTACTGAGTTTATCTCCAATGAAAGATAAAGCAGTTAAGTCCATTGTATCTAGACCCTGAATTCTCTATTGTTTTTCAGGGGAAATAACCAGTGAAATGTAAAGCTCCTTCCTAAGAGAAAAGTAACAATGAGTTCCTGCTCTGACAGAAAGGAGGAGAGGACACCAGTGCGGTCTGAGCCCTGGCTATAGAGTGCACCTGTGGTTGGCATACTATCCATCCTTTTCAGATGGGGGCCTTGTCCTGTCTCCCACCTCTGAACAGGAACCAATTGGAGTCCAAGCAGAGCTGGTCCACAGCAAACAGAGCATGCCCTCATCACTCAACACATTCTGTCCATGCTGGGACCATGAGGTATCCTGCTCTAAGGCCTGATGTGAGAGAATGAGGTACAAGGAGGTTGGTGCCCTTTCTTCCTTTACACTCAAAAAGACTGTTTGTATCTTAAAGAACAGAAAAAGAGAATACTCAGTTTGGGTACTGCTGTGGGTGGGCTTGGAGGACTTGGATGAGCTAGTCCAAAGCCATTCTGCAACAGACAGGGACATGTTTTAGATGGTTATTGCAGACATTTGGGCAAGAGATGAGGAAACAAAGCTGGGAAACATGTTAGCAGAGAACGAGAGAAAATTGATTCATATTTAGGAGGTAAAAAACCAAGAGGCCTTGATGAGTCATTAGATGTGGAGACTGTGCAGAGGAGGAATCCAGCATGACACCCAGCTTTCCAGTTTGAGTGGATGGTTGGACCACAGACTAAAATGACCCAAACAAAAATGACCTGCCCAAGAGGCAGGTGAACTCTAGGGGGAATGAAAGGTTTAGTTTTGGTCATATTAGTTCATGGAATATGAACATGCAGGTGGTTATTCTCAAGTAGTTGGAGAGTTCATCCATTATGAGTAAGGTAAAAATGCCAAGCTCTTTTTAGGGAAAAGTACTGGGCATGGACTGTCAGGTATAATTCTATTATGTAAATTTTGAAAAGGGGAAGAACATTTTTGGTTAAAGGTAGAGAGACATTATTTTAGAGGTCTCCTAAGTGAGTTGAGGAGACTTCAAGGAATGATTAAGCATTTCTCCTTTTAGGGACTCTTACTATTCCTACAAACATTGCCTAATGCACCAACACCAAAGGAACATGCCTGACCTTCTCTATGAAAGCCTGGGAGCCAGGGGTCTGAAATAGACCTTACCCTTACTACAATTAGAGGAAAGACTTTGGATAATGAGATATTCTCCATGACTTAATCACTTAATAAAGCAAATGGGGAAAGGGATGAAAATTACTATTCTTCAAACAACAGAAACTTTAGGATATGAGGAAACTGGCTTTAAAAAATGACCAATGTTATGGAGGAGCCAAGATGGCGGAACAGCATGGAAGATTTTTGTGTGTCCATGAAATACAGCCAGACCAACACCAAACCATCCTACACACCTAGAAAACTGATTGGAGGATTAACTCAACAATCTGCACAACCTGAACCACAGAATTCAGCAGGTATGTGGCACGGAGAGGTGAACTTGGGGAGAGAGGAACCGGCAGCAGGCGGGGAGCTGCCTTTGCAGGCAGAGAGAGGATGGAGACTGGGGGGACAGGGAAAGCACCCCTCCCCGAAAGGAGCTGGAGAGAAAGTGGAGAATTGGAAACAACCACAGCAACTAAACTAAAAATGGAGAAAGGAGACGGTTTAAATTCCATTAAGACTGTAAACAAGGGGAGCGCAAAGGCTGCAACTCTGCAGCTCAATACCTGGTGATGCTCTGGTGGGAAGGGTGAATACCCAGGAACAGAGTGGGGTCTGGGAGGTTCTCAGGCCACATGGGGAAAAGCGGTTCCACTGCTGGAAGGACATTTGGGAGAGACTGTTGAAGCCACCTGGTCTCAGCAGACCCCAGAGAATGGCCACATTCGCTGTTGCTGGAACAAGGTCGCTAAGTGTGAAGCCTGGTGCCAGATGTGTGTTCTGATTTTCCATAAACCCTGAAACGCTGCTGCTACACTATCTCACGAACTTTTTCTGGGGTGGGCTGGCACCTGACTGCAGTCTCGGGGCACCAGCAGCAGCAGGGTCCAGCAGGCGTTCCTGGGTGCAGCTGGCATTCGGCCATTGCTCAGTGAGACCCTCCCACAGAGGGGTGGAACAGGTCAAAGCCACAGTCCTTTGGAAGTAAGGGGCCGGGGAAAACAGCTGCATCTGAGACAAAACTCGGGAGAGAGGTACAGACTGGGGCTTGGTCACAGACAGTGAAGAAACGGGGAGTGGACAAAAGCTGAAGACAGGGGAGGGGTGCATGATTGCTGATCTGAGAGAACAGACTTCCCATACTAGAGACTGAGTAGCTGGGTGACACCATTTTCACCTCTCCTGCGCATTCGCATAGGCACCTACAAGGGCCGCAACAATCCACCCCAGTAGGCTGGCAGCACCATCTAGTGGAGAACAGAGCTGTTACACTTACCCCTGCCCAACTGGGCCAACTTCGCTCTTCAAAAACACAAGTCTCAGCGCCTACTTAGTTTATGGACTATAAAGCACTACATAGTCTGACTTCTAAGGGAAAACGAGGTAATTTCAGTCCTATTTCAATCTGTTAGCAGGTCCATCTATTCAATTTTCTTTCTTTCTTTCTTTCTTCCTTTCTTTCTTTCCTTTTTTCTTTCTTTCTTTCTTTCTTTCTATCTTTCTTTCTTTCTTTCCATCTTTTTTTTCTCTTTTACACTATTTTTTCTTGAGTACAGAAAGAAATAATTCATTTTTATTTTCAATTTTTATTAAAAATAATTTTATTTAATTTTGTTTACTATATTTTTACTTTTATGTAAATTTTTTCAAATCCTCTTACTTCCATCATTCTATTTTAGTGTACTTCCGTGTATTCACCTTTTCAAATTTTCAAATGATTTCCTTGTTTTCTTTTTTTTTCTTTTTCATTTCTTTTCTTTTTCTTGAATTCAAAAAGTGAAAAACTTCATTTTTACTTTCAATGTCTTTTAAAAATATTTTTCTTTAATTTTTTTTATATATTTTTTGCTTTTATGTAGTTTTTTTCAAATTCTGTTTTCCATCATTTTCTTTTAGTCTACTACAGTGTATTCACTTTTTAAAATTTTCAAATGATTTCTTTTTTTTCATGTTTCTTTTCTTTTTCTTGAATACAGAAAGAGAAAAAAATTCATTTTTATTTTTAATTTTTATTAAAAATATTTTTCTTTATTTTCCTACTGTATTCATTCTTTACTTTTGTGTAAATGTTTTCAAATTCTATTTTACTCCCATCATTTCATTTTAGTCTACTTCAGTGTATTCATTTTTTCAAATTCTTAAATGATTTCCTTTATTTTTTCTCCCCCCCTTTTTTTCTCTAATCTGTCAAACCCCTTTCAACACCCAGACCAAAACACACCTAACATCTAGCATCATTTATTAGATTTTTCTTTTTTTGTGTGTGTTTATTTTTTAAATTTTAATATTTTTTAATTTTAATTTTTTTAATTTTAATTTTTCTACCTCATTAATTCCTTTTCTCCCTTCAAAATGACAAAAATAAGGAATTCACCCCAAAGAAAGAGCATGAAGAAATGACAACCAGGGATTTAACCAACAGATACAAGCAAGATGTCTGAACCAGAATTTAGAATCATGATAATAAGAATACTAGCTGGAGTCAAAAATAGATTAGAATCCCTTTCTGCAGAGATAAAAGAAGTAAAAACTAGCCAGAATGAAATTAAAAATGCTATAACTGAGCTGCAATCATGGATGGATGCAGTGGCAGCAAGGATGGATGAGGCAGAACAGAGAATCAGTGATATAGAGAATAATGAAGCAGAAAAAAAGAGGGAGATGGAGGCAAAAGAGCATGATTTAAGAATTAGAGAAATCAGTGACTCATTAAAAAGGAACAACATCAGAATCATAAGGGTCCCAGAAGAGGAAGAGAGAGAAATAGGGGTAGAAGGGTTATGTGAGAAATCATAGCAGAAAACTTTCCTAACCTGGGGAAAGACACAGACATCAAAATCCAGGAATCACAGAGAACCCCCATTAGATTCAACAAAAAACAACCATCAAAAAGGCATATCATAGTTAAATTCACAAAATACTCAGGCAAGGAGAGAATCATGAAAGCAGCAAGGGAAAAAAAGTCCCTAACCTACAAGGGAAGACAGATCAGGTTTGCAGCAGACCTATCCACAGAAACTTGGCAGGCCAGAAAGGAGTGGCAGGATATATTCAGTATGCTGAATCAGAAAAATATGCAGCCAAGAATTCTTTATCCAGCAAGGCTGTCATTCAAAATAGAAGGAGAGATAAAAAGTTTCCCAGACAAACAAAAATTAAAGGAGTTTGTGACCACTAAACCAGCCCTGCAAGAAATTTTAAGGGGGACTCTCTGAACGGAGAAAAGATGAAAAAATATATATATCTACAAATCCCAAAAGCAACAAAGATTAGAAAGGACCAGAGAAGACCACCAGAAACTCCAACTCTACAAGCATCATAATGGCAATAAATTCATATCTTTCAGTACTCACTCTAAACTTCAATGGACTGAATGCTACAATCAAAAGACATAAGGTAACAGAATGGATAAGAAAACAAGATCCATCTATATGCTATTTACAAGAGACCCAGTTTAGACCTAAAGACACCTTCAGATTGAAACTAAGAGAATGGAGAGCCATCTATCATGCTAATGGTCAACAAAAGAAAGCTGGAGTAGCCATACTTATATCAGACAATCTAGACTTTAAAATAAAGACTGTATCAAGAGATACAGAAGGGCATTATATCATAATCAAGGGGTCTATCCATCAAGAAGACCTAACAATTGTAAACATTTATGTGCCAAATGTGGCAGCACCCAAATATATAAATCAATTAATCACAAACATAAAGAAACTCATCGATAGTAATACCATAATAGTAGGACACTTCAACACCCCACTCACAGTAATGGGCAGATCATCTAATCAAAAAGTCAACAAGGAAACAATGGCTTTGAATGACACACTGGACCAGATGGACTTAACAGATATATTCAGAACATTTCATCCTAAAGCAGCAGAATATACATTTTTTCTCCAGTGCACATGGAACGTTCTCCAATAGACCATATACTGGGACACAAATCAGCCCTAAGTAGGTACAAAAAGATCGAGATCATACCGTGCATATTTTCAGAACACAATGCTATGAAACTCAAAATCAACTACAAGAAATAATTTGGAAAGGTAACAAATACTTGGAGACTGAAGAACATCCTACTAAAGAATGAATGGGTTATCCAAGCAGTTAAAGAGGAAATTAAAAAATATATGGAAGTCAATGAAAATGATAACACCACAACCCAAAACCTCTGGGATGCAGCAAAGGCGGTCATAAGAGGAAAGTATATAGCAATCCAGGCCTTCCTAAAGAAGGAAGAAAGATCTCAGATACACAACCTAACCTTATGCCTTAAAGATCTGGAAAAAGAACAGCAAATAAAACCCCAAAACAGCAAAACACAGGAATGAATAAAGATTAGAAGAGAAATTAATGCTATCGAAACCAAAAAAAACAGCAGAATAGATCAATGAAACCAGAAGCTGGTTCTTTGAAAGAATTAACAAAATTGATAAACCACTAGCCAGTTCGATCAAAAAGAAAAAGGAAAGGACCCAAATAAATAAAATTGAGAATGAAAGAGGAGAGATCATAAACAACACAGCAGAAATAAAAACAATAAGAGAATATTATGAGCAATTATATGCCAATGAAATGGGCAATCTGGAAGAAATGGACAAATTCCTAGAAACATATACACTATCAAAACTGAAACAGGAAGAAATGAAAAATTTGAACAGACCCATAACCAGTAAGAAAATCGAATTAGTAATCAAAAATCTCCCAAAAAACAAGAGTCCAGGGCTTTCCAGGGGAATTCTACCAAACACTTAAGGAAGAGTTAACACCTATTCTCTTGAAGGTGTCTCAAAAAATAGAAATGGAAGGAAAACTTCCAAACTCTTTCTATGAAGCCAGCATTACCTTGATTCCAAAACCAGACAGAGACCCCACTAAAAAGGAGAACTATAGACCAATTTCCCTGATGAACATGGATGCAAAAATCCTCAACAGGATATTAGCCAACCGGCTCCAACAATACATTAAAAAAATTATTCACCATGACCAAGTGGGATTTATACCTGGGATGCAGCGCTGGTTCAATATCCACAAAACAATTAACATGATTCATCACATTAATAAAAGAAAGGACAACAACCACATGATCCTCTCAATAGATGCAGAGAAAGCATTTGACAAAATACAGCATCCTTTCTTGATAAAAACCCTCAAGAAAGTAGGGATAGAAGGAGCATACCTCGAGATCATAAAAGCCCTATATGAATGACCTAATGCTAATATCATCCTCAATGGGGAAAAACTGAGAGCTATCCCCCTCAGGTCAGGAACAAGACAAGGATGTACACTCTCACCACTGTTATTCAACATAGTATTGGAAGTCTTAGCCTCTGCAGTCAGACAACACAAAGAAATAAAAAGCATCCAAATCGGCCAGGAGGAGGTCAAACTTTCACTCTTCGCAGATGACATGATATTCTATATGGAAAACCCAAAAGATTCCACCAAAAAACTGCTAGAATTGATTCATGAATTCAGCAAAGTTGCAGGATATAAAATCAACGCACAGAAATCGGTTGCATTCCTATACACCAACAATGAAGTGACAGAAAGAGAAATGAAGGAATCGATCCCATTTACAGTTATACAAAAAACCCATAAAATACCTAGGAATAAATCTAACCAAAGAGGTGAAAAAATCTGTATACTGAAAACTATAGAAAGTTTATGAAAGAAATTGAAGAAAACACACAGACACACACACACACACAAATGGAAAAAGATTCCATGCTCCTGGATAGGAAGAACAAATATTGTTAAAATGTCAATACTACCCAAAGCAATCTACATATTCAATGCAATCCCTATCAAAAAAACACCAGCATTCTTCACAGAGCTAGAACAAGTAATCCTAAAATTTGTATGGAACCAGAAAAGACCCCAAGTAGCCAAAACGATCTTGAAAAAGAAAACCAAAGCCGGAGGCATCACAATCTCAGACTTCAAGCTACACTACAGAGCTGTAATCATCAAGACAGTATGGTACTGGCACAAGAACAGACACTCGGATCAATGGAACAGAATAGAGAACCCGGAAATGGACCCACAAATGTATGGCCAACTAATCTTTGACAAAGCAGGAAAGAATATCCAATGGAATAAAGACAGTCTCTTCAGCAAGTGGTGCTGGGAAAACTGGGCAGCAACATTGCAGAAGAATGAACCTAGACCACTTTCTTACACCAAACCCAAAAATAAACTCAAAATGGATGAAAGGCCTGAATGTAAGACAGGAAGCCATCAAAATCCTCAAGGAGAAAGCAGGCAAAAACCTCTTTGATCTTGCCCGCAGCAACTTCTTACTCAACACGTCTCTGGAGGCAAGGGAAACAAAAGCAAAAATGAACTATTGGGACCTCATCAAGATAAAAAGCTTCTGCACATCAAAGGAAACAATCAACAAAACTAAAAGGCAACGGACAGAATGGGAGAAGATATTTGCAAATGACATATCAGATAAAGGGTTAGTATCCCAAATCTATAAAGAACTTCTCAAACTCAACACCCCAAAAACAAATAACTCAGTGAAGAAATGGGCAAAAGACATGAATAGACACTTCTCCAAAGAAGACATCCAGATGGCCAACCGACACATGAAAAAGTGCTCAACATCACTCATCACCAGGGAAATACAAATCAAAACCACCATGAGATACCACCTCACACCTGTCAGAATGGCTAACATTAACAACTCAGGCAACAACAGATGTTGGCGAGAATGTGGAGACAGAGGATCTCTTTTGCATTGTTGGTGGGAATGCAAGCTGGTGCAACCACTCTGGAAAACAGTATGGAGGTTCCTCAAAAAAACAAAAATAGAACTACCCTGTGACCCAGCAATTGCACTGCTACGCATTTATCCAAAGGATACAGGTGTGCTGTTTCGAAGGGATACATGTACCCCCATGTTTATAGCAGCACTATCCACAATAGCCAAAGTATGGAAAGAGCCTAAATGTCCATTGATGGATGAATGGATAAAGAAGAAGTGGTATATATATACAATGGGGTATTACTTGGCAATCAAAAAGAATGAAATCTTGCCATTTGCAACTACATGGATGGAACTGGAGGGTATTATGTTAAGTGAAATTAGTCAGAGAAAGACAAAAATCATATGACTTCACTCATATGAGGACTTTAGGAGACAAAACAGGTGAACATAAGGGAAGGGAAACAAAAATAATATAAAAACAGGGAGGGGGACAAAACAGAAGAGACTCATAAATATGGAGAACAAACTGAGGGTTACATGGAGGGATTGTGGGAGGGGGGATGGGCTAAATGGGTAAGGGGCACTAAGGAATCTACTCCTGAAATCATTGTTGCACTAGGTGCTAACTAATTTGGATGTAAATTAAAAAAAAGTAAAACAAGGTAATAAAAAAAATAAAAATAAAATCTATATTGTTTAAACTAAAAAAAAATTAAAAAATAAAAATAAAAAATGACCAATGTTATAATAATTTGTTTAAGTTTCAAACTGACAACAGTCCAAATTAGGTTAGATTTGTCATACCAAGCATCCTAGAATCAGGTAGGAATGAAATAGGGCCTCTGATACTGCTAAGGCTGAGATCCTGGAACCCAGTCCTTCTCTTTCTGAGTTATTACTCCTTGACCAAGGCGACTCACTCGAGAGTTTCTTTAGAATTCTTGCTTTCCATGATCTTCATGGCTTCCTGGGGAGAGCCCATTTCTATGATTCTCTTTTGCCAGGACTAAAGCATGGGTTCCCTATTTTGTAAAAATAAAGTAGAAGTGCTTTACCACCTTTTATTCCTAGGGGGACACCTCTCAGTATTCTTTTATTAAGTACAAAGAAACCAAGAGCCCTATTTCTGGTTACAGCCTATGAAAGTTAGAACAAGATGGAACCTCAGATTTTGAGAGTTTGAACCCAGGCCTCTGAATCAGGCTATCACATCATGCTTTTGACTAAAGTTATAATCCACAATCACAGTATGATGTTTGCACTTCACGATTTTTTTGTATCCAAGTTTGTTTTACAGTTGCTTTGCTGAATGAATAGTACTACATTTGAGGCATGCCAGATAGTTATGTAAGTGTATGGTTCTTTGCCAAAACTTGCAATGAAATTTATAAATTGCTAGTGAAGTTAGAACATTGTGGTTTCTCTTCCCAAATGTATAATTGCAAGTTCAAGTAAACATTATTTTTAATTAAAATGTTTTTTAAGTGAGTCTTGTTCATTCACTGTAGAGAAAAATAAATCTAAATTTGAAATTTGACTGCCTGAAAGAGAAGTGGCCAAGAACATGTTTTGCTACTTCATTCAACTCTTTGGCTAATATGATGATGTATTTAGTGTGTTGGATGCTTGGTAGAGCCAGAAGTATATAATCCTCTCAATTCATTTGTTGACTCAGTCAAGAATGCAATGTCCATTGGGCACAGGGTGTTCTACTAGATACTGTTTAAAGAAAGAACTTGGAACATAGTCTGTGTCTTCTGAAACTACATGCATAATGGGTTGAGCTCTCAGGAAAGGCATCAGTCATTTCCCTATAGCTTTGAGGTAACTGGCAAAATCAGCAAGGAGGTGGAAAGAACCACTGGAACCTTAGGCTGGTTTCCTGGTGTAACAGGGATTTTCACTTTCCTTCATGAAGTGGATCCAGGTCTGTGATGAACTGAAGAACAGAAAGATGGACAAATGTATGAAGAAGACTACACTATAAACTAGTTTATGAGGCCTCAGTTAGCTAATTATTATAAAGGGATACACAAAATTTTAGACGTAAAGAGGAATGAGAAACAAGAAAGCAAATGCTAAGTGCAGGTGGAAGGAATCTTGCAGAATAGAGTTGAGATCATGGAGGAAAGGGTATTTCTGGGAAAGCTATATATGGTCTTTTTCTTCCTCTAAGTAAAAATATTTTCATATCAATCTTGGCGAAAGCTAAGGCATGTTCTTTTCTGGACAAGTGGATAAGGAAACTATTGAGATAAATAAATATATAAAAGTATCTTTAAGAAATTAGCATTTTTCAACTTTATGAACCTAGATAATATTGTTAACATTTTGAGGCAAGTACTAGCTGTGCTGGCCTTTTAATAATTCCCAGTAGGAAACTGTCAGCTTTTCCAAATTACTGGCCTTTGGCCACATGTTTCCTTCAGTGGGAGGATTTTGCCTTTCTCTCCACAAGGCTGACCAGCTTATCCTTCATATGTGAGCTTAAAGTGATCTTGTCAGCAAGGCCTTCTACAACGCATTATAGAACACTGGAAGTTCCTTCTCTTTCTACCATTTTTTTTTTCCCTCTAACACAGTACCTTGGTCATTCTCCTATTTAGCATTTATCACAAATTTATGTGATAGATTTATATGTTTATTTACTTTTCTTATTAAATATTCTCTTACTACACTATATGATCTCTAAGTGCAGAAACCATGTCTGTTTTATTCACTGCTGGGACCGAGGTGTTTACTACTTAGTACTTGGTACATGGTTGAAGCGGGGGAAAAATTGCCAAATGAATGAATATCCTTCACACATTATTTGTGATTAAAATTTTAGATTATTTAAATAAGAAGCTTTAATAAGAAAGGTATTTCTTTTAATACTCTTCTAGGTATCTCTTGCTCATTTACCCTTTGATTTAACATCCAATAACTCAGTTTGACATTGCTTCATGGCTTCATTGACTAATAGTGAAAAGTATACAAAAGCTATCAATTTCCTGATCTCACCTTAGAGCTAGTGTTTCATAGGCAGGTTTTCCTGGTAAGACAGTAGAAGGTTTTTCTCTTCACCCTTTGGCCATGACAAGTTCAGAAGTAAAAAATGATTTCATAAAGTTTCATAATAAATATTAAATATGTAAAATTGTGACATATGAAACAGTTGTGAAAATATAATTGATAGGAAGCTCTAGGCTTAAAATGGAGTTTATTTCAGAAACTGATCTGACACTATAAATGTTTATTTCTTATCGGATTTATTTCTTTTGCTCAAGTAACTATACTTGAATATACCTTTAGATATCCTTCATTTTTTTTTTTTTAAGTTTGAGAAAAGAGACAATTCATTTTACATAGCTTTCTGGTTAAAAATGCTTTTCTGGGGGCAGGTTTTACTTCATTAATTAGATCATAGGGTTCTAACTATAGACATTGCTATCGGATGAAAGAAATGTCTCTAAATGATTCTTCGGTGGAGATTGTATATATACATTATGCAAATAAATACATGTGTTTATATAAGTATTACATATATATTATAAATTTATAAACTGGGACTATGACAAGTGCTTTGAAAATTGCTGTAGCCAAACTTATCTGATGATGAAGGTACCTCATAAAGGAACTCCATATACTTTTTAGGTATTTCAGCTATTTTTTTTTTAATCTAGATTAAATTTAGATTAACAAACTAGTAAAAGGAAAGAGAACTTTTACTCCTTGGGTTCAAGCCACTTTTCATTGGCAGATATTCATTGTGTAAAAGTGGCTCAAGATTATTTGGAGATTTTACAATCTGCCAAGGCAGGTCTGTCCAAGCTATATTACATTCTTGTATTAAAATCCCCAATTTCTGCTATACCCACCGTACTTATTTTTCTTATAGAGCATCTCATATGTTTTTCAAGTTTTAATGTTTTAATACTTTCTTTAATACGTTAATACTTTAATACTTTAATAATGTTCTCAAGTTTTAATACTTTATCCACAGCCAATAAAAGCTTAATAAGAAAATAAAACTGACCTCTTCAAACAAAATATATTACCACAAAACATTTTGTAAAATATTCAATTTTTGTTAAGAAATTTTAGTATATTATACATATAGAGATAGATAAAGATAGATAGACAGACAGGTAGATATACCAGTGCAATTGTACCAAATTGAAAACATTTTTTGTTAAGACAAGTCATTACTGAGTAAACAGGGACTTGGGGACTTATAATTCTACTATTACTGAGCCCAACATTAGGCTATACATTACAATGTGATTCTAGCTGTACTTTTATATTTAGGTAATATTACAAAAAGGCATATTTTCTGAAACATTAATATGTGCTGGTAAATAGCCTCATGCATTTTATTGTGCTTTTCAGCTTTACCTAGTTATATAATGATGATTCTTAAAGTTAATCATTAAAAATTGTACCCTGTTCTTAAATGTCTCCAGCTCTTTCCTAATCTAATCAATAGCTTGTGCTATTCAAAGTTAATTTATAACTTGAAGTTTAAAAAAATTTCCATTTGAATCCACAAAAGAATGGTTACCATGTGTTAAAGACCATCCATAAAATGACTATTACTTTAGGAAATATATAAACCATTATGGTTAGATGCCCAATCTGCTCTAAGTGGTGGCAGCTGATTAAATGTCTTTTAAAAACTATTTCAACCTAAATATCTAAGCATAATTACAGCCTTAGAAAATGTAAATTTAAAATTTTAATATTGTTGACCCACGCCCCCTGCTAATTCCTGCTTGGAAGCCTCTAAATATTTATTTCATAAAGATTATATACCTTCACCAAATCTTCAATGTCTGCTTATATTTTGAAACAAATCCATGACCGCAGTGGAAGAAAGTGTGAAAAGGGAGGCCCCAGGTCACCATCGCATAACACAGACCACCTGCCACTTAGACTCTCAAAATGTCTGGGCAGTTCAGAAGCTGAAAGGTAAAATGATAGTTTTTGGTAATTTGTTTCTGTACCTTCCAAATGACAGTTTAAGCAATTGTCTTCCCTGTTATAGGAAACTTGAGGTAAATTCTGTTATTGGAAATCCTCGGCCTGAGGTCCTCACCAATTAATTTCTTTCTTGTGGGTCTTTGATAAGGATATCTGAGCTGATTCTTGAAGCCTCAGTACAATTGCACAGGCTGACAAGAAAAAATGAATTTTGCTGGCTGAAGAGAAAGCATGTTTAAGGCTAGAGAGGTGTGAACAGGAAGGGTAATCCAGTTAGACTTCTGGAAGCCTAGCAGACTTGTAAAAGTAGATGAGACCTCCTCCCTTATTGTATCCCCAGAGCTTAGCACAGAGGCTGCAGTAAAGTGGGTGCAAAATTCTTAGTTGTTGAACGACTGGCTACATTAGCAAATAAAATAAGTTGTGGTCCAATAGTAAAGACTTTCAAAACTATGCTAAGGCATTGGCATTTTGGGACAACTTTTATTTTAGCAGCTTAGTGAAAAAGTAGCATTTTGGGCTGAGATAGAAGGTACTCATGAAAGAATTATTTGGGACAAAGTTGATTCAAGCGGCACATTAAGGTGGAGAGCAGGAAGTAGGTGGAAATTGAAGAGTTGGGTTTATAAACATCCATTTGGAAGTCACTGCATAAGGTGGGATGTTTGAAGTAAAATTCCTGAAAGCAGAATTTGTTTCTTTGGACAATAATTAGTAATTATTCTTTAAACTGGCCATATTAAGCCATTACTTTTGCTTAACTGAGTAAGGGTTGTATGGGTGATAGTGACAGTTAAACCCAATCCCAATGTTTTCTTTTTTTTTTTTTTTTTTTTTTAACTACAGGCAGTTTGAATATTCATGATACAATGATCTAGTAATCTAGACCAGATGTAGAGACTAGAGAAAACACTGAAAACATGCAGGGGAAAAATTAGTGAGAATGTAGATCTCAGATTACTGTACAGTTCCTTTTGCTAATGAAACCCAAATTCTTGGCACATAGTGGATGTTCAAAAAATATTTAGAGACACAAGGAATGAAATCCATTTCATCTTGTGGACAGGTTCTCTGATTGCTGTTTCAGATATCCAAGAGGCATGGATAGTTGACATGTTTGTAGTTGACATGTGTGTGAATTGTTCATATTCTAGATTCTGCCTGTACCCTTGCCCAACCCTGAGAAGCAATAAGAGGGGTGACAAGAACGCCCGTGTTCACCAGGAGCTCACTAGCTGTCAAGGGAGCTCAGGAGTGGTGGAAAGAGCCCAGGCTTTGCACCGAGTTTGCCTCCTGGTGCTGCCCCCATGAGGTCTGCCGGGTTATTTACTTGCCATTCAGTCTTAGTTTCTTCAACTGGAAATGGTTAACAACAACCACCACAGCAACAATAATAAAATGGCCAGAAGAAAGTACATTCGAGAAAGCACTTTGAAAACTGTGAAGGAAGATTTTGTGGCATGACTTGAAGCAATGAGCATCTTTATGGTGAAACAAAAATATCCAAGATGAAATCGATGCAAAAATAAAAATAAAAACAAAGACCCCAGCTTTGGTTTTATACGTAGATGCACAATACCAGCCAACTGTTCAAAATAATTGCCAGGCGACATCTGATGATCACAACTTAAAGAAAGTCATCAATGCAATTATTTCACACCAGATCAGTCCAGCGGATCTGTTGAACCCTCTTTCTTGTTGTGAGTGAAATACCCATTATTCTTGAAATGCCAGTGTTGCTTGCTCATTTTTTCTGTAATAAACAATGACTTCAACAGCAAAAAAAAAATGGTTAATATAAATAGGACAATGATATACCAAGTCTATGAAGAAGTAATCAGCGATATCAATCTTGCTAGATTAAATAATTAGAAGTAAAATATGAAGGAAATAGATACATTTATAAATATTAATTTTAAAAGCAGTCTGTGAGGAGGAATCAAGATCATCATACACACAGAGAGAGACCTTTACCCTGAGTAGAGGAGTTCAAATTCTTCATCAGTTTTATTTTAGAAGGTAAAACACAGGTAATCAACTGGTCCAGGTCAAATTTCTTTGGGAGGAAATCAGTCACTAGTTTTGGAACACTATCTCTGCTTCTCCAACCTATAAATAAGTACATATTTTCTCTTCAGATTTTACTAAATGATCTTTATATCTTGTTATATCTACCTTTTTCTCTCCTGAATTATTATTACCTTTCTCCCCATATTGGACTATTCTCAAGAGCATACAAATAAGCTGTATTTCACTTATCTTAAGAAACAAAGGCAAAAACCCTTTCTTGATGCCCACATCTTCTTTTTATTGCCCTATATCTGTTCCTTGTACCTTCTGTAAAGAAAGTATTGTTTCTAGTTCATTGTTTTAGATTTCACTTTCTTTCTTCCCATGCTTTCTGGAACCCACTCAGCACTCTGCTATTACAGTTTTTGTCAGGGTCACCCATGACATACAAGACAGTGCTCAATGTGAGGCCAAAATTTGTTTTCTTTCCACAGTAACGAGGGTACAAGAATAAGGGACTGGTTGGTATGGATGGGGTTCTTTAGAGAAGCCTCCTTAGGGGAAATAAGACTTGAATTAAGGAACAAACAATAAGAGATATTAGTTAACCTCCTCACTTTGACTATTTGTGTGATGTAGGGAGATTATGGATTATTCAGGAAAATTAGAAGTCAAATTCTGTTGTTCAGTAAATATTGATTAAGTATGTGCTAAGTATCAGGCACCATTTCAGATCTGGGAATATAGCAGAGGCAAAACATACCAAGTCCCTGCTCTCAGGAAGCATGCGAATCCTCTCATTTTAGTACAGAGACACTAGCAAACAAGTCATTAGTAACAAGCACAAAAGAGAAAAATACAGTAAGGTCAATAGAGGGTGCCGGGGAGTGAAGATGGGGAGGTAGGGAAGGAATGCTACTTTCTAAAGCTGAGGGAAGGCCTGCCTGATAAAGTGACATTTAAGCAAAAACAGAAGGGAAATGAGCTAGCCAGAAATCTTGGGAAAGAATATTTCAGGGAGAGGGCATAGTAAATACAAAGGCCAACAAAGTAGTGTTGGCCTGTGAGAACAGGGAGGAGGAGTCTAGTGTTGTTAGAACAGAGTGAGAACAGAAGAATAGTAGCACCTAGGGCCAGAGGGTCAGATCTTCTGGGGCCTTTTGGCCATTGCGTATTTGGAGATTATATTCTAAGTGAAAAAGGAAGCCATCAGAGGGTTTTGAGAGAGGCGTGACCTGATCTGACTTCCATTTTTGACAGCTTCGCTCTGGCTGCTAAGGAGAATATTCTCTATGGCGCCAAAGAGCAACAGCAGGGAGACTGTTTAAGAAGCTATTATAATGCAGGAAGGAAATGATAGTGGTTTGTACAAGTGATGGTGTTGGTGAGAAATGGTCAGATCCTGGGTATACTTTGAAGATAGAGCCAAAAGGACTTGCTGAAATATTCATTGTTTGAGAGAAAGAGCATAACCCAAGATTTGAGGCCTGACCAACAGGAGTGATGGAGCTCTCATTTATTGAGGTGGGAAGACTGGGAAGAGTAGGTTGGGGGCTAGGGTAGCATTGGTGGAATCAGGCATGGTTGTGGCCAGGTTAAGTTTGCATGCCTATCAAATATCCAAGTGGGGGTGTCGGGTAGGTAATTGGATATATGGATCTGTAGCTCAGGTGGAGGCCTAGGCTGAAAATAAACCTTAAGTGTTATAAACAGTGTGTTTAAAGCCATGAGACCAGAGGAGATCGCCTTGGAAGTAAGTAAAGAGGAGGAAGTGTGAGGACTGAGCCCCAGGATACCCCAAAGTTAGATGTCTGAGGGATGTAGAGGATCCAGTATAGATTTCCTGGAAGGAGTGACCAGTGAGAAGGAGAATAAAAAAAGAGAAGAAGAGCAACAACAACAAAGTAGTATCTAGAAGCCGAGTGAACCAAAGTGAGAAAAAAGGAGCCACCAGCCGTATCAAATCCTGCTGATAGTTCAAACAAGACAAGGACTGAGAACTGCCCATTGTCTATGTCAGTCATTTCAGTGTGAATCTCAATTGTCCCTATAAAATGTAACACACCTTCTTTGTATATTTTGGCTTAGGGTTCAGAATTTTTTTTCTGATGCTCTTGTGACTTGAGTACGTTCTACTTTCACACATGTTCTTGTGCATATTGAGAATAATCCATTAAATCAGAACTTCCTGTCCCATAAAATCATTCCAACAGAGACAGTGCTAGTGCTTCTTATTCAGGCCTTTGAGGAACTTGAGTTGCAAATGCTAGTATTAAACATGTTCTCTAAATCAAGGTGAGGGGTGGGTAATTACTTCTTGTATCATAATGGTCAGTTTCATTTTAGATCACTTTATACCCATCCTTGGAAGTCCTTTAAGGGAGATATAATAAGACAATAGGCTTCTCTTACTTGTCGAAGCCCCAGAGTTAAAGACACCATTCTCATGATAGAGGCTCTACTGTCTTTACTCCCTACAATATCCCCTCCATGTGTGCCAAGTGAAAAGCAGCATAAGGTCCTAGGCAAGCATGTTGGCTCATGGAGGAGCACCTACCACCATGTTTGTTCTATAGCAGGATGCATGGGCATCAATGTGAATTTAAAATGAAGGGGACTGTTTGTTCTGTATGTTTTATAATATCTCACGGACTCAGAAATGCCCTATATATTATTGTGGCTCCAGTAGTTCAGTTTCCAAGTTATGATGCTAAATTAGATCCACATGCTTTTTGTTTTCTGCTTGCTTAAATAAAATTCTAAGGGCATCTGGGTGGCTCAGTAGGTTAAACATCTGACTCTTGATTTTGACCAAGGTCATGATCTTATGGTCGTGGGTTCAAACCACACGCTGGGTGTAGAGCCTGCTTAAGATTCTCTCTCTGCCTCTCCCTCTGCCCCTCCCCTGCTTGTGTGCTTGCTCTCTCTCAAAAAAGCAAAACTCTCAACATAACTGTAGTCTTAATTTAACTTTTTCATACATTTGCTCTTCAAGGCAGAAAGCAAAAATTATTGTGGTCACTGTTCATGACATTTCAGCATATCATGGACCAAAATTCAAGAGGAAATTCCTATGATATTTTCAGAACAGTATCACTGCTTTAGATAAGCCTTGAAAAGTCACTTGAACTCAGCTAAATTGAATTAACTATACTAAACCAATTGACCTAGTCTTTTTTTTTTTTTAAAGCTTAGTATGAAAATCAAATAAAATACTAAAATGTGAGACAAAGGAGTTTCTTTTTTTGGTGGCATCTAGGAGACTAACTCCACATTTTGGGTCATTTGCCCTAAAACCCATCTGGCTTTCTATTAATAATTTTTTGAATAGCTGGTAGATTGTAGCAATGGATGTTGGCATTTTTCAGAGACAAGTGTTCATCAAAGAATCATCTAGAAATCAATAGGCCCTAATAGTATGCCTAACATTGCATATTGGCTCTGTAAACATACAACATAGAATGCTATTTATTGTCATGGAATAATTCTAAGTAGCACTTCAGAAGGCACTGTATGACAGCAATGGTAAATTAAAGGCTAGTTATTCATAAATTACCAGAAGTATTGAAGTGAATTAAATCTACTCAATCATGAGCAATATTGACCTTGTCCCTTATTTTCAAGTTTCCTTACCCTACCCCAGGAGCTCTGGATTTGCTTCTCAGATCTAAGTGGGGGTCTGGTACTGCTGGCTGCTGCATTGAGGCATGTTTTGGAAAATTGAAGCCTTCTATTCTAAAGGAGTTCACATATGGGAGCTCAGGTGTAAAGAGTGAGATCGGCTACATCATGGACTTTGAGGAAGAGCCTGCCAAATTTGGAATAGTCCCTTTTTGCCCTGGATCTCCTTATCTATCCTCAGAGGGTCACTTTGTGATATTTGTCTTGCTAAAGTATGAGAGATGTAATCACCTTTGCCAAAAAATCCATATATACAAGAAAGATAACACAAAAATTTGTTTGGGTATTTGATTGCCTTGCACTCTGGTCGCGTGAAAGTGGAGTCATGTGATACTTATGGTCAGGAGACCTGCTCATAAGCTTTTGGCTTTTTAGGCAAAATTGTTTCATGGTTACTAGTTTTATAGGTATTTCCATAGTTGGTTGTTAATAAAGATATAGAAAGTGAGTTTTGCCCTGTGTAGTCATATAGCTTGGGTGTTGTGTGGCTCCCCTACCTTGGCTCTTATCATTCTTTCAGGATGCTCCTGAGTGGCTCAATCAGTTAAGCATCTAACTCTTAATTTCAGCTCAGGTCATGGTCTTATGGTTTGTGGGTTTGAGCCCCACATTGGGCTCTGCACTGGCAGCGTGGAGCCTGCTTGCAATCTATTCCTGTCTACTTGCACTTTCTCTCTCTCTCTCATAAATAAATATTTTTTAAAAAACCCAATCACAAACAATACAAATAGCACATTAAAGGCCTTCATGCAGGAATAGCTCAGTAGGCTTGAGGATCTCAAAAGAGGCAAGTGTGGCTGGTTCATCATGGGAGAGATGAGATTATTCCAAATATAGAAGTTACTGATTTTTGGTGAAAAAGGTAATTAGTCCAATTTATGTTTTATAAAATTACTCTGGGTCATAAATGGAAAGTTATTGGAGATGTTCAGGAAGAGTAATGAGGACAACAGAAGGGAGGCATTGCATCTGTCCAGTCAAGACGTGATGATGATGGTGAGTTGAAGAAAATGAAGAGATTTGATATATAGCCTACAAGTAACGTTAACAGAACTTGCTGCTGGATTACATATAAGGCATTGGGGAATTTCAAGGATGAGGAAAATTGAAGTGGGCATAAATATGGTTCAGGGGAAGGAAGGAAGAAAATCAAGAATTCAGTTTTATGTGTATTCAGTTTGACATATGTATGAGGCATCCAACTGGAGATGTCAGGTAGGGAGCTGGATAAAAAAGTTTGGGGTGAGTTTGAGTTATAAATCTGAAACCAACTAACACATAGGTGAATTTTTTTAAGACTTTGGAGTTGGATGAGACCACTACAGTATGGGGATTGCTTGTGGGAATGGCTTTACTACTTATGAATTGTATTCTGTTTACTTCTTTGACTCAATAAGAGTAACATAAATTGAGTCCAAATAATCATTCTTAAAACCTCATTCATGTGTTCATGTTTTATACCAGCTACTGTGGGTTGAATGGCATCCCCCCTCCAAATTTGCATCTGAAGTCTTAAGCCCCAGTACCTCAAAATGTGATCCTATTCGGAGACAGGCTCTTTGCAGAGATAATCAAGTTACAATGAGGTTACCAGGGTGAGTCCTAATCCAATATGACTGGTGTCCTTACACAGGGGAAATTTGGATGCAAAGACTGGCATTGAGAGATGATGTGAAGGTACATAAGGGGAAGACAGCCAGGGGGAGCCCTGGAACACGCCCTTCCCTCACAGCTCTCAAGGAGCCAGTGCTGCTAACACCTTGATTTGGGGCTTTACTCTCCAGAATGTGAGACAACAGATTTCTATTTAAGCCACCCAGGCTGTGGTACTTTGCTATGACAGCCCTAGTCAACTAACACATATTTTGCAGAAGAAGAAAGATGGATTTTAGATCTAAATTTCTGAACCTAAAATTTAGAAATGAACCTGAAGGCAATTCAGCAGGAACAAAATTAAATCTAGACATTTCATTTCCACTTATTTAGAAATAAAATTTCTAATCTGAATTTTTCATTTTTTCTTCTGGTTGATTTGGCAGTGTGTGGAAACAACCTGCATGTGAAATATGTTTTCAAAACTTTTTGTTGTTGCTTTTGGGAGAGAGAAAGAGAGAGAGAGAGAGAGAGAGAGAGAGAGAGAGCGAGCAAGCATGTGCATGTGCATGTGGGAAAGGGCCAGAGGGAGAGAGAATCTTAAGCAGGCTTCGTGCCCAGTGCAGAGCCCAACATGAATTTCATCTCAGAACTGTGACATGACCTGAGCTGACATCAAGAGTCAGATGTTTAAACAACTGAGCCACCCAGGTGCCCTGAGTGTGACAAGATCCTTAACATTAAACAAGAACTGGTAAAGAAAATTAATAACTGAAATTTGAGAACCATCTGCTTATTTCACATTCCAACCTTACAACAATGATATACTCAGTATGGGTGTGATAACATTTTAGGCATACACACTCCAAAGCTCCTTAATATGAACTTCTTTAGCCATTGGTAGGGCAACTTCTAGTTCCTCAATGGAAAAGGGTTTCTTCTGTTTCCATAACATAGGTACTTTGCATTTAGCAGTCTAAGAAATTGGTGAGAGTTACAATGGATCCTAATTATGTCTTCACAAATACAGATTCCCCAAATAATATAGATATGGACAGAAGATTTCATCTAATATTCTAATTTGCCTAGGATGATTTTCATTGAAAATTGGAATTGTAACTCTTAGAGATCATCTCATGTATGCCCGTGTTTGATATATGAGAAATGCAGCCTGCGGAGGCTAAATGATTGTTCTGTGGTCACACAACACATGAGAAGTAGGGCTGGACTAGATCTAGATCTTGGCAGTTTTTGCTTGTGGTCACACAATATTTCACTAAACTAAGTTTCTGTACTATAATTTCAAATTAACAAAACTGGCATTTGTGTATCATTTATCCACAAGGGCAAATTTATAAAATAGAAAATGCTGCTGACTTGTCTGCAAGAATTTAAGCCAGTATTTAATTGCTGTATAATCATGTAGCAATGGTGAAGAAATTAGAAAATTAGTATGGTTAGAGATGAAGGGAATCATGAGCATCATGAAATATATAGACTGGGAGTTACTGATCGACTCAGTCTGTGACTTGGCATCTTTTTCTTTCTTTTTTTCTTCTAGCCATTTTTTTTTTTTTTTTTTTTTTTTGCATTTTGTGGGTCCTGATAGGCTAGTTAAGACTTCTCATCTTATAAAAAGTGGAAAGTAAGGTGTGGACATACTCAGTGACAAGCCTCCATCTGTCCAACTGGTTTTGCTGTAGTTAGTTATTCAATTAAGTAGTTTTGCTGAGATTATTGAAATCTGGGGGGTGGGTGAGGGAGAGAGGGAAAGGAGGAGGGGAGGGAGAGAAATAGAGTGAGAGAGGGAGAGATTGAGAGAGAGAGACAGAGAAAGGGAAAATCTTCCTGATTCCCCCACCCCCAAATCTGTTTAGGAATCCTATAAAATATTTTAATTATTTGTTTAGATACAAAATGATTTATTCCTCATCTTGCTTGTCAACTAATGCAACACTGCTAGAGAGTTTTTTTAGTTGGCTATATGGTTCTTTGGCAGAGTTAAATGCTGGAAATAGATGGGTGGTTGAAAGCCATCAGTGACTCAAATTAATATTCATCCTCTCTAAGAAAAATGTTATGGGTCATACTGTAATGTGGCCCAATGTGGAAGTTAGAAATCTCACACCACAATCCCACACAAATTCTTGCTGGATTAATAGTTGAGATTTATTTTTAAAATCAAACTATTTTATCAATCAGTAAAAATGTAAATGTCAAATATATGGAGAATTGGGGGAACTTTTATCCTTAAGATTTGATTGATAAAAAAAATTCTTAAAGAAAACTTCTAAGAATGAAAATTTTGTGTTGAGAAACAGTAAATAAATCTTCCAAATAAGTAGTTAAAGCAAGTAGTCGGAAAAAAATGATTAAAACAAAAATGACAAAAGTTAACATTTTTTTCTATAATTTATTTATTTTTTATAATTTATATCCAAGTTAGCACAAATGTTAACATTTTTTATATATACAATGCTTAATCAAATTTATAAGGAAAACATCAAGAGTTCCCCTCCTACCACTCCTGTCCTCCCACATATCCTACTCACATCTGGAGATAGATGTGAAAGATGTA
This sequence comes from Panthera tigris, assembly GCF_018350195.1. Taxonomy (NCBI): domain Eukaryota; kingdom Metazoa; phylum Chordata; class Mammalia; order Carnivora; family Felidae; genus Panthera; species Panthera tigris. Next base: position 121,645,587 of record NC_056663.1, on the reverse strand, counting down.
AGGAGGAAAATATAGGTTAATAAATATGTAGTTTGTTCTCCTTGGTTATAAAAGGCTTCTTTTCTAAATAAAAATAGTGAGATATAATTGTCTATTAAGTGGACAATGACTTTTTTTTTTTTTTTTTTTGAGTATAGTTGACACAGTGTTACATTAGTTTAAGGTATAGGACTTAGTGATTTGACACGTTTATACATTATGCTGTGCTCACCGCAAGTGTAGCTACTATTTGTCCTGTTATGTTGCTACTATAGTATCACTGGGTATATTTCTTATGCTGTACCTTTTATTCCTGTGACCTGTTCATTCTATAACTGGAGATATTCATTCCATATCTCCCACTCCCCTTCACCCGTTTAGCTCAATCCCCACACGTCCCTTATGTTCTCTGTATTTATAGGTCTGATTCTGTTTTTTGTTTGTTTATTCATTTTTTTTTAAGATTCCACTTATGAGTGCAGTCATGTGATATTTTTCTTTTTCAGTCTGAATTATTTTACTTAGTATAATACCCTCTGGGTCCATCCATGTTGTCTCAACTGGCACAATCTCATCCATTTTTATGGCTACATAATATTTCTCTCTCTCTCTCTCTCTCTTTCTTTCCATGTGTGTGTGTGTGTGTGTGTGTATGTGTGTGCCATCACTTCCTTATCCATTTGACTTAGGTGGCTTCCATATCTTGGCTATTGTAAATAATGCTGCAATAAACATAGGGGTGCGTATACCTTTTTGAATTAGTGTTGGAATTATTGGATCATATGGTATTTCTATTTTTAACATTTTGAGGAACCTCCACACTATCTTTCACACTGGCTGCACCAATTTGCATTCCCACCAACGTGCACGAAGGGTCCTTTATCTCCACTTTGTTGTCAACACTTGTTATTCTTATCACCAAAAATTTTGATTTTAGCCATTCTGACTGATGTAAGGTGATATCTCATTGTGGTTTTGATTTGAATTTCCCTGATGACTAGTGATGTTGATCATTTTTCATCTGTCTTGACAATTTGTATGTCTTCTCTGGAAAAATGTCTATTCAGATCCATTGCCCATTTTTTAATCAGATTGCTTTTTTTTTTGGTATTGAATTCTATAAAGTCTTTACATATTTTGGATAACCCTTTATTGGATCTGTCATTTGCAAACATATTCTCCCCTTCCGTAGGTTGTCTTTTAGTTTATTGATGGTTTTCTTTGCTGTGCAGAAGCTTTTTAGTTAGTTTATTTTTGCTTTTGTTTCCCTTGCCTCAGGAGACTGTCTAGATAACTGTTGTTATGGCTGATGTCAGAGAAATTACTGCCTATTCTCTCTTCTAGGATTTTTATGGCTTCAGGTCTCGCATTTAGGTATTTAATCAATTTTGAGTTTATTTTTGTGTATGGTGTTAGAAATTGGTCCCATTTCATTCATTTGCATGTAGCTGTCCAGTTTTCCATACATCATTTGTTGAAGAGACTGTCTTTTCCCCATTGTATATTCTTGCCTCCTTTGTCATAGACTAATTGACCATATCCTTATGGACTTATTTGTAGAGTCTTTATTCTGTTCCATTGATCTGTGTGTGTATTTTGTGCCAGTACCATACTATTTTGATCACTACAGATTTGTAGTATATCTTGAAATCTCATATTGTGATACTTCCAGCTTTGTTCTTCCTCAAGATTGCTTTGGCTATCCGAGGTCTTCTGTGGGTCTATAAAATTTTAGGACTGTTTGTTCTAGTCCTGTGAAAAATGCTGTTGATATTTTCATAAGGACTGCATTGAATCTGTAGATTGCTTTGGGTCATATAGGCAATGACTTTTTACTTAATGAGAAAACACAATATCGTCAAAGGGGTGGTGCAATGAATAATGTCATTTATATCACTACCTTTATAAAATAACTTGCAATATATATACACCAGGATACTTAAGAATGTTTTATTTTTTTGTAGATGGTCACATTTTATTTCTTCTAGCAACTTTACTAAGATATCTTTGCCATGCGAAATTTATATATGTTTAAGAAATATAACTTGATGTTTTGATATATGTATGCATTGTGAAAAGATGACCAGTCAAGCTAAATAACTTATCCTTTACCTCTACATTGTTACTAGTATGCGTGTTTGTGTTGAGAAGATATAATTTAAGGTGTATTCTGTTAGCAAATTTCACATATGCAGTATAGTATTGTTAACTACCATCACCAAGCTGTATATTACATTTCCAGAACTCATTCCTCTTGCATAACCAAAACTTTGTACCCTACTTAGGAGGATTCTGGTCCTTTCATCCTATAATTCTATTTTAAAATCTTCCCTAAGGAAATGTTAAATTCAGAAAAATCTTAATATATATTAGGGGTCATCACAGCACTCATTATAAAGGAAAATATATAAACAGTATGTTTAAAGAAATATGTAAACAGTAGAGAGAAATGATGAAATAAATTGTGGTAAATGTAGAAATTAGAGTCATTTAAAAATGTTTATAAATCATAATAAATTTGGAAAATGCATATTATATTAGGTTAGAAAAATAGGATGAAAATACTTATATATTGTGTGAGTACAAATTATGGACGAGGAAAATACAAACAAGAAATAAATCAAAGGTAGTCTTTAGGTCATAAGACAATAGTTGATTATTTTTCTCCTTCAAATTTTCTGACTGTTCATATTTTATAGAATGATTATGGTTATGTGCTAAATTATATTCCCCTAAAATGCGTGTGTTGAAGTCCCAATCCCAAGTCCCTTGGAATGTCTCTGTATTGGGAGATAGTGTTTTAAGAGGTAATTAAGTTAAAATGAAGTGATTAGGTCATTAGGATGGTCCTTAATCCACCCTATATAAACAGAGGAGTTAGGACACAGAAATGTACTGAGAGAAGACCACATGAAAACAGAGAAAAGACTCCATTTGCAAACCAAAGAGAGAGCCTCCACCAGAACCCAACCTTGCCAACACCTTAATCTCAGACTTCTAGCTCTCAGAACTGTGGGAAAATCAATTTCTGTTGTTTAAGCCACTCAGTCTATGATACTTGGTTATGACAACTCTAGCAAACTGAACAATCACCTTTTACTTTTTTAATTAAAAAGACAATATTTATTTAATAAAGAAAAAGAATAATCCCCAGTGTAAAGAGAACCCTTCCTTTCATGAGCTACACTGAAACACTAGAGCAACTTGGGATATATATATATATATATATATATATATATATATATATATAACACTTATGCAGACCACACTATTGCATGGCTATCTTTATATTAAAATTATGTGGCTCTTATGCTGTATCTTAAGTTATATACTGTATCATTCATTATACCTACCAAGTGCTGCCTTGAGGCTACTGAGTTCTGCATCATTGGCAATGTTCTAGCAGTGTGTGCACAAAGGTGCACAGTGCAGGACAGAAGGGAAACAAATCCAGGCTTTCAAATGTCAACAGGCTTTCATATATTTTATTTTTTATTTTTTCAAAGGGCTTTCATTTACTTGGACAAACGCTTAGTTTTTCTGAAGTAGCTACTTAACCATTTCAGGCCACTCTTTTTTCTTTTCTTTTTTTTTTTTAAAGTTTATTTATTTATTTTGGGAGAGAGAGAGAATGAAAGGAGCAGGGGCAGAGAAGGAGGAGACAGAGGATCTGAAGCAGGTTCCATGCTGTGGGACTTGAACTCACAAACCGCAAGATCCTGACCTGAGCCAAAGTCAGACACTTAACCGACTGAGCCACCCAGGCGTCCAAGGCCACGGTTTCTTAATATAAGATGTAATGATGCTATAATCTTATGGATCTTCTGACTGTATTGGTATCAGGGTGCCCAAGATATATTTTACTTTTTATAGTCTTTAGTAGTGACACTGACACACTCACCTCCAAGTAAATTTGTTCCACAAAAAGGAGATTTTACTCTTAGGGACTGAATCATGGAGGCAGGTTTTCTAAGTCTTCAGATGAAGCTGTTAACACCATGAGATATTTTTCAGACAACAAGTACGAATAATACTTTCTTCTGAAAAACTGATATAAGCTTTGCCACGAATATCTCTCTTGATATACTATGTAATATATGATCTCATCAGCCAAATTAAATCTACCGTATAAAAGCATGCTACCAGCTGACCAGGCCTGAATGTGAATGCCATTGTTTTAGCAGCAAAATGCTGAAGAAAACCAGCATATCTTGGAGGTATTATCGGAAAAACTCAAGAAGGTCTAGTCAAACAGCTATTCTGACTCTCACACTACAAACCAAAGTAAACAAACTTTATCTTAGCAACGAAAAGTTGTTTACTTATGAACAAAGGCAAAAGAGTACTAACATGGGAGGTGCCAGTATAGACGGAAAAATGCTCCATTGAGTCAATTCCCTCTTAAGGCCTTGGCAAAATCTTACAGCACGTTCATCTAAAAAATAGTGTGTTGAGTGAGGTTTAATATCTGTATATATCTTTATCGTCCTAATCCCTTTACTAGGAGAATTGATTGGTGATAAAATGTCAAAAGCTGAAACTCAGAAGGTAACCTATTAAAGAAAAATAAAAAGGCGAGTTAAAAAAGTTCACAATCATGTTGGACAATATATCACATCAGTCCTAGATTTAGGTTTGGAGAAGTTAGCAGCTGAATCTCTCTTATAAACCCCTTCACAGTATTGTATGAAATTCTGGGGCCAAATCTCTCGTGGTACTGAATCTCCTAACTGCTGTGAACCTTGCTCCACTGCAGAAAGTTCCTAAGAGCCTCTAAAGAAAGGTGCTAATCTCAAAATACCCAGGCAACTCTAATTTGCTCAGGATAAGTTATAGGGGATCTGGAAGAACTTTGAGAAGTGTGCCACAGGAGGGAGTAAGGGCTGGAGTCAGAAACAGCTAGTTCAGGGCCTGGAGCCTTGCTTGAACATGTATGACCTCAGCTGCCGTGTTCGTAAACTGGGCATAATAAGAACTGCATTGCATGATGTGCTGAGGATTAGTGGTAAGGCTCTTAAAGCCCTTCCTACATTGACTGGTTCATAATCAGTAGCCAAAAGTCATCATTTTTGATTACCTTGATTCCCATTGGTAACCAAGGGCTTGGATTTTTAAAATATTGGGACACTTGAGACAAAATAGCCAGGAGTCCAGGTTCGGTAAAAACTGTTTTTGTGGAGATCAATTGTGGAGTCTCAGAAACCTCCAGAATTTCCTAAGAGTATGAGGCTAAGAATCTTCTGAACCTGGAAGTGCTACCAGAAATTCAAGTGGAGACAAAGGCAAAATATGATCCACACATGGGGAGACCAAACATCCTGGTTTGCCCAGGTTTGGGCAGGTTCCCAGGCTGCAGGATTTTCAGTGCTGCAAATAGAGACATATTGGTTACCCTATGCTCGCTCTGAGTCACCTCAGGGTCCTTGAGTGTGTGCGGTGTGCGGGGGCATGTTAGCCTTGGGTTTCAGCCCCCCTCCCTCACAGCCCTGATCCTTCTGCCTTCAGACCCCAAACAAGTCTCTGATCACCCCAGTCTCAGAATGACAGCATGGAAGTGAAAACAGTCACCAGGGTCAGGAGAACTGGGTTCAAGTATCAGCTCCAACGGTGACTGGTAAGTGCTTCTGGCAAGACACTACATGCTCTGGCTTTCCAAATGAGAGGGAATTATACCTACTTCCGGGCTTGTCGTGAAGTCTAAGTGAGGTAGTGCATGTGGAAATGCTTATTCAACTGTCAAACAGTCGGTAAAAGAAAATTACTATAAGTGATAAGGTTAAGAGAGTAAGAAAAGGGTCTTTGTGCACACAGGCAAATGGACCCAGCTTATTGCCAAATCATTCTTCATGGCAGGAGGACTTGCACAATCGTAATATAGAGAAGCATACAGCTTCTAGTAAGCACACGGCTGCTGGTCACCCAGGATCGCAGTGAACACTGCTTACTTCCGCTCTGCTTTAGCAAATGCCAAACCTTCAGGATGGGATTTGATTCTGGCCTTTGTTCCTAAAATTTCCTCTCTCCAGAACTGCAAACTCAGAGGTGGTCAGACAGCCACAAGAAAGCAGAAACCTTTCATCCTCCCACTCTGCCCGGCCATGTGAGGGTGCGTCCGTGCTGCCACCAGGGCCAGGATGGGGTTTCTGCAGCTCTAACCTGGTAGGTAAAAATTTCTCCAATCCCTTCTTCAGGCACACTGTGGCAGCTTTCAGAACTGCTGTGTGAGACAGTGCTTGGCAGTGTTGGTGAAATTTTCTTCTGTAGGCACACCTTGCCGAAGAGAAGAATCCAAAGCAGGTTTTTTTATAACAAGGCAAGAGCTTCACATTCTCTAAGCATAAACTCTCTATTGGGTTCAACTCACCGAGTGTGCTGCTGATGAGAATTTCCATTCGAAGAGGTCAGGAATTGAGTAAAAAAATAATCCAAGTTGTTTTGTCCCTCTCCTCCCACCCCACTCCCCTGCCACGATCTCCCCCTTTTTGAAAAACACCCAGAAAAATCAGTTTGGCTGTATATCTGGCTGATAACAAGTTAAACATAACTCCAAGGCCACAAAGCCTGGCAGTTCTTTACAGATGTGAGCCTACAGGTTGTTTCTTACAGGGAGGGACAGGCCACAAATCATCATAGAAACTGGAAAGGGCTGGAAGGCAGGAGGCATGGCCTTGGGAAGGAGGCAGCCGTGACTCTGGGGGGTATTGCATATCATTAAGTCAAGCTACTATTTGTTCTCTCTTTTCATCTATTGCGAGTTCCCCTGAGGGTCTGTCTCAGGAAAACAAGGAGTAGGATCCTTTACCATTTTGTGTTTCATCAGCAGGATCAAGTACAGCATCTTCAAGAGTTGGCTTACCTTTGCCAGTTTCTCTCAGAGAACATAGATCAGCACTGTCACTTCTAGGGTGCCTGGAAAAGAAATGGAAATGTATGAGTATAAAATGCAAATTACTTCTAAGTGATGAAAGCAACAGGGAGAACTCAATAGCACTTTGAGATAAAGCAGTTAGGTGACTGTCTCATAAGCAAACCTGAGGCTTCTTAGCCAAACACACTCCCGGAGGAGAGAGCCCCAGGCCTTGTGCAAGACCTGAGGGCAGGCAGATTCATAGCCCCCTCTTTTTTTTTTTTCTGGCCCTAGGAATGAAGTTATGTGACAAGATGGAGCCATATGGCAGTTCTCTCTGAGGACAAGACCCAGGATTGCATAATCATGGAAAAGTTAGCTGCTAAATTGAGGTCTCAGCTATTATCTTATAGGAGAGGACTAAACTGACCAGTCTGTGACTTGGTTTATTATTTCAAAACAAAGAACTTCCAATTTAAAAATAAAAAGGTTTAATTGTGTCTAAAAGAGTTATTTTCCTAATTAAAAATTAATGCAAAAAGTAAAAATAAATAAAAACCAATGTAGAGTCTAATAAAGGGTTTTTTGGCTTTCATGTTTTGATGTCACTTCCATATTTGAGACTTAGTCTAAGAAATATAATTTGGATACTCAAATGGAGGAATTTTCTGAAACATTTCAATGCTTTATAGGGAAAATGGAGCAGAATATTTTATATCAGAATATGCTTCAAAAGCAGAAAAATTGCCAAAATTCTGCCAATGTGAAAGAAGAAAAATAGATGACCTTCTTCCATCTGAAATTATAGTCTGAAATTTCCTAGAAATTACTTTGGTCAAATCATGCTCTGTATCTTTCTCTTTATAAGTGAGTGTTCCTTCAATTAATATAGCTAATGTTTATTAGCTCATTAAGTCAATACCTGATTTAATTTTCATAAAACCCCTATAAAGCAGATGATAGTAAGTCCACTTTATTATTTTTTTAAAGTTTTATTTAAATTCCAGTTAGTTAAACATTGGGGTACATGTGCCTCTATGCATCAGCACTCCTGTATCCCTTGGGTAAATTCCTAGCAGTGCTATTGCTGTGTCATAGGGTAGATCTATTTTTAATTTTTTGAGGAACCTCCACACTGTTTTCCAATGTGTATAGCAGTACTTTCAACAATAGGCAGCCAAATTATGGAAAGAGCCTAAATGTCCATCAACTGATGAACGGATAAAGAAGATGTGGTTTATATATACAATGGATTACTACTTGGCAATGAGGAAGAATGAAATCCTGCTATTTGCAGCAACATGGAGGGAACTGGAGGGTAATATGCTAAGTGAAATAAGTCAGTCACAGAAAGACAGATATCATATGTTTTCACTCATACATGGATCTTGAGAAACTTAACAGAAGACCATGGGGGAAGGGAAGGGGGAAAAATAGTTACAAACAGAGAGGGAGGGAGGCAAACCATAAGAGACTCTTAAATACAGAGAACAAACTGAGGGTTGATGGGGGGTGGGGGAGAGGGGAAAGTGGGTGATGGACATTGAGGAGGGCACCTGTTGGGATGAGCCCTAGGTGTTGTATGGAAGCCAATTTGACAATAAATTATATTTAAAAAATAATAAATTCCAGTTAGCTAACATACAGTGTATTATTAGTTTCAGGTGTACAATATAGTGATTTAACACTTCCATACAACACCCAGTGCTCATCACAAGTGCACTCCTTAATCCCCATCACCTATTTTACCCATCTTCCCACCCACCTCCCTTCTAGTAACCATCTGTTTGTTCTCTACAGTTAAGAGTCTGTTTCTTGGTTTTCCTCCCTCTCTTTTTTTTCTCCTTTGCTCATTTGTTTTGTTTCTTAAATTCCATTAATCATATGTTGGATGGATTTGTTTCCATAATTTGGCTCTTTTAAATAATGGGGCTATAAACATTGAGTACATGTTTCCCTTTGAATTAGTGTTTTTGTATTCTTTGGGTAAATACCTAGTACTACAATTGCTGGGTTGTAGGATAGTTCTATTTTTACCTTTTTGAGGAACCTCCATATTGTTTTCCGGAGTGGCTGCACCAGTTTACATTCCCACCAATGGTATAATAGGGTTCCCCTTTCTCCACATCCTCGCCAGCGCCTGTTGTATCTTGTGTTGTTTATTTCAGCCATTCTGACAGGTATAACATGATATCTCATTGTGACTTGTTTTATATTTTCCTGATGATGAGTGATATTGAGCATCTTTTCATGTTGGCCATCTGTATGTCTTTGGAAAAATGTTTATTCATGTCTTCTGGCCATTTTTTAAATTGGGTTATTTGTTTTTTGAGTGTTGAGTTTTATCAGTTCTTTATATATTTTGGATACTACCCCTTATCAGATATGTCATTGACAAACATCTTCTCCCATTTTGTCTGTTGCCTTTTAGCTTTGTTGATGGTTTCCTTCACTGTGCAGAATTTTTTTATTTTGTTATAGTCCCAATAGTTTATTTTTGCTTTTGTTTCTCTTGCCTCTGGAGACATATCTAGGAAGAAGTTGCTGCAGCTGAGGTCAAGGAGGTTACTGCTTGTGTTCTCTTCTAGGATTTTTATGGTTTCAAGTCTCACAGGTAGGTCTTTCATCCATTTTGAATTAATTTTTGCATATGGTATAAGAAAGTGGTCCAGTTTCATTCTTTTGCATGCTGCTGTCCAGTTTTTCCAACACCATTTGTTGAAGAGACTTTTTCCCATTAGATATTCTTTCCTGCTTCGTTGAAAATCAATTGACCATGTAATGTGGGTTTATTTACAGATTTTCTATTCTGTTCTATTGATCTATGTGCCTGTTTTTGTCCCAGTACCATACTGTTTTGATCACTACAGCATTGTAATACAACTTGAAGTCCGGAATTGTTATGCCTCCAACTTCACTTTTCTTTTTCAAGGTTGCTTTGGCTATTCAGGGTCTTTTGTGGTTCCATACAAATTTTAGGAGTGTCTGTTCTGGCTCTGTGAAAAGTGCTGTTGATATTTTGATAAGGATACCATTAAATGTGTAGAATGCTTTGGGTAGTATAGACATTCTAACAATGTTTGTTTTTCTGATCCATGAGCCTAGAATGCTTTTCCATTTTTTTCTATTATCTTCAATTTCTTTCATTAATGTTTTATAGTTTTCAGAGGACAGGTCTTTCCCCTCCTTAGTTAGGTGGGGACCTAGGTATCTCATGGTTTTTGTTGCGGTTGTAAATGGGACCAATTCCTTAATTTCTCTTTCTGCTGCTTCATTATTGGTGTATAAAAATGCAACAGATCTCTGTACATTGATTATGTATCCTGTGACTTCACTGAATTCATTTATCAGTTCTAGCAGTTTTTTGATGGAATCTTTCGGATTTTCTATATATAGTATCATGTCAACTGCAAATAGTGAAAGTTTGATTTCTGTCTTGCTGATTTGGATGACTTTTATTTCTTTTTGTTGTCTGATTACTGTGCCTAGGACTTCCAGTCCTATGTTAAATAACAGTGGTGAGAGTGGATATCCCTGTCTTGTTCCTGACTATAGAGGAAAAGCTCTCAGTTTTCCCCATTAAGGATGATATCAGCTGTGGGTTTTTCATATACGGTCTTTATTATGTTGAGATATGTTCCCTGTAAACCTATTTTGTTGAGGGTATTCATCATGAATAAGTCCATTAAAATTTTTTAATGTTTATTTATTTTTGAGATAGAGAGAGAGAGCAGGGGAGGGGCAGAGAGAGAGGGAGACACAGAATCAGAAGCAGGATCCAGGCTCTGAGCTGTCAGCACAGAGCCTGATGCGGGGCTTGAACTCACAGACTGCGACATCATGACCTGAGCCGAAATTGGGTGCTTACCCAACTGAGCCACCTAGGCACTCCTGGGTAATTCCATTTTAGAGATGAGGGACTGAACACAATTTGAAACAAGCCTCAAAGGTAATCTCAAAGAGAAAATGCTACTTGAGTGACATGAAAACTATGGATGGGTTACAGAAGTGTTTACAACATAGCTGAATAAAGAGGAGGAAGAAGAAGAGGAGGGGAAAAAATGGAAAGGAAATGAGCTAGAAGCAGACACATGATCTGAATCCTATGCCCAAAATCTACATTGAGCCATTATTCTCAGCTTGAAGCATCCTGTATGATAGCCCCCACAGCCCTATATCCAAGGAGCAGAGAGTAGTGTGAAACTTTTATTGTCTTGCTCACCCACACATAGAACCAGCTTCAAGAAGGAAGAATAGTCTCTTGTATACAAACTTCTAGGCACAGCCAGGCTAGCATCATTTTAACAAACTCTTGGGTAAACATATCCAGGTCATTATCCATAGTTGTACTGCCTCTTTATTTATTTATTTTGATCAGCTGAATCCTCAAATCCTACCCTCTATTCTCCATTGCCATCATTACTTAGGCTCCTGAAGAGCCCCAGATGCCATTCAAGTGTTATAAACAGAATTTAGCCTGAAGGCAAAATACACTAGGATTTGCATTTCAGATTTACTGGCTAAGAGACTTCAAGCAGATGACTTCTTATACTAATAATGATCTTATCTGCCAAATGGAGAAGATAATGTCTTTTTTATAGGGATACCACATTGAACAGTGTTTAAAAGTTCAGTCACTGGACTCTGACATCCATTTGAGAATGTTTCCACCTTTGGTAAATTACCTAATTTCAGCAAGGCTTAATTTCATTGTCTGTAAAATGAGGATAAGGCTAATAGCACTTATGTCACAGAATTGTTAAAAGAATCGAATGAGATACTATATATGAAACACTTGACATATTCCCTGACAAATAGTGATCAACAAATATTGGCTTTTATTATTATTACTGGAGATCAGTGATAAGCCTGCCACAGTGTAGCTGACCGATGCATGCTAACTAGCCTTATTAGGATACACATGGCAAGCTTTGAATAATTTATATTGCACATTATTTTCCCCAAACTGCCACTCTTAAGTATGTATTCAGTGATGAAAGGCTGGCTTTCTAGTTATTTTCTCTGTTGATAAACAAACCTCTATCTAGAGATATAGACTCGTGGTGTGGGTAACATCTCAAGCAAGCCCAAATGCTGCCTTGTACTCCTATAAGATCTGGCTGGGAAGAGAGGAGTGGGTTGATTTTCGTCCCCTCGGAATTCATGTCCACCAGAACCTCAGAACATGACCTTATCTGAAAGCAGAGTCTTTGCAGGGATGATGTAAGTAGTTAATATAAGGTTATATTGAATTAGGGTACTCCCTAAATCTAATGACTAGGGTCTTTATAAGAAGGCCATGCGACCACAGAAACAGAGATTGGAGCAGTGCTTCTATAAGCCAAGGAACACCAGGGATTGCCAGCAATCTCCAGAAGCTACAAGAGAGGCAGGGGACAGATTCTGCTTGAGAGATTCCAGAAAGACCCAACCCTGCCAACATTTTGATTCTGAACTTCTGGTTTTGAGAAATGATCAAGTTTGTGTAATTTGTTAGGGTAACCCCCAGAAACTAATACATGAGGGACCTCTAGCCAAAAGTGCAATAAGGGTTACACATCTCTTCTCTCCAGGCAGAGGCAGCAAGGAGTGGTGCAGAGGATGTATATTTGGGGGTCCTGAATGTATCCGGACAAACATAAGACCTCCAAAAGTGGGCCCCAGAAGACACAGCAACGGTAGGTGCATGTTCTGTTATATCAGTGGCCCCTTAGGCAACTGAGGGTAGTTCTGTGCCATTTGGAGTGGGTGCCAGGGCACAAAAGGGCAAGGAAGTAGAACCACATTGATATGCAGAGATTGGGCTACGCCAATACTCAAGGGTGACCTACCAGACAGATTCAGAGGCTGGGGCGTCTCAGGCAACATTAACTCCTTTTAAGTATATAGCCAAAGATATGGCACCATTCCTTGCTGCCTCGGCCTGGAGAGAAGAGATGTGTAACCCTTATTGCACTTTTGGCTAGAGGTCCCTCATGTATTAGTTTCTGGGGGTTACCCTAACAAATTACACAAACTTGATCATTTCTCAAAACCAGAAGTTCAGAATCAAAATGTTGGCAGGGTTGGGTCTTTCTGGAATCTCTCAAGCAGAATCTGTCCCCTGCCTCTCTTGTAGCTTCTGGAGATTGCTGGCAATCCCTGGAGTTTCTTGGCTATATACCTCTTATACTGCAAAGACAACACTGATACCAGAAGTACCTGAGGAGCTTTGCAAAAGTTCTGGAGCTCTGAAATAGGGACTGAAATTTGTGTTTTGAAAAGCCTTTCCTGGTAGATTGATACAGAGCCAGGACTGAGAGAAGTAGCTAGTTCAATTAATGTTAGTTACTAATATGCCAGAATAAGTAAAGGATGACCAGTCCATCATAAATGAGCAGCTGAATGATCAAGTGTGCCTTCAATACTGTAACATTTCAGGCCACGTGGAGGTATGGAGACATCAGGCATTGTGTGAACCCAATGTGAAGGGGGAACAGGACAGCTGGGGGCTGGAGGGGCATCAGTGTCCTCTGGCTGCAGAGCAAGTCTTGGCTGAGCCCTGGCTCCTCGGCGATTTTTCATCCTGGAATGATAATAGTCAATGGTAGCCCATATTTCTCTAGTACTTTTTGAGTTACATTTTTGTAACAGTTATGTTAATTGTCGACTCTGTTTATCCTAGGATGTAATATTGTAAGTATTTATAGCTTAACTCTGATGAAGAGAAAACGGAAGATCATTTGCTGGTAAATCGCCATGCGGAGATGTAGAATGTGAATTCCACTAGTGGAAGCAATATTGCAGATGTGCTGATTTATCAAGACGAACTTATTGAAAGGTCAATACATAAGCTTTCGTTAATTTTTTTTTTTTTTTAACTGTTTGAGGGGTTTATTAGTTTAGGGAACTGAATGGTTGCTGCCTCCAAGTCTCCTCCCTACCCTGGCGGACCTGGGCACAGACAAGTCCGTGTACAGTATAGCGTGTTGCCGCCACCTAGTGGTGAAGATGGCATTTAACCATTGTTAATGGAATAAAAAATCTCTTGAAGAAAGGACAATAAGTAAAGTTGGATTCTCAAGCTCACTTTGAAAACAATCTAGAATTCTCCTCTGGCCCTCCAAACAAAAACACCCTGATATATCTTTCTGATAAGTTTACATATTATATAATCAGCTATTTTTTAACATTGGCACACCAGTGCTCCCGTTTCGTTTCCTCTATTCACATCCTATAATTTTTCCTTTTTTTTTAAACAGAAACAAACTATCACCTTAACCTCTCCACATTTGTGAAATAGCTAATGTGAATATGCAAATGATAGAGAATGCTCTTTCATCCTTTTTTATGAATACTTATACATCTGATGTGTAGCACTTCTCCCAATGAATGCAATCTTTCTTCTCAGAGCCAGAAGAACAATTCTGAAGCACTCTATTTTGGGTTCTTACAGAGCCAGATCTCACCTTTAGAGAGATCACGTGATAGGAGTTGATAGTAATTAAAACCACAAGCTGGAAAAGATAAATTTGTCATCTCCCCTTTTCTGTTTTGTTGATTGATGATCTGGAGTGAGATTATCTATCCTAAATTTCCCAAGGAACTCAATAAACATTTCTACTGTCTTTCCCTTTTATTCAAATAAGGAGACAGAAATGTGACAAATAGCTCATTCATGTAAGTCTGAATTTTGCAAAGCTGTCAGCATTCTCAAGCTGAAAACACAGCATTTCTTTTAGTTCTTCTACACATGGGATCATTTCTGCCACTAGCTCTCTGTGGAACATGCTCACCAAAGCTGTGTTTCTATTGGAAACACTTGAAACGGACACTAAGATTGCTTCTAATTTACACACACACACACACACACACATGCACAACCATTGATTCCCTTGCTACTGTATCTTGTTGAAAAGATCTGTGGCCCTAGGATCACCTTGTACTGGGTTAAGTGGTGGCCCCCTGAAAGATGTGTCCTTATACTATTCCCTGGGAACCTGTGTATGTATTCTTATTTGGGAAAGGGTCTTTACATGTATAATTAACTTAAGTATCTCATGATAATTTTGCAAAGCTGTCAGCAAAGCTGTCCTAAATCCAATAACAAATCGCCTCAGAAGTACAAGCTAAGGAATACAAGCTAAGGCCACTAAAAGCTGAAAGAGGCAAAGAAAGACTCTTCTTCCAGGTAATTCTAATGTTGAGAATGTGTGAATCTGAAGTATTAATAGGGAAGCCACCTTCTGTCTGGCCCCAATGAAGGTCGGTAGGACCTGGACTGAGGATACGGGACAGATGGTCAGCACAGTGACCTCTGGCATGCATGCATGCGTGTGTGTGTGTGTGTGTGTGTGTGTGTGTGTAGGAGTGGGTAGATACATGTAGATAAGGTGCTGGGACATATCAGGAGGGTGTAGGGTAAGGATTATACTGGTCATCAAGGAGCCAGGAAATGCCAAATTCAGTTTCATGTTTTCCTCATTTCAACTCTCCTGTTCTTCCCCACCCTTGAGTCATGTTTTGTTGAATGTTACCCCTTACTTTCTGTGCACTGGGGAATTGGTGAAGATGTGATAGCTTCTTAGACAAAAGCAAAGCCTTTGAGCCAGGATACCTGGGAATGAATTCTGATGTAGATACTTTCTAGCTGTGTGACAAAATTACCTAAACTTTTGCTGCCTCAGTTTTCTCCTCTGTAAAACAATGTAAAAAAAAATGCCATCCTCCTATGGCTCTGTGAAGAATAAATATAAAGTACTTAGGATAGAAGTTGATCCCTAGAAAGTGTGATAGTGATCACTTTTTAAGCAGTACTGAGAATATCCACACTCAGTGTGGAACCCAATATGGGCCTCAGTCCCCCAGCTGTGAGATCATAACCTGAGCTGAAATCAAGAGTCGGACACTTAACTGACTGAGGCACCCTAGAAATCTTCTTCTGTAGAAAACTTCTTGCTTCTAATCCAAGGGTGTGCCGTCTTACAATAGGAATGACTCTGCAGAGTAGGTACAATAGATGTCCAGTGTTTGTTGAATTAATGAATAATTATTTTATAATTGTTTATCTTGCAATGGGGTATACCTGAAAACTTATTGGCTGCATAGCATAATTTTTGCATCTGCTGATTTTAGATTTCTTCTTTAATAACTTTAAAGAACTATATTCTTAAGACATAGATCAGATTAGAAACTATATAGAACAAGCTTATTCTGTGAGATGTATTTCTTTTTTCCATCTTTCACCCATCTGCAAATTTTCATTTTTATCAAGTCATTTTCTGAATGCTGTGAAGAAATGTGTAATGTCATTATAATTATAGATATCAATAGCATGAAAGAATGCAATAAATCTCTTTATTTAGTAACCTCAATTAAAGTATGCTATTTTTCAGAGGCCAATGCCAGTTAGAGAGGGCACACAGGGAAAGGAATCTAGGGTGGCCAAGTGTGGAGAAGCTATACTAGGATCTGAGGCTGCTGATGGGTGGGAAGAATTTTAGCATGTGGTAAATATGGCGTTGATGGATATGGCTAAACATGGGCTCCAGTTGAGTAGAAAGTTTGTATAATCAGGACGGGGCTGACGATATGAGTGATAGGTTGAATTATTGTGAACCCTGTTGAGAATAATTCAGATTTGGTTTACACAGAGGAATAGAAAAAAATTAATTGTAATTGGCAAATAGTGCCATGACAATGAACAAATCCCAGATAGTTTTCTTGAAAGACTTCATGTTCCTTGTCATCAAGATTTTGAAAGCAGAAATACAATTTTACCATTGTAATATAAAAATGGAGACAATTAGTACATAAAGCTTCCTGAACAACATTTCAATAGCCAGTGCATTATGATATGGACAGAGTTAAGCTGTACTATTTTCTTCTTTTGTTTGTTTGTGTTTTCTTTTGAAAAGTATTTTTAATGTTTATTCATTTTTGAGAGAGAGAGAGAGAGAGAGACAGAGAGAGAGACAGAGAGAGACAGAGTAAGAGCAGGAGAGGGGCAGAGAGAGAGGGAGACACAGAATCTGAAGCAGGCTTCAGGCTTCAAGCTGTCAGTACAGAGCCCGATGCAGGGCTTGAACTCACAAACCATGAGATCATGACCTGAGCCGAAGTCAGATGCTCAACTGACTGAGCCACCCAGGTGCCCCAAAGCTGTACTATTTTCTAAGACTCTTTGTAGATTCATCCTATATCTAATAGATTGGTTTTATATCTAATTTGAGACAATGGCCTAATGTAATAAATAGTATCCCTACTTTACAGATGGGGAAACAGGTTCAGGGAGGTTAGGAAAATAGCTCATAACATAGTGAATGACGAAGCTGGGATTTGAATCCAGGAGTTGAATCCAAGTGTCCTGAATCCAGAGAGCTTTTACTTTTTCCATTACACAATCCTACCAAGCACCTCCTAGATTATAATTTTTCAGACATTTATAAGTTATAGACCCTACATTTATTATTCTTGATCACCTTACCCTTTTCATTTCTTCACAGCATTTGTAAAATTTTATATTTGTATTTCTATGTGTCATATATACACATACACAAATACATACATATACATCCCCAGCCCCCCAACACACACAATTGACCATTATTTGTATGCTGGAGCAGGACCAAAGTTTCTTCCTGAGGAAAATTCTGGCTTTGACCATTTATTCCTATGAGTCACCTCAACTAAGGGATGGGTGGCCTGCTGCCTGGATGTGAGTATCACATAACTCTTCAGTTTCCACAACTGGATATGTATCCTACATCTGGTTGTTTTCCCTAATTGCACATGGGCCTGCCCTTGGTCAGTGATACCAGCATCAGAGAAAGCAGAAGAATCTCAAGGTAGAAAGATAGACTTGTCATGCCCTATTTTTACAGAACTTCTCTTCTTTTGCCTAAGACTGCTACAATAATCACAAAATTAATAGTCCCTACCTCCTAAGGCCTAAAATGGATATTGACTCATTCTTTAAGTCTTCCCTTCCCTTAGCACTTGTCACTCAAGGAGTTGTGAAGGCATTCTTGCACATCAAATCAATCATAGAAAATTTCAAAACAGGTGTCCTCAAGTTTTAATGCAGTTTAAAAATCCTTGGAGGGGCACCTGGGTGGCTCGGTCGATTAAGGGTCTGATTCTTGATTTCGGCTCAAGTCATGATCTCAAGGTTGGTGAGTTTAAGCCCACATGGGGCTCTGTGCTAACAGCCTGGAGCCTGCTTGAGAGTCTGTCTGTCTGTCTGTCTGTCTGTCTCTCTCTCTCTCTCAATCTCAAAATAAGTAAACATTAAAGAAAAAAAGTCCTTGTAGGGGTACCTGGCTGGCTCAGTCAGTTAAGCATCCAACTTCAGCTCAGGTCATGGTCTCATGGTTCATAGATTTGGGCCCCACATTGGGATCTGAGCTGATAGCTCAGAGCATGGAGCCTGCTTTGAATTCTGTGTCTTCCTCTCTCTCTGTGTCTCAAAAGTGAATAAACATGAAAAAAAATCCTTGGAGCTATGGTTCAGGAAGATATGCCTGGAAATGAAGACTTCTGCATTCTAGACTTAATTACACCCCTCCCCTTTTTCCTAGATGATAAGGAAAACAATGTAAAGGGAATATCTCAAGACACTAAAGAAGTGAGTGATTAGAAGAGAGTACCTAATCATTGCTTATGTAATTTTATGGGGAAAATGGAAAATACAAACATTTTTGCTTGAAGATTTATTAGGCTTAGACCCCCTAATTTGAACATTCTGTATTAGAAAGACACAAATCTGGAGGAAATAGAAAAATACTTGATTCAAGTATAAAATGGTAACAAAATGGAAACTAACTTTGTGATAATTTAGGAATAGAGTATCCATAGGTTAGAAATATAAGAATAGAAGTTATCTAAGAAAATAACACTGATTATATATTGTTATTTTAATTTCAGTACACACTGCAGCCCCTTCTTCTTGTTTAGAAATAAAATGTATCCTATCAATACACATCTCTTTCCTGAATGATGCAAGTCAATTCCTTCCTATTTTTTTTTCCTGTGTCCAAAACATGAGTTCTCAGTGGGTCCAGATTAATCTTGTAGGCCATACAGTCAGACACAAGTGTAAGGTTACTATCTTTGCTCTTGAAACTTAAACAAAAAATTAAAAAAAAAAAACATGTGCAAAAAGATGAGATTTTGTATTGGGTTACATTTTTACATTTCCAGGAAGACTAGTTACTAATAAGGCTGCTAAGATGTTTTTAGTTTTAGACACATTTACTTATGCTGGAAAAATAAGTTTAATTACATTTCTGGTTGTGTTTAAAAGATTAATAGACAGTTGGCTCTCAAACATTAGTGAGCATTAAAAATCTCCTGGGATTGGGTGAATCCTGCTTAAAATGGAGATTTCAAGGCTCTGTTCCCAGGAATTTTGACTCAGTAAGTCTGAGGAGTGGGACCTAGAAAACTACATTTTTAAAAGCTTTAATTGAACTATACTATGCAGATAGAAAAATGCCTGTATCATTGGGGTATAGCTCAGAGAATTTTCACAAACTGAACCCACACTTGTAACCAGCACTCAGTTCAACAACCAGAATGTTCCAGTACGTAGAAGCCTTCTTGTGCTTCTTTCTCTTGCTCTCCCCTCACAGGAATAACTGTTATGCTCACTTCTGACTTGTTAGATTAGTTTTGTCCATTAGCTTTGTCTGTTTAGTTCTTGTATTTCACGCAAATGGAAGACTGTATAATTTATATTCTTTTGATTCTGACTTCTCTCAGTCAACATTATGTCCATGAGAGTCATCCATATTGTTGTGTATAATCGTAGGCCATTCATTTGCCTTGCTGTATGGTATTCCATTGTGTGACCATACCACAATTTACATATTCATTTATTTTTGTTAGGTATTTGGGTAGTTTCCAGTTTGGGCTATTAAAACTGGTACTGCTATAGACATTGCTGTTTGAATCTTTTGGTAGATTTGAGTGCCTTTCTTTGGAGATATACCTTGGAGTAGAATTTCTGAGTCACGGAGATAATCAAAATTTCACATTTAGTAGATACTACTAGAAAATTCTCCAAAGTGGTTATACCAATTTATATTCCCACCAGAGAGTATGAGAGTTATTCCACATCCTCACCAACACTAGGTATTATCTACTTTTTTCATTTTAGCTATTCTAGTGATTGTGTAAAAGAAACTGCATTGTTAACACACTCCCCTCCCACTTGATTCTGATGTGGAGGGCGTGTGAACTTTGAAACACACTTATCTAGCTGTCACATATTAGGCTGAATGGGGCTAACAGATATGATTTTTTTGCCTACATTTTTTCTCTAAAGACCAGTCTTGCATTCTTGAGTTTACTGTGGCCCACACCACTCCGTCTCATTTTGTGTTCTACATGGTTTGTTCACACATTTATATTGCCAGCCCAGCTCACATAGCCATTTTAAGGTTAAATCTTGAAGACATTATGAATCAATCAACAAGCTATTAATTTAAAAGCATCTGTGTGCAGGAGTGCATGGGTGGCTCTGTCAGTTAAGTGTCCGACTATTGATCTCAGCTCAGGTCTTGATTTCAGGGTAATGAGTTCAAGCCCCACGTTGGGCTCTGTGCTGGGCATGAAGCCTACCAAAATAAATACATAAATGAATAAATGCATGCATGCATGCATGCATGCATGAATGAATAAATAAATAAATCTATGTGCAAGACACTTTGTATGCTAAGTGCCTCTTGATCTTCAAAGAAATAATCTAAAAAGTCTCCTTCCTGAAGAAATTTATAATCTAGTTGGATAGACAAGATATCAATATAGAAAAGCAAATAGCATTAAAAAGAGTTTGCAACTACCATAGTAAGTGCTTATTTGCAATGTAATTTATTGAACCATTATTTTTTAAACTGCCATGTAAAGGAGCTGTTTGTAGCTCACCAGACGGCAAGAGGCCATGTGGTCTAGAACCAAAACATCCACTCATCAGCCAACTCCTAGTCTCTAGAAATCAGGGCGAGGCCCTGAGGGATCTTCTAGTCCAGCCCAGCTTTGAGCTGGATGTAGCCACATGAGTGAGCCCAGGTGAAACTGGCAGAACCTCCTAGTCGACCTACAGGATTATGAGAAAAAAATAACTTGTTGTTGCTTTTAGCCCTAAAGTTTTAGGGTAGTTTCTTAAGCAGCGGTAAACAAGTGAAACACATGCTAACACATGTGATAGTAAGTGCAGAAAGCAAATTGCACAACAGTATTTATAATATGATTCCTACCCCTCCACCTGCCTCTGGCTACCACCAATCTGTTCTTGGTTATCTATGAGTTCAGTTATTTTTTTTTAAGATTCCACATATAAGTGAGATCATACAGTATTTGTCTTTTTCTGACATTTCATTTAGCATAATGCCCTCAAATTCCAGCCATGTTGTTGCAAATGGCAGAATTTCCTTCTTTTTTATGGCTGAATTATATTCCATTCTATCTATATACCTTACTTTCTTTATATAGTCATTCATTAATAGACCATTGGGTTGCTTCGATGTCTTGGCTATTGTAAATAGTGGTAAATACTTATTGTAAATAATGAATATGTGTGTGTATATATCTTTTTTTTCATCAGTATTGACATTTTATGAGTTCCAAGACTAAACATAGAATTGAAGAAAATTTTTAATCTTTAATAACTTTTGATTATATATGCAAATATTAATTAAATAAAAAATTAACTCAAAAAAGGTTTTATATATATATAATTATACATATATATATATATATATAATCTTTTTTGACTCAAAAAAAATAATTGTATATATATAATCTTTTTTGAGTTAATTTTTTAGTTTCCTTTGCATAAATACCCAAAAGTAGACTTTCTGGATCATACAGAAGTTCTATTTTTAATTTTTGGAGAAGCCTCCATACTGCTTTCCATAGTGACTACACCAATTTACCTTTCTACCAACAATGCACAAAGTTCCCTTTTCTACACATCCTTGCCAATACTTGTCCTTGTATTTTTTATAATAGCCATGCTACAGATTTGAGGTTATATCTCATCATGGTTTTGATTTGCATTTCCCTGATTAGTGATGTTGAACAGCATTTCATGTAAGTATGTATGTCTTCTTTTGGAAAAATGTCCGCTCAGATCCTCTGCTCATTTTTAATTGGAGTGTTTGGGTTTTTTTGCTATTGAGTTCTTTGTGTATTTTGGATCTGAATCCATTATCAGGCATATGACTTGCAATATAATCTCCCATTCTGTAAGTTTTAATTTTTTCTTTTAATTTTTTGATGGTTTCCTTTACTGTGCAGAAGCGTTTTAGTTTGATGTAGTCTCATTTGTCTATTTTTGCTTTTTTGGCCTTTGATTTTGGCGTCATATCCAGAAAATCATTGCCAAGGCCAATGTTGACGAGTTTCTTCCCTATATTATCTTGTAGGAGTTTTATGGTATCAGTTCTTATGTTTAAGTCATTGACCCATTTTGAGTTAATTTTTGTGAGTCATGTAAGACAGGGGTCCAATTTAATTGTCATACATGTATTTATCCAAGTTTTCCAGCACCATCTGTTCAAGAGACCATCCTTTCCCCATTTGGTGTGTTTGACTTCTTTGTCAAATATTAGATGATCGTATATGTGGGAGTTTAATTCTGGGCACTCTCTTCTGTTCCCTTGGTTTATGTGTCTATTTTTACACTAGCACCATACTATTTTTATTAGTAAAGCTTTGTAGTATAGTTTGAAGTCAGTAGTGGGATACCTCTTTGTTTGTTATTGTTCTGCAGGATTGCTTTGGCTATCTAAGGTTTTTTTGTCGTTCCATACAAATTTTAAGATCGCTTTTTTCTATTTCTTGAACACTGTTTCTTTCAGTCTTCATGGAAACCTTATCTAGTAGGTTTTATTATCCTTTATCCAATGAAGGTCTAATGCAAAGAGAAGTTATATAATTTTATAAGGCCAAACGTCTAGTACAAGGCAGAGCTAGGATTCAAATTAACATTTACCTGACTACAAAACCCATGCTATTAATTACTAAATATGCTTCTTTCTCACAGCTCTTATTCTGGCCTGTAGCTAAGCCTGTTGAATTGTATCATCTGCAGCCTTGAATCAAATTCAGCACGTCATAGTAACACCTAATCTTGCATACTGCTTTACTGTCTGTGGAACATTTTCACATCCATCACTTATTTTGGCTGATACCGTGAATCACTCTGCAGGGACCTGAGCAACATTTACTTCCTGCATGAACCAGAAGCTGTGAATATGAGTGTTAGTTCAATAAGTCTGAGTTAGAATGCCAACTCTGACAAGGTCTGTGTGACCTCGTCCAACTCTCTGAATTTGTCTGGGTCACAGACGTCTTTCTTTTTAATAAATTTTTCTTAGTGTTTATTCATTTTTGAGAGACAGAGAGAGACAGAGCATGAGCAGGGAAGGGGCAGAGAGAGAGGGAGACACAAAATCCAAAACAGGCTCCAGGCTCTGAGCTGTCAGCACAGAGCCCGACGCGGGACTCAAACTCACGAACTGTGAGATCATGACCTGAGCTGAAGTCGGGCACTCAACCAACTGAGCCACCCAGGCGCCCCTGGGTCATAGATGTCCCAGTAAGCTGGTATATTAAATAATGCGTGCATGTGATATACTTAGTTCTGACTTTAACTCAGATGTTTGCTCAGCAAGGTTTTTGCTCAGGTTCCCTGTCCCTATTTTCTACTGTACCCTGCCCTGTCCTTCCCGTCCCCCGTCTCCACCAAAGTAGCTAGAGCAGGAGACATTTGGGATTGGGAGAAACCTCTGCCCACGGCTTTAACAAGATCAATGCAGTCTCAAAACTTATGGAGTAGACCTTGGGGGAAGAAGGTTGTGGTCTAATAAATAGACATTATTTAATATACTAACTTACACACAAAACATCAACATCGAGTGGCAAAGTGCCTAAGCCCAAAGTCGCATATAGCTGGCGGTCAGAGCTCCTGTGCAAGACCCAATGGCCCTGCTCTTTACTATGTGGAATTCTCAGTATACAGAGACAGCTATGAGTCACACAAAACCCTGCACCGCCCTCAGGAGGCACTTTCAGAGCTACAGGCACACAGCTTTATCGATTCTTACTACCTGAGCAGAGGCAAGACCCCATGGTCTGGCAGTGGCTCAGTGTCCACTAGTCAGGAGTAACAACACTGGTTTTGGAATCTGATAAGCCTCACTTTAACATGTTTGCTATCAGGGCAAATAATTTCATCTCTCTGGGTGTCAGTTTCCTATTGTCTACAATGTACATAGTAATACTTATTTCATAAAGTATCTTAAAGATTAGATGCCATGATGGAGATGAAAAGTTTGGCACAAATTGAGGATCATAAATGGCGGCTATTCACCGTGCATTTTGTTCTCTCTCCTCCACTTGCTCTGAGAAAGCAGACTTCCTCAGTCTGAACCAAGAGCGGCACGCTCCCCCGGCAAAAACCTCTGCGCTTTTCCTTGCTTCGTTTCTCCTTGTCTGTTACTAATTGGCTCTCCCCCCTCTCTGTCTCCTCTCTGCCTCTGTTTCTGTAACTGCCTGTTCTTTTGCTGTCTCTTTCATTCTCCTGTTCAGGCCTTTCCTCCCTTTTCCCCTGTCCTGCCTTTCTCAGACTTCACCCACCTTTATGCTATTATCAGATTTTTCTCTAGGACGTTCCCTTTTCAACCAACCACCATGCAGTATGTGCTGAGCTGCTGTGTGCAAATCACAGGGAGGAGTAGGAAGATGAGGAGGACACAGGCCCCAGTGCTCAGAGGCTCCCATCTAGTGTGGAAGAGAGATGCACACTCCAGCCTGCCCCAGCCTGGCCCACCCACCCACTCACTCTGGGGCCTACTGCCCTCCTCAGGCAACTCCTTCACTCTCTCCTGGTCAGCAGGTTATATGTCATTCTGTCCAGTCTCTTTCCCCTTTGTCACATGACTGTTCAAAACATACCTGTTCTATGTCACATTAACTTTTTATCCCTTCCAAGGCCTTTTTTTTAAGTTTTATTTATTTATTTTGAGAGAGAGCGTGGGAGAGGGGCAGAGAGCGAAGGAGCAAGAGAATCCCAAGTAGGCTCTGCACTGTCAGCATGGAGCTCAATATGGGGCTCCATCCCATGAACTGTGAGATCATGACCTGAGCCAAAATCAAGAGTTGGACGCTTAACCCACTGAGCCACCCAAGACCTTAACTAGCTTCCAAGATCTTAACTAGCTAATCTAATGAGATAATTTTCTGTAGTGTGCTCCCAAGACAGGGTGAAATGAGAGGACCCATCTTCTCTGGAATCTTCCCATTTGTCCAAGGTAGGGATTATATATTTTTATACAAGGGAATATTATTCATCCTTAAATTTTTTAAATGTTTAATTACTTTTGAGAGAGAGAGAGAGAGAGAGAGAGAGAGAGAGGCAGAGAGATGGAGACACAGAATCCAAAGCAGGCTCTAGGCTCTGAGCTGTCAGCACAGAGCCCTATGAGGGGCTTGAACTGACGAACTGTGAGCTCATGACCTGAGCTGAGGTTGGACACTTAACCGACTGAGTCACCCAGATGCCCCTATTCAACCTTAATAAGAGATATCCTGCTATATGCAACATTGTGGATGAGACTAGAGGACATCATTAAAAGTAAAATAAGTCAGTCACAGAAGGACAAATATTGCTGTTCCACTCTGTGAGGTCTCTTAAAAAATCAAACTGACAGAAGCAGAGTAGAAGGGTGGTTGCCAGGAGCTGCAGGGAGGAATGAGTGAGGAGTTGTTACTCAGTGGGTATAAAACTTCAGTTACGAAAGACAAGTAAGTTCTAGAGAACTTCTGTACAACATGGTGCCTGTGGTTAATAATACTACTATATTGTGCACTTAAAAATCTGTTAAAAGTGTATTTCTCATATTAAATGTTCGTACCATGAAAACAACAACCACAAAAATGGAATGAGGAAACTTTTGGGGGTGATGGATACGTCTGGTACTCTAATTGTGATGATGGTTTAATGGGTATCTGTGTTATGTCCAGACTCTTCAGATTATATACATTATATATGTGCAGGCTTTTTGTATATCAATTATACTTCAACAGAGCTGTCATAAAAATCCATAATCCCTACCTTGGGCAAGTCATATCCCAGCTTGTGCCAAATGCAATATGACATCTTGTGTTGAATATTGAAACAGAACAAGAGGATATTAGTGGGAAAACTGTTGAAATACAAGTGAAATCTGAAGTTCAGTTAATAGTAATGTACTAATGTTGGTTTCTTGGTTCTAACAAATGTACCACAGTCGTGGAAGATTAGGGGAAACTGGATGAAGGCTATACAGGAACATTATGTGCTATCTTTGCAATTATTCTATGTATCTAAAATTATTCCAGGGGCGCCTGGGTAGCTCAGTAGGTTGAGTGTCCGACTTCGGCTCAGGTCGTGATCTCATGGTTGACGAGTTAGAGCCTCACGTCGGGCTCTGTGCCGACAGCTCGGAGCCTGGAGCCTGCTTCGGATTCTGTGTGTGTGTCTCCCTCTCTGCCCCTCCCCCGCTTATGTGCTGTCTCTTTCTGTCTCAAAAATACAATAAGCATTTAAAAAATAAAACAAATAAGTAAAATAAATTATTCCAAAATAAAAATTAATAAGAGTTATTAAAATTATGAAACCTTTAAAAGTTAACTCACTATTTCCTTACTCTCAGATGAAAACTATGGTAAAGATAATAGAGTTGCAAGCATGAGAGCTCACAACAACATAGTAATCTACCGTTTCTCCTTTGCCAACCTCAGTGCTTCATCTGAGCCTCCTCTGCATCCCCTTGTGCAGGGTCATCTACGTTTGTGGTGCAGAGAAGAAGCCTGACCCACGGGAAATCCTGCAAGTATTCTTCACATCTCCCCTCGTTATGAAAAAAAACATAAGAAGTTGTGAACATGAATGAATGGCTCCCTCATTCATCCAATAAAACAAGAGCACTGACTTGCAATTGTCTTTAAAAGATAAAGAAAACTAAAAATGGACTTTTCCTGCAATGTCCATGCTGTCTCCAAATCACTAGACATCAGCCAGTCTAAAGGTATGTTGTTATTTTCCAGCTCTCCTTTATGCAATGCAGAATCCTAATTATTTAGCTGGTATTGAATTGAATGCTTGGAGACATGCCTCCTTGATCCTTAGCTCAGCTTCTTTTCCTAGGAAATTTAGAAAGCCTTTATCAAGCCTACAGTATGCTAAGGATCTGTTGTAACAGTTATCAAATAATTTATTTATACTCCAAAGATCAGCTTGAAGTCTGGTATCGGTGAAGAGGACTCTTTGTTTGTGTTCAGTTTTGAAATATTAAGGGTCAATACCTGTCAAAGAGAATCCATGTGAGAAGCAGAATGTTTTTGCATCTGGGGCAAGGTGAAAGAGTGCTGTCCAATAGAACTGTAATGTGAACCACACATGCAATTTTAAGTTTCCTGGTAGCCACATTAAAAAGAGTATAAATAAATGGGTGAAATGGATATTAACAACATTTTACTGAAACTGATCTTTTCAAAATGTTATCATTTAAAAGTATAATGAATACTAAAAGTTATTAATTATTTTATTTTATTTTTCTAATAAGTCTTCAATATTCCATATATATTTTATACTTAGAACACATCTCATTGAGGACTAGGCATATTTCAAGTGTTTAAGCCTGGCGCAAAGGGCTTCCTTAAAGATATTAGATGTTAAAAACCGCCAGAACAGAATTAGAATGGTAGAACGCATTTCTAAGTGTTTGCATTACATTTCCAAGTTAATCATAGTGCACAGGGCTTTAAATAGCTCTAGAGGTAATCAGTAGTTGTGTTAGGCAGGCCAACTTGAGTTAGACCATGACCGCATGTCCTTGAGAACATTATTTAACCTCTCCAAACCTAAGTTTTGTCCCATATAAAATGAGAATAATAATATCTAATAAGAATAATATCTACTTCAAAGAGTTGTAAAAATTGAGATAATCCATGTAAAGTACTCAACACAACACTGACTCTGATTTGAAAACAAGCATTTGATACATAATACTACTATGTTATTATTATTTGGCTGAGTACAAACCATTTTCTCAAGTGTCTGTAAGACTTCTAAGTGGACGTATCCAGTAGACAGTTAAGCATAAAGGAAAAAAAAGCAAGAGTGGGATAATCCCCATAGAAGATGCATTCTAGGCCTTTTATTCTACTCAAGTATCCAGTGTAAGATACCATATTGCACTTAGGACAATTAATATTTGATGGATAACCTTTTTTTAAATTTTAATTCCAGTACAGTTAATATATAGTGTTACATTAGTTTCAGTTGTACAACATAGTGATTCAACAATTACATTACACAGTGCTCATCATGATAAATACACTCTTTAATCCCCTTCTCCTATTTCACCCATTCTCACACCCACCTCCCTTCTGATAACCACCAGTTTGTTCTCTATAGTTAAGAATCTGTTTATCTTTTTTGTTTCTTTCTTTCTTCATTTGTTTTCTTAAGTTCCACATGTGGGTGAAATCATATGGTGCTTGACTTTCTCTGACTGACTTGTTTCACTTAGGATGATAGCCTCTACGTTCATCCATGTTGTTGCAATATATACATATATAAATGGTATAGATACTACTTGTTTATCCATTCATCTGTTGATGAACACTGAGCTACTTTCATAATTTGGCTATTGTAAATAATGTTGCAATAAACATAGGGGAGAATATATCTTTTAGAGTTAGTGTTTTTGTATTCTTTTTTTTTTTTTAATTTATTTTTGGGACAGAGAGAGACAGAGCATGAATGGGGGAGGGGCAGAGAGAGAGGGAGACACAGAATCGGAAACAGGCTCCAGGCTCCGAGCCATCAGCCCAGAGCCTGACGCGGGGCTCGAACTCACAGACCGCGAGATCGTGACCTGGCTGAAGTCGGACGCTTAACCGACTGCGCCACCCAGGCGCCCCAGTGTTTTTGTATTCTTTAGGCAAATACCCAGTGGTGGAATTACTGGATTATATGGGAATTCTATTTTTAAGTTTTTGGGAACTTCCATACTGTTTTCCACAGGGGTTGCAGCAGTTTGCATTCCCACCAACAGTGTACAAGGGTTCCTTTTTCTTTGCATCGTCACCAACACTTGTTTCTTTTGTTTTTGATTTTAGCCATTGTGACAGGTGTGAGGTGATATCTCATTGTGGTTTTGATTTGCATTTCCTTGATGATGAATGATGTTGAGCATTTTTCCATGTGTCTGTGGGCCATCTGTATGTCTTCTTTGGGAAGATGTCTGTTCATATCTTCTGCCTTTTTTTTTTTTTTTTCAGATGTTATAGCAGCTTTATTTATACTTGCCAAAACATGGAAGCAACCAAGATGTTTTTCCACGGGTAAATGGATAAACTGTGGTACATCCAGACAATTGACTATTACTCAGCACTAAAAAAAAATGAGTAAATCAAACCATGAAAAGATATGTGGGAAACTTAAATACATATTACTAAGTGAGGGGCGCCTGGGTGGCTCAAGTCAGTCAAGCATCCAATTCGTGGTTTCAGCTCAGGTCATGATCTCACGGCTTCATGAGTGGAGCCCCAATCTTCTGCCAATTTTTAATTGGATTATTTGTTTCCTTGGTGTTGAATTTGGTAAGTTCTTTATATATTTTGGATACTAATCTTTTATCAGATATGTCATTTGCAAATATGTTCTCCCAGTCAGTTGGCTGTCTTTTAGTTTTGTCAGTGGTGTTTTTTTGCTGTGCAGAAGCTTTTTATTTTGATGTAGTCCCAATAGTTAATTTTGCTTTTGTTTCCCTTGCCTCAGGAGACATATCTAGAAAAATGTTGCCAGGACCAATGTCAGAGAAATTACTGCCTGTGTTCTCTTCTAGAATTTTCATGGTTTCAAGTTTCACATTTAGGTCTTTAATCCATTTTGAGTTTATTTTTGTGTGTGCTGTAATAAAGTGGCCCAGTTTTCCCAACACCATTTATTGAAGAGACTGTCCTTTTCTCCACTGCCTGTTCTTTCCAGCTTTGTCAAAGATTAATTTACCATATAATCATGGTTTATTTCTGGGCTCTCTATTCTGTTCTATTGATCTAGTTTCCGTTTTTGTGACAGTACCATACTGTTTTGGTTACTACCGCTCTGTAATATAATTTCAAATCTGGGATTTTGATACCTCCAGTTTTGTTTTTCCTTCCTCTTGTACTTTTTGGAAGAGTTTGAGAAAAGTAGGTATTAATTCTTCTTTAAATGATTGGTAGAATTCACTTGTAGCCCTCTGGTCCTAGACTTTTTGTTTGTTAGGGGATTTTTGATTTCTGATTCAATTTCATTGCTACTAGTCAGTCTATTCAAATTTTCTATTATTTCCTGATTCCATTTTGATAGTTTATATGTTTCTAGGAATTTATCCATTTCTGTTAGGTTATCCAATTTGTTGGCATATAATGTTTTATGATATTCTTTTATAATCCTTTGTATTTTTATGGTGTTGATTGTTATTTCTCATCTTTCATTTCTGATTTTGTTTATTTGAGTCCTCTGTCTTTTTTGTAACATTTATTTATTTTTGAAAGAGAGAGCACAAGCAAGGGAGATGCAGAGAGGGGGACAGAAGATCTAAAGTGGGCTCCACACTGACAGCCGTGAGCCTGAAGCAAGGCTTGAACTCTTGAAACATGAGGTTGTGACCTAAGCTGAAGTCAGACTCTCAGCTGACTGGGCCACCCAGGCACCCCATCTCTGTCTCTCTCTCTTCTTTTTTTTTTTTTTTATGAGTCTTTCTAAAGTTTTATCAATTTTGTTGATCTTATGAAGGAAACAGCTCCTGGTTTCATTGATCTGTTTTATTGTTTTTTTTTAGGTTCTATTTCATTTAATTCTGCTCTAATCTTTATTATTTCCCTCCTTCTACTGGTTTTGGATTTTTTCCCCTTATTTTTCCAGCTCCTTTAGGTGTAAGGTCAGGTTTTTTTTTTTTTGAGATTTTTCTTGCTTCTTGAAGTAGGCCTGTGTTGTATAAACTTCCTCTCAGAATAGCTTTTGCCGATCCCAAAGATTTGGGACTGTTGTGTTTTCATTTTCACTTCTTTCTGTGTATTTTTTGATGTTCTCTTTAGTTTCTTGGCTGATTTAATGATTGTTTAGTAGCATGTTATTTAACTGCCATATATTTGTACTCTTTCAGATTTTTTTTTCTTGTGGTTGATTTCTAGTTTTATATTGTTGTGGTCAGAAAAGATGCACAGTATGACTTCAATCTTTCTGAATTTGTTGAGACTTGTGTTGTGGCCTAATATGTAATGTAATCTGGAGAATCTTCCGTGTGCACTTGAAAAAAGTGTGTATTCTGCTGTTGTTGGATGGAATGTTCTGAATATATCTGTTAGATCCATCTGTTCCAATGTGTCATTCAAAGCTACTGTTTCCTTGTTGATTTTCTGTTTGGATGATCTGTCCATTGTATAAGTGGGGTGTTAAAGTCCCCTACTGTTATTGTATTACTACTTATTACTTCCTTTATCTTTTTTAATAGTTGCTTTATGTATTTGGGTGCTTCTATGTTGGGTGCATGAATATTTATACTAGGTATATCTTCTTATTGGATTGTTCCCTTTATGATTAAATAGTGTTGTCTCTTGTTACAGTCTTTGTTTTGAAGTCTATTTTGTCTGATACAGGTATTGCTATCCCATCTTTCTTTTCACTGCCATTTGCATGATGAATGCTTTTCCATTCCTCCACTTTCAATGTGCATATGTCTTTAGGTCTGAAATTAGTCTCTTGCAGGCAGCTTATTGATGGGTCTTGCTTTTTTATCCATTCTGTCACCCTGTGTCTTTTGATTGGAGTATTTTTTCCATTTAAATTCCAAGTAATTATTGATAGGTGTGTACTTTTTACCATTTGGTTCATTGTTTTATGGTTATTTTTTGTAGTTCTTCTCTGTTCCTTTCTTCTATTTTATTCTTCTTTCTTTTTTCAATTTATTTATTTATTTTTTAAATTTATTTTTGACAGAGAGAGAGAGAGAGAGCAAGTGGGGGAGAGGCAGAGAGAGAGAGGGAAACACAGAGCCTGAAGCAGGCTTCAGGCTCTGAGCTGTCAGCACAGAGCCCAACATGGGCTCACAAACTGTGAGATCATGACCTGAGCTGAAGTGGATGCTTAACCAATTGAGCCACCCAAGTGCTTGAGCTGGCTTTCTTTAGTGATATGCTTGGATACCTTTCTCTTTATTTTTTGCATATCTATTACTGGTTTTTGATTTGTGGTTATCATTAGGTTTGTATATTAAGTTGACGGTTGTTTAAATTTGAACTGATTCTAAAAGCACCTGATTTTTTACTCCTCTCCACTCTCCCCCCATATTTTAGGTATATAGTGTCATATTTACATCCTTTTAGTTTATGGGTCATTTGACTGATTTTCATAGATATACTTGATTTTAGTGCTTTTTTGGTTCCTTCCTTTTTTACTCCTACTTATGGCCTTTCCTTTCCACTCAGAGTCCCCTTTGACGTTTCTTGTAGGGCTGGGTTAGTGGTGATGAATTCCTTTAACTTTTGTTTGTCTGGGAAACTTTATCTCTGTATGTTTTCTGTCTTTTTGTTGAGGGTCTCACTGAGGTCCTCCACTCTTTTCTCAAGTCCAATGAGTATCTTTATGACTATTACTTTAAATCTCTAACAGGCATATCACTTATCTCCATTTCATTTAGTTTTTTGCTGTGATTTTTGTCCTTTTCTTTCATTTGGGACAATCCTCTATCTCCTCGTTTTGTCAAACTCTGTTTTCTATATTTTAGGAAAGTCAGCTACATCTCCTGCTAAGTAGTGGCCTTATGAAGAGGTCCTGTAGTGCCCTACAGTGCAATATCCTCTGTTCACCAGAACCTGGCGTTTCAGGACGTCTCCTATGTGTGTTGTGTGCACACTACTGTTGTGGCTGAATCACATTTGCCTTCGGTCCAGTCATCTGCACTTGCTTTCTTTGTTGTGGGCAGTGTTTGATCCCTGTGTTGTTGGTGGGCCAATCTGGGACCACCTTGTGCTTGAGTTGGGGTCAGACCAGGTGTTTGCTAGAAATGCAGTAACAGCAGGCTGTAGGGCACTTTCCCTGTATTTTCCCATGAGAAGCTTTTGTTGGTGGGTGAGGCCTGGGGTAACACCAGGTGTCTGCCCCCAGCTCACTGCTGGGGCCGCAGTCAGACTATTACATGTGGTTATCTTCTCCTCTCCCCAGCGCAGGAATCACTTCGGAGTGATATTGGCCCCTGTTGGGGCTGCTTTGCACACTGCCTCATTTGTGGTCCCAC
This sequence comes from Panthera tigris, assembly GCF_018350195.1. NCBI lineage: Eukaryota > Metazoa > Chordata > Mammalia > Carnivora > Felidae > Panthera > Panthera tigris. Next base: position 121,612,446 of record NC_056663.1, on the reverse strand, counting down.
ACTGGATGGACCCCTGCCAAGGGTGTGTTGGGGTGATAGGTCCACAGGAGAACTCAGAGGCGATGCACATGGTGATAGGCACAGGTTTGTGCTGGTCCGATGTGGGAAGGGACTTGTAGCCACTTTGGAGAACTCTTATCCAGGCCAAGTTGGAGGGGTGGGTCTGCAGGAGAACGTGGGAGTGGGGATTGCGTGGGGCACAGTGTTAGCAAATTAGGTAGAGAATGTTTGCACTGCGCTGGTTCCTGCAGGTGTCTGTGTATCTGGGCTACTCTCACCAGCTCTTTTGTTCTTGCAGAAGTCTCCCAAAGATCCCTATCCCTCCAGCATACTTTCTAGATTAGTAAACAAATCTCCCTCCCTTAAACCCCAGACATTTTTCAAACTGCTCTTTCTATGGTGTCTCTTGGCAGGGATGTTTGTTGTGCTGTCTATTTCAGGGTAGGGACTCAGTTTCCTATTGCCCTCTGGCTGAGTCTCCTGAACTTTAAATATTAAAATTCCAGGTGTTAAGCTCCACTGATTGTAAAAGTTCAGGAAGTCAAACCCTGTGGTTTTCAAAGCCAAATTCTATGAAGATTTGTCTTCCCAATGTGGGTCCCCCATGCCTGGGGTGCCTGGGGTGGGGTTTGCTCCTCTCTCCTTTGTGCTCATGGTGTCCCTCCCTCCCACAACATTCTTGCTGGTCAGTTTGGCTCCTGACCATGTCTCTCTGCCCTTCCCACCCTCTTCAATGTGGCCTCTTCTCTACATTTAGCTGTGGAAAGTCTCCCCACTCTTTGGGTTGTTTTCTGGGTTATTTACACTGATGTGGGTGTTATCTGGGTGTATCTATGTGCCAAGGAGAGCTTAGGGTACTCCTCCTCCACCATCTTCTCCAGAGTTGACCTTGATGGAAAAATCTTAATTCTTCTGGGGACACGCATTTAGGACAGTTAATATTTGATGGACAACCTGAAAGATGATGTATAGGTTTATTATGTGTTTGAATCTGTTTGAGATATAAATGTATAGAAGTTAAAAGAGGGATTAAGATCTTTTCATCTAAAGCGTATACTTACAAACATGCTGATCTGAATCAAGTGAAAGTAGATTTTGGCAACCAAACCTGGGACTGTCTCCTTGTTTGAATTATGCTCAAGTTAGGATTGGGCAGGTATTGCTGCCTGGAGCTTTGAAATATTTTCTTTACAAGGAGACACAATGACAGAATAATATCCTAGATCCCTTTTCTCAGGATTAAACTAGCTGGAATGGCATCTGGAACTAAGTTTGTAATAGATAATCAATTTCCAGTATAATGAAAAACATAGGAGACAACAGTAAATTTTGCATTTCAAGTTAAAGTATTGATTGTTCTCTACTGGAGTGCCCTCCCTCCTAACTTTGTGCCTTGCTGAGGGTCTCAACTTAAATATCACCTTCTCAGAGGGGCTCGACCTGGCTGTCCTGTCTTCCTTACAGGACCCCACTCTTGTCCTTCAGGGCTGCGGCACATGATGCTACCTACCGCCTGCCTTTTTAACCAACCCCCAGTAGTTGTTCAAGGCAGTGATGTGTCTGGCTAAAACGCAACAATTATCAACCTTCCCTGGGACAGAGACAGCAGTGTGACAGTGTCGTGGCCCAGGAGCATAGGCAGAAGCTGCTGAGGATGGCTGGGAAATGGCTGCTTTCTCCCCATCATTGCTGACTCCAGGTTGCTTCCTTCTTTATGGAATGCAGATGCCAGGCTTGGAAGGGCAACAGCCCCCTCGGACCACAAGAACAAAAGATACAGGCAAGGACTGCTGGAGCAGGAAGAGGGGAAAAGGAAAGAGCCTGTGTCCCATGACATCTCTCTGCTTTAACCCAAGGTTCCCTACCTAACGTTAGCAACAACAACAACAAAAATTGTACATATATGTTTATGCATTTCGGTCATCAGTGCCTGTCTTCTTCACTAGACTGTGAACTTTATGAAGAAACAGACCATCCAGGTTTTTTTGTTCATGACTGTGTACCCAGCACCTTGCACAATGTCTGGTGCATAGATTTTCAAAGGAGATTCTGGAAAAGAATGAATGATATGCAGCATTGTGGAGTGAGACATTTATTAAAACAAAACCATTTTAGCTGAAAGGTAAGAGAGAAAGTAAAATGCAGCAACACAGAGGCCTCAGTTACCGTGAGAATAAAGCTAAGAGTGAGGCAGAGACACTGAGACAGATACTGAGAAGGAAGCAGAAGCCTGAGTTCTCTCCATCTTCTCTCTCTGTAAACTGTCTTATCACTCAGATTCTGCCCAGTGATGTTCTTTTAGTATAAGGGCAATAAAAGTGACTTATTTTCAAAATGTCCTTGCGGGGCGTATGGCACACACAAAATACATGCAAGGTCAAAAGAGTGACATGATAATGGTGGACACCTGTCTTTTCTTCCTGCACACCCCCTACGTGCACACACACACACACACACACACAGATCTTGGCAAAAACAGTGAAAAGAAAAGGCTTCTGCATGACCCCTCTTTAGACAGTCATCTCTGACTCTCAAGAGTTTGATCCTATGGTCTGTGCTATGCTCCTGCTAAGGCTCCTTTCTTTCAGACAGCTCTTCCATTTCACTTTCTTTTTAAAGTTTATCTATTTATTTTGAGAGAGACAGAGGGAGAGAGAGAGAGAGAGAGAGAGAGAGAGAGAGAGAGAGAGAGAGAGAGAACAAGTGGGGGAGAGGCAGAGAAAGAGAAGGAGAGAAAGAGAATCCCAAGCAGGCTACACACAGTCAGTGCAGAGCCCAATGCAAGGCTTGAATTCACCCACCACAAGATCATGACCTGAGCCAAAGTCAGACACTTAACTGACTGAGCCACCCAGGCACCCCTCTATCAGACAGGTCTTAAGAAAACCCAGCCTCTGGCTTGCACCACTGATGTTACCAGTAGTGTGTTGAAACTCAAAGGTCCTGGAATTGTAACAGGTTTTGTCATGGGTCTTGGAATGATTTCAAAGCTGTAAAAACCCTGTGAAGTGCTGCACCTGCCTAACTTGTGTCCTGTCTCTACTTCCTGTCCTTCTCACTGGACCATCCGTGCTCTCCCAATGAGCTGCCATCTGAGACATTTTAAATTTCAAGTGGAGGCAGTAATCACTTCTCCCAAGGAACTGGTTTGCTTGGGCAATTGTAGATAATCTCTCAAAATTAAGAAGACAGGAATTGTCTGATAATGAGAGATGATATTCAAAATATCAAACAACTACTATGGCATGGATACCAACCAACTGGGAGGGACACAGCTGGTAACAATCAGTACTCCTGTTTAGGGCACACCAGCTGCATTTCAACCTGCTTGGCTTGCTGCCCAAGCACACACACACAGCTGAGAACTGTAACACAACCCTGAGAAGTCATGGATACAATTTAGAATGGAATCCTGTGAACTGTCTCCACAACCTGCCTCACTTGAAGAGATCACAATCTGATACATGAAACAGATACTGTTTTTATAATTGAGTATGGACTATGAATATGCTTCCTAAGTTTCATTTTACTGTATTAATTTTTCTTTTGCTGCCTAATACATTGCTACAAACTTAGCAACTTAAAACAATGCAAAGTTGTTATCTCACAGTTTCCATGTGCCAGGACTGTAGGCATGGCTTAGCTTTAGCTGGGTCCTCAAAACAGGGTCTTATAAGACTGCAGTCCAGGTAACAGCTGAGTTTGGGGTCTCATCTGTGGCTTGGGGTCGTCTCCCAAGCTCTCAGGGTTGTTGACAGATTCATTTCCTTGCAGCTGTAGAACTCATGATAGCTTGCTTCTTTAAGGCTAGCAGGAAAGCTTGTCTGATCTTAGGGAAGGCCTAAATCTCCTTTAAAAATTAGGTCAGGGATGCGTAGGTGGCTCAGTCAGTAAAGAGTCCAACTTCGTCTCAGGTCATGATCTCATGGTTCCTGGGTTTGAGTCCCACATTGACTCTGTGCTGACAGCTCAGAGCCTGGAACCTGCTTCAGATTCTGTATCTCCTTCTCTCTCTGCCCCTGCCCTGCTCACGCTCTGTCTCTCTCTCTCTGTCAAAAATAAATAAACATTAAAAAACTTAGGTCAGATCCACCCCCAAACAATCTCCTTTTGATGAACTCATAGCAATTCTGATTAGGGATTTGAATTATATCTGCAGAACCTCTTCATCTTTGCCATAGAATGTCACCTAATCACAAGAGTGACATCCATTGTATTCACAGATGTGCTCACAATCAAGGGAAGGGGGTTATACAGGGTATGAACAGTAGTGGTGAGGAAATGTAGAGGCTAATTTAGAATTCTTTCTATTATACTTACATCAGTACTTTTGTTATGCTCTGGCGATCACAAAGTACTCTTTTCTATGAATGCAGATACTTGTTGCAAATTTAGGGCTGAATCATGTGCTTCCAAAATTGACAGAACAAAGTACACGGTGGGCAAGACACCAGATGAAATAAGTTTTATTCTTGTGTTGTTTTCAATTACATTTTTGCCTTTCATAAATAATTTACATTACTTTCTTATATGTTAAGCAGACACCAGTGGGATTTTTATAAAAAATGCAAAATGAGGATAAAAATCAATAGGTCTAATCCATTCACAGCTCCAAGATGTGGCCACACTGCTTGTATATGGAGAAAATGCACCTGATGGAGCGTTCTGCATATTCACATGTGTATTAATGTGCTAGGGCTGCCATAACAGAATACCACAGATAGGGTGGCTTACACAACAGAAGTTCATCTTTTCATAATTCTGGAGGCTGGAATTCCAAGGTCAAGGTTCTGGCAAGGTTGGTTTCAGGTAAAGCCTCTCTTCCTGGCTAGTAGACGGACCCCTCCTTGCTGTGACTTCACATGACCTTTCTTCCATGTATGTATGGAGAGAGAGAGAGAGAGGAAGAGGGAGAGGGAGAGGGAGAGAGAGAGAGAGAGAGAGAGAGTGTGTGTGTGTGTGTGTGTGTGTGTGTTCTGGGGTCTCTTCCTCTTCTTAAAAGAACACCTGTCCTATTAGATTTGGACTCACCCTTAGGACCTCCTTTAGCCTTCATTACCTCCTTAAAGGTCCTATCACCAAATATGGTCACATTGGGGGTTGGGGCTTCAACATATGAATTTAGGGGGACACCATTCAGTCCATAACAATACTCAAAATATCTGTGGACAGTGAACAACCTGGGAGATTTCCTGTTTATGACTACTACAGAAGGTGTTTTTAAATCACTAATCACCATTCAAATATGCACATATTCCAAGAAATCTCTCCATCCATTTTCTGTCTTTGAGTGTCTTGACTAGCAGTTTGTTTCCAAGGCAACAAAGATACATGTGTGCCCTGAGCAAGGGCAGCAGAGCAACCTCTGTCCCGCGGTTCTGACAGAATTACTGCCAACCATGCCCAAACAAACCAGTTGTATCATTTTTCCCAATAATGAGACAAGGAAGGTCTCATAGGTCTTCCTATAAAGAAAATACAACAGAACCATGGTTACATAGCCAGGGGTATGTCTCCCTCTGATGGACGCTTCGCCCTCTCTAATGAAAGGTGCAACTGTGTAGAGTGTCAAAACCTCTTCCACAGGGGTCAGGTATAATGTCAGGATATGTGGTAGAAACTGTTTATAACCCAATATACCTTATCTCACTCTTCTTTTGGTAACTGAGCCCCTCTTTGAGAAATCAGTGGCAATATGCCCTGTGAAGAAGCTACACTTTCTATCCCCACCTTGCAGCTAGAAGTGATCAAGGCACCTAGATTATTGTCTGGGACTCATGAAAAGGCTTTTATGGAGGGAGCACATAGCCATCATGTCCTTGTCTGCACTCACCCCTCTTTCCTTTTCTTTTCTGCCGGCACTGTGCATTTGACGTCTGTAATATAGTAGCCATTCGGATGACTGGAACTTCAGGAACCATCTTGGATAAGAGTTAGCTTCAAGGAGGGAAGCCACATATCAAGGAAGATGGACCAAAATGTGGAACAAGTCTAGGCTCCAAATGACACCATGGAGCTTCCATACCAATCTTGGACTCTTGGACTCTCTCATGTGAAGGAGAAATAAGTCTCTATGACTAGCTGTGGAAAGCAAATTCCTGATACAAAATGTAGCATGAACATTTCAAAATGTCAAAATTACATTAGAAAATTGTTTGAATCTTCCATAAAATACAGAAAAATAGTGTGGTACAAGTCCTGAATGGGTTATAGGCAAGAGGAGATATTTAGCCTTTAATTCTTGGGGCCAAAACAACAAAAAAAATCCAGACCGAATTAGACTGTATCCTTGCATTGTTTTAAACTAGTATTTGCCCTTTAGAAACTATCTACATTGATTTCAGAGACTGATTTAGAAATTAAAAACCATACGTGGTCTGAAAAGAAAAATATTAGGAAGCACTAGTATATATAATCCGGAGAGCTGAAGGACACATGTATGTATGTGTATATGTGTATGTGCATGTATGGAATTACTATGTATGATTCCACCTTCCCTTTTCACAGGGAACCCTATGACTTTAACTGTATTATTTAATGTTTCTTTATGACTTTTAATTAACATTTCAATTTTTTTTCAATACTATTGAGCAAGTCGTTGCCATGGACATGCTGACTACCAAGCAGAATGACTGGGATATCTTAAAATCACCCACATTTTCTCCCCCTAGTTTTGGGTAGTATGTATTCTTCAAGCAGAATTATGGAGAAAAGTATCAATACCATTAAAATTGCTCTTTCTTTTTTCTCTTTCTCTTTCATTCGATTCAACACTATTATATGTCTGAAACTGAGAAAAGTCACTGCTACCATGTGGTTTTGTCAAGCTGTGGAGCTCTGAGAACATGGGGTGAAGAGGTTCTGGAACTCAGATTTCCCTAAGGAATGTTACCACGTTGCTAAGCTTTGCAGTGTATCTTAACAACCAGGGAGCCTCCTGGGCTCTTTGTAGCAACAGTGGGAGAAACTGGAGGGAGACAGTGATATTCTACTGGATGCATTAGACATTAGGCTGTCTCTGCCAATTAAAAATTCCCAGCTCAAGTGCAAAGATTTAAAGAAATCAGTGACAACTCAGCATAGACCCATTATGAGGCTTGGAGTGTATCAATAGCCTTGAGTTCCTGTGAGCAAGATCACCTTCTTTAAAAACTGTCCTCAGGTATAATTTTAAATTCATCATTAAAATAATTTTCAAAAAATTTGGGTATGATTTAGTTAATGGATCTCAGGTTCATCCTCTTTTCAAGACTATGTGAAGGCCAAATAAATCTGTTTTGTGGTAATGAGGTATTATCTTTTAAAGTAAACCACCTAAAAAAAAAATAAAGTAAACCACCTGTCTTTGAGGAGATCATACAAATAAAATAAGCTAAGTTTGTGGGATAAAGACATTTGTTCTGTGGATAACATTCAACTTCATTTAACAAATACTGAACATATACTATGTGACAGGTATTGGGAATACAGAACTTAGACTAGACCATTGCCTGCTTGATTATGATATCCTATGGAGAGAAGCGGAAAATAAACACAGAAATGAAAAAAAAAAAAAAAAAGCCAGGGAATAACATGCACTTATGGAGATCGCCTAAGGAGAGTTAGGGATAGACAGTGATCCAGGCAGGGAAGATGGTGGGAACTACTTTAGAGAAGGGTAAGGAAGCCTTAGCCTTAGGAGAAAGTCTCCTGTAGGCAGAGCAATGAATGCAGTGAAGATCTTAGGGGCATGCCTTTTAGGCGAGGTGACCTGCAAAATGGTTCAGCATTCGTCACCTAAATAACAATCTTTACATCTCTAGGAATTCTTTGTAACTTACAGCTGTTTGTTGATCAGATGTCGTATCCTCTTGTTTTAAACATACATCTTACATAAGTGTTACTTTGGACTAAGATTATTAATATTTAATACAGATTGGCATATTTTATGTTTGTTAAAATTTTTTTTTAGCATTTATTCATTTTTGAGAGTGAGAGAGACAGAACACAAGCGGAGGAGAGGTAGAGAGAGAGGGAGACACAGAATCCGAAGCAGGCTCCAGGCTCTGAGCTGTCAGCACTGGGCCGGACGCGGGGTTCCAACCCACAGACCGCAAGATCATGACCTAAGCCAAAGTGAATGTTCAACTGACTGAGCTACCCAGGCGCCCCTAGATTTACATATTTTAAAAGTAACGATGACCAGATTTAGAACTACATGATTAATCATACCTCTGAAACTCTAGATTTTGAAGATTTTTTGTCATGTTAGTCTAAATAAAATTCAGTGACTTGCTAATATATAGGTAGATTCAAGAGGCTATAGAAAAGGAAATACTGCTCCCAGAAGTGCTTGCACGATTCCCTGAATGACAAAGGGTAATTTTAATTAGATTTTCCATCAGTTACCACTGTACAGGTTTTTCTCTTCCTCTTCAAGGCAAAAGCACAATGCTGGCATCACAAGTAGAATAGAATTATAAATGGAACTTGGCTACTTTCACTCAGCACATCTTTTTGGACATAGCCAGGAGGGCTCCACCGAGGTTTTGCAACACAGACAGTGAGGCGAGACCCAACATACTTACTGATAATAACTAAAACGCTCATGTTTAGAAATTGTTTAGCTTTTAAAAGGAATTAATAAAAGAAGGGTAAGTTTTCTAACACACCTGTTGGCGTTTAGTTGCGATGACATGTGCCTACCTGTTTGGAAAGATTGGAGTTAAAACCTGTTTATACAGCTCCTGTGAGCAACAGTTACTGACACACCATAGTTGGGGTGATTGATTTTTTTTTTTTTTTTTAGTACTTTGCTCTACCACAACTGTGGAATTCATTCTTTAAAATCTGAACATGGGATGGCGATGTCTTTCTTCCGAACATCACCTGTCATGTGCATCAGGTGGGGAAAGAAGGCTGAGAACTGCTGCCCCATATTATACAGCAAATACCTACTAAGCTAAAATAGTGGAAACAGTGTGTGTGTGTGTGTGTGTGTGTGTTGTTTTCTTTGTGGTGTTTTTTGTTTGTTTTGGAGTTAAAAAATACCTATTATTTATCACAAAACTGTAAATAATTCATGGCACATGACAGAAGTTATTATAACTGATTTCGTCTACAGAGTCCGTCCATGATATGTATTGACCAATTTTGCATTGATGGGATGCTCTAATATTGGTTCAGGAAAATGTTTAGTCACTTCATTATAAAATAAATGAGATTTCTGATTCTCTAACAAAGATTATGCTTGTTTATCAACAAGTAAATTATTTTCTGGTCCTCTATTAATTCCTTATTTTAATAACATGTTCTTTTCATGTTTCTCTTGCCTTTGGGGGGAAAAAATCTAACCTTTTGTAGAAGAATGAATGATTCATTTGTTTAGAGTTTATGTCTTAAAAAAATTATAGCCCCAAATCAATGCTTATAATAAAGAGAAATCTTTAAATAGAGAAATATTATTTTAAGCCAATTCATGAACTTTGGAAAGATATCCACTAAAATCAATGCAAAATGTATTATCAGTCAGTTAAGGAGTGTTAAAATCTATATAGGCAACAAGTGGAAGAGAAAGATGTGGGCCATCATTAATAGCAACTAAAATAGTTTTGCTTTTCTTCAGGCTTGAGTTAGTTTCTTTTTTTGTTTTTTACATTAATAGACTTTATTTTTTACAGTAGTTTTTAAGCTTGCAGAAAAATTAAGCAGAAAGTACAGGGAGTTCCATATATCGCCCCTGCCCAGTCTCCCCTATTATTCACATCTTCACTAGTGTGTTACATTTGTCACAATTTATGAACAAAAACCATACATTATTATTAACTAAAGTCCATAGTTTACATTACCATTCACTCTGTGTTGTACAGTTCTGTAGCTTTCAACAAATGCATGATGTCATATATCCACAACTACAGTATAGAACAGTATACTACAGGCTGGTTTCACTGTGCTAAAAATCCCCTGATCTCCATCTATTCATTATTCCCCCACTGTCCCTCTAGAACTTCTGGCAACCACTGATCTTTTTACTGTCTCCATAGTTTTGCTTCTTCCAGAATGTTATGTAGTGGGAATCACTCAGTGTGTAGGCTTTTCAAACTGGCTTCTAACAACATACATTCTAACAACATACATTCTTCCATGTCTTTTCATGACTTGGTAGCTCATTTCTTTTTATTACTGAATAGTATTACACTGTATGGAGGTACTACAATTTATCCATTCACCTATTGAAGGACACCCTGGTTGCTTCCATTTTTTGACAATTATGAATAAACATTCATGTGTAGGTTTCTCTGTGGACATGAGTTCAAATCCTTTTGGGTAAACACCTAGGAGTACAATTGCTGGATCTATGGTAAGAGTATGTGTAGTTTTGAAAGAAACTTCCAACCTGTCTTCCAAAGTGGCTGTACCATTTTGTGTTCCCACTGGCAATGAGTGAGAGTTCCCGTTGCTCCACATTCCTGCCAGCATTGTCAGTATTTTGGACTTTAGCCATTCTAATAAGTGAGTAGTGCTATGTCATTATTTTAATTTGCAATTCCCTAATGATAAGTGATGTTGAGTATCTTTTTATATGCGTGCTTATTTTTCATCTGATAATCTTCTTTGATGAGGTGTTTATTCACCTTTTTCACCTAGTTATTAATTTGGCTATTTGTTTTCTTAATGTTGAGTTTTAAGTGTTCTTTGTTACTCTGGATACAAGTCCTTTATCATATATGTGTTTCAGAATATTTTCTCCCAGTCTGTGGGAGACATTGTTTTAAGAACTTTTGCAGGGAAAAATATAGTTTCACTTTTCTTCAGGTTTGAGATAGCTTTATTTTTTCATTATTAGATCACTTGCTAGAACAATTCAAAGTACAACTTTGTCCAGACTTTTTCATTTATCTAATTTCTGAAAACTTAAGTGTAAGTCAGACTTTCAACAGTACATAATGTATATTGGATTTTGTAAAATTTTTAATGATATATGTGGATAAAATATTTACATATTGCCTGAATCCCTTTGACATTATTTCAAAACCTCCAAAAGAAACAATAAAAGCCACAACATCAGGTAATTAAATTTTCTGTAATACAAAAGAAAGCCCTATAGCATCTTTTAAAATATAAAAGCAAGATGAATTCCAGACTTCTTGAAGGCACTGTTTTTTTTATAAGAGGAGAAAGAGTTTTCTTCATTGTTTATTGACCTTTAATACCAGAATTTGAAGTATGTCATTACCCTTCAAATTAACCTAAGAAAGGATTAATGAGGGTAAGACACACCCAGTAGAATAGCTGAACATTCTAGCTGATGTCTCAGTCAATCTCATCAGGTTTCAGATGAAAAAATAAAAATCTAGGAAATAAAATAATTGATCCATGGTGACTTAGCTTGTTAATGGAAAAGCTGGGACCATACATCTCATTTTAAAGTTTCAGTTCACTTTAACTTGAAAGTTAACTTGAAAGTTCCACTCTCCAAACTGTCTATTGTACCCTTTTCCTCCAATACAGATAAAAAATGAATTTACTGACTTAATTGTGCAAAAGGTCCCACACAGAAAGAATGAGTAAGGCTATAGTTTGGGTTACACAAAGAGGCTGGAATTAACTCATTATTTATAAGGAACAATAAGAAAATATTTTTATTGATAGATAATAGTACTTTATGAGTTCAAATATTTTAACATATTTTATTTAGCCTAGAATAGTTTTAGAATTTATGAACGTTAGGTATTTGTGGTAACAGGACTGATAACATATACCATACACTCTGAATGTATACCATGGAAAACTTGAACACAGATTCTTTGGTCTAAAAAATAGTCAATGAACTAAAAATGTCTGCCCCAACAAAATCTTGAGAGCAATTTCTAGAATATGGACATATTTTGATGCTGAAAATTATTCTGACCAGAAAAACTCCCTGCCGTGGTTAGAAATAAAATGTGAATTTCCTAGTCCTGCTATCATGAATAAGATAGCTACGTAAGATAGGAAATATACAACAAACACCAGAAAAAAACCCTTCTTTATATTTCAAGATAGCATGCCATTTTTTTAAAGTTTATTTATTTTGAGAGAGAGAGAGAGAACATGAGTGGGGAGGGGCAGAGAGAGAGGAAGAGAGAGAATCCCAAGCAGGCTCCAGGCTGCCAGTGCAGAGCCCAATGTAGGGCTCAATCCCACAAACCATGAGATCATGACCTGAGATGAAATCAAGAGTTGGATGCTTAACTGACTGAGACACTCAGGTGCTCTAGTAATATGTTATCTTTAAGAAAGTTTGTTTAACTCTTTCCTATGTTAGTAATCCAGAACTTTCCCCCCACGTAATTGTAAATTCCCTGAGAGCCATAACATTATCTTTGATCCCTTAGGCCTATGACACTTTAGCTATCTAATAAATAATTCCAGAGTGATTGAAAGAAAATCATTAAATAATACTGAAAATTACAAACAACATGTCAAATGTTCTCCAGTTTATCAATTGTAGGTACAATATCATTCTTTTATCAGATTTACCCCCCTTATTTTTAGGTTTTACCATCCTCTCAGAAGATGATACAAATTTAAGAAGGTGGTTTTCTAGGGGTACCTGGGTGGCTCAGTTGGTTAAGCATTGGACTCCTGATCTCAGGGTTGTGAGTTCAAGCTCAGCATTGAGCTCTGTGCTGAGGGTGAAGCTTACTTAAAAAACAAACAAACAAACTGATTTTCTTAAAGTATAATATGAAAGGTCTTCATATGTATATTATATCATAATATGAAAGGTGTATTCATGTAAAGCATATTTGTGGGTATTGTATTTTAAAGCTATCATTTTCATTTACTATATCAAAATTGATAACCTGTTATTTTTATGTTGGTAAGCTAACAAAGTGACCTTAAATGTAACTAAATATAGAGTGTATTTTAAGCTTCTCACAAATGTTTTGAATTTTCCAGGGAAAAATTCTTTGCTTCCACCCATACCCGAATTCACTTCAATGTTTACAAAAATTTAATCTGAAAGTATAATAGCCTCACATTGCTTTGACAAGGGAAACAACTCAGCAGTGCAAGCAATGAAGAAATATTTGATGTGTAAGAAATGTCAAGAACCCCTCATCAGAATGATTGTCATTTTATGATTTCAGGGTCAGAGCACCTCTGGAAGCGAAGTTACCAGGTAGAACCCCAAGACATTTTGTGGCAACAGTGGAGAGGGGCAAACCAACATCCCGAGAACATGAGCCTCAAGTCCCCAATGTCTGCTCCTCAGTTTGAGAGCAAATGCAGCCATATTATGGCTAGAAATGGAGGTTGTTTTCTAGTCCGGCACACCCCTCATCCCAGAAGGGTGTGCCACATCAAAGGTAAGGTGACTCAAGGTCCTAGAATGTTTCCCTTTCTCAACATTTGGGCTACTTGATGATTCTGGTGGGTAAGCACAGGGATACTGTTCAAAATATGTAACCAATAGGGAGGCCCAGGTTTTGAACATTAAGACCAGATGCCAGCATTGGAGTTAGAGCAGAGGCTTACAGGCATCCTCTGTGCCAGGCATTAACCCTTGGTTGGGAAAGGGACTATAAATTTGGTCCCTTCTTGAACTTCCTTCCTCTCCTCTTGCAATACTTCCCTTGATCTCATCACTTTTTTTTCTAAATATTTTGCAAAGTAAGCTACTTCTCCCCATGGCCATGGTTCTAGCTCCATTCTAGGCCATTCTTATCCCTTGGTCTGACTACTACTTTTGCAATTTGCAGCCTTCTAACTGCTCTACTTCCACCCCTGCCCTCATCCAATCCACTCTCCTAAGAACAACAAGAAAGATCATATTAAAATGTAAATTTAACTGCTTAAATATCCTACTCAAAATCCTTCAGAGACTTCACATGCACTTAAGATAATGACTATCTTGACATAGACTAAAATGTTTCCTATGATGTATGTGGCCTCTGCCTCTTTTGACTCATTTCCTATCAATACCTACCCACCCGTCTTCACTGTACATAAACCACACTGGACTTGCGTAAGTTCCTTGAACACGTAATAAGACTTTTCCAACCTCTGGATTTTCACTCATACTATTTCCTCTTGCCAAAAATTCCCTTATTACTTGCTGTTTCTCATTTTTCAAGTTTCTTGAAATGTAACTTAAAAGAGACATTCTGGGCTCCATATCCTCAATCTAAATTAAATTTCCTTATGTTATATTCTCATAGTATTCTATCACAGCAATTGTCTTAAGTCAGGTTCTCTGGAAATAGACTGTAGTATGGAGAACTGTTTGAAGGAGATTTACTGGGGCTGCTCTCAGGAACAACATGTATAGGAGTCAAGGGAAGCAGGATTTAGTAGAACTTGAGCTGTGATACAGATACAGTAGAGGTCTCAGTCAGCCCCATAAGGAGCCATGGATGGCTTTGTAGAGGTATCTCAACTTGAGGAAAGGGGGTAAGGCCTTTGTAACCCCCACCAAACGCTCATTGGTCAAGTTCCCATCGTGCACGAGAACTATCTTCAGCTGGAAGCAATTCCCAGAAGGGACTCAGCATGAGCCATCAGTAGCTGACACATCTGTCAGGTGGACAGATGAGTGTGCGCATCCTGAAAGCATGGTTTTGGGTAGATGCCCCTCCACAGTCATTGCAGCTCGTGACTAAATATTTTTATTTGATTATGGTCAAATACCTTCCGCTAATTTGTGAGCTCCTTGAAAACAGAAGACATATCTGTTTTACTCACCACTTATTTCAATTTCCCAAAGAGTGGCTGCCACATGGGAGGTGCTAGGTAAATTTTTGTGTAAGGAAAGAAGGGAGCTTAAATTATACCCAGGTAAAATTTAGAGCCTCTCATAGATTTTTAAACAGAGTTCATGTTCTACCTCAGCTATCTAGTTGTGTGTCCTTGAGCAAGTGATTTCATTCTTTAAAAAATCATTCTAGCTGTATTATAGAAAGTGGAAGAGGAGCAGGGGCCTAACGAGGGGTTGGGAGATAAGTTAAAAGATGGACTTAGTCATCAAAGTGAAAGGGATAGAGAATGGGCCAGGGCAGAGTAAGCAGAGAAGTGAAGGCTGAACTTTGGGGCAGAGCAAGAGGAAAAGCTTAGGTGAGCAGCACAGAGGAAAACAAAACAAAACAAAACATCAGAAGGTTATGAGATAAACCAAGATTCAGTGAGAATGGCTGGGGATGATCATCAAAGACAAATTCCTAGAGAAGATCAGGAAAATGAAAGCCAAGAGAAAGCAAACAGATATTACAGTAGAAGTCATAGATGACCTCGAAATCTATTGTTGTGGCAAAATCTGATGAAAGAGTTTTTCAAAATCCACATGAGAAAACCATTGCATTTAATTGGAACTTTTTTTTCTATGAAGGCAAATACTACCAAATTGAGTGTAATATTTTTTCTGACTTTCAGATACTTGATATATAATATATAATTCTTGTATATGTTATTTCACATTCTGCCTTGAATATCTTATACCTATAATTACAGCATAAAACTGTTGGCAGGCAAGGGATGGAGTTTTATGCCTTCAAACACCCTACAATGCCTACCACAAAGCCTTGCTGATAGTAATATATGTTCACATATAAATATATGTTCAATTGAATAGAAAATTTTATTGGAAATCTTTCAAGGATATCCATGCAAATTCTAGAAAGCCTAGTAACTGGAGTTGGATGAGAAAGAGGAGAGCAGCAAACTGCTTTGTTTTGGCCGTTAACAGCCAGTGCTTTGAGCCCATACTGAGTAAAAGGACACTACAACTAGTTTCACTAGTTTTACGCCAAAGATAATTCTTATAGTCCATTTTACCAATATTCAAATGTTCTAGTCTGTTGAGATCTAATGTTATTATCAGTGATAAATCTTTTAAAAATTAAATCATCAGTATGTTTGTTCAGGGACGCCTGGGTGGCTCAGTCGGCTGAGCAACCGACTTTGGCTCAGGTCATGATCTCACGGTTTGTGAGTTCGAGCCCCGTGACGGGCTCTGTGCTGACAGCTTAGAGCCTGGAGCCTGCTTTAGATTCTGTGTCTCCCTTTCTCTCTGCCCCTCCCCCACTCATGCTCTATCTCTCTCTGTCTCAGAAATAAATAAACATTTAAAAACATTTTTTTAAAAAAGTTTGTTCAGTCTAAGAAATGTCAAGTTAAAGTCTCTATTTGTGATACATATAGGCACTCTGCTAACAACACAACACAAGCCAGTTTCTGCTCACAGTGTAGTTTGGAGGAGATATAAATAGAAGGAAATAATTATAATACAGTGTGTTATGTGCAATAATAGAAGTATGGTGAAAGTTGAGGTGTAATACAGAGATAGGAAAATTACTGGAGGAGTATCAAGAATGCATTTCACGGAGATTTGATTGAGAGATACATATGATAAACATTAAGGAGCAACAATTAGTAGGAGTTGGACCTTTATTGGATTTGGGAATGGAATAACAAGTCTAGAATTACTACCAGTTTTTTTAGCTTGGTTGATTGGGTGGATAGTGGACCAACTATTAGTCTTGAGCATATGGGAGGAAGAACATATATAGGAGGTAAGATTAAAAGCTTCATATCAAACATGTTGTACTCGATGTGCCAATGGAACATTCAGGAGCAAATGACCAAGTAGAGAAACGGATATAAGGACTTGGAGCCTAAGGACTGGATGAGTCTATAAAGTAGATTTGAAAAGCAGGAACATGTAGGTTAAAACTATAATGTTATTGCTCAAGAAAGCAAAGAAATGCCAAAAAACCCTGAAAAACACAGGGATGTATAGACACAGAAAATCCAGAGAAAGAGACTGAAAAGAAAGGGCAGAGATGCTGGGTTGAAAAATGTTGTCTCTGAAAATGGAAAGAAGTGATTTTAAAGAAAGAGGGAACAGTAAATGGGGTCATCCATAGAAAGGTAAATGCATGTAAGAGATGAAAATTTTTCATTTAATTTACAAACTAGTGATCTCCACAACCTCTTCTATCACCTAGAATAGAGAAAGTTTGAATTTATAGACCTGAGGATATTAAAATCTTACATTTGCTTGGCAGAGGTTTTTGAGCTGTGTTCTGGAGTCTTAGAAATCTGTGCAGGAGACAAACATGGAGTAAAATGTGCTTGAACAAAGGACACAACAGCCAAAGAAATTTGAGTGTCACTACTGCATAGAAAAAAAACATTATATTTAGTCATGGGATTAAATGAGACTTTTCTTGTTTCCAGAACTTTGGCTAAAGCCAAATTTCAAGATCATTTGTGCATGACTTGCTAAGAGGTGATTTAAAAACTGGCTCTACCATGGTAGCTTATCTCCAGGCTCTTTTGCTTTAGAGAAGAGTAAAAGTTCATGAAAAGGAAAGAGAGTGAGGATTTCTTTGACAAGAGTCTTTGGGGTGCTGTGTACTCCCCCTCCCCTCCATGATGAACAGTAGTAGCTGCCTTCACCGGTACCTTCAGGGCTTTCCCAGGGGACCATTTATGGAGAACGGAGGGTCTAGAGAGGAGACTGAGATCTCACTGGCTAGCAAGATCCTTGCCTGTGCTGTTCCTGGTCTGCCCTGTACTGTTTCTGCAGTGGAATATGGGGAGACTATTCTTGGGGTGAACTTGTTCTGTATCTTCTATGCTATGGAAGACAGAGAATGGTGTCTGATTCTCTTCTAAAATCTAAAGACAAGAGCCAACTGGAGCTGCCTGAAGCTAGCTATGTCAGTGGCACAAAGACTGGGATTAAGTTGCTCTCCCACAGAAGACTAGGCAAAGGGCCTTGTTTCCTGTGGGCTAGAGTGGACACTCAGGAGGAAGCTGGTCAAGAACTGTCTTACAGGTACCCAGCCCAAGAGGACTAACCACTATAATAGGACAACTCCAGCCAAAAGAGGCTGGTGACATTTTGCCTGGTGTGAAGGTGGGAAGGAAGAGATGTTAATAATTTTCTGGTAGGTACATTATCCATGAGATTTCCTCAACCAAGGGTCTCCAAAGAACCCACAAAAATGCCTCATGAGAGAAAGAGCCAGCATTTCTTCTCTGTCTCACAGATCCACTTTCATAGATGCCTCAACACTAAATTAAAACCATTCGGCAAGTAAGACTCTGTGTCCCTTTAACCATTCCTTCATCTTCCACCCCAACTCCAGAGGAGCTGGAAGCAGTGAGTGGGGAAGGGAGAGTGGAAGAGCAACGTGGAGGAAAAACAGACCACACCCCCACTCCCCTGCTGGTCTGTGGAGGCTGGGTCATCCTTGGCCTGGAGAGGATGGTGTGAAATGGAATACTAATACTTTTACAACACCAGCTATGCTGATAGTAAATATTTTTGGCATCTTTGGTGGAAAGTTTTGTACACAATAATGATTATTGCAGTTACTTATTATTTTTAAATCAAATTTTAAAATAACAATTCTAAACCTTTTTGTTTTAACATTTAAAATTTAACTTAACCCAATATTAGAGCACACTCATCAACTAAGGAAACAATTACCTTGGACAAAAAGATAAAATGAGAGTATGTTCTCATTAAACTGGGGCTGCATATTAGAAAATTAGATAGGAATGTGATATTTGAATCTTCTGGTGACACTCTCCCACAAGGTGAGTCCCTCATAATTACAAAGGTAACAGAAATTTGATGCCCTATAGGGGGAGCTGGTCATTCCTAGGCCCAAAACTCCATAACCTAATTCTCCTGTATATTCAAAGCAGTTAATGAAACTCCCACCAATGTTGTCCTAATCTTCTTCACTGCTGGGTTGAGTTTTACATTTCCCTGACTAGCTTTAAATCATTTAATATTGTCCCATTTGACTCTGAAACCACTTTAGTGCCCTTCCACTTTCTACATTTCTGGGTAGTTCTTTCCCAACTGTTGGATAGATAGAATCTGAATTCTTTCGTATTATGTATCACCATTTTTTAATTAAAGGAGATAGCAGAGAAAATAAGGATTTTCCCCTTGATTTGTCTTCATGTTAATATTTTATTTATTTCATTTGGTAGGCAGTTTTTCACCATACACCTGGGCCAATCACTATCTCAGGTGTTTAAGATAAAATGGTAAGATGTGATGCTATCTTTAAAAATGTTATTCTCATTTCTATATGGAACCAGTTACTATCAGTAAAGTTCTAAGTATCAGACTAAATAAAAGCTTTATATTTGGCTGTGTTATTCATTCATTTGATAAATAATCATAGAGCACCTACTTTGTGCCAGGCACTATTCTAGACACTGGGAATAGAGTAGCAAACCAAACGCACAAAATCCATGCTTTCATGAAGCTTACACTCTAGGACAGCTCAGCCCAGCAATGTGCAAACAGATATGACAAGGGACAAATGCTATGAGAAAAATAAAAAGGCATAACGGAACAGAGTGTGAAGGGGTGCATTTCAGACAGGGGTTTCAGCAAAGACCTTTATGATGTCATTTGAGCAGATAGGTAAGAAGGGGGGACTGATAGTACTAGAAGGAAATTTAGAAGAAAATGGGCACAAAAACCAAAACAAAAAACAAAAAAACAACACTATCCAGAAGCTTCTTGTGCAACTTCTTGGAAACAAGACAGCTGCCTATTACTATCTCTCACAATTCACGGATTAACATCGAGCAATGTCCTGTACACCCTCATTTCCTAAACTGTCCGACACGTCATGACATAGTGTTTACACGGAAAAGAAGATATGTCTATAATTCGATATATGACCCAGAAGCAAATAGCTGTTACAGGAGAGTGAAGGAGCCTAGAAGCCTTGGACATGAGGAAGGAGTTTGCTTTGCACTGCTTTTTCCTTCCTTACCTCGCTCATAATCTACCTCCTCCTGCCTCCTGTTCCTAGCTTACACAGCTGTCTATATCTTTTGCCAGTACGAAAAAAGAGCCAGTGTATGTCTTTTAGGAGGCCTTATTATATTGAGACATTTTGGATGCTTTCAAACGTCTAAATGTACTGTTCATGAAAAGGGCTATCATAATCCCGCTTGGTCATTATCAAAACTTGGGAAATGAAGCGTCTGTCTGGGATAGAGGCAGATCTATTTATTCCACTTGACTCTCAGACTAAGATCAAAGATGTGAGCTTGGTTCTCAAGGCTAACGAGATGGCAGAACATTTCAAGGAAGCATGTATTGCTAACATAATTTGCTACACTGACTTTCAAAGAATATCCACCTAGCATTCATTCATACGATTTGGAGTCTGACATCTTATATACACTTAATATAGAATTGGGAAATTACTGATCATTCAGAGAAAACCTGCCAGAAACCTAATCTGGTTTTTTTTTTTTTTTGGTCTTTTTATCCTTACTCAACTAGGTTTGAATAACATTCCCATCTGTACTGTGAATGATGATGAGAACTCACTGGGAACATTGTGGGGTGTTGGCCAGTTCAACCACTTAGAGAAGGATGAGACACCATTTGCCAAATGCGGTTACCCACCCAGCACTGCGACCCTGGAGAGTCCTGTCAGAGAAGTCACACCGGCCCCAAACCATATCAAAATGCCCCCTCGGCCTCATTCTGGTGAGTCCCTTGCGGCTAATGAAATCTTTCCTGAGGTCTCCTGCAAACAACCAGAGGTGGTAGGGGGGATAGTCTGTATGATTGCTAATATAACTGCAGCGATTTTAAAATATAGCAGCCAACATAGCTGCAGTGATTTCCCACTGTGAAACAGGTTATTCATTATAAAATTTTTTTATTCTTCTAATCTCATTTCAGTAGCCCAAGACATATTTGGTGTGGTTCTAGTCTCTAATTCCAACAAAAGTAGCTTAAGAGATACTGAAAATGAATGTTTACCCAACATGATAGGGAACCTACTGCAGACAAAAAGTGAGTCAGGGAAATGCAGTAGGGATGGAATTACATGTTTACATTTCTCCCTGCTGGATGGCCAGCTCCTGAAGGTCAGGGACCAGGCTTATTCCCTTCTGTGTTTCTGGTATCCTTGGTATCTCCCCAGGTCCCAGTACAGCGTTTGATCTTCAGTAAAAAAATTTTTAATTAATTAAATAATGTTTATTGAATTGAAATGAAAAGGGATTAATCAACAGAACACCGTGATGACTATAGTTCACAATACTGTCTTGTATATTTGGAAGTTATGAAAGTAGATGTAAAATTTTTCAGCACAAGAAAAATATTGATAATTTTGCAAGGTGATAGTTAACTACACTTAACTGTGGTGATCATTTTGCAATATATACATATATCAAATCACAGTGTTGTACATCCTGCACTATCATATTTTAAAAAGCACAGCATGGCAAAATCTAAAGGGCTAGGTAAAATAGAAGGAACTCTGGGTATTGGAAATTGCTTCCAGTTCTCCTTCTCTTGTCCTGTACAGTTACCTGCCATTATTAAAAGTTTCAGGGCACCTGAGATTGTTTTGGTATAGTGCGGTAAAATAATATTGTCTTTCAAAAAGCTACAATAAGAGGCATCATTAGTAGAGTACTTCCTATGTGATTCCATTCTAAGGTCTTCACGCTTGCTAACTCATTTCATCCTTTCAAAGAGTTCCTCTTCCTTTCCACTAGCAGTAGAGAATAAAGCCCACACATTCCACCTACTGTCGGGTGTTCCTTCCTATACCATAAAACCCAGAAACTTAACAGTTAGGTTTGCAAGAGTCCCCTAATGGGAGTTAAGTGTTGCCACCTGATCAGATGTATATTTCAGATGTGGGGCTAAGGTCATCGTTTTGGTTGCTGTCTGCTCTCAAGCATGACTGGAGACATGGGGTTTTCCTGCTGCAATATCCCAGTGTTCAGATGCTGGATTTATGGGTGTCAGATGCCAAGTCAGCAGATACGGTGGCTTTCAGATTGCAGCATGTTCCAGTGCCTCATCTTTAGCCTCAGTGATGTGACAGCAACTCAAGTGTCAGTGGCATCCTGACTCCCCTTCTCCCCTCCCCCCCCCATAAAGGCTGTGCCCCCTGGTGGGCCAGGTGCAAGACGTTCTTGAAGTGATTTGTGAGGGTCAACGCCAGAGTTCACTGCTCCAGCCCTTCCAGTGATGTTGCAAATACCGCATTCCCTGTCTTATTTACATTTTTGCTTAAAATAGAGTGGTTTCTGTTTCCCCGAAGTGAACACTACCTTAATAGACCACCACCCATAACTTTGTTCTTCCTACTTCCTGTTCTCTTCTGGAGAGGTAACTTTACAATGGTTTTCTCTCTTCAGCTAGAACTAACGAATTCAGTTACTGTTGGGAATATGCACAAAATCTTTGCATCTCTTAAGAAATTGTTTCTGTTGACTATGTAAAATGATAGCATTATTTACAGAGAATATAGCTTTATTTAAATTAATGCAAAATGAAATTAAGCAAATATTTAAATGGTTTAAAGTGATTTAGTTAGATGATGCTATGAAATGTGTAAGGTTGAGAGACTGATGAAATAAGAAATATAATTAAAAATGTAATTATAACTCAATACACATCCTCTGCTTGTGGCCACAGGGCAAACAGCACACCTATAATCTCTTTAATTAGGAAAAGTGACAGCTATATGGACAGGAAACAGAGAAAAACATGTTTTATATGAAATGTGCACTTTTAAAAATTAGTTTACCCGGATCAAGAAAATTCTTCTAGTCTTTCTTTATATCATCTTCCTGGGCATTGAATTAGTTTTGTAAATATCAATATGCTTTAAAAAAATTTTTATTAGTTTTTTTTTTTTTATTTTTGACAGGCAGAGAGAGACAGAGCACATATGGGGAAGGGGCAGAGAGAGAGGGAGACACAGAATCCAAAGCAGGCTTCAGGTTCTGAGCTGTCATCACAGAGCCTGATGTGGGGCCTGAACTCACGAACCCTGAGATCATGATCTGAGCCGAAGTCGGACACTCAACCGACTGAGCCACCCAGGCGCCCCTTAATATGCTTTTATTATATTATTCTGGTATAACTCTACCTGCAAGTTTTTCAACAGATCCCTGAGTTGACTTTAATTAAAATCCAGATATACTCTCACTTATTTCAGCAACTGATGTATATGTTATGTGGTAGAATTTTCTTCTGTTTGATCTAAATATATATTTTTGTGTCATCATTTCAGAGCCCTGCAGAAAAATCAGGGAGTGCTTCAAAACTTCCAGTGAGAATCCCTTAGCAATTAAAAAGGTAAAGAAACAACTATTTACAGTTACCTATTTAATTTGACTTCTGTCATTTCCTCTCCTTCTCTTCACATAACTTTCTGAAAAGGCACATTTCATAGTATCTTTAAGCTTTATTTAGGTGTAATTAACACAATATAAAATACACATATTTAGAGTATACAATTTGATGAATTTTGACAAATATATATCCACATCTGGGAAGCCACCACTGAAATCAAGAGAATGAACATACTAACCACTCCCACAAGTTTTCTCAAAACCCCAGCCCTGGCCCTCCCACATGCAAATATTTATCTGCTGTTGCTCAAAATTAGCATACAATGTTTTAGGCTTTTATATAATGAAATCATATAATGAGTTATTTTTTTAAATATGGTTTCTTCAGACTCTTAACTCTAAAGAACAAACTGATGGGTGGGGGTTGGTTAAAAAGGAGATGGGGATTAAGGAGTGCATATGTTGTGATGAGTGCCAGGTGATTATGGAAGTGTTGAATCACTATATTGCACACCTGAAACTAATGTTATACCATATGTTAACTAACTGGAATTTAAATAAAAACAAAAAAAAATGGTTTCTTTAACTCAGCATCAATATTTTAAGATTCATCCATGTTGTTATGTTCATCAGTAATTCATTCCTTTTTATTGCTGAGAAATATTCAACTGTATGGGTATCCCACAATTTGTATACGTGTTCACCCGTTGATGGACATTTAGTTTGTTTCCAATTTTTGCTGAAGCTTGTATGAATATTTGTGTACTCGTCTTTGTATGGATATATATTTTCTTTTCTCTTGGGTAAATACATAGAAGTGGAATGATTGGGTCTTATAGCAGGTGTAGGTTAAAATTTTTAAGAAATTGCCAATGTGTTTTTCCAAAGTGGTTTTACGATTTTACATTCCTGCCAGCAGTGTATGTTTCTTTTCCTCCACATCCTGCCAACACTTAGTATAGTTAGTATTTTATAATTTTAGCCAATCTAGTGGCTAATGGTATCTCATTAGCCAATGGTATCTCATTGTAGTTTTAATTTGCATTTCCCTGATGACTAGTGAGGTTGATGTCTTTTCATGTTCTTACTTACCATCCCTATATGGCATTTTTATGAGAAATGTGTGTTCAAATCTTTGCCCACATTGTAAATTGGGTTGCTGGACTTTTTATTATGAAGTTTTAAAGGTTCTTTATATATTTTAGGTAAAAATTCTTTTGTCACATATATATTTTGTAAATGTTTCTTCTAGTCTGATGGTTACTTTTTTTTGTAACAGTGACTTTTGAAGAACCAAAATTTAGAAGTTTGATGAAACCCAAATTTAAAATTTTTCTATCATAGTTTCATTTACTTTTGGGACAGAGAGAGACAGAGCATGAACGGGGGAGGGGCAGAGAGAGAGGGAGACACAGAATCAGAAACAGGTTCCAGGCTCCGAGCCATCAGCCCAGAGCCTGACGCGGGGCTCGAACTCACGGACCGCAAGATCGTGACCTGGCTGAAGTCGGACGCTTAACCGACTGCGCCACCCAGGCGCGCCTATCATAGTTTCAAATCCACATGATGTTTATCTCTCTGTTGTGTCTTATTGCAAAGACTAACCTCTAGCCCAATGTTGAGTAGAAGTGATGAAAGCAGATAACCATGTCTTGCACCTAATCATAGGAGAAAAGCTTATATTTTCACCATTGAATATGATGTCAGTTTACTTTATTTACAGATGCCCTTTATATGGCTGAGGAAGTTCTTTTCCATTTCTAGTGTCCTGAAGCTTTTATCAGAAATAGGAATTGGATTTTGTCAAATGCTTTCTCTGCATCTATTTGAGATGATCATATTTTTCTTTTTTAATCCATTAATATGGTGAATTGTTTTGGTTAACTTCCAAATGTTAAACTACCCTGGCATTTCTGAGGGGAAAAAAAACTCAGTTGGTCATGATGTGTTACCTTTTTATATATTTAATTTCATAAAACATTGTTTAACATTCTTGTGGCTATGTTCATAAGGAATACAATTTTGTAGTTTACTTGTAATGTCTTTTCTGGTTTTGATAGAGCATATACTGGCTTCCTAGAATAAGTTGGGAACTTCTCTTTAAAATTCTGGGAGATTTAATGTAGAATTGGTGTTATTTCTTCCTTAGAAGTTTTGTAGAATTCATCAGTGAAGCCATCTGGGCCTGGAGTTTTCTTTGAGTCAAGATTTTTAACTACAAATTCAGTTTCTTATTTTCACAGATTTAGACCATTCAGGTTATCTGTTTCTTTAGTGAGTTTTGGTGGTTTATATTGTTCATAGAATTCGTCCATTTCATCTAAGTTGTTGAATTTACTGATCTGAGATCATTCATAACATATCCTTTTAATGATTCTATGATCAGTAGACATGTTTTGTGTCTCATTCCTGACACTGGGAATTTGTGTTTTCTTTTTTTCCTGATGTGTCTAGCTAGGTTTGTTACTTTTATTGATTTTCTTAAAGAATATTTTTACAAAAAGAAAGTTCTTTTTTTAAGCTTTTTACAAAAAAAATTATGAAAAAAAAGAAGAAACTTTTTTTTTTTTTTTTTTGGCTGGAAATTTTTATTTATTTTTATTTTTTTTTAATTTTTTTTTATTTATTTTTTAATATATGAAATTTACTGTCAAATTGGTTTCCATACAACACCCAGTGCTCATCCCAAAAGGTGCCCTCCTCAATACCCATCACCCACCCTCCCCTCCCTCCCACCCCCCATCAACCCTCAGTTTGTTCTCAGTTTTTAAGAGTCTCTTATGCTTTGGCTCTCTCCCACTCTAACCTCTTTTTTTTTTTTTTTTTTCCTTCCCCTCCCCCATGGGTTTCTGTTACGTTTCTCAGGATCCACATAAGAGTGAAACCATATGGTATCTGTCTTTCTCTGTATGGCTTATTTCACTTACCATCACACTCTCCAGTTCCATCCACGTTGCTACAAAAGGCCATATTTCATTTTTTCTCATTGCCACGTAGTACTCCATTGTGTATATAAACCACAATTTCTTTATCCATTCATCAGTTGATGGACATTTAGGCTCTTTCCATAATTTGGCTATTGTTGAGAGTGCTGCTATAAACATTGGGGTACAAGTGCCCCTATGCATCAGTACTCCTGTATCCCTTGGATAAATTCCTAGCAGTGCTATTGCTGGGTCATAGGGTAGGTCTATTTTTAATTTTCTGAGGAACCTCCACACTGCTTTCCAGAGCGGCTGCACCAATTTGCATTCCCACCAACAGTGCAAGAGGGTTCCTGTTCCTCCACATCCTCTCCAGCATCTATAGTCTCCTGATTTCTTCATTTTGGCCACTCTGACTGGCGTGAGGTGATATCTGAGTGTGGTTTTGATTTGTATTTCCCTGATAAGGAGCGACGTTGAACATCTTTTCATGAGCCTGTTGGCCATCCGGATGTCTTCTTTAGAGAAGTGTCTATTCATGTTTTCTGCCCATTTCTTCACTGGGTTATTTGTTTTTTGGGTGTGGAGTTTGGTGATCTCTTTATAGATTTTGGATACTAGCCCTTTGTCCGATATGTCATTTGCAAATATCTTTTCCCATTCCGTTGGTTGCCTTTTAGTTTTGTTGGTTGTTTCCTTTGCTGTGCAGAAGCTTTTTATCTTCATAAGGTCCCAGTAATTCACTTTTGCTTTTAATTCCCTTGCCTTTGGGGATGTGCCGAGTAAGAGATTGCTACGGCTGAGGTCAGAGAGGTCTTTTCCTGCTTTCTCCTCTAGGGTTTTGATGGTTTCCTGTCTCACATTCAGGTCCTTTATCCATTTTGAGTTTATTATTGTGAACGGTGTGAGAAAGTGGTCTAGTTTCAATCTTCTGCATGTTGCTGTCCAGTTCTCCCAGCACCATTTGTTAAAGAGACTGTCTTTTTTCCATTGGATGTTCTTTCCTGCTTTGTCAAAGATTAGTTGGCCATATGTTTGTGGGTCTAATTCTGGGGTTTCTATTCTATTCCATTGGTCTATGTGTCTGTTTTTGTGCCAATACCATGCTGTCTTGATGATTACAGCTTTGTAGTAGAGGCTAAAGTCTGGGATTGTGATGCCTCCTGCTTTGGTCTTCTTCTTCAAAATTACTTTGGCTATTCGGGGCCTTTTGTGGTTCCATATGAATTTTAGGATTGCTTGTTCTAGTTTCGAGAAGAATGCTGGTGCAATTTTGATTGGGATTGCATTGAATGTGTAGATAGCTTTGGGTAGTATTGACATTTTGACAATATTTATTCTTCCAATCCATGAGCATGGAATGTTTTTCCATTTCTTTATATCTTCTTCAATTACCTACATAAGCTTTCTATAGTTTTCAGCATACAGATCTTGTACATCTTTGGTTAGATTTATTCCTAGGTATTTTATGCTTCTTGGTGCAATTGTGAATGGGATCAGTTTCTTTATTTGTCTTTCTGTTGCTTCATTGTTAGTGTATAAGAATGCAACTGATTTCTGTACATTGATTTTGTATCCTGCAACTTTGCTGAATTCATGTATCAGTTCTAGCAGACTTTTGGTGGAGTCTATCGGATTTTCCATGTATAATATCATGTCATCTGCAAAAAGCGAAAGCTTGACTTCATCTTTGCCAATTTGGATGCCTTTGATTTCCTTTTGTTGTCTGATTGCTGATGCTAGCACTTCCAACACTATGTTAAACAACAGCGGTGAGAGTGGGCATCCCTGTCGTGTTCCTGATCTCAGGGAAAAAGCTCTCAGTTTTTCCCCGTTGAGGATGATGTTAGCTGTGGGCTTTTCATAAATGGCTTTTATGATCTTTAAGTATGTTCCTTCTATCCCGACTTTCTCAAGGGTTTTTATTAAGAAAGGGTGCTGGATTTTGTCAAAGGCCTTTTCTTCATCGATTGACAGGATCATATGGTTCTTATCTTTTTTTTTGTTAATGTGATGTATCACGTTGATTGATTTGTGAATGTTGAACCAGCCCTGCATCCCAGGAATGAATCCCGCTTGATCATGGTGAATAATTCTTTTTATATGCTGTTGAATTCGATTTGCTAGTATCTTATTGAGAATTTTTGCATCCATATTCATCAGAGATATTGGCCTGTAGTTCTCTTTTTTTACTGGGTCTCTGTCTGGTTTAGGAATCAAAGTAATACTGGCTTCATAGAATGAGTCTGGAAGTTTTCCTTCCCTTTCTATTTCTTGGAATAGCTTGAGAAGGATAGGTATTATCTCTGCTTTAAACGTCTGGTAGAACTCCCCTGGGAAGCCATCTGGTCCTGGACTCTTAATTGTTGGGAGATTTTTGATAACCGATTCAATTTCTTCGCTGGTTATGGGTCTGTTCAAGCTTTCTATTTCCTCCTGGTTGAGTTTTGGAAGAGTGTGGGTGTTTAGGAATTTGTCCATTTCTTCCAGGTTGTCCAGTTTGTTGGCATATAATTTTTCATAGTATTCCCTGATAATTGTTTGTATCTCTGAGGGATTGGTTTTAATAATTCCATTTTCATTCATGATTTTATCTATTTGGGTCATCTCCCTTTTCTTTTTGAGAAGCCTGACTAGAGGTTTATCAATTTTGTTTAAAAAAAACCAACTCTTGGTTTCATTGATCTGCTCTACTGTTTTTTAAGACTCTATATTGTTTATTTCTGCTCTGATATTTATTATTTCTCTTCTTCTGCTGGGTATGGGGTGTCTTTGCTGTTCTGCTTCTATTTCCTTTAGGTGTGCTGTTAGATTTTGTATTTGGGATTTTTCTTGTTTCTTGAGATAGGCCTGGATTGCAATGTATTTTCCTCTCAGGACTGCCTTCGCTGCATCCCAAAGCGTTTGGATTGTTGTATTTTCATTTTCGTTTGTTTCCATATATTTTTTAATTTCTTCTCTAATTACCTGGTTGACCCACTCATTCGTTAGTAGGGTGTTCTTTAACCTCCATGCTTTTGGAGGTTTTCCAGACTTTTTCCTGTGGTTGATTGCAAGCTTCATAGCATTGTGGTCTGAAAGTATGCATGGTATGATTTCAATTTTTGTAAACTTATGAAGGGCTGTTTTGTGACCCAGTATATGATCTATCTTGGAGAATGTTCCATGTGCACTCGAGAAGAAAGTATATTCTGTTGCTTTGGGATGCAGAGGTCTAAATATATCTGTCAAGTCCATCTGATCCAATGTATCATTCAGGGCCCTTGTTTCTTTATTGACCGTGTGTCTAGATGATCTATCCATTTCTGTAAGTGGAGTGTTAAAGTCCCCTGCAATTACCACATTCTTATCAATAAGGTTGCTTATGTTTTGAGTAATTGTTTTATATATTTGGGGGCTCCAGTATACGGCGCATAGACATTTATAATTGTTAGCACTTCCTGATGGATAGACCCTGTAATTATTATATAATGCCCTTCTTCATGTCTTGTTACAGCCTTTAATTTAAAGTCTAGTTTGTCTGATATAAGTGTGGCTACTCCAGCTTTCTTTTGGCTTCCAGTAGCATGATAAATAGTTCTCCATCCCCTCACTCTCAATCTAAAGGTGTCCTCAGATCTAAAATGAGTCTCTTGTAGACAGCAAATAGATGGGTCTTGTTTTTTTATCCATTTTGATACCCTATGTCTTTTGGTTGGCGCATTTAATCCATTTACATTCAGTGTTATAGAAAGATACGGATTTAGAGTCATTGTGATGTCTGTATGGTTTATGCTTGTAGTGATGTCTCTGGTACTTTGTCTCACAGGATCCCCCTTAGGATCTCTTGTAGGGCTGGTTTAGTGGTGACAAATTCCTTCAGTTTTTGTTTATTTGGGAAGACCTTTATCTCTCCTTCTATTCTAAATGACAGACTTGCTGGATAAAGGATTCTCGGCTGCATATTTTTTCTGTTTAGCACCCTGAAGATATCGTGCCAAGCCTTTCTGGCCTGCCAAGTTTCAAAGGAGAGATCAGTCACAAGTCTTATAGGTCTCCCTTTATATGTGAGGGCACGTTTATCCCTTGCTGCTTTCAGAATTTTCTCTTTATCCTTGTATTTTGCCAGTTTCACTATGATATGTCGTGCAGAAGATCGATTCAAGTTACGTCTGAAGGGAGTTCTCTGTGCCTCTTGGATTTCAATGCCTTTTTCCTTCCCCAGTTCAGGGAAGTTCTCAGCTATGATTTCTTCAAGTACCCCTTCAGCACCTTTCCCTCTCTCTTCCTCCTCTGGGATACCAATTATGCGTATATTATTTCTTTTTAGTGTATCACTTAGTTCTCTAATTTTTCCCTCATACTCCTGGATTTTTTTTATCTCTCTTTCTCTCAGCTTCCTCTTTTTCCATAACTTTATCTTCTAGTTCACCTATTCTCTCCTCTGCCTCTTCAATCCAAGCTGTCGTCGTTTCCATTTTGTTTTGCATTTCATTTAAAGCGCTTTTCAGCTCCTCGTGACTGTTCCTTAGTCCCTTGATCTCTGTGGCAAGAGATTCTCTGCTGTCCTGTATACTGTTTTCAAGCCCAGCGATTTTATGACTATTATTCTAAATTCACTTTCTGTTATATTATTTAAATCCTTTTTGATCAGTTCATTCGCTGTTGTTATTTCCTGGAGATTCTTCTGAGGGGAATTCTTCCGTTTGGTCATTTTGGATAGTCCCTGGAGTGGTGAGGACCTGCAGGGCACTTCCCCTGTGCTGTGGTGTATAACTGGAGTTGGTGGGCGGGGCCGCAGTCCGACCTGATGTCTGCCCCCAGCCCACCGCTGGGGCCACAGTCAGACTTGGTGTGTGCCTTCTCTTCCCCTTTCCTAGGGGCGGGATTCACTGTGGGGTGGCGTGTCCCGTCTGGGCTACTTGCACACTGCCAGGCTTGTGGTGCTGGGGATCTGGCGTATTAGCTGGGGTGGGTAGGCAAGGTGCACGGGGGCAGGAGGGGCAGGCTTAGCTCACTTCTCCTTAGGTGATCCACTTCAGGAGGGGCCCTGTGGCAGCGGGAGGGAGTCAGATCCGCTGCCGGAGGTTTGGCTCCGCAGAAGCACAGAGTTGGGTGTTTGCGCGGAGCGAGCAAGTTCCCTGGCAGGAACTGGTTCTCTTTGGGATTTTGGCTGGGGGATGGGCGGGGAAGATGGCGCTGGCGAGCGCCTTTGTTCCCCGCCAAGCTGAGCTCTGCCGTCTGGGGGCTCAGCAGCTCTCCCTCCCTTTGTCCTCCAGCCTTCCCGCTTTCCCAGCAGAGCTGTTAACTTCTGACCTCCCAGACGCTAAGTTGCGCTTGCTGTCGGAACACAGTCCGTCTGGCCCCTCCGCTTTTGCCAGCCAGACTTGGGAGCTCTGCTTGGCCGGCGAGCCGCCCCTCCGTCCCGGCTCCCTCCGCCAGTCCGTGGAGCGCGCACCGCCTCGCCGCCCTTCCTACCCTCTTCCGTGGGCCTCTCGTCTGCGCTTGGCTCCGGAGACTCCATTCTGCTAATCCTCTGGCGGTTTTCTGGGTTCTTTAGGCAGGTGTAGGTGGAATCTAAGTGATCAGCAGGTCGTGTGGTGAGCCCAGCGTCCTCCTACGCCGCCATCTTCCCTCCAACCAAGAAGAAACTTTTGGGACACCTAGGTGGCTCAGTCAGTTAGGCGTCTGACTTCAGCTCGGGTTATGATCTCTAAGTTTGTGAGTTCGAGCCCCGCATCGGGCTCTGTGCTGACAGCTCAGAGCCTGGAGCCTGTTTCAGATTCTGTGTCTCCCTCTTTCTCCCCTCCCTCACTCATGCTCTTTCTCTCTCTCAAAAATAAAATAAAACATTTTAAAAAAATTTTTAAAGAGAATAAGCTTTTCATTTTGTTGATGATACTTATTTTGATTTTTTTGTTTATTTTATTGATTTTTCATTTGTGTCTTTATATAAGATGAAAGCTTAGGTCATTGATTTCAGACATTTTTCCTTTCTAATATGAGCATGTATTAATATAATTTTTTTAATAAACAGTGCTTTGGCTGTATACCCCAAATTTTACAATGTTGAGTTTTCATTTTCAATCTGTTTAAAACACTTCCTAATTTCCTTTTTAATTTCTTCCCTATTGGTTACTTAAAATTATGTTATTTAATTTCCAAATATCTGGAGATGTCACAGATATCTTTATGTGATTGGTTTCTAATTTAATTCCATTGTGGTGAGAGAGTATACTTTGTAAACTTTGAAACTTTTAAAATTTATTGAACCTTGTTATATGGTCAAGAATATGGTCAATCTAGCTCAATTTTCCATGTACCCATAAAAAGAATGCTCACTCTGCTGTTGTTGGGTAGACTGTAATATAAGTATCAGTTATGTTGGTTGATACTCTCATTCAGGTCTTCGACAGCCTTACTGATTTAGCTGTCTGCTTTTCTCTATCACTTATTGAGAAAGAGGTGTTGAAATCCCTGACTATAGTTGTGGATTTCTATATTTCTCTTTTAATGCATATCAGTTTTTTTGGAGTCCCAGTGGCACAATTGGTTAGCACACAGTACTTATATCAGTTTTTAATCCTGTATTTTGAAGCTCTCTTATTAGAAGTATAACTATCTGGGTTTGTTATGTCCTTTTGATCAAATGACCCTTTTATCATTATAACATTACTAATTTCAATCCTCATAACATTCTTTGATTTGAAATCTATTTCATTATAGAACTATTCAGGTTTTCCATTTCTTCTTGAAGTGATTTTGGTTATGAAATTATTCATTGCATTGAAACATTCAGATTTATTGATAATGGTATACATAATAACCTTATATTTTAAATATATGCAACATCTGTAAGATGTACCCTTTTACCTTTCAGTTTTGTTAATCTATGTCTTCATTTTTCAACAGAAGTTTATCAATTTTATTAGTATATCAAAGAATTAATTTGGGGGGTTTTGTAGATCCTCTATGTTGTATCTTTCTTTTCCATTTTGTTAATTTATGTTACCTTTTCCTTCTTTCCATGCATGTACTTTATTTTATTGTTCTTTATCTGACACCTTTGGTCTTTCTGATATATATATTTTAGCTATAAATTCCTCTCTGAGGACTGCTTTCACTGCTTTTGTAATTTTTGCTATCAGCATTAATTTAAAATTTTTTCTAATTTGCACTATAATTTCTTTTTGCCTCATGACTTAGCTGCTGGATATTATGTATGAAAGTTATTTGTAGGAATCTGAAGCTTATGACAAAAGGACTTTTTTCCAAAGAGAACTTGGTGCTTGCTTCTGTAGGAACCCAGACGCCTTACCACCCTAGACCAACTTAAATGAAGTTCAAAGCTTGATCTCAGGTTGTATTTCTTCAAGGACCATTGCACTTCTAGGTCACCTTTACCTTCAGGGTGTAGTCCTGTGTTGGCCCTTATTTGGGTCCTGAGCTTTGAGTCTTGTCTTTCAGGCTTTCAGGACCTTTTAAGCTGTCACAAGAAAAGTTTTCACTCTTCAGGATCTGACAATGACCTCAGGCCACAAATGGCTACTGTACTCCCTACAACTCAGGCTTCTCACTTGCCCTTTATGTTGGCCTATTAATTCCTACTTTATTCACTCCTTGACAGCTTTAATTTTTTTTTTATTTTAATCTGCCTTTTTAGTTGTGTCCAGTGGGAGTTGAACCAAAAAAATATATATTGTTATTCCCTAAAACAAGAAGTCTTTTTATATAATAAACTTTAACAGAAGAATGCATCTACATACGGTATGGCTTTACTTTCACTAAATGTCAATAGTTCAATATTGTTCTATCAATTCCAATCATCACAGACCCCAGTTGTTGACATATTCAGCCACTTGTGTCTTTGTGTCTGAAATATCACTCACTTCTGAAGGTTAAAAGCCTTTCTTAGAATAAGCACACAGATCTAAGGCTTCTATAACTCTTCTTGAACTTAAAGCTCTTCTAACCTTTTTAAAAAATTCTAAATTTCAGAGTACATTTACTTCCCAGAACAAGAAAATAGCCTTTCTATTTCCTCTTCCAGTTAATCAAGGGAAGTAATTTAGTTGACCTCTAATTCTCTAGCTCTCAGTTGCTGTTCAGCAGAGCAAGGAGACAGCAGTTCACAACATGTAGTGTCTTCACAGACACTGCATGAAATCTTTTGAGTGTCTTCTTCCTGTCATGAAAGAGAAATCTTCCTAACTTAACGGAAAATCTCATGTGGTATCAGTTTGTTGTTATCTGGAGCAGCTAGATAAATAAAGGTTACACATCAAACATTTAAAAATTATTATCGTGTTGTTTAACCAAGGGTTGAAACCAAGGGTTTAAAATGGCTTCACCAAAAGTAAATAATATCTCACTATGTGTTCTGTATCTAAATGAAAATATTTGATAGTTAGATTTTTAAGGGAAGGTTGAAACTAACCCCTCTTTACTTTTATGTATGCCTCTTATTTAGCTACAATATTTCTCATTCATTTTATATTCAACTTTCATAGAAAATGTGAGTGGATACAAATGCATATTGATTATATTATGCCTTTGATTTAGGAAGAAATTAAGGTAAAAAAGCCACTGTCACCTCCAAAGGCATGCTCTACTGCTGGCTCTTGTTCTTCAGAGGTGATGAGTACCAAGACCGACGTCAAAGAGAACACCATTTGCATACCAAACTATCTGGATCAGGAAATCAAAGTAAGAGGCAGATTTTTTAAATCCATAACTTAGGAACAGCATGAACATACAAAAAGTCACATTACTAACATCCTTAAAACTCTTTAGTGGCTCCCCTTGACAACTGAATTGATTTAAAACCACTTAGCCTGAAATCCAGGGCCTACTTCTATTTTTATTTCCAGTTTTCTCCCTGGAATCCCGTCACTGTTATGGAAACCTAACCTTTGGTTTAGGCATAATGAAGAACTTGGCATTTGCTGAACAAGCTCAGCCCTGTTCTTCCCATGTTTTTCTTTATCATCTTCCCAATGCTTGAAAGGAACTACTTCTTGCCATTAGCTATATATTTCCTGTATATATTTTAAGGCAGAGATTCCTCCAATCAACATCCATCTCTCTCTTATCTGTGGAAAACTGTTTCCTCAAACCTACTCTGCCTGGGGTTATAAACTTAGTTATATTTATAGTAATATGTCATATCAGACTACTGGAAGGTTCTTTCCAGCCACAATTATCTCTGAGAATGACATATAATCAAGAATAAACCAATCAGCTGGTATCTGTTTTCCTTCTTTAGATCCTTTTGGTAACCTCCACATTGCCTCGCCATAAGACTCACTACAATAAATTAAAGGTGAAAATACTGTAATGATGACTTTGATAGCAGTTATAAATAAGTCTGTAGTAGCGATTACAAATAGCAGAGCATGTTATTAGGGTTATTATTGAATAATCCTGATAAGGAACTATTTTAAAAATAAAGCATAACAGTGGCATTGGGTATAATTATGCTGATGATTAAAATTGGGAAGGAAAATAAAAGGAAGGGAGGAGAAGAGGATAGAGTATCTGAAGACATGCATTGCGGTGATACATGATTTCCTGATGATTCTGGCTAAAGACTTTCTATTTATATAGAGTCTTCAGAATCACTGTCTGTCTACTCACTACCGTCTGGCACCATAGATCCTCTAAAATTCGCTCATTTCCACCCTTAGGGACTTTCCCTCTCCTTGATCCTCTCAGTGGTCACCTTCTACTCATTAAAGTCTCAGTTTAAATATCACTTAAAAATACTTTCCCTGACCATCCAAAGTCACTACCTAGTCACTCTCTATACTATTACTCTTTGTTATTTTTTGCATAACGCATGCCCTATGTGATATGTTTCTATTTATCTGTTTCAGTACTGTCTCTGCTTCCTTGCTCCACTCACACCAAAATTTAAGTCTTATGGATCTCATACTCAGCTGTCTGGTTACTGCTTTATCTTCTGTGCCTAGATAAGTGCTGGGCACCTAGTAATTATTAAGTGAGTATTTATTGAATGTTGAATATAAACATTAAAAAGAAAAGTTCTACCAAGATCAAAGTGGAACTATAGAAAATCAGCTAACTATATAGGTCCTCAACTCAACCAAATGATAAACTGAGTACAGTTTTAGTAAGACTGTCTTCCTTCTTTATGCACACCAAATAATAGACCAGCAACATGATCTTATAGAACTGGGCTTTTGGGCATCTATTTAAAAAGCCTTCCTCTCAAATGCATCTTCTACCTCACAGATTTTGACTTAACTGGACATTAATACAAAATCTACTAAAATGTACTCTTTGAAAGAAGGCATCCTATCTTGTTCACAACTGATTCCTCAGCACTCATCACTTTGCTTGAAAACTATTAACTGGCACACACAGCATGGCATTTTATCTAAGAGTTCGTGGCTATTTGTTAAATAAATGAAAAGAGAGGGAGTAAAGTGAGAAAATAGGTCTTACCCAAGTTTTTTGGCTTGTATAAATGAGTCCTAAAAATAAATCTCATCTTGGTGGTATTCCAACCTTCCATGCTTTCAAAAAAAAAAAAAAACTGAAATATCTTCCAATTTCCTACTATCCAAGCTGGTAACTCTGAATGGCCGTGAAGTCAAGAAATGTTTGTGCAAGCGTGTGTATGAAAGACTGTACGGTTTTACAATTATTACTTTACGGGAAAAGAAAAACAGAACTCTGTGTCTGTTCATATCTTGTTTTTAGATTTCCTCTTCAAAATCTCGAATTTATAGAAATAAGTCTCTTTACTATTGGCACAAAAAGTCTGCCAAACACATTCATTTACTTTACAAATATCTAATATCAATGACAAAATACTAGAGTTTGGGGATATAGCTCATTCCTTCACTCACATAGGTTATGAGAGAGATTGTGCAGGTGTTGTTAAGAACATATAGGAGGAGATTTTGGAGCTGAGAGAGTCTTCAAGGGGAAAGAAACGTAAAGAATGTTTAAGACATAATTAGAAGATGAATAGAAGTATGGAAGAGATCATTCTCAGATGAGAGACCTTCATATCTAAAGGCTAAGAGGTGAGAGCACTGTTTATTCAAGGAATTAAAAACAATATGGCTGATGCAGAGTGCAGGGAGAAAGCTGCAAGAGATGAGGTTGGAGACTTATGCAGAGACCAGAAATAAAGGCTATTATCAGCCATATTGAAATGTTCAGATTCATCTGAAGTACTATGGGAAGGTAGAGTAAAATTTTAAACACTGAGTTATACTGAAATTACTTTGTAAGTATAAGAATTAAAAGGTCAGATTGTACTTTAGAAAAATCACTCTAGATACAATATGCAGAATTAATTTGGAAGGGGGAGGCAAAATTGCAAGGGAGGTACTGTGCTTCCAAAATGTTAGGTTAATTCCAAGACTTAGCTTCCTGCTGTAAACAACTATATAACTGGGAAAAATACACGAACAAACTATTTTCAAGCATTAGGCAACAGACAGTGTAGATTTATGATGGTTGATAGAAAGAAGGGAAACCATTGAGATGATCTCCACTTTCAACCTAGATTTCAGCCTGGGCTTACTCCTAATCATGGCACAGAGAGGGGGAAGCCTAAACAGAACAATAACAGAAGTAACAGCTTCACTAGGTAGAGAAAAAAGAGTTTAGAGCTTGGGGACTCTGAAGTGGCTGGAATTTACAAATAAGATACTAAAGAGGAGGAATCTGTGGAGAGAATGAGCTCCAGAAATCTGTATAGGGTTCCACAAGTCTTTAGTTCAGTATAAGTTACATATGCACAGGATGATATTCTGAGACCTGGAAGAAGAGAGCTAGTGGGAAGTAGGACATTGCTTAGAGACGCTGGCGTTCTGGTCTGCCAGAGTGGAGAGACCTTACTGAACACACCAGGAACTCAACTGAAACCCCAGAAAGTCACACCTGAAAAGAGAGTAGGGCACTCTAGCCCTCAGTAGGGGCTACTCTAGATCTATAACCTCAAATCCTAAAATCAGGATTTAGCAGACCAAATTCACCCACCAATATATTAGGTACCATCGAAAAAAACTCAATGAAAAGAAATCAGGAGGATTCCGTAAAGTACATATTCTACTTCCTCTCACTGAAAGGAGAACTATATTCTCTCAAAGTTGACCACTGAGAGATCTATAAATTAGAAGAAGCTGGGAGCAATGTGCGATCACCATATTGATGAAAAACCCATTAGAGGCAGAGTGGCCTAGGGAATACCATAGGGCTTTTTTTCTTTTTTTGCCATGGCCATTGATTTATTGTGAAATTAGGAGCCAATTTATACTCTCTTCTAGTATATTGCATTATTGAGGACAAAAATCTTAATAATATAACAAAGTTCAATATAGGGCAGTGGATTTTTCTGCCCTTTAATTTCAATTCTGTATCTCCAGCATCTAGATCAATAACAAACACAAATATCTGTTGAATTAATAATACTTCAAGAAACATTTCAGTTGATAAACCTTTAGCTAGACTCATCAAGAAAAAAAGAGAAAGGATTCAAATAAGTGAAATCAGAAATGAAAGAGAAGAAATAACAACTGACGCCACAGAAATACAAAAAAATTATATGAGAATACTGTGAAAATTTATACGCCAACAAATTGGATAATGTAGAAGAAATGGATAAATTCCTAGAAACACACAATCTTTCAAAACTGAACCAGGAAGAAAAACAGAAAATTTGAACAGACTGATTACTAGTAACAAAATTGAATCCGTAATAAAAAAATCTCCCCACAAATGAAAAGTCCAAGACCAGATGGCTTCACAGATTAATTCTACCAAACATTTAAAGACGAGTTAATACCTTTTCTTCTTAAACTATTCCAAAAAATAAAATAGGGAGGAAAATTTCCAAATTCATTTTATGAGGCCAGCATTACCCTGATGCCAAAATCAGACAAAGGCACTACAAAAAAAAAAAAAAAAAAAAAAAAAAAAAAAAAATTACAGGCAATATCTTTGGTGAACACATATGTAAAATTCCTCAACAAAATATTAGCAAACGAAATTCAACAACACATCGAAAGGACCATTCACTATGATCAAGTGGGATTTATTCTATAGATGCAAAGGTTGTTCAATATTTGCAAATCAATGCAATATATTACATTAACAAGAGTAAGGATAAAAACCATATGATCATCTCAATAGATTCAGAAAAAGGTTTTGACAAAATACAGCATCAATCTGTGATTAAAAACTCTCAACAAAACTACATTGGGGAACATACCCCAATGTAATTAAGGCCACATATGAAAAACCCACAGCTAACAAAATACTCAATGGTGAAAAACTGAAACTTTTCCTCTAAGATCAAGAATAAGACAAGGATGGCCACTCTCACCGCTTTTACTCAACGTAGTGCTGGAAGTCCTAGTGGCAGCAATCAGCAAGAAGTGAAATAAAACACATCCAGATTGGTAAGGAAAAAGTAAAAGTTCCACTAGTTGCAGATGGCATGATACTATATACCCTTAAACACTCCACCAAAAAACTATTAGAACTAATCAATGAATTCAGTAGAGTCACAGCATACAAAATTGACATACAAAAATCACCCGTGACTCTAATAACAAGGTACAGAAAAAGAAATTAAGAAATCAATCCCATTTATAATTGCACCAAAAATAATAAAATACCTAGGGGTAAATTTAACCAAGGAGGTGAAAGAGCTATACTCTGAAACTATAAGACACTGATGAAAGAAATTGACAAAAACAATAGAAAGATATTCTATGCTCATGGATTGGAAGAATTAATATTGCTAAAAATGTCGATAGTACCTAAAGCAATCTACAGATTCATTGCAATCCTTATCAAAATACCAAAAACATTCTTCACAGAACTAGAACAAATAATACTAAAATTTTATGGAACCACAAAAGACACTGCATAGTCAAAGCAATCTTGGGAAATAACTAATCTGGAGGTATAACACAATCCCAGATTTCAAGACATATCACATAGCTACAGTAATCAAACCAGTATGGTACTGGCACAGAAATAGATACATAGATCAATGGTACAGGATAGAGAGCCAGAAATAAACCCATTCTTTTTTTTTTTTTTTTAACGTTTTTTATTTATTTTTGGGACAGAGAGAGACAGAGCATGAACGGGGGAGGGGCAGAGAGAGAGGGAGACACAGAATCGGAAACAGGCTCCAGGCTCCGAGCCATCAGCCCAGAGCCTGACGCGGGGCTCGAACTCACGGACCGCGAGATCGTGACCTGGCTGAAGTCGGACGCTTAACCGACTGCGCCACCCAGGCGCCTCAGAAATAAACCCATTCTTATATGGCCAGTCAAGCTATGACCAAGGAGGCAAGAATATACAATGGGAACAAGACAGTCTCTTCAACAAATTGTATTGGGAAAACTGGATAACAACATGAAAAACAGAGAAACGGGGCCACTTTCTTACACCACAGACAAACATATACTCAAAATGGATTAAAAACCAAAATGTGAGACCTGGAATAATAAAACTCCTAAAAGGAAGCATAGGCCGTAATCTCTTGGACATTGGCTTTAGCAATATATTTATGGATATGTCTCCTCACGGAAGGAGGACAAAAGCAAAAGACAAAAGCAAAAATAAGCTACTGGGGCTACACCAAAATAAAAAGCTTTTGCACAGCAATGGAAACCATCCACAAAACAAAAAGGCAACCTAATGAATGGGAAAATATATTTGCAAATGTATATCCAATAAAGGGTTAATATCCAAAATATATAGAGAACATATACAACTCAACACCAAAAAGCCAAACAATGCAGTTACAAAACTGACAGAGGAGGGGCACGTGTTAATCATCCAACTCTTGATTTTGGCTCAGGTCAAGATCTCACAGTTGTGAGATCGAGCCCCATGTCAGGCTCCATGTGAAGCCTGCTTGTGATATTCTCTCTCTCTCTCTCTCTCTCTCTCTGTTTGTTGTGTGTGTGTCTGTCTCTGTCATTCCCCCACTTTCTCTTTCCCTCTCTCTCAAAAATAAATAAACATTAAAAACAAATGAACAAAAAAACAAAGAGCACATGGCTTAAAAATGTTGGAGAAAAAGTATTATGTAAATGTGTCAGGCACATATTTGGTAACAATATATTATTAAAAAAATGTGCAGAGGGAGGTGCCTGGGTGGCTCAGTTGCTTAAGCATCCGACTTCAGCTCAGGTCATGATCTCACATTCATGAGTTCGAGCCCCCCCATCGGGCTCTGTGCTGACAGCTCAGAGCCTGGAGCCTGCTTCAGATTCTGTCTCCCTCTCTCTCTGCCCCTCCCCTACTCTCTCTCTCTCTCTCTCTCTCTCAAAAATAAATAAACATTTAAAAAAATGTCAGAGGATCTGAATTGACATTTTTCCAAAGATGGCCAATAGACACATGGAAATGTGCTCAGTATCACTCATCATCAGTGAAATGCAAATCAAAACCACAATGAGATATCACCTCACACCTGTCAGAATGGCTGGTATCAAAAAGGCAATAATAACAAGTGCTGGTGAGGATGTGGAGAAAAGAGAATGCCTGTACACTGTTAGTGGGAATGCAAATTGGTGCAGCTACTGTGAAGAACAGTATGGAGTTTCCTCAAAAAATTAAAAATTGGAAATACCATATGATCCAGTAATTCCATTACCCAAAGAAAATGAAAACAGTAATTCAAAAAGATGTACGCACCCCTATGTTCATTGCAGCATTATTCACCATAACAAAGATATGGAAGCCACTCCAGTGTCCATTGATAGATAAATGGATGAAGAAGATACATATATACATACATACACACCATATCTTATACGTACATACACATACATATATACAATGGACTGTTGTTTCATCATAAAAAAGTGTGAGATTGTGCCATTTGTGACAACATGGATGGACCCAGACGGTATTATGCTAAGTGAATAAATCAGACAAAGAAAGAAAATACCATATGATTTCACTTACATATGGAATATGAAAAACAAAACAAATGAACAAACAAAACAGACTCTTTTTTGGTTAAACATGTTTTAATGTTTATTTACTTTTAAGAGAGAGAGACAGACGGAGTGTGAGTGGGGGAGGGGCAGAGAGAGGGGGAAACACAGAATCTGAATCAGGCTCCAGGCTCTGAGCTGTCAGCACAGAGCCTGACTCGGGGCTCAAACTCAGGAACCGTGAGATCATGACCTGAGCTGAAGTCGGACGCTCAACTGACTGAGCCACCCAGGTGCCCCCAAACAGACTCTGAAATACAGAGAACTAGTAGTTGCCAGGGGGTAAGTGGGTAAGGGGATGGGCAAAATAGGTGAAGACGATTAAGAAACACAGACTTCCAGTTATAAAATAAATAAGTCATGGAGATAAAAAGTACAGCATAGGGATTGTAGCCAACAATATTATAATAATGTTGCATGGTGCCTACATTAATTTGGTGAGCATCGAGTAATGTATAGAACTGTCAAATCACTATGTTGTACACCATGTTGTATTGTATGTAAACTATACTTCAATAATAAATTTTAAAAAAAGGAAAGATTTCAGGCACGCTAGGGAAAAGGATGTTGCAGAAGCTCAAGCAAGAATCGATGATAGTTTAGACTGGGCCAAGGGTGTGGAGATAAAAAGAAATGGAGAGATTTGAGAAATATTTAGAAGAAAGAATTTACTGAACTTGTTGTCTGGCAGCATACTGTAGATGCAAGGGAGTCATCCAGGATGAATCTCAGGGTCTGGCTTGGACATATATTCAGTGTATGCCAGAGCTGTCCATCGAGGTAAGGGAACCAGGAGGAACCAAGTGTGGAGCAGGTTTTAGAAAGAAGAAGATGGGTTTAGTTTTAGATAATTTGGGTTCAAAGTATCTATAGTATATCTAGGTGGATACATTTGGTAGGCAGCTGGATACATAGGACTGAATTTCAGATATGTCTAATTCTAAGAACAGACACAATTTAGAATCAAACTGGAAACATCATTACTTGTGTTTAAAGTTTTGTACTTTAATGCTTATTATAGTCCATTTTTATTAGAATTATTTCATATATTTATCTCCTCTATCTTCCACATTTCAGACCCTAGCTCCGAATTTAAAACACACACACACACACACACACACACACACACGTCAAGGAAGGATACTGACTGCCAAAAGTGAATTATATTCCTAGCCCATTGGACCAACCACTGTGTTCAGGGAACTGAGGAAAAATGACTCCAGCTAGATTCACCCACTACGGTACAGCAGGGATACAGTTGTGTGACTGGAAAATCCCAATTAGAACCCCATGGTGCAGTGGGAAAGGATCCATTCCCCAAAAAGAAGGAAAGTGAATTGCCCCTCCGGAAGATGTGGATACTGAGCAGACAAAACAAAAGGAACACTGTATTACCTAACCCAAACTATTACTTGTATTGATTTTTTGTTTGTTTTCTCTTTGAAATCTGGTTCCCGGGCTAAAATCCCAATGGACTTAATTGAGCAGTGGGTACAGAGTGACATTTGGGTGATAAGACTGTGGAGACAGTAAAGGAAATCTTGTAACACTTACACCATTTATTTGCTCACTCTGTAATTCTAATATTCTCTGTCAGATTCTGGCAAAGCTCTGTAACGTTTTACGTACTGATTCCCTGGCGGAAGTTCTACAGTGGCTGGTTCATGCCAGCACAAAAGGTGAGATTAAAATAAGCATTTGAAAACACTGGGCTCAGTTTATTGTCAGAAAGTGTGAATGTGCCAATATGTGAAGTGTTCTACCTGGGATTTGCAAAGATAATGTTGCAATAT
Source organism: Panthera tigris (assembly GCF_018350195.1). Classification (NCBI taxonomy): domain Eukaryota; kingdom Metazoa; phylum Chordata; class Mammalia; order Carnivora; family Felidae; genus Panthera; species Panthera tigris. The sequence goes on along the minus strand of NC_056663.1, from coordinate 121,568,628 downwards.
TATTTCCCTAGTACTTCGGTATCAGAGTCTCTGTAGTCCTCTATAACTCTATAACAGTCCTCTATACTGACTGTATGCAACTGGTCACTCAGTGACCCCAAATTTGGTATGCCCCACATTAAGCTGCTTTGGGTGGTATGAAACACGTGTGTCCAGGGCTGGCTTGTGCTTCTTCTCCTAAGTCCATACACCCAGGTGTCTCCCTGAGTATATTTTCTGGCCTACCATGAACCGTGAACACAGAGCCTGTTTCCTTTCTCTGGTATGGGTGGCTATTGCACAGCCTTCCAAGTTCTAGATTCTAACAGCTCTGCCAGTTCCCCACCCAAATCATCAACTCAGTCATCTCTCAGCCTCCTTTTGGGCCTGTGTGGCCTGTTCCATGAAAACATATACCAGTCCCATGTGGGCCAGCCATAAATAGCATAGAGTGGCTTCCCTCAGACCTAGCTCGTCATCAGATTGAGGCAAAACTTCTGAGGTGGGCAGAGCCTGAGAATTTGCATTTCTAACAAGTTCCTAGGTGCTGATAATGCTGGTCTGGGGGCTACTTTTTGAGAATCTGCACCAATAAAAGTTAGGAAATATGGATGTGTTAGAGATAGACTAATATCCTTAAATGGGGAGAATTTTGGCAATAGTACTTTACCCAGGAATTCAAGACTACTTGGCAAGCAATTAAGAAGTATTTGGGGGCAAGGAGTCTTTGATTATTATTTTTTCTTTTTAAGAATGTAACTTAAAAATATACACAAGTAATTAAGTACTTATTGTTGAGGGGAAAAACCCAAATGAACCAGAAAAAAAAAATATGAGAAAGGAAGAATAATAATCAATAAAATCATCACAGACATTATTTCAGTGACTACTTTGGTAAATATCTTTATAGACATAACTATTTACTACTTAACTATTAGTCTGTCATTAATGAGATTATATTGTACTTATTATTTTGTGTAGATATGCTTTCTTTTATTTGGCAGCAGCCTGAAAGGCTGGGTTTTGTACTCAATATTTAAAAAGAATTCCACTGCCATTCAGGGACAAGTGCCTCAGTGAACTAACAGCTCGGGGCACTCTATAGTATCACAGGTCAATAGAAATCAGGTTGATGTGAACCAATTTTTCTGCAGAAACCTTGACTCATGAATAAATGCCTACTTGGAAAACAGATTACCATACCAGCCTTTCACACTAGAGTGCTGGATAAAAGAACCAATCCTGCGTTTCTAGTCAACATGATAATTATAACCTTTATGCCCACCCCTGTTCTTTAAATCAGAAAAAGAGTGGATCTCAGCTTTGATTCATGCTGAAATGGCTGAGATAAATTTGTTGACTCAACGAAGAAACATCTCAGCAGAACTAGCAACAGAGAGTAGGAAGCCACCCAAAGTTAAATCGCCCCCAAATTCACCTGCAAAATCTAAAGTACTGACCAAATCGAGGGAAAGACAGCAACCAACCAGGTAATTAGATATAATGGCTAAGTAGATATGGTACAGAAAGACTTTCAGTTTTCTTTTTGTTACCTTTCAAAACACTAAACATTCTGATGTTTTAAGTCTCCTCTTTATTCAGCAGGGGACCACCATGTGTATTTATTTTCTTTCATTTTCATAAATGTAATATGAGAATTATTCTAAATCCTATTTTAGCCACCCAGACATCTAAGAAAATGTAGTTTTTTTATTTGCCCTAAAAATGGAAGCAATAAAGAAAACAGAAATTGTATTATTATTGTATATTTTGTTGAATGCATATCACACAAGTATCACTTTTTGTGTGTGTGTGTAGAACAATGCTAGATTAAAATAAATTGCTTCAATTAATTTCTCTGGCACACTCCTGGAGGCTACTAGAGGGAAAAATAACTACTACAGCAACTGTAAATTATTTTAGTAGAAATTTTTCTTAAACCTTATAATTTCAATGACAGAAGAAAATACATATTTATGTGTAATACCATGGTGAAAGAATGTGGTAAGATGTTATTTAAGTCGGGAGAGAAAGTCTTGTTACTTTAAAATTAAAAGTTGGGTAAAACTTAAACTGAGAAAAAATAAATATTCAAAACCCAAGTCACTTTAAAAATGTTTGAGACAGGGGAAAGTTCTGTATTGCAAGTTGTCTCCACTTTAAAGTTTCCATAGAGTTGGAAACTGGGAAATAGGGTCAGTCTTTCTAACTTAGTGAATAATATATGATGTACTGTTTAGATATGACTCAAAGTCAGAAGAATTTCTCATTGGAAAGTACCTTTAATACTGTCTCCATTGAAAAACAAAGAATTGGGATAAAATATTTAAGATACATATATACTTAGCTTACTGATCATAGTGCAGTCTATAGAAAATACTTGTTTGTATCTGTGAATTTCATTTTCTATTTCTCCATTTGATTTAGAGTGTCAAGTCAAGGATCTGAAGGAAATAAGGAAGTACCAAAAGGTTAAGTACAGTTTGTGATACTCAGTTGGTATAGAGAAACCAATAAGTATCTATCTATTTAGGGACACAGACAAGGACAGGGACCTATGGTTTTAAAAGCAGTGCAATACCATAATGATTTCCAATTACTCTTAAGGGACAGTGTGTGCTGAATTTCTCATTGAGATAAATTTGACATAAACTTAACTTTGTTTTGAAAGGCAAAGTGCCTCATCAGGGACAGACACTCTAAGAAACAAGACAGCAGGATACATAGGTTTGGTCTGGCCAATCCAGGAGAGGCCCTGCACTGACCTAACAAAAGGACAATGATCTCAGGGTTTTACTTCTTCATAGGTTAACTGTGAAGCTAAGTGATTTTAACTAGAAACCAAGTCAACCATAGAAAACAGTAAAATGGCAATCAGCCACAAGCAGATGCTTTATGAGACAGCTAAAAAACAATAGAGAGGAGTAGTTCTCTGTCCCAGCCACACCCTACAGTTTGGACCAACAAGAATCAAGAGTTGTAGAATGTCCTACTTCGGTTCAGAATAGCCCAACTGAAACATCCCTGTGGGTTTGGCAGCTCCTAATTTAAAACAAGTGTAGCAACGATGACTATAGAGCAAAGACCAGGAGGAGTATGTCTATAAGCCTCGAACAAAAGTCTGTCCTGTTATATCTACAAGTTTCCCTTATACCAAGAATGATATGGTAATCAGAGTTCTTTGAGGTCACTCTAAACCCCAGCAGCTTTTGTTAGGGTTAACACCAAAGAGGGCCAATGTGTTAATAGGCAATAAGAAATAAAACTTAGAAGTTAGAAAATACTCCCTTATACTGACATGCCAAGGATGGTCTATTGTATCTGATTCCTACCAAACTCCTCACCCTAAGACCACAAAGTCATGACAGTGATGGTTTCTATTACTCAGCTTTACGTCTTACCTGTTGGCCCCAAATATATTTTACCCTATCTAGATATTTGGAAAACTTTTGTATAGAAGCCCCAATCATACTTGTCTCCAGGGGTGATAGTCAGCATCTCCCCAAATCCTTATTCTGGCTTGGGTTTGACCATATAGGTCTTGGGAAGCTCTTATGAATACAATTGACTTGTTTTAATCTGCTTATCTATTTTCTTTTTTGTCTTTCAAAACCATAGATCCTTTTCCTTCCTCTCGCTGTTCCCATTCTTACCTATCACCTCTACAGATCACTAATTCTAATTAATTCCTACCAAAATAATGTTTGATTTTAAGAGGATATAACATATCCTGCATGTTACAAAAAATATTACTCATTAAAAATGAGCAGGTAGTAAGAAAGATGAGACTGGGTTCTTTTATGAATGTTGGGTATATTTGATTCGCCTAAACTTCATATAGTTTTTTTTTTTTTTATGTCATTTGCTACTAAAACATGGCAGAAGCTATATTTATGTCTCAATTTTGGCCTTATTTAGACTTTTTCTATTTCAGAGGCTGAACACAGGCCTCCATTTTTTATAAGAAGAAATAAGATGAAAATGCCCATTGCAGAATATTTCAGCAGACCGAAGTCTCCTCCCAGGCCTAAAACTCAGGAAAGCATATCAACAAAACCAATGTCAGCAAGAAGTATACAACAAGGATGCACTCTCTCTCCCCAGAGAGCATTGTATCCTTTAACATTCCAAAGGTAGAAATTCTGGACTGCGCTATTTCTTTCACAAACATGATCTTCACTCCATTACAACATCAAATTATTTTTTAAAAATATTTTGGTATCAAAGAATCAATAACTCCTCTATTTGGTGGCACATGTTCAAAGCACCTGTATATAATGCTACTAAATAAATATTAATGGAGACAGTATTTCTATTTGTGGTTAATTTTAGCATGATCTGTAAAAGAAGTATGTTTATTTATATACCATATTTCTAGTCTTACACTAATTGCATTAATACATATGCTCAGGGCCCTGATGCTAGAAAAAAACATCCATAACAGAATTAGGCAGCTCCAATTTGACACATTCTCCGAACTCTTGATAGAGGAAAAACAAAAACAAAAACAGAATTTTAACATCTGAGCTAGTTTTCACAATCTATAGTGTTTCATTGTTGTTGGAGCACTGAATGAATTCCACAGTGATTATGAAAAAATAATGACCTTCTCCCAAAAAAGACATAAAAATTATCACTAATTTATGAGCCAGAAAGGAACTAGTTTCTACTCATTGCTAATTGTGAATGACGTTAACAAATTTACTAATATTTAACTTTTTTACATTTTTAAAATAAACCACTCCTGGGCCATAGCTATTATTCTTTCAGTGTATTACTGGATTCTATCTACCAGTTAGCCAATCTTTTAGAATGCTGCATAGATATTCAAGAGATACTATAAATTTTGTGTATGTGTGCATGTGTTGTGCAATCTTAATGACAACATTTATATCACATTTATTGTGTGTCAGGAATTATTCTAAACACTGTAGATACAGTAACATTTACTTTTCACAATAACTATTTGAGATAGCTACTATTGCTGTTCTCTCTCTTTTTTTACAAGAAAACTGAGGTGCAGAGTTGTACTCATTGGGATAGGGTAAACAGTTGTAATAATTGTCATCTTTAAAATACAGAAGAGGATTATTTCTCACATAAGAGTTCAAAGTGTGTGTTGTTAGGTGACTGCTTTACTTGGTGATTCAAGGGCCCAGGATCCTTCCATCTTGGCTCAACCATCACCCAGGGTTTCACTGCCAAATGCATCCTACTAGCAAAGGAGGAAAAGGAGAGTGGAGGAGAATTTTAATTTCCTATGGCTGCTTTAATAAATTATCACATATGGTATCTGTCTTTCTCTGTAGGTTTTCACTCTTATGTGGATCCTGAGAAACTTAACAGAAGACCATGGGTGAGGGGGAGAAAAAAAGAGAAAGGGAGGGAGCCAAACCATAAGAGACTCTTAAAAACTGAGAACAACCTGAGGGTTGATGGGGGGTGGGAGGCAGGGGAGGGTGGGTGATGGGCATTGAGGAGGGCACCTGTTGGGATGAGCACTGGGTGTTGTATGGAAACCAATTTGACAATAAATTTCATATTAAACTAACTAGCTAACTAAATAAATTACCACAAACTTCGTGGCTTAAATCAATACAAATTTAATCTCTTACAAATCTGGGGGCACAGGTCGGAAATGAATCTCACTGGGCTGAAATCAAGGTGTTGGCAGGGCTATATTCCTTTTGGAGGCTTTAAGAAGAGTCTGTTTCTTTTTTTCAACTTTTTTAGTGTTTGTTTATTTTTGACAGAGAGAGAGACAGAATGCGAGCAGGGGAGGAGCAGAGAGGGAAAACAGAATCTGAAGCAGGCTCCAGGTTCTGAGCCGTCAGCACAGAGCCCAGTGTGGGGCTCAAACCCACCAGCCATGAGAGCCTGATCTGAGCTGAAGTCAGATGCTCAACCAACTGAGCCACCTAGGCGCCCTGGGGAGAATCTCTTTCTTTGTTTTTCAACTTCTAGAGGTTATCAACATTCCTTGACTCCTGAATCCCTTCTATCTTTAGCACCAGCAATGGCCAGTTGAGTCTTTCTCACAATACATCTCTCTGACACTGATTTTCCGCCCCCTTCTTCTACTGTTAAGGACCCTGTGATTACATTGGGCCTGCCAGTTATCCAACTTATCCAAGATAATCTTAATTTAAGGTCAAATGATTAGCAATTTAATTTCCCCTTACCGTGTAACTTCGTAGGTTCCAGGGATTAGGATCGTGACGGGACATTATTCTGCCTTGCACAAGGAGAGTACAACTGCTTAAAGTGTTGGCCTTGAAATGGCAAACATCACTTCTAGTCACATCCCATGGTTGGAAAACAGTCTAGCTGAAAGAGGGCTGATAAAATTCTTAAGCAGGAATCCTAGTCTAGTTACAACTATATTCTATGGAAAGGAAAGTTGAATTTTGGTGGACAGTTAAATCTCTGACACAAAGGTTTAGTGACTGAGAGTGTGGCTGGAACTTGTATGCTTAACCACTAGGCACTACTGATATGTATCAAAACCATACTCACTTCATAAAATTAATATCAAAGCTTTTTCTCTTTTTCTTGTTATAGAGAGGTTTCAATAGCACTGCACATTCCTTTTCCTTGAAAACGTAGTGAAATTCTCCTATTGGACCTATCAGGTGTTGGGGGATGGTAGCCCTTTAATAATTTTATTCCTTCTATGGTAACTGGTCTGTTTATATTTTCTGTATTTTGGAGGACCAGTTTTGGAAATTTTAATTTTCTTAGAAAATTAAGCATTTCGTCCACATTTCCAAATTTATCTTCATAGAATTGAGGCAGATTTGTCCTAATTCTAAATTCCTTGCTGTGTTTATTCTGAAATCTCATTTTTAAAAAAAAAAAATTTTTTTTTAACATTTATTTATTTTTGAGACAGAGAGACAGAGCATGAACAGGGGAGGGGCAGAGAGAGAGGGAGACACAGAATCTGAAACAGGCTCCAGGCTCTGAGCGGTCAGCACAGAGCCTGACGTGGGGCTCGAACTCACGGACCATGAGATCATGACCTGAGCTGAAGTCGGACGCTTAACCGACTGAGCCACCCAGGCGCCCCTGAAATCTCACTTTTATGTATTTGTATTTTTTATTCAGTTAGCTAATGACTTTTCACATTTTATTGTCATTTTCAAAAAAAATCAGATGAATTTAGTGCTTTGTTTCACAATGTTCCTATATCTATTTCATTAATATCTCCTTTCATTCTTTTAGTTTCTTTAGGTTAATTACTACTCTAATGTCTTGAGTGGGATGTTATTAATATAGGTATATTCATTCATTCTCATGTATTAGCATAAGTTTTTAAGATGACAAAACTCAACACCCTTCATGATTAAAATAATGAACAAACCAGGAACAGAAGGAAACTACCTCGACATAAAAAGAGCCATATATTAAAAGCCCACAGCTAACATTGTATTCAATAGGGGAAACACTGAAATATTTTGCTATATGATCAGAAATAAGTCAGGGATGCCCACTCTCACCATACTTCTATTCAATATAGTATTGGCACTTCTAGTCAGAGCAATCAGATAAGAAAAAGAAATGAAAGGCAAAAAAAAAAAAAAAAGAAATGGAAAAGAAGAAAATTAAAATGATCTCTGTTTGCACATGACATGCTATTATTCGTAGAAAACTAAAGATTATATACACACACACACACACACACACACACACCTATTAGAGCTAATAAACAAATTCAGCAAAGTTGATGATACAAAAATCAATTGCATTCCTGTACACCAATAATGACCAATTCAAAAAGAAAATTTAAAAAACCTATTTACTATCCAATTTCAATCCAATTGAAATTGGATTGAAAAACAATATTGCTAAAAAGTCCACACTATCCAAAAATATCTACAGATTCAATGCAATTGCTATCAAAATACCAAAGACAATTCTTGCAGAAATAGAAAAAAAAAATCCTAAAATTCATATGGAATCTCAAGGGACCTTAAATAACCAAAACAATCTTGAAAAAGAAAAAAGTTGTAAGCCTCATATTCCCAGATTTCAAAACATGCTACAAAGCAACAGCAATTAAGATAGGTTCTGAAATAAAGACAGAAATATAGGCCAATGGAACAGAATAGAGAGCTCAGAAATAAACCCTTGCGTTTATGACCAAGTGATTCTCAACACATATGTCAAGACTACACAATTGGGAAAGTACTGTCTTCAACAAAGGGTGTTAGGAAAACTGGATTCCACATACAAAAGAATAAAGTTACTGTATACCATATACAAAATTAACTCAAATTTGATTAAAGACATAAATGTAAGACCTAAAACTATTAAACTCTTAGAAGAAAATACAGGGGGAAAACTTAAGAACATTGGATTGGGCAATGATTTCTTGGATATGATACCAAAAACACAAGCAACAAAATAAACAAAAAAAAAAAAGATAAATAGGACTTCACTAAACTTTAAAACTTTGTGTCAAAAGAAACAATATAGTGAAAAGGCAACCTATGGAATTAGGGAAAATATTTGCAAATCATATATTTGATAAGTGGTTAATATCTAAAATATATAAGGAACTTCTATAAATCAATAACAGAAGACAACCCAATTTAAAAATGGGCAAAGGACTTGAATAGACATTTCTCTAATGAAGATATGCAAATTGCCAAGAAGCACATGAAAACATGTTCAACATCATTAGTCATTAAGGAAATGCTATCAAATCCATAATGAGATACCACCTCACATCCATCAGGATGGCTACTATTAAAAGAGAAAATAAATGTTGGCAAGGATGTGGAGAAGTTGGACCCTTAGACATTGTTGATGGGAATGTAAAATAGTACAGCCATTATGGAAAACGCCAGAAACTACTCAAAAACTTTAAAATAGAATTACCGTATGACCCAGCAATCCCACTTCTGTCTATATATCCAAAAGAATGGAAAGCAGAATCTCAAAGAGATATTTGCATACCTGTGTTCATAGCATTATTCAAAATACCCAAGAGGTAGAGGTAATCCAAATGGCAATTGACAGATGACTGGATAAAGAAAATATGGAACATACATACAGTGGAATATTACGCAGTCTTAAAAAAGGGAGATCCTGTCACATGCTACAACATAGATAAGCCTTGAGGACATTATGCTAAGGAAAGTTAGCCAGTCATAAAAGGACAAATACTGTATAATTCCACCATATGAAGTATCTAAAGTAGTCAAAATCACAAAAGTAGAAAGGTATTTACCAAGGGCTGCTGGGAGGATGAAGGTGTAATTGGTTTTTAATGGATATAGAATTTCAACGCTTCATGATAAATAAGTTCTACAGAGCTGTTGCAAAACAATGAATATACTGAACACTACTAAACTGTACACTTAAAAAGAGTTAAGATGGTAAATGTAATGTTTTATCATAACTAAAAGATATATATATATATATGGAAAATATATGCCTTGAACAGCACAGTTAACAAGCTTCATAAAATGAGCATTCCCTCATTTTTAATTACCTACAAAGAGTCTGTGAGATGTCCAATTTACTGGGAATCCTGGGTGGCTCAGCTGGTTAAGCGTCTGACTCTTGATTTCGGATCAGGTTATGATCTCACCATTTGTGGGATTAAGCCCCATGTTGCTCTCTGTGCTGTTAGCACAGAGCCTGCTTAGGATTCTCTTTTTTCGCTCTCTCTATGCCCCTCTCCTGGTCATGCTCTCTCTCTTTTTCAAAAAAAATAAACTTAAAAAAAAAGATGACTACTTTGCTTTTGGTATGTCTCACAGATATGCCCATAAAACATTTAGGCCTAGATTTTAAAATACTACACCAGGAGTGCTGATTCATAGGGGCATATGTACCCCAATGTTTATAGCAGCACTATCAACAATAGCCAAATTATAGAAAGAGCACAAATGTCCATGAACTGATAAATGGATAAAGAAGATGTGGTTTATATATACAGTGGAATACTACTTGGTGATGAGAAAGAATGAAATCTTGCCATTTGCAACAGTGTAGATGGAACTGGACGGTATTATGCTAAGTAAAATAAGTCAGAGAAAGATGACATATGTTTTCACTCATATGGGGAATTTGAGAAACAAAAGAAGACCATGGAGGAAGGGAAGGGGAAAACAATAGTTTCAAACAGAGAGGGAGGCAAACCATAAGACACTCTTAAATACAGAGACCAAACAGGGTTGATGACGGGTTGGGGGGGCAAAAATGGGTGATGAGCATTGAGGAGGGCACTTGTTGGGATGAGCACTGGGTGTCGTATGTAAGCAATGAATCATGGGAATCTACTTCTGAAACCAAGAGCACACTGTATACACTACATGTTAGCTAACTTGACAATAAATTATACTTAGAAGAAAAAAAATTAAAAATAAAATCTTTAAAAAATGAAATACTATGCCAGTTTGAGTTAAAAATTCTTTGGGGTTTTAAAACAGATGTACATAGGGGAAGGGAAAAAGAGAGAGAGAGGGAAGCAAACAATAAGAGACTGAACTGTAGAGAACAGACTGAGGGTTGATGGAGGGAGATGGGCAGGGGATAAGCTAAATGGATGATGGATATTAAGGAGGGCACTTGTAATGAGCACTGGGTGTTGTATGTAAGTGATAAATCACTGAATTCTACACCTGAAACCAATCTTACACTATATGTTAACTAGAATTGAAGTGAAAAACTGAAAACAAAAAAATTCTTTGGAACTTTACTTTTTTTAGGATTATTTTGGTAATTTTAATTTAGAACTTAGTTATTTCATATGAACTTTCAAATGCATTGACATTTAGTATTTTGTAATATCCGTTTCCAATATCCACATTAATTTCTTTATATGTGTCTTCTTGCTCTCCCTCTTAACATTCGGGTTTTTTTGGTTCAATTTTGCCAGAGGTTAACCTTTGCAGGGTTGATTTTTGCCTGGAGCCTCTTTACTGTGTTTATTGCTGCTATCTTTATTTCTTTCAACTTTGAATTTATGCTGCAGTCCTCCTTTAAACTTGTTAAATGCATAGCTCAATAATGCTAGCCTTCCCTTATCTGACTTAAATATTTTAGGCTATAATTTTTCCTCTAAATGTTGCTTTAGTTACATTCCACAAGTTTTAATCCATAGTTTCATTTACTTTTAAATATTTTCTAATTAAATATCTTCTAATTTTCACTTCCTCCTGTAACCAAGTTGTTTATTTTTTTAATTCTCAAACATACAGTGTTTTTCAAACTTGTTACATATTTAAATGATTTAATTGCATTGTGGTCAGATAATGTGATCTGTAAAAATGACCAGTTTTATTTTTTTTTAAGATGACTTAATCTTTTTGTTTTCTTGGGGGTAGTTTTGAGGGTTAGTACATGGTCAATTCCATAAATATCCCATAAGACTTTAAAAGAATGAGAATTTTAAAATTGTTGAACACAAATGTACAGATATATTCATTAGGACAAACATGTTATTTGTGCTGTTCAAATTTTATATACCCTAATTTTTCTTAGTGTTTCATTTATCAATTATAAAGATGTGTAATAAAATTTTCCAACTATTTTAGAGTATATTTTGTAGTTCTATTGGTCCTTGTAATTTTTCCATTTTGATTCATATATTTTGAAGTGATGTGTTAACACAGTTTAAAATTTTATAATAAAGTCATGACTATCTCCAACACTAATTTTTACAATAAGAACCATCTAACATTGAAGACAAAGGTACTGGGTGGTAAGGCATTCCTTCTATCTCACAAGTTTATTTCCTACTATAATATATTATGAGAGAAGTTCCTTATTTCTTACATTTGGAACTTATTTTCTTTTGTGCCCTCATATATAAATACTTCTATGAACATTCCATGGGCACTGGAAAACTACCTTCAGCCTGTAGGACTTGATATGTATCAATTATAAGTTTATTAATTATAGCATTTACATCTCCCATATATTTATCTTTTGTCCACTTGAGCTACTGTGGGTTGGAAAACGTGAATTAAAGTCTCCTTATACTAATGTATTTCTCACTATTTCACGTAATTCTCCAAGTCTTTTCTCAATGAATTTTAATACTATGCTACTTAGTGCATATTCATAACCATTAAATCTTCACTAAGGGTTGCATTCTTGAACATTACAACATGACTTTCTGTTCCTTAATTGTAATGTGTTGAACTTAATTCAATGTTAAAATTGTGACTTTTTAAAAAAAATTATTAGCCCAATATGCCTTTCTCTATTATTTTCAACACTGCTGAGCAACATTATTTAAATACAACATATATTTAGGTTTGGGGTTTTTTAAAATTCAATTTGGGTGATTTTAGACATTTATACTTGCTGATAGATTTGGTTTTGTGTAGTTACTGTTTTATGTTTGCAGTGTTTTCACTGCTTTTTAAAACATCTCACTAAATGATGTGATATCCATATTTTGTCTAATATGTATACATTCTGATTATTTAGAAAGTTCACATTTAAAAAAATCTTATCTAAGTCTGGGTTCCTTATCAGAGTCTGAAGCAAATACTTACATATTATTGGGGGGGGGGGGCAGGCAATGACAAAAAGAATGAAAACCAAGGGAAACAAGGCAAGTAATGAAGAAATGTCAATATGAGAAAGATTATGAAATTAACTGCTGCTTGGTTTCAAACCAATTGATTGCTCAACCCTAAGAAACAGGATAAAAGGGATAAAACTCCTGTTTCACAAATGAGGACACAAGGACTATGAAGGCTCGTTAAGTTGCCCAAAGTCACAACAGGTGGCAGTGCCAAAATTTAAGCCTACTCTTCCTACTGATTGCATTATCTCCTCATTCTGACGCTGGTTCTCCCCTTCATGTTTATGAAATGCCTACTCTATGTGTCTGGCTAGGAGGCAGAAAAACAGATAGGGGCGCCGGGGTGGCTCAGTCGGTTGGGCGTCCAACTTCGGCTCAGGTCATGATCTCACGGTCTGTGAGTTCAAGCCCCGCGTCGGGCTCTGTGCTGTCAGTTCAGAGCCCGGAGCCTGCTTCAGATTCTGTGTCTCCCTCTCTCTCTGCCCCTCCCCCGCTCATGCTCTGTTTCTGTCTCAAAAAGAAATTAAAACATTAAGAAAAAAATTGAAAAAAAAAGAAAAACAGATAAACATCTCTAGGTCAACTGAGATCAAAGTTTAATGAGCACCATAGGCTACTGCTGTCATTTAATCTCTGCTTTCTCTTTTGTCTTTTAAATTTTCTTTTTACAACTATTGTCTGTACATGTCCTCAGTGCTCCACGGACAATTCTTGCCTTTTAAACTGTATCATCTATATCCCTATCTATAACATGAAATGATCTTTCACTTTCCTTTGTAATTGGTAGTAATTGATGAGTCTCATCATTGTTCATTCACCTTAACATTTCTTCAGAATTGCTTCCTTTTTTCTTTTCCAATCTCAAGTATTTTCAAATGCTCCAAGATGGCAACACACTGATTTCTGGAGAATCAATCTGAAGAATGCTCCTTCAAGAATGAGCTTGATTTATTAATACTGCAGGGTTTTTAAAGAAGTGAGAGAAAATTTTATTTTAGGAGACGTATCTTCTTTTGATGTGTTTATTTAAGTACTAACTGAATTCCCCACCCTTATTATTTTCCAATACAGGTGACTTCAATATTACTGAAGTTTTAAATAAGGCACCTTCATAAACCAAAACAATGTTGCGAGACAAAAATACATTAAAATAAGAAAAGAGATTACTATTATTTTAAAAAGATTTTAAAATATCTCAGCAATTACTTATTTCTAATTGTAATCTTACCCTTTTTAAATAGAAGGTTTTATCTCCTTCTTGTCATCAACAGCCTGATATGGACTTGTAAGGATAGAATTGTGCGTACATATGAACATATATTGAACGTGTGAACATTGAACATATGTTCAAGTCCTAGTATCTTGTACCTGTGGGTGTGACCTTATTTGGAAATAGGTTCTTTGCAAATGTAATCAATTGACCTCAATATGAGGTCATATTGGATTACAACAAACACTAATCCAATGATTTGTATCCTTATAAGAGGGATACAGACACAGGTAAAGAAGACTGAGGCTAGAAGCCATGTGATGACAAAGCAGATACTGGAGTGATGCAGCTGTAAGAACAGTAAAGATTGCTGGGAAGCACTAAAAGCCAAGAGGCTAGAACAATTCTTCCCTATAGCCTCCAGAGGGAAGCTATAGGGACCCACCTCGATTCTACAGTTTTCGCCTCCATAATTGTAAGAGAAGAGTGTCTGTGTCTTGAGGCACTCGGTTTGTGATAATTTGTTATGGCAGCCCTAGGAAACTAATACAGACCTTTCATAATTACTGAAGATTGTTATATAGTGCCTGCAGGGATTCTTCCCCTTTCAGAATTAACCTGTGCCCCATTCCATATCAAATAATTTAAGTAAAAGGCATAATACAGTTGACCCTTGAACAACATGGGTTTGAACTGCATGGGTCCTTTTATATGTGAATTTTTTTTGATATAGGACAGTACTGTAAATGTATTTTCTCTTATGATTTTAACATTTTCTTTTCTCTAGCTCACTATATTGTAAGAATATAGTATAAAATACATATAACATATAAAATATGTGTTAATACACTCTTTGTTATCAGTGAGACTTCTAGTCAACGGTAGGTTATTAAGTTTTGAGGCAAAGTTATACATGGATTTTCAACTGTGTGAGGGGGTTGGTGCCCCTAACCCCCACACTTTTCAAGAGTCAAATGGATTTCATGCTACTAAACCATATTTCCTCAGGAATATGAGCCTTTGAAAAATACAACTTAAGACATAGCTTTGCTCTTCTAGACTAGTAGGGGGTTTTCTTTATTTACATACCTTGCTCGCAGATCTTATTTTAAATGGATGACTACAACAGATTACTAAACTAAAGCAACCAAAAGAGACAGTGAACATCGATACTAAATCCAATGAACTTTCTACCAAATGTGTATATAATTTAAGATGCCAATTATAATTTAAGATGCCAATGGGTGAAAAGAACAGAAACTTAATTTATTCAAATTCAGGGAAGGCTTCCAAAATCTTACTTTAGCTGTGACAAAGAAAAATCACTACTTTGAAAATAACTGCTCTACATTTGCTGGTAGAAAACAAAACATCTCCTTATAGTCCCATCTTCCCTTGCCAATATCCTCATACAAATTTTTAGTTACAGATTTTTGCACTTTCTAAAATTCAAATTCTTAGTGTTGTTCAACACAACCATTCATGCAATTAATATGGATATTTGGCAACTCAGTCCTGTTATCATTAATAACTAAGAATCATACGTGATTGTAGACAGATACATATACATACAATTATATATTTTTTTCATACATGCTTATATGTAGAAACATACAGTTACATTAGATTGCATATTATATGCTAGTAGACAGATGCACATATAAGTTAACTTGTTTCACTTTAAGAACAACAAATATTTTATTTAATAAAAGTACATATAGAAGGGAAGGATAACTAAGAGCTATTTCCTTTTAAATATAAAACAAAATTGAGACTCAACAGCCTTTTAAAATAATCTAGCCTGAAAAATTAAAATTTTCAATTGAAATAATTTACCACCATTATTGAAATTAAGAAAACATATTAAAGAGATTCTTACTTCTTTAGTGATTGCTTTAGAGCCACAAAAAGGCATCACAGAGGAGGAACTCCATAGTACAAAAGAAATAAACTGTTGAGTTTATCAATCTAATAGTTCTTCCTAAATCACTGTATTCCTTTGAAGTAACTGAGTTATTTTTGAAGTACCTTTGAAGTAACTGGATAAAAAAGCTGCAAATAGGAGATAACCTCCCATTTAGAACATTTTGGTAGATTTACAGGAGATTTATAAATATCTATCTCCACAAATAAGTAGACAATAAATCAGAGAGACACTTGATATAAACATAAAAAAAAAACCTGAAAGGTTTGAAGGCACATTCTAAAGAATATAATCCAGTAAATAAAAGAGAATGAAGGTTTACCAAAAAAGTAAAATTCTCAAGAAACTGTTATTTGAGGCTTAGAAAACTATTTTAAAAATTAAACATTTAAATTTTATGCAAAAACAAAAAATGCTTTCTTATAAGGGCTTTTTATCATTTAGCTCTAAAGAACGTTTTAAAAATTCACAACAGAAATAAGAGGAAATAAAATTTTCTTCCAATTAGAGTATTCTATGAAGCACCTCATTTTTTCCTAAGTTTTCCTTAAACTAAAAAAACAAAACAAAACAAAACAAAAAACAACAGATGACATTAGTGTGGTATAGAGTTTACTGTAGATTCACTGCTATTTTCTTTATCCTGCTTTTCTTCATATTGTGAATCTAGTTCATTTCTGCTATTTTCCTCGTCACTAGAATCACTGTCTAATCCACCTTCAACACTGGCAGAATTCTTGTCATGCGAAGAACTTGCACAGGCTTTGTCTGTGGGAACAGCTCCTTTCCGTTGGGGTAAGATAGTAAAAAATGCTTCTTGCCAGTCTCTGGTTTCCAGATATTCCAGAATAATCTCAAACACTGCAACAAAGACAAACTCCATACGTTTCTTAGGTGCATCACAATGTTGCATACTGTATTTTAAATACATTGCTTTTGTGTTAAGAGTATTAAAATGTCCTGGTAACTACTTTGTTGGTATCACTTCCTTGCCCCAAGTCTCTCAGGCCTGTTAGCTCTTCTTTAGCTTTTCATTAATTCACTTCATGAACACTCAAAGATTTACCATTATCTTTCATCAATTATAATCAATAGGCAGGAGCCATTTTCATTTCCTTCCTATTCTTCTTAATCCCTTTCACTTCTTTATCCTTTATGTACTAACATAAAAACTAAAACAACAACGAGAAAAGGTCAGCATTAATCTAAATTTCTTCTGTCTTTCCTACAGTCACTCTGGGGAGCACCTTACTTGCTTTCTTTTTTTCTTACCTTTTTTAAAAATTTCACGTTAAAGGTAAAGAATATAAATACTGTCTTCAAGGTACTCTTACTTTAATATATTGCTGAAGGTCTTAATTTGCATTACTTTATGGAAAAGTAATTTCTACTATCTATCAAAGGTCTTAGAAGAAGTTCATTCCTTGAATCAACAAGGCTTGAATCATTTCTAGAATTCCCTAGAGCCTGCTATAGAGAAAGTGTTTAGCACATAAAAAGAGCGTGGTAAGTAGTTGTGTACTAACAAAAATCTCTACTAAACAAAGCTTACAAAGCAAAACTCCAGGCAACGACTCAGGTCCGAGACTACTATAATGTTATTTACAAAAGGAAAAAGGAAAAAAAAAAATCAACAATAATAGAATGGTTACATTATTGTATATTCAGATGACAGAATATTACATAGACATGAACAATGATTCAATGACATAGAAAAATATAAATGTGTGTGGGAGGGAACACCCCAAATTTATAGCATTTTATGCAACAGAGTAAAAATCCAATTATGTAATAAATACTATATACGCATAGGAAAAGAACTGGAAGGAAATACACCAAAAAGTTAATACTAAGTATCTCTGGGTAGTGAAATTCTAGCTTATTTTTCTTTCTAGTTTTCTACATTTCCATATGAATGCACATTAATTCAGTTCTATAATATGCATGTATTATTTCTATATTCAAACAAATTATAAATGATTACATTTTACAGTTTTGTCTCTAGCAAAGTGTATATTTTCTACTCATCCAGAGGTAATGTTATTCTTCACATTGTTTACTCAGGTATATTTTCATAATTCCCTTATAGCTTACCATGATTAATTGCCAAAACTTTTCTACTATTCATCTTCACAAAATTTCCAAGGGGGAGCTGTGCATGATCAATTCCATGATCTGATGCTTGTTTATATGTGAGTCCCTAAAACAAAGATACTATAACTTGGACTAGAACATTAGATTATTATAACTTAAAGTCTACAACAAAATAAGTACTTTTTAGAAAAGACTTTAGGTCAGTGAACATTATTTGATGAAGTGTGTGTGTGTGTGTGTGTGTGTGTGTTTAGCTTCTAATTTGGAAATGTTCTTTTGACAATAAGTATAATAGGAATGTTTAGGGCATTTGCTTTAACCACTTTACAAATGAGAAAACCAAAGATATTATATTCCCTGCCCATCACAAAGCTCCTCAGTGGCAGAACCATAGGAAGACCTGGCTCATGCTTTCTGACTCAAATAGCTTTTCACTATTCCACACTGCCTTTCTCTCAGTTTAAAATACTGAAATTGAATTCCTAGAGAAGCACCATCACTTTGTGAATGGAAAAGATATAAACATAAAACTTTGTTTCAATTACATAACATTAAGGGGCACAAACGGTGGGGCACCTGGGTGGCTCAGTCGGTTAAGCATCCGACTCTTGATTTCAGCTTACATCATGACCTACAGGTTTGTGAGTTCGAGCCCCAGGTTTGTGGGATTCTCTCTCCTCTCTCTGCCCCTCTGCCACTACGTATCTCTCTCAAAACAAATAAGTAAACTTAAAAAAAGGAAGAGGTACAAATGGTAAAGACAAAGTAAATGAAAACCTGAATGGAAAAAAAAATTTTAATTGCCTATAAATTTTATTTTTCCTGTCAATTAAAAAAATGTTGAATATAAATTTTCTCCTCAAAATTAAAATCCTTAAAAGCTTGGTTCTAAACAGAACTCAAGTAGCCAAAAGTACAGGAGAAAGAAGAGCTAAATTTCTTAACCAGTAGTTTGCATATTTTGGGACAAATAAAAGCACCTGAGGTAGGTGTTTTTTAAAACAAAATCATTGTAGTTCAGAGAAACATACAACATCAAAGAAAAAAATATGGTTGTACACAAATAACAAAATGGAATTTTTCCACTAAGAAAAAAATTTAAAAAGCTAAAGATCATTCTGATAAAAACTCCCTGTAATGCTATAGAGCTGCACTGCCCTGCTGTGGCCACAACTGTGACTACTTAAGTTTAAATTGATTAGTTTCTCAATCATTCTACGCACAAGCTCTCTGCTCAACAGCCACATAGCTACCATACTGGACAAGATGATATAAACTATTCCAACGTTGCAGACAGTTCTACCTCAGAGTGATACTATAGAAGAATGATGAATTACTTCATATTATCCTGCTGACAGTATTTCACCTGACACTTGGTGGACATGTCTTTTCTGGAGATGGGCTGAATTTAGCATGCGGCAAAGTAGCTGGCAAAGTACAACATGATGTTTTCTTTTAGAAAGTATATTTCTGATTTTTCATCCAAATGAGGGTAAGGAGGTGGTGGAAGAGACAAAAGTACAAATATAAGAGAAAAGAAAACACAGCCCATTAAAATTATATATTAAAAAACTCGTATTACCATTTTGGTATACATTTTGGTGTAAATTGTTATAAATTTTACCAGTGGCCTAGAAATTGATCAGTAGCAGCATCTACTATCAATACAACATATTGTTTAAGCATGTGGGCTCTGGAACAATCTGTCTGGTTTCAAATATCTGCTTTATCACCTACTATTGATTTTAGACTTAGTTTCTCTGGGCCTCCAGTTCCTTATCTGTAAAATGTAGAGAATAGCACTGACCTCACTGCGTTGCAGGGAGGATTAAACAAACTAGTCACATATGTGAAATGATTTCTTTGCGAAAGACGACTGAAATGTATAGTAGGCAGTCAATAATGATCAGTCATCATCAGTACTATTGTTACTATCAAGAATTGGTGTATCAATTTTAAGTATAAGCAAACACAAAAATAAAAACTTAACAGTACCTTGTGATGGTTGTGATCTACTAACCCTCCAATCACATAGGCCTTTGATTCATCTAATTCCTTCAGTACATTAGGTGAGTCTGATGTAAGATAAATTAGGTCTTCTTTCCTTATAAATTCACTATAATGCTCTGGTTTGATGTGGATATCCTTTAAGATGTAAGGATAAAGATATTAATTAATAGGATTTTGTGAAAATGGGCTAAAAGAGATTATTTTCTTTTCCTTAGACAAAGTCACCCAAAAGCATATGAAGTATAAAACAATATTTTACAATGTATTATTGAAAACCTACCACTTCCATTCCTTACCACCTTACATCTCAATTATTTAAGGTGGCTCCTACTGTTCCCTGTCTCTAGCTTCAGATCCCTCTGATTCACTTCCATAAGTGAGTGATGGCAGACTCACTTCCTAAAAACCCTACTTTCAATGTTTTATCATTACCTATAGGATAAAACTTAAATCCCTTTACCTAGTGATGCTTTCCTGAATATGGCACTAACCTAGCTTTCTCAATTTATTTCTGTTCCAAAAAAACAAATGCATTTTTTTGGTCACATATCTGCTCAACCTGTTCTCCAACCAAAAAATGCCTTTTCCAATTACTTCCTCTCCATCTGCATGAATCATCAAAAGGAAATGGCTAATAGATTTAATAAATTCCATGCATCTGTTTCTACAAAGATACATAGTAGAAATCTTCTTCACCAAAATTATCAGGTCAGAAGTACAAGACTGAACTACAGTTGGCAGTCAAAATTTTGCGAACTACATTCATGGAATAAGGGATGATGCATCACCAAATTCAGATGCAGATGGCATTTTGAAATTTTTAAAGAAAAAATGAAGGATACTTCTCACCTAAAATTTATATCCTGCTAGGTAATAAATAGCCACTTTTCTGGAAAATGGTATTATAAATTTGATCGCTATGCTTAATAAGGGCCCCTAGAGAGACCTCAGTAGAGACCAGTGATCTCCCAGGTCTCTAGAAAACCGATGGTGTATATAATAATCTTAACAAGCCACAAAATAAGTGAAAGTATGCCTATTTCAATTATCTTATTTCTTAGGAAAATAGGCATGAATATAATAAAACTTGGTAAATATATTGTACTTTAAAACTTAAGAAAGCTTCTGAAAATGTTTTACACTATAGGCTATTATCAAAATAAATAGTCATTATGGGATCAGTGAGTGTGAGAGGGAAAGTTTTTCACAGTAAAAACTGGTTTTGAGAAAGAAAAAAAAATAGGAATAACCTAGTACTTCTCTGAATAGGGCAAGGTTCCTCAGGGATTGGTACTAAAGCCAATCTATTAGTCATCTTTGCAAATGAGAATGGTTTAGTCCAATAGAAAAAACAAATGTGAGCCACATATGTAATTTTAAATCTTCTAGTAGCCACATTAAAAAAAACAAAAATAGGTGAAATTAATTTTAATACATTGCACCTAACATAATATAGCCAATATGTTATTGCTTCGAGATATAAATATATATATACAAATATAATATAATATTTACAAATTATACAAATATAATATACATATATATATTAATTTTGAGCAGGTATTTTAATTCTCTTTTTTGTACTGTCTTTTAAATCCAATGTATATTTCACATTTACAGTACATCTCAATTCAGACCAGTCACATTTCAAGAGCTCAATATCCACATGTGGATGGTGGACACCATATGGGATGGCACAGAGTTAGAAGAAACAGAATACAAGTACATTCCCAAATTTTAAAGTTACTTCACTCATAAATAATGTATAGCCAGTTTGCTAGGTAGAGATTGTACAAAGACCTTTAAAATTCTTCCTGCTTTAAAAATTCGTTTTAAAGTTGGCGGTAAAATAAGTGAGATTTAATGAGAACAGATACGAACAGGCATTTCAGTTTCTTTAGCTTCTCTCATTAGTAACATTAGACTTAGCAACAGTGATATACAGCTTTTGGAGACTTGTTGACTCCTATATTTGCTGAATAATATTTAGAATTTAGAATTTAGGTAAAAATGTAGACCTTTAAGCATAAAAATACTTAGAATTATGTTAATCTATTTTAATCACCTTCCAGTTGACCCATCCTTTGTCATTTTCATCCATGTTCTTTTTCAACTGGCCTCCATGGCTTGTCAAGTAAAACTGATAGATTGGTAGACACAGAAAGAAAGAGCAAATGACTATTGAAGTCCAATATTTTATTTCTCTTCTATACCCATCTGATCATCGATGAAACATAAAATATATTCATTCTAGAAAAAAAATTAGCTCGTGACATGCTTTAAACATATAAGAATAAATGTCTGCTACAAGTGACATGTTTTATGTTTCTCATAACCCACTACTTTAAGTATTCCACCTACATTTTTATCCCATTTTCCAACCGCTATCTTTGGACTCTCCCTTAATGATCACCTTTCTGCAAACTCCCTGTTTCCATGTCAAGTTTTCATTCACTTTCTTTTGCCACCACTGTTTTTTTCATGAGTCCAAAGTCTTCATAGTTTCCCTTTGATTCTAAACCCTGACACCTATTTCAAGTCTAATCAAGGGTGTGAAAAATATAAAATGTAAAAATATAAAAACACTATCATTTGATAGAAAGAAAATATCTAACCAAAAATAGATTAAGAGTTTCTGGTTCTTAATATCAGTGAGCCAGTGTTAATATTTAGGTCACCTGGAGTTCAAATCAAGAGTAGATAGGGTAAGAAAAAGACCCTATCTACTCTTAACAGCAGCCAATTAGCCTAAGGAAGTACCTTTCAAAACAATCACTGACTCAAAATCCTTCAGGTAGAAGCAACTTCCCCAACAGGTACCATGGTACACATCAACCCGGACAGTTCCCTCACTTCCTGAGAGGGAAGGAATTGAGAGTGGAGAAACAGGTATGAAAAAAATATATATATCCTTTAATGAAGATGTTCAACTACATAGGAATGAGGTCAATGTGTAGAAAACACCATCACTGTGCGTCGTGTGACTAAGACTGACATGTGGAAAAATGTTTAAACTATTTTAGTTTTGTAGAAAATTAAAACATTTTTCAAATAGGCATTTTGTTCTCTAATGAAAAGTATCTGTAAGATTTTTTGAAAAGGCAATTGGGATTATCTATGCCTTTTCCCAAGACGTTATAAAAGGAAACTGGAGGGATCCTGGGAAGATGGCGGTGTAGGAGGACGCTGGGCTCACTGCGTGTCCTGCTGATCACTTAGATTCCACCTACACCTGCCTAAATAACCCAGAAAACCACCAGAAGACTAGCAGAACGGAGTCTCCGGAGCCAAGCGCATACGAGAGGCCCACAGAAGAGGGTAGGAAGGGCGGAGAGGCGGTGCGCGCTACACAGACTGGCGGACGGAGCCAGGGCGGAGGGGCAGCCTGCCAGCAAAACAGAGCCCCCGAGACTGGCTTGCAAAAGCAGAGGGGCCGGACGGAGTGTGTTCCGACAGCAAGCAGGACTTGACATCTGGAAGGTTATAAGCTAACAGCTCTGCTCAGAGAACAGGAGGGCTGGAGGACAATGGGAGGGAGAGCTGTTGAGCCCCGGATGACAGAGCGCAGCTTGGCGGGAAACAAAGGTGCTCGCCAGCGCCATCTCCCCCGCCCATCCCCCAGCCAAAATCCCAAAGGGAGCCAGTTCCTGCCAGGGAACTTGCTTGCTCCCCACAAACACCCAATGCTGTGATTCTGAGGATCCATCCCTCCGGCGGGTCTGACTCCCTCCCGGTGCCACAGGGCCCCTCCAGAAGCGGATCTCCAAAGGAAAAGCAAGCTGAGCCTGCCCCTCCAACCCCTGTGCACCTTGCCTATCCACCCCAGCTAATACACCAGATCCCCAGCACCACAAGCCCGGCAGTGTGCAAGTAGCCCAGACGGGCCACGCCACCCCACAGTGAATCCCGCCCCTAGCAGAGGGGAAGAGAAGGCACACACCAGTCTGACTATGGCCCTAGCGGTGGGCTGGGGGCAGACATCAGGTCTGACTTCGGCCCCGTCCACCAACGCAAGTTATTCAAGACACCACAGGGGAAGTGCCCAGCAGTCCCACACCACTCCAGGGACTATCCAAAATGACGAAACGGAAGAATTCCCCTCAGAAAAATGTCCAGGAAATAACAACAGCTAACGAACTGATCAAATATGATTTAAACAATATAACAGAAAGTGAATTTAGAATAATAGTCATAAAATTAATCGCTGGGCTTGAAAACAGTATAAAGGACAGCAGAGAATCTATTGCTACAGAGATCAAGGGACTAAGAACAGCCAGGAGGAGCTAAAAAATGCTATCAATGAGCTGCAAAATAAAATGGACACAACCACGGCTCAGGTTAAAGAGGCAGAGGAGAGAATAGGCGAACTAGAAGATAAAATTATGGAAAAGGAAGAAGCTGAGAAAAAGAGAGATAAAAAAATGTGAGAGTATGAGGGGAAAATTAGAGAACTAAGTGATGCACTAAAGAGAAATAATCTACGCATAATTGGTATTCCAGAGGAGGAAGAGAGAGGGAAAGGTGCTGAAGGGTACTTGAAGAAATCATAGCTGAGAACTTCCCTGATCTGGGGAAGGAAAAAGGCATTGAAATCCAAGAGGCACAGAGAACTCCCTTCAGACGTAACTTGAATCGATCTTCTGCACGACATATCATGGTGAAACTGGCAAAATACAAGGATAAAGAGAAAATTCTGAAAGCAGCTAGAGATAAACGTGCTCTAACATATAAAGGGAGACCTATAAGACTCGTGAGCGATCTCTCTACTGAAACTTGGCAGGCCAGAAAGGAATGGCAGGAGATCTTCAATGTGATAAACAGAAAAAATATGCAGCCAAGAATCCTTTATCCAGCAAGTCTGTCATTTAGAATAGGAGAGATAAAGGTCTTCCCAAAAAACAAAAACTGAAGGAATTCGTCACCACTAAACCAGCCCTACAAGAGATCCTAAGGGGGATCCTATGAGACAAAGTACCAGAGACATCGCTATAAGCATGAAACCTATGGACATCACAGTGACTCTAAACCCATATCTTTCTATAATAACACTGAATGTAAATGGACTAAATGCTCCAACCAAAAGACATAGGGTATCAGAATGGATAAACACAAGACCCATCTATTTGCTGTGTACAAGAGACTCATTTTAGACCTGAGGACACCTTCAGATTGAGAGTGAGGGGATGGAGAACTATTTATCATGCCACTGGAAGTCAAAAGAAAGCTGGAGTAGCCACACTTATATCAGACAAACTAGACTTTAAATTAAAGGCTGTAACAAGACATGAAGAAGGGCATTATATAATAATCACAGGGTCTATCCATCAGGAAGAGCTAACAATTATAAATGTCTATGCACTGAATACAGGAGCCCCCAAATATATAAAACAATTACACACAGAAGCAATCTTATTGATAAGAATATGGTAATTTCCAGGGACTTTAACACTCCACTTACAGAAATGGATAGATCATCTAGACACACGGTCAATAAAGAAACAAGGGCCCTGAATTGATACACTGGATCAGATGGACTTGACAGATATATTTAGAACTCTGCATCCCAAAGCAACAGAATATACTTTCTTCTCGAGTGCACATGGAACATTCTCCAGGATAGATCATATACTGGGTCACAAAACAGCCCTTCATAAGTATACAAGAATTGAAATCATACCATGCATACTTTCAGACCACAATGCTATGAAGCTTGAAATCAACCACAGGAAAAAGTCTGGAAAACCTCCAAAAGCATGGAGGTTAAAGAACACCCTACTAAAGAATGAACGGGTCAACCAGGTAATTAGAGAAGAAACTAAAAAATTTATGGAAACAAACGAAAATGAAAATACAACAATCCAAACGCTTTGGGATGCAGCGAAGGCAGTCCTGAGAGGAAAATACATTGCAATCCAGGCCTATCTCAAGAAACAAGAAAAATCCCAAATACCTAAAAAATTAGAACACACCTAAAAGGAAATAGAAGCAGAACAGCAAAGACAGCCTAAACCCAGCAGAAGAAGAGAAATAATAAAGAGCAGAGCAGAAATAAACAATATAGAATGTAAAAAAAAAACTGTAGAGCAGATCAACGAAACCAAGAGTTGGTTTTTTCAAAAAATAAACAAAATTGATAAACCTCTAGCCAGGTTTCTCAAAAAGAAAAGGGAGATGACCCAAATAGATAAAATCATGAATGAAAATGAATTATTACAACCAATCCCTCAGAGATACAAACAATTATCAGGGAATACTATGAAAAATTACATGCCAACAAACTGGACAACCTGGAAGAAATGGACAAATTCCTAAACACCCACACGCTTCCAAAACTCAATCAGCAGGAAATAGAAAGCTGGAACAGACCCATAACCAGAAAAGAAATTGAATCAGTCATCAAAAATCTCCCAACAAATAAGAGTCCAGGACCAGACAGCTTCCCAGGGGAGTTCTACCAGACGTTTAAAGCAGAGATAATACCTATCCTTCTCAAGCTATTCCAAAAAATAGAAAGGGAAGGAAAACTTCCAGCCTCATTCTATGAAGCCAGCATTACTTTGATTCCTAAACCAGACAGAGACCCAGTAAAAAAAGAGAACTACAGGCCAATATCCCTGATGAATATGGATGCAAAAATTCTCAATAAGATAACTAGCAAATCGAATTCAACAGCATATAAAAAGAATTATTCACCATGATCAAGTGGGATTCATTCCTGGGATGCAGGGCTGGTTCAACATTCACAAATCAATCAACGTGATACATCACATTAATAAAAGAAAAGATAAGAACCATATGATCCTGTCAATCGATGCAAAAACGGCATTTGACAAAATTCAGCAACCTTTCTTAATAGAAACCCTCAAGAAAGTCGGGATAGAAGGAACATACTTAAAGATCATAAAAGCCATTTATGAAAAGCCCACAGCTAACATCATCCTCCATGGGGAAAAACTGAGAGCTTTCTCCCTGAGATCAGGAACACGACAGGGATGTCCACTCTCACCGCTGTTGTTTAACATAGTGTTGGAAGTGCTAGCATCAGCCATCAGACAACAAAAGGAAATCAAAGGCATCAAAGTTGGCAAAGATGAAGTTAAGCTTTCACTCTTTGCAGATGACATGATATTATACATGGAAAATCCAATAGACTCCACCAAAAGTCTGCTAGAACTGATACATGAATTTAGCAAAGTTGCAGGATACAAAATCAATGTACAGAAATCAGTTGCATTCTTATACACTAATAATGAAGCAACAGAAAGACAAAGAAACTGATCCCATTCACAATTGCACCAAGAAGCATAAAATACCTAGGAATAAATCTAACCAAAGATGTAAAAATCTGTATGCTAAAAACTATAGAAAGCTTATGAAGGAAATTGAAGAAGATATAAAGAAATGGAAAAACATTCCATGCTCATGGATTGGAAGAATAAATATTGTCAAAATGTTAATACTACCCAAAGCTATCTACACATTCAATGTAATCCCAATCAAAATTGCACCAGCATTCTTCTCGAAACTAGAACAAGCAATCCTAAAATTCATATGGAACCACAAAAGGCCCCGAATAGCCAAAGTAATTTTGAAGAAGAAGACCAAAGCAGGAGGCATCACAATCCCAGACTTTTGCCTCTACTACAAAGCTGTCATCATCAAGACAGCATGGTATTGGCACAAAAACAGACACATAGACCAATGGAATAGAATAGAAACCCCAGAATTAGACTCACAAACATATGGCCAACTAATCTTTGACAAAGCAGGAAAGAACATCCAATGGAAAAAAGACAGTCTCTTTAACAAATGGTGCTGGGAGAACTGGACAGCAACATGCAGAAGATTGAAACTAGACCACTTTCTCACACCGTTCACAATAATAAACTCAAAATGGATAAAGGACCTGAATGTGAGACAGGAAACCATCAAAACCCTAGAGGAGAAAGCAGGAAAAGACCTCTCTGACCTCAGCCGTAGCAATTTCTTACTTGACACATCTCCAAAGGCAAGAGAATTAAAAGCAAAAATGAACTACTGGGACCTTATAAAGATAAAAAGCTTCTGCACAGCAAAGGAAACAACCAACAAAACTAAAAGGCAACCAACGGAATGGGAAAAGATATTTGCAAATGACATATCGGACAAAGGGCTAGTATCCAAAATCTATAAAGAGCTCACTGAACTCCACACCTGAAAAACAAATAACCCAGTGAAGAAATGGGCAGAAAACATGAATAGACACTTCTCAATAGAAGACATCCGGATGGCCAACAGGCACATGAAAAGATGCTCAACGTCACTCCTCATCAGGGAAATACAAATCAAAACCACACTCAGATATCACCTCACGCCAGTCAGAGTGGCCAAAATGAACAAGTCAGGAGACTATAGATGCTGGAGAGGATGTGGAGAAACGGGAACCCTCTTGCACTGTTGGTGGGAATGCAAATTGGTGCAGCCACTCTGGAAAACAGTGTGGAGGTTCCTCAAAAAATTAAAAATAGACCTACCCTATGACCCAGCAATAGCACTGCTAGGAATTTACCCAAGGGATACAGGAGTGCTGATGCATAGGGGCACTTGTACCCCAATGTTTATAGCAGCACTCTCAACAATAGCCAAATTATGGAAAGAGCCTAAATGTCCATCAACTGATGAATGGATAAAGAAATTGTGGTTTATATACACAATGGAGTACTACGTGGCAATGAGAAAGAATGAAATATGGCCTTTTGTAGCAACATGGATGGAACTAGAGAGTGTTATGCTAAGTGAAATAAGCCATACAGAGAAAGACAGATACCATATGTTTTCACTCTTATGTGGATCCTGAGAAACTTAACAGAAACCCATGGGGGAGGGGAAGGAAAAAATAAAAAAAATGAGGTTAGAGTGGGAGAGAGCCAAAGCATAAGAGACTCTTAAAAACTGAGAACAAACTGAGGGTTGATGGGGGGTGGGTGATGGGTATTGAGGAGGGCACCTTTTGGGATGAGCACTGGGTGTTGTATGGAAACCAATTTGACAATAAACTTCATATATTGAAAAAAAAAAAAAAAAGGAAACTGGAATCTGTTTTAAATTCTTCAAACATACCTGCACAGGATGCAGTGCTCGTCGATTTTCTGCATAACACCGTTGAATCTGCTTATGAAGTTTCTTAATGTCCTATAAGAAAGTGCCATTTTTAAAGCAGCATTTTGAAAATCATCTATGGCCACACCACAATCTTAGTGGAATAGAATAAGCCGAAGAGATGACTCGATAGGTACGTTTTTTTTCTCTTGAAATACAGGTCCTTTCTGATCTTTTCTATTCAATTTCTGTATATACTAACAAAATAATTACTATGAAGTAAATACCCTATAAGTGACCAATAATTTCAATTCTGTATCCACTTAAAATGCTAATTCATGATGACATTTACTCTTCTTAAGAGACAACAAAAGGAAAAAAAAACTGGTAGAGCAATACTACTGCTATTTGCATAACTTACTAATGGTTTGGAAAGTAAGTAAAGCATTCACCAGCATTGTTCAGACAACCAGTTTTCTCAAACTATTATATAAGAAATAATTCTATTTACCAATCACATTTCTTACTTTCTTCTTCTGATTACAAGTAACAAAAACACTCCTGGATCTATGATTTATATGCAGTTAGTGAGTCTTGTAATCTAATGATGGTGTCTCTGTTCTATACATATAAATGAGAATAATTTTATTAGCTTAGTTTAACTTAGGGAGGCACGATCTTGAAAAACTTTATTTAAGATGCATTTTAACGGGTGCCTGGGTAGCTCAGTCAGTTAAGCATCCGGCTCTTGATTTCAGCTCAGGTCATGATCTTGCAGTTGAGGGACCGGGCCCCATGTCAGGCTCTAAGCTGATAGTGCAAAGCCTGCCTGGGATTCTCTCTCTCTCTCTTCCCTCCTCTGCTCACGCTCTCTCTCTCTCTCTCTCTCTCTCTCTCAAAATAAAGTTAAAAAAAAAGAAAAAAATTTAAAAAGAAAAAAGATGCATTTTAATATATAAATTTATAGCCAAGTGATATGCCCTATTAAAACAAGAATTATTCAGCCTACTTTACCTACAAGATTTTTCTGACAATGATTCATGATACCTTTAATACCATCAAGCTGTCAAAACTGCAGTCAATGATAAGGCGGAGTGTGCTGTGAACAACATCTCTTCGAATACGTTTTCTGTCGTTTCCATCTGAGTTTGATTCCAGTTGACATTGTCGCTCTAATTGTTTTCTCTTGCGTTTTTCCTTCCGTTTTTGTCTAAAATTAGGAATTGAAACTTTTTGTTGTTATTCGTATATTCAGACATTTACAAGACTCTTCTGACAAAGAAACAACTATTTTTTAAATTAGCAGGTTGAACCACATGAAACAGCCATTTCTGTGAATCAAATATCCGCAATTTTACATAGTCCATCTAAAAGCTTTAGATAGAAAATGAATTTGCGAAGACAATGTAATATTTTCTACACAAACTCTTACTACTAATAATTCACTTATTATTGTGACTTTTATGTAAGACTTTATAAAATACTGAACTTTAGGCCTATAATGAATTTTTACTTTTATCATTCTTCTCCTACATAATTTTCAAGGAACATTAACAGAATATAGAGAAAAAAGCAAAGTAAAATTGTTTAAAAAAAAAATTTACAAAGCTTTTTCTATAATCTATATCAACTATAGTTTATTCTCTCTCAATAAATTTTGGCATTCTACAATAACAGCTTCAGTTCAACTGCTCTTACCCAAACCTACAATGGCTTTTCTAGCAAAATCAATGTTAGGCCCAAATTTGATCTTTCTGAGGTGGCTATTTTTGTTCTATATCTGGGACATGGATGCTAACTATATCCCTCATCTAAGTCAGTTATTTCAGAAACTGTGCTGCTACTCACAATAGGTTCTGGGTGAGAAAAATTATAGTGTAAATTCATCAAGACTGAAACACATACAGTTTTAACAGCCAGTGGACAGTGCTGGGTAACAACATGCACAGCCCCAATGTTAATTAACACAATTACTTTTGATGTGTCACAGGACTGTGCAAAGTCCAACATTCCTGAATGGGGTTGCATATGTGCATTTTGAAACATACTTGCGGAGTTCTCGTTGCTCTTCCCATTGTTTCTGTTTAATTAGCTTCTTCATTTGTCGTTTAGATATTGGTTCAAATCCTTCACCTAATCTTGGCTTCTGGCTCTTCTCTTGTTCTTCACTTAAGCTTTGCTTTCTTTCAACATTAGAAGACTCAATAAATGCTGGCAATGTTTCAGAGGACATTATGTGATGCCTCTGAAAAAACTGAAAAGCAACTTTTGACATGAATAGGTGATTTACACACACACACACACACACACACACACACACACACACACAAAGTAAAAAAAAAAAATGACCAATAGATGTGATTAAAATTAAGTCATATCAACAGTGAATAAAAATATAAATTTAGACAATTGAATGTCATTTACTGGCAAAGATCATTTGATGAAATGGGGTGTTTGCATTTACTATTTGTGGTCACAGCACAATTTTTCCAGAAGGTACACAGATCTGACTTTAAAATGCCATGATACCCTTTGACCTGGTAATTTATTTCCTTAGAATAAATCTCTGTAAATAGATCAGAAATATACACAAAATTAATGCAAAAGGGTATGTAATTTTTAACAATGAAATACTAGAAATTACTTCAATGTTAGCAAAAGGTGGCTGTAAATAAATTACAGTTCATCTATAACATGGGCTGGGAATACTAAGCATGTTTCCCAAAATTATTTAGTGATAAAAGGAAATGGCTAAGTAAAAAAATAGAAACAATATGTACATTATGTCCAACTTTGTTTTAAAGAGAATACACACAAATATGTTTAATTCTTACCAATGGTTTTTTGCATTTTCTGTATTTTATATAATAAAAATATATTGTTTTATAAAAGAAAAAATGTTTTTAAAAAAGAGATTGGAAGCACTTTTTTTAGTTGTCATTAATGCTACAGTGCAAGAGACATGTTACTTTCATTATCTGGGTGTACACTCACATGATTTTTGACAAAAGATATGCTATAGATTTATATACTTTGGACAGTGCAAAAAACAAATTTGGTTGCCTCTCAGTATATTTCATTGTAAATATGTAATTATAGATATCCATATTAGTTATGGCTAAAACAATATGTAAGATGATCCTATAATCAGTCATGGAATACTTAGAACCATCTCAAACATTTTTAATTGGATTAACAACCCACATCTTTATATTTATGTCTAGAAATGAACTTACCTTTAGATTAGGAAAGGGCTAAAAGTACTGAGATTTCTTTTCTTTAATAGATTACGAACGCCACAGCTTAAAAGTTTATTTACTTGTCCCTAGCAAAGACTAAGCATGAGGCTTGCAAATGTTCTCTTGGCCTTAAAGAAAATTCTATGATTATTCTTTCTTAAAGAGACAGCTAACAAGTCTGTGCAGAAAAGCTAGTATCTAAGAGAAAAATCCTGACAATTCAGAAAATGGAAAGGACTAAACCTTTGCAGAACATAATATGAATAGTAGCTTTATTATATGGTTCTTGCTTTCTTTAAAAGTACAATGTTGTAACAGGATACCTGGGGATAATTAAGCAAACACAAAGTTTACCAACTTTTGACTGAAAGATGAATTTTAAGATGTGTGCTTTAGGGGCTACAGCAAAAGCCCTAACATTTTGCTAGGTCACAAATTACTAAAGGTAAAGAATCATCTGGTAATCCAAGTGAGAGTTCACAAGTTTTCCTTATACCACGAACCAAACAGTATCCTTAGTTTGGGGGAAGTATCTCCTAGAAATGACAACCCAAATTCGGTTTTACACTGGAAACTGCCTATGGGCATGGATGATGTCTGCTTTTACCTAACATTACATTGCCACATTAATTACATTACTAACACAGTGCCTGGCACTTAGTAGATGCTTATTATAAATTTGTGGAATAAATAAATGAGTGACTATATCACAAAGGATTTTAAAAATTAATGAAAGTGGTTATGATGAACATTTATTAATTAAATACTGTGCTAAGTAAAGAATGTATTATCTAATTTAATCCTTAAAACAAACCAGTGAAGTAGATAGTATCATGCCTACTTTACAAAGAAAGAATTACAAATTACAAAGAAAGAATGCCCCAAATTACAAAACTACTAAATAATTCCCAAGAAATAAGGCACCTAGAACAAATCTAGGACAAAGCATGTTCTCAAAATACTTGCTGAATGAATAGACAATGAATAGACAAATGAAATGATGGAGCTAAGATCCAAACCCACATCCAACTCTACTCTCCCAGAAATCCAAAATCTTATTTAGAAAATGAGGGTTTCCGAGGAATGTAAAAGAGCTGTGTTGTTTCAACCCTGCTGTGGGAGGGCTCTGAGAACACTGTGTCACTGAAAGAAGACAAAAAATAGCTCTAGTTCTATTCCTATGCCACTGAATATAAAAATGGGACAGACTTCCTAGAGATAGTTGCCAGAAGTTCATGTTTTAAGATACCCCGTCTCACAATCTTGAAATACATGACAATATTAGATAAAATATAAAAAGGGGAGACAAAAAAGGTATAGCCTCTCTCAAAACCAAAAACAAGAACTAGAACAGATACTGTTCCTGCTGGGTCTGCTGTGTAAAGGCAACTGGGAGTTTTCCTAGATTTAAAGAAGATGGGAGAAAGACAGGAGCTAGTTGAAGATGAACCCTTAAACTAGTGTCGGGGGTGGGGTTCCTCTTTCCATGAAAAAGTCTGAAAACAGGTGAAATTTAGACTATTAATGGCTTATACCACACTGAATACTTGGCGGAAATCTGACGGAAGTAGACACGGCTTCTTGGCTACAACAAGGGCCAAACCATGCGATGACATATAAACTCAGAACCCTACAGGATTAGGGGGTGCCTGGGTGGCTCAGTTGGTTAAGCATCTGACTTTGGTTCAGGTTATGATCTCACGGCTCATGAGTTCGAGCCCGCATCAGGCTCCACACTGACAGTGTGGAGCCTGCTTGGGATTCTCTCTCTCCTTCTCTCTCTGCCCCTTCCCAGTGCACACTTAATCTCTCTCTCTCAAAATCAATAAATTAAATAAATAAATAAAAAAAACAGAACACTACAGGATCGGAATTCTAACCCACCTATGTAAGCTGTGCTGTGGAATGAAGCACTGAACAGGGCCATGGGTAGAAGCAACCACAGAATCACCAGTAGATAGAGAGATGGTTGGGAGAGAAGTGATAATTCCATTCAAGAGAACTATGCAAAGTTAGAAAAAGAGAGAAATGATGAGGAAAAAAAACAATAAAATCAACATCAGGAGACATATTCACTCTTCACAAATTGAAAATAATAGCACAATATGAAAATGACTTTAAAATAAGTCTGGTTGGAATCTTTCAGAGGTCAGATGAATAAGAATCATAAAAACAATACAGGAAATTGGGACACAAAAGCAGGCATAAAAAAATCAAAACCAAAATCCATGAAAAAGAACCTATTTGGAAACTAGGAAATGAAGATATAAAAATTTCAACAGATGAGATAAACTCCAGATTACCTGGAATCCAAGAGGTAATGGATGAATTAGAAGACATCATGACAATCTCAGAATTCAGAGAACTAGAATGACAAAATATGTCAGAACAGTTAAAAGACTTGAATAACAGGATGAGAGAAATACAAGCAAAAAGTTAACTGAAAATAAATGTATAACCTTGAGTGCGTTCATTGAAGTGTTTTTAAAAAGCTGTAAAATAAGCATTCAGCTTAAGAAACAGGAGACAGGGGAAACTCAGTAAGCTCAAAAAAATTAGAAGAAAATTTTAGAATATATATTGTGATTCCCAGAATCATTTTTACTTCCTTTCCATACATAGTGCATTAAATAAAAGCCAGCAATGCATATATGCAAAACAATACACGGTAGAGAAAACGTAAGCTAGACCTGCCCAGTAAGCTAAACCTGTAAACTTAAAAGCACAATTAAAATCCACAGGAGACAAATTGCTTTCTTCATGAAACAATGATTAATATTACAAAGGAGGGGACACATGGGTGGCTCGGTTGGTTAAGCATCTAACTTCAGCTCAGGTCAGGATCTTGCAGTTCATGAGTTTGAGCCCCGCATCAGGCTCTGTGCTGACAGCTCAGAGCCTGGAGCCTGCTTCAGATTCTGTGTCCTTCTCTCTCTCTGCCCCTCCCCCACCCACACTCCATGTCTCTCTCTCTCTCTCTCTCTCTCTCTCTCTCTCTCTCGCGCGCGCGCGCGCGCGCGCGCGCTCTCAAAAATAAGTAAACATTAACATTTAAAAAAAAATATTCCAAAGGAGAACATTTCTGTTCATAGTGGCATTGTGTTTTGTGCTAGTTCTTTATTCTGTTAAAAAGCTGCAAGTGGGGGCGCCTGGGTGGCTCAGTCGGTTAAGCGCCGACTTTGGCTCAGGTCATGATCTCACGGTCCCTGAGTTCGAGCCCCGCGTGGGGCTCTGTGCTGACAGCTCAGAGCCTGGAGCCTGTTTCGGATTCTGTGTCTCCCTCTCTCTGACCCTCCCCCGTTCATGCTTTGTCTCTCTCTGTCTCAAAAATAAAAACGTTAAAAAAAAAAAAAAAAGCTGCAAGTGTAGATTGGCTCTATAATGTGAAAATTTTTAAAAAGCAATATATAGATAACAATGTTTTACAGCTCGCACGTACACCAGGGGGAGCTTTTGCCCTTTCTATCTAAGAAGTCTAAGTTAATTTTAACTTGGCCTATCATTGCATACTAATGTTTTTAAACAGGCTATCATATGCAAAGAAAGGTCATGAACTGGTCGACTTTATCATCATTATTTTTAAAGCTATTCGCAATTAAGAAAATGCACTGCAGCAAATGAATTTTTTTAAGCTTTGATAAGCTACATATAGAGAGGCACAAAATAAAAAAGTAATGATGCTAGCTTAAGGTCCAATATATTACTGCTTACATCACACTTTACATACAAAGATGTGTACCAACTCCCACTTCCCATACAATAAGCATTTCACTATGTACTAGCTTGTTCAGGTTAGCTGATAAAATATGGCATTTTACTACGTATACCCGCTTTTTAAAGTTTTTTTGCTCGTTTAGAAGCCTCACACCAGTTTTGTGTTCTTCCCTCCAGAGAAGTGACACTCACAGCACATTTTCGTTTATTCAACCACGTTCAACAAATATGTAAGAATATATTGTAGCCATTATAGAAATATTTGTGTGAACGTTAGTTTAACACAGAAGTTGTAAAAGGTTGGTTCATTTAGTCACAGAAATAGGTTACCAGGTGATCTGATAAAACTAAGAACTGGATAAAGATGACTAAGCCCATTTGGTGTGAAACAAAGAAGCAAAAAAAAAAAAAAAAAAAAAAAAAAAAAGAAAGAAAAAGAAAAACGTCTCAATCTTCCTTGTATTTCCACTTCTTAGCACGGCTTCCAGCAGGGAACACAGATATCACACATCAGTGAATTGCCAAAATAAAAAATAAAAATAAAAAATAAAAAACCCCACCAACTTTCATGGATTGGGCTAAATACAATCTTCATAATTTATGACACTGCCTCCCTTCCTGAAAGATATGGAAGAACTGCAAAATGAAATTAAATGACCTGACAGTGACAGGGAAAGAAAGAATACCCTTTTTAAAATGCGCCAGCCTGATGGGCAGTATCGAAAGCGCTTGGTTCAGCTCTCAGGCCCCTTGGGAGGATTTGGCTGGGATAGGGACTGGGGAAGAAATTACAAAACAACCCAAACAAAAAGTGAGAAAGTCATCTGATGCTATCCTCTTTATATCTCCAGAAAAATTCCCGCATTTTAACACTGAAAATATTTCACTGAAATCAAGCTAACACAGTCTTCTTAAAAACCATCCTCGGCCCACCACCATGGGCTTAAGAGCACTTGCAGCAACTCTGTCCTGGGCTCTCTACATTTCAGAGCGCTCCGCCACGTCAGCCCCTCGCTGGAGAAATGAGGTAAAGCCGATTTAAACAGGTAAAGCGACGGCTCACGGTCTCTAGCCACCAAGTGGCAGAAGCACAACTCGTTTTCCAGCCCTTCAGAGTCCAGATTTCCCTCTCCCTTCATTCTTTGGGAGCTCACACTCTTCCCGTACTAAGGACCCGATCCCGACCCCCAAACAAACCTCGGCCGTAGGTGGCCCTACAGGGGGTGGGCAGAACCTCACCCCACTCTCCCTCTCTAGACCACCCGCCTTCGGCCGCACTCGAGGAGGGATTAAACTGCAGCCAGCGAATCAGGGAGCTGCTTGGCGCCGGGGACGCGCTCTATCTGACATCACTTCCTTCGGGAATTGGGTCCAGGCGCGGCTTCCACAGCCCCACTCCCCTCTCTGCCGGAAGCTCTGATGCTAGTCGAGGATGGCACTTACCAGAGCCCCCTTTTGCGCCCAAAGGAGACCAGAGGGGAGGCAAGGGCCAGCCGCAGTACCAGGAGACTTACCGAGCTCAGGAGTTGTCAGGGAACCGGGAACACCAACACAAAGCCTTCTCTTAATGATCTTGATACAGCTCGCGAGTCTTCCCCGGGAAACTTCAACTCCCAGAGGCAGGGACGGTCGCTACGCGTAGGAGGCTGCGCGCTTACGTTTTAGCGTCATCGAACTGCGCCAATTTTGGACCCGCAGTGGACGACAGGGGGAGGGAGTTTTATGTTGGGCGGGGTCTAGAGTTAGGGTTTTTGGAGAGGGACATGCTTATAGTGGTGTCTGTTTTTCCACCTCAAGGCAAATGTGTACTTGGCGGGCATGTATCCATTTATGTATTCCTATGGGGATGGAGGAGGGGTGTTAAGGCATACCTAGTGTTACAAATTTTAAATGCGAAAACACTGATGGAGGGCTCTTAATTCTCTGCTGGAGATGAAAGGAAAGCGTAGCTCGCCTCAGCCATAATTTGTACGGAAGAAGGTTGCATCACATAATTTCACACAACTCATGGAAAATCACATTTAAAGAGTGAGTCAAATTCCCAGTAAGATGCGTTTAATCTAGAATGTTTAAACTTTTTTTCATCATTGTAGCCATAAATCTTAGTCTCCATTCATTCCTTGAGCTATTTTTCCTACGCTATTTTGCAAAACATGTGGCATTTCATTGTTTATAATACGTGACCTTATATGATCTTCTTTGCTATAAATAGACCCAGTCAACAGAGGGAGAACTGAAACATAATCTAATAGACTCATTTTCTATTTAGTTTTGCTTTTGGCCTACTTCTCATAGGTGATAATTGCAGAATTTGAAGATAAGAATGAAGTTTGAATTGATGAATAGAAGACTGCCAAATTGGTATGGAAAGAATTGTGAAGTGAATAATTTTTGATATTTGAAAGCATATTTGAACATGTTTAAAGGTTTTAATGACCAGAAAATTAAATTCAGAATTTGAGTTTTCTAGTCACAAAACTGAAGTCATTCTTGCTTTCAACCTTCAAATTTTACTTGAAAAACTATGTCAGCTGCAACACTGTTGTGGGTCATTCCTTGTTTGTTCCTCATCTTAAATCGAAAAGATCTTTTAACTGAACATTGACAACAAAGTCTGGATCCATTTCTGATGTTAGTAGGGCATCTTTTTTCAGCTGCCTCTGTATCAGGGCAAAGAGTAGCTGAGGAAGGATTAGTAATCGGATATGTAGCCCTTCACATGTAGGTCATTAAACTCAGGCTGGCATAGTGATGTGCCAAATTTTTCAACAGCTGTTCAGTGCCCCTCAGGATTCTGTTTATGAGTAATTATATATTTTTTTTCAGTGTTAATACCTGGCATCCTTAGCTATTTAAAGCATAACTTTTAAGTTACCTTAAAATCCCTTATATTGTCATGGTGGAGTCAATAAGTTTTCTTTTGATACAGCCATTTAACGTTACAATCATATGGTGCACAGTTTTAAATGATTCTGTTAATCCAAAGCAAGCCCCCAAAAAAGTACCAACAAGAAAAAGGGGGGAGGGGGCAATTTAACCAAAGATTGAAACATAATATAGAAAGTACAGGAAGGTAAATTCATGACATGGAATAATCTCATTTTCATTGATTTGTAAGATTCATGTATTTGTTTTTTGACACATTTATTGAGTTCCATGTTTTTGTCTTAGTACTGTTGATACAGAGATAACTAAATCATAATCGCTGCCCTGGTAAGGACTCCATAGACTACTGGGAGAGTAAATAAATACCATACAACATATAATGTACTTGAGATGGCTATACATGGAAAAGAGCAACTAGATGCTCCTGGACACAGGGGATGCAGTTTTAGAAATTGGATAATTTTGCTTCGTCTTGGAAAGTAAGTGGTTTTCCCAGATATAAAGAAGGGAAAGGTATTTAAAATATTGGGAGCTATAAAAGCAAAGATATGTCATAATTTGGCATATGATTGAGAAGCTGTGGGTAGGATGAGGAAAAAGGATGAAAGAATAACCCTAAGGGTTTTTTAATTTGGACAACTGTAGGAATATAATTATGTTAACTGGGTCATTTAAAGAATAGTGGAAGGAAATTACATTTTGAAAAAAAATAGTTTGATATTGAATATGTGGGTTCTGGGGAGTATACAGGATGTCTAAGTAGAAACAGATTTAGAAATCAACAGCACATATCTGGTGGCTTAAGCCAAAATAAGAGTTTGAAATCAAAGAGACGCTAGTTCATGCGTTGCAAATCTATAATGTCTATGAGAACTGGATGGTAGCAAATGAGAGAAACTATCTGGGAGAAAAGTGTCACAAACTGGAGACAATATTCTCTGTTTAGTCAGGGCACAAGTTCTAAGTAGGAATATGGGCTTAATTACACCAGATCTCAATTTTTAAAGAGCAGCCAGGAAACTGGATTTTTATGTGAAATCTGGTTTTTAAGTGTTGGCAACTCTTTTGTTTGTTCATTTTTTAAATAGTGAGCAGGCTAAACAGAACATGTGGACCACAATCAGATAATTGGCAGTTTGTTAAATTGGATTGTATACCATAGAGTGAGAGGGGGGCTACAGATAGAATTTTGTAACAACAATAACAAAATGGTAATAAATACAGCTATGAGCTCCTCCAAATGTTTGGCCTGAAAACATTGGGCAGTCATCACAAATTCCATTATTTTAAGCCTAGTTCTGGTATTTCACTAAGTCTGAGAGTATTCTTCAGCAAGTTGGAAGTGGGAAGGTATGGGAATAGAGTAACACTCTGGAGTATGTTAATTTCAGGCTAAGAAAGCAAAACAAATTAATTTTTAAATTACTTGAAAGCTATCTAAAAATCAGAATCAACCTATTATAATAATTTCAACTTGTATTTTGATTGATTTTGAAAATACAGAAAAAATTTAAAACAACAACAACAACAAAACAAACGAAAAAAACCTATCCCCTCTCCCCAAGTAATACATGAATAGTGAAACTCTAGGAAGATGACTATGGAGGCATTGTAGTCTGAATTTACTCATAAAAACAGATAGAATGTCTTGGAGAGCAAAACAACAACAAATTCAGGTCATGGCAATAACATAACTAAGTGAAAAAGAATCCTTATAAAGCTCAAAATGTGAGCAGGTGGGAACAAACCATCTACTTAGTATCAGCATCTGTGTAGGAGGAAACAGTGGGAAGACCACAGAGCATCTGAAGGCCCTGAGAGTGGGAGGACCCCCAAACTACCAACAGCTATTTACTGAAAAGCAAGGGAGACTAGTATGAGATCAGAAGCAAAACTGGTTGACTGTAATTTCAGGGTGAGTAACAAAGGGAGGAGCAGGAAAGTCTGAGAATGCTGGAGGGGTATAGAGCTTATGAACTCATCAAACTTAATAAAGTTGAGGTCCATTCTTGGACAAAACCCAACAGTAAGAAATTTCTGGGAGTAAAATCCAAATTGAACAGGACAGGGACAATAGAGGAAAAGAAAAATGCAGGTCAAAATAAAAGTAGAGGGAAGAGACAGAGCTCAGAAATGACAATGATGTATAAGTGTCATTTTATGAAAACAGGAGAAAAGGAAGCTTTAGAACTATGAGGCTAGAAAAGCTATTATACCTGCCCCTCTTTCTTAAAGGTGAAGAATAATTCACTTAGCTTAAAAACATATGACAAAAGGATTATTATTGAATCCTTTTTAAATTATTATCATAGAATATGAAGTAGAAAAAAGCATATGAAAAATATAACCCAATATTTCAAAACAGGAAAAAAAATTTTAGAGATAAAAGGTAAAACAACATAAAACAAAACAAAAAACCCTGAGAAATAAAGTGATTGGAGAAGAGATGTGAAGAGTGACAGAACTCAGAAAAGAATACAGAATATTAAAAGTACGCATATGTATTCAACCATCTTACTGGAAGTCCTAGTTAGTGCAATAAGAAAAGAAAAAAACTTTTCTTAGAGACTACTAGAACAATTATACCAACAAATTGGAGAACCTAGAAGAAATTGATAGATTCACAGAAATATAGAACCTTGTAAAACTGAATCATGAAGAAATAGAAAAATCTGAATAGACCAATTACAAGTCATGAAATTGAATCAGTAATTTAAAAAATCTTTAAAAAACAAGGACCAGGCAGCTTCACAGTTGAATTCTACCAAACATTTAAAAAAGAGTTAGTATCAATCCTTCTCAAGTTATTCCAAAAAAATTGAAGAGGGAGGAATACTTTCAAACTCATTTTATGATGCCAGCATTACCTTGATACCAAAACTGAAGACACTGTTAAAAAGAATAATAATAATAATAGTAATAATAGTAATACAGGCCAACATTTCTGATCAAAACAGATGCAAAAATTCTCAACAAAGTATTAGTAAACCAAATTCAATAATACATTAAAAGGATCATAATTCATGATCAAGTGGAATTTATTCTAGAGATGCAAGGATAATCCAACATCTACAAACAAATCAATGGAATATACTAGATTAATAAAACAAAAGATAAAATCCTATCATCCCAGTAAATGCAGAAATTAACAAAATTCAATGTCAATTTATGATAAAAATGTTTAACAAAGTGGATATAGAAGGAACATGCCTCAATATAATAAAGGCCACATATGACAGACTCACAGCTAACATCATACTTAGTGTGAAAAACTAAAAGTTTTCCCTCTAAGATCAAGAACAAGATAAGGAAGGCCACTCTCACCACTTTTATTCAACATAATACTGGAAGTCCTAGCCACAGCAATCAGACAAGAAAAAGAAAGAAAAGGCATCCAAATTGGTAAGGAAGAAGTAAAACTGTCACAACCTGCAGATGTCATGTTACTATATATAGAAAATGCTAGCACTCTCAACAATAGCCAAATTGTGGAAAAAGCCTAAATGTCCATCAACTGATGAATGGATAAAGAAATTGTGGTTTATATACACAATGGAGTACTATGTGGCAATGAGAAAGAATGAAATATGG
Organism: Panthera tigris; assembly: GCF_018350195.1. Taxonomy (NCBI): domain Eukaryota; kingdom Metazoa; phylum Chordata; class Mammalia; order Carnivora; family Felidae; genus Panthera; species Panthera tigris. The sequence continues at coordinate 121,526,353 of NC_056663.1, read as the reverse complement.
CCCTTTGTAGCAACGTGGATGGAACTGGAGAGTGTGATGCTAAGTGAAATAAGCCATACAGAGAAAGACAGATACCATATGTGTTCACTCTTATGTGGCTCCTGAGAAACTTAACAGAAACCCATGGGGGAGGGGAAGGAAAAAAAATGAGGTTAGAGTGGGAGAGAGCCAAAGCATAAGAGACTCTTAAAAACTGAGAACAAACTGAGGGTTGATGGGGGGGTGGGAGGGAGGGAAGGGTAGGTGATGGGCATTGAAGAGGGCATCTTTTGGGATGAGCACTGGGTGTTGTATGGAAACCAATTTGACAATAAATTTCGTATATTAAAAAAATGCTAAAAGTTTTTTTGAGCAAAAAAAACTTTTAAAACTAATAAATTCAGTAAAGTTACAGGATACAAAATTAATATACAGAAACCTGTTGCATTTTGTACATTAATAACTATCAGAGGAATTAAGAAAATCTCATTATAACTGCATCCAAAAAAAAAAGATACCTAGGCATAAATTTAACCAAGGAGGTGAAAGACCTATACTCTGAACCCTATAAGACATTGATGAAAGAAATTGAAGATGACATGGATAAATGGAGTGATATGCCATGCTCATGGTATGGAAGAATTAATATTGTTAAAATGTTCATACTACCCAAAACAGTCCACAGATTCAATGCAGTCCCCACTGAAATATCAATGGCATTTTTCACAGAACTAGAACAAATAATTCTAAAATTTTTATGGAACCACAAATGATCCTGAATAGCCAAAGCAATCTTGAAAAGGAGAACAAAGGCAGAAGTATCACACTACCTGATACTACAGTACAAAGCTACAATATTCAAAACAGTATGGTATTGACATGGAAACAGATGTATAGATCAATGGAATTTAATATACAGCCTAGAGATAAACCCACACATACATGGTCAATTAATTTATAACAAAGGGGACAAAAATATTCACTGGGGAAGAGATAGTCTCTTCCATCAATGGTGTTGGGAAAACTGGACCACTATCTTACACTGTATACAAGATAAATTAATAATAGATTAAAAGCTGGAATATAAGCCCTGAAACCATAGAACTCCTAAAAGAAAACATAGGCAAGAAGCTTGTAAACATAAATCTTACCAATACTTTTTTTGGACCATCTCCTGGTCCAAGGACAACAAAAGCTTTAAAAAAAAAAGGGGGGGGGATTACATTGAACTAAAAACTTTGTAACAGTGAAGGAAACCATCAACACAATGAAATGGCAACCTACTGAGTGGGAGAAGATATTTGCAAGTCAAACATCCAATAAGAGGTTAATACCCAAAATATATAAAGAACACACACAAATTAATATCAAAAAAAAAAAACAACAACCAGCCTGTTTAAAAATGAGCAGAAGACTTGAGTAGACATTTTTTTTTTCCATGAAAACATACAGATGGCCAACAGACACATGAGAAGACCTTTTTCATCACTAATCATCAGGGAAAGGTAAATCCAAACTGGAACGAGATATTGCCTTACAGCTCATGCACAACAAATGCTGTTTGATAGCATTTTACCCACAATAGCACTTCTTTCGAAATTGGAGTCAATCCTCTCAAACCCTGCTGCTTTGTTAACTAAGTTTATGTAATATTCTAAATTTTTTATTGTCATTTCAACAATCTTTACCAGGAGTAGATTCCATTTCAGGAAACCACTTTCTTTGCTCACCCATAAAATGCAACTTTTCACCTGTTATGGTTTTATCATGACATTGCAACAATCCAGTCACAAATCCAGTTACATCTTCAGGCTCCACTTCTAGTTCTCTTGCTGTTTCTACCATATCTGTATTTACTTCCTTCACTGAAGTCTTAAACACTTCAAAGTACTCCCTGAGGATTGGAGTCAACTTCTTCCAAACTCCTTTTGATGTTGATATTTTGATCTCTTCCCATGAATCACAGATGTTCTTAATGCCATCTAGATTGGTGAATACTTTCCAAAAGGTTTTTAATTGGCTTTGTTCAGATCCATCAGAGCTATGGCAGCTATAGCCTTATGAAATGTATTTCTTTTTTTTTTAATGTTTATTTTTGAGAGAGAGAGAGTGGGGGAGGGGGAGAAAGAGAGGGAGACATAGAACCTGAAGCAGGCTCCAGGCTCTGAGCTGTCAACACAGAGCCTGACGTGGGGTTTGAACCCATGAATCATGAGCTGAGCCAAAGCTGGACGCTCAACTGACTGAGCCACCCAAGTGTCCCTTATGAAATGCATTTCTTAAATAATAAGACTTGAAAGTTGAAATTACTCCTTGATCCATAGGCTGTGGAATAGATATTGTGTTAGTGGTCATTAAAACAACATGAATCTCATTGTACAGCTCCATCAGAGCTCTTGGGTGACCAGGTGCATTGTCAGTGAGCCATAATATTTTGAAAGGAAGTCTTCTGAGCAGTAAGTCACAATAGTGGGCTTAAATTATTTAGTATACCATGTTTTAAACAGATGTGCTATTATCCAGACTTTGTTGTTTCATTGATAGAGCACAGGCAGAGGAGATTTAGCATGATTCTTTATTTTTTATTTTTATTTTATTTTTTTAGCATGATTCTTAAGGGCCCCAGGATCTTTTGAATGGTAAATGAGCACTGGCTTCAACCTAAAGTCACAAGCTGCATTAGCCCTTAAGAAGACAGTCAGCCTGTCCTTTGAACATTTGAGATGATGATTAATATGGCATATTCTGTTTTTTCTTCATTGAGAATCTATTATTTAGTGTAGCCACCTTCATGAATTATCTTAGCTACATCTTCTGGAGAACTTTCTGTAGCTCTACATGAGCACTTGCTGCTTCACCTTGCACTAATGTTATGGAGGTGACTCCTTTCTTTAAACCTCATGAACCAACCTCTGCTAGCTTCAAACTTTTCTTCATATTTTTCTGTTTTAGCTTCAAATTCTGCAGCTTCCTCACCTTTCTCACCCTTCAGAGAATTAAAAAGAGGGCCTTGCCCTGGATTAAGCTTTAGCATGAGGGAATGTTGTGGCTGATTTGATCTTCTATCTAGAACACTCAACCTTTCTTCATATCTGCAAGAAGGCTGTTTCACTTTCTTACCATTTGTGTGTTCAGTGAAATAATTTTAATATTAATTTCCTTCAAGAACTTTGCCTTTGCATTCACAAGTTGGCTAATTGTTTGGCACCAGAGTCCTCGCTTTTGGCCTATCTTGACTTTCAACATGCGTTTCTCACTACGCTTAATCATTTTCAGCTTTTTATTTAACATGAGAGACTTGTGATCCTTCCTTTCACTTGAACATTTAGAGGCTATTGTAGGGCTATCATCTGACCTAATTTCAATATTGTGACTCAAGGAATAAGGAGGCCAAAGGAGATGGAAAAGATGGAGGAATGGCCAGTGGAGCATTCAGAACACACACACACATATTTATTAAATTCTCCATCTTATATGGATGTGGTTTGTGGTGCCCTAAAACAATTACAAGAGTAACATCAAAGATCACTGGTCACAGATCTCCATAACAAATATAATAATGAAAAAGTTTGAAATACTGCAAGAATTACCAAAATGTGACACAAAGTCACAGAGTGAGCAAATGCTACTGGAAAAATGGCACCAGTTTGATCTTCAAAGCACAGTAAGGTGAAGTGCAATAGAACGAGGTATGCCTGTATGTATCTTAATAATAATGTATCAATATTGTTTTTTTAATTAACAAATCTACCACAATAACGTAAGATAATAATAGGGATGCCTTGGTACAGGCTATATGGGAAATCTCTGGACTGTCTTGGTAATTAAAATCAGTCATCATGATCCAAATTTAAATTTTGTTGTCTTTTGGGGTGCCTGGCTGGCTCAGTCGGTTAAGCGTCCGACTTTGGCTCAGGTCATGATCTCACAGTTTGTAAGTTCGAGCCCCATGTTGGGTTTTGGGCTGACAGCTCAGAGCCTGGAGCCTCCTTCGGGTTCTGTGTCTCCTTCTCTCTCTTCCTTCCTCACTTGTGCTCTGTCTCTCTCTGTCTTTCAAAAATAAATAAAAACGTTAAAAATAATAATAAATTTTGTTGTCTTTATAGTAGTCTACTGAAAGAGAGTCATCAATTCTCTCCTTTAAATGCTAGAAATTCAGGGGTTTTGTGGCTAAAGATCATGTAAAGTTAGATTCCCCTCAGGGTGACTGTTATTGACACTTAAAGATTTTGTTTTTGTTGTCAAATATGTGTGTGTCTGGAGGTGGGAGTGAAGGTAAAGTTTGTTTAATAACTTCATTTTGGAAAAATTGCTATCCTTTTTGGAGATTTCAAATGTTTCAAACCTAAGTCTCAAGTTTATTCTTGTTAAAGAAAGGCATTTAGTATTAGGCACTTAGGTTTTTATTTTTTCAAAGAATTCTTAAAGTATACCTTTTAAAATAGTTTATATACTCTCCTATAATTTCGCATTGGTATAAAAGAGATCATCACATCAAAAGAGTATTCTCAATCTAACAAAATCATTTTATGCAGGATCTTGAAAATTCTAACTCCCTCACTGAATTGAAAATGCTGTTAGACTTTATTGTGACCACTTTGGGGTATTTGAAGTGTCCTTTTACGTTTTTTTCCCATTAATGCCATGGTTTTTTTCTAAGAACAGAGTAAAGTGTTATAATGTTATAAAGACTTTCCCCCCCTCTAACAGCTTTCGTATAGTCTGCCTTACTGTATCTATATCTGGTAGGGTAATACATTTCCTTCCAACCTCTAGCGTGTGAAGTTCATTTATCTTCCAATCTATGAAAATGAGTTAACTCCTAACAACCTCTGATACTCAACAGAAACACAACTGCACTTTGGAATTAGTAATTCATCTTTATGCCATAGTTTCTTATTTATCACTGCAAAATAGGTGTATAGCAGATATTCCAGTGTCAAGCACTACCAATAGAATTTCATTGCAAGAGAATTGTTTTAAAATCTATTGTTTGATTTTTGACCTTGTTAGCACAGATCAGTTTTTTCCCCTGTATGTTCAGCCTGGAACATTTAAACACAACAATCAAGTGCCCTGTTAGCCTCTGTACAAAATTGTGGTGGATTTACCAAAGTTAGTGACAGTCCCAATTAATAATTCTCTGTCATTCTCAAGAAATCAAGTTTTCTACATCCTATCTTTAATATTTTTAAAGTAAAGGAGAATAATGATTAGGTTTTAGGGTTTGTTTTTCCATATTTTTTAAGTCATTTTTACCAAATTAATCCAAGCCTCATTTTTCTAATATGTAAATTGATTGTTAGGATGTACAATAAAAAATCTAAAGTGCTCAGCAGAGTTTATTATACATAGTAATTGTTTCATAGATGATAGCTCTTGTTATTTTTATACTGTGCTATGCTCTGGTCCTGCTTCACATGCATGTAAAATAAGAGATGAGTTTGGGGAGATATCTTCCACATATATTATACTATGTTTGCTTTACTTGATCAACCGAGCCATAGAGGAGTGTGCCTCTTCTTCGGTATACAGAATTCACCAAATATGGAAAGAGTTTGTCATTCTTACTTTATTTTTGGTGAAACAACCTTAAGTCTTTCAAATGTCTTTGTACAAAGTAAAAGTTCTAAGCAAAATATAGAACGATGATATTATTTATTACCGACAGAAACAGGCTTCTTTGAACATTCTATGCTGAAATGACTATTTAATAGTGTGATTCATAGAAGCGTTTTAGTCCAAAGCAAAGGCTTAAATGAAACAGCATTTATTTTATTAGGCAATAGTGATGTGTCTTTTATTGGTTGGACTCTGGTAAACATTTGACAACAAATGGTACTTTACCCAAAGAGACACGTATCATGCATCACATAGTCTAACCACGAACATTAAAGGTCTATGTAACTGTGAGCCTCAAATGGAAATACAAAAGACAGTTATCATAGAATCACATATGATTTAAACCAGTCTTTTATTTAAATAAATAAGCATAGCAAGTTTAGGTGAGTCTAAAGGCTGCATATCACTATGTATGTAATGCAGAAATTGTGGAGCACATAGAAATCCATTTAAATGTAAAGCAACAAAGCATTTCCACATTACCTTGTGTTTAGAATTCCTGTCATTCATAAAAACTTTTATTTTTTCAACAAACATTTTTCTAAGAATGGCCTTTTCTGTTTACCCCAGGAAAACTTAATATTTATAATTTTAAGGTGATAGTCACAGCCAAATATTTTATTTTTGAAATGTTTATTTTAAACATTTAGCCATTATTTATATATGAAACTTATGGTAGCAAATAAAATTCTAATCGCAATATATGATAAAGACAAACAATTTTCATCTTTCAGTTCTTTATACAAAAATAGATTTCAAGAGGTAATATGCTTAACTTCAGAGATGTTTAAAGTTTATATTTCATTTTGTGACTCTATTAAGTTGGCTGTCTCTTATCTGAGTTGTCTAAAAGATGTAAGCTTAAGGTTAGAATTCTAGAAAAGGGTTTTGAGAAAGAGGATAGAAACTTTAAGAACCTGTTTTATACTTAAACATGGCTGTATTTTCATATACTTAACAATATTTACTTATTTATAATATTTTCATTCAAATAGCCCTTCACAAGTATTTGATTCCCTGCCAAAACATCCCCACAATGCCTCCCCAAACCACCTCATTTTAGTAGATTTTATTCATAGCAGGTTTCTCACAGGAGTTTTCAAGGACAAGAGATAGTTCAGTTAGTATGGTCATAGCCATACTAGAATATTCACTTTAATTCTAGAAAACTTTCCTAATTAATTTTCTGTAGCAAAAGTGCTAAGGGCTGGAATTCCCCCTCTGAATTTCTTCCTAGAAATGAGATTCAGAAAGCATAGGGGACTCCAGCCAGCCAGTCTGAGGACTTAGACAAGTGTTTCTTGTCACAGAAATAGCTAGATGTCTACTGTAATATCCTCATTTGATAGGCTCACATGTTAATGATAAACAATGCTGATTTGCTACAACCCCATTAGTTTCACATATAAAAAGAACCATCTAGTTTTCAAAACTGAAAGTTCTATGTACTGTAACATGATTTTTGAAGTGATTGGTGGTGGTACAACCTAAAAATGTTTAAATAAATTATAAAATTCAAAGTGATTTTTAAATAACAGCATACAAATAGTATAAAAAAATTCCAAGATGACCATGAAAGACATAATAAAATTCAATTAAGTTTAGCTTGGTTTGAGAATCCTTGTCCCCCTCCCACACAATGTGGCCAAATGTACAGATAAGCACTTAATATAGGCATGATGATTATTGTGTATTGAGCCAAAAAGCATCACTACCAGTTGTTCTCAAATGTCCTTAAGCACTTCTGAATTTATATGAAGGCAGACTGGTTTAGCTCTCAAAAGTGAACATTTTCTTGATTTTCCTTCTTGAGTAAAAAAAAGTAAAAAGAGTGAGAGACTGAAAACTGCAGCCCACCTAAGTTTAATCATTAATAGTGAGTTCTTTGGTGAACTTAGGTCCTCATTTTGGAGTTTGGAATCTGACCTTTCCCCAAAGATAAACACGCTTGGTGCAGGTTCTGAGGAGGGTCACTCCCTCATCGCCACCAGAAGAGTCCACTTCTCAGTGACTCCTGGCTGGGAATTGGATGCATTAGAGGGTAGCTAGTCAATATGATTCTTCTTGCTGTGCTTTTTCTCTGCTTCATTTCCTCATATTCAGCCTCTGTTAAAGGTAAGTTTGTGTCACCTTTTGCTTAACTTTAATTTTAATCACTGAGAGGAAAAAGTGTGTGTGTGTGTGTGTGTGTGTGTGTGTGTGTGTGTGTGAACAGTGAAAGAGTTTCTAACTAAATCGTCTTCAAAACTACAAAACTTTGGAATACTTGTGAAGGCATGACTGGATTGGAATGAAAATCAAATTCAAATTCCTACATACATTAAGGAAACAGAGGTCCCTTTTAGTTTCAGTCCCTTAGACTAATGTGCTCCTTGCTTCAATGTCTCATTCATGGTCTATTTTTAAAAGGGAGAAAAGAAATGCCAGCTATTGTTACCTGCTGCTGTTGGTCACTCACTGAATGCAGCTCCTTCATTTGAATTGTAAAAGAGGATTTTAAAAAATCAGTTTTTAAATTTTCTTCTAGTTGCTTAGCAATGTGACATCAAGAAGCATTAGGCTCAATGAAACAGGCACTTGATTTGCCAAAGAATTATGAATGAAATAGTAAAGTATGTATTTAATTGCATTGCCATTCAAAAGTGAGGATTATCATAAGTGGTGAATTAAAGAAAATAAAACTACATGGTATTGATGTAAGAAATAAGACTTATTATCTTTGGATTAATAGTGTTGCTAGTTGTAGTTTCTACTTTAAGATAAAGTTGATTTTTAAAAATACATATGAATCGTATACCTTTCAGAATAAACATATTTTATAATGGTTTATCGGATGGTGTATGATGGTTTATGGGATGATTTCTAAAAACTGAATGAAATGTATTATTATGGAATCTTCTTTTAAATCAACCAGAATGTAAACAAACTCCTTGGATTTCTAAATGTTGCACCTGTAAAATAAACACTTTTAGAGTCTCTTACTAGGCTACACTGTCAAAACCAGTTGATCTAACACATCACTTAGCATGCATGCTAGGGTCCAGTTTTAATAACTATGTATCCTAAGTGATACAAAACAATTCACATTAAACTTCTAAAACCCTTTTGGGATAACTAGATTTTCATAAGTGAAATTTGTCTCAAGATTTCTCGTGTGGAAAATTTCCACATGAGGAGAGAAGACAATCTTTGTTATTGAAGCAGAAAAATGCAGGGCTAAATTTAAATTATTTTACCTAAGCAAATAACACTTTAGTTTCTTGAACTAAAGATTTCTTTAGTTTCTTAAAACACCACTTTCTAAAGTGTTTAGTATTTAAAAATACAGTCCTTACTTGCTATTATCTGCCAAATGAATTGTAGAGTGTTTGAAATATGAGGGATTTATACACCATAATATCAAGCCTAATACCCTTATTATTTTGAGAAAAATAATTGAACTATGGTAGTTATTATATACTTCTATTTTTTTCTACTCTATAAAGGAAGAAAATTGGATAACTTGGTGTTTTCAAATGCATGCGGTTATAATGACTGAAACACACACACACACACATACACAACAATGACATACAGGAAATATGGTTTAAAATATGACAGATAGCTACCATGTGTTGTGTACAAACTCAGTGGTGAATCCAGAGTTTTAGAACCTGAAGCTTGTGCAATTTAGGGGGCATCTTGAGAAAAAATTGCAAAAATACCTTACTTTTGCAAATGTTACTGAAAGAAAAGATATGGCATGTGTGCACATTGCTAGGGTCCCCTTCCAAGATCTTGGAAGGAGCTTGGGCAAGTGAGGGCCCCAAAGCTTAAGCATCATTAGCTTCATGGTACAAGCTACCTATACCAAATATCATAAATAAAAAGTATAGAACTTGACAGCTCTCTCTCTACCTGAATGTGATAACTTTTTGTATTACAGTACCATGATTTTATTATAGATTCCTTGCCTTCTGTAATGATTGACATTTAAGAAACAAACTCCTTGTGAAAGTCTATTTTAAAATCAGGCCATGATAAATTTGGGGATCTCATGTATCACCTCAACACCCATGTTATATTTAATTATAAATGCAACTGTTTGGCAAATCCCCAGATCTGGGCAGATATTGAGCAGAGGTTGGACTGAGAGAAGGTGGGTGAGATTTGTACAGATGAGGGTCTATTTAGAAGAGATAGGCTGAGTATGAATGTCCTAAAGACTCAAGTTTCCCCTACTTTTTCTCAATCATCTTTTGAAATGGTTTATCTATTTTCAGTGCATTCTTCGGGTGTGCTTTTACTTTTGCTAACCTAGGCATGAGCGTTCTGTTTATTAATCTTGTTATCTCTGAACACGACCGATTCCTTTACTTCCAGTCTTGCTCTCAAGTCCCTGGCCTGACCCACGCTTTTCAGTCCATTCACATCAATCACATCTTCCAATCTTTTTCCCTTGTCCTTCATCCTACTCTTTTACATTTTGTCTTAGAGTTTTCTGTTGGAATCCTCAATTCCATTGCCTACCCTTACCACTGTTGCATGCGCCTTTAAGTCTCACCTTGAATTTACCTGTTTCAAAATACATATTTTAAGATATTTCTTTACAGGTTCAAAACCAAGAGTTTTGGTGCTTTTAAGTCACTTAAAATTTTTAAATGCATTTGAAGGGACATGTTGAAGAGGTTTTGTCTAAATTCGGTTTCAAAAAATGCCATCCCGTATACTCTATAGAGTAACATCCTAAGAAAGAAGTAAGTCAGCAGTATAAACAGAACATGCTCCCATCGCCAGTGTTGCCAGATCTCTGAATAACATGAACAGAGAAACACTAATCAAAGAGGAAAGGATAACAGGGACAATATTACAGCATGATCCACTTATTTGAATCATTTGAGGTTTTATCTCTTGTTTCAAGAGGTAGGAAAAAGATCTAGAACAAGGCCTATTCTTTCCTATGCTTTATCATTTCCACATCATAGTCAAGTTCTGATCTATTATATATTGTCTGCTTTCACATTCTTTTGATTGGTAAAGTAAGAGCAAGGAAAAAATGATCAACATAATACTTTGGAAATCTTTAAAATTTAAGAGAGGCTACCTTCCTACAAACTTTTCATAGTTATTTTAACCAGAAGATATCTTTATGTAGCCCACAAAACTTGGATCTTAGTAAATTTAAACCTCAAATTCTGCATTCTATCTGCTATGTTGGGTTGAGAGCAGAGTCAGCTTTTCTCAGCTGTCTATAATGCTTACCTTTCAGAATTGCTGTGAGGATTAGATAAGACATGTTATTTCCTTTATGCCCTCTGTGGAATTCGATAGGCATGATAAAAAGAAGGCTCTCTGGCCAAAATGTCTTTCCTGATCAGAAAATCAATGTTTGAACCTGTAGCAGTGTCCCCAGTTAAAATGTGGAAGAGGTTGAGGTAGGGGAGGCAAGAGGTAGTCATAGACTTTATCTCCTCCAGGGTTTTTCCTGACGTTTTTTTTTTTTTCTTATTATCATGAGAGAGAGAGAGAGAGAGAGAGAGAGAGAGAGAGAGAGAGAGAGAGAGAACATGTGAGCAGGGGAGAGGGACAAAGGGAGAGAGAGGGAAAATTTCTCTCTACAACATGGGCCTTGATCCCACAACCCCAGGATCATGACCTGAGCTGAAATCAAGAGCCAGACACTCAGCCAACTGAGCCACCCAGGTGCTCCTTTCCTGACTTTTTTTTTGTCTTCTGTATCTTATACCTGAGGTTCTGCCTGATTTGCTGCTTGGACACAGTGTATGTTTGTATGTATACTCTTGGATACTCCCCTCCCACACTTCCTTCTAGCTTTTCTAGATCCCTGTTCCTTGTCTCTGTATCCCCTTTCTTTGAAGGTTTGTCAAAATATATAACTTCACCACCCAAAACTTTCCTTTTTGACCTCATCTTCTGTAATGTCTTTCACTGAATTCTGGCCTCTTTGGCCTCCCTGCTGTTCCTCCATTACACCTGCACTGCGCTCTCCTTAGGGCCTTTAAACTTGCTATTCTGTCTATGTGTGTGGAGGACTGGGGCAGGTGTAAGCATGGAGATAGAAGGGATGCCCTTCCCACAGATATCCATGTGGCCTAAAGCCTTTGTCCAGACTGTTACCTTCTCACAAAGCTCTTTTCCTCAGCATTCCCATTCCCTTTCCTGTTTCATTTTTCTTCATTAGCACTTCTAACATTTCTAATATGCTTATATACTTTTTTATTGCTCATCTCCTCATTTAAATGTAAGCTCCACAAAGGCAGACATTTTGTCTGCTTGTTAATTAGTACAGCCCCAGAGCCTAGAAAAGTGCCTACCACCCAGGTGCTCAGTTCATCCTTGTTGGATGTATGAGTGAATTCCTAGCTCCCTCCCTAGGAATGGAGAAGAGTTCAACCTAAAGGTTTAGTTGTGTGTAGTACAGGCAAGAGCATGGTCTCTAGAGCCAGACAGCCTGGGTTCAAATCCCGACTCTATCACTAACTGGGTCATCTTGGGGAAAATGTATAATCTCTATGCCCTTCAGTTTCCTTATCTATAAAAGGAGACTAATAATGGTACCTACCCCACTGGGTTTTGTGAGAATTAAAGAAGTTAATGTACATAAAGCACATTGAACAGTTTATTAGAGACAATGTGTTTTTTTAATTAAATTTTTTTGAAATGTTCATTTATCTGAAAGAGAGAGAGGGAGGGAGTGGGGGAGGGGCAGAGAGAGAGAGAGACACAGAATCCAAAGAAGGCGTCAGGCTCTGAGCTATCAGCACAGAGCCTGACACGGGGCTTGAACTCACTGACTGAGAGATCATGACCTGAGCCCAAAGTCGGACGTTTATCTGACTGAGCCACCCAGATGCCCTGAGACGATGTGTTTTGACCATTTTTTTCCCTCTCAACAGGAGGCACTATAGTAGATAATGGAGACAGTAGACTTCAGAAGTTTTCTTAATTTTTGGCTTTGCAAAGTAACTTTGTTTTCTTTCTCAGCTGCCTCTCTTCTGGCCTACTCATTTGAACTTCCTTTCCTCGCCCTCCCTCCATACGCATATTTCCTGAGGGAAGAAAAACTTATGGTTGCTTATTATAGTTCACTAGGCAATGCAACCCCATTAGCGCTGAGGAAAAATGTATACTGAAATCTTTTTTGACTATGTCCTGTGAGCCATAGATAGAAAATACACAGAGGGTTTGCATGACCATAAACTTCAAATCATCTCTGGTAAAGATTTGATCCTCCTGTGTCACATTTCTTTGGGTTAAGGTAAGCTGAATTAGACAATGTGTAAACTGCTCCATATATCAATTATTTTGGCTCACTATACTATTTGACATTAAGCTGCCGATGCTAAATTAAAACTGGTACTAAAATCTTGTGTAGTAAAACATTATTTTCTTCAGGAATAGCTAATTTAAAATTACATATGTATAACCTTGAAATGTACCTTTGTACTAAAAGTTTACTATAATTAAATAAACTATAATATTTTTACTGTAATTAGTAGAGTTAATTGCATTGGGGGGGATAGTCTTTAAATATTCAAAATATCCAATTTAAGGAACTGCCTTCTAACCCCTAAAATTACCTTGGCATTGATCTGTTGCATTGAAGTGATATATTACTTACAAATAGTTTTTATTAATTTTGTAAAGCAATTCCTGGCTAAACCTCTACCTGGAATCATATTCATTTTACCTCAATAAAGCTGGAGAGGGAAGAGAAATCACATTCATATAATTAAAAGCAATGCAATGACATTTCCTTAAAAAAACTGTTCTATAGTTCAACCAGAGCGATATTTAGATTATCTGATTATTGATAAAGGATACAAATTAATGTCTGTTCTGAAATGGAAGTTTATTTGTTTGTTAGTTGTTCTTTCTGTTGTTGTTCAAGTTAGCGATTTCAGCAAATGGAGAATAGAACCATCTTTCATTTAGCAAATATTACTAAGGTCCCACTAGGCAGCACTATGCTGGACAAAGAATGCATTGATGGCAAGATAGCACACTCCATGGCATGACAAGTACCTTACAACTGAGACTTGACTTGTGTCACAATCTTTATGCAGGTCACACAACCGGTCTCTCATTAAATAATGACCGTCTGTACAAACTCACATATTCCACTGAAGTTCTTCTTGATCGGGGCAAAGGAAAACTCCAAGACAGTGTAGGCTACCGAATTTCATCTAATGTGGACGTCGTCTTACTGTGGAGGAATCCTGATGGCGATGATGACCAACTGATCCAAATCACAGTAGGTATTTTCTACCAGGGATGCAAAGATTAGATGTCAGCAAAGTCTTTGAGAAATGTTATCATTTGAGAGCAATTGTTTTGTGCTCTTGGTTATATATCCCTTTACTTTGTTATCTATCACTAAAATAAATAGATCTACAGTTTTGGAGTTTTTGCCAATAAAAAGTAATCTGGTCTTTCTAAGTTGTTGAAGCAAGCAAAAGAAGGCATATGCTAGTGAGTAACTATGGTATGATGTCCAGGTCTATATTTCTCACTAATAGGCACATTAAACTATAACCCAGTTGAAAAGTTCTAGGAGTGAGGGGTCTAGAATCCGTGTCATGTGAAAAACAATTAAGACTACTTTCACTGAAGGAGGAGATAATATTGGAACCTCTCAATTTTCCTGAGTGCCTCCATATAACAGAAGTACCAATGAGGAAGTGAACCCATTCTGTGTTCTTCCTGAGGAAAGAGCCAGGTGCTCTCCTGCATGGCCATATTTGGTCAATTATGACAGTTTAGATTTATGTGTTGAGAAAGGAGGTCAAATCATATGGTCTCTGGGACCTCTTTCAGTTTTAATATATGATGATTCCATATTTGCTTTCAAAGGCCTAAAGGCAATAGATTTCTCTAGTAAAGTCTGTTATTCTTCTATGTGTTGGTGTGAAGCAGGTACACGGGACCAAGATTTGTTCCATTATAACTGATAAGTAGTTGTTGATAAACTTTATAATGAGGTGTCATTGCAATACATGTATCAAGTGATCTTTGCTTCTTTGGATGTCTCTAATAGCTGTTGTGACTTCCAGGTTGGCTCAAAACTTCATCATCCACCTCTCTAAACAATTTCTCAATAGAACAGTAAACTATTCTGCAGAAAACATTATGTACCTCCTTGTTCAGTAATCAGACTGTTCATCTTTAATTTTGTATATACAAGTGAAATACAATGGGATAGGATTCCTTTCCAAAAAATGGTAAAGAAAGTGAGGAGACCAGGCAGACAGCAATAGTCAAAATGAATAAGGAGAGTGACAGTGACAAAAAAGAGCTACCTTTCAGTCATGATTATTACAAACCTGAATTCACAGATTTATTAAAGTATCAGTATTTTTACCTAATTCAAAAACCTAATTTTCATGTGACTTCTCCATTATTTTAAAGTTAATGGCTAAGTGCTATGAATCATGAATTGAAAAGCAACAGAATAAGTTATGGCCAACCCTGTTTATTGCTTTAGCATTTTATTTTCTAAAAGATTATGATGGAAATAGAGATAGCAAGTTTTTCTAACATGTTTCTTTCCATGCTTCCAGATGAAAGACGTAAATGTTGAAAATGTGAATCAGCAGAGAAGAGAGAAGAGCATTTTCAAAGGAAAAAATCCACCCAAAATCATAAGAAAGGAAAACTTGGAAGCTTTACAAAGACCTGTGCTCCTTCATCTAATCCATGGAAAGGTAAAAATGATTTTGGGGGTCCCACATCTTTTTTCTGCTACTTCAAATTTGTCCTTCCTTCTGTAGTTATTACATTGAAATGATCATGATATCACTACTTTTATAGTAAATGGAATTTTTTCAAGAACTAATAAGTAGAGGTTGCAAACTAAATGCTTCAGAAGTCAATCAAGGCGTTGAATTCACTTATATTTTCTAGCCATTTGTTTCTTATTTTTATGAAAATCTTTACAATAGAATCAAGTATTTGTTTATTGAGAGGCACTATTAAAAGGTATATTCCTTATTAGGAAGGATTAGAAAGATATTGTAACACATTAGGTCATCACAGATGATTGTGTACATCATTCAGGAAAGCAGACAAATTGTGAGAATGGAATGATCTAGCTTCATTCGATAAATGATATTAACTCATGAGACTATCAGTATCTGGCTAATGCACAAAATTGAAGCTTTTGAAAGGGCATGTCATTCCTAAGGTAGATTTGGTGTTTTAAAAAAGTACTTAGAGGTTATTTAAAAACGATGACTTTGAAAAGTATTTTTTTATATATTAAAGAATGAATACTATAACATCCATTTGTAAATTTGCTCAGAAAATTCTGTAAGTGTGCATTACTTATGGTTTGATTGTGATTTATTACAATGGTCTTAATATGTTTGTAACTGAGAAGAAACTGTGATCAGTGAAATACTAGGCATGACATATGTGGGTTTATGAAAAGTAGAGATATTATATTGACGTACATAAAAATGTATCTGTAAAGATGTACACTCAGTTTTAGTTACCAAAGTAGAAAAACAGAGGGACCATTATAGTTAAAACTCTACACATCTGCAAAATATCTCTAGATTCAAAATTTTTAAAGGTGAAAACAAATACTTTAAAATAATATAAATTTCAGACATGTGATATATTGCTAATCATGATCTGCATTTTTATATAAAGCAGTTAAAGGAATTCTTATGTTGTCACCTCTCCTACAACCAAATGTGAATCCCCATCTCAAGGATGCTTCTCTTCTCCACTTGTCAAAATACTTGCCATGGCCCAGGCATTGCTCACAGGCCCTTTCTTTTATAAAGTTCATATCTTTCCAGTCAACTGGAAGTAATCACCTCTCTTTAGAACCCTCTTAGCACTTTGTAACTCACTCATGGCCCTTATCACTGTCCTTTTGGTCATTTGTATCCATTATTAGATTTTGGGTTTTGGTAGAGAAAATTCCCATTCCTCTTTGTATTCTAGCCCCTCATGCTCCCCTTCATGCCCTTCCACTCCCTTCCTCTGCAAAACACCCAGAACCATGCCTTGTACTGACTGACCTGGTATTCTAAGAGACTTTCCCAACATTCTCCCAAACCCCATACTCCTTTAGGCTTATTTCTATTCAAGTGTTTATCATAGATGTTTAAGTCCTCTCTGTCTGCAGTCAGCATTCAGAGTAAGCTCATAGGCAGCAATTGTGTCTTTCACTCTGTATTTTCAGTGTCCTGCTCATAGTGGGGTCTCAATGAATGTAAATTAAAAGAATGAACACATAAAGTTATATGGGGCTAAAATGAGTTGAACTTTGAGAAAGTCTTGGGCTATTGTTTGCTGAATATTAGCTAAATCATATTGAGCACTTAATGTGCACCAGAGGCCGAAGGCATTACATTAGTGATCTCTTTTATCCTCATGACAGCTCTGGGAAGCAGGTGCTGCTTTATCGTCCTCTTGTAATAGATGAGGAAACCAAAGTTAAGAGCAGTAAAGAAATTTGCCTAGGGTCACACAACTGGCAAGTGGTGGAGCTGGGATTCAAACAGGTCTAATCTCAGAGGCTAGGCTGGAAACCTCCACATTATACTGTTTTCTAATTGTAAAGTATTTGGGGAAGTACCACCTCTTTGGTTGACTTGCAATATTCCTACTTTATCCTTCAGTATATCTATTAACTCATTTGATTTTCATATGGCACAACAACATGAAATACTATTTTCTTCCTCTCTGACCTTCTAATGTGGAAAGACACTTGAGCCCATAAAATATAAGTTGCATTTATAATCTTAATGACAACCTGCCATTTTATAGCCCCTTGGGTAGCAGTTGAGTACAAAGTCTTTTGTTACACACACAAAAGAACTCAGTGCCCTCACTGTTCAAAGGCTGGGATGGAGCTGCCACATCATTATTTCAATGACTCCAACCTGCCAATTCTACAGGAGCTGTGATTGTGATGGTTTACGATAGCCTCAGGTTAAAGTGCACTGTGGTATCTATCAATGATATGATAAAGTACCTGTTGGGGAAAAAAAAAATGACCCTGGAGACTAAGAAGCCATGTGGAGTTTTCAGCCACATCACTGTCAGAGAGATCATTATTTAAATGATCACCTCAGCCTACCATGAGAGGAATTAGGGAAGCAAGGGCTGAGCTCCTGATTGGCAGTTTTATTGAAAAATATTTTCCACTCCAGGCTCAAATTAAGTTTTACTCCCTGAAATTTCTGTGATTTCAGGGATGCTCAACAGCATGTATTTTTTGTCCTTCCAGAGCCCCCTGTTTTAAGCTCCCATATTTACATGGTAAAGGAGAGCCCATTAAAACACTCAGATGCATATTTATTGCACATCATCCTTTTTCCATGCCCACTCATCTTCCCTATATAAGTGTTTGGGCATGACTCTGGTTTTGTCTACAGATCATAAGTGAAGTTGGACATATGACAGTTTTCTGGTTACGTTGATTAACACTGACAAGCAAAAGATGCCTGAAGTTACAGCATGGATCCTTTTTTGGCCTGAAATGCTAATCCAATTAACTGGATAATTACCAGATTTCCATTTCTGGTTTTTTCTGTCAGTATTGATTAAATGAACCTCATGGCTGCCGAGTTGGCCCTTTATTTTGTGTTGTTTCTGGGCATTGATTTGTTCTCTGAATCTGGCAGTATGGCTCCTTCACACACACTGAACCTCCGAAAGAAATATGACGCCTTGAAAACCTTCAATTCCTCAAGTATATCTTCACTTGTCTGTTTTCCATTGTGTCATTCCCTAGCTATACTCTCTGTTAGATATATATCAAAGATATATTTAAAGACATAAATCAGCTAAATAGACTAAACAAAATGATAGTCTGTTTGCTAGGATTCTTTTTGTTTATTTTTGCTGTTTGGCCAGTTAATGGAATTTTGCTTTCTCTTATTATTCAAGAATACATACATTAAGGGGATGGATGGAAGCTTTTTTTTTTTCCCTAAGGAAAAAATACAGTGAATCTCGACAGATTCCACGGTGAAATTAGCCCTCAAAATTTAGCAGGAGACTTTCTATTCTATTCTAGAATAGAATCCTTTTCTCCTTTTCTGCAACTCACCTATCTTCTCCTATGTTTGGTTTCCTTGAGTTAAAGACTTAGTTTGTAATTAGGTGGTGTCACTGTTGCTCTCCGGAAGCTATGGGGACTGTGAGTTTAGATAAGAGTCCTGTGCTTGCAGATGTTCAGAGCTCATTTCAGAACTGGATGAAGTAAATCAGCTTTATGGCATGAATATAATAAAACTTACTTGGTTCCTGTTGTGAAATAATGAATTTAAGATTATTGCTGTGACAGCCACACGGATTGAACTGCAAAGTTCTGACTTACTGTTTTGTCAATTATTGAGAGCCTGCTCAATTCTAATAGTTGACATTTAGCTAATATGGATACCAGAGCTGTTTTCACTTTGGCTCACAATGGTCTGCACTTAACAGAATTTAGGCCTCAAAGATAGCTGTCATACAAGTGAGGAAAAACAGATGTGTCCACTTTTCTAATTTTAGGAAAATGATAGAAATTAATGGAAAACTGAAAAATAATCTCTTTTTGTTTTCTGGCTTATTTTGTTCAGCCTATTAGGGAAAAAAAGTTGTGAACACCATTTTCTTAGAGACCTGGTGGTCGAGATCAAAACTTGATCTGTACACATGGGCCATTGATAGATGAGTACTTAATCTTTTGTGTAGTTCAAAGATTAAATTGGAGAACTAGGTTTCCTGAAATTTTAGGTGAAACTTTATAAATAGTTCAGGTACATTTTATAGCATGGAAGGAAAGTGAGGATACTAATGATAATCATACAAGTATTTTTACCACTTAATGACTCCTTTTTGCTTTCTAAAGTACTAAAGCCTTGCCAAAAAGTCACAGACCATAGACATATGTGTATTGCCACTAAATGAGTCCTTCTGACTGTATCTGGGTTCAAGAGACCCACTTATGAACTTTTAAAAGTCATGATATCTAGAGATATACTCCCAAATATTTGAAAAGGAGGTTATGCTGTAATTCCTAAAAGGAAAGAAGACCCAGTTTACAAAATAGAACATCAGAAACTCAGCCTTGGATCTGAGAAATTGCCAGTGATTTGTTTGAGAATATGATACCATGGATTTTCAGACGCTGAGGTCACTATTCCAGTTCCTTTTTAACCTGGACAAATACAATTCCAACATTTATAGGTTCGTTTAGTGTAATGACTAAAATTGATTGCTGGATAAAATACCTAGTAAATTTGTCACTAGGCAGAGTATATGCAGAAAATAAAAATAGAGATTTGAGACACTTGTTTGGCTAATCCAGACAAAATAGTCCCTGCTGAGGTATAAGCGTTTCCATATAGATCGAACTGTGTTCAGATTGGCATTAATTGAATTCATTGCCAAATTACTGAGCATTCTGTTTTACTTGAGAAATCATGGTTGGTTTTAAAGAGAATAGTAAGACATTCAGGATATTTCCAGTAGGAATGCTCGGCTATAATTAGCATAGACCTTCGGAATTTTGACAGGGAAGCTATATCCATCCTCTAGTTCTATCTTTTTAAAAAATTTTTAGAGAGAGTATGCACACATGTGTGCATGCATGCAAGAGCGTCACAGGAGAAGGGCAGAGAGAGAGGGAGAGAGAGAATCTTAAGCAGCCTCCACAGTTAGCACAGAACCGGACGTGGGGCTCGAGCTCAACTGTGAGATCATGACCTGAGCTGAAATTAAGAGTTGGACACTTAACTGACTGAGTCACCCAGGTGCCCCCAGCCTCTATTTCTCAATTGTGTGATGTGTTTGGAGTTAATACTTGGTGAAAAGTGACACAGGCCTTCCAGGAAATTCCCTTTGTATTTATATTCTTGTTTCTTAAACATGACCTAAATTATCAAAATGGTATGAGACATTGTTATCACCCTTGTGCCTATAAATATCAAGGATAAAACAAAGCTAAGATAAGATGTTTGCTATTTCAGCCAAATCACAGTCACCCCTCATTTCAACCTCTCTTCCTGCCTTCTAAAGGGACTCAAAGCAGCGCCTGCATCAGGCCATGCCATGCTAGCAATCTCAACCTCAAATCCTCCAACCTTCTTTATCTCCTTATACCCAATGCCAACATGGATGCTCTGGAGAGCCAGAGAAAGTCACCCCTGTGGAATTTTGTCCATGGGCATTATGGTCATGTCTAGGCCCTTGTCCAGCCCTTAGAGGCTGTGCTAACTCATGACTGTCAAGTGTAATTGCCATTCTCTTTTAAGCACCAGTCTCTTTGTCATTTTAAACATTGGTTAATTTTTGTTTCAGGCAGAGTTATAGGTAGAGAACATGTTGATGTGTTCAAAGAGAATATTCCTGATTTCTCTTCCTTGGGCAATCCTTCTTGTTTTCATAGAAATCCCAGTCTAAATCCATGCACTCTTTCCTTCCCTATACTATTCCCATCATGTTCAGAGCCTTAATTATCAGTCTCCCCAAATTTCATGTTCTCATGGTCTAGCTTCTTAGACATTTAAATAGCCTCTTTTCACACACAAAAAAGAAATCCCAGCTTTGGAGAAAACAGATCTCTATTTCCCAGATTGATAAGGGTGAAAATCTGAACTTTCATGCCACTTGTTTAACCAAATCTAATAAATGATGCATTTTTGCTTCATTTATGTTTGTCTTTCTTTCTCCCTAGGTCAAAGAGTTCTACTCATATGCAAATGAGCCGGTGGCCATAGAAAATCTCAAAAGAGGCCTGGCTAGCCTATTTCAGATGCAGTTAAGCTCTGGAACCACCAGTGAGGTACTTACTAATGTTATTAAGGATCCAGAATATTATTTATCAGTAGTTAACAAAATTGCTTATATGGATTTCTATTTGTAGAAATTCAGTAAAAAAGTTACTACTATGGTAATGCTCAGAAAAGGTGAGTAGGGTGGTTAAGTCTCATTTACATGTGAAACAGATTGCTGTTTACCCCAATTTGTACCCAAATACAGGGTAAAGGAAATTAGAATCCATTATACTAAGGGGACATATAGAATGATTGAATGACAGAGATGCAGAAAACCTTGGGGAGCATGTCAGTGGCATCACTGTGCATCACTATCTCATGGGGAGCTTATTTAAGATATAGATTCCCTGGATTCACTGTGAAGATTCTGATTCAATAGATTAGAGAGGACCTGAGCATCTGTATTATAACAGTTTTCTCAGATAATTTGGATACATTATCCGTTTGGAGAACCAGTGGTCTATACCAACAACCCCCTTCATTTTACAGATGAAGAAACTGAGGTTAAAACTAGAGAAGTTAAGTGGTCCTCCCAGTATCATACTTTGAGTCAAAAGCAGAACTGAGTCTAAGTTTCCTGTTCTGAATTCAGCCAACCCACGAATGGGCAAGAAAATCTAATCACAGGGCGGGGCTGAGGGAATATCTGTCAGTTTGCTAGAATAAAAGCTGGGTGTGGTGCTGGCAGAGACTTGGAGGGAAGGCTCAGAGAAGCTAAACAGTCTGTACTGGCATACATTTGCCCACACTCAAATTGTTAATGTGACTTATGAGCTGAATTAATCCCACAGGTTTTTAAGGATTTCTAGTTATATTCATCTAATCAAAGAACACATGTACACACACATTTACATCTAGATATGGCATTAAAAGCCAAATCCCCTTCCCACACAATTACCCCTTTTCCAGAGGTTTTGATTATGACCAGGTCATTTGTCCAATTCTCATTAAACTTTAGAGAAATATAGGAAATCCTTTATTATTCCTGGGGCAATAAGAAGGTGCTAGTAAGACTCAGCAAAAGAGGATGGAAAAGAATCCACATGTTATGGGAAGCATTGAGTTCTTCCTGTCTTACCATCTTGTCAGCTTGGACAAAAGGTAGTCCCCCATGGCATCTCAGGAACCCCAATTTTCAGGCTACTTCCCACTGGAATTCAAATGGTTCGTGGGAAAATCCCAAACATTGTATTTTTACTTTTCTTTTTAGGTGGATATTTCTGGGGATTGTAAGGTGACATACCAGGCTCATCAAGACAAAGTGATCAAAATTAAGGCCTTGGATTCATGCAAAATAGAGAGGTCTGGATTTACAACCTCAAATCAGGTATGATTGATATCACTCTCCTTAAGGCATTCAAATAATTACATTTTTAGAGATTAATTTAACATAGTAGAAGAATAAGGTAACAATATAATTTTGGAATATTTATGATTTTTAGTTTAGGGTATTGTTTCATACAATGTCAAATGAAAAGGTTTGTTTTCATATGTTGTAAGTTTGGGCAGTGAAGGGAAGATATTAAGGGGAAGCTCTTTTGAACATCAAAAGACAGTTTGCTACTTGACTTGATTCAAAGATAAAAAGCTTATTTTTACAACTACAAATATGTATGTATGTATCTATCTATCTATCATCTATCTATCTTATTTAGGTCTTGGGTGTCACTTCAAAAGCCACGTCTGTCACTACCTATAAGATAGAAGACAGCTTTGTTATAGCTGTGCTTGCAGAAGAGACACATGCTTTTCGGATGAATTCTCTACAAACCATTGCAGGCAAAATAATATCAAAGTAAGATAATGCTGGAATATAAATTTTCTTTCCTATTCTTTTATATATTATCATATTTGGTTTTTACATATATATGTTAGACATGTTAAATATATATATGTTTTATGTATATTTAGTGCTTCCTCATTTTGACTGTTAGCTTCTTGAAAACTGTGATTACATCTTGTTCATCTTTATTTTTTCACATCATCTATAATAATGGGATATATTAAATACTTACTGTTTATTTAATAGAATTTCATTTAAAAATTGTATCAATTGTTTATTGAATAGAATTTACTTTTAAAAAAGGCAAACTACTTGATAAGTTCTGGTTTATTTTCTAATTTCTCTGTCAGAAGTTTACAATGATAAGGTTAAAAAGTGGTGACGTTTGCATGTTCTCTCCTTGAGATTTTTTTTGTTACTGTTGTTAAAAAACACATAAAAAATTCCATAGTAAAGTGATATGACAGAATTTTTGTAGTCTTGATTTATAGTACTTACAAATTCAAGTCTGTTATTTCAATTTAAGAAGATTTCTCTGATCAGAAGTTCTCACAGGCTTAAGAACTAAAATTTTCAGATCTAAGAGTATGTGTTCCTTTAAGATTTTAATTTAGAAAAAGATTTTTCTAGCATTAAATGTATTATATCTTATACCATTGCTTGTCAAATGTTTTCTCTGAAATAGCTCCAATATCAGAGATCAGTGGATGCAAAACCTTGGGAGAAGTGCCTCAAACCATAAACGCTCGAAGTATTTTTGAAGTCTCATCTGGATAGAATTTTGCATTTTACTTTGTACCATATTACTTTCATCTATTCTCGTACAAAATAAATATTTTAAATTACGTACCAGGTCTATCAGATTTCCATTGCTTTATAGCAAACCACTCCAAAGTCAGTGGTGTAAGAAGCAACAATCATTTTATCATTCTCTCATAATTCTGAGTCTTGCGTTGGTTCAACTAAGCATGCCTTGTTTGGCATCTATTCTGCGGTTGCAGACAGGCACTGACCAGAGCTGGTTCAAAGGTTGCTCCCTTGCCTATTTGGTACCTGGGCTGGGAAGACAAACTACTGAGGCTCCCCAAGCATTTCTCTTTTATCAATATGTGGCCTCTCAAAATGGTAGCTTTGGGTAGCCAGACTTTGTACATGGCGGCTCAAGTCTCCGAAGGTACAGGCGCTGCTAGCATTCCAGATGAAGGCTGAATTTCCTTTTAAGATTTATCCTTAGAAGTCACACAGTGTCACTTCTACTGTCCCTCTCTTAGTTGCGGAAGTCACAGAGTCCTGCCCAGGCTCAAGGATAGGGATGCAGACTCTACCACTTGACGGGAGAGAGACACGGTTCTGAAAGAGCATGTATCAGGCAAAAATATCTGTGAAACCATTTTTAGTAAAAAAGATTTCTTAACTGTCTTAGTTAATAAGTGGTGTGTGGTTGTACTGATGGTATTATTTGCAGAAAGTAGGGCTAAATTCAAAAGAGGTGACATCACATATCTTGTTCAGCATCCAGGCAAGTTTTTTTTTCCCTGTATTCTCTTAAATCCAGACTTAAATTTTCAAATCTTTGAATAAAATTTTTGCTCCAAAAAGACTTCATAATTAGCTTGAGGTCTGTTACTGAGATATTGCAGTTTGAAAGATATGGACTTCCATAGTGTGAATAAATTGTTTGCCAAGAGAATGGTAATTAGTAGCTTGTTCACTCAAAGGAAAACTGCTTATGTGGTATTTCTTTTCCTTGTTGTACAGGCAGAAATTGGAGCTGAAGACCACTGAAGCAGGCCCAAGACTGATGTCTGGAAAGCAGGTTGCAGCCATAATTAAAGCAGTTGATTCAGAGTACAAGGCCCTTCCCATTGTGGGACAGGACTTCCAGAGCAAGTGTAAAAGATGCCCTTCTGTAAGTGTGACAACTGCATTGAGTGGTCGGATAGGGGAATACTCAAGGCTTAAAATTCCGTTTTCTTTTTGTTTCCAATGGAAGCTTCAGTTAATTCTTTGAAGAAAGTTCATAAAGAGCTACCAGCCACCACTGGATTATAATGGCACTATCTTAACAATATGCACCTGAAATGATGTGTAATCCAATGATATTTAACAAATAATTATCATCCACTCATCTCAAGTTAAAAATGTATGACTTAAGTAAGGGCAGCTTCTGAATAGTAGTACCTAGAATACCTGGGGGGATAAAGGCCCTAATGAAGTTAGGGGAAAACATATAGTGTCAAGAGCATGGACAGGATCTGAATCCTGAAAGTTTTCGCCACTTAGTAGCAATAAGTCCTTAGGTGAAATATTGTGCTGAGCTCAGTGTTCTGAGTACTGCTTTGAGAACTAAAAAAGGATGCCAAGCTCTCTTCTAAATTAGGAAACATTTTTCTACCATGCCCCAAACTCCTCTACAATTATAGGCAAAACGAGATCTCACATCTCCCAGGCAAAGGATAGGTCATCTTATAACATTTTAAAATCAGCAAAGAGAAATTTCATTTATTACACGAGTCAGTTGTGATGATGGCTACAGATGTGACCTTAGGATCTAGCATTTCCTAATACTTAACCTCTTGTCAGGAGAGCAAACCCTGAGCATGAACAACAGAGCAACATGCTCCATTGGTAGCTACCAGAAGATTGTGTTCCCTTGGGTTTTATTGGTATTCAGAGAAGTAGAATTATCAAGAACGAATACCATAATTTGCTTAAAGTTCAAGACACTATCCCTTGCTAATTTCAAATTTATCAAAATTGAACTAAAGAAAAAACAGAAAAAATAATTCTCAAATTTTGTTTTTCCTTTTACTTGTTTTTCTTCCATATATCATTTAATATTCTACTGTGATTTTCTAATGTGTCATATGGAGGTGGAAATTATATAGGAAAGTGACTAATGAAACCAATCATCTTTTTTAATACTGCGAATTATTAATTTGTCTCCCCCATGGTTATTAAAAAGAATAAGCTGTTTTAGATTTTTGATAATTACTTCTTCATTATCGTAGGAAGCGTTGATGTCTTTGAGCAATTGCTTTTCCAATTTCCATATACTGTCACCATTGCAACCCTTCAAAGAAAAAAACTCTGAATTCACACTAGTGTTCTTTCTGCCCTCAGAAATGACCCAGTAAATACTTAGCTAAGAATAGCTAGAATTTTGCTTTGGAATATCCTCTTAAGATTAGATAACCAAGAGGAGTTTGAAAAAGAGAAAATATGTGTCTATTGCTTATTAGAAGGACTGAATAATTTAAAAAATTGGTAGCATGCTGATTACCTCAGAATTAGAGAGCTGGAGGTGACTAATGGGATTAAACACATTATACAAGTAGGGGAAAAGTGGCAAACTATGAAAAATCAGTTATTTAGCTTATTTCAAAGCCAGAATATGTCACTAGTTAGAATTATTTACTATTTTTAAAACCATAGTAGGATAACAATAGTAGGAGAATTACTTTTATCTAAATAATACTCTACTTAACATTTTAAGTAATGAGCAGTTCAGACCTCAGTGTAGTTAAACATTGCATTTCATAAAAACAATAAAAGAAAGAGTTAGAATGGGGAGCTCACGTTATTACAAATACTGATTTTCAGTGAGTTCCCTGTAAATAATAAACCTGACACAATTATTCAGCAGTTTTGATTTATTCCCCCTCCAACATATCCTGCTGTTAACGAAAATTCTGCATAGTTCTAGTATGGTAGTCAAAGCCTGGCCTCACACAGAATTTCCTTAGGGTAACCATGGAATGACCTTCTAGGCCCAGAAGCCTGATTTCTTTCGAGCTAAAGAGTAATAGACGAAAATGGTGCTCCTGAGAAAGAATCATACACAGGGTCGACAGGCCTCAATATTTGTCTCCGTGAATCCCAGGAATGTGATACTGGCAGGTAGCAATCTGGCATATTGAGGCAATACAAAAAGCTTCTTTTGCTTGTCAGATACAAGGAAAAATTTGTTTCTGGGGAGAACATCCCTTGTCAATGTGGATGTTCAGAATTATGAACGGGGTGCGAGCCTGCAGCCATGTTTTCTTGCAGCTCTCGGAGCACTGGCAGTCTACCAGAAAACACCTGCAGCCTGACAACCTCTCTAAAGCTGAGGCTGTCAGAAGCTTCCTGGCCTTCATTCAGCACCTCAGGACTGCGACTAGAGAAGAGATCCTCCAGATCTTAAAGGCTGAAAACAAGGAAGTATTGTAAGTTCCCGAATACTGTGTGGCATTGTCTGTAGAAAAGCGTTTCTTGGTTATTAGCTTTAATTAAGCAAGAAAGATTCCTTTTATTTATTTATTTATTTTTATATTTATTTTAATGCTTTTATTTATTTTTGAGATTGAAAGCCTGAATAGGGGAGGGGCAGAGAGGGGGGGGGGGGACAGAGGATCCAAAGCGGTGGCTCTACCTGACAGCACAGAGGGGCTTGAACTCACCAACTGCGAGATCATGACCTGAGCCGAAGTCGGCGCTCGACTGAGCTCCCCAGGCGCCACAAAGAAAGACTCCTTTTTAACTAACTGCCCAACCTGCAAATCAATTATTGTGTTGTTTTGCATTTTCATCAAACAGTTATGCTTCAATATGGTAATTTAACAGTTACTTGACCAGAAATGTAGTAACAAGGTTTTAACAGTGACTCAGAATGAACATATTTTGAGTGTTTATGAGTTTAAATCAGGTCTAAATTGGTACATACATAAGGGAGGGGAGGGCTTCATCTTGATATGTGCTGCCTCCTGTTTTTGGACCTATTAATTTACATTTGAAGAGATTGCAGAGTTGATTATAAAAACAAAAAAAGAATATGACTTTTCGATTGGAAAATGAAAAATTTTATTAGAGATCCAATGATCATCCCCATCAAAGCCATGTTTTATATAGAAAATTGAAAATGCAGGTAAATAGTCAAAAAATATAGAAAAAGACATCTGTATGCTACTTGAATGTTTGGTGAAAGTATGATTCATTGCACACACATAGTGAAGAGTTGACTTAATTCTCAAATTTATTTTGTAGATGTAAATGTTTTATTATTTTTTTAATTTTTTTAACGTTTTATTTATTTTTGAGACAGGGAGAGACAGAGCATGAACAGGGGAGGGTCAGAGAGAGGGAGACACAGAATCTGAAACAGGCTCCAGGCTCTGAGCTGTCAGCACAGAGCCCGACGCGGGGCTTGAACTCATGGACGGTGAGATCATGACCTGAGCCAAAGTCGGCCGCTTAACTGACTGAGCCACCCAGGCGCCCCGATGTAAATGTTTTTTGTCTGTAATATAGAATTTGTAAATACAAGTTCAACTATATGATACTAATTACCCTCATGATACAGAAAATAGCTTAATTAATTTGACTGTCAAAACTAGCCATTAACATAATCAAAAGTGGAAATTGGCCAACTTACACACACACACACACACACACACACACACAGCAACAGCAGCAGCAATAGCGGCAACAGTAGTCACTGAGTACAAAGGACTCAACTCAATTCTCTAAGAAGATAATTTAGCTTTTTTTTTTTTTTAAAGAATTCTGTTTATTCTTGAGGCACCTGGGTGGCTCAGTTGGTTAAGCGCCCGACTTTAGCTCAGGTCATGATCTTGCGGTTTGTGGGTTTGAGCCTGGCATCAGGCTCTGCACTGGCATTGTGGAGCCTGCTTTGGGATTCTTTCTCTCTCCTCTCTCTGCTCCTTCCTGACTTGTGTGCACCTATGCATGCATGCTCTCTCTCTCTCAAAAATAAATAAATAAATAACTTAAAAGTAACAGAGAGGTCTGTTTATTCTTGATTGTATTTGTTATTTACTTGCCTTGAGGACATTTAAAAAAATTGATAGGAACTCCATATGACTAAACAGAGTTGGTTGCTCTCTTCAAAAATAAATATTTAAACCAGAAATTGAAAAATACACGAAATAATAAATTCTCAGACTCATGTTTTAATCGTAGAACTTTAAAATATATTTGTAGGGTGATTTTTCTTTATAGGAAAGGCAAAGATACTGACCATAAAAGTTTAAAAATTAGCTATTAATTTAGAATGGAGATTGTATGACACTTTAACCTTATGTGAGTCCTAGAAACCTTCAGGTGGCAACAATTTGGATGATTTCATGATGTATTTTCTAAATCAGATTACAGGTTTCTCCTGCTATCCAAAAGTGGAGACTTCTATGAAACCTTTTGTAACCCGCAATTGTGCAAAGCAACAAATTACCATTAATTTACGTGGCAAATCTTTTGACCATTTCCAGACCCCCAAAATAACTTTTGAGGTTTTTCTGATACCTTAGGCCATTATCTTGCTAATGGATGTACACAATACATTGAGAGAAAGCACAGATGCTCACAGATACAGTTCTAGGCTATCGTGACTTGATTGTAAGATGCTGAGTGTGCTTCCCAGGGAAGGGGCTTGGTGGGGCTACCCTCACTGCTCAGGGTCCACACTGCCTCTATAACAGGCTTGCTGCAAAACACGTTGAATGCTATTTTGCTTTTCACCTTTTTTTGGTAAAAGCAAAATTCCTCTTCAGGATTTCTTTTGGTTAGCAAAAACAAGTACTAATGTAGGTCTTTTGTAAAAGCAAAGTAGCCTAACACAAACTTTGGAAAAGCAGGAGATACTTGTATTTACATAATATCGTGCCATATCATATGTAGACCACATGTAGCATAATGTAATGGAAAGGATACTAGGATGAACTAAAATCAGAAAACCTCGTTTCTAATTTTGACTTCCAACAGCATATAACCTTTGAGCAAATTGTTTACATTTAGCTTCTCCAAGTTTCACTTTCAACATCTGTAAAATACAGAGAATAATTCTTTTTGTTTACGGTAGGATAGTGCAAGTCAGGGTGGTAGAATATAACATTTCCCAAAGAGTCCATTGTGTGTATCCTGTAATTTGCAGAATACTAGCAAGTATGGCAAGAGGAAAGGATTCTGTGAGCAACTGAGTTAGAAAAGCGTGGGGTGAAATCAAATCAAATAGTTTTCTTGGCTGTAGAAATTTTCAGCATATTTAATCATATAATATTAGGTGTAAGTTTCCTTAAACATTTTCTAAACTTAAACAGCCTTGAAGATCCCTTTGCTTACAGCATGTTGTAGGACTAGAACCACATGGACAACACTTTGGGAAACACCAATGTATTTAAAAGATAATGGGGGTACCTGGGTGGCTCAGTCAGTTGAGCATCCGAGTTTGGCTTAG
Source organism: Panthera tigris (assembly GCF_018350195.1). Lineage (NCBI taxonomy): Eukaryota > Metazoa > Chordata > Mammalia > Carnivora > Felidae > Panthera > Panthera tigris. The sequence continues at coordinate 121,495,956 of NC_056663.1, read as the reverse complement.
GTCATGATCTCATGGTTTGTGAATTTGAGGCCTGCGTTGGGCTCATTCCTGTCAGTGCAGAGACTGCTTTGGATCCTCTGTCTCCTTTTCTTTCTGCCCCAACAGCCCCCCTCAAAAATAAATAAGCATTTTTTTTAAAAAATTACAAAATAGGGGCGCCTGGGTGGCTCAGTCGGTTGAGCGGCCGACTTCGGCTCAGGTCATGATCTCGCGGTCCGTGAGTTCGAGCCCTGCGTCGGGCTCTGTGCTGACTGCTCAGAGCCTGGAGCCTGTTTCAGATTCTGTGTCTCCCTCTCTCTGACCCTCCCCCGTTCATGCTCTGTCTCTCTCCGTCTCAAAAATAAATAAACGTTAAAAAAAATTTTTAAAAAATTACAAAATAAAAGATCATGGACACCTGAGACACCTCAGGTCAGAAAAACCTTGAGTTCCAACTCCAGCTATACGCTTAACACCTATAGGGCCTTGCAGTCTGTTTCTTCATATGTAAGGGGGATATTAGTATTAAACTGACAGAGATGTTTAGTCTATTAAATGAAGTAATTGTTAATAGCAGTGTATTTTTATTGAGTATTTACCACATGTCAAACACTATTCTAAGTGCTCTGCATAGATTATGCAGTCCAGTTCTCCCAAAAATTTGAAAGTAACCACTATTTTTAACCCCATCTCACAGACGAAGAAGTGAAAGCAAAAATTGCATATTTAAAATTTATAGTGCAATACTTACATACTAGGCACCTAATAAGTGTTATCTCTCAGTGTCTGCTTCATTCACTAGGTTTTTTGTTAGGAACAAAATGATACAGTGCAAGTATATCATTTTTTTTATAGTATAAAGCACTAAACACATGTATGGTGTGTGTATACAATGTGGAATATACTTACATACATGATATATTCATTAGCATGACAACTAGTTTCAGAAATTTTACCATCCCAGACTCAACTAACCAAAGATTCTTGATGAACAAGAATGTACACAATACATTGGATGAACAAGAATGTACACAATACAAGTTCTCATTAGATATACCATGGTATATCTAATGAGAACTTGCCTATAGGAGTTCCATTCTGCCCACACATAATCATTATGGTTGAACATTGGAATATACCATGGTACTTTTTATTTTTAGAAACAATGGGCAAAATCTTCTCCCTTGGATATATACTAAAGTTAAAAGAATTTCCTAATAGCACCTGAGTTAAATTAGGCATTTAAGAAATGTATATATTTGTCGAGATAATTAGAGAAAGAGAATCAATATTTGAGACTATAACTCTGATGTATTACTCGTAGAGAAAACAATTTGAACCTAGTGTATAATTTTTTGACATACAAATTTCCAAATTATGTTTGACTTAGGCTATTATGTGAAGTTAGTTTATATATTCTGAGTATACATTGAGCTAGAGAGCGAGGAATTAAATGGGAGGTTTAAAACAAAATTAGGGGGTCTTTTTGAGGGAATTATTCATTTTTTTGTTTATATAAAAATTTCACTTCTTTATGAAACTTAGATCAATGGAGAATCTGTGAATGGTAGAGATTTAAATAATTCCTTAAGCATGCTAAAAATTGATATCAATGACTTCCCCTTTTTTGTAGACCTCAACTTGTGGATGCTGTCACCTCCGCTCAGACTTCAGACTCATTAGACGCCATTTTGGACTTTTTGGATTTCAAAAGTGACAGTAGCATTATCCTCCAGGAGAGGTTTCTCTATGCCTGTGGATTTGCCTCCCATCCCAATGAAGAACTCCTGAGAGGCCTCATTGTAAGTCAAATGAACACTGTGAAAATAAAGTTTGTCAGCTGCTAAAAAGTTCATAAGACTCTAAACAGGAATTGGGCTATCTTCCATCCATTAATCATTAACTGTAGTACACTATTTCACATAATGTCTTCTTTGCAATTCCTCTAAATAACATAAACTATACCATATAGAAATATAAAGATTGTATTCACCCATCATATAATGTGACATGGGATAAAATTTCAGAGGAGATGAGTCTTGGTTATGCTTCAAAATTTTATTTTATTTTATTTGTTTTTTAAGTTTATTTATTTATTTTTGAGAGAAGAAAAAGAAAGCATGAATTGGAGAGGGGCAGAAAGAGAAGGAAAGAGAGAGAATCCCAAGCAGGCTCCACACTGTCGGGGCAGAGCCTGATGGGGGTTCAAATCGAAGAACTGTGAGATCATGACCTGAGCTGAAGTTGAGTGCTAAACTGACTGAGCCACCCAGGCATCCCCCAAAATTGATTTTATTTTATTTATTTTTTTTTAAATTTTTTTTTCAACGTTTTTTATTTATTTTTGGGACAGAGAGAGACAGAGCATGAACAGGGGAGGGGCAGAGAGAGAGGGAGACACAGAATCGGAAACAGGCTCCAGGCTCCGAGCCATCAGCCCAGAGCCTGACGCGGGGCTCGAACTCACGGACCGCGAGATCGTGACCTGGCTGAAGTCGGACGCTTAACCGACTGCGCCACCCAGGCGCCCCTCAAAATTGATTTTAAAAGATTTATTTTGAGTTCAAAAGTCTTCACAGCATTTAATATACAATACATTGAAGAGGTACAATTCTTCCAATATTAAAAAATTTATATTGGAAATAAAACTAGACTTCTCTTGGTCCAAGATTTAAAAACAAAATGTGCACTTATCTGCTTATGATCTAGTGGAATAATTCATAATCTTTTTGGAAAGTGAGATCGTTTAAGAACCTGATAAAAGCAATGAAACCCCGGGGCACCTGGGTGGCTCAGTTGGTTGAGCATCCAACTCCTGATCTCGGCTCAGGTCATGATCTCACGGTTTGTGGGTGCAAGCCCTGCATTGGGCTCTATGCTGGCAGCAAGGAGCCTGCTTGGGATTCTGTCTCTCCCTCTCTCTGCCCCTCCCCCTCTTGTGGTCTCTCCTTCTCTTTCTCTCTCAAAATAAATAAATAAACTTTAGAAGAAGAAGAAAAAAGCAATGAATCCCCTCTTCACCCATACACAAAATTTTACAGATCTCTTTTCCTTTTTTGTTCACTAACCCAGTGAGCCCAATCCATAAACCTCTCAGGAGTTCATAGACTTCCTGAGTTCATAGTTCATATGTTAATAAGACTTGCATAGGAGAGATTCCATAAACTCTTCGATTCAAAGTTAGGTAGTGAATTTGCAAGTATCCCCAAATCAAAATTTTGAATTTGCTATCTAGGAACATAAAACAGTTCTCTTAGACATTGGTTACTTTGTGTCTTCATTTCTAAAAATGTCCCTCAGAAATGTTTAAATATTTTGATAACCTATTTTATCTCTGTTTGGCTAATAGAGTAAGTTCAAAGGTTCCTTTGCGAGCAATGACATCAGAGAAACTGTTATGATCATCATTGGGGCCCTCGTCAAGAAGTTGTGTCAGAATGAAGGCTGCAAACTCAAAGTAAGTGTGAATCCAATCTTGTGTGTTATATAGTTCCAGACCATTCTATGTCTTACTGAGCTGCCCACCACTGGCCCTCCTATTTCCCCTTACCTTACGCCACTTTCTTTATTTCATAGCAATTATTGTTATCTAACATACCTGATATAATTCCGTTATTCATTACATTTATTGCTTATTTTTATCTTCTACTGAAATCATAAGCTCCATGCATAGATGGATCTTTGTCTTGTTAATGCCAATTGCTTAAAATAATATGTGATGCATAATGTTCAACAAATGCTTGCTAAAGAGTAAATAGTCTATTAATCCCTCACCAATTGTATTTATTAAGTGCCCACTATGTATGCAGCCTTCAATGGCATGTATGGTATAGTTCTTATTCTTAGAAAAAATATTAGACTCTAGGGCTATCTCCTAGAGGAGAACTTTATAAGTGTGGTTTGCAGTTTTGAGTTTTGATGGTGTGAATTTAGTTATTTCTAATTACCGAAAACTTTACATTTTATTTTTAATTTCATTGGCTCAAAGTTTATCCATTTGCCAGAGTGGACTATCAACTTTGACACCTTTCTCATAAAAAACCAAAAACTCACTTTGTAAGCTTAACTAGATGTAGAAAATCCAAATAGATTAGTATCCAATATAGCCTATCTTTCTATAATGCAAATAGATTGAAAATGTTAAATATATAAAAAGTCTTTTTCTGTCCACATTTATTATATAGCCAGCTTATAGTCAGCATTTTTCTTCTATCTCAAAAAAGACGTCACTGTATTATTTTGCTTACAGAATGCTTGCTCTTAAAAATAATATAGAAAACATTCTTGAAACCAAATAGTTCCAAAAGAGGCAACCCATAACTAGAATGTAAGCTAAGTGTGAAAAAGATTACTAAAAAAGAAATGGCATTGAAAATGTTTGAGTATCAGCTTAGTAAGCTCAGGCAGAGATCAAATTTGTACTATTTCTATGACATCAAAGAACTATAACTTCTTATATTTTCCAATTTCCATGATTATTTGAGTAGCCAATTTACCTCAGTAATCCTGTATCAAATATCTTGGCTAAAGACAAAGCTCATACCTGAAAACATCCATTCACATAATTTAATGAACATCTACTCTGTGCTAGATGTGATGTTAATCCCTTAATATAAAAATGCATAAAATATTCTACCATCCTCAAAGATCTTACACTCCATTTCTCAAATACAAACAAAAAATAATATTGAAATATAAACGAAGTGCTCTGAGAATACGGAATATGTAGCAAACTATTCTGTTTGGGGGTGCTAGGGAAAGTTTCACCAAAATAGTGATATTTGAACTTCATATAGAAAAGCTCTTTAGGTGAAGAGATGGTAGTATGGAATGAAGGACATTCTAGGAGAAATACAACAATGCATGAAAAGGCCCAATGTCAAAATTGGTCTGGTATGCCTGAGAACATGAGAAATTCTGTGGGGCTGGAAAACAAAGTATTCATATTTATGGGGCAGATAGATGAGAGTGGAAATACAGAAAAGAGAAAAGAGGTTGGATGTTTATTAATGAGAAGCTAACAAGTCTGACCTTCATTCCATAGAGAGAAGGGAGAATAGTGCGTTTTTAGGCAGGTGAATGATATGCTCAGATAATTTTTTATTTAGAAAGAAGCAGAGTGTATGGACCAGCTGTGGACTGGATTAGAGTCAGCAAGATTTGATTGGAAATATTTGCAACAACTGGGCAAGAATAAGTAAAGGTCTGAATTAACATAGAGGCAGCAGGTAGAGAGAAGGAGACAGCTTCAAGAGCCATTTAAGAGGTAGAGTTAATAGTACCCAGCGACTGATGGGATGTGGGTGGGTAGTGTGAAAGAGGTAAGAAGATGGGTGACTATTAAGCTTCCAGGGTAGGGTACTAGGTGTGGTGATGTCAACCACTTAAGCACAATTTATAGAACCCAGTTTGGGGGTTGGGAGGAGGGTAGAGCTATGAATTTGTTTTGGTCATGTTAAATTTGAAGTCCTTCGGGCCACCAAGTTGAGTTGTCCAAAAGGCAGATGACCATATCCACCTGCAGCCCAGAAGAGGAGTTAGGGCCAGGAACAGAGAGTGGCTGCAACCTTGAGAGAGAATAGAATAGCACAAGAAGGAAACTGAACAAAGAATTAAATGTAAAGTTTTGCTGATAACAGGAAAGCCAAGTTCTACTCACATCTTTAGATTTACCTTGTAGGTAGCTCAAAACTATCCACTATCACTGTCATTCAATTCTGTTAATGTTTTTGAGCAACTTTTAAAACAATGCATCTTTGAAGAAAATTAGTCACCAGATAGATTGTTGTAAATGCTCACATTTTCTTTTCAACCTTCTGCTATGGAATATTCATCTATCTCCAGCCCAAATCACAGACATATGAATAGGAAGAAAATGATGTACTCTAAGCAAAAATTTAAGGTATCTCCTTACAAGGCATACAATACTTCTACTGCCCAAATGGTACCTGCCATCTGATAGACTACTAAAGATTTTCCAGCATTTGCTAGCATGAAAGCTCCCACCTGCCCTGTGACAGTCCGAGTGGCAGCTGGTCAAGTTTACTCATTGAGTACAAAGCCCCCTATTTCTTTTTTCTATTAGTTTTTGGCGTACATTTCAACCTCCTTGCCTCCTAATTTTGTTTTTCCTCAAATTTGCATTTGAAAAAATTCAAACCTATAGAAAAGTTGTAAGAATAGCACAATTCCACAAACATCTGTGTACCCTTCATCTAGATTTGCCAATTTTCAACATCTTGCATATTTCCACTACGTCATTCTGTTTTATTTCATTTTATTTGTACTTATATTGAACCATTTGAGATTGAGTTGCAGATATCTGGCATTTTACCCCTAAATGCTTTACTTCTAATTACTTGAGTGCTATTGCATCTTGGCCCTTAAGATGGACAAAATACGTATATTTGTATTTATATTTATCATATGGTGAGTGCATACTGCTGTCTTTAATTCCGGGCCAGTACAACAAGCTTCTTTCTCTCCTTCCATGCCATAAATTTATCTTCCTTCTCCTATAGTGAGAACCTTGGTGTTCTAGAACATCAACCTGTTGATTCATTTGCTCAGGCCTAAAATGCACACAAAATAGTTTGGGAATTGCTACACTGATATTGCTACAAAAATCAGACTAAATAAAGGTTACGACTTCATCACAGTTCTTTTGTTTTGGAATATACTAAAGATAGACAGCCAGATGGGGCACCTGGGTGGCTCAGTTGGTTAAACGTCCGACTTTGGCTCAGGTCATGATCTCATGGTTTGTGGGTTCGAGCCCCTTGTCAGGCCCTGTGCTGATAGCTCGGAGCGTGGAGCCTGCTTTGGATTCTGTGTCTCCCTCTCTGTCTGCCCCGCCCCTCCCTGCTCCCCTGCTCATGCGCTCTCTCTCTCTCTCTCTCTCTCTCTCTCTCTCTTTCTCTCTGTGCCTCTCAAAAATAAATAAATGTAAAAAAAAAAAAAAGATAGACAGCCAGGGGTCCATATTCAGAAGTCTCTGTTATTCTCTTTTGTTTAGTTATGTTAGCAGTTTGATACACATATACATTCCCTTCTGTTTGAATTCACTTTTAGCAATCTTCCATCCTTGCTGATTGAGTTGTATTTCTTGAATATGTGAAATATTGACATGTTCAAAAGTCAAAACTGCATTTTAAAAGCATTCTCAAAGGGGTCCTGTTCCCTTTCTTACCCCTTCCACCCATTCTCACCAGCCTCCTCCATGTAACCAGTGTCAGTTTTTGGTTTCTCCTTCCTATGCTTCCTAAGCAAATGTACACACACATTTTTACTTATTTTTTCTTTCACAAAATATACACTCTTTTGTGTCTTATTTTGTCCTCCTAACAACATACCCGGGAAGCCATCCCATACTGTTCTCAGAGATCTTCCTTGTTCCTTTTAGCAGTGCTTAGAACTGCATGTGTCGGCATACCAGTGTCCTCAGCATCTCCCGCCTGTGGTCAGTAGGTGGTTTCTACCATTTTGCTGTTACAAATAATGCTGAGATGAATAATCATAGGCACACTTTTTTTCTCGTTTTTGGAGACATAGCCTCAGGGCTAGGGTTGCTGGAACAAAATGCAGATATGTTAGCTTTTGCCAGTTACCTTCCTTAGGAATTGTATCATTTTATGCGTCCACCAGTAATGCACGAGAACGCCTATTTCCCCATAGCCTCAATAGGAAAGTGTCTTATCAAACTTTTGAATCTTTTAATCAATCTGATAGTTGAGAAATGGCATTTCTCTTATTACCTGTGAAATTTAGTGCCTTTCCTTCCATTTAGAGACCTTTTATATCTTCCCCCACTCCTATCCCTCTCTCTCTGTCTCTCCTCTGGTGCGTGTGTGTGTGTGTGTGTGTGTGTGTGTGCGTGCGCACGTCCCTGTAGCTTAATTTCATAATTTCCAAATCCTACAGATGGATTAGATTTTAGGACTCTTTAAAGATGAAACTGAAGCCCCTAAAACATAGATAGTGACAAAAACCAGAATCTAGGTGTCCCTATTTTTACTTTGCTTTTCCATTGACTTACTAACTTATACTCAATCATTTTTTTTCCCTAGGCCAGGAAAAGGGGCCTTTTTGATTAAAGAACATATGTGAAAAGTACCTAGCAAAGTATCTGCCATATAGAAGACATTTTTTCTGAAATATTTTTTGAACTGTATGGCAGCATTAATCAAATTTTGATTCAAGTGGAAACAAGCCCTTTTTAAACATTGAGAACAAGACCTTATGGTCAAGTTCTAAGTATTTTCACCAAATTATTACTTAAGAAGAAGTATGTGGCATCATTTAGGTGCCATTTAATTGTTGCTTTAGAAATTCAATGAGTGGATAGTTTTACGAATAATCAATCACAAAGGAATTTTAAAAATGACTTTATACATTCAGAATGTGTTCAAAAGTAAATATACCTATTTTTTTAAGTGTTTACTTATTTACTTTGAGAGAGAGCAAGTGCACATGTGCACACAAGTAAGGGGCAGAGGGAGAAAGAGAGAATCCCAAGCAGGCTCTGTGCTGTCAGCATAGAGCCTGATGCCAGGCTCAATTCCACAAGCCATGAGATCATGACCTGAGCTGAAATCAAGAGTCGAATGCTTAACTGACTGAACCACCCAGGTGCCCTATATATCTATTATTAGTCGTATAAATTGCTTCTTACGAATATGTTAATTTTTGCATTTCTTAAAAAAAAGAACACCTTTATAAAGTATACTTATTCATTTTTATTGTGTGTCTCAGTCAGGCAACTAGTGCAAAACTTTCTAAAACTTTAGGCTGTTTTTGGAGCGCCTGGGTGGCTCATTCAGTTGGGCATCTGACTTCAGCTCAGGTCATGAGCTCGTAGTTTGTGGGTTCAAGCCCCATGTCAGGCTCTGTGCTGACAGCTCAGAGCTTGGCGCCTGGTTCAGATTCTGTGTCTCCCTTCCTCTCTCTGTGCCTCCCCTGCTCATGCTCTGTCTGTCTCTCTCTTTCTCTCTCTCTCTCAGATAAACATAAAAAATAAAATAAAAATTAAAAAAAATAAATAAAACTTTAGGTTGTTTTCTTAGGTCCAAGAGTGAAGCCAGTGTTGTCCAAGCCTTGTGTAATTTGTGGTCGTATGTATGTTTGAGGTAGTATGTGATTTTTTTTAGGCAGTGGTAGAAGCCAAGAAATTAATCCTAGGAGGACTTGAAAGAGCAGAGAAAAAAGAGGACACCATGATGTACCTATTGGCTCTGAAGAATGCTCTGCTGCCGGAAGGCATCCCACTCCTTCTGAAGTTTGCAGAGGCTGGAGAAGGGCCCGTCAGCCACCTCGCTACCACTGCTCTCCAGAGATACGATGTCTCTTTCATAACTGATGAGGTAAAAGAATATTTGTAACATAAACAAAAGAAAAGAAGCATGCCTAAACTTGAGTCAAATGCAAAGTTCTGTGAAGTCATCCTATTTTTTTTTTCCAAACTGAGGATCTCTCTTTCCTGTTTAGAAATAACTCTTAAATTGAATTTAAGGCTATTTTGAAGCAGCCTCACATTTTGAATAGATAATGTCCCGTATCCTGAAGCATAAATATTGAAGCACATTCTCTTATTTTAAGAAACAAACTCTTTCCAGAAATATCTTTACTTCCATAAGTTTTAAGATGCTGTTAAATTTTCAACACTGAAATATCCTGGCTTAAGGATTACTGCGGTGGTTCCTATAGCTACATTTTCAGGAAGCCATCTAAATTAAACTTTTCTAAGAGCGGAAAAGTCTATAAGCCTCAAGATAAGCTGTCTGCTGAGAATGATATTTCCGGTTTGCAGCTGAGAACCCTCCCACTGCTTTTGTGTCAAAGTCGTAGGCTGCAGAGCATGATGGCTAGGGCCACAAGTGTTTGAGACAGACAGACCCACAAATAAATTGACTGTTCCTTCCCAGTTGTTTTGCTCAGGTGAGTCATTTAACTCCTATATACCTGAGAACAAGGCCAAGATTTAGGGGAAATAAAAAAAAGCAGAGGGAAGTGGGAATTGAAAGAACTGTTCAGAAATGCCTAGTACAGAGCACCCCCACCTCACTCCATACCACATAATGCTAGTAACCAATGAAATTATTCGTTGCCACAGAATGCCATTATTTTGGCAAGTTTTCTTTGGTGTTAATATTTTGTTTAAAAAAAAAAGTCCCTAATGTAGCCTGTGGACTCCGGGTGACAACGACATGGCAGTATGGGTTTTATCAAATGTAGGATGCAGGATGTTGATAGAGGTGAGGTTGTATGTGCTGGGCAGGGAGGAGCCTGGAAGCAAGGGGTATATAGGAACTCTCAGCTCAGTTTTGCTGTGAACCGAAAATTGCTCTAAAAAATGAAAGTTTTATTAATTTTAAAAAAGGATAAAGGGAAGATCCTGAGAGACTCCATTGTAAGGAAATATCAGCTAATATAGCCATTGCTCCCCAGAGATCTATTGCTATGTGACAGTAGTCTTTAAAAGTCAATATTAGTTGGGTAACACCATGATAAGCTGCAATAACAAATGAGCTACAAAATCTCAGCTTATCAAAAGTTTATTTCTCATTCATGCTATGCCTAGTGTAGGTAAGGAAAATGTGGCTCTAAGCCTACTAAAGTAGTAATAAAAACAGAGGGAGAAGGCACAGCAGCTCTTAACTGTCTCAGTCTAGAAGTTTCCCATGGCCGTTCTCTTCATAGTCCATTAGCTACAATTACGGCCCCAACCTAACTGCAAAGAACCTTGGGAAACGTAAGAACACACGTATGTTTTAAGAGCACAACTGTTCCTGCTACAATATCAATTTAAAAAATCTAGATGTGCACTAAGTTTGAACATCTTTGAACAGGTCAAGAAGACTTTGAACAGGATATACCACCAGAATCGTAAAGTTCATGAAAAGACTGTGCGCACTACTGCAGCTGCTATCATTTTAAATAACAATCCATCCTACATAGAAGTAAAAAACATTCTTCTCTCTATTGGGGAGCTTCCCAAAGAAATGAATAAATACATGCTCACTCTTGTTCAAGACATCCTACGTTTTGAAATGCCTGCAAGGTATGATAGAGTGCACCTGTCTCTCCGTTTATTTAAGCAAGCTTATTTTATTTGTTCAAGCTTATTTGTATATTGGTGTGGTACACATGTGGCTGGTAATAATGGTGTGGTCATTTGCTAGTTTATGTTGCATAAAACCAAAGTTTGCCAAATTTCCCATGAGAACTATTTAGCGGGCCAGATAAAACAACTTCACTCTGGCACTATGATTTGAAACCCGGTGTATGATTGTTACTCTGGGTCTCCTGTTCAGTCTGTAAATATATATTGCCAAATGTTTATAATGTTTTACAACCCAACTACATTTTTAATAGGATTATTTTTATAAACAGCATAACAAAGCGATGTAAATTCTCACCTAATGGTCTTCCATGTTAACTTTCCAAACGTTAGTGACCTAACGTTGAAACCTCATCTATCACAGATCAAATGAATTTGCCATTTAAGTTAAATACCTTAAGCATGGCTCATGTTTGGGGACTCCTCAAGGTATGAAGAGTGGGATCAGCAGACTTCATCAGGCTCAGTAACTCTTACTGGATTCATCTTCCTTCCAGTTCCTGGGTCTCTTCCTCTTCATTCACTGATGTCTCCCTTCAAAGTGGGAGTTCCCCAGGGCTCTCTGCACTTCCTTACTGAAATGAGAGGGCTGAAAAAGAAATTTCCATTTCCCCTGAGTTATTTCCACAGCAGTATCCCCAGGAAAGATCAAATTTGAGTATTTTAAGTTGAAAAGGAAAACAGATATGGGGGGGAGTGGGTGTTGGAAAATGGATAAAGAGAAAGGAAAAAAAATAAGGCAGTAAAAGAAAAAAGGTGTGAGAGGAGTGAGTAGACAGGAGAAAAGAGCAGGGACAGATAAGGAAGAAGAAGGAGCAGATGAGTGAGGGAGGAAGAAGCAAAGTCTATCTACAACCATGTGTTCCTAGTAGAATGGATTTGACTTCTATTTCTTTGTTTATTTTTATGAGACTCTGACAAGGAGATCCTGAGTGGGTTTTCTGTCCTTGTCTTGTGAACCTAGTGATGCAGGGGATGGTAAAAGAGGAGGCTGTGGGGTAGAGAGCAGCAGGGAAAGGCGAGGAGACCATTGGAAACACTGAGGTTCAGATTCTCACGATCGGAATGGTTCGAGTTGGAAAGGACATCACAGGCCACTTTGCTTGGCATCTCTCCAGTGTGCGGGTCTAGTCTCCTAGCAGGGGCATCCAGTCTTTGCTTGCACCTGGCCAGTGGCAGGGGACTCACCTCCCCTGAGGGAACTTGTGTCATTATTCACAGTGTCACTAGGACTTCTTTGTGTAACTGAAAGCTTCCCATTGGCCCTATTTGCCCCAATCCTTGGAGCAAAGCAGAGCAGGTCTAATCATTTCATCCACCCGCAGGCCCTTTGAATATTACAAAACAGATATCATGGTGTCCTCAGCCCTTCTCCAGGCTAAATCTTATCACCTAGTGATATTGGGTGGTGGGGGGCACCTATAGGGTCACCATTCCCACCTCTCAATAAGTTTCTACCTCAGGTCCAGATCCTAATTTCTTGAGTGGATTATTTTGATATTTTTTGTGGTGGTGTCATAAATTTATTATTCCTGATATGATTAGTGTTAAGTAGTCAAGATTGGAAAGATCTCAACAGTCCTTAGATAGTAGACAAGATAGAGGCATAGGGCAAGGTTTAAGACTTACTTTAGAGGAGATGATCATTTATATATGGGTTTTACTGAGATGTCTCTTTAATTGAAAACTACAGAAACAGAAAAAATTCCTGGAAATTAACTGTGATATGTCATCAGCCACTGGTATCATTAGAGAATGTAGGAAAATATTTAAAGAAATATTGGGCAACTGCTCCACCATCCCCTGTCTGGTACAGCTTTCCTTGAAAGTATATACTATTTAATAATACAACCATAATGATTCATGGAATATGTGTTTTCCACTCCTGAGGTGTGTCCATCAGTTAGTTTAAGCCATTCATAGCTGGGCATCCTCGTCTTGCTGTCATTTTGATACCAAACCAAATTTCAAATATCTGAGGAATGAAGGGGAAAGCCCTAACCCTGATGCTGGCCCTCCAGCTGGCACCTCCCCAGTCTTGGAGCAGCATGGAGAAAATTTGGCCCCTCTTTTTTCCACTGAGGATTTGTTTTTTTTTTCCAAATCTGACTTGGGAAGCAGCCATTTCAATGAATGTGCTTTTTCCTTTTACGTGTTGCAGCAAAATGGTCCGTAGAGTTCTGAAGGAAATGGTTGCTCATAATTATGACCGCTTCTCCAAGAGTGGATCCTCTTCTGCCTATACTGGCTACATAGAACGTACGTAACCCAGAAAGGGGTTCTTCCTCTCTGCCCTTCCGCAAGTTGGTATCGTGGGAACTGTTACTAAACTACAAGAGTTGTTTTGTTTTGTTTTGTCATTAGGTACTCCCCATTCAGCATCTACTTACAGCCTTGACATTCTTTACTCTGGTTCTGGCATTCTAAGGAGAAGTAACCTGAACATCTTTCAGTACATTGGGAAGGCTCATCTTCACAGTAGCCAGGTAACTCATTTTCCATTAATTTTGCTTCATAAATATATACGAAATTAGTCTGAAGTAAAATAAAAAAAAACATACTGATGGTAACACCACAAAATGCATAAGTTAATGGTGGCTTCTGTTTTAAGTTGCTCACAATTCCATCATTTGCAGGAAGCTATATGGTTTATGATGCCAGAGAAAGTTTCAAGCATGAACTTGAAACCTAAGTAATTTGATTTACTAGACTCGTTAAACATCCATTCGTCATTTCAAAGGCAAACGTATTCACAAAGTTGAAACTGTGCTAATATTTTTCAGAAATGTTTAAAAAATATTTTATTTTTATTCATAGATATATCCGTTAAAGCTCCACTTATCTAACTCTGGAATATATTTTCCTTCTCCGGTTGTTTCTTAATTTTTTTTAATGTTTATTTATTTTTGGGAGAGAGAGAGAGAGAGAGAGAGAGAGAGAGAGAGACATAGAGCACAAGTGGGGGAGGGGCAGAGAGAGAGAGAAGGAGACAGAGTCTGAAGCAGGCCGCAGGCTCTGAGCTGTCAGCGCAAAGCCCGGCGCGGGGCTTGGACTCACTAGCTGTGAGATCTTGACCTGAGCCACCCAGGCGCCTCCCTTCTCTTCCCTTCTCTGGTTGTGTCTAAGAACAGATTGATTCCCCATAAGAACTTTGACTCTCTAAAGAGCCCATCTATATTTTTCAGTACCATTAGGAGAGAAAAGAATAAATTGTAGGCATGTGATGACTGACTGAATTCCATCTCTTTAGTCTTATACAAAATTTGGTTATAATCTATAAAGTCTTCCTAATTATGAAATATACTTCTTTTTATGCATATCAAATTATAGCCTTCTAAATAAGCTCATTTAAGTTTTAAAAATGGTCCAGTCCTACACAAACTTGAGTTCTTATCAATATTATATTATACACCCTTTGGTAGGACGCTAGTCAGAATACCTCTATCCTGAGGAATGTCCTTGTATCCTGAGGAATTGCCATCTGTTTTCTGATATGCGTTCTGAAATGCCAAGCACCCACTGGGTATGGGGCTGGTACAGAGGATGGAGAATATGTAAGATTCCTATGCATGGTGGAGATCTTGATGTGAGCCTCCATCATCTTTTCTTTCAGCTAGAGAGAAAAGTTTGGTAGGAAGGGTGTGAGTCATGCCTTGGAGTGTTCCATATCCTCTTGTAGCAATAGCCTCAAGGCAATTGTCCCAGCATTTCTCCATCTCCTTCTTGGGGCTCTGCCAAACAGCTGATCCATTATGTATGACAGTCCTGGAGGGATTAAGAGTCTCAAGGATGACACCACAAAAAGGAAAGTTCATGGCATTGGCAGTCACACAGAAGGGGTTTGAGTTCTGCCTCTGCCATTTGAATTTTTTGTTTTTAGTTTTTGCCTCTACAAAATGGATCAATGGGTGTGGGAACTAAAGGAAGAAAATGAATTCACCTTATGTTCAGGCACAGAGGTGTGGTTTGTTTTGTTTGTTTTGTTTTGTTTTGTTTTTGTTTGCCTAGCTGCTGCAGATACCTCAGGTTTTGGAAAGTTCTAGCAATAGCCCAGGAGCCTCACCATCACTTACGGAATAGGCAAGGAGCTTACGTCATGAATGTGATCTGCATTTCCCCTAGGTAGTCATCGAAGCCCAAGGCCTGGAGGCCTTGATTGCGGCCACTCCCGACGAGGGGGAGGAGAACCTCGACTCCTACGCAGGCATGTCAGCCATCCTCTTTGATGTTCAGCTCAGACCTGTCACTTTTTTCAACGGATACAGTGATTTGATGTCCAAAATGTTGTCGGCATCTGGTGACCCTATCAGTGTGGTGAAGGGACTTATTCTGTTGATAGATCATTCCCAGGTAATCCATTCATTCTGCAAATATTTATTGAATCCCTAGCGTGTTCTAGGCACATTTTAAATGTGCTCAATGCTTGGAGAACACAAGACAAAGTTGCACCCATCTAGGAATTCACATTCTAAGCACCCACCCTAGTGGTATTGCCGCCCGCCCTTCATCCTTTTCCCCTTTGTTACAGGTAAGCAGGGTTTTCTCTCAACTTCATTAGCCCATGAAGACATCTCACTGTTGAGGCAAAAGAGGATATAGTCAATATAATATGAGTATAATAATGCCACATATATCTCAATAAAACTGAAAGAAAAAAAAGACAATACTGATGCTGACAGAAACAAAGAAATTAATGGAGAAAATAACCAAGGCTCTTTTTGTTGTTAATCAAAACTGTGTCATATGGCTATCTCTAGCTTCAAGGAAAACTGGTAAATGTAGTTTTTCAATGGGTGCATTGTCACTCGGAACAAATGAAGAGAAGGACAGTGAACAGGATCTGTCATATCCCTTAATCCTCAAGGTCACATATGAAAAAACAAGTCTCAAATTATATCACAAGTTTACATTGCGCATACCCATTGTAGTATTGATTCTGGCGAGATGAATTCTTAATGAATCTATGAAGAAGGCGTAAGAGTGCTGAGTAAGTGGTCCACATTTTAAGACACAGGAATAATTACGGTTCAACACCATCTGTGTGTATTCAACTACCTTTCAACAGTCTGATGGTCAGAATTGGGGTGTGAAACCTGATAAAAACAGTAATCTAGATCAGGCTCAGCAGACAGTTTATGTAAGAGGCAGAAAGCAAATATTTTAGGCTTTGTGGGACATATGGTCTCTGTTGCAACTACTCAACTCTGCCACTAGAGTGGAAACAGCCATCAGCAATATATTAACAAGTGAATGTGCTCCAACAAAATTTTATTTACAAAAACAGCAAGTGGGCCAGATTTGCCTGCAGGCCATAGTTTGCCAACTCCTGGTCTAGATTATCTTTTAAAGTTCTTCTGTTCATTAAGAGAGGGCACCTAAGGCGTATTCTAAGGCAAGATCATCCTGTAGCTATTAAACATAACCCAATGTCTGAATTTCAGATTGGAGTATTTGGCAGATCAAGGGTAACCATACAAATAGGCTCTTTGAGGCTCCCTGGCTCTGCAGAGCACTCCAGTAATGCCATCCCAGCTTCAGAGGCACATACCACTCTAGGTCAAGTGCTGACATTGAAGGAAATTTTGGCAGTGGATAGCCTGTCACAGCCACCAGGGCAGATGGAATTACTCTGTGCTTACTCTTGCTCTCTCTTTTCGTCTAATTGGATTACTCTTCAGAGAAGGCTGTCTGATAAAGTCAGCTTAATAGAGAGATCCTCTTTAGCCAGCAAAGACCATATTTTCCTGAATGGATGCAATGGTACATGTTGTCAAAATATTAGTGTTTGAACCGTAAGAAACACCTTTGGGGCCAAAGGTGCAAGATCAAAGGAGTCACACTAGCTACAAATGCAAAGCTTTAGTATCTTGTTCCTATAGTTCATAGACAATAATTTAAATAAATATGCATCCTGGGTCAAATAAGGACATAAACCTATGATCTTTTTTCACAATATTTCTCAGAAGATGCTTTCTTGCACACCAGGAGACAAAAGAGAGATGATTTTGTGATAACCATGTGTGGTAATAGAAAAGTATCCTCCCTAGAGACAGTCTGGGTTTTATTCTGTCTCCACATGTGCCACCAAACCTGAATCTCCTTTTTAATCTTCAAGATATAATGCCTACCATGGAAGATCAGTATGGGAATTAAGTGAGATACCAAATGTAGATCCTTGGGGACACGGTAGGTGCTCAAAACTGTTAGTTTCTCTTATTTTATACCCTCAAAAATTAGAACCACTGCACTATGTGGTTCAGTCCCTTTCCCAAAGAGAGAGTGGTTTGCTCTTCTATAGGGGTTAGTGCTCTGTCCTTCCACGGGGGCTCAGGAAAATTCCTCTGAGACTACAAATAAGAGTTCTTCCATGATCCCTTTGCATGAGAGAAATTGAATCTTCCAAGAAAGCCAAGGTACTCCCTAAAACCCAGACCACAATGGAAATGCTCTCTCCGCATAAAAGGCACATTGTCTAAAAGCTGTGAAATGTTCTTTTCCATGGCACTTGGTGTGCTTTGATATCTACTTAATGTATGGCCAGTGGGAAAGCTAAAGCCCACATCAAAGACCTTTTTTTGATTGAGTGGACTAACAAGATTATAGCTTTCAAATTGGGAAGAGATCAAAAGATCCAAAGAAATACTTTTAAGACAGGGCACACAGTAGGATTCATTTGGGAATAATCACAACCACTGTGCAACTGCAGAACTCTGATATCTGATATTCTGTAGTTCATAGGCATAGGTTAAAATTTGGGCATAATTTTCTGGCTTTCCTAGGATAATTTGTGTTCCTTCATATTAGTTATGATATACGAGACAACCTCGTATCGTACTACAACCACATCTTATTCTAGACTAAATGTAGCTGTTAAGTATTCTTAGGGCTCTCCTAATGTGTCCTGAGCTCTGTGTCAAGAATCTCATGCTTTCATCCAAGTGTGTTTTAGACTGAAAGTAGCTTCATGCCACAGTGAGACTTTTTTGATATACCTGGTTGTAAATGAAGGCCTTTGACTGAGATTTCTTGCCATGTTTTTCGGAAAGGGGGAAGAATTCAAGGAGATCAATATGATCCTTTCTAGAAAGCGAAATCACGGCATTTATAGTTGGTGAAAGCATGGCTTCTTTGGTCTGAGTAGGGCAGTTACATAAGGAAGTTAGTCATGCTGGCAGTTACCGTGAATCTAAGATCTTTGGAGAGATATCAAAATTAAGGATATGGAGCCTTTTTTTCCAGAGCCATTATCATTTCCAACACTGTCTCCAGTCAATCTGATTGCAATCCAGCTGAAGAACTTTTAAGCCAACATCACTTCATTAATGTACTCAGAAAATGCAAGACTTAAATGTTGACAAACAACACAAAACAGTGGGCTTCAGACAACTGCAAAATTACTTAGGATGGACTACGTTTGTAAATGAGAAGTGTCCCTCTGGAATATGCTCTTAAGTTCATGTTGGACTTGTTTGTTAATTTGATGTCATTTCAAATGTCAAACAACAAGGTGTTAAGGCTTAGTTAGATTGCCTTGCCTTCCTTTCCCAGCTTTATCTAGGCAATTCCTGGAACTTGTATATTGCACCAGCAGTTTTTATTCTGCATTTACTTTGCCAGCATGACGCTGCAGCTGCCTATATTTGACACAGCACATAGCTAGAGAGGTGCTGAAGGACCGACCACAAGAGATCATCCAGCCCAACTTCTTACCCCCACCCCAAAGCCACAGCTGGATTTCGGGTGACGATGCTTTCATTTTCCCCATTCTGGTAGTTCTCAAATTTATGTGCATCAGAATCACGAGAGCTTATTAAAACCCACATTGCTTGGCCCCATCCTCAGAGTTTCTAATTCAGTAGGTATGGCACTTGCATTTCTAACAAGTTCCCAGATGTTGTTCCTAAGGGGAGCACACTTAGAGAACCTTTGCCTCTCCCAAAGTGAGGCAACGATTGAAAAACATCACCCATCTCAATTGGCACTGCACTTCTCTAGTATTTTAATAGACTAAATACTTGACCAAATCAACAGTCTACTTCTAGTGATCAAGATTAGAATAATGTGTTTCCAAACCTAGAGAAAGACTCCAACATTAGCATAGCCCAAATGGTATTATGTATAGCAGGAGGTTGAACATGCCTTTGGAAAGGGGTAGGCTCAATTTGCTTATGATGATGACGATGATGATGATGATGATGATAATATATTTTTGCTTCTAGGAGCTTCAGTTGCAATCTGGACTAAAGGCCAATATGGATGTCCAGGGTGGCCTAGCTATTGACATTTCAGGTGCAATGGAGTTTAGCCTGTGGTATCGTGAGTCTAAAACCCGAGTGAAAACTCGGTAAGCATATGTATAATATTCTATGCAATGAACTGCAGAGATATGCTTTTGGAATTCTTTAGCTCTCTGATTTTTCAAAAATCTGTATTTTCTATTTGTAATGACTAAACCATAGAGCAGGAAGAAACCATGGGAACTCATTCTTTCTATAGCTTCTTATGAGCCAGTTAGTTATCTAATCAACTCAGCCAACAATTGTCACACTTTTAAAGACGTCCACATACAGCATGCCCCATGGATGGGAAGTTCATTTTCTCTTAGTATTCCACGTTAGTAGTTGACAATGCTCTCAGGAAATACTGTCTTGAAGCAAACATTTTAGTTTATCCCTCTCGTTAGGATTTTAAATGTTCCCTCCTTTGCTGTCTTCAGTGGAGAAAAATTAAAAAGATGATCACTTGTGTGCAGAATCTATGTCTTAAATGGTAGGAGTCCTTAAGTTTTTCATTAGCGTTCATTTTTCTAAACAAAATGTCCTCAGCTCCTTTTGTTTTTCTAATATAGGTGTCAAATCAAATGAAAGTATTGTATTTTGAGTAAAAGATGATAAATCTGAACCAGTGTGATAATCAAAAGAATGATTCTGTTTGTTGTAAAATCAAAGTAAAGAATATGGAAGTGCAATTGATTTTTACCTTTTTTGATATTTATTTATATTTTTAAGTTTATTTATTTTGAGAGAGACAGAGACAGCACAAGTGGGGAGAGAGGCAGAGAGAGAAGGAGACAGAGAATCCCAAGCAGGCTCCACGCTGCCAACACAGAGCCCAGCGCAGGGCTTGAACTCATGAAACTGCAAGATCGTGGCATAAGCTGAAACCTAGAGTCGAACACTTAACCTACTGAGCCACCCCGGTGCCCCCCTTTTTGATATTTATGAATATGGTGGTGCAGAAGTGAGATAGGAGTGATAAAATTAAATTTTTGATTTATGTTAAACTATGGCTAAAGGAATTGAGAAAAATCAAAAGGCAGCACATTTAATGTGAAAGGTGACCCACAGTGTTACTAAAAGGAATGGAAGAATGAGAAATAGAACGGGCCATCAGAGGGATCAGCAGTATAATTTAGGGCTTCCCAGTGAATTGGTCTTCTTTCTCCTTTTTCTGAAGTATTTTCTAGATAGAAGTTTCCCCAAATTTGACTGAATTGAATTCTTTGCAGAAACAAATCAACAACAGCAACACCAAAAATTATCTGGATTTTTAAAAAGGACACAGTATCCCTAAGAATTTACCAGTATCCACATTGTAGCCAATCTATTTTCAATTTTTCATTTGTTCATTTAAAAAATATCTCTTAAGCCTCTGTTGAGTGTAAGATATTAGAAGGTATGATAAAGGATTCAGGGATTTAAATGATACCACCTCTGACCTACTTTTACACTGACAACAACAGCAGCAGGGACTTTAATTTGCACAGCAAACCTTGATAGTATCCTTCTATCAAAATAGCAGGAGCATAAACTCAGATTTAATTGTGGAGTAATTTCCACAATTTCATTTAAAGTCTACAATTAAATTAGAGTGATCCTAGAGGTAAGCCTTCTGCTTCTTCATCATCATCCAAGCCATGTTCCCCAGTCAACCCAATCTGCCTACTCAGTTCTTAAAGCGATTACTGGAGCACCCACCATATTTGTCCTTCCTAGGGCACGCCTGTACGTGCCCCACTCTAGGAATCGTTTTTTGTGACACAATATTTTTTTCAAATATCTTGGCAACCATAGATATAGAGACCCTTTGGAGACAGTAAACAAATGGAATTGAAATAGCTACACAGAAGCCCACAGAGAGATAGTTACCAAGAGCATTGTTACGAATGTCAACTGTCTTTGTGAATTTAGACTGCTTTAAGCTAGCTCAGGTGTTTCTGACTTCCTGAGAGAATCACGTTCCAAGCATGTTTTCACTCTGGCTCTTGGTATGCCCATAGCAAACAGTAGTACCTGATAGACACTTCATCCCCAGATCTAGAACTGAAGTCTGTGGGAGGGCTCAGGGGAAGGGCAGAACTTCACTGCCTAATCCCTGAAACTAGCCAGGCCCTGATTACCAGCAGAACTCTGACCACATTTAGGTCACACGTTAGTGAGTTCAGACCCTATGAAATTATAGCTGTTGGTCCAAATCAGTTAAATGTGATATTAATGGTGTTTGTTTGTTTGTTTGTTTGTTTTACCTAAATCTTTAGGGTGGCTCTGGCAATAACTGGCAGCATCACTGTAGACTCCTCTTTTGTGAAAACTGGCCTGGAGATCAGCACAGAAACAGAAACAGGCCTGGAATTTATCTCCACGGTGCAGTTTTCTCAGTACCCGTTCTTAGTTTGCATGCAGATGGACAAGGATGGAGCTCCACTTAGGTAAGAGGCAGCGCTCGTGGAATGTTCTCGGGCAGTCCCCATTTGGCCAGGAACTTAACAGCCAGTTTTGAGCATTTAGTTTCAGAAATTACAAGTAAATGATAAAAATACAGTGAAACATAAATTTCCTTTACATACGTAAGAGAATAGTCGATAAAGCTTTAAAAAAAAAAAAAGTCCGTTTCTAGGATACCAAGAAACTATAAGGACCAGTTCATTTGATTCTGGAGATAATATCATATTCTAGTCCAGAAATAATTTATCAAGGTAACAAAAGGATTTGATTCACCATAAGAGTTGCCACGTAGTTTCAGCAAAAATAGTGGATGTGTATTTACTGTCAGTTAACTTCACAACTGTTTCCTGGACAGAAAGTGCAAAACACAACAGCTGGCAATCATTTACCATGGGTTAAGAGCCCAAATTAATTCATAATTTTTAGGGAATTGTACAATAGCAACTTGACCTTGTTTAAGTTTTGGCTCAAGCTTGAGAGTTTGGGATTTTGAATTAAAAAAAAAATGCTTTCAGTAGAATTCTTAGTGTCTCAAATACTAAATATATGATTGTTCATGTAAGTTTCCTAGCACCTCTTCTACCCTATAGCATCTCATTTATACTGTGCCCTTTGACTCTTCTAATGGTCATTTGTAACAGTACTGCCACATGGAAGTAGAATGCTTTGGGTCTAGTTAGCGCTGACTCCTCTGTTAGTTGTAGAGGTCACCCTGACACACGTTATTAACCATGAAGGCACTTTGTATATTTAAAACAACAAGCTGGGGCGCCTGGGTGGCTCAGTCGGTTAAGCGTCTGACTTCGGCTCAGGTCACGATCTCACAGTCTGTGAGTTCGAGCCCCGCGTCGGGCTCTGGGCTGATGGCTCAGAGCCTGGAGCCTGCTTCTGATTCTGTGTCTCCCTCTCTCTCTGCCCCTCCCCCATTCATGCTCTGTCTCTCTCTGTCTCAAAAATAAATAAAAACGTTAAAAAAAAATTAAAAAAAAAAAAGAAAATAAAACAGCAAGCCACATCTTCTATCATCTCCTTCAGTAAGCAGGCCAGAGTTGAGCACCTTCTTTATTTTACTGAAATTTCATGACCCATATAAGGAATACGTAAATGATGTAAGTACAAAGATGAGTGGGTTGTATTTTTACAGATAAAAGATAGTAGATTATAATCAGAATATTAAGCTATTGTTAACCCACACTAACTTATTTTTAGAATAAATCTCCACTAATGAATTAAAAAAAAAAGACAACAACCTTCCTGTGGTTGAAATGCAGTGACCACCAACCCAGGCTCATGGCTAACTGGTTTGGTTCCACATTCCACTTGGCCCAGAGCTCAAGGAATGTTATGCCTGTCAGCATTCTCAGCCTAAATCCAGTTGGACTAGCTCCCAAGGTGGGGCTCCTGGAATGATGGGTGGGAGACATAGCAAGGTCTGCAGAGCTTAACGGCATCTCCAGAAAGCTGAGAAGAATTTGGACCTTCATTCTAGAAAAATGTGTGGCAGGGCTCCTATATTCCAGGAATCTACAGTTTGTCTATTGGTATAGAAAGACATGGGAAGAAAAAATCACCCCATTCATGGGAACAGAAACTGGTAGTCTTTGGCACTCCCATCCTTTCTCAAATTGCCTTGAAACAGAAGCTTCAAGTCTACACTCAATAATTTGCCTCTGAGGAGTGTGGGGTAACTTGAATATGTGTATAATTTTGTTATTGTTGCTGTCGTCATGCAGGCAATTTGAGACCAAGTATGAAAGACTGTCCACAGGCAGAGGTTACGTCTCTCGGCGAAGAAAAGAAAGCCTCATAGCAGGATCTGAATTCCCTCTCCACCAAGAGAACTCGGAGATGTGCAAGGTGGTGTTTGCTCCTGAGCCAGCAAGTACTTCTAGCGGTTGGTTCTGAAACCGATTGGTGATGTTTCACTTGAATCTGTCTTCCCAGAAGGGATACCATGTGACATGCCTGTGTACTTGCTCTCTGAGAGCACAGTGTTTACATGTTTACCTGTATTTAACATTTTTGTAAAAAGCTATGAAAAGCCTCCAATGATTAAATGTGGGCCTATTCGGTATGCTCCCTATAGTGTCATTCTGAGCCAACATTCGTGACACTTGCGGCAACATTCCCAGTTTTCTTGTCCCTCCATCAAATCCTGTTTGGTGCGGTGGGAAGAGGCTGTCCTGAGAAGAAACGATTGTTTATAAAACACATGACAAAGCACGCATATGCTCGGGAGAACCCAATTTTGTTTTAACAATTTTTAATCAGTGTGTAT
Source organism: Panthera tigris (assembly GCF_018350195.1). Classification (NCBI taxonomy): domain Eukaryota; kingdom Metazoa; phylum Chordata; class Mammalia; order Carnivora; family Felidae; genus Panthera; species Panthera tigris. Next base: position 121,471,859 of record NC_056663.1, on the reverse strand, counting down.
AAAAACCTTGACAGGACCTTAAGCATGGCTCGTTTCTACCAAATGTGTTGCCCAATCAGAAAACTAAAACAAAAACAAACAAAACACCAGACCTTTTTCTTTTTTTCTTTTTTGAGGGAAAGTGGGGGGGAGGGGATATGACTTTCTAAAGACCTTTGTCACAGCTTCAAGAGTGAATATTTATCTCTTTTGTTGTTAGTTTTACTAAGTATTGAGGTAGAAGGCACACAGATTTAAAACATACATTATCTTTCTGCTGACCATAAAGTCAGACTGCTAGAAGAAAGCCATTTAGTTCTCTGACTTCTGCCCTGTAAAAATACTGGACTTAGCACATAAGAGTTGGAAATACTAATTTCAGAAACTCCATTTGATTTTACTTGTGCTGTCTCTTTGAGACTGTCATGTGGTACAGTGTCCTTTATAAGGGACATCTTAATCTAGTCATTATTTTATCTTTCATTCAACTGTTTTGTGGTGAAAGTTCTAGTCTGTTTGAATACAATCTGTACAAAAACCAGAATGGCCAAAAGACTTTAACACTGCTTTTAGAAACTGATGGATTTGGACTTCTAAAATATGAGATCAAGAAAATATTGTCTTTATCTGTACAAGTTGAAAGAGCCATGTTAAACATCTTTAAATATCTGTTAATAAAAACAGATATATGTGTTGATAGTGATAAACTCAAAACAGATAATAGTGCTCGTTTGCCCATTAAGCACACACACACACACACACACACACACAATGGACGTTTAGCTAGCCCATCACTGGTTGTAAATTTTAAATGACGTGTGATGAAATAAACATATGGAAATCCTATTGAACTGCTTTTGTCTTCCATTACTTTGGACACCATATTTCTCTGTTTCTGCCACTTTCTGAGCGCAGACACATATGCAACTAAGCCTCTGCCACTCTATAGAGCAGGCCAGATTCTCCAATAGGAGGTCAGAGCCCTTTGGAAAATGAGCCACTGAGAATAGCCACAGTCAGAACCTGTTGAAAACAAGCTCTAATTGCAGTTTTCATAAGGCTCAGGGCCAGCACTTTCATTGTTATGTTACTGAGAAGAGAAACAGGAATCAAAACCTGGAGGGGGGGGGCAGTGTATCACTGGTGGTGGCATTGGTCTTGGAAGGAGTACTCTGTAAAGATACTCATGCTACAGCAAAAGCAAATTGATCTAGAGCACTAAGTTAGAGAAAGATGTCACGGACATCTCAGGAAGGAACCTCAGCCATGTGATGCTTAATGAACTACAATTGCTTCTGTAAAATGTAAAATAATAATTTACTCAAGAGTGATGACTGTGGTATTCTGGACATTAGAATTATAGGACTTCCCAACTGCTTGTTTGCCGGGCCAAGTCAAACGCTGCAGCCCATTTGGAGAATGGATAGTACTTAGCAACTCTAACTTGCTCCAAAGAAACAAGAAACCTGAAGCATAGAACAAACACTACCTCCTATCTGCATGAAAAGGTAGAAATTTAAGAGGGATGGAGTGATAGTCCACATTTTGGAATGATGTATTGGAGCCAGAAATGTAACCATAAGCCTCACTTGTAGTCTCTGACTTCACTGCTTCAAACACCAGTGTCCGTAGCTCTGTCCCCTGAAAAGATGTCTTCCTGGGAAGGTGCCATAGCTTCTTCCTGTATACCTTAGAGATTTAAGCTGACGGCTTTGCTTCCGTGAAGTGCTGCCATTCTTGTATCTCATTAGAGTATTGCCCTCGACAGGTTGCTCCCTGCCTCTCTGAACCTGACCATCGTGAAAAATAATTTTAAAGCTAACACTTCTTCAGTGCTTAGCAGGTTATGTAGCAGGTATTGTAAGCATTGTATATATGTTAAATTATTTGTCACAATAGCTATATTTAATAGGGAGCATTATTATTTCCGTATTACAGATCAGCACTGTCCAATAGAAACAGAATGTGGGTGGCTCAGTTGGTTGAGCATCCTACTCTTGCTTTCGGCTCAGGTCATGATCCCGGGATGGTGGGATCCAGTCCCGCGTCGAGCTCCACACTGAGTGTGGAACCTGCTTAAGATTCTCCCTCTCTTTATCTCTCTCCCCTTCTATCCCTCTCCTCCCACCTAAAATAAAATTTAAAAAAAGAAACATAATGTAAACCACATAAACAATTTTAAATTTCTAGTAGTGACTTAAAAAAAAATAAACAGAAACAAGTGAAATGAATTTTAATAATATATTTTAACCCAATATATGCAAAGTATTATATCAACATGTAAGAAATATAAAAAATATTAATGGGATGTTTTGGGGGAGGAGGATTAGATCTTTGAAATGTGATATATAATTAGCATACACTGCACAGCACATCTCAGTTTGGATTAGCCACATTTCAAATGCTTAATAGGCGCATGTGGCTAGTTGTCACTGAATTGGAGAGTACAATTATAGATGGAGAAACTGGGACACAGAAGACATTTAACTTCTGCCACAGAAGACATTTTCTTGGCCAGAAGATGGTAAAACCAGGATTCAAATACAAGTGGTCTTTCCCAGAATCCGCTCTCTGAATTCACTATATTTTCCAGATCATTTTGGTTTTTAAAATTTGCTGCTTAAAGAAGACAGACAGCAGTTATGAAAATGACAAACATGGAACAGCAGCTACAAGGCTTTAAGCTGTATTACAAAGTTTTGAGTCTCAGTGCCCTTCTCTATGATTCTTGCGTCTTTTTCTCTGATATTACCAGAAGTTCTTGTCCACTCGTAGACCTCTATTTGTTTCTTTGCAAGTTTGCCTTTCTCCATGAAAAGTATTACAGTTTTAGCTCTAAATTTAGGTATTTGATCCATTTTGAGCTTATTTGTGTATATTGTGGGCAGTTGGGGGTCCAAATTTATCCCTTTGTATATGGATATCCAATTACCCCAGCAGCATTTGTTGGAAGATGATTCTTTCCCATTGAGTTGTTTTAGCACTCTTGCTTAAATTTGATTGACTATATATAATGGGTCATTTCTGGATTGTCAGTTTTATTCCATTAATCTACATACCTACCTTTCTGCCAGTACCACACTTGATTACTGTTGCTTTGTAGTATGCTATGAAATTGGGAAATGTGAGTTTATCTACTTTGTTCTTTTTCAACATTGTTTTTGCTATAGTGAGTTCCTTGCGTTTCCATATGGATTTTAGGATCAATTTGTCAATTTCTACAGAGCTAGCTAGGAATCTGATAGGGATTGTGTTGAACCTATGTATCAGTTTTAGGAATATTGTCATTTTAATGTTAAATCTCCTGATGCATAAACATGGGGCATCTTTCTACTTACTTCAATCTTTAATTTCTTTCAACAATGTTTCATAATTTTCAGGGTATAAGTTTTGCACTTTTGTTAAATTTATTCCACATGTTTTATTATTTTTATGCTATTGTAAATGAAATTGTTTTCTTTCATTTTTGGATTGTTCATTGCAGGTGTACATAAATACAGTTGATTTTTGTACACTGATCATGAATCCTGCAACCTTGCTGAACTTACTAGTTCTTTTTTTAAAATTTTTTAATGTTTATTTAATTTTGAGAGAGAGAGAGAGAGAGTGAGAGAGAGAGAGCCCACGCAAGCAGGAGAGGGGCAGAGAGAGAGGGAGACACAGAATCCGAAGCAGGCTCCAGGCTCTGAGCTGTCAGCACAGAGCCCACACGGGGCTTGAACTCAGGAACCACAAGATCATGCATGACCTGAGCTGAAGTTGGACACTTAACTGACTGGGCCACCCAGGCACCGCTGAACTAACCCGTTCTAATATTTTTTGGTAGTTACTTAGGATTTTCTATGTAAAACATCATGCCATCTGTAAATAGAGATTGATTTACTTCTTCCTTTCCAATCTGAATTTCTTTAATTTCATTTTCTTGCCAGATCGTCCTGGCTAGAACCTCCAGGACAGTGCTGAATAGGAGTGGTGAGAGTGGTCATAGCCAAGATGACAGTGCTGGTGAAGATGATGTTGGGGAGTAATAGCAGTAACTCCCCTTCATGACCACAGAACATAAAAAGAAGGCTCAAATTAATTGGGAATGGCTCTAGTTCTAAGTAGTTATAGTTGAGAATTCATAAAGTCTTATTTGAAAGCTTAAACACTTAAATAATCCAAATGCCCTCCCTAATGAAATACAGGGATGGGGAAAGCAGAACGTGAAGTGTCTCTCCTGGCGTTAAGAATCTTAGAGATTTGGAAGCTTCACTTCTCTTTAATTGAAGCTTCACTGCTCTTCATCATTTTGGTGGTTAACTGAAAGGCAGTGGGGGTGGCAGAGAGGGAGACAGGGAGGCCTGGTTTGGAATTCTAATTCCACTGCCTACTGCTTGAATGACATTGGGTATGTGACTCAATTGTCATCTCTAATATGGGTATGATAATCTACGTTTTACTGGGTTATTTTAAGTTGAGACAGGACATGTTAAAGTACAGTGCCAAGTATACAGAGCATTTGATAAATGTTTTTTTTACTATCATTAATGTTGTTTTTAATATTAGAGCTGTAGTGAACAAGTTCTTATTTATCAACAATCAGCTTTGATCTTATTTAATAGCAAAGAAGTTGGTTTGTTCTACCTTGCAACTAGTTGGAGAGCACAGTGGTTCTCTGTCAGGGCTTAGTGCAATGTGGTTTGGGTAGCTAAACCTCTTGTATGCAGCATCTGGGAAGTGGGAAGCAGGGCAGTATAGCAGTGAAGGCGATTTGGAGTAAGATACTCCAGCACATCTGAAATCTCACCTTGTCCACACACTTCTGCTTTATAAACCTCCAAGCTTCTCAGTTTCCTCATCTGTAAAATGAGCAGCCCCTCATAGGTCATTGTGAGGTTGAAATAAGGTAATGGGCCAGTGCCTGGCACATAGCATGCACTAAGTATTTGCTAATATTTACTTTTAATATGTGGTCCTATAGAACTCCTGAATTAAGCAACATTTTATATTCTGACTCATGGAGTGAATCTGTTTTCTGCATTTTCACTCGTGGGCATCATGGATTTTAGGAAGATCACCAGGTTTGCTTATTTGCTTATCGTGAAAACACTAGTTTCACATTATAAAAATCATTTGCATATTTTGTAACAACATGACTTTCACCCATTTCTCCACATTCCAGATTTCATTGATCCTTTCTTTACCAAATTGGTTTGCTTTTGGTCTCTGGGACTGTGATAATTACCAAGAGGAAAGAGTAAGTATTTTCATGAGGAAGCAAGGAATGAACCTAAAATCTAGACATAAAATAAGCGAGTTCCAGTAGAGTTTTGGGGTACAATAGTAAGGGGACTCCACATCATAAGTGAAATGGATAGCATTTTGAGAGGGAAGAAAACACCAGAAGAAGACTGCATCCCACCTCAGTTCTCATCCTTCTTCAGGACTGGAACAGAATGTCCTGCGTCTAATCTTCAACCAATTCTTACTCACCATCCCCCTCATTGTCAGATTCTCTTTCTTTGTCAGGGACCCTGTAGAAAGAGGGTCACTGTGTGAAACAGATGGCACATCCAAACTGGGTAAGTTCAGAAGAGCTCAGTAAATGTCATAAAGATATGAGCAGGTTAGAGGGAAGCCAACAAGAGATGGTGCATCCCGAGGCTCACAACCACAGGAAGCCTGAAAGGTCAAGGGAGAGAGTACTCATTGGAATCTAGAGAACATAAACTATGTGGAGCTATGATGTTGAATTAAAGAGCACAAGCAGCCCTCTCCACATCTTCTGGAGGGAGCCAGGGAAACAAACACCATACCTTGTTTTCTTTTCTCCCTCCAATCTCCTGTCTGTGGTACCCACTGGCTGATACCAACCAGAATCCAGAGGCAAGAATGCCTATTGATCCAGACTATCTATAAAGGTGGGAAGGGTAGATAGAGGTTTGGAAGGGAAAATGGAAAGCCCAAGCTTATATGAGTCTTTCCAATTTATCAACTGATTTAATCAGTCATCTTATACAACATGGTGTGTCTATTAGGAATAAGAAATGTACTAGGTTAAAAAAAATTAAAATAAAATAGATTCCTTCACCTCAAGAAAAATCAGTGAAATGAGGTAAATCATACAGCTAAAAATAATTTTAGCACAATGGTATAAATGTAAAAAAAATGGGCTCAAAATCCTAAGAGAGCATAAAAGAAAGAAAGATAAAGAAAACATCAAGGAGGTAAAATTCGAGCTAGTTCACCTGACTTCTTTACCTCTATCCCAGCTGCTGTCAACCAAAATTGGCCTCTTCCTTTGGCCTTGTATCAGATTCCTTTACAATCCATGATAACTACAACCCCAAAGTGAAGTATGTTCTGTGTACCTTCAGCTTGAGTGCACAGATAAACAATTCTCACTTTCAGAGAACTTACTATACAATTGCATTTTCTACTTTATGAGAGTATAAAAGAATATAAAAATTTAGATCAATAAAAAGCCCATCATTGGTGGTACGTTAGTTCACCATTTACCTACCATCATGGGATTACAGTTAATCTAGAATGAATTTGTAATCATTTGCTACCCTCCTATTAATAAAAGTTTAATTTATTCACAGTTGACTTGGAACATCACATAAACCTGTAAGCTATTTTTATCCTTCTATTTTTACTAGAAAGATTCCTGCCATAATCTTCTAGGATTACATGTAAAAGTTTGTTCTCTGTTGACCATGTGTTTGTCTTCTTTGGAAAAATGTCTACTCAGGTCCTCTGTCCATTTTTAAATTGGATAATTTGGGGTTCTTTTAGTGTTGAGTTGTGTAAGCTCTTTATATATTTTGGATATTAACTCCTTAGTGGATATGTCATTTCCAAATATCTTCTCCCATTCAGTAGGTTACCTTGTCATTTTGTTGACGGTTTCCTTCACTGCTCAAATGAAAAGATGCTTAACAACCCTAATCATCAGGGAAATACAAGTCAAATCCACAATGAGATATCACTTTACACCTGTCAGAATGGCTTGAATAAAAAAGACAAGACATAACAAGTGTTGGTGAGGATGTGGAGAAAAAAGAACCCTGTGCACTGTTGGTGAGAATGCAAATTGGCACAGCCACTGGGGAAAACAGTATGGAAGTTCCTCAAAAAATTAAAAATAGAATTACCATATGATCCAGTAATTCCACTACTGAGAATCTCCCCAAAGAAAATGAAAACACTAATGTGAAAAGATACACGCACCTCTATGTTTATTGTGGCATTAGTTACAATAGCCAAGCTATGGAAGTAACACAAGTATCCATGGATAGATGAATGGATAAAGGAGATGTGGTATATACATACAATGGACTATTACTGAGGCATAAAAAAGATTGAGATCTTGCCATTTGCAACCACATGGATGGACCTAGAGAGTATAATGCTAAACAAAATAAGTCAGAGAAAGACAAATACTATGTGATTTCACTCATATGTGGAATCTAAGAAACCAAATAAATGAACAAATAAAGAAAAAAAGAGACAAACGAAAAAACAGACTTTAAATACAGAGAACAAACTGGTGGTTACCAGAGGGGTGGTGAGTGTGGAGGATGGATGAAATTGGCAAAGGGGATTAGGAGTTCACTTATCGTAATGAGCATTGAGTATTGTGTAGAATTGTTAAATCAATATATTGTACACCTGAAGCTAATATGACACTGTATGTTATCTATACTGCAATAAAAAATTTTGGACATATTCTCTCCAGAATAGGTTTTAGGTTTAAATACCTGATTCCTGGCAGTAACTCTTTGGCATTGGCCATAGCAACTTCTTTCTAGATATGTCTCCTGAGGCAAGGGAAACAAAAACAAAAATAAATATTGAGACTACTCAAAAGAAAAAGCTTCTGCACAGCGAAGGAAACAATCAACAAAACTAAAAGGCAACCTATGGAATGAGAGAAGATATTTTCAAATGACACATCTGATAAAGGGTTAGTATCCAAAATATATTTAAAAAAACTAATAAAACTCAATACCCCAAAAATGAATAATCCAATGAAAAATAGGCAAAAGACATGAATGGACATTTTTCCAAAGAAGACACACAGATGGACAACAGACACATCAAAAGATGCTCAACATCACTTATTATCATGGATATGCAAATCAAAACTACAATGATATATATACATATATATATATATGTATATATATCTCCTTATATATATATCCCTATATATATATCCCTATGTATATATATATCCCTATATATATGTATATATATGTATATGTATATGTATATATATGTATATATATAGGGATATATATATATATATATCACCTCACACCTGTCAGAATGGCTAAAATCAACAACACAAGAAATAACAGGTGTTGGTGAGGAGGTGTAGTAGGGGGAAGCCTCTTGCACTGTTAGTGGGAATGCAAACTGGTGCAGCCACTCTGGAAAAGAGTGTGGAGTTTTCTCATAAAGTTAGAAATAGAAGTACCCTATGATCCAGCAATCACACTACTACTTATTTACCCAAAGAACACAAAAATATTAATTCAAAGGGATAGATGCACCCTGATGCTTATAGCAGTATTATCTACAATAACCAAATTATGGAAACAGCCCAAGTGTCTATCGATTGATGAATGGATAAAGAAGTGGTATGTATCTATATAATGGAATATTACTCAGCCATAAAAAAGAATAAAATCTTGCCATTTGCAATGACATGTATGGAGCTAGAGAGTATTATGCTAAGCAAAATAAGTCAGAAAGGAAAATATCATATGATTTCAGTCATATGGAATTTAAGAAAGAAAACAAATGAAAGGGGGGAAAGAGAAAGAGAGAGAACCAAACCAAGAAACAGATTCTTAACTATAAAGAACAAAATGATGATTACCAGAAAGGAATGGAGGTGGGGGGAAGGAGTTAAATAAGTGATGAGGATTAAGGAGTGCACTTGTACTACACTCGCACTTGTGATGAGCACCAGGTGTTGTATAAAAGTGTTGAATTACTGTATTGTACACCTGAAATTAACAGTACACTGTATGTTAACCACTGGGAATTTAAATAAAAACTTAAAAAAAATCACCTGATTCCTTTTGTTACCGAAAGTGAGTCACTTCCATTCTGTTTTAGGTTTCCTATCCTCACTTTTTAAAAATGTTTTTATTTAATTTTCACAGAGAGAGAGAGAGAGAGAGAGAGCAGGGGAAGGGCAGAGAGAGAGAGGGAGACACAGAATGTGAAGCAGGCTCCAGGCTCTGAGCTGTCAGCACAGAGCCTGACGTGGGGCTCCAACTCATGAACCATGAGATCATGACCTGAGCCAAAGTTGGACACTCAACTGACTGAGCCACCCAGGCGCCCCTCCCCACTGTTTTTTGTTTTTAAATATGTCTTCCACTCAGTTTTCCTGAAGATAAACCATGTAACCACAGTCATGGAGTAAGATGTGTGAGATGAATCTTTCAAATTATTGAGCTATAAAGAGATGCTTAGCAGTGATGTTCTAAAGTATTTCTCAGGAAAGAAGACATTAGCTCTTTAATGAAATCCTAGAGGGCCATGCTGAATACAAAGCATTTATTGGGAGTAGACAATTTCTAAAAATTAACCAATTTACGCCTAACCAAAGTCTCCCTTTCTCCCTTTATTACTTATCAAACATTTTAGGTTAGGTGCACTTGTTAGGTGTCATACACGGTTCTAGGCACTTCACAGGTATCCAATTATTTCATTCTTATACCAACCCTATAAGGTAGGAACTATTATTATATACCCTTGGTATATGGAGCACGGAGAGATACAGCGACTTGTCCAAGATCTTCACAGATGGTGAAGAGCGGAGCCAGGATTTAGCCTAGGGAAGCCTCCTTCTAGAGTTCAAGCATGTACCTACTGTACTCTGCTACCTAACCAGGGTCCAGTCTGAGTCCCTAAGCCTGGAAATCCATTCACTCTCCACACTTAGGTTCAACATTTCACTGGGGCCTCATAGGCACTGCTCTTCTTGAACAACACACTTCCTTTTCCTGCAGCATGCACGCCCTGAGCACATCAACATTCAACTGTTTCAGTTCCTCTGCTCTCATCTGTCCCCCTGCTTTCTGCCCAAAGGGATCTTAGCAAGCCCAGTTCCCATCACATTTCCTGGGCATGGCAGCTTCCAGCTACCAAGACACCTGCTTCCCAGGTATGCTTATTACACTTCGCACCTACTTGGGAATTAATCGTACCAACTTGGGGACTGCCTTTCTGCATTGTGTCGTGTTATTAACAAATTACTTTCGTTATGTAAATATCTTATTTTCCCAAATAGGGTAAGAACTTCTCAAGCTCAGGACTACGTACACCGTCCTTAGAATCCTCCATGCAGTGCATGATGTTCAGTAACTACTGAGCTGTTCCCTATGGATGCCACTGCACTTGTACCTTTCAGGATGGCCAAAGAGCCATTTGAAGCAGACAGATTTCAGTCAGATCCTCTGAAACAAATCATTTTACTCCCCTTTAATGACCCAGTATTCTTACACTCCCCTCAAAATAAAATAAAATAAAAATGCAAAAAAAAGACTAAATTAATTTTGCCAGAAAGTAAAGAAAGCAATATTTCTTAAGCACTATCTGTTTTAAATGCTCACAAAGACCCTGATGCAGACATCTGTTATCTCTGTTAGAAAAAAAAATCATTGAGAAAAATGAGGATCCGAAAAGCAGTATTTACTGGGGGCTAGTATGCTAACATGATGGTTCAAGAGCAGGGTTCTCTACTCAGGGACAGCAACCTTCTTGCTTCCTTCCAAGGGGTCAGCCTGTGGTCATCAGTCAACTGTGGTTCAGAGCAGTGGTTCTCAAAACTGTGTGTATGAGAGTCATCTGGAGGGCTTCTTAAAACACAGATGTTGTCTGCCACCAACCCCCCCCCCCCCACCCCCTACTCCCATTGCAGATTCAACTATTGGCCTGAGGTAGGCTGAGGATTTGCATTGAAAACAGATAATGTTTCCTAGGTGGCATTTCCTAGTTGAAGTCCCTGCTGTTGATATGGGGACTGCACTTTTAGATTCTTGCTCCTAGAGAAGGAGGAAGACACTTCATATCATAGTAAGACCACTGATCTCTCCTAACATTTGTAAATTGGGGTGGAGGGGGTGGGAGCTGGGAGGGAGGGTGAGAAAGTAAGTCTGTGGTTTCAGCAAATCATTAGGAGCCTCTCACCCTTCCGTCTTTAGGATAATTAAAAAAAATTTTTTTTAACGTTTATTTATTATTGAGAGACAGAGAGAGACAGAGCATTAGCATGGGAGGGGCAGAGAGAGAGGGAAACAGAATCTGAAGCAGGCTCCAGGCTCTGAGCTGTCAGCACAGAGACCGACGCAGGGCTGAAACTCACAAACTGTGAGATCATGACCGGAGCTGAAGTCGGACACTTAACTGACTGAGCCACCCAGGCGCCCCTAGGATAATTTTATTTATTTATTTACTTACTTATTTATTTATTATTTATTAATTTAACGTTTATTTATTTATGAGAGAGAGAGAGAGAGAGAGAGAGATTGCGAGCAGGGGAGGGGCAGAGAGGGAGACACAGAATCCGAAGCAGGCTCCAGGCTCTGAGCTGTCAGCACAGGGCCTGACTCAGGGCTCCAACTCACAAACCTGTGAGATCATGACCTGAGCTGAAGTCAGACACTTAACCGACTGAGCCACCCAGGCGCCCCTAGAATAATTTTAAACAAGTACTCAAATATGAAGTTTGTAGATGGTGAGTTTGCATGTTAGGGGGTGGGTGTGCAGAACTGGGATAAAGGAGGTAGGGAGACATCTCAAAATCCCATGTGTCTCAAGTTTTAAGAATGTTCATGTCCTTTTCATTCAGTAATTCCACTTAGAGGCCTTTTCTCAAGGAAATAATCAGAGATGCTTGAAAAGATTTGTGTTCAAAGATGTTCACTGAAGTATCATTTTCACAGCCCAAAGCTATAAAAACCAAGTACTTAAAATATGAGATTGATTAAACAAATTATAATGCCATCTGAGGAAATAAGATACAGCTGTTAAAAATTATTCCTCTAAGGATATGGGAAGATAAGGAGGTTGGTTTCGAGGTGCCTGGGTGGCTCAGTCAGTCAAGCAACTCACTGTTGATTTCGGCTCAGGTCATGATCTCATGGTTCATGAATTTGAGCCCTGCATTGGAGTCTGCACTGATGGTGTGGAGCCTCCTTGGGATTCTCTGTCTCCCTCTCTCTCCCTTTCTCCCACTCATGCTCTCTCTCTCTCACTCTCTCTCTCTCAAAAATAAACATTTTTTTAAAAAGGAGGTAGGTTTATAATTTTATGAAGCAAAAAAATAGACTATAAAAAAGCATATAAAGTATCAAATATACTTACAAGTATTTATTCCTAGAAAGCAGTTTATGTAGTGGGTACCTCTGGGTGATGACAAATTTTCTCAACTCTTCAGTTTCTAGAATATCCTAACATTCTCTCAATTTCCTTCAAAGAACATGCATTATTATGCTAAGTAGAACATGTCCAAATAAACAGCTTGAGTATTTTTAAGCAACCTCTACAGCAGTGAATTTGAATTTTTCAGAAGCAGAAATGCTGTAATGGAGAGGCGTAGCATAGTAGTTAATATTTCTTGAATGCTAACTTCAGGCTAGAGGTAATATAGAGTATCTCTGTATAATTCTCACTTTATAATAATAGGTACAACATAATGTTATTTCACAATATTGTATTTCTAGTGTGTGTCCATACACATATGTATATAATAAAACCTGTTCTTATTCTGTATCCAGTGTACTGAAGTACATTAGCATTCAGAGAAGATTACAGTTGATGACAATCTGTTGATGAAGGTTGTAACTTCAAGGGGCAAAAGAAATCGTAGTTTTGGCTCTGTCTTTGACTGTCTTTTCACACCACTTCTGTGGGATAAACTTCCTGTCAAAGGGCTCTGGGTGTGTTGCTTCTCCTCGTATATACCCTTTTTAGTACCGGTCTACAATTGCCCTTCAGTAGCTCCCTGCTCCCTGCACAACTACATAGCTCTTCATTTTTGTTCTCTTGCTGCTGCTCTGGTTTTCCTGGTTCTCTTCTCACTTCCCCCTCTGTTCCCCGCCTGCCCCATGCTGGGTCGTTGGCTTGGATATCTTCTTTGTGGCTCTTAGCCAGGTTCCTCTTTCATTCTCCATGCCTTTGACAAGGCTTAGACCAGATAGCTTCACCAGCATATCAAGCATTCTCACCATATTTAAGGGCTTCCTGAAATCTGAACCTCTTCATGAATTAGAGCACCTGGCATATAGTAGGCATTCATTCATTCCCAAAGGATATTGAGTCCCTCCACACTGGAAACTCAACAGAGATTTCTACTCTATGAGACTCCAACATATACCCAACACACACACACAAAGCGTGCCCACTAAACCTTGTACAGGCTGCTGTCATTCTAAATATTTTCTAGAATAATTCTAGAATCTAGAATTTTCTAGAATCTGAGCCTACATTAACCTGAAAACTGATTTTAGAATTCCTTTTTTTTTTTTTTAAATACCTGTTTAAAAACACACCTTAATCAGCATACTGGCTTTAAAACATGTCCCCAAATTATTTGATACTCTTCCTATTGAGAGATGGGATCTGTGTTCTAGCCTATTGAATCAGGATTCTGTGTTTGCTTGTCAAATAGAGTGTGATGAAAGTGAATGCTATGTTACTGCATGAATTGAGGCCTTGGGAACTGGTAGTATCTGCTACTGTCTGTTGGGATACTCATTGTTGGAAGTCAGCCACCATGTTTTGAGGAAGCCCAAGCAGCCCATGGAGAAGCCCAGGTGAAGAGAAACTGAGGCCCTGCTGAATGCCTGGCCAATAACATCAGCTTTCCAGTCATATCAGTAAACCATTATGGAAGTAGATTCTCTGGTCCCTAGTTGAGCGGCTGTGTAAAACACAGCCAAGCCTCCCATGCTGAACCCTGCCCAAATTACAGATTCACGAGCTAAGCAAATGGTTTTTGTGGTTTTTAAGCCCCTGTTTGATGGTGGATTGTCACTTAGCAATACAAAGCTAGAGCAATGCATGTACTTGGTTATGAAGATGGGTCTTCTGCAGATATTGTAGTGGGTCTGCATTAGTGGGGCTTCATTAGGTGGCCGAATTGCTCTGTGTAAGAAATAATAGGATGTTAGAGGATTCTAAGCCAGAAAATAAGGAGCAGAGGAAGCAGAGGATGAAGGAGGGAGAGGGATGTCATAATAGGGAGAGTGGCTGAAGTACAAGTGAACTCAACAACCAGTGAAGTCATCTAACACCAGAGACACCAGAGAATGGTGATATCATTCTCCATGGGAATGGGGATATCATTAGTTCGGATTTAAGGTGTTTGCTGATGCAGCTGGCTGCCATGCAATGGGAGCACCTGCTAATCTCCAACCCATGCTCCCTAAACCTTCCTCCAAATCCTGCCTTACATATAGTTTTGAGTCTGGAATGCCCAGGATTTGATGGGTGTACTGCCTTAAACTCCATGGGGGCAATGCAGTGTTGAGTAACACCGTGAACACTTGACGCAAAATGGAGAATGGAATTTGAGAATTCACTGGAAACAAGAGCTGGAATCTACAGGTGCCTCAGGAAAACATAAGGCTTGTAACTGTCCTCAACTCTTTCTTGCCCCATTACCCCCAACCCCTGGACATATGTGAGGGATCCTGGACATCTCTCTTTGTGGAATGTGGGCTCAAATATTTTGGGGGCTTTGATCAACTCCAGTTGACTAGTGGTTGCCTTAAAGAACTTGTTACAGCATTGATCCTCACTGTGAGCTGAGTCTCCAAAATGTGTGCCTCTAATATTTATGCTTTGAAGGGGACAAGCACAATTTCCTGGGCCTCCATGTGTGCCCTCAGGGACACTTGTCTAGGTTGCTCTTGGGCGTCACCAGAGCATCACATACCTTGGCAGGTGCTCCTCACAATGCTACTTAACGACACAGTTAGATATCTTCAGTTGGTCAGGTGAAATACTCTGGTACAGGGAAAGACCCATACCAGACTTCCGATCTTCAGAAGCGTAAGATGATAAATTTGTGTTGTCTTAAGCCACTAAATTTGTGGTTACCGCAGCAATCAAAAACTAACACAACCTGGACGTAAAACATTACGATAGAGGATTTTAGTTAAGTGAAGGTAGGATACAGAAGAAAATCAAAATGCCCAAAGCTTGATTTTTGAGTTCAAATAGAGACAAACGATGCATGTTTTCTTTGCGGTTACTTTTACTGAAAAACAACAACAACAAAACATTTCTTTTTCAAACGAGTCCAAATAAAAGACCATTACACAAGATTGCACAATCACTTACAAATGCTGCAGTTAAAGGTAAGTAGGCCAGTCTCACGAGTCCTTGTCTAGTAGTTTTCTCCATATGCAACACACCGAGAGCGTAATTCTCCAAGCTGTTGGGCTGATTTCACAGTCCCATTGGCCAAGCTAACTGTGTTTTATAATTGAATCAGACCTCAGGTAGGAACTTTTCCACCATGATTTCTGCCTTGAGAGCAGTTTTAATTTTCACATTCTTTCCATTTACCTCTGGCTTTTTCATCGTCAGGGGCACAATCCGGCATTACCCAA
Organism: Panthera tigris; assembly: GCF_018350195.1. Lineage (NCBI taxonomy): Eukaryota > Metazoa > Chordata > Mammalia > Carnivora > Felidae > Panthera > Panthera tigris. Next base: position 121,456,254 of record NC_056663.1, on the reverse strand, counting down.
TGTCTTTCTCTATTTACCACACAATTTCCTCTTCTCTGTTTGGGACATAACTTCCACAGTCTTCACATTCTTTTCAACAACCACTGTCTTTAGTATACAATAATATGATTTCAAAGTAAATACAGACACCTACATCCTCAAAGAGGGAGAAAAAGAAAGGACTGCCTGCTAGAAAACAGATCCAGGTAGGAAGGGTAAATTCAGGGAACCCTGGCAAGGACTCTGCCATTAACACTAGCTTGTGAAAAAGCAATTATGAAACTTAAAAAAAGGAAATCAAATTTGATGTGTTGTGTGTGTGTGTGTGTGTTTTATTCTGCACCATTTTGAATTAAATAGGAATAAATCTAATAATATGCTCTAGTTGCAACATGAAACAAGAATGTTAACAGCTTACAAATACTGCTGTGCTGTGAACGTTCAGTTCTCTTCTGAGACACGGGGCATACAAATGAGTCCAATTTTCAGAATCTTCCTCTGGGCCTTTAGTCGCACGTGTCACAGATGGATGTGCTTTTTTTTTTTTTTTTTTTTTTCCCCCAGAGAACCAGAGTCTGCAATTCTAATTAGATTCAGGCTCAAGGTACAATTTAGCAAATGCTACATGCTTTCTTAATGATTTTACGCACCTGTGAGGTCTACTTAGGACCCAGAAATTAGTTAAGAATATAGAAACAGTCTCTTGAAAATATATATCATACCTATATGTATATCTTCTTAGAAATTATGAAAAAGCATAACATATTTTATGAATTTGACTTTTTATAAGTAGTTTTCTAAAACAAGCCTACACATAATTTTTCTCCTCAACAGTACTGGTAAAACACAGGGCACCTTTTTCTTTCAAGTATTGGGTAAAATACTATACCCTGAGAATTTGGGGTGCAAACCTACACCTTGTAAACTGTAGAATGAAAACTCCTCAAGCACCACATAGGAAAATGTATACCATGATAGTTTTTAAACACAGAGACTATTATTGAATGTGTTTTCTCATGCACATATATATACTTATCATGAGATTATAGGGAATCTACTTAAGAATCAATACTGTCCTGCAGTCCAAAGTATTATTTCAGGTAGCGTGAGCATTCAATTTGTAGCAAACACAGACTTTCATTTCTATGAAGTATGAAAAGAATTAAAATGCATTATCTCTTTAAGAGGCAACAATGATAAAGTCAAATCTGAAATTAAGAAAAAGAAATTTATATCACTAGGTATTTCCTATTGTTATAAGGATGAATTTGAACTGTGTGTTAACATTTGAGATTTGTCATAAAGATGTCAAAGCATAATCTGTTTTAGCTTATTTACTCAGTGGTACATAGAGAGCCATATACATACAAACGTATAAAGACATATACAGACAGACAGAGAGCTTATATATTAAGTCACTAACTGCATATTTGGGCTTCATTTAATCCTGAGGGCAATTTCAGTGAGTGCTTCTAAGAAAATATATTCTTGTGGATGAAAATTTTCATACTGGTTAAAAATGTGTTCAGTTTTCCAGAAACAACTCAAATGGAGTAAATTTCCACTTGACTATTTAACCAACAGGGGGAAAGAGGAAACGGGTCAAGTTTTCTATGGACAATGCCCTGTGGTTCCTCTGGAAAACTGAGTCACACATGTAACCCTGAGTGGAAATGGCATAAACCGGACTCTCGTTAGATTCAAGCTCAAGTCACTATCTGGGAAATGCTACATGCTTCATTAATGGTTTTGTGTACATAAGACATAAAAGGGTAGTAGTTCAGTAGCTAAAGGGACATCGTTAGGGTAATAGTTTTATGGATCAAAAGGCTTCATAGACTCTTGCTTTATTCCACGTAACTTTGGTTGAAATAGGAAGGGCACAACCACCTCATTCCAACAGCAATGCAACCTCAAGAAATAATGAAACACTGAAAATGAGGATTTAGAATTACCACGTCTTTAAAAACGTTCGTCCCTATCACTTGAGGTAGTAAATGGCCAGCAGCATTGGTTTGGTTTTTTTTGTTTTTTGTTTTTGTTTTTTTTTGTTTGATGAAATAGAGGACCATAAAATTATCAATAAACAATGTGGTAGTCATAGAATACTATTTTTAAAGTTCCATTTTAACCACTTGGACATTTACTACGTCCTTGGCAGCTTCTTAGAAGATGTGGCCTGTCTGATAGAACCAATGAGTGAAAAGTTCTCTTTTCTTTCCTGGTTTCTGTACTAGTTTACCTCAGTGTGAGAATTTAAGGCTCAGATCTGCTGGTGATAAATAATGATAAATAGCTTATGGGGTCCCCAGGCCCCCAGGTAAGAATTCGACTACATTTTCCAGGGAAGGAAATGTCTCTCTTTTTGAAGACCTGGCAAGCAGTTGACTACTCAGTATGATCACTGGGTTTGCCTAAAAGTCACATGTGCTTTTAAAACAGTCTTGTCAATTCTGGTACTATCCACCCAAATCCTATGTCGGTTTTGCCAGATGTGTTCAAATATTTGAGAATTCATGGTGCTTCTTTGGGCACTGCAGGTTTGAGCTCTTTGAAATCGATTCTACCTTCTTGTTTTAATACTAAATGACCTCATACCTAGCCAATCTCTCCTGAAAATGGCTGAATGTGGTAAGAGTGGTGAAAAATTAAGGCAATTCTGGGGTGACACTGCTGCTGTACCTGGGTGAGAAGACCTCCGTGACAAAGAAATAAGGCTTGCCCCAGTATGGTACAAGGTCATCTTTTCTATACACAGAGGCTGTTTTATATTTCATGCTTCTTGTCTCATAGAGACATTCATTTCATTGCTCATCAGCCCATTGATGGAATCGTGACCAGAGCTGACTATTCCTGCCTCAAACCTTTTCTTCTACCCAACAGAATTTCGTTTTAAAGGAAGATCCCTTTCGGGAAGGCCCTAAAAGAGAAATTGAGTCATTTTTCCTACAAGAGTCTGAGACGGGAAGCCTAACTACAAATGAGATTACGTCAATCACACAAAAATCAGTCTTAGGTTTTACTCACATCTTCAGTCATGAATAGCATAAAATTCTGTGGCTTCAAGAAAAAAATTTAAGCAGAAACCAAATACTGATGATCTTTAAAATCAAAATAAGGATCTTAAATAATGTTTTACCAGGATGATTTGCCTTTGAACAAATAAACAGATAAGAGGAAACTCCTTAAAGAAAGCCTGGGAGAACCTTCAAGTTATTCTTTTTAAAAGTAAGAAATATTCCAATGTATCATTTGTTGAGTATATGTTGGCATGCATACTAATTATGACAAACTAAATATTTATCTCTCCAATCAACTCATCAGGACTCACTGTGAACACTCACTAAAATAACCTTCAGAATTGAGTTTCAGCGGAGGCAGTATTGAAAGTCGATGACAGATTCTGTGATTTGGATTCTCAACATCTCTTAAAGCCATAGGGAGCAAGTGATACAATCCTAGGTCACTGCTATCTGTATGGCTGGGGCTGGAGAGAATCAGAGCCACTGAATCAGTTCACATTCCACTCTACTGCCCCAAACAGGCCACTCCTCAGACTTCAGGCAACCCCGTGAGAGAGGAGCATGCAACTATGGAGAGAGGGAATCACCGAAGAAGACAAAAAACTGCTATCCACTCATAACAAAGGTTGGATTCCAAGAGGAAAATAGGTATTTTATACTTCTCTGAGACTAAGAACTTAATTTTAAATGCAGTCACTGGCTCTTCAGTATTTCAAGCCATTCTATTTTAAGGCGACAGATCGTGTCATGGCATTGTACAAATGGGAAAATTAAAACAAAGCCCAAGAATGAAAACTACTATTTTTTCACAATCACATTTGAAATCATGCTAAACCCAATAAAAGAACATGTAGAACATAACCAAGGGAATGACTAGGCTTGGCTCGTATGTGATTCAAAATGCAGACCCATCATATTTAAAAATCAAACAATCCTCACATATTCCAAGAACCCATAAGGAGATTTGTAATCCAGATTATTGATTTACTGATGTGGTTTACAACAGAACCAATCTCATTCTGCTGTATGTTTTGATTGAACTATGAAAACACTGAAGGGATTGTTTGCCTAGTCACAAGTACAGAAGGGAGAGATGAAGAGAAAGCTTATATTCTGTATTACAGTATAAAAAGAAATCGTTTCACAGGGGAAAAACTGCAACCATTCAATCAGCTTAGTAAAACTAAAATAACACAAACTGTTTTAACAGGGTTGTTCAGGAAAATATAGAAACTTACACACTTGGTTTATAAGAAGCAAAAACTAAGAATAACACATGTAGAGGAAGTGTTTCAGATGCATTCTTAGTGCTGTTACAATGCAACCTTCAGATTACAGAATAGTCCATCTTCCGTCTTGCTCCTATAAACAAACATGGTCAAGAAAAGATTGTTAGACTAAAAGTAAATCTCACTTCTTTTTTTTAATTTTTCTTTTTTACATTTATTTATTTATTGTTGAGAAGCAGAGTGAGACAAAGCGTGAGCGGGGGAGGGGAAGAAGAGAGAAGGAGACAGAATCTGAAGCAGGCTCCAGGCTCTGAGCAAGAGGTCAGCACAGAGCCCGACGCAGGGCTCAAACCCACAAACTGTGAGATCGTGACCTGAGCCGAAGTCGGACGCTCAACCGACTGAGCCACCCAGGCACCCCAGTAAATCTCACTTCTAAAGAAGGATATCAGAGTACATTTTATTAGACTATTTGGCTAATTTCAACATTAATAATGATGAAGATCTCATTTTAAATTGTAGTTGGCAAATGTGTTTCTGAATTTCCTTAGACATTACACTGACTTTAAGAAAGTACCCAAAGAAAAGCTTCTCTTTGAAACTTGAATCAATCAACTATTGAAAAATGATTTTAGAGTTAAATGTTTAGTTTCATTGAAATCATCCACAGCAGAGATAAAACTGTGATAGATACATTCCTAAAATATCATGCAGAAATGATATTTAAGCTAAATAGAAATATTTGAAATTTATGAGTTAGTAATCCAGTTAAGTGAGTAAACCCTATACTGATAATTCTTATAAGTGAACAATCACTACCTAAATTATGTAGAATTTCGTACAGTGCATTTTGATTAAAATGAGACACGCTGATTAAAGCCTATAACTTAGTTAAATCCATCCTATCAGAAGATTAAAAGCTTACTGAAAATTAGCCTTTTCTGTTGATCTCTCTATAGTAAGTCTACTAAAACTATGCCTTAAAAAAACATTTTTTTCTGACATTTAAGAGTTGATATTTGAGCATAATATTATGAAGACAGATATAGAGTGGCCTACAGGTAATATTTGTTAAGGATTAAGAACACTCTGTCATGTGAAAAATAACCTCTGAGGAGTATCAAATAACAGCTATCTAATCAATTATATGCAATCAGAGTAGCTCGACAAGGGATATTTTAATCCTGTCATCTAAAAATTGACTTGTGTTAAATACATAAGAAAAAAAAAGTCTTTAAGAATAATTATGATTTCATATGTATATACTTCATGTTTGTTTATTTTATTCTTTTGTCTTCTATATTGAGGAGTGACCTCCAGGATGAAAGACACCGAGATGGGTTTGGAGACTTCTCATTTGTGAAAATTAGGGTTTTCCTACCTTAGGGCATAGAAAGCAGCAACTGGAAAAGAAAATATAATTACAAGGGGAGGAGAAGAAAATAGAAGACTAAGAAGCAGAGTATGAGATTCAAGGATCCATGGATCTGACAACCACACAGGCTGAGTCCATCGTGAGGCAAGATTTTGCAAAGATTCCCTCAACAGGCTGAAGACTGGGGTGGTGGTGCGGGTGGAGATGGGTGCTGACAGCGGTGGGGTGGGTGGGAGGCGTACTCCAGGATGGTGAGAACAGCCTGAGAAACGGAGGAGAAACCTATTTATACAATCGACTGGGACCATTTTTAGGGACCCATAGTCCAGATATCGCCTTTTCATTCATTTGCAGGACATTGGCTCTGCTTCCATTAACTTCAGAGGAATTTTATTTGAAATTTTGCAAGTAATAAAGTTAGTCCGATTCTTGTTAAGGGTCAAGTAAGAAAATCCACCAGTTTAACCTATCAGAGGATCATGAAGAAGCCAGTAAAGATGAGAGGGGTGACTATACTGTGTCACTGGGCAGTTTGGCCTGGATGACTTCCCATGGTTATAGGACCAGAACACATGACAGAGTTCAGCAGTGATGCTGGGTCAGATTTTCCCTTGCTCACACAGACCTGTGCCCAGACAGAGAGGAAAATCTCTACATGCAGCTGGCAAGCTATCTGCAGAGTTGTATAACATTCTGGAAGGCCTTGATACTAGAGTACCCTGACCCGCAGCCAACGGGCCTGCCCTTAGAGATAAGCCAGCTCAAAGGGGACTCTGGGGCTGTGGGCATTGCTTTCCGTTGGGGGAAATATAAAGCAATCCTGGATACAGGCCCCTGTTGCTGTCCTGGAAGTCCGCATAGATAAGGACCAATTTTCTGCTCTCGTGAGGGCCTGAAAGATAAGGGGGCTCTGAGGCATTTATAGGGTTCTAGTCTCCAAGGGAGACTGAACTCTTACTATGTGCCGTGAGCTGTTTGCTATGTCCTTTGTAATGGTTTTATAACTCATTCTTCCCAACACTCCTGCAAGGTATTTCCATTTTACAGTTGAAGAAACTGAGGCCCAGACATGACAAATCCCTTATGCAAAGTAATACGAGCGTTAGAATTTAAGCCAGGGTTGCCTGACCTCAAGGCGCACCTACTTGGCCTTTATTTAGTCAAAGCCCCACAGTCCCTCCTCAACTAAAATGCATGAACCCATTGGCATCCAGGGGGATCCCACTCTCACACGGACAACCTATACCCACCCCTCCCCCACATACCACAATTACCACCCTCTCCCCATCACTGGGAGCCACAGCCACTCCCAAAGTTTCTGAAACTGGCTTGGATTCTCTTTGATGCATAAGATATTCTAATAACTAAGGACAGCTAATTTTTAAATCAAAAAAAAAAAAAAACACACATAGAGACTTAGCATATGCTAGACGTTGACAGTTCAGGGTCAATTTGTTACCCTTATTCTCTTCTCTTTTTCCCCAGATAAGGGGAGAGAGACAATTCACAGCCAGAAACTGACACCTGGAGGGCAGAGAGTAAACGAAGTGGGCATACAAGGGGTCATCTGCAAGAGCATGGGCCACAGAGCTCCAAGGGCCTGGATTGCAGCTGATCTGTGGATCTGGGACAAGCTATTTTTTCATTTGCAAACAGGAATTAAAAATAGTATCTACTTACTTTCAGAATCAAATGGCATGATATGAAGTCTTGATATATAACAAATGATTAATATACATTAGCTATTACTTTTCATTTATTATTAATTTTATAGATGGTAAAGAAAACAAAAAGGTATTAATACAATTGTGGAGGGAGGCACCAAATAATAAGCTAGAGGGAAGCTACAATCCAAGAAAAGAGAAAGGGAGAAAAAGCAAAAAAGACATTAAGAAGATAATCCAACAAAAGAGCAGCTATAGATAATAACAGACAGAGGAAGCCACAACAAAGTTAGAAAAAAATTGAAATGAACAAATCAATTCAGGAATGTGATTATAGAATGAACTGCAAATGAAATGCCATGCTTATGGCCAGCGGCCCTGACACCTGGCCTCCTACAGGAAGCTGCAAAGAATGTGCAGGTGAGGGAGCAGGCAGGGAGCAGTGTCCTTCAGGCCACCCAGGTGGTGATAAAAACAAACCACAGAAAGAAAAGGTGAGGAGAAAGAAGGAAGCAAGGTGGGACATCCAACTAAATCAACTGCAAGTGAATGGGAAAAAAGAGTCCGTAAAAGGGAATAAAATTGCCAAACAAGGTCACCTGGGTGGCTCAGTCCATTAAGCATCCGACTCTTGACTTCAGCTCAGGTCATGATCTCGGGGTTTGCAAGCTCAAGCCCTGCTTCAGGCTCCGCGCTGAAAACACAGAACCCACTTGGGATTCTTCCCCCCCCCCCCCCGCCCCCAGTGCTCCTTCCCTGCTCTCTTTCTCTCTCAAAGTAAATTAATAAACATTAAAATTAATAAAAAAAAATAAAGTTGTCAAACAAAAACAAAAAGCAACGAACAGAAAGTAAATGAAATTCTCAGACCAACGCTAAAGGAAGAAAGAGATAGGTAGTGAACTGATTGGACAGACACCAGGAAGAGGGACCACCAAAGAAGAGACCACCAAAGGAGAAAAAGAAAAGGGGAAATGAAATGCAAGAAAGAAGCAAACTGGAAAAAGGCTCTCGTATGGGATACTTTGGGTTTTTAGTCCCAATTCTGCCTTCAGGGGCACAGTGACTCGTGAAAGGTCACTTAACTGTTCTGAGCCCCAGGTTCCTCCTGTAATTTCAATGCAAGAGTCAGGGTTCGATCATCTGAGGACCCCTCTAGGGCCTCCTTAGAACTTTCCAGAAATAGTTGCCCCTGCATCCAGCCCCTCTCTCTTTCCACTTCAGCTGCTGATGTGGGGGGCTCTATTGAGCGGTGGAAAGAACCTGGAGGAAGTAAGAAGAAAAGAAAGACCAACGTGTAGGAGCAACATAAGGCACACTCAGAAATGAAACGACAAATAGATCAAGTCTTATAGGAAAAACAGAAGACACTCACTGAAGGAAAATAATTGCGTTAACCGCTGTGTGGCAGGCATGATGCCAGTTGAAGTTTTCTTCTGTTATTATCACCTATTGACTTTATCTTTGTGTCCTTGTAAATGGTATTTATAATCAAGTCTCAATTCAAATTTTAAAACAGAAAGATGGTGTCTAAGTGGGTGGGCAGGAGAAAGCATGAGAGGGAATGTGTCGGGGAAGGAAAACCTCAGCTACACGTGTCAAATAACAGAAAACTAAAACAAAAATGGTCTCAGCAGAAAAAGCATCGGAGATCCTGTGGAAAAGGGACTTTCAAGGCAAAAGCCGACAAACAGCAAAGGCCTAAAACAGAAAAATCCTAACGACAAGGGAGAAAATAGCCAAGTTTTGCAACTGGTGTGCCCAGCACACCGGTGTGTCGAGCATGGGCTCCTGTCATGACTACTGGCCGCGAGGCCACTAGCTGGGAAGAGCCTCGTCCATTTGTCACAGTGTGTGACACCATTACCAAGTCAGGATAAAAGAATAATACTGCTAATTATCTTCTCAGCCAGGCTGCGACATGGCAAAGTTTGAGGAGCACAGCAGCAGTGACCACAGGAAGGAGAGAAGCAGAAAGACCCATCTGCGAAAGCAAAACTAAAGGGAAATTCGTAACTGCATAAGCAGACAGAGATGATGGCACCTGGTTATGCTCAGATATACACAGGGGGACGGAGCAAAGCTCCCCAGGCTCCCTGGTACAACGGTACAGCTAAAAATAGATGCTGAAACACTTATTATTATTATTTGAGCTGGAAGGAATCTTAGAGGTTAAGACAGGACTTGAATCCTGGTCTCGCAGCTCTGCAGGCACGGATCTGTGCCCTCTTGGCTTGGGGGACCAGGTCACATGTGGGTGGGGCTCTCCCCACCGCAGAGCACACTGTAGCTGGTGGAGTGTAAACAAGAGGTTCGTGTTCCTCGGATGAATGAGGGAATTAGCGCATTTCGTTCAAACATTCATTTTACAAATGTCCAGAGAGGCACAGAGTAGAGAGCCCAGGTGTCCTGGCTGCCAGGACAGGGCTTGCTATCCTTCTCTGCCATCCTTTCTTTGCTCTGGGCCTTCGACCAAGGAACAGACAGAGTGGCCCCCAGGGTGCATGCTGCGAGCGAGAGCCCAGAGCCCCCTCTGCAGATCCTGGCTATCTCGTTCCCTGGGGACCTCAGCAAAGCCATTCCTTCTAAGCTTTAATTTTCTTCTCCGTGAAATGCTGTGACCAGGTCAAGTCATTTGTGTGACTTCTTAGTTAAAAGGGGCACATAAACTCCTACTCTACCTCAAGGAAAATCTCTGGATTTTAAATCAAATTCTAAGGATATCTTGAATTGAAATCAGCTCTCAAGACTTGTCACCCTGACCATCCATAGGAGCATCCACTGATGAATGTGTACAACGTAATTTTTTTGATATATCTGAGCAATGTTTACAATTTTTTTCACACGCCAAAAAGAACAACACACTTCTTTTTCACGTATCTAACTTTCTTCAGAAAGTGGCATAGAACTTTCAGGAAGGTAGGGTGCCTGGGTGGCTCAGTCAGCTAAGTGTCTGACTGTTGATTTCATCTCAGGTCACGATCTCACGTTTTGTGGGTTCGAGCCCTGAGTCGGGCTCTGTACTGACAGTGTGGAAAAGGACTTTCAGGAAGATGAGTTTTGAAGGATATTAGTTATCTGAGTTTGGATAATAGATTTTTGCCTATATACAAAACGCTAATTGTTAGTTCCTAACAAAGTCTTCTTAAATCGAGAAGCCAGCTTTGCATTTCTATCTTTGGGGTTGGGGACTAAAATAAAAGGCTGTGCTTTCAAAAGGGAAAACCTTTTTAAAAAATTACTGTTCAAATCTCGAACACTAAAAATTATGATTTCTATCTGTGCCTGATGGGAACAACTCCATGCCTAATCTCTCCAGACTCAGCAGACAGGAGGGAAGCCAGAGGCAGCTGCTGAAGGGACACTAGGCAAGCGTGTGCCCGTGTGCCCGGTTGTTCCCTCCTCTGTGTCGTGTCCTCTCTTCCCCTGGCTTCTGCACCTCCAGGGCTCACACAAAGGCCTCGCAGGATTAGCTGCCCCAAAATAGCCTTAGGTAAACACACCACCTGTCTAGAAGATTAAAACATTTTTGCCTAGAGGCTACTCTTTTCTTTCTGCAAAACTACGTGTCTAATTCTGAGCCTCTTCCAGAAGCAGACTGAATGCCTAATTCTGAGCCTCTTCCAGAAGCAGACTGAATTTTTTTACAATGAATAAAAGATTCATTATTTACCTTGAGTCCCCACACCCCTCTCTTTGTGATCATCATACACTGCCTGCTGCAAGCTCTCACAGAGGAAGAATGCAAGTTCTCTGTTTCCAGAGTGCAAGGAAAATGAGGGAATGTTTTTACACAAAGACCCAAGGATTTTTGAATGGTGGCTTAATGTCTAGAAGTCTAATAAATGTAATGCATAGTACAATCCCTGAATTTGAAAAAGGTTTTATACTTTGCAATATACTATTATGCCATCTGACACTGAGGTAAATTTTGATGAGTAGATATTTTGTTTAATTTTTTTTAATGTTTCTTTGTTTCTGAGAGAGAGAGAGAGAGAGGGACACACAGAGTATTAGTGGGGGAGGGGCAGAGAGTGAGGGCTCCGGGATCTGAGCTGTCAGCACAGAGTCTGACATGGGGCTTGAACTCACGACTGGTGAGATCATGACCTGAGCTGAAGTTGGATGCTTAACCCACTGAGCCACCCAGGCAGCCGGAGATATTTTTTTAAACGTTTATTTCTTTATTTTGAGAGGTGGGGGAGGGGCAGAGAGAGGGAGAGAGAATCCCAAGGATTCTGTCAGCGCAGAGTCCAATATGGGGCTCAATCTCATGAACCATGAGACCATGACCTGAGCCTAAATCAAGAGACACTTAACCGACTGAGCCACCCAGGGGCCCCGAAGGGTAGATATTATTGACACGTGAGTGTCATGAGTGCTAAAGAGTTTGCATGCCCAAGAACACACAGCTGGTGAGAAGATGAAGCTGTGAATCTAGTTCAATGATCCTACTTCCTAACTTAAGGCCCTTTCACCGCACAAAGAAGCAGTGTTCCTCTGTTCCTTTTCAGTTCGAAAAAGAGAAAAATGGTTTACTTCTTTCATATAAGCAGAGAAATGGCTTCTCTCCTCTCCACCTCCCTTCTTGGTTCAGCACGATCGTACCAAAAGTGAAAGTCCTAGGAGCATATATGATGCCAACACATCCTAATCTGAAGCAAACAGGAAAATGAGGGGGCCAATTTGTCCCCACACCGCTGACACTTCTGTGCTCCTATTGAAGGCTGCCCCTGTCTGATGGTCTGATCGTCCTGGTTCAGACAAGCCAAACTCATTTTTCCTATCAAGTCCCCTGGAGTGTATTTACAGCAAGGACTCCTGTCTGAATTTGGATTAATTCAGATATCAGGAATCTACTTAATCTGATTTCTTCTAGAGGGGGGCAAGTGGAGGTTGATTATTTTCCGAAGGGAAAGAATGCAGATATGAAAGTGAGTGTCTTACAGGAATTAGCAGCCGTGCATAGTGGATTCAGTCTGATCAGACTGGATCAAACCCAGCAGCCCATGCAAGAAGCCACTGCAGCTGAAGAATATCCCCCCTTTCATGGTCAAGTGTGTGTGTGTCTAAAGACCTTGAACTCACCCTACGAAAAAGTACTCTATCTGGAAACAGAAAAACAAGAGCTTAAAATATACAGTCCCTTTGTATAAGACATTTCAAGTGAGAGAAGATGTGGAGGGAGAGAAGCCTTTGTACAGATTTTAGAAAACCTCCTAAACAAGAAAATGCCAGTGTGATTCTTCTTACTTGTGGGGAGCAACAAGAGCACCGGTGTTCCCACCCATCTCTCAGAATATTCACGCCTTCTGTCGCTGGGGCTGCCAGGAATAGAGCGAAGCTCACTCCACAAAATCCAGACCGGGTTTTCATTTCTTTCCCCTGCCAATCCTCACCAAAGGCTAACCTGACAGATCTAAGGTTCACTTCCCTCCTACTCACTGGTGGGAAAAACAGGCAGTTTGAAAAGGTCAGAGGGGGAAAGGCTGGCTGTGGGGATTGAGGAGTGGGAAGAAGGGGAAACTTGGTAAGGAAATTAGCTCCTTAATAATTTAGGTGGGGTATTGTTCTCCTCTCCCAAAACGCCCCTTTCTACAGACAGCCTCCCCTGCCACTTCAAACACGAAGCAGTAGGATTGCTCTTAATCCCTTAAAACTGATTATCAAAGTAACATTCACTCACCAGCAGCTGCTCCGTTCTGCTTTCTGGTGACTGCGCATCATCTGTGTTCTACCACAAAGCTCATGGTTGTGCCATCAAAGGAGGGGGGCGCAATGATCCTCGGCCCCAGGGGTTGCGAAGAGATGCTGATGACAGGCTTGCCGTGCAGGTGGGCGAAGCCCTTGGCCCCCACGAGCTGGGATGTGGCTGCTGCGGCCGAGGAGGAAGAGGAGGCAGGAGACTGACCAGAGGCCATGAAGTATGGGGCCTCAGTGAATGTCGAAGCTGCATCTTTGCTGGGGGGCTCTGCCGCCATGGAGGAGAGCTCACTGCTCCCTGGGGTATGAGCAATTGGCGTGGGCTGCAGGGCACTGGTGGGCAGCACCGTGGGCAGAAAACCGGGGTAGATCATGTAGGTGGGTCCATAGGCCCCAGGACTCAGGGCCAAAGGAGGCACAGGGAGGGACATGGGAGCCACAGCCTGCTGCTGGGAGGTCATAGGCACATCCACATACTGCCCTGTCTCAGGGTCAAAGAGTCTTCGGGTCATGGGCTGTACTGGTGTGTCCACCAGATAGTACTGGCCTGTCGTCACATCCAGGAGCATCTTGCGCTGGGTCTGCTGAGGCTGTGGCTGCTGGAAGGGGTCTGCAGGGACTGAGGCCGGGCCTGCAGGTGCTGGGGCAGGCATGCTGGGTGGGGAGAAGCAGAGGACCTGGGGCTGGGCTCCCTGCAGGGTGAAGGGTAGTGGCTGCTGGTGGTAGATGGCAGTGGGAAGATGCTCGGGGCTCTGTGGCCCTTGGGGGGCAGCTACTGTCTCCCTGGGGTTGTCGGGTTTGGTGCGCCAAGCTGGCCGGCCGGTTCCACTGACCTGAGAGCCTTTGGGACTACTGGGGACCTGACTGCGGGCGCTCAGGGGTGGCAAGCTGCAGAGAGTGGTCGCTGAGGAGGCGGGCGGCCCCTCCCTCCCAGCCCCGGGCCGGCCCGGAAGCTCTCCAGCTGCAGAGCTTCCTTTAAGGGGGATGGTCAGGTAATTCTCACAGTCACTATTGTTCTTTTCCAAATTGCTGCCATTTTTCCTATTGGTCACCTCATCAGGAGGTGCCCGTGTGGCCGGAGAGATCTTGAGGGACCGGAGTCCCTGTGATTTGATGCCCTTTGCTGCCGAAGGACTCTCTGGCGAAGGCCCTTGTGGGAACTTGCCAGCGACACCCCCAGTTTTCTGGGTGCTGCTGGCACTCACGGTGAACACATTTCGGTTGCTGGGGAGTGGGGGGAGGGGCTGCAGGGGCTGGGTTCTTTCCACATCCTTGTGGACTGGGGGAATATAGAGCGATCGAGGCCTCTCCCTGGCCAGGTTCTCAAAGGCAGCTGCCCGGGCGGACACACTCTCAGTGCTAGGGTTGGAGTTTCTCCGCTGCAGACGTTCCACGGGGCCCCCACGCAGGACCACACCGCCTTTGTTTCCTGCGCCCCGCTCCTCCAGCTCACCCAGTCGTCGGGCCAGCTTGTCTGGGTCCCCCTCAGCACCCGCAGCCCCTTCCCTCTCCTCACTGGCAATGAGCGACAGGACATGGCTGTCCATCATCATGGGCAAAGGGTCACTTTTGCGCTTCCACTCGTTCCTGTTGAAGCTGTACAGCTCTTCCATGGACCTCACTGCGGCAGTCAGCTTCTCCAGGGCATTCCGAGATGGCTTGGGGCCTTTCCCTTCCTCCTTGACCTCCTCCTCCTTGGCCTTCTCTGGGGTCTTCTGAGCAGAAGCCTTAGAGATGATCTTGAGCACAGGCAGGTAAGACCCCTGCTCCGGCTTATTGGGGGCAATGGTGGCCACGGGCAGCCTGCCAGATGCCCTATGAACCAAGACTGTCCCTTCCGGTGAGGAGGAATTCAAGACCCTGCCGCTGCCACCTTTGCCTATGTTCTCCCTCGGCTCGCGGTCCATGCTATCTTCCCTCTGGTTCACCACGGCCTGGCACGTAATCACTATGGGAGAAAGGGATTTGGATCCGCCAGCTGCAGCGGCCAGCTGCCTGGGTTTGGGCCCGGTCAGCCCCTGCTCTGGGGTAACGCTGCCCTTGTCACTGCCGTCCCCTGACCCTTTGATTAGTTTCCTGACATCTCTCACCTGGTGGAGGGGGCCCTGGGCCTTGGACTTGTCTCTGACGTCTCTCACCTGGAACTGGGGCACTTTTTCCAGGTTGTCTCCCCGGAAGAGTTTCTGCTGCGCTCTGCTGTTGTCCTCAATGGTCTTAAAGAGGTTAGAGGCGCTGCTGCTGGCCACTTTGGGCGTGAGCAATTTGGCAATGTTGAAGTCCGAGCTTGGCTGCTGCACGCTCCCCAGCCGGATCTTGATTTCGGGAGCCTTGGGCCGGATCACTGCCATGGAGGTGGCTTGGGCAGCAGGATACTTGGTAGCCTGCTTCCCCGGCTGCTTGTCCTTGGGCGTCTGCTGGATGTTGGGGACGAAAAGGCGAGACATGATGGTGGACTTGCTGGCAGAGATCTCTCCGAGATCAGCCCTCCAGTCGCCCCCTTTGGGAAGCTTCAGCTTCCCAATGGGGGCTTTTTCTTCCCTCTTCTCTGCCTCCTTCTCCTTCCAGGACCGGAATGCACTGTTCTGACTGCGGAGGAAGATGCCTTTGACAGTCTCTGATGCACTCTTCTTAATTTCGCAGACTTCCTCCGTATGTCCATCCGGGAAATTTCGCCAGGAGACCGCGGCGCTCTCCCGAGGAGCACTGGCTTTGAAGATCGGGGATTTAGACTCGGCTGCGGACCCCTCCACACCTGCGTCCGCCACGCTGAGCACCGTGTACTCAGAGCCCGCCTCTGAGTGGCGAGAACTCTGCCTCTGCAGGCCCCTCTCCCGCGGCTTCTCCCCCCGAGCAGGGCTCTCTGCCGTCTCCTTGGAGGTGCCGGAGAGGTTATGGTGGGATGTGTCGCTGACTTCTCCCCTCTCCATTTTGAACTCATGTTCCCGCTGCATCTTCTTGGAGATGACATTTTTGAGCAGACTGGAAGCAAACTTGGACTTCTTCTGGGGGCCGTCGGCGCGGGAGGCAGGCTTGCTGCTCTCAGAGGTCTCCGAGCCATCGTCAGTGTGCACCGACCCGGGGCCCTTGCTGGAGCCTCTGGTGGTTCTGCAGGGCCCAGTGGCCGAACTGGCTTTGCTGTCACTGCGGCAATTCATGGGCTCGAGAAGGGTGACCACGCGGGAGCCCGTCTGGACCTGTTTCTGGAAACACAGCGGGGTCTCCACATGTTTGATTTCCCCCTCGACTTTGCTGACCACGAACTCCAAGGCTTTGGTCTGGGACTTCCTGGACTGGATGTAGAGCTGGTCTGCGGCCGTCCTGGCCCCACCGCCCTTCCTCAGACCCGCGGCCACGGAGGCCGCACTGCTCCTCAGGAGGCTCTGCTCCACCCTGGCTCCAACACCTCCACATTTTAAGTCCAGGAAGGTCGACCACCGCCCAAAGCCGACCTCGGAGAGCGTGGAGGACTCCCGGGAGCTGATGTTCAGGGCCTCGAAGTAGGGGTAGGCGAGGCTCCGGAAGGCCCGGGAGGTCAGGTTCCGCACCTCCTTGTCGGCATCGTCCAGTTCGCTCACGGCACTGGAGGCCCCGCTGGAGTAGTCCACCAGCTCCTTCGCCCGGATGGCCCCGCACCGGGTCTGCAGGCGAGCAGGGACAGCGATGAATTTCTTTGCATGGTCCTGAGCCACGGCTGCAGCCGGGTCTTGCTTCAGTGAACTTGAATTGTGTTCAGCAGCTGTAGAGACGCGGAGGCTCATGTCGCCTTCATG
The DNA here is from genome assembly GCF_018350195.1 of Panthera tigris. Classification (NCBI taxonomy): domain Eukaryota; kingdom Metazoa; phylum Chordata; class Mammalia; order Carnivora; family Felidae; genus Panthera; species Panthera tigris. Next base: position 121,439,511 of record NC_056663.1, on the reverse strand, counting down.
CTTGGCAGCATAAATAATGTTTTGCTTTGCACGCACGTTGCTAGGCTCATTTATAGCCCGGGAAGTCGGTTTGATTGATAGGAGGATCTGGCTTGCCGCACTCCCACAGCTGCTTGCGGCGGCGGCTGCCCCTGACGCTGCCTCCGGGGGCTCGGGCAAGGGCTCACTCGGGGTGGCGGTGCCAGGCCCGGTGGGTGGGGGAGTGGGGTCACTGTCAGAGGGGCCGCTGCCCACTTCCGTGCTGCTGGTGTGGCGACCACTGCTGTCGGCGCCGGGGCGGGCCGGGTCGCTGCTGGTGGGGCTCGGAGTCTGGGTGGCATTGGTGCTAGGAGTGGTGCTGAGGTAGCAGCTGTTGTCGTCGTCCTCTTCGGTCGGGGTGGTGACGTCCCCCGGGGTCTCATCGCTGCCACCGAAGGAAGCGTAGTCCACGAACGAGTAGATCACGTTGTTGTCCTCGAAATCCCAGCGGGAGGCCAGTCCCACGTCAAAATCCATGTCCTGCTCCACCTCACTCAGCTGGATCTCGTGGGTGGTGATGTAGTGAGCCTCCTCATTTTTGGGGGGGTCCCTGCCGCCCTGAGACTTGGCAATAATGTCCCTGCACTCTGTTCCGTCTCCCCCTCCCCCTCGACCTGCCCCTCCCCCCCCTCCTCCTCCCCCTGCTCTCCCCCCACCTCCTCCTCCCCTGGGCTGGCAGCTCACTGCGTTCTCACCACTGTCACTCTCAAAGCCTAAAGACGAAGAGGAGGTGGCCAGAGCCCCTGTTGATGTCGTGGTATCATCCATCTTGGAAGGGCCACCTTCTTCTGCTTTGTCCACCGGGGAGGAGGAGGAGGAAGAGGAGACGTTGCTGCCCCCGTCTGTGCGGGAGAGCTGGGATCTGGAGAGTTCCGAGGCGGCAGGATTCCTCCGGGGGGCCGGGGCCTTGCCCTCTCGACGGCTGGGTTCATCTTGGGCTTCCTCCCCGGGACTCCTAGGGGCCCCCTGGGCTCTGGGGCAGCGCCCCAGAGCGAGTGCGCTGGAGCCGGCGCTGTCCTCCTGGGCCCCAGCGGACGCGCACATCTCCACATAGCTCGCTCCTCGCGGGGAGGAGGCCGCTGGCTTGGGCCGCGGCCGCAGCTGCTGCCTGAGCTCCTGGCTCTCTGGAGCCCCGCTCTCCCCGGGGTCGCCCACCTCCTCCGGTCTGGCCTGCGGACTCGGCTCGGGAGTGGCGCCTTCCATTCCGAGCCCTCGGCTAAGTTTCAGCGACAGGAAGAGACAGTGGTGAGCGCCGGGGCTGTCCTGGGTCCCTCCCTGGCCACGGAGGGGCTGCAGAGTGGCCCTGAGCAGGGCCCCACGTGCCTGGACCGGCCCCAAGGCCGTAGGCACCACTGCGGCGGCTGCCACCAGCTCCCAGGTCCTCAGCCCCTGTGGCGTGGCGGGGGCAAGACCGAGGGAGGCGGGAAGGCTCCCGGCTGGGGTGGCAGAGGTGGTCTGGGGCCGGGGGGCTGCTGCTCCGGCCGAGACTGGGGCCAGCTTCCCGTGGCGGAGCTGTTCTGTCCAGTTGTTTGTCTGGCACCTTCGGCGGCGAGGAGTCTGAATGCCATCGGCCACGGAAGGAGCAGCATCTGTAGGTCGACCCAGGGACTTCCAGAAATGAAAGGAAAGCATGTGCTGTTTCTTGTGAAGCCTTGTCCCTTTCCTGGATGGGGCGAGAGTGGGTCACGTCATTCCAGAAATATTTTTAGTGTCTGTTCCCCAGTCATACTGAAACCACACTTGAGGGTAGAGAGAGGAGGCTCTGCGATGAAAAGAGAAGGTGCAGGGTGGAGGAGGCATGTGGGTTCTCATTCAAATCAACCAAATGCTCTATGTAATCTATTATAGCCATGTCTAGCAAGTATGAAATTAGTCTTTACTCACTGCCATCTTTCACTCCCCAATCTGATTAAATGGCTTTTTCCCCTTGTTCTTAAATAAAATTCAAATTTGGCGTTGCGTTTCATATGAATTCAGGACAATCCAGAAAGATTTCAAAATCTCTCCTAGACATATGGGAGGCTTTATGCTTGCCTCAAAATCTATGCACTTTCTTCTTCGTTCAGATGAGTTCTGGTCATAAAACTTCCATAGGAGTAAAATATGCCATCCCTCTTTCTCCGAAGTTACACTCCATAAAAGATAATCTGTTCCAAACCAGAATCCCTTCTAGAATCCTTACTGTGTGGACTTGAAGTATAAAAGGGCAATTTTCAAAGACTTAAGACAGAAGACCTTAAATAAATAAACTGTCAATAATAGTCATTAGAAAGGAGCACATGGGGTCAAAATTAACACTACTTCAAACTCTACAGTATCCAATCGATCTCAGAAAAAGTTCCCTAAACTTCTAAAACCGGGGCAAGACAATAAACCTTCAATTAAATATAGCCTGAGCTGTAGCCTCGTGATTCGGTTACGCTGGCTGAATTCCAGTCCTGCAGGGCGTGGAGTCAAAAGGCACAAAAGAACGACGAATACACTTACCCTTCATGAGTACAGTGCGGCTTGGAGGGAGGTTCAGAGAGGAAATGTGACCCGCTGGCATGCCCCATGGAAATGGAGCCAAAGTCCCAGTTCACTGGCTCTGAGGTACATCCATTTCAGATAATTCAGTAGTTGTGCAAGTGAATTTGCCAGGCGCCCCACGATAGGGGTTCTGTGCTGGCCACTCTCAGAGCAGATCCTTGGGTGCTATCAGTGGAGAACCACGACCCTTGGTTTTCATAAGATCTGGCCCTCATCACCTGCCAGGCCCAATTTCACCACTATACATAGTCTATGTGTCACTTATGCCGATTGAATAAAGCACTATTTTAAACATCCACATTTGTGGGGAACAAAAATAACATCATCACCCATCCCCTTCCAATGTGAAAGCCACCCCCGCACAGAAAAATGTTCCTTCTTCTGGATAGGCGTGGGGGTAGGTATGGAGTGGGAGCCCCTAATAAGTGAAGCATTTACCTTCCCATACCCGAGACGTGGAGAGTACAGCATTGCCGTTCTCCCCCTGACAACTTGCTTCTGCTCACGTCATTGCCATTAAAAACATGACATAAGGAAATACTGGAAATATCAAGTATCATGGTGTGGATATAAAGCCAGAGCACTAGGCGGAGAGTAAAAGAGAAAAGGAAACAGGAAGAAACAGAGGGAGAGGAAGGGAATGAAAGAAAAAGAAGAAAAGGGAGAATTTGCTAAATTTTCAACCAACTTTTTGGTTATGGAGAACCAGACTCAATGGCACAAATTCCCAGATTTTTAATGACAATGAAAAGGTTAAATAATAATCACAACTAAGAGTTATGTAGCCTTACTGTGTGTGATGCACCTTTACATGTGTATGTATTAGCAACCTGATGAGTTAGGTACAATTTTAATGCATAAGAAAGCTGAGGCATAGAGATGTTAAGAAATTATGGAGTAGGACTCAAACCCAAGCAGTCTGGCTCCAGAACTTGAACCTGGAGCATTATGCTGCAGAGGCTTGCTGGCTTCTCTGCTCCAACGCTCTCCACGGTGCCAAATGCTCAATTAGAAGGAAGCAATGCATCTATTAGGCAATCTCATCTGCATGACCACAAACAGAACACACCTCTTTCGGATAAAAATATTTCTGATAAAAATATTATCAACCTGTGTATACATTATATACTCAGGGATTAAGGAACATGACCCTATAAATAAAATGAAATAAAATAGAATTGGTTGCTCAGGCAAGTAGAGTAATTTCAATGCCCCATTTTAATCTTGCTCTGAAGCCTTGCACAATAAATCCTGAACACTGCCTCAAGCACTATGGGCCATACACACTCCATAGTTGAATAGAAGGCAGAATTTCTGCCCATCAAGGCAATTATAGTCTAAGGAGGAATTTTCCAGCACTTTCCACATGGCCCTGTCTGTCATGATAACTCGACATATTTCAGCGGTTTCTCCCTGCAGTTGACAAAGTACAAAATTGGAAGGTCAGATGCCTTGTAGGTTAAGGAATAATTGCTTAATGGCTGAAGTTATGAAAACCTGCTTCTAGAGTCTTGCTTCCTCCAGAAAGCACAGCCCTAGCCAGAGCTCCCCAAGAGACAAAAAGAGGGTTATCCTAAAAGAGGTACTTACCTGCAATTTCTCTGTGCAGGTCTTTTTCTCTTTTCTAACTAAATGAATGCCAGTGTAGGAAAAACTTGTAAGAAAATCTCTTTCAAATAAAGTCAACTTCCAAAAACTAAGGTTTAATTCAAACCACAAATTCTATTTAAAAATCAGACAGGCAGAGAATTCAGAATAGGACAGACTCTATTAAAAGATTGGAAGGAAAAAAAGAAGAAAAAGAAGAAAGAAACTCATAAATGGAAAAACAATGACCAATTGTAGCAGAAAGTCAACACAATTAAGAACCCCAAACTGCCTGGCCTCTGCATTTTCAGGGTTTTCTGTCAGTGTATGCTACTATGAAATACTCATTTGGTAGCCATAGAGCCTTTTATTCCGTAATATGACTGGAGTCATTTTTTTTTTTTTACAGATGAACTCAGTGATTGCCTACCTGATCTCAACTCTTGAGCAATTAACAATGACTAATGTCACCAGCATTAACTCATGTTAAGCAAGCATACTTACTAGACCAAGCAAGGTATACTTGGTAGATAACTTTATATGGGATTTCAAAGAGCAACAAAGGAAATGACTCAGTGTCATTATTTTTATCTCTGCAGAGAAAGTTCTTAGCATTCTCTGAAAGTCTTGTGAAACGTATCATAGTAAGAAAAACTTTAACATCATTAAAGAAATAGAGAATGAAGGCCAGGCTATCCACCAGTTGGTAAAAGAATATGGTTATATTTCAGGTGTCCAACAATGGCATAATACAATAGGCAAATACATCATTCAAAGGGAAGAACGCTTTAGCACGTTAGCAGACATAGGCTACTAGACTAGAAATAAAGAGATAGGTTTAAACTTGGACTCAAACTAGAAGTCAGACAGAAGATTTACCAAGTGCAGACATTCTCAGGATTCTCTGGGGTGCAATAGGAGACGGATATTTTCTGATTACTTTAAATTCTGTATTCACACACAATGATGTGAAGGAGGCTTTTCTGTAGACCACTGCCTAATGCCAGAGTGTGGCCAGCTGTTTGGCTTCCTGGCCCAGGTGGGCACGCCTAAGAATTACATCCGAAGAAAAGGCACCACATTCTTCTTCTTCTTATTTTTTTTTTTTTGAGGGTGCCAAAAAGCATTTATTTAGTTACTGAGGTAAACATGTGCTTTGGCTTGTTTAATCCTCTTAAAAACACCATGAGAGAGCAATGATCATTCCCACTTTGTGGATTAAAAAATTGAGGTTAGTGAAGACATGTTGCTACATGACTTTTCACAACTAACAGTGCCAGAGCACTGACTGCCCAGCTCTTGAGTGACTCGAGCCCACCACCCGCAGTTGAGGACTGAGCACTCAGTCTGTGAGGTGGAGGTCACAGGTTCATTCCCACTGCTGGCCAATTAGCTGTTCCACAGCCTCAAACAGCTGCCTGCACATGGAACCAGCTGGTCACCACCGAGTCCAAGGAAACAGAGTGGCAGGATTAGTGTAAAACTATCCCTGTGAATAAAAAACAGCATGTACCCTGAGGATGAATAAGTAGCACTATCTTCTTGTGCAAAGAAGAGCACGTTATTGTAGAATCGTGCCATGCACATTGTAGATGCAACCCCTTAGCTATGCCCTTAGAACTTGGAAGGACAGGAAGACACAGTTCACCACCAGAAATAAAACTTTGACACTCAAGCCAGCCCACAGAGGGAGGAGGTGGGGCAAAAAGTTTCCTTACTTTCTCCCTCCAGTCAGGATGGGTGTCAAGGAGTTGCTCCTCTCTGGTCTCCCGCCCTCCCCCTCTCCTCTCTCAATGGTCTCCCAGACATATTGCCCTCCCTCTCCCCACCCCTATTTCCCTTCTTCCCCTTGGCCCCTGACAATGGCTTCCATCTGGCTCTCTTTTGAGGGAGGAGTGGAGGTTTTGGTGTTTCAGATATTACTGGATAAGGGAAAATTATCCTTTCCAGACCAGCATCAAAGTGAAACACTGACAGGATAAATAAATCTTCCTCTGTGTAATATTGACCACTTCAAATGGCCTAACTCTGTCCATCTCCCCAGAGTCAGCTACTGGTTATTCCAGCCTGCAGGAGGCAGGGTCCTGAGGGTCTAAGCATCGGGGACAGCAGGTCAGGAAAGATGCCTCATCAGGCTTTACAAGTTACAGGAAGTTTCTCCAGACTAGGTTAGTGTTGAACCAATTTTTTTTTCTTTTTTTTCTTTCTTTTCTTTTCTCTTCTTTTTATTTTATTTTTTTAATTTACATCCAAATTAGTTAATTAGTTAGCATATAGTGCAACAATGATTTCAGGAGTAGATTCCTTAATGCACGCAATGGCACATTGTGTATACATTAGTTCTGCAGACATTAAATGATCAGAAACGTATGTTTCAATCTTGAAAGAATTTCCACGAAAAGAAAATTGCAGAATAAAATGTATTAGTATGATTCCATTCAAAAACAATCAACAAACTCATTAAGGGAACAGAGTTGTATCAACGGAAAATGTATAGATGTATAGATACCAAACTACATTGTTTTTGTGTGTTGGAAAGGCAAGATTGAACAATTATTGTCAGATTTTCCTTCAGACAACTAGGTGTTGTTTGAACTATTACAACAAATATGCTTTTCTTTTGTAATAGAAAAAAATAATTTTATTTTAGAGAAATTTTATTTCATCCATAAACTTTTCTTAAGTTAAGCCCATTCAACTTAGAAGTGAAGCAAATACAGGGTGCCTGGGTGGCTCAGTTGGTTAAGCATCCGACTTCGGCTCAGGTCATGATCTCATGGTTTGTGGGTTCAAGCCCCACATCGGGCTCTGTGCTGACAGCTCGGAGTCTGGAGCCTGCTTCGGATTCTGTGTTTCCAGCTCTCTCTGCCCCTCCCCCACTCACGCTCTGTCTCTCTCACTCGCTCTCAAAAATAAATAAACATTAAAATAAAAAAAAAGTGAAGCAAAGACGACTCATACGGGGGTAGACCAAGAGACATTTGACCCTCCCTTCCTTACTTTATTAATGTAGGGAATGAAGTTCAGAGATTTAAGTGACTTGTCCAAGGTCACACAGTGGTGGGTGGTGGAGGAAGACTAGACTCCTTTCTCCTGGCGCCAAATGTGGTGCTTTCTCCTGTATTGCTCAAACTTGGTCATCCGAGTGACCAAACAGAAGAGACTCAACTTCATTCTCAAAAAATTGGAGAATACTCCCTAAAAATGCAAATAACTTCATTGTGGCATCAAGTTTTACTTTAAGAACGAATACCACATAAATAAACAACTGCCACATGCAACAATATAGATGAATCTTACAAACACAATGCTAGGAAAAGAATCCACCTGCAAAGGGCACATATTAAATGATGGCTACCCCAGATGATGGTGCCAGGGCAGGTGCAGATGGGGGCTCTGGAAAGGCTCCACTTCTTCCTGGGGGTGCTGATCGCATAGATGCATCCACTGTGTGAAAGTACAGCAAGCTGTATGCTTATGAGTGTTCGCTTTTCTGTACACGGGTTATGTAATATGTTCATTAAAAAAACTAATGTGAGTTTTACATGCATAATATTCCCATAATATTCCCATTTGTTTTCATATATATTTTTTTCAAGTCTTGAAATAAAGTTGACTGTTTATAGAAATATGCTATATTCATTTTGTCACTTCACATAGCACTTGGTAAACTCTGGATGTCTCTAGAAGGGTCAATATCCTGGTATTGATGAGAGGCATGGGGTCATGGTCATCTCTGGCTGTTCCAGAACAGTCAATAGAGTGTTCCAGAGCTTGGACAATGGAGTTACACCGCCTGAGTTTGAATAATGACTCCACCTTTCCCGGCTATAAACTAAGCACCAGTAACGTAACTTCCTTATACCCCCAAAAGGGTATATACCACAATCGGGGTTTGAGGATTAAATCAGATAATCTGTTTAAAGCATTTAGTATAGACCTGGCCCATAGTAAGCATGGGAATAAAGGTTAATTATTGCTAACTACTATCATGCTGTGAGCAAATTTTAACCCTTCTCCCTTACATGTGCCTGTCCTGTCCTCACCCCCAAAACCAGGACACCACACATTGCTTTATACATATCAGGTGCTCAATAGTTTTTCAGTTGAGTTGGAGCCAGTGATTCTCTGTGGTCTGTAGGAGGGAGTCCAGTCTCCTTAGTTTTAATTTAAGGTTGTCCCCATTTCAGTTCCAACCTATTTTCCAGCTTCAGTTTCTTCACTGTCCTATATGAATCCCGTGTCCCGATCATACAAGTCTGAAACCAATTCCAGTATGAAGTGTGACTTTCACTTTTCTCAGTGTTTCTTTGTTTATGTCTTGTATTCTCCCACTTCTTCAGAGAGCCTTCCTCTTCTGTACCTTCTATAACTTAAGGAATCTTTTAAGACTGAGATTGATCTCCTATGGCAATGCTTCCAATCTTTCTTAATTCACAAAACCCTTTGAGACTCTGGCAATTTTAATTTGACAATTCTCCTGGAAATAAATATGTACTTATATACAAAATGTCCCCCTGAACCCCGGTCCAGCCCCCCCCACCCTCGCATCTACAGTCCTTCAGCCATCATCACCGTCACAAAGTGACTCTTAGTCTCTTTCCCCACAGTAATTCCTCTCTGGACTAATACATTGCTGCTTCTTTTACTATTTATGTCCATTTTCATGTGTCTTTTTCCCTCACACTCAGAATGTAAGATAGCCCATTATATCATGCAAGAGATTCCTGGGTCAAAAGAGATCTCTGAATACATACTCTTTAAAAGGTCAGGGGTCATCAGTCAAGAAAAAGACTTTGCTTTAAGCTCAGAAAGCCGACCATTTTCTGCCAGCAGCCAGGGGTGATCAAGGGTATGAGGAGATCCGACTTTCACCGTTGAGCATGTAGGCTTAGCAGAGTTACAAGGAAAGAGAAGTCAGCCAGATACATTTCAAGCCTGGGGACCCTTATATTTATAACAACATGTTTTCCTAGTAACAGTTTATTTTGCTGAAAACATTTAAATAAAAACTTCCAGAGCCTCTTTGAGAAGACGGTTTTGCATTCCCCAATCAAGCACCTGCCTGATTTTAATGTGCTACTATTTTAGTCCCTGTAAACATATACCCCCTTCCATAAGACTGGAATGGGTTTCTGTATCATTATCACACACACGGCATCTAAGAATAGAAATAGGTGCACAGGATTTTTTTTGGCTAACTCTGCTGAACTCTCTGCCTTCAAGAGCGAGGGAAGCAAACATGGGCAAGAAAACCATTTCTCACTCAACACAACACACTCCTAATGCAACAGTTCACAAAACAGTCTCTCACTGACTTTAGAATATGTTCTGGATAAAATCTGAGACTCATCAAAAATGCTCCTGAATCACTCTAACCTCATTTCCTTCTCTATTCCTAGTGAATTCCAGGATCTGACAGACCCCACCTTAGCAACAATCAGATTTGGATTAGTTCTTGGGACATCCATCCCATGGGCTTTCTTTCTGTCTGAAGGGTCATTTAATTCACAGAGGAGTCACAGGCAGCTTGGGCTTCTGAGACTGTGCTCAAGGTAAAAGAAAGTGGGGTCAAAATTACGCTTGTAAATCCCTTAAGTTGTTCATAAAGTTTGATTTCAAGGTTTTGAGTATACAACCTATAAAATATAATATGTGAATCTGCATAATTATGTACAATATGTAATATATAAATGCACATGTTTATTCTATATATAATAAATATAAAATAACATTTGATAACATGCTATTTCCTAGCTTCCCACCCCCCACAGAGTGGTTGAATTTATATAAATCAAATGCACTTGAATTCAAGATCGCACTCAACTTCAGACATTAGAGAAACTTTTCGGTCTCTGAGTTCTAACCTGAAGCCTTCCTTCCTGTTGTGCTCAAAACAAGTCCATTTGGAACCAGTTGTGTATCTTGGATACGGTTTCCATGGAAAAAGCTTAATGGATACCAACAACCTTAATTAGAAAAATCAAATCACAGGAAACCTCTATCTGGGCACCACCGACTCATCTGATTATCTAAAAGACTGGCAGTTTTTTCTTTCCCAGCCAGAGCCCTGGTCTTTTGAAATTCCTATTATTTGTTGAATGAAATGTCTTTCTTTCTTCAATGAAATGTCTCACCCACCTGGTTGACTTTTGGTGTAGTACTCAAATTTTTAAAAGCCATGAAATTTAAAATATGCTCCCTTTCTGATATTGCAGCACGCAAGCAAATGTAAACTATTTGAAGCAGCTGAATGTAAACTATTTGAAGCAGTGAATGCTTCGTGTATGTATGTATTTGTATGTGCGGGGGCAGTGAAGGGTAGGGAGTACTGGAGTTCATAACTTGTAAGCGAAGTGTTATGCCTCTCAGAATGGACTTCTAGACCACGCAGTCACGCTTTTGCTATGGATGGGTGTGTCTTACTCAGTTCTCACTTTGCAGAGTTGCAAAGTTCAGCTTGGACAGCTGGTGGAACAAAGAAGACCATGCTGAGGACTCCGTGGAGAGACTATGAATGTTCTCTCCTGTGTCTGGTGAGTAGAGAATGTATGACACACCAGGAAACTCTGGAACTGTGGTAACAATAGCTAATAGGGTCAGGGTAAGGGTTAAGGGCTAAGGGAGGTATAACCTGTGAAGTGCTTAAAACGTTGTCTAGCCTACAGAGAGTCCTCCACTGGTGTTGTTGTTGCTTCTATTGTTGGCTGATGACCACAGGCATCCTGGGAATGAGTTCAGATCTTTTTGGAACCATCTCATGAAGTTTTCATAACTTACTAACCCAAGATACTTCAAAGATATATATAAAAGGCAAGCAGAGATCACCTTTAATACTAGATATTCTTTTAGAAACAAAGATTAGGCCAAGCCTTTCATCTTTGATAGCCTCAGGGGGAAAAGGAGTGGGCTTGTGACTTCCCTGTTGGAGGATGAGTAGAAATCTGCAGGGAAAATAAATATGTAGGTCATTTGGTTCAACCTGTTGACTGTAAGGCCAATAAAATGGAGAACAGGAGATGCACCAAGACAACAGACACATGTCACTATCAGTAGGTCTATCTTACAATAGGTCTTCTCCTCTCATTCTTCAATTTCCACAGAGAAAGGAAAACCAAAATCACCTTTCAAGAGAGAGGGAGAGAGAGAGAGAGGAGAGGGAGAAGGAGAGCATTCTTTACCTTTAAAGAATGCGAACTCTATGTAGCTTTTTAAATTAACCCTACTGGGGAGATTTAACTAAGCCCACAAAGTTTTCAGATATGTGACCAAAGCTATTGTTCTACATCTCCATAAAAAGATGAATAGTCGAACAATTTATGCATTTTCAATATCTATTAATAATAGGTCACCTATCTGCAAAAAGAATTATCAAAGCCAAATTGGATTTATTGCTAAAATTGTACCTTAATTAACTCAGTAGTATGTTTCTATCATGAGAACACCTGCAAAATGCCTGCTTTATTGTGGGCTATAGAAAAAGGAGCAAAGAAGACAGAGAAATAGATATGTTGCAAAATTAAATTGTGATTACTATAGATGGAATTACACATATACAAGAAGAAACACAGGGTAAGAGCTGAGACCATTATAATATAGAAATGCAAAAGGTCTATCTTTCACCTCATAAGGAGTTCACCTGCAAGCTGAAAATACGGAGATTTTTTTTTAAGTTTATATATTTATTTTGAGAGAGAACAAAAGCAGGGGAAGAACAGAGAGAATCCCAAGTAGGACTCAAACTCACGAACCGTGAGATCACGACCTGAGCCGAAACCAAGAGTTGGCTGCTTAACTGACTGAGCCACCCAGGCACCCAAAACGCCAAGATTTTTACCTTTGCCATCATCTTCAGCATCACACCATCATTATTACCATCATCATTATTGGTACCATTTAATGAGTAGATTTTAAGAGCCAGCAACGTGTTCAGTTTTACATATATAAATAATCCCTATAGCAATCTTTTTGGGTTAAATTCCTACTATAATCATGATGCTGAGAAGGAACCTGAGGCATATCTTTTCTAAGGTCATACTGCTAGTGAGCAGTGTCAGGACAGTGATTTAACTAAAGTCTGTTAACTCGAAAGCCCAACTGCTGAATCACTAAGCTCTATTTCTAAAATCTTGTAAATATCAAAGTTAAGGGATAAAATGCCAGAACGCTGAAAACATTTTTAAATGGAAATTAAATTGAACATAAAGAGATGAGACAAACTAAGTTGATGATTTTATTAGCACGCTAGGGCTTGAGTGGTGGATAGCACCTACAAAAAGTTCCATGTGACTCTGTGTTTATTATTAATTGTTGAGTAACATATTATGCCAAAACTTAGCAGCTTAAAACAACACATGTTTATGATCTCACACAATCTCTGTGGGTCAGGAATTTGGAAGCTCCTTAGCTGAAGGGTTCTGGCTCAAGATCTCTCATGAAGTTGCAGTAAAGATGTTGGAGGGGGCTGGAGATATGGAAAGACTTAGCTGGGGCTGAAGAATCCATTTCCAAGATGGCTTACCCACACATTGGCAAAAGAATTTAGTTCCTTACTGGCAGTTGTTAGGAGGCCTTAATTCCTAACTGTGTGGGTCTTTCCATAGGGCTGCTTGAGTGTCTTCATAACATGGCATCTGGTTCCCCCAGAACAAGTGATCCAAGAAAGAGAACAAGACAGAAGCCAGGAAGCCTTATATGATATAGTTTTGGAAGTACATACTATCACTTCTATTGATCACAGTGTAGGAGGGGATGACACAAGAGTGTGAATAAATACTAGAAGGAAAAGATCATCAGGGGCAATATTGGACGCTGACTACCATAGACATCTTGCAAAATTTTTCATCATTGTCAACTTAAGTAAATGGTGAATTTTATACACAGGTTTTTTTTTAAGTCTGTTTATTTATTTTGAGAGAAAGAGAGCAGAGTAAGTGGGGGAGGGGCAGAGAGAGGATAGAGGGTGAATTCCAAGCAAGTTCCACACTGTTAGCACAAAGCCCAACTTGAGGCTCAAACCCACAAACTGAGAGATCATGACATGAGCTGAAATCAAGAGTCAAATGCTTACCTGACTAAGCCTCCCAGGCACCCCTACACACAGTTTTTACTAGGATGCCTAACCTAATCACTGTGGCCATTCTGAGGTATTATTGTGTTTATTTTCATGAAGCTATCATAAAATATTTGGACTAAAGAACATGGACATAGAGAATTAATTTAAATTTTCTCTCTGGATAGTATCTTTTAATAGACATTATTCAACAAACTTCCATTCTTATCATTCCTCTATTTGTCAAGGAAATTTAGATCCTGGCATCTATCACTACCACCATCGTCATCATGGCCCATTTTGGTACTGAATGGAGCCATAACAAATGTAAGGGCCAATATAAGCCCTGAATAATACTCCTTATCATGTTTCTTAGATGACAAATATTTATTAGGAATCCTCCTGATCTTCTTTCATCTGTATGTCTCTAGCATTCAGCATAGTCTGTCAGATAGTAATGCAAATAAGATGAATATTAAAGCTGCTCTTTGTGACAAGAACTTAGTGGAACTTCCTATACCTTTGGATGATGTTTGAAAGAGAAAGTTCCAAAGTAGCTTTGAAGGAATTCAGAGGAAGACAGACTACCAGGTAAGTAGAACTCTCCACGGAAGCAACATGGCCACTAAGAGAAACTAGGCCTTGTGACCAGCTCAAAACACAAAGAGTCCTAGCCTCGCAGAAGTAGCACCAACTGTTACATCTAGGCCTTGGGAAAAATGAAACAGATTGAGTTGCAGGGAAGAAGTATAGTAGGGGGTTGGGGGTGCCTGGGTGGCTTGGTTGCTTAAGCATCCAACTCCTGATTTCGGCTCAGGTCATGATCTCATGTTTGATACGTGGGCTCACACCCCTTGTAGGACCTCCTGCTGACAGCCCAGAGCCTGCTTGGGATTATTATTCTCCCTCTCTTTCTGCCCCTCCGCCACTGAAACACACGCATGCACATGCGCTTTGCCAACATCCCAATCTGCAGTAAGCTCTTTGACACTTGTATCTGCTCCCCTTGAACCTAAAGCCAGGACAAATGCTGTAGCAATAAACCATGAGAGTAATGCCAGAGTAAAAAGGGTCTGGGTCCGACAGAGCTAGGAGGGATTTATATGTGAGGCATCTGGAGGCAATGTGGCTGGGATACAGTCATTATCTAAAGGAATCAAATTATAACAATGGAAAAGGGGCTAAGCACCAAATCCAAACCTGATATAAAGCCAGAAATGCGGAAACAGCAAGGTAAACAGACAGAGGGTAAGAAGCAGGGCAGACAGAAATAGGCTGGGGAACATGGCTCTGAAACAAACACTGGGAATGATTTACTCCAATCACACTTTACACTCAGCACTCCATCAAAACTGCTCTTGTAAGAGATACAGACGAGTCCTTGGATTGAACAATGGTTTACATTATTTAATACAAAGGTCAGCTCTCCACTTTTTTCAGCATCATTGGACACAGTTGACCATTCCTTCTTCCTTGATTATAAGTTTCTTCATTTGGCTTCCAGGAAACTACATTTCTTGGAGTTCCTCCTACCTCATTGATTGCTCCTTCTGTTTTTCATGTTTGTTCCTTGTTTCTCAAAACACAGTCTTTTAGTCTTCTTTTTTTCTCCATGTATACACATTCACTTTGTGATTTCACCCAGTAAAATTCAGTACTTTCAGTATAATTTACATAGGAATGAATCCCAAATGAATATCTCTAACCTAACCTCTCTCATGAACCCAGATTCGGGTCTCTGCTTGGGTGTTTAACGAACACCTCAAACTTCATATGTCCCAAACTGAACTCTTTATCTTATCCCCCAAATCTCTTTTACTTGTAGTTGTTCCCATTTCATCCGATGGAAACTCCATCCTTCCAGATGTTGCAGTCAAACTCCTGGGTGTCACCTTTGAATCCACTCCTTCCCTCCCCTCATGGGCAATCCATCAGCAAATCCTATTGGCTATGCTTTCAAAATATATTCAGAGTCCTCCTTCTTTTCCCCACTTCCTCCACTTATTTCCCTTCTCTCAGCCTCCAGCTTCTCTCTCCCAGATCACTAAAGTTGTATCCCAAGCATTCATCCTGTTTCAACCTATGTCCCCTCAGCTTAACTCCAAAAGGGTAGCCAGATTGTTCCTCTTTGAAGTATGAGTCAGAGCATGTCATCCTCTTGCTTCAAACCCATTTCCCACAGAGTGAAAGCCAAATTCCTTATAATAACCAAAAGACGCTTCATGAGATGACCACCCCCCTCACTTCTCTGATGTCACCCTTGTTTCTCTCCCCCTTGTTCACTGGTCCAGCCACGATGGCCTTTTCACTGGGCGGGGGGCAGGCAGAGAGAGAGGGAGATAGGGAGACATAATCTGAAGCAGGCTCCAGGCTCTGATCTATCAGCACAGAGCTCAATGCAGGGCTTGAACTCATGAACTGCAAGATCATGACCTGAGCCAAAGTCAGATGCTTAACCAACTGAGCCACCTAGGTGACCCCCTTTTTAAAATTACTTTCTAATATAAAATTTACTTTTTTATCCTCATTGATTATGATTTCATGTGTGACTGTCTCTACTACTAGAAAATAAGCCCAACAAGGGCAAAGTTTATGCCTGTTTTGTTGACTCACATATTCCAAGTATCTAGCAGAGGGCCTGCTATGAAGTAGGTGCTTATAAATGTGTGTTAAAGAAATACACAAACAGCCAAGAATTCTTTATCCAGCAAGGCTGTCATTCAAAATAGAAGGAGAGATAAAGAGTTTCCCAGACAAACAAAAACTAAAGGGGTTCATAACCACTAAACAAGCCCTGCAAGAAATTTTAAGGGAGTCTCTCTGAGGGGAGAAAAGATAAAACAAAAACGACCAAAAGCAACAAAGACTAGAAAGGACCAGAGAATACCACCAGAAACTCCAACTCCACAGGCAACACAATGGTAATAAGGTCATATCTTTCAGTACTGACTCTAAATGTCAATGGACTAAATGCTCCAATCAAAAGACATAGCGTAACAGAATGGATAAGAAAACAAGATACATCTAATGCTGTTTACAATAAACCCATTTTATACCTAAAGACACCTTCAGATTGAAAGTAAGGGGATGGAGAACCATCTAATGGTTGCAAAAAGAACACTAGATAGCCATACTTTTATCAGACAATCTAGATTTTAAAATAAAGACTGTAACAAGAGATGAATAAGGGCATTATATCATAATTAAGGGGTCTATCCACCCAGAAGATCAAACAATTGTAAATATTTATGCCCCCAATGTAGAACAACCCAAATATAGAAATCAATTAATTACAAACATAAAGAAACTCATTGACAATTATGCCATAATAATAGGGGACTTCAACACCCTACTTACAGCAGTGGACAGATGATCTAAGCATAAAATCAACAAGGAAACAATGGCTTTGAATGACACACTGGACCAGATGGACTTAACAGATATATTCAGAACATTTCATCCTAAAGCAGTGGAATACACATTATTCTCAAGTTCACATGGAACATTCTCCAGAATAGATCACATAATGGGACACAAATCAGCCCTCAACAAGTATAAAAAGATTGAGATCATACTGTGCATATTTTCAGACCACAAACTCCAAATCAACCACAAGAAAAAATTTGGAAAGACAAAAAATACTTGAAGACTGAAGAACATCTTACTAAAGAATGAATGGTTTTAAGTTCCTCTTTAGCTAAAGAGGAAATTTAAAAGTACATGGAAGCCAATGAAAATGATAACACCACAGTCTAAAACCTCTGGGAGACAGCAAAGGTGGTCATAAGAGGGAAGTATATAGCAATCCAGGCCTTCCTAAAGAGGGAAGAAAGATCTTAGATACAAAACTAACCTTACACCTTAAAGAGCTGGAAAAAGAATATCAAATAAAACCCCAAACCAGCAGAAAATGGGAAATAATAAAGATTAGAACAGAAACCAATGCTATCAAAAACAAACAAACAAAAAAACACAGTAGAATAGATCAATGAAACCAGGATCTGGTTCTTTGAAAGAATGAACAAAACTGATGAACCCCTAACCAGTATGACCAAAAAGAAAAAAGAAAAGACCCAAATAAATAAAGTCAAGAATGAAAGAGGAGAGAACACAACCAATACTGCAGAAATACAAACAATAATAAGAGAATATTATGAGCAACTATATGCCAATAAATTGGGCAATCTGGAAGAAATGGCTAGATTCCTAGAAACATATAAACTACAAAACTTCCCAAAAAACAAGAGCCCAGGGCCAGATGGCTTTCCAGAGGAATTCTACAAAACATTTAGAGAGAAGTTAATACCTATTCTTTTGAAGCTGTTGCAAAAAACGAGACATGGGAGGACTCTTCCAAACTCATTATATGAGGCCAGGATGACCTTGATTCCAAAACCAGACAAAGACCCCACTATAAAGGAAAACTACAGACCAATATCCCTAATGAACATGGATGCAAAAATTCTCAACAAGATACTGGCTAACTGGATCCAACAAGGCATTAGAAGAATTATTCACTCCAATCAAGTGGAATTTATACCTGGGATGCAAGTCTGGTTCAATATCTGCAAATCAATGTGATATATCACATTAATAAAAGAAAGGACAAGAACCACATGATCCTCTGAATAGATGCAGAGAAAGCATTTGACAAAATACAGCAATCTTTTTTGATAAAAACCCTCAAAAAAGTAGGGATAGAAGGATCATACCTCAAGTTATAAAAGCCATATACAAGAGACCCACGGCTAATATCTTCAATGGGGAAAAACCGAGACCTTTCCCCCTAAGGTCAGGAATACGACAGAATGTCTACTCTCATCACTGTTATTCAACATAGTATTGAAAGCCCTAGCTTCAGCAATCTGAAAACACAAAGGAATAAAAGGCATCCAAATCGGCAAGGAGGAAATCAAACTTTCACTCTTCACAGACGACATGATATTCCATATGAAAAACCCAAAAGATTTGACCAAAAAATGCTAGAACTGATCCAGGAATTCAGCAAAGTAACAGGATATAAAATCAATGCACAGAAATTCGTTGCATTTCTATACACCAGTAATGAAGCAATAGAAAGAAAAATCAAAGAATTGATCTCATTTACAGTTGCATAAAACCATAAAATACCTAGGAATAAACCTAACCAAAGAGGTGAAAAATCTATATACTGAAAACTATAGAAAGCTTATGAAAGAAAATGAAGAAGCTATAAAAAAAAATGGAAAAACATTCCATGCTCCTGGATTGGAAAAACAAATATTGTTAAAATGTTGATACTACCCACAGCAATCTACATATTTAATGCAATCCCTATCAAAATAACACCAGCATTCTTCACGGAGCTAGAACAAACAATCCTAAAATTTGTATGGAAGCAGAAAAGACCCTGAATAGCCAAAGCAATCCTGAAAAAGAAAACCAAAGCTGGAGGCATCACAATCCTGGACTTTAAGATGTATTAGAAAGTTGTAATCGTCAAGACAGTATGGTACTGGCACAAAAACAGACTCTCAGATCAATGGAACAGAGAAGAGAACCCAGAAATGGACCCACAAATGTATGGCCAACTAATCTTTGACAGAGCACGAAAGAATATCCCGTGGAATAATGACAGCCTCTTCAGCAAATGGTGTGGGAAAACTGGACAGTGACATGCAGAAGAATATACCTGGACCACTTTCTTACAGCATACATAAAAATAAACTCAAAAATGGATAAAAGACCTAAAAGTAAGACAAGATGCCATCAAAATCCTTGAGGAGAAAGCAGGCAAAAACCTCTTTGATCTTGCCCGCAGCAACTTCTTACTCAACACGTCTCCGGAGGCAAGGGAAACAAAAGCAAAAATGAACTATTAGGATCTTGTCAAGATAAAAAGCTTCTGCACAGCGAAGGAAACAATCAGCAAAATTAAAAATCAACCAATGGAATGGGAGAAGATATTTGCAAATGACACATCAGATTAAGGGTTAGTGCCCAAAATCTATAAACAATTTGTCAAATTCAACACAATCCAGTGAAGAAATGGGCAAAAGACATGAATAGACACTGTTCAAAGGAAGACATCCAGATGGCTATAACAAACACATGAAAAAATGCTCAACATCACTCATCATTAGGGAAGTACAAATCAAAACCACAATGCGATACCACCTTACACCTGCCAGAATGGCTAAAATTAACAAGTCAGGCAACAACAGATGTTGGCAATGATGCAGAGAAAGGAGAACTCTTTTGTACTGCTGGTGGGAATGCAACTGGTGCAGCCACTCTGGAAGATTGTATGGAGGTTCCTCAAAAAATTAAAAATAGAAAAACTGAAGACCCAACAATTGCACTACTAGATATTTATCCAAAGGATACAGGTATGCTGTTTCAAAGGGGCACATGTACCCCCATGTTTATAGCAGCACTATCAACAATAGCCAAAGTATGGAAAGAGCCCAAATGTCCATTGACAGATGAATGGGTAAAGGGGATGTGGTGTACATATACAGTGGAGTATTACTAAGCAATCAAAAAGAATGAAATCTTGTGATTTGCAACAACATAGTTGGAACTAGAGGGTATTAGTCTAAGCGAAATTAGTCAGAGAAAGACAAACATCATATGACTTCACTCATATGTGGAATTTAAGATACACAATAGATGAATATAAGGAAAGGGAAGCAAAAATAATATAAAAACAGGACAGAGGACAAAACATAAGAGACTCTTAAATACAGAGAACAAACTGAGGGCTGCCAGAGGGGTTATGGGTGGGGAGATGGGCTAATGGGCAAGGGTCATTGAGGAAGACCCTTGTTGGGATGAACACTGGGAGTTATATGTAGGGGGTGAATCACAGGATTCTACTCCTGAAATCATTATTGCACTATATGCTAACTTGGATGTAAATTAAAAAATAAAAATACATAATTAAAAAAAGAAATCCACGATTTAGATAGTAAGGGGGTGAGTCTTGACACACTGCGGAGAAAAGACTTCTATAGAAGGATGAGAGATAAAGCAAAAAGACCAGGTAGTAGCCTAGCATTCCAGCTCAGATAGGATCTGTTGCGGCTTGGATAGGTGGTGGCTGTTGAGTAATCCCGTTTCTGGCCCAGTCTCCTTACCTGAATAGAGCTGGACTCACTGTTAGCAAGTGCTATACAATATGTCCCCATTTGGTCCTGGCGTTACTCCTAGGTCTTGTTAGCTAGTATCTCTTTAAAGCCCAGCTTCAATGTGAATATCCATGTGAAACCAAAACAGACTTCTGCCCCACTCAGCTGAATTCATTGCTACCTTTTCTTGTTTCCACAGTGTCTTGCCCATACCTTTTATGTAATGTTCATTGCATTGTATGAAAATTAGAATAGGTAACTTCCACTTAGCCATAAATTTGTGCTTTCCCTGTTCAATTATGAGGCCCTGAGAACAGTGAATATGTTTCATTGCTTTTTATCTTTGTAACAAACCAAGATTAATGCCCACCCATGGTAAATGGTCAGCAAATAAATAACAATTATTTTAGATCCAACTCAATTAATTTCATTTTGAAGAGGGTTATCTTTTTGTCTTCAACAGTTCTAATGTAATCATATGGTAGCAACAGATGCAACATGATTCTTTCTCAGAGAAGTCATGAATTTTTACAATTTTTAAAATGTCTTTTAAGTAAAGGAGATGGACCAACATTTCTATGATTAAAAAAATTAATGCAGTATAGCTCAAGCATAATATCTTGGTTTTTGGTTTTGGTTTTGTTTTTTACCAAAAAAAAAAAAAAATTCAGAATTTCAAGCGATCGCTCATTAAGTCCCTGGTTTGTGGCCTTGAAAGTTAAGCAAGTCTTCAGCTCTAAAGAAGCAGATTAAACCACTTGTGCTGTCAGCTTGAAGCATTTGGAAGCTGGCCAGAACTGCTTAAGAATCTTTTTTCTTTCTTATTCTCTTCCTTTCTGCCAGGCTCTCCCAGGGAGTTCACTTGCAGAATCAAATGAAAACCAATCCCTTTTATGCAAACCTTCCTGAAGCAGCAGGGCTATGTTTGGTCCCGAGAGCGGAGGTTCGTGCAGTGGAAGCCCTGGTGGTGATTTCTCTCTACCCAGGCCTTGCCAAGGTCCTCCCCACCACGCAGTGATGAAAGGAAGGATCAAACAGCCCTCTCAAAGCCAAGCTCCATCAGACCTGCCTTTGCTAAATATAGTGCACTTCAATAAACACCATTGTGAATTTGCAGTTTGCTTGCTGGAAAATACACCACCACCTCCATCAAAATTTTATGCATGCATGTATGTATTCAGATCTTTCTCGACTCTCTTTTATCAACTAAAATACTCAGCAAATTTTCTTTTCGTTTTCAATTTGATATTCAATGTTTCTGCTCAGCACAAATTAATTGGAGGAAGCACTGAGTCAGGGAAAGCTGAATGAATAAAGTTTAACCACAAACAAGGTGGAGGTCTCTGAAATTCTTAAAAACACCGCCTTCAGCCAGGCTGCTGAGGTCTGCTGTCCTTCATCCGTGAAATGACACTTCCGCTAGTCAAATAAGGAAGGGGTAGATCAAATTAAGATAATCATTGCTTTAGACAAATTCTCCTGAGCAGTGTCTGCTGATATAATTCTCAAAATATGTTCTGCTTTATTGTCTGAAAGACTCTGATGGTAAAGGTGCTGTACTTATTTTTGGTTTATGTTCACCTTTGATCCTGGTGGAAAGTAAACATCTTTGTTCTGCAGCCAGCACCTGATCCTTGGGCTTCTGTTCACGCTTACCTAAAAAAAGATCAGGAGAGAAAGCTCACCAAGCACGCAATGGTCAACAGCAGTTGGGGACAGGGAACAAGAACACTGTCTCCAGCGGGAGGCTTGGGGGTCACCACCAGAGGATGTGAAGTTATCAGCCACCTTGGGCCCCCCAGGCCCCTAGCAGGTGGGAGAGGCGTGGGAATCTGAATAACCACACATGGGCAAAGCCCACTTGCTGTGGTATGCGTGAGAGGTAACACTTTCTGAGACCAGCTTCCTGCCCTAGGAGGCTTAACTGCTTCCATTTTTACATAGAAGGAAGCTTGCAACTTCCTTCATCTATGGCTTTCAGCACCTGTGATTTGGTGGGGGGAGGGGGGAGAATGTTTTCATTCCTCCTCGGAACCAATTTCTACATCATTAGTTTATCAAATCAACCCAACAAAGTAGGGTCTCAGTTTTAGAAAGCAAATATCTCAGCCTTGAACCAGAGACAAGAAATAAAACATTACGTAATGTTCTACATTACAAGAGAAGTGGATTCTAATAGGTCAAAAGAAGGGAAGAAGTCTTTTTTTTTTTTTCATATTGCTTTTTTTCCTTTTTCCCCTTTTGTGGTTACCAGCCATTTGTGTGTCCTTTATGTGCTACAGTTACTCAGTCTTCAAAATGAGTGTAAACTAGGCATTTATGCATTTACAAGATGAGAGCCCCACTTTGAGAAAATCCAAAATAATACCAAAAAATGGCTTACAAAATGTGCATCAGGCACGGTTTTCTTCTTCACCAGAGGATTACTCAGTAGGTTCCTTTAAATCAGAATTGTGCAGACCAAAGCTTTTACAAACAGCTGTCGAGCGGTGGAAAGAATCAAAAGATCTCAATTAATGTCCCAGCTACAGCATTTTGTAGCTGTGTGACCTTGAGCACATAAATCAGTGAAACTTCCAGAGCTTCTGTTTTCTCTTCTGTGAAACAAAGATAACAACACTTACTTCACAGACTTGTTGGGATCAAATGAGATAATTTGTGCGGAAGTGCTTAGTTAACATAACCCATTTATTTGTGAGTTCAGTGAGCGCTCATGGAGCCTCCGCTATGAGGCAGGCACTGGTAGGCACTGACCATATGATCTGCACAGCACGCGGCACGTTCACTTCCAATTTTCATCTGTTAGAGACTTCCAACCTGTGTTGAAATTTGGTTTGGATGCAGTACACCCACAACTTCTTAGAAATATATTAATTTGTGTAAACTGAAGGACAGTTGCACATACTCATTTACTTCTTCATCTATTTCATACACACCATGAACTGTGAACAAAGCATCTGCTTCTAGAAGAATTACCATCCTTACTGGCTAACGTGGAGCAAAGGGAGGGGCACAAACCACAACCTTTTCCAAACACAGAATGGAAAGAAAATGCCTCTTGTTGTGTGGGTGCAGATCCTGCTGAGGGGCTTGCCACTGTAAAGACTCTTCCAAGTTACCCTGAAGCCCTGAATTGGGCACCATGGTAGGATGTCCTTGGTGGGGCTGTTTTCTATGTTTCAGACTTGTACCACGTTGGTGGAAGTTCTGTCTCAGGCTGTTCTGATGCCAAGTGCTTTGTACCACCTCCTGTGTCCCTCCCCAACTGCCTGAGAGCCTGCAGCCATCTGAACTCCGCTTTTTTCCCAGCACCTGTGTGGAGCAAGGACTGTTTCAGTGTTTCATTAGACCCTAAAAGCTACTGGTGGTAATCTTGCCTTACCTTACCTCTTCTATTTAGTTGGGCTTCGATACCTCACATGACATTTGTCAGGAAGCTACATAGACTTTCTCTGGAAATTTTTGTTTGCACAACAATAGGAAGCAATATGGTAGCATTGCACAACTTGAAGGGGCTGCAGTCTGAGGACACTGCATTGTGTCAGTAGCACCTTCCGTAGTGCACAGTAGTGTACAACACGTCCAGCCATACATGGAAGCCCTGATAGGAAGACTAGAAGCTCTGAAATATTCCTCGCAATTGAATCTGAAGCTTGATCACATCCATACTCTCTTTCATGCTCCTGAAAATTGTTTTAGCCACTTTAATCCAACTTTCTAGTCAGCATCAGAAAGTGTTCTCTTGGATTCTGCCTCCTCCCCTCTATCCATGTTGTTAAAACCTTAGTTCAGGGCTGTATCATCTTTCCCCTGAGTTACTCTAGCCATCCATCTCCTATCTGGCCTCTTTGCTTTTAGTCCCTCCTACAACCACCATCCATTTTCTTGCGTTGACAGGGTGATCCATCTAAATCACAAGCCTGGCCATGTCATCCCTCTGCTTGTAATCCTTTAATAACTTTCTAGTGCCTTCAGGATAAAATCCACACTTCTTAGCGTGGATATAGGACCCTTCGTGATTTTGACCCCTGCTCTCACCTTCTGCTTTTGAAACAATGTACTGGTTCATATCAAGTCAAGGTCTTTGTGTTTGATGTTTGCTTTGCCTAGACTGCCCTTCCACTCCTCTGCCCCCTTCTCCTGAGCAAGCCCCACTTAGATGTTACCTCCCCTGGGAGCAATTTGGAGGTGAAAGTGGGACCACATATTGAGCAATAAAAACGCTTCTGCAGCCCACAAAGTGTTTGAAAGTAACAGTCTTGGTGGAAAGGTCAGCAAGAAAGTCATGCCTCTCCCACCACACACTGATTCATAGGGATTCAATGCTAGTGGCAAGAAGTTCAGAGAGCTATACAAAAAGAAAGAGCCATGCTGAGCCCATTCCACTTCCTGGCCTCTGGGCTGCCGCACAGAGATAATCAGATGGCAGAAAAACCTGAGGAGGGGCAGCCTCAAGTCACATGGGAAATAAAAGTCAGAAAACATAGCAGAAAAAGTGTAAGCTTGGGAACCAGGAAAACTGAATTCTGGCCACAATATCTTTAGATTTCAGTTTATTATTTCATTGTGAAAGAATTGGACTCTGTCCAAGGTTTGCATATTGTGCTTCACACAGCCCTAGGTGTTCCAGATGTTTCTCAAGGGCCACCTCAGGGGAATAAAAGGGGCAGAGAGGGGATGAATGTGATTCCCCAAGAACACTTCCATACCTGTCAGATATTCTATTCTTCTGCATAAGACTCCATCAACACTGCTTAAAATGCATTGCAAGACCCTAAAAGAGACTAATGAACAGTAGGTATCCCATGAACCCACCTTTTCCCAGAGTTAAGGAAGACTTATTGACTGATGCTCCAGTAGTAGCTGGGCATTGCTTCTGGCTGCTTGCTCAGTCACCTCCCTGCTCCACCCCCTCAAACTGTGCTGCCTATTGTCCAAGGATCAGTTGGACTTTGTCCCCAAACCACTCAATGCCAGTTGTATGTGTTGGTGATGTTCTTTTTTTTAAAGTTTATTTATTTATTTTGAGAGTGAGAGAGTGTGAGTGGGGGGAGGGGCAGAGAGAGAGGGAGAGAGAGAGAGAGAGAAAAGCCCAAGCAAGTTCTGCATTGTTAGCATGGAGCCCAACATGGGGCTCCAGTTCACAAGCCCTGAGATCATGACCTGAGCTGGAATCAAGAACTCGATGCTTAACCAACTGAGCCACCTAGGTGCCCTGATTATATTCCTTTAATTACATATTATATAAGCCAGTGAAATACAATGAAATGAGAGCCCTTTTTTCTACAAATACTAAGGAGAATGCTTTGGAAAGACTTAGTAAAAACAACTAACTGAGAATATTGCTGTGGAATTATGTATGGGCAAGTAAACTCTGTGGGGAAAGATTGTATAAATCTAAATGGAATCTACTTTCAGACTGTTCCACAAGGAGCTTGGAGTTCTAATTCTACTTTAAAGAAATCCGACCTAGAAATGGTACATTTCTAGAAATGGTGCATGGTACATCAGAAAGGGGTTTCCTTAAAAGGGGCAACTCTATGACTCCAAACAGCATGTCCACCCTCAAATCAAGCCTTGGCCCTACATGAGTCACTGGAAAATAGGCACCTGTGTTTTAAGATAAAATAAAATATGTAAATGTATATATACATATTATTTTTATGATTCCCCACTTTGAGACAAACCAGAAAATATTCTTTCTGTAAAACCAAGCAAGTGAACAAGCAAGCAGGCAAAGCCACAACAACAGTCCAGGCTCTGAGTTTCTGTTGGCATTTTTTTTTTTCCAAACAGAGAAGTCACTTGTACTGAAGACCCTGACTGGCCCTGCATTTGTGCAGCTGTCAGGCTCAATGGCCACTATAACACAGACAACATGGTCATTTCCAACTACAACAGGTGTCCCTGATTTTTAGTCTTTCTTAAATTTCAGCAGAGACTGCAATATGATCATGAAAAAAAAAAAAGTTGGACCAGAAGAGGAAAGATAGTCAGGGGTGCAGAGTGAATGGTATGAGCCGGAGACTCTCTCTCGAACTGGTCAGTACACTTGTAGTGCCAGAGAGCTGTGCTTGGCAAACCCACCATTGCAAAGATTTACTGATTCTACTGTCAGCTGAGATCAGTGGCTAAATGACTTGTCTCATTTTTGTTGGGTAGGGACAGGACGGTGATCATACAAAGCTGTCTGTGCCCAGTGATAGTAGCAAAATCAGCACTGTTAGGGGTCAACAGAAATGTGCCAACTAAGTGGGCATCGACCTAAAAAGTGTAATACGGTAGCCCAAAGAAGATGCGTTACATTCTTTGGTGGAAGGTATAGCCATTCTGAAATCAGAGTGTGGATCCCTGGTGTGTAAAGCAGTTTGTGAAAGACTTAAGTATTTTATCAGGAGTCTCTAGTATCTGCAATTAAAGTATAACCTTTAGTAAACAAATGAAGAACTTGATGCCTTAAATTATAGATAAGGCATGATCCTTCAAAATGGCATCTTGTCACCTATAGAATTCTACCTGGGAAGTGGACTAGTTCTTAAAACCTTTAAAAAGCAAACGTCACCTACATCCTACCACTGTCTGACCTCTTCAGCCCCTCTTCTCTCTGATAAGCCATTGTCTTAGTCCAGACATATTTTGTACATATTAAAATATATTTCCTTTTTATAGCACAGTTGAAATCACATCTTCTATACTCTTCTGCCACTTGCTTTATGCATCTTATTTTTAAAACTCTACCATAGGGTATAGTTCCATGTAGTTACTAAAGATTATTTAACTAGCTAACTCAAGTCTTACTTTATAGAGGGAATAGGGGCATAATAGGAAAAAACCATTAAAACCATACAGAAGGATATATTAAAAAAAAAAAAACAAAACGCTGACAATATGGGAGAAACAAGAGATAGTCTGAGGGGTAAGAAAGGGGCTGACATCCGAGGACAAGTGATTTATATCAAGAGCAGGAATAGGCCTACTCTGATGAGCCTTTCCATCTTCTGTGAAATTCAAGGCTCACCTCAGGCTCAATGAGAATCTCTTTAACTTCCCAGGAAGCAATCTGTAGAATAAAACTTGCATAATGTTGGGAAATGTCCCCTAACTTTGCCATTATCCATTACCGATCTCTGTTACTTAATAGGATCTCAACTAAGGTACTAATTATGTTGGAATCAGAGTTTTTCAAAGTCAGACTTTCTGGTAGAGTGGGAGTCAAGCCATTATGAGGCCTGTTTATTCCCTTGGTTAATATTTTTCCTTTCATCCAGGACTGTACTTACTTTTTTTACAGGAAGCTGAATGAGCTTATCAGAATCTTCTAAATTAAAAGAGCCAACCACAGCACAGTTCTTAATGGGATAAAGAATTGTGGTCCCCAGTTTTCATCAACAGGAAGGAGTCACAGAGTTCCACAAGAGGGGCACTGGCTTTGGGGGTCAGACCATGCGCTTGGGTTCAAATCCAGAGTCTACTATATACTAGCCATGTCATCTAGGCATGATTCGACTCTCCAAGCCTTTATTTACTCATATATAAGCTGAGGTATATTAATCCCTCCATAATATGGTTATTGGGAGAAGTAAATAAGATAATGTATGCTCTCATGGGCCAAGTCCTTATGTGCATTGCATCAGGCACTGTGCTAGATTTCCGGAAAATGACACATGCTAAGTATATGGCAGACAGTCATTAAAGACTTGTTGACTTGAACTCATTAAGCAATAGGGACACTCAAAAGGTAGACAAATAGGAGACTGTGACCGAAAGGTCTTTGTCACTGTCCTATGAGAGAGTAGATTAAGTCATTTTTTTTCCACATATGCTCCCCAGAACTTCTTTTCCAGAAACAGACATAGAGGGAAGAAACAGGGAAGATACATCTTGAGACTGAAAAAAAGTTATAAAAATGATGAATACAATATGTTCACTGCAGGGTGATTATTAATGAAAAAATTCTGTTGTGAAGGGCCATAGCTTAAACTCTGGTCCTGGTCACTTCCAGGATACAGACACTGAGGGCAGTCTTGCACTACTGACATTTTGAGGGAGATAATGCTCTGTTATGGGGGGGGGCAGTCCCATGCATTTTAAGGTGTTTGGCACCACCCCTGACCTCAGCGCACTAAATGCCATTGGCACTCTCCACCAAGTTGTGACAACCAGAAATGTCTCCAGACATTGCCAAATGTCCTATATCCCACAGAATAGCTCCTGGTTGAGAATCACTGCTCTAGGGCCTATTTGACCAACGAACGTAAGAAAAAATGTATTCCCAAGGAAGAGACCCAGCACCCAGGCTTAACCCAAGATGAACACCTCACTTGCTGGGACACTTCTGAGTGCAGATGTTTCTGTCATCCAGGTTAGCCCTCCGATGAGCTGTACGCTTGTGCCCAAAGGGGAAAAGGACTACAAAAACTGCAAGGATCTGTTTTCATTCAAGTCTCTCAGAAACATCGAGAAATATCATCCTTCCTCGTCATCTGTCCCTCTTGCTAACTCTATTTTGACTGTTCTCCTCCCTGATGTTCCTCCAATATACTGTATTAATCGTGTCTCTTACTCTATACTTTTGATCCTTTGACATCTTGGGGCTTGCTGAATCTGGAAGGAATCCTTTCCCAGGGCTAGACAATTTCTAGAGATAGCAAACAATCTGCGGGTGGGTGTGACTCTCATATGCAAACCAACCCATCCAGAGCCCACACTACCACCCACCTCCTCTATGGGCTCTCACACTCAGGGCCACTATTTCCTGGCCTCAGTGACCCCCCAGAACCAGGTACCAGATAATTAGGGACAGCCCCTTTGCCTCAGAGACCGCTGAAATTATTCAGATTTGCCAATCCTAAAGTGCATACGCTGCCTTGCCCATTCCTTCCCACAGAAACCACAACAAAGGCTCTTGCCCATGTGTCTCCCACATTCCCTCAGCCTTCTGACTGACCGTGGTGCTTCCTCATGTGCCCCTTCCTCTTGGGACCTGTGGGTATAATAAATTATCTTTTCAATGGCAATTGCCCCCTCATCAGTTGGCCCCTCTGTACCTGGAAAGTAAAAAACAAAAAACAAAACACGTTTTAAAAGACATGCCTGGTATGCTGCCTCCACAGATGGCACGTGTTGTTTCCAGCATGGGTTCACTCAAGCCCCAGACGTTTCTCCAAGCACTCTGGGTGTCCTCCTTCCACAGAGCTCTTGCCCTTGCTGTTCCTTTTGCTGGACATGACCCTCACTTTCTTCAGAACCCCTTCACCCAGACCTCATGAACTCCTCCACCCTCCTGATCTTATCTCAATCAGGAACTGCCTCGGAGACCTTCCCTGAGCCCCAGCCAAGGTCAAATCCATCTGCCATTGTTACCATAGCAATCTACTTGTTCTTCTTAGCACTGAACGTAGCTTGCATTTGATTCCCTAAGTGATTGTTTGATTAAGGTCTGGTGTCTTCCATTTTAGACTGAAGACACCAAGAGAACAGCAGCTGTGTCTTTCTTCTCACTATCGCATCCTTGGCACAATGTCTGGAACATGGTGTGTGCTCAATGTTTGTTAATTGAATGAATAGATGAATCCCTTGGGGACTCCTAGAAATGACACGAGTCATCTTTGAAGAGGGCCTAAAGCCCAGCAAAAAAAGTTGGAAGAGTCAGAAAAATATATTTGATTACCGTTAACATGGTTTCACTGTCCCCAGGTAGCTGGATCATAACACACAACATAGTGTAAATACAATATAGCACATACACATGATGGCATATTATGCAAACATTAAAAATGATGTTTGGGGGCGCCTGGGTGGCTCAGTCGATCGGGCATCGGACTTCGGCTCAGGTCATGATCTCACAGTCGGTGAGTTCAAGCCCCGTGTCGGGCTCTGTGCTGACAGCTCAGAGTCTGGAGCCTGCTTTGGATTCTGTGTCTCCCTCTCTCTCTGCCCCTCCCCTGCTCATGCTCTGTCTCTCTCTGTCTCTCAAAAAATGAATAAACGTTAAAAAAAATTTTTTTAAATCATGTTTGCAACCTAATGTCTCATACATAGTCATGGGAAAAAACACCATGTAGTTATTCAAATTATATTGCAGGTTTATGTTTGTTAACATGTAAAAATGATCCTGATATATATTATTCAGTTAAAACACAAAGCAGGTTGTAGAACAATTTATAAAGGTTGATAATATTTTGTTTAAAATTAGCATAGAGGCACCCGAGTGGCTCAGTCGGTTAAGTGTCCAACTTTGGCTCGGGTCATGATCTCACAGTTTGTGGGTTCAAGCCCCATGTCGGACCCTGTGCTGACAGCTCAGAGCCTGGAGCCTGCTTTGGATTCTGTGTCTCCCTCTCTCTGCCCCTCCCCTGCTTGCACTCTCTCTGTCTCTCAAAAATAAATAAACATTAAAAATTTTTTTTAATTAGTATAAAATTATAAATATGTGCTGATGATATGTCAGGCACTGTGAGAAACATTTTACATTTATATGGAACTTCTTATAACAGCCCTATAAGGAAGATACTGTTATCTCTATTTTAAAGATAAAGAAAATGAGGCTTTTATAGGTAAAACTCTTGCCTATGGCTCTATATTAATATGATAACTATATTAATAACTAAGTTAATAGTGATTTTCTTGAGTTAGGACTATTTATTTCCTCTTTTTTCTAAATTTTCTGCAATGAACATGGGTTAATTTTGCAATATAACATAATTAATTTAAAAGAATACGTAAATATTTTTAATGACAGAAAATGTTCTTTAAGCAACGTTCTCAGATAAGACAGTAAGATAAATTTTATATACAGTATAATTTCAATTAAGTTTTCTAAAAAGCAGAAAGAATATACTGAAAGGAAAAGGGTACAAATGTTACAAACGGTTTTTTCACTTTATTTAAGCACTTTGGCATTTCCTAGATTTCTTACAATGATCTTGTTACCATTATTAAGCAATTTGCCAAAGTTGCCTACTGTATATCAATTAGCACTGAGATACTTTAATTGCTGGCTAAACCCCCAAAAAGTCTCTGAGGCTATTTGAGCTCTTACCCCACGATGTCAGGTTATGCAGGGGATTTAATTTGTTTTTTCTATAGCAAAACTAATTTTTATTTCAAATTTAAGAACAGAAAAAGTCTTGGGGTGCCTGGGTGGCTCAGTTGGTTAAGCGTCTGACTTTGGCTCAGGTCATGAGCTTAGAGTTCATGGGTTCGAGCTCCACATGGGGCTCCATGCTGATAGCTCAGAGCTTGGAGCCTGCTTCCCAGATTCTGTGTCTCCCTCTGCCCCTCCTCCACTTGCACTCTGTCTCTCAAAGATAAAAAAAAAAAAAAAAAAAAAAAGAATAGAAAAGGTCTTGATGCCAATGCATTTCACTCCCCTTTCTTCCCCAGCCCACCCCTTCCTTCACACCTGCCCACACCCCCTTCCTAGGGATTAGCCACCAGTTTTACTGCATCTCAAAATATTAGGGAAAAGAAACACGTTAATATTTCAGAAATATTATCCTTCCTCACATCGTGGTACTGAAACAATCAGACCTCAAACCAGACAAACCAGATTTACCCCTCTGAATGATTGACACATGGCCTTTTCCAGGTAGAGCTAAGTTAGTTGTAAAACCTCCGCCCTCCTGGGACTTAAAGTCAGCCAGGCTGACATGACTCCTCTTTCCTCAGGTTAAGGATTTATTGTCAAATGGAGATAGAATCCTCTTTACCTAGAAGGGTGGTCACATCAGGTCATCCTGGAGGGAACTGAGAGAGTACATTGAAGCCTAAGCTGGCAGCTGCTTTTGGCTATTAAGTAGTCTTTCTGCTCTGGAGCAGATGGCGTTGGTAGTGCCTTACAAGTCACCCTGGAAAGACACAAACACATCAGAAAGTCGGCTTTGACTTTCCCCATTAAATCTCTTTTGAGTTTATATATAAATATAAACATGTGTGTATATATATACATATATAGTTGTGTTTGATAAATATATGACATCTACATATCACTAGCATTTATATAATGTTTACTCTGCAGGCTCGTCTGTCAGTGTATTTTCAACGTGTACCTAAGCCAGTGCTTGGCACACACTGGGCACTCAATATCAATTTGTTATATTTGTGATAAATAAATGGTAAGTGAATTCTAAAAGGTGAATATCCACAGATAACGTGCACATGACTAAGATGAATTCAAATGTATTCTGTCCAGGGGCGCCTGGGTGGCTCAGTCGGTTAAGCGGCCGACTTCGGCTCAGGTCATGATCTCGAGGTCCGTGGGTTCGAGCTCCATGTCGGGCTCTGTGCTGACAGCTCAGAGCCTGGAGCCTGTTTCAGATTCTGTGTCTCCCTCTCTCTGACCCTCCCCTGTTCATGTTCTGTCTCTCCCTGTCTCAAAAATAAAACGTTAAAAAAAAAAATGTATTCTGTCCATAAAA
Organism: Panthera tigris; assembly: GCF_018350195.1. Classification (NCBI taxonomy): domain Eukaryota; kingdom Metazoa; phylum Chordata; class Mammalia; order Carnivora; family Felidae; genus Panthera; species Panthera tigris. The sequence goes on along the minus strand of NC_056663.1, from coordinate 121,406,797 downwards.
TGACACATGGGCAGTCTTAAGGGGTAAGAATGTAACTTGTTGCCTTTCCCAAAGCTCCACAGTTGGAGCAGGGATCCGTCTGGAGTAGGGAATGCTGAGTTGTGCCGTGCTCAGTGTGGAGTGGGGGTAGTTCCTTGCTTTGTCCGTGGATATACTAGGTACATACCAGAGCGGCCTTCTAGGTGGAGGCATGCCAGGGGACCCAGAGCCACTGCAGAGTCAGTCTCAAGCTCAGTGTATCTCCCGACTCAAAAGAGTCTCAGGTAGAACCACGTTCCCTAGATACCCAGAGCCAGCCAGAAGCATATACACACAAGCAGCAGGTCCTTACAGTGGCTCCAGAGTGTTAAGAGTCTTCTGAATTTGGTTTTGGGGTCAGCCAAGAATCCAATCACAAACATAGATCTTATAATGACTTTGGGAATTTGGAACTCCGTGCCTGGTGACATTCTCTGTTTCCATTATTATCGTCATGATCATTAACTTTGCAATTACATTTATTTGAACACCTACACGCTAGGCACTCTGCCAAGTACTTTGTTTCTAATTGTTATAACCTCTCTAGAAGGTATTATTATCTACATGTTACAAAAAAGAAAATGAGCCCCAGAGAGGCTAAATAACTTTCTTAAGGCTCACAGCTAGGAAAAGGCTTGCCTTCTCAGTTCAAAATCCATTAATGACTCCTCATTTCCTAAAGTCGCTGTTTGTCTCTGTATTTCAAAGAACACTGGGGGTGCCACAGAGGAGCCCCAGGAGCCATCTCAATGGCAAGATCATGTGGCAGGTTCCAGGGTTCCTCCCTGCAGCGTATATTTTGATGATTCTCTGATTTCATCTATTTTCAATACCAGTCATCCGTGTAAGATTTAATTTGATTTCTTGAGGGCTCTGCTGACATTTGAAAAAAATAACAGAAAGAAAGGAAGGGATTGAAGTAGGGAGAGAGGGATAAAAGGATAAAAAAGCCATTGACCTAAAGAAGAAAATCTAAACTTCTTAATTTTGGCATTTCTGGACTTGCAGAAACTGAGACATCATTCCTCCTGTGACAGCAATCCCTGTTCTTGAACACTTCTTCTCCCATCATACTGACCAAATGTTGTTTCTGGAACTCTCCTCTTGTCTATTTGCGTCTGTGTCTCTCTTCTTCAGTCTCCCAAGCTTCTGCTGTTTCTTTCTGCCCTCCATTTCCAGCTGCCCCACATCTTCTGTCCCCTGAAGACTTCACTACTCCCCCTGCCTGGAAGTTATTCAAAAGGGCAGAGGGGTGGGAGGTGGGAGGTGGGGGTGGGGAGAAGGTGCCACTGGCATCTGGTGGATAAGGCCAGAGATGCTGCTAAACATTCTATAATGCACAGGGCAGGCTCAAATTGTCAGTGGTGCCAAGGGAAGGAAACCCTCCAAGAAGACACAGAAACTAAATAACAAAAACGGAAAAGAAAAAAGTAAAGCCATCTTATTCTCAATGTGATTATTAATGTAGAAATTCCTAAAGAATCTATAAAACACTATGAGGACTAGTAAGGAATTTATAAAGGTCATAGCATACAAGGTCAATATACCAAAAAGTTAATTTTATTTGTATGTACTTGCAGAAAACACTTAGAAAGTATTTTTAAATGTAGCGACAAATACATAAAATATTTCAGAATAAATGTAATAAAAGATGCACAAGGGATGTGTGGCTGGCATAGTCGGTTAAGCATCTGACTCTGGATTTCGGCTCAGGTCATGATCACATGGTTTGTGGGATGGAGCTCTGTGCTGGGGATTTTTTTTTTCTCTCTCTCTTTCTCTCTGTCTCTCTTCCCCTCTCTCTGCCCATCCCCTGCTCTCTCTCTCTCAAAAATAAATAAATAAATAAATAAATAAATAAATAAACATTTTTTAAGAAGACATGCAAGACCTCTACACTGAAAACTATAAACATTGCTGAAAGAGATAAAAAAATCTAAATAAATGGAGAGATTTAGAATTTTCGTGGATCAACTGACACAATATTATTAAGATAGCAATTCTCCCTAAATTAATCTACACATTAAATATAATCACAGTTAAAACATTAAGACTTTTTTTGTAGAAATTGACCCTACTATGAATCCAACATGATTCCACAAACATTTGGAGGACCCGTGAATTTTTAAGGTGATTTTAAGACCTATTTTAAAGCTACACTAATCAGGATAATGTGGAATTATCAGAAGTATAGACAAATAAATTGATGGAGCAGATTAGAAAGTTGGGAAATAGACTCATACATACAGAACTTTTCTACAAAGGTTTCAAGATAATTCAGTAGGAAAGAAAAGTCCTTTAAACAAACGGAACTAGAAAAACTATAATAAATATATGGGGAAAAAATGAACCTCAACCTGTACCTCAAGCTTTACATAAAAATTAATTCAAGATGGGTCATAAACTTAAATGTAAAATCTAGAACCATAAAGCTTCTAGAAGGAAATGTAAGAGATGTTTCGAAATTTGGAAGGCAGAGATTTATTAGAGATAATCCAAAAAGCATTAATTATATAAGAAAAACAGATGAAGTTGAATTTTATCAAATTGAAAACTTCTACTCATTTGAAGACACTGTTAAGAAAATAAACAAACCATAGACTAGGAGAAAATACTCATATATACATCTGACAAAGACTTATATCCAGACTATATATACTAAAAAGAAAAAAAGCAACGCAATTAAAAAATGGGCAAAGTATTTGAATTGACAATTCACATCCTAAAATGAGCATTAATCCATAGGGGAAATTAGCACACATAAGAATGACTGTTTATACTCCTTACTTTCTTCCTGCTTGTGGAAGTCTCACAACTTCACTATCAAAAGAAGATGGGCTATCCTACTTACAAGTCTAAGATATGAATCCTCTAGGCTTAGATGTTGTTGTTCCAAGTGAAGAGAAAGACAAATTTGAAAATTCTATTCTCATGCAGTAGTCTTGACTTCTGGTAAACTATGATGATTAAGCACAAATATGTATCTCTACACCTTCCCTTCCAAATTCATTAAAACAACAATGAAAGGATAAATATGTTCTAAAACCACAATAAAAGAAAAGAGAATAGATGACAGGAGATGAAGAAAGTCAACAAATTCTTGACAGCTAAAAAGATGGTGGATGGGTGGTAACTGGCTTAGGCAGAGTAGAGAAAGCTGAAATGTTAAGTGTCTAAGACACACAGGGAGATTCTGGAAAGAAGCAAACCATTTCATTTAGCAGAACCATGGATAGTCTCAGGAATTGTATTCAACCAGTTACTTTGGAAGGTGAAACAGAAATGAGAAAAGAAATAGGAAAAGTTATGGATAAGGAGCCTGTCACCTCCCAGGTAGCTCCCACGTTCCTTCAGAACTTGGTGAGTACTGCTGTTCACCCTAGCAAGGGCTGGGATGGGTATTCTCCAGAGAAGTTGCATCAGAGTTTATGGGCTCAACTAGATCAGGTACTGCTTGGATAGAAGATATTGTAGATGATACCTGCATTAAAATCAACCAGGACATAAATTTAAGATGTGTTAAAAGACAGAAGATTGTATTTTTTTTTGAAGTTTAACGTCCTTTTGTATTTCTTTTTACTGAATATAACCTTTGAACTACTGTGCACCAAGCATTATTTATGGCCAATGATAAAATTCAATTTCAAGCTTTTAAGCAAAATTTGGAATCTTAGAAAGTTTGTATGTACAAAGAGGCAGTTTCCAAATACTTAAAGACTTTTTTATTAGATAGGTGATGCAATAACCAAGTATTTATTTAACACTGTATAACAAGAAAGTGCCAATATTTGGAAGATCTGCAAATGTCTGTGAACCAATCTTTTCCCAATGACCAATGCACCATGTTATAAAATTATGAATGGGTAAAAGATCCACTTAAAAATCCAAGATAGAAAATTCTATTGTAATGTAACAGAATAAGAAGACTTCGTTGATAGAATTTCAGTTTCCACATTGCAGCTAATCTTTAGAAGACTGCAACTATATCAAGATATAATATAATATCACAATTATATGAAAATGCTATTAAAGTACCTTTTCCTTTCCAGCTACTATTTTTGTCAGACCAGACTTTGTTCGTGTACTTGAAACAAAACAACATAAAGCAATTGTTTGAAGAAGCAGATATGAAAATCTAACTATCTCCTAGTAAGCCAGGCATTTAAAAATTTTTCCAAAAGTAAAAAACAATGCCACTTTTTTTTGTTTGGAAAACAATTATTTTTTCATTAAATAACTTATTTATGTGTTTATTATTGTTATAAATAAATTAATGAAATATTTCAAAATTTCTCAGTTTTTCATACTACATAAAAATATCAATAAATAGAACCCACAAAATCAAAAGCTCTTTGAGGTCCTCAATAATTTTGAAGATACAAGGGATCCTGAAACCAAAAAGTTTGAGAAATGCTTCTCTAGGAAATCTCTTATATATCTTAGAAGTGATTTAAGTATTAATCGTGTACCAGTAACAGGATGCAATGAAGAAAATACAGCATGAATTCAAGGATATATACATCTTAGCATATATAGATAGAATTATAGGTATATTCTAATTATATATACTGTATATTTAATTATATACTATATAGTCTGAATAAATAGGATTATTAATCAATTATCAATAAATAGAATTATTCAGGGCCACAGACAGGGAGAGAGAGAGTCCCAAGCATGCTCTGTGTTGTCAGCTCGATCCCACAAAATGTGAGATCATGACCTGAGCTGAAACCAAGAGTCAGACGCTCAAGTGACTGAGCCACCCAGGCGCTCCAACAGGTAATCGATAATTTTTAAAACACCCTATGGAGGCCAGATTCATGTGTTTTGTGGGCAAGAAAGCCACTTTTAAAATAGAGACTGTGGGCTTTTCCCAATATTAATCTTAGGGGTAATTGATACTTTAGGTTTGTCAGTTACTAAGTCTTCTTTTCCCTTAGTGGAAACCATATCTGCTGCATTTATAGTCAGTGTAAAATAGTTTTGCTGTTGTAAAACGGGCATAGGATTCCAGAAAGTGACACCTCAGAGTTTCCTCAGAGATGAGTCACCCAGCAGAACCTGGAGCCATGAGTGGAACTGTCTATATGAGTTTTATTACTCATTAAAAGCTTCTCTGTTCCAAAGATGAGCTAAGAACTTAGTGGGAGACCCAGATGAGAGTGGATACTTTTCAAAAGAAAAGACAGAGATTCTGTTTCTCATGGTTAAAAGTAACTGGTAGAGGATTGAAACGGGGATAGGTGGCGTGTGTCATCAAAGGCAGATAAATAATGAGATTAAGATCCAATGCTAACTAAGCTTATGTTGAGGTTCAAATGAACCTTAGCATCTCACTAGGTAGTGAATATGTATCGAAAACTTCATAAAAGTTGGAGATAAATGGGTGATGGCTTAAGGCTGGATATCTAGGTCCCCAATGTCATAGAGCCCTTCCTGAAAGGGGCTGATAAAATACTGATGGCCTAAGATGGAAAACCTGAGGATACACAGACACACTGAGAAATGTCTTCCTCCCCAGGGACCAGTGATAAGGACAGCACTAAGAACACAGTGACCAGACAGCCCAGGACCCAGCCTTGGAGATGACATTTTGAATCTACTTTTGGTGAGGCTGTTACCATATTTTTAACTGTGCTAATCCAAGTCTTTTTAATTTAGTCTAGCATACACAGAGTGGGATCAATAACAAGGAAGGGTATCTAGGGTAGGGTATCTAGTTAAGATATATGTGATTAGGTTTAGAAAAATTAGGTGAAGAAATCTATGCTTTCTGTGTGCGCCAATTCTATGATAGAGTCAAAGACTAACCCTGCCTCAGGCGAACTAAGAGATGAAGTCATTTTCCTAACTTGGTGACAGTGAGGATGGAGTGAAGGGTGCAACATGGGGATAAAGATGCTGTGTGTGGATGTCAAGGGCCATCCTAGCTCAGGATGCTAGAAAAAGACAGTGGTACAGCAAAATGAAAGGTGAAATACAGGAGGGAAAGCATTAGGGCAGCTTGAGAATTTTTAACCTCATCCAATCGGGAACTTTCTCTTGTAGATGTGTTACTATGCTTGATATGGTCCTTCAGCAGCCGGAAGGCAGTTAAAGCTCTCAGAGGTTATCAGTGGATACTTTTACCATCACTTAACAACAATACAGGAAATTTATTTAAGTGACTGCTTTGTGAACACAGCAGCAGTCCACAATGCTTTCCTTCTTAACCCCACAGCAAGGCTCAGTGAAGATGCCCAGTGTGAATACAATTTATCACAGAAATCTTGAAACACTACATGTCTTGTACAGAATGGGAACAGCAAGCCCTTCTTAACTGCCCAGACCTGCTAGGGCCTCTTCTCAGCCCTTGATCCTGAAGAAATCATTTCTCCAGGGCTAGTTTTCTGAGCTCAATCTCTGGATTTTGACTTTTGAGAATGAAACTCCCTTTTCCCCAACTTCCAGTCATTCCCTACCCCCTTTCTTATTTTCTACCCCTACACAACACCTTTCCAACACACACATGTTCTTTACTTGCCCCATGCTTCTGGCTGAGTGTTTGATCCAACTTGATTTTCGTAGCAGACTGCCTCAGCCCAGTCTGTTCCTAGACCTGCTTTATCTGGGTCAGTCTTGAATAAACTCACAATGCCAGTCGCTTTCAGAAATGAGTTGCTGATGACTGTTGGTTGTATTTACTATATGCCCTAGCATGTATATTCAGCACCACAGAAAGACATGAAGGGGATGTCTACCCCACACTGGATCGTCTTATGCCTGGTCACAGAGGGTCTCTAGGCTGATAAAATTGCTTTCCTTCAAGTTCAAGTAGAACTTGGAATAAGCAAATCGCATCCAAGAAATATGAATTTGTAACGAGACTGTCAGTTATCTCACTGTGAGAAACACTACTGGCTGGAACGTTCTATTTCCCACTAGAACAGCAATCTGAAAAAATGATCAATGATGTGTTTAGTGTATACAGCCCGAATTTGGCTTGTAAGGGATATTCTGTGAGATTTAGACAAAACCTAGTGGCTTTTCTTGCTTCTAGAACTTTTTTTAGTAATCTGGATGAGTCCAAATGCTACAAACTAGTGGTTCTTACCTCCATAGACTACGGAGATCAGATCTTAAAGGGACTGCTTTCCAGCCTAGTGATTTTCTCTTTGAGTCTAGCGATCTTTGTTATTGAAATTAAGTCTCTCTGAGCATTTTATCTATCAGTATATCTACCGAAAAGTAATTTGGGGGTTTAGACATAACAATTTTGCTTTGGAAATCAGACTATCTATACAAGATACATAATCCTGCAATGCCTAAAAAGTAGATAGGGCTCAGTAAATATGAAAAATGAATGATAAATACATGAGTATAAGTAATTCAAAATTAACTAAAAACCTTTGAAGAACTTCATGAAAAAAATGGACTCAAAAGTGGCCATTCCTTGTTTCAAATTCTCTTGAGAAGAAAGTGGTTTTATAGAACTAGTGGCGAATAACAATTTATAAATCATTCACTGAAATGCTTCACATGCAATGGACCACTCACGAAGGTGGGAGAATACCATATCATTCACTTGGAATCTAAATTTACAAGACTTTCTGTTCAGTAAAGCCCAGTAGTAACAACACGGCAGGAATAAAAAGCTGCCAAATCAAATCGAGCACATACTCAAAGCTTCTCTTTCCTCCAGTTATAAAAGGGGGAAAGAGCTCTTGGGAAGAAGAAAAGTAAAGAAGAATATGTAGGGTGGTTTGCCATGCGTGCTTCACACATTCAAGTATATCGGCTCAGTAAGGACCAAATGTCATTCTCAGACATAACCCTCAGCCAGTTTTGTTCATGTACACTCTGCCTGAAGCCATAATCAGACTCTTTTGGAATGAATGAATGATCTTTTATACAGCAGTTATCATGCTTTGTACCAGGCGATGGTGTTACCACGAGCACAGCTAATTGGCTAAGGGCAGGTCTTTGAGCCAAAGGCAGTCATTTATCATCTGGCCAGCAGCTTATGAGTTGGTTGTATACATAACAGTGCATAGTAAGGATGTTTCCTGGGCACCCAATGCATACTGCAGTCAGATGCTGTCTCTCTCCAGGGAGTTTAACTCAAAGACAGACATAGCTGGTGGAACATAAGAAGACCTGACGGGCACAGAAATAAGGCAGTAAATGGAAGCCTGTGACTGCAAGGGTACAGAGGCGGTTTTCACTGGTAGCAGGAACTGAAAGCAGTGGAGGCAAAGTGCTGAGTCACCAAAATGGTGGAACACTGGAGTAGAGAGTGAATGGTATGTCCTGTCAATGGAATGTGAAGATAAAAGCTAATCAAATGAGAGCAAGAAAGGGGCACCTGGGTGGCTCAGTCTGTTAAGTGTCCGACTTTGGCTCAGGTCATGATCTCACGGTTTGTGGGTTCAAGCCCCACATTGGGCACTGTGCTGACAGCTCAGAGCCTGGACCTGCTTTGGATTCTGTGTCTCCCTCTTGCTCTGCTCCTCTTCCACTCATTCTCTCTCTCTCTCTCTCTCTCTCTCTCTCAAAAATAAGTAAACATTTAAAAAAAATTTTTTAAAAAATGAGAGCAAGAAAGACTATCTATTCTGATACTGTTATAGCAAGGGAGCCTGCCACTGTCGCTTGCATTTTGACAGAGACTCAAAGGTAGGCAGAGAATTGGGGAAACTTTATAGTAGAAGAAGGAGAAGACATCTGGTGTGCCCTAACTAAGGCTGTTGGCAAGGGGAAACTGTAGGTGGGCTAACTGGAAGCAGGACATCCTGAGTGATTGGTTAGGGGGGCATATTTGGCTTTCTCTGATTGGTCCCAAGTTGGAAGCAGGGGCAGCATTTAGGGCAACCATCAGTTATTAATCAAGTCCTGGACATTTGGGGCTGATTGTTTCAGAAGTTATCGTTTAGCTTCCTGGGTTGCCACTAGAAATAGCGACCTGGCGTCCTGCAAGTGGGACATGGCAGGTTGCTCATTGCAGACAAGGGGCTGGCTTCCTGGGCAGGTTGCTGCAGATTGCGGGTCAAAGGTCTGCTTATATATATGGTCTAGCCATTGCCCATTGGTATGTTCAGTCTCTACAGAGTCTGGCTGTTGTTTCTGAGCTGGGAATCCAGTTCTCCATAGGGCCTGACTCTGCACTTGTTGAGATTGTTTCCTATATTTTCTGCTTTAACAACTGTTTCTGTTTTTGGGGTGCTTGGGTGGCTCAGTCAGTTAGGTGTCCAACTCCAGCTCAGGTCATGATCTCACAGTTCATGAATTTAAGCCCCACGTCAGGCTCTGTGCTGACAGCTCAGAGCCTAGACCCTGCTTCAGATTCTGTTTCTCTTTCTCTCTGCTCCTCTCCTGCTCGCACTCTGTTTCTCAAAAATAATAAATAAAACATAAAAAATATTTAAAAAATTAAAAAAAATTGCTTCTGTTTGTTTTTAAAACTAGGATTTTCTGAGGTTTAACACAAAACTCTCATATCCTGGGAAGGCCCTCATTTCTAGGGCAAATCGGGATGGTCGGTTGCCCTACCTATTAATATCCTTTTAATAGCCCTAATTAACTGAGTGAACAAGCAAAGCATCAATGGCTTTTAACATCTTATCCTGTTCAGTGTTCTCTATCCCTTGAAATATAAAACAGCCTAACTAACACAAGGCAAAATGACATCCTCAGTTTTAATAAGCGGAGTAGTGAAAATACATTTGTTTCCTGTCATTTGCCTATGAGTGCAATAGAGCGCTGCATTGGGAATCAGGCGGCCTGTCTTTGCTGCCAGCCAGCTCTGTGACCTTGCATAAATTGCAGAAAAGCATAATGGTAATGTGTGCACTTTCTGGAGACAGTGTATGGACTTGGTTTTAACAACTCATTCTCTATAGCTGTGGGAACGTCGCTTTATTTGGAACCCAAAGTTTTCTCATTTGTAAATAGCAATTCCAGTAATCTAGCTTTGGGGATCATTGTATATGAAAGAAGTATATGAAATAATGTATGTAAAACAGTTATCCCATTGCCTGGCATGTAAAATACCTCAATAAATTTATACATTTAGCAAATATATTTTTCTTGCTAAGACCTCCTGTCATGGGCTGAGTTGTGCCCTGCAAACTCCACCAATGCCTTTCCCTCACCCCCCACCCCCACCAATTCATATGCTGAAGTCCTGATACTCCATACCTCAGAATAAGACTGTATTTGAAAATAGGGTCTTTGAAGGGGCGATTAAGTCAAAATGAGGGCATAGGATGGGGCCTCATTCAGTATGACCGGTGTCCTTGTGAGTAGAGATCAGGACACATGCAAGTACAGATGAAAGATGAGGTGAAGACACAGGAGGAAGGTGGCCATCTACAAGCCAAGAAAAGAGTCCTCAGAAGACACCAGCCCAGCCCACACCTTGATCCCAGCCTTCTAGCCTCCAGGATCATGGGCAGATTCCTGTGATTTAAGTACCCTGGTCTGGGTACAGTTGTGAATCTTCAGGTGCTTCTGAGCCCTAGCGCACTAATGACCACACAGTGGGGACCCTCACCCAGGAACCTGCTGCAGGGGCCAGGGGAGGCTGTTGTCTTGAATCTAGCATCGCGACAGCTTAGCTTTTGATAAAGTACCCAATTAAGGGAGGGCAGGATATTTCAGTGACTGCAGTTAAAAGGTCAAGGCTGCAACTTCAAGCCATTATGCTTTCAGTTCCTTTTTGCTCTTAATCTGTTTGATAATAGGCATGGGTTATCTGCAAATGTCTGACTGGCTTTGAGAGAAACTAAAGTTGTCTCATTTCCTACATCCCAGAGGAGACTGTGAGCTACTCTCACTGGAGAACCAACTATCAGCATGGTTTGGGCATAAATTTTCTCCAAGAAGACAGGAACAGTGCAAGGGAGAAAGAAATAATGAAATGAAATGAAATAGGCAATCTTGCCATGCTGAGTGGGGACCACAAAGTAACACCACAGCAAATATGCTGTAAAAATAGTAAGCATATCCTCTCAAGAAAACAACACGATAATTTCCGATCCTTTCATGTGGAACATGCAAAAGAGCTTTGAAGGAAACACACACACACACACACACACACACACACACAATACCTGAGATATCCAAGCTAATAGAGGTTTAAAAAAAAAAAAACCAGCAGCATGGAGTATCTAACAAGGAAGAAAATATCTAGGGTACAGAGTGCCAAAGTCTCTCATCGATGTCATCATTTGAAGCCCTTGTTTGGTCAGTCATCTGCAACTAGCCCACATGCTTTGATTGACTGAAATTTGGATATTTGGGTTTCCTGTATCATCAACCTCCACGTGACTTCTGAACTCAATTGTCTTCTGCCCCCCTGATGTCAGCAGGGGAAAAGGACAGAGCGAAGGTTGGAGGGGGCACGAACTGCTTCTCAGACCGTCAGAGAAGTGGCTGTTTCCTCTGAACAGGGACTGAATTTCAAGAATTTTGTCGCAATGCTTTTTACCTCTTCTCCATCTTTGCAAATTTGGATTCTATAAACATCTGTATGTATTTTTGCATCACTGTGAAAAATAGCTACAACTTTGATTTAATTTTAAAGTATCTTTTTGAATATTTTGAAACCATTTAGATGGTACTATGATCTGAGAATCCTTAGTTTGGAGGATGCGTTGTTCTCCAAGGAGCCAAATGGCACCTTCCAACCAACAATTTTAAAATTACGAGAAGCTTGCTGGTGACTCTGAACTCTCACCTTTGCTTTCTATCAAATGAAAAGGATGGTCAGAAGAAAAGAGACATTATTTCTTTAGTCTTTGCAAAGTTTGCTCAGTCTACAAAATCTCTACTAGACTTTTTCCCGTTTCCAAGGACTGTGGCTCTGAAGTGCTTACTGACTATAACTTAAACAGGTTTCATAACTTTCTGCAAAGGCATGGTTTTAATTCAATTTCAAGCTTCTACCCTCTTAAATGATGACTTCTCTCATGCTTGCTTAATTTTTTTCTTGCCTTGTGCCACTGTAATTATTTTGATATAAATCAAATGCAAGAGGATAGAATTTTCAACCATATCCTTCTACTTGATAAAGTCCTACTCTACACGGAACTCAACTCAAATCCCTCTAACAGCCTTTAAGAATCTTCTCCAGATGGATAGATCCAGTCCTACCCTTCCTAAGAGTCCTACAGCATCATGTGTGCCCATCTAGGACATCACCACATCAGAAATGTCCTTCAACACTGGATTTTACACTCCTTGAGGAGAGAAGCAGTACATGATTTTTCTCTGTATTCCCAGGGCCTGTATATACAATCCCCGGAATACAGTCAATGCTCCACTAATCCTTGTTGAATTGACTCATTAAGGCTCTATTGAGATCAAAGACACCATCAGATACCTCTGTTTTATGAAAACTCACTCATGATCAAGGTACTAAAAAATAAAGACTATCCCAAGATGATGTTTATACATGATATTCCATCTTTGGGACGATTTTCCATAAGGTTACCAAAACAGTCTCACATCTGTAACATGATTCTTTTCAGGGCCATTGTCTTTGGAATTCATAAAAAAACAAAACAAAACAAAACAAAACAAAACAAAAAACTACTGAGGAAAGAGCCAATGTCAATATCCTTGCTACTCTGAGAGCTACAATGAATATAAAGATGGCTAGAGCAATTTTAGGACCTTCTGAGTTCTATCTTTTTTTCTCTATATATTTTGTCAAGAAGGGTGAGGATCGAAAAGAATCAAATCAATCTTTGCTTTACATGCTTATTTCTGTGACCATGACATTTCCTCAGGGGTGTTTGCTTAGTATTATAGATAGATAGATAGATAGATAGATATAGATATAGATATAGATATATGAGTGACACCTGAAAGGGGCTTGGCATTTTAGGATTTGAGCATGATTCATCTTAATGTTTTAAGGCCTCATTCAACAAATACATACAATGTACTATTTGCCAGGCACAGTGCTAGATGCTGGGATTGTAGCAATCACTGCTGGTTCCTACCCCAATCCAATTCCTGCCCACCCCCACCCCACCCCCAAATTCCTTATTAATTTTGATCAAGATGAGAATATACCTGGCTAAAAATCTCAGGCTCCCCAGACTGTCAGAATTGGGTGTGGCAAAGCAACACCGTTGCAGATAAGAAGACATAAACCAAGGGCTTCCAGGAAATCATTCTTATAAATTTAAACCATTCTGGGGCTCTCTGTTACTTGCTGCTGAGTAAATTTTTCGCAATGCAGCAAGGCAAACCCAAGGACTGTTGTGGTGTGGCACTTATCTGCCAGAGGAATGATAGGGCTTAAATGTTGACGTCTCATATCCTGAGGCTTTTATTTCTAGACCAATCTGAAATTGTCTCAGTGGGTGGATGAATGAGAAGAATTGAGGAAACACACCTTCCCCTGTTTTAGGGAAGGAAGTGGATTACAGGCCCATATTATTACCACTAGGCCTAAGATACAGTGTGGGTGTTTGTTGTAAGGCAGCATCATGCTAATGAATCCAGCTGGAGTTTGTATTCTGTGGATGGGTGAAGCAATAAAGCTGTAAGCGAAGGATCCGTTCCCACAGTGCTATGCAACACCTCTGGGCAACAATCTGGCCCTTCCAAGGGAGGCAACATGATCATTATAGGAAGACTCGGAGGCATTCTCTATTCTTCTAAATCCAGATTTCCCTACCGACACTGCCGCTTAATGCCCTTGAAGAGAAGGCAGTCCAGGACAAGGGTTTCCTTATTAGCAAACAAATTATGACTAGAAGCCAAAAACAACCAGCAGAGGAGTATCTGGTTTGGGGAGAGGAGGCGATGCTAAATGAATTTAAATAGAGATATATTATTGCATTTCCTGCCTCTGTTTTGAGGTCACCTCAGTCCTTAGATCATCTTTTGTAATAATCATTCACCTCTGACTGGAAAAGCAAAGTCACTCCCACTGGTCATGGGTAAATATAGTAAGACACTTGCAAAGCAATGCCTTTGAGGAGCCAGCATCCTCTATAGGGAGCAACCTCATCTCAATAACAAAGAGATAGTGAGGGACCTCCAGCTGGCCTGCTGGGTGTTCTTGGACTCAAACAGCTGCTTCCGGATGTGTCCTTCCCACCTTTCACTGCCTTTCGGCGGAAATATTTACTGGCTCACGCATGGAATAGAAAATCTTTCCAATTAAGCAAGTTGGTATAAAGGCCCAAGGTGAGAGTTGGCGAAGTTTCCTGGAGGGACCCACTTCATGTGGCAACCTGAGTCCCAGCGGAGAGCCAAGGGGGTTCCGGGCATGTCAGATGCCTTGGTCACAGATCTGGGACCGGGTGCCAAGGATGACGTCCTTCTCATGTTTTTCCTTTATTATCTCATTGCTGCTGTTGAAACTTTTAGTTTTTCCAAGGCATAATCACAAATGCCCTGCTCCCCTGACAGCTGTGTGTGTGTGTGTGTGTGTGCACGCGTGTGTGCAAAAATGCCCATATGTTTGTAGAGAAGGAAAAATGGGTAGGAAGAAAGAGCCTCCTACCCCCTGGAGACTGAGGTATTTGCAATTACTCGAGACATTTGTAAATAACTATACTTACAGTATTGTCTGAATAGCTAAAATATAACAAACACGGAAAAGAAGGGAGTGGACTAAAATAAAGAGGTGAGTCTTAGGAAGGGGCCTTGCTGCGTGGTTTAAAGAGCAAGGTTTTTTTTTTTCGCCCTCTATCACCTGCCTACCAGGTCCCGGCCAGCTTGTCTTGCCAAGGCCAGTGACTCAGCAGAGCATGCCTCCACAGCTACTGAATGACACCCTCGGAACAGTTACTGTGGGTCTCTATACTCAGGAGCAGCATAGAGACTGATGAGGCATTGTATCCTTGTTCGTGCCGTTTTCATCTCACAATGCATGCCCACCACTGTGTACATTTTCTGCACGTCTCTACATTGCCTCAGTGCTGTAAGTAATGCAGTAAGGGGCCACGAGAGAGGCCTCCTGCAGTCTCTCCAGGCTCCAGCTTGCGATTTTCTTATCTGACTCCGCATTTAGAACAGCTGGATGGCTCCAGCCCTTGCCAAATGTTGCTTGGAGCTGTGCACCGGGGGTATCTTGCTTTGTGACATGATTAAGTGAAAGCATACGCTTTCTCTTTCGTTGACTTTCTCTGTGCCCGGAGCTGAAATCAATCCAATCAGTAAAATCCTGATGCAGCAAATGGTAAACCTCAAGGCTTACTACTGTTACTGAAAAAGGGTCAAACACAGCTCCCTTGACACAGCTGGGGGGGGGGGTTGCCTTTACCTGGAGACCATGAATTTCCCTCTGTTGAAGAGCATGAAATTGCCATTAGATGGAGCTCAATGAAAGAAAAAATAGAGGATGGGCTTTTTCTGGGTTAGAAAGAGGTTTTTCCTGTGAAATCTGGAACTGTTAAAGGAACAAGTTTCATTCTGGTTTGTGATTTTACAGACGAAAACTCCATATAAACTCAGCAGATGTCTCTCTGACATTAATGTTACCAGTGCAAACCCATATGCCTAACCATCAGAGAGGAAACTGGCAAGTGGGAAATATGGGGACCCAGGAAATGACACCAAAATAAAAAAAGGGGTGCCTTGGAGGCTCAGCCAGTTAAGTGTCTGACTTCCACTCAGGTCGTGATCTCTCAGTTCGTAGGTTTGAGCCCCACATAGGGCTCTCTGCTGTCAGCATGGAGCCCACTTCAGATCCTCTGTCTCCCTCTCTCCCGTGTGCATTCTCTCTCTCTCTCTCTCTCCCTCTCTCTCTCTCTCTCTCAAAAATAAATGAACATTTTAAAACAATTTTAAAGAATAATCTAGTTTATATCATGTGGGAGGTAAATTATACCAGCAAACTCAGATTTCCTTATAATTTGTAAAATGAGCTCTTTTCTAGCTTGTTTCCATCTCTCTGCTCCTCAGTCATCCAGGCCACCAAGAGACTTTCTGGCATTCATACATGGAACAAGCTAGATTCAAAGAGATGGATGGGCTGGGAAGAGAAAGGCAACTCAGAGTGTATGGTGAGAAGGAAGTTTCCAGTCTGGCTTTGTGTGAGGGTTTGCAGGATGGAGTCAACTACTACGGCCAGTCACAATTGTTCTTTGCTTTATGGGGAGGGTCAACTCAGAATGTGCGCGATCCTGTGTAATAGGGAAAATGCATGTGTCATGGGAAAAACATAACCCTTCTGAGTATCACAGAAGAAAAAAAGTGTAGTTTTTTTAACACCCAGATAGTAATATTACTTAACTGTATCATAATTATGGATATTCCATTGAGTGACATTGGAAATTTGCAAAGGATGTTTCATTTCAGAGCTTCCGCACGCTGAGGTTTCAAACTACCATAGAGTTCACACGTCAAGAGAAAGAAAATAAAAATTAATCATTTCACTGAGTTTCTTCATACCCACATGAAACCACAGTATGAGATTTTTATGCTATAAACAGTGAAGAAATTATGGATTTAAAAGGTGAATTTGATTCTATGAACTGATCTGTACCAATAGATTTTTAAAAGGAGTCATTTTCCTTCTGTTTTCTTTTTTTATATATAAATTCTTTTTAACATTTGTTTATATTTGAGAGAGAGACAGTGCAAGAGGGGGAGGGGAAGAGAGAGAGGGAGACCCAGAATCTGAAGCAGGCTCCAGGCTCTGAGCTGTCAGCACAGAGCCTGACATAGGGCTGGAACCCAGGGACCAGACTGCGAGATCATGACCTGAACCAAAGTTGAACGCTCAACAGACTGAGCCACCCAGGCATCCCTCCTTCTGTTTTCTAATTGTACCTATGCAATTCTTCCATCAATGTACAGATTGTCCATTTGTCCTTTCCTTTCCACCCTATACACATCACTTGACATGTCAGAAGAGATGTGCCTTTAAAGTATTTGTTTGAAAATCAAAATATATTTTAAGCTTTTTTTAAACTGGTGGTTGCCAGAGGGGAGAGGGGATGGGTGAAATAGATAAAGGGGATTAAGAGGTACAAACTTCCAGTTATAAAATAAATAAGACACAAAGATGAAAAGTAGAGCATATGGAATATAGCCAATAAGATTATAATAACGTTGTGTGGTGACAGATGGTGACTATACTTATCACGGTGAGCACTGAGTAATGTATAGAATTGTTGAATCGCTATGTTGTACACCTGAAACTAATATAACATTGAATGTAATTACACTTCAATTGAAAATATGTTTTAATCTCACTGAAAGAGTCTTTATTACATTATTAGGGATAATTTCAGACAAAACATCTTTTAGAGAATGAATAATTAAACTGTTGTAAATCATTCTACATAGATAGGAGTTCACATACTAAGTATGCATAGTACAGAATACTCCAAACAAAGTAGTACATTGTGGAATCCTTTGTGTAGGTGGCAGGTGCTCTCAGTTGGGTCAGCTAGTTAATGCTTTCTGAAAAGACATCCCCGAGGTCCTTAAAGATGTCAAAGATCTGAGCTCCTTCACTAGAACTCAAATGATGCTCTCCCACGCCTCCACTTACATCCTGATTTTCACCCTCAACACAACTATCCACCTGGTCTTGAGTCTGTTCACACCCGAAAACAAAGGTGGCAACATATAGGAAACAGTAGACTTGTTACCGAGTCTCCAGGAAGATATTTTCTCCCAAAGAATAAGGGAAGAAATCTCCAGGGGCAGGAAGGCAAGACGGAAGAAGAGGAAGAGGAGAACATCGCTTAATTAAACAGTGCCAAGCCATTAGTCTATGCTTCAAAGCTAATTTCATCAATGAGTGCCTGTGTGGAATGTTAATTTGGATTTCTATTCTTGCATTTACCCCCTTTAACAAGAAAAAAAAATGTAGATTCCCCAGGACTCAGTGACTGATTGGGGAATGAGAAAAGGAAAGGATCAAGGAGGGTGTGGCGTTCGTGATTGGCAACATCAGTAGATGATGGTGTTGTTCACTGAGATCAGGGTGGACACTTCTACAAGTTTAGTGCTAGGTTGATAAATGTAGAACATGTCTATCTGTATTCAGTAAAAGACAGTGTTGTAAAGAATGAAGGTACTATTGCATTATATTTATATAATATTTTATAGTTCTTAAAGTTTTTTCAAAAACACTATCTCTTTTGATATAACAGCCCAATAAAATATGTAGGTTAGTTATCAATAGCCTTGTTTCAGAGATAAGAAATCTGAGGCCCCAAATGCTTAAATGACTGTCCAAAGATCACTGAGGAAAGAAGTAGCAAGGTGGGGCTTGAACTTTGGTCTTCTGTTTCTGAATCCTTAGACCACTGAGTTTAGGGGCTCCTGGGAGACTCAATCGGTTGAACCTCTGACTCTTGATTTCTGCTCAGGTCATGATCCCAGGGTCATGGCTTCGAGCCCCTCAACGAGCCCCATGTAGGGCTCCATACTGAGCATGGAGCCTGCTTAAGATTCTCTCTCTCTCTCTCTCTCTCTCTCTCTCTGCTCCTGTGCTCACTCTAGAATAATAAATAAATAAATAAATAAATAAATAAATAAATAAAAATAAAAAATAGACCCCTGAGTTTAGTATTTAACTATTCTCTGTAACTTCAAAATTTGTGAGTTAAGTTGTTGTTCGGAAATTAGAGCATGTAGTCTCTGAAAAAGAGAATAAGGGTGTATGTTTAGTCCCCGATTTTCTCTATCTTAGCATTCTTGACCTTTTGGGCCAGGAGTTGCCTGTGCATTGGAGGGTTTCTAGTAGCAAACCTGGCCTCTACCTGTTAAATGCCAGTACCACTTTCCAAGTTGGGACAAGTAAATATGCTTTCAGTCATTGCCAGATATTCCCTGAAGGGCAAATCACCCTTGATTGAAAGTCACTGATTTAGCATGTTATAATCCTGGGCACATAGACATCCAGTAAATTCCTGGTGATTGAAAGCTAATATGCATTCTGATATGTTTTTAATAGAAACTGATCAAACAACGAAGTTAAATTGGAGTGTAAAGTCAAGGACTTGGCCCTTTTAGCATTTGGCATGGTGCCTGGTAAACTGGGAACGATTGTGACGGTGACTCTCCTGTGCTGATTAGCAGAATCAGCACAATTCTGTAGGGATTAATGCAGGAAGAGAAGAGGGACACAGTTTCTTTCAAAAGCAGGGATGTGCCGTCTCACTCTGCCTCCACACTGCAGCGGGTCTGGAGGAGAGGACACAGTCATGTACATTTCCCTTGTTTAGAAATCCCAGGCACAGGGGAGGAGCTCATTAAAGGGCGGTGAGTACGAGGAGCCGGGGACTCGAGCACCTTGGGAGTGGAGTCTATTTCTATCTCTGCTACTAACCGAGTAGTAAGACCTTTGGCAGGTCACTGCACTTCTCTGGACTCCGTGTCCTCATTCATAAAATGAGGAGGTTGGAATATATTACCTCCTAGGTACCTTCCAGCTTGAACATTTATTTATGATTCCATGATACAGGTCCCCAGTGCCCTGTTTGAAAACCTGCAGATTGCATGTATTACTGAATTCAAGCTTTCACATTCTTTCAAAGGTACTAAAGCGCATACACTATTTTTTAAATAACATTTGCAATGCGGGCTGAGGCAACATCCCCAAATCAAATACGTGAATATTTCTGCACTAAAATGTATGCCTGTTCTTACTCAATGAAATAAATAAAGATAATTAACAGCAATGCATCAGTTCGGGTTAGATTTTTTCCGCCACAAAAGCAAGCAAACAGGGGGTGCCTGGGTGGCTCGGTCGGCTAAGCGTCCGACTTCGGCTCAGGTCATGATCTCACCCTCCGTGAGTTCGAGCCCCGCGTCGGGCTCTGTGCTGACAGCTCAGAGCCTGGAGCCTGTTTCAGATTCTGTGTCTCCCTCTCTCTGACCCTCCCCTGTTCATGTTCTGTCTCTCTCTGTCTCAAAAATAAATAAACGTTAAAGAAAAAATTAAATAAAAAAAATAAAAGACAAGCAAACAGAAACCCTTCTTGATTTTCAGACCACTTTAAACTTCAGAATTGGGGATATGCCATCCTCCATGTGTTCTTAATTTTGATTATTGATAATTCATTAAGAAACCTTGTTATAAATAAGTAAAGTCTGCTAAATTAGCCTAGGGTAAAGTTTTTAAAAAGATTTTGGGATATAAGAGTTTTATTTAAAAAAAATAAAAGGCTACAGGGCACCTGGGTGGCTCAGGCAGTTAAGCATCCGACTTCGGCTCAGGTCATGATCTTGCTGTTTGTGAGTTTGAGCCCCATGTCGGGCCCTGTGCTGACAGCCTGCTTCTGATTCTGTATCTCCCTCTCTCTGCCCCTCCCCTGCTTGTGCTCTGTCTCTCAAACATAAATAAACATTAAACATTTTTTTAAATAAATAAAAGGCTTTTTCTCAATATGTATTATCTTGGTTTCCAGTTTCAAAGCTAACTCAATAGGCAGTCTCTAAGGCCTTGATTTTTATTCTACTATTTTGTTATCATGCAAAAATAATGATTATCTCAGGTAATACATGTGATGGGAAAAATATGAATGAAAATGAAAACTAGGGGTGCCTGGGTGGGTCAGTCAGTTAAGCATTCAACTCTTGGTTTCAGCTCAGGTCGTGATCTCATGGTTTCATGAGTTCAAGCCCTGCATGGGGCTCTGAGATGACAGTGTGGAGCCTGCTTGAGATTCTCTCTCTCTCTCTCTCTCTCTCTCTCTGTCTCCCTCTCCCTCTCTCTCTGCCCATCCCCTCCTCATGCTGTCTCTCTATCTCTCAAAATAAATAAATAAATAAACTTTAAAAAGTTAAAAAAAGAAAATGAAAACTAAACAAATTCCTTCTATGTCTTAATGTAAAAGCATATCATAAATTTCGTGAAAATGGCGATGAAATAGAAACTTATCAAAAGATACGTATCGCAAAAAATTTTAACAAATAAAATACTATTGTTTGTTCTATGTTATATTAATTAGGGTCACGTTGACTTGCAGTTTGATAAAATGAAAAAGGAAGAAACTTCAGTAAATGCTGTTTACGGGGCGACGTTACCAGAAAGCTCTGATAGTTCCTGGCCGGTCCAGACTTCAAGTTCCACCGTGGGACGTGAGTCTGACTCCAGCATGTCTCCGTTTTCCAGATTGCTATTAATAGTGCTGTCATGGATGGCACTTTCCTTCACTCACTCAACACTTTCTGTCACACACTGGTAATACTCCTCAACAGACAAACACCACTGAGCTAAATATGTCCCAAAGTCTTCACCAAGCAGAAAACGCATGCTCCCTATACTGAGAGAGAAACTCAGGTGGGTAGGGAGCCAGCAGTGAAAGTCATACAATCTTTCAGTCAGCAGCTAAAAGCAGAATATCATTGCTTTGCGCTTTCTGGGAGCAGCAAAGTAGAAAGCTGAGAAATCAAGGTGGGAGAGTGGTTGGGGGAAGGACAAAGGGAGGAGGAAAGAGGAGGAGGGAAGAGTTTGTGAAACGGTGCTGGTGATGGAAAGTTGCCATGAAATATCCAGCTGTCCAGTTGTCTCTTTTGCCTCTCACCCAGCATTCTGAAAAGGAGGATGTTGATGATGAATGGCAATCACAGTGCTGGGTGCTGGTAGTACAATGGCCAGCAAGACACGTGACACTTAGGGCTTAGGGGTATGAACATACAATAAACAGGTAAGGAAAAAAACCCTTATTTTCAGGTGATGATAAATGCCACGAAGGAGAGCAATCGCATACTCAGGTAACACGTAAGCCGTATGGAATGCTTCAAAGGGGTTGTCGGGAAAAGCCTTTCTGGGACGTGGGAGTTAGACTCAAAACCTGAAGGAGGGCAGTAAGCCAGCCACCGGACACGCTCCTGCTGCCAAAGCCTGAGGTCGGAATGGGCTGGGGCAAGTGCAGAAGAGAAAGGAGGCAGGGGGTGAAGTGGGAGAAGCAGCGGGATCTGGGGCTGCTGAGTCGAAGTCAGGGTAAGGAGGCTGTACTTTCTGGCGAGGACAGCGAGAAGGCCCTGAAGGGCATAGCAAAGGAGAAATGATTGTTTTATGTTTTAAAATGAGCGTGCCAGCTACCTTGTGGAGAATGGATTGGGAAGGGCATGAGGGAAGGTGAAAGCACCCGTTAGAAGGCTGGTTTGAATAAGGCTATTGCAAGAATTTAAGAATGCTCCGATACACTAAGACTAGGGGCTTGTTAAGGGGAGGATGGGCTATTGCCTGTACATGCCAGCTTCCCTGTAGCCTGTGATTTTTATAAGCTCTACATGTATCTGTTTATATATTCAACCTACAACTTCTGTACAAAAAACGTTTATTTTCTGTGTGGGTACTTTTTTTTTTTTTTAAATAATCCAAATATAGACAAGACATCCACAAAGGCCATATTGTTGAAGACCTATGCATTCACCCTGACCTCAGATGAACAATTCCTCTTTAACTTGTCCATATCTTGTAGGATATTAAAGACTGAAATTAAATTTCCTTTCAAACTTTAACTTCCTAGGCTGAAAAATGTCTGTCTCAAAAAAGCTGCCCCCTTATTAGTATATCTATTTTAGAACCTTCTACCACTCTTTTTTCTAAGTTGACCAGTGGATTTTCTTGAGATGTAGAATTAGCACACCCAAAAAACCCAAACATGGACACTATGTTTTATTTAGTTTCCTTTGGAGCAAAATTTTACCTTGTTTTTTTTTTTTGTTTGTTTGTTTGTTTGTTTTTTTCATCTGTATGATGCTTAAATGGTCAGCAGTTTCTTTCAGCTAGGAACCATGGGAAGTGAGGGAGACACTTGCTTTGTGTGTGTGTGCATGCATGGTGGCTTTGATTACCATGTTTTTACACTTTTAGTCAGGTTTTTATATGTCTTTTCAACTCTTGTTATCCTGTTAAGGATGATTTCATGGTTGGCTGAGTGGTCTCACTGGTGAAATAAGGTTAAATAAGGGATTTAAGTGGTTACATACTGCTGTGTAACAAATTTCCAAACCTAGGAAATTATAACAAGAAGTGTTCATTATCTCACAGCATCTATAGATTAGGAATACAGGAGCATCTTAGCTATTTGGTTCTGCCTCAAGGTCTCTTACAAAGTTGCCATCAAGATGTCTGCCGGGGCTGCAGGCATCTGAATGCTTGAATGCAGCAAAGATTTGCTTACAAGATGGCTCACTCACATGTCAAAAATTGAAGCTGGCTCTTGGCGGGCAGCCTCAGTTCCTTCACAGGGATGTGTGAGTGTCCTCATGACATGGCAGCTGGCTTCTCCCAGAGCTAAGAAGCCAAGAGCGAATGAGGCAGAAACCACGTATCTGACCTATCCCCAGAAGTCATATTCCATCACTTATGCAACATTCTATTGGTCACACAGGTCAGCTCTATTCAGTGCACACATAGGCATGAACACCAGGAGGTGAGAATCATCAGGAGCCACCTTGGAGGCTGCCTACTGCAGGATGTAAACTGGAATGGGGAGGAGCAGATCAGGAAGAAGCAGGCCATGGAACCAGACGCCATAGCAAGATCAACCATTTTCCTTTGGGAAAGTCCCACTGGCCAAGTCAGTATCTGGAAAGCATAGCAACAAATACCACTGTTGGAATGTAGGGGACCAACCACCGTGTTACAAAGGTGTGGATCAGGCATCAGAACATGGCATTGATGTCAGAGAAAGGTATTCTGATTCAGTTAGGCACTTAGAAAGGCATTTATGATTCACCTGTTTTGTAAATATTTACTAACAACTGTGCACTGAGCACTAAGAATACAGTGGGTAGGTGGACCACCCTCCACCCCCCGCCCCCGTCATCATGAAGCATAGAATCTATGAGGGACAATGTCACCATAATGTGATGAGCTCTGTGATAGGAGAAGTATGGGATGGTGGAGATTTCACAGGAGGAACATTTGAGCAAGAATTGAGATGTGTGGAGGGCTCGGTGGCTCAGTCAGCTGAGCTTCTGACTTTGGCTCAGGTCATAATCTTGCAGTTTGTGAGTTTAAGTCCCAAGTCAGGCTCTCTGCTGTCAACACAGAGCCTGCTTCAGATCTTCTGTCCCCCTCTCTCTCTGCCCTTTCCCTGCTTGTGTGATCTCTCTCAAAAAGAAGTAAAACACTAAAAAAAAAAAAAAACAACAATTGAGGGGTGCCTGGGTGGCTCAGTCAGTTAAGGGTCTGACTCTTGATTTCGGCTCAGGCCATGATATCACAGTTTGTGAGTTTGAGCCTCACATTGGGCTTCATGATGAGTGTGGAACCTGCTTGGGATTCTCTCTCTCTGCCTCTGTCTCTCTCAAAATAAATAAATAAATAATTTTTAAATGAATAAAAAAAAAAAGAATTGGGATGTTGATGGAGGATAAAGGAAGAAGTAATATTGGAACCAAAATTTAAAAAGGAGCTTGCAGCTGAAATACAGGGAGACAGAGAATATTCTAGACCAAGAGAATAGCACATGGAAAGAGAATAGCCCTGTAGTAAGAAAGAACTAGTCCTTCTATAGTAATTAAAAGTGTGGCTGGAGTTAAGCACGCAACACTTAGGAGAGCAAGATGTGAGAATAAAGTTGTAATCCAGTGGCAGGATTTTAGGTTGGATTAAGGTACAAGACCACAACCCTGGAAGGGAGCAGAAGCCCTGAGGGAGGAAAGCAAAACCCAGCCCCTGAGACACAGGGTTTCTTGGGAGTTCCCCAGAAAGGAACTGTGAGATGGGATAGACATCTGGTGGGAGGTTTTGCCAACTCAAGCGATATCTAAGATGGGAGTTCTCTTGTGATTATTCATTTCAGAAGTGGTCACCCTCACTCCAGTGCTGGGACAGACAGGTCTGGGCATATACCAGGGAGGGGGCCTGAGGTGCAGGATGGCAGGCGAACTAAAAGGGTGAGCCAGCAGATGCGCACAGGGGTCCTCAGATAAGAGTGTCAAGAAAATACTGTGCAAGTGGAGGTAAGGGGTGAATAAGGGTTAGGAGCTGAACCCTCAGACTCTAGACACTGTATGTACTGACAGCATCATGGAGTCTGCTTGGGATTCTCTCTCTCCCCTTCTGTCTTTGCCTTTCCCTCACTCGCATGCATGTAGGTACTCTCTCTCTCTCTCTCTCTCTCTCTCTCTCTGATCTCAATAAATAAATAAACTTTAAAAAAATAAAATAAGGTGCCTGGGTGGCTCAGTCAGTTAGGGGTCCGACTGTGGCTCGAGTCATGATCTCACCGATTGTGAGTTTGAGCCCCGCATCAGGCTCTGTGTTGACAGCTCAGAACCTGGAGCCTGCTTCAGATTCTGTGTCTCCCTTTCTCTCTGCCCCTCCCCTGCTCACGCTCTGTCTCTTTCTCCTTCAAAAGTAAATAGACATTAAATTTTTTTAAATAAATAAATAAATAAATAAGCTTATTCTAAAGCAATAAAATAAAATGGAAATGTGGGAATTCTTTTTAAAAAAAAGAAAGAAATTAATGTCTCCAGAACAAAGAAGATATGTAGATAGCCCTGGAACCTGAAGATAGAGCTGACCTAGGTAGTCAGACTGGATGCTGTTGCCTCAGTTAAGCCAGAGATCTTCAGGATTGGATTTGGAGAGTATGTAGGCTGAGATTTCAAAAATGGCTCCTCAACGGTCCTGATAGTAGGAAAAAATAGGCAGGACCCAGAATCCAACAGCACCTGACCCATGGGAAATCCAAGGCGGTTTTGTATGGTGGTTCCTAAACTTTAGTCTGCATTAGAATAATGCAAACGAAATCCTTGTGCAAATGCAGATTTCTAGGGCCCGCGTCCTGGCACTCCGATTCAGTACGTCAGGAGTGGAAACTCAGCGATCCATATTTTAAGAAGACTTGCTGGTGACTCTGAGGCTAAAACGTTGGCAGAGCACATGCTGCAAGCAGCTATTTGGAACTTAAAATTGAGAATAGTGGTGAAAGTGTGGGCCTTGCCGCCAGGCTGCGCAGATATCAATGCCAAGCTCGGTCACTTCCCACCATCTCCATGGAGGTAAGTCTGTGCCTGTGAAAAAGAGTCATAGTACCCACCTGACTGAGGTGTTATGGAATTAGACAAGTCAACATACGTCAAGTCCAGAGCCTGGTACAGTCTGAATACTCAACTAATGTAAACGATTATGGACTGCAAAAGCATACCAATATTGCCTGAAAAACAAGCTTAGCAAAATTGACATGTGGAATTCCAAGCTTTGTGGATTTTTGCAGTGCTGCAGATTTATGGTACAACCAAAAAGAAGATTTACATCAACGTCGAATTCTGCCTCAACTGATCTTCAAAATACTTCAACGTCACTTTCTGCCTATCCTGGAACTTTCAAACGTAGTATAATTACTTGAAAACATTAAAATAGGAAGAAGTTAGAAACAGTATTGGCGACATTGGTTGGGTGGTAGTGAAGATGATGATTGACATTTGTGTTACAAGTTTTTTGCCTTTGAGCTGTTACAGGGAAGACAAGGATGATGGCCAATTCCACCTCTGTAATCCTAGGCCATTTCCTCTGTAGGGTTATAAAGCAGATCATACCGCCCTCCCCCCATTTTTATTACAGAGGAAGCTGGAGGCACAAAGTTTTCATGACTAATAAAAAAGAAAATCAGGATTCAAACACAGCCCTTCAGATGTAATCTAGTTTTTGTTTTGTGTCTTGTGTTGTTTAAACCCACTATACGGTCCTGCTATGCAATAAAAGGAGAGTCTGTTAAAAATAACATTCTAGCTTGACATTGAAGTAGGACTCAGAGAGAAAGAGGGGAAGAAAGCAACACATTAATTTTACGCACGTAAGGAATAGTTAGCTAGTGACATCCAAGTATAAATGCTTAGGTAACCACATTTGGGGGATATTTGAGTGGCACAAGAAACGTACATAAAAACCTACACGTATAAAATGTTTTGGAGCCATAAAGATATATAGAAGTAAACTTCATGGCTGTTGTTGAAGCTAACAAAGTAATGTCATATAATGGGGTTATCTGATGGTTGTAAGGAGACAGTGACAAAGGATATTTTCATATCTACTTTTGAAAACATGGAGGATAACTATACTCAGCACTATTTATTGAGCACCACCCTTTGGTAGGAATTTTAGAGAAGCTATCTCATACGGCTCTAAAAACAACCAGGAGAGGTAGGCATTGACCTGAACATTAACAGAAGAGAAATGGAGAATCAGAGTAGTTTGCCCAGGGGCACGGGACTTATAAGTGATGGGGAGAGTTGCTATTTGAACCCAGATCTGTCTAACTCCAGCCCATATGTTCTTGCCCCTACACCAGCTGCTTCAAGTCAACGGAACCAAAAGAATTCTCCGTTCTTTCTCTCTTAATTCTTTAATGCCGAGTTTGCTAAAACCTATTCTTGTTAACTGACGTCTCTCCCAAATCTGCCTCTCCTCATGTGCTTTCTCTCTGTGACTCCCTTGGCAATCATCCCAATCAGCCGGGCTTGACGCCTTTCTTCCATTCATCCTACCCATCCAATCTGTTTGCAAGTCCTGGCAATTCTAATTCCATCTTCATTTTCACACCATTCCCCTATCTAAAGCCTGACAGGAACCACCTACTGCAATGCCTCACTACTTCTAGCTTACTAGGTTGAAATAACCTCTAAAATGGCCCCTGGTGAATCCCACCTATTTATTTACACCCTTGTGTAAGGACTGGGCTTGGTAACTTGCTTTGAATGAGCAGAATAAGCACAGTGAATAGAATATGGCACATGTGATGGGATATCACTCCTGAGATTAGGTTACAAAGAGACTCTGGTTTCCATCTTGCTTGCCCTTTCTTTTTCTCCCTTCCTTTCCTTTGCCTTCCCTTCCCTGCTTTCTGGTTTAAAACAAAGAAATTTATGGCCTCACTGTTCTGGAGGTCAGAAGTCCAAAATCAAGGTATCAGCAGGGCCATGGTCTCTCTGAGGCACTAGGGAAGGATCTGTTGTGCATTCTTCTTTTCCAACTGTAGATGGATGCATGACTACAATCCTGAGTTTATCTTCACATAACCTTCTTCACATGCTGTCTACTTGCCCTTTCTTGCTTTCTCACTTGCTGGCTCTGATGGAAGCTGGCTGCCATGTAATGAGCTACCCTATGGAAAGCTTCACTTGACAAGGAAGTGAGGGAGGCCTGTGGCCAAAGACCTTGGAGGAACTGAGGTTCCCAGTCTAATAGCCTGTGAATAGCTGAATGCTACAATAACTATGCCCAAATTTCTCACCTACAGAAACTGAGATAATAAATGCTTGTTGTTTTAAGCTGTTACATTTTGGGATAATTTATTATGCAGCAATAGGTAATGAATATACCTTTAATGGGTATTCCCAAACTTGGGAATAGTATTGTTAATTTGGGGACTGCCAAATCAAACGTTTAGCAATATAATTCTGATTATGTCATTCCATGTTGGAAAACCTTCAATGACCCCTCATTTAGGCCTTAAGAAAATATCTAAGCTTTTCAGCTTAGCAATGAGATGCTTTATCATTAAGTCCCAGCCTACCAGTTAATAATTAATTAAAGGCTTATTTCATAGTTGAAGGCAATAGTGTGTTATTCAGGTATCCACTGAATCCACTCTGTCCTTTAAAGCCTAAATAAGATAGGCTCCAACCATCACTACACAGTCGGTGGAAAAACCACCACCTTCCCCAAGATTTCTATCAATTCCTGGTGGGTTTATGATCTCACAATCACCTCTGGCTTCATTTTTCTCCTGCTGAATTAATTCAGTGTATGGATTTTCTCTCTGTCCCACACATTACTGTTCCACATCATGTCAACCCAGATGTAGAAATGTAGAAATTGGTCCTGTTCCTTCACACTCACACACACACACACACACACACACACACACACACACACATCTATAAACAAGACTGTTGTATGGAGTAGACTTTGCTAAATTTTGAAAATTTGCTTCACATCTCAAATAATTTAGATTGAATTTTAGACATCACTATTAAAATATTTTGGGAAGTTAGAAAATAAAAACATAAATTAATTTTGGTCTGTATTTGCATAAACACTGGAAAGATACCCTAAAAACTAAAACAGAAATTACCTGGGAGTGGGGGAGGGTGGAATGGGGTAGATGGGGGCAAGAGTTGGACTAAGGCATTTCACTGAACATATTGTTCTGATTTATGAACCATATAAATGTTTTTTTCCCAGAAGATTAAAGTAAAAAAATAATAATTTAATTTAAAAGATCATTTAAACCCTGTTGGGAATTTCTCAGTGGCCACATCATCCTGCTGGATTCTGAATCCCCCCTCTTATTTCTCCTCCTTAAGCATTCCTTCAAGGACTGAATCAGTTCCTGCTCCAATTTGGATTTTTCTCACTCCCAATTCAATTCAATTATCTTTTGTCCCACTCTCAGGTTCATCTCTAGGGCTACTTTTGTGCATTAAAAACTCACAAACGGGAGCACTTGGGTGGCTCAGTCGGTTAAGCATCCAACTTCTGTCCAGGTCATGATCTCACAGTTCCTGAGTTTGAGCCCTGCATCAGGCTCTGTGCTGACAGCTCAGAGCCTGGAGCCTGCTTTGCATTCTGTGTCTCTCTCTCTTGCTGCCATTCCCCTGCTCACGTTCTGTCTCTCTCTCAAAAATAAATAAACATTAAAAAAAAAACAACATCACAAATGTACTGATATACACAAAGTACAAAAGAAGACCTAAGAGCAGTACTTTCCAATGCAATTCCAATGCACCTTCCCATCCAGGATACAGAATAAGATGAGGGTAATGGAGAGGAGTTGTCAATGGGGCTGTGTTACCACAGACATGTTGGAAGGTGGGAACCCAATGGGTGAGGTGAAAGGAGAGCAAAGGCAAATGGTGCTTATCACACAACTTTGCTTGGGACCAAGCAGACCACACCCCCTGGCTTCTCACGCTGTCTTTGCTGGGCATGTGTGTGCTGGGTAAGCTAACAAAACAAACTGCCACTAATGACATACGTTGTTCAAGTGACTTCCAATTCAGTAGTGTGACTTTAAAACATCATAAGTTTTTTTTTTTTTTTAATTAAGCAGGAATTTGAACTGGCATTTCACACAAAAGAATGTACAAATGGCTAATAAACATATGAAAAGGTGCTCAATTGCACCTGGGTAAATGCAAATCAAATACATAATGAGATATACGAAGTGCTCATCAGAAAAGCTAAAATGTAGCAGACAATCCGGAGTGTTGGCAAGGTTGTAGAGGCCCGCTGGTGGAGGTGTAATTTGGTGCAACCACCTTGGAAAACTAGCAGCGTCTACTAAAGCTGAGCTTCTGCACCATATGAATATTCTGACTCAGCTAGTTCACTCTTAGGTATATTCCAAGCACATATGTGTACATATTCATGGTGATACTCTAACATTGTACCTTATGTTAAATTCAACTACATTTTTAAATATGATCGGAGATATTTAAAACCCACGGTCTTACTGCTTATTTTATTCTGCTCCTCAGTCATCTGTGTGACCTGCCCACTTCACCTCTTTGGGCCTCATTTTCCTCAGGTATTGAATGAGGAAGCTGTAAATCACCAATCCCAGACCGAAGGTCTTCCAGCCCCAGATGACCGGAAGGACGGGTGAATACTTCTGGAAGTAGTGTGGCACAGCCCTGCTCAAGCTACGAGGCATTAGACAAGCCTAATCGTGTCCAGAACAAAGCCAGTACCAGGAGTGGAGCGTTTTGTGGTATGCACAGGTAGGGGGATTAATTTGTAGCCAAGGGTAAAAGTAGTTCCTGACTTCTACCAACTGGAGAAACTGGGAAATTGAGAGTAGCCCAGAGTGTCCCTTCCTCCTCTTGCCTGTGCCAGGAAACTGAGACATAGCTCCACCCATTGTGGACAGCGTCTTCTGGCTCTATCCAATCAGAAGGGTTGGAGACATCTCCTGGAAGCAGTGTAACCCAGCAGCACTGGAACTGAGGTGAATAGGCAAAACTGGCAGATTGCAGAGCAAAGCCAGTGAGCCTCTTCAGGTGGGAAACTTGGAATGTGGGTTGGCTTGAGTTAAGGCAGCAAATAATGAACTTTACCAGCTTTAGAGTTACTTCTCCTGCTGCACCCAGATAGAAAATCTAATTCATATCCCCGTTCATCATTGAATACAGCCTTCAGCCTGCCCAATCAGGGAAACTAACCATAGCACACAAAACTGTATAGCCCATTCAACATCACTATGTACAGTGGCACTTGAACAGAGAGCACAGCCCATGGCTTTCCTATGTGCAGAGCAAAACTAGTGACCTCATCTGACCAGGGAGTTCAGTGCACACTAGGGCCTGATTTAAGCTCCCAAACAATGAGCTGTACAGGTCCTGAACTCTGTGGTCCCATGGCATGAAAGCTAATGGATAACCCCCATCTATAACTGAATATAGTACCCAGTCCCAACCATCTAGTAAGCCTGACCAGAGAATCCAGGCAACTGCAGAGCCCATCCTACAACTCACTTGGGCAGGAATCAAGCCAGCAGTCCTATCCAGCTGTTCTCAGCCTGTGGCTCCCCCCACCCCTATCCACAGAGCTCAAATAGTTGCCTTACCCCAAAATAGCCCATAATAGCAGCTCCCACCTGTCCAAGGACATTACCAGCAAATACACCCAGAAACCCAAACTGAGCTGACTGTGAGAGAACTTTCTATGCCAAAGTGAACCTGTAAAGTTTGGGAAAGGAACCCAGTTACCCAAATGCACAGATACCAACACAAAGAATCAAGGATCACAGGGCGCCTGGGTGGCTCAGCTGGTTAAGCATCCAACTTCGGCTCAGGTCATGATCTCCTGGTTTGTGGGCCTGAGCCCCATATGGGGCTCTGTGCTGACAGCTCAGAACCTGGAGCCTACTTCGGATTCTGTGTCTCCCTCTCTCTCTGTGCCCCTCCCCCACTCACACTCTGTCTCTCCCTCTCTCAAAACCAAATAAACATTAAAAAATTTTTTTAATTAAAAAAAAAAGAATCAGGATCACAAAAATTCAGGTAAATATGACACCACGAAGGGAAAATTATAAAGCTCAAATAACTCACCTAAAAAAAAAAAGAAAATAGAGATCTACAAACTGTCAGACAAAAAATTCAGAATAACCCTCAGAGTTTGGGAATTTTCCTCAGAAAACTCCTAAGGAGAGTTCGAAAACTCTTCTGGAGTTCCTCAGAGTTCAGAAATTTTAGTGAACTACAAGAAAACACAGATAACTAAACAAAATTAGGAAAAAAACTAAATAAAATTAGGAAAACAATGCACGAACAAAATGAGAAATTTGACAAGGAAATAGCAACCATCAAAAACACACAAAACCACAGACATCTTAGAGTTGAATAATTCAATAACTGAAGAATTCAGTAGAGAATTGCAAAAGTAGATCAGTGATCTGGAATATAAAGTATTAGAAATTATCCAGAGGAGCAAAAAGGAAAAGAATTTTTTTAAAAGTAAATAAAGCCTATGGGAATTTTAGGACACAATGAAAAGAAGCAATATTTGCATTATGGGAATTTCACAAGGAGAAAAGAAAGAAAAGGGAACAGAAAGTATATTTAAAGCAGTAATGGTTGAAAACTTCCTGAACTTGGGGAGAGAAATGAATATCCAGATCCATTATACACATTGTAATTAAAGGCAAAGACAAAGAATTTTAAGAGCAGCAAGAGAAAAGAAAGAAGTTACATACAAAGGAACCCCCATAAGACTAGTTGTAATTTTCTTAACAGAAACTTTTCAGGGCAGGAGAGAAAGGGATGACATATTTAAAATATTGAAACTGTCAACCAAGAAGTCTCTACTTGGCAAAGTTGTCCTTCAGAAATGATAAAAATTTTCTCAAACAAAAAAGCTGAGAGAGTTCATTGCCATCAGAGCTGCCTTACAAGAAATACTAAAGGAAGTTCTTTGAGTGGAAGTAAAAGAATGCTAGTTAACACCGTTAAAGCATAAAGAGGTAGTGTAAATATCACTGGTAATAGTAAATATATAGTCATAGATTCAACAACATAGTAATTCATAATTACTTACATAATTCACTTACAACTCTAGTTTAAAAGTTAAAAAAAATGTAGTAAAAATAACCAAAACTATAATAGTATGTTATTAGTAACACAGTATAAAAACATGTGAATTATAACAGCAATCATTTAAAATGTGAAAGGAACGGGGTGCCTGGGTAGCTCAGTCGGTTGAGCATCTGACTCTTGATTTCGGCTCAGGTCATGATCCCAGAGTCATGGGACAGAGCCCCACATCAGGCTCCTTGCTGAGTGAGGACCCTGATTAAGATTCTCCCTCTGCCCTTCTCCCCTGCTCACACTCTTTCTCTCTCTCTCTCTCTCTCTCTCTCTCTCTCTCTCTCAAATAAGAAAGAAAGAAAGAAAATATATGAAGGAAAGAAGTAGCAATGTGAAGTTTACTAATTTTATTGAAGTTAATTGCAATCAGTTTTTAAAAAGGTGTTATATATTTAAGATTTTATGTAAGCCTCATGGTGGCTACAAAGGAAAATCCTATAGTAATTACACAAAAGAACAAGATAAAGAAATAAAAACACACTCATACTAAAAGACATCAAAAAAAACCCAAAAAACAAAAAACAAGAAAAGATAGCAGGGTAAGAAATGAGAAACAATGGATCTACAAAACAACCAGAAAACAATTAACAAAATGGCAATAGTAAGTTCTTACCTATAGATAATTATTTTAAACATAAAAGGATTACATTCTCCAATTAAAAGACATAGAATGGCTGAGTGGATTAAAAAAAGGAAGATACAATAATATGCTGCTTATAAGAGACTCATTTTAGCCTCAAAGACACATATACACTGAGAGTGAAGGGATGGAAAAGACATTTTGAGCAAATAGTAATCCCCATAAAGCTGTACTTATTTCAGACAAAATAGACTTTAAATTGAAAAGGATAAAAGGAGACAAAGAAAATAATTATGTAATGATAAAGGGGCAATACATCAAGAAGAGACAACAATCATAAATATTTATGCACCCAATATGAAAGCACCTACATATATAAAGCAAAAACTAACAGAACTAAAAGGACAAATAAATTGTAACACAATAATAGTTAAGGACTTTACTGCTTCACCCTCACAAATGGAGAGATCATCTAGACAGAGAACCAATATGGAAACAGCGAATTTAAACAGCACTATAGACCAAATGGATCTTACAGATCTATACAGAATATTCTATCCAACAACAGCAGAATACACATTCTTCCCAAATGCACATGAAACATTTTCTAAGATAGACCATATGTTAGGCCACAAAACAAGTCTCAGCAAACTCAGGAAGATTGAAATCATACCAAGTATCTTCTCTGACCACCATGGCATAAAACCAGAAATCAACAAGAGGAAAACTGGAATATTCATGAGCACATGGAAATTAAATGACAGTCTTCTGAATAACCAATGGAGCAAAGAAGAAACTCAAGAGGAAATAAAAATGTTTCTTTTTAAAAAAAATTTTTTTAAATGTTTTTATTTATTTTTGAAGGAGAGAGAGACAGAGCATGAGCCAGGGAGGAGCAGAGAGAGAGGGAGACATAGAATTTGAGGTAGGCTCCAGGCTCTGAGCTGCCAGCACAGAGCCTGATGTGGGGCTCAAACTCACAAACCGTGAGATCATGACCTGAGCCGAAGTCAGACGCTCAACCGACTGAGCCACCCAGGTGCCCCAAATGTTTCTTGAAGTAAGTGAAAATGGAAACAAAACATACCGGAACTTGTGGCATGCAACAAAAACAATTCTAAGAGGGAAGTTCATAGCAATAAACACCTACATTAAGAAGCAAGAAGAATCCCAAATAAACAACCTAACTCTATATCTTAAGACACTAGAGAAAGAAAAAACAAACTAAGCCCAAAGTTAGCAGAAAAAAAACAATAAAAATTAAAGCAGAAATAAATGAAATACAGAATAGAAAAAAATAGAAAAGATTAACCAAACTAAGAGTTGTTTCTTTGAAAGTATTTTTTTAATTGACAAACCCTGAGCTAGACTAACCAAGGGAAAAAGAGAAAGTTCCCAAGTCAACAAAACAAATTAAAAAGGAAACATTACAACTAATTACGCAGAAATTCAACGGATCATAAGAGGCTACTATTAACAACTATATGCAACAAACTGAACAACCTTGAAAAATTCGTAGAAGTATACAACTTTCCAAGACTGAATCAGAAAGAAATAGAAAATCTGAATAACCCAATTATTAGCTGGAAGATCAAAGCAGTAATTAAAAATCTCCCAATGAAGAAAAGCCCAAGACCAGATAGTTTTACTGGTGAATTTTAGCAAACATTTAAAGAAGAATTAACACCAGTCTTTCTCAAATGCTTACAATAAATTAAGGAGGAGGGAACACTCCCAAACTTATTTTACAAAGCCAGTATTATCCTGATACCAAAGTCAGAAAAGGATACGACTACAAAACAAAACTTCAGGACAATATCCTTGATGAATATGGTTGTAAAAATTCTCAATAAAATACTCCACACTGAATTGAACAGTACTTTAAAAGCATTATATACCACGACCAAGTGGGATTTATCCCTGGGATGCAAGAATGGTTCAACATATGCAAATCAATTACTATAATACATCATATTAATAGATTGGGTAAGATTGGGTGCCCACTCTCACCACTCCTATTCAACATAGTACTAGAAGTCCTAGCTAAAGCAATCAGGCAAGATAGGGAAATAAAAGGCATCAGAATTGGAAAATTGTCTCTATTTGAAGATGACATGATTTTATATATAGAAAATCTTAAAGACTCCACAAGAAAACTGCTAGATCTAATCAATAAATTTAGTGTAGTTGCAGGATACAAAATTAATATAAAAATCGGTAGTGTTTCTCTACACTAACAACAAATCTTCTGAAAAAGAAATAAAGAAATTAATTGCATTTACAATATCATCAGCACCAATAAAATGCCTAGGAATATATTTAACTAAAGAAGTGAAAGATCTCTACTCTGAAAACTATAAGATATTGATGAAATAAATTGAAGAAATGGAAAAGTACCCTATATTCATGGGTTGAAAGAATCAATACTATTAAAACATCAACACTACCAAAGCCATCTATAGATCCAGTGCAGTTTATATTAAGATTTTAATGGCATTTTTTACACAAGTAGACAAACAATCCTGAAATGCATATGGAACCACAAAAAGACCTTGAAGAGCCCAAGCAATCCTGAGAAAGAAGACCAAAGCAGGAGGCATCATACTTCCTGATTTCAAGCTATACTATAAAAGCCACAGTCATCAAAACAGTATAGTACTAGCATAAAAACAGACAAATAGCCCACTGGAGCAGAACTGAGAGCCAGAAAGAAACCCAAGCATTTTTGGTCAACTAATATTTGGCAAAGGAGCCAAGAATAATCAATGGAGAAAAGACAGTCTTTTCAATAAATGGTGCTGGAATGATTGCATATTGTTATGTAAATGAATGAAACTGGACCCAGGTCTTACACCACTTACAAGAATTAACTGAAAATGGATTAAAGACTTAAATGTAAAACCTAAACTCCTAGGGGAAAAAAAATAGGAATAAAGCTCCTTGACATAGGTCTTGGTAATAATTTTTTGGATATGACACCTAAAGTACAAGCAACAAAATTAAAAATAAACACTTAGGACCACATGAAAAAACTTCTACATGGGAAAAGAAGCCATCAACAAAATGCAAAAACAACCTACAGAGTAGGAAAAAATATTTGCAAATTATATATCTGATAAAAGGTTAATTTCCAAAATATATAAAGAACTCATACAACCCAATAGCAAAAAAAAGCCAAGTAACCCAATTTAAAAATGGGCAAAGGATCTGAAGAGACATTTCTTTAATGAAGATATACAATAGCCCAACAAGGATATTCAAAGATGCTCATCACTAGTCATTAGGAAATGCAAATTAAAACCATAAAGAGGTATCACCTCACGCCTATTAGAATAGCTATCATGAAAAAAAAATAAATAAATGCTGGCAGGATGTGGAGAAAAGAGAACACTTGTACACCATTGGTGGGAAGGTAAACTGGTGCAGCCACTATGGAAACAAGATGAAGTATCCTGAAAAAATTAAAGATAAAACTATCATATGATCCAGCAATTCCACTTCTGGGAATATATCCAAAGAAAATGAAACTTGAAAAGCTATCTGCACCGCCATGTTTGTAGCAGTGTTATTTACAGTAGCCAGGACATAGGAACAACTTAATTGTCCATCAGTGGATGAATAGGTAAATTATGCAATGGAATATTACTCAGCCATTAAAAAAAAACACAAGGAAATCCTACCACTTGTAATAACCTTGAAGGCATTGTGCTAAGGAAAATATATCAGAGAAAACAAATACCATATGATCTCACTAACATACGGAATCTAAAACAAAACAAAACAAAAACAAAACAAAGTCAAAAACAAAAAATCAAACTCATAAAAAAGAGATTAGACTTGTGGTTGCTTGCCAGAGGGCGGGGAGTGGGGAGTGAAGAAGGTAGTCAAAAGGTAGAAACTTCTGGTTTTAAGATAAATAAGTGCTAGGGATGCAATGTACCACATGATGACTGTAGCTAACACTGCTGCATGATGTATAGGAAAGTTATTAAGAGAGTAAATCCTATGAGTTCTCATCACAAAAAGAATTTTTTCCTTTTTTCTTTTTTTCTTTCTTTTCTTTCTATTGTATCTATATGAAAAGATGAATATGTTAGCTGAATGTATAGTGGTGATAATTTCATACTACCTGTAAATCAAACTATCAGGCTGGACACCTTAAACTTGTACAGTGATATATGTCAATTCTTTCTCAAAAACAAACAAACAAACCTGGAAAGGAAAAGAACTTGTTGAACTAATTAACTCATTTAAGAATGTTAATACTATCAAGTCACACCTAATACTGCAAAAGAAATCTAGTATTGAAATTTCTTTAAAACATCTCAATCAAATGACCGAGAGACCATCGTTATTTGATAGCTCAATATGTTAGCGCATTAGGGTTTGTGATAAGACAACTAAAGCGATTGAATCTGGTAATTACTGTACCATGGAGCTCTCATCTAGAGAGAATGACCATGAACATCTGAGAAAGTGTGTGTTAGTTTCTGAGGCTGAACTGAACTCCTTTCCTAAGTAGGGCAGTAGGAATGAGGCAGAAGAGCTGACTTACTTGTCTCATGTTGGTCTTCTTTCCCTCTCTGGCCTCCTGGGTGTAACAGATGCAAAAGAAAGGCTTTGCACAGTTATAGCTAAGCCAGGAGAACCATCCCCAGGGAGGGTTCAGTTAACCTTCATTAGTTGCTAACTATCTTTTGCAGGTTGTTTCTAAATTAAGTTCTGTAGATTAGTGGCTTTCAGTCTTTCCATGCACGAAGCAGACTGTTCTTGCTCCTGTGAGTAATCCCTAAGGAAGTCATAGCCACAATGATCCATGCGGGGGTGAAAGCTAAACTCAAGACCGGAGGGGTTTTTAGGGTAATAAGATTTTATTTTATGTCATTTTCAGTTAGGAATGTAACATAATGATGTAGAATGCTAGCCAATTAAAATGCAGTTACTGTTCAAACAAGAGCCTTTACAGAATGACTTACAAAGAAAAGACAGTGTGTCTGTTTCACCTGACATTTGGCTATCAGCCACAAAGACCATGGGGGTAAATGGAGAACCTCCTTCCCTGGTTGTCTCAGATTTCACTCTATCTGGAAACATAAATGTCAGACCTCTTGTTCCAGGTGGAGTTTCTTTGATTCACAGCAGAATTTTATCTTGCCATGAATTGTAGTTGCATTGCCAAGGATGAAAAAGGATGTGAAATTGGACATGTTTTTGCTGAATTTGTTACAAGGCACCATAATTTTGAGGTCAGCCTTACTGGAAAGCAATCTGGAAATATGTATTCAAAGTTTCAAAATTGGCCTGTCCTTTAACCAAGAAACTGAACTTCTGGAAAATTAATCTAAAGAAACAGATAAAGATTTGTTTTAAATATGTACCTCCAAGAATATTTGTATGAGAACAATTTGTAGCAATGAAAAGTCAGAAATAACCTAAATGCTCAGCAATAGAGGGTTGGTTAAGTCAACTTTGGTCCAGCCATATCCTTGAGTACTATTCAACTCTTCAGAGTGATGTCATACAAAAATTATGTATTGAAATAAAAAGATATTCTCTATATATTTTTTTAAAATTGTATCTTATGCCCATTTTTGTAAGAAAAACAAATGGCTAAAATGTGTTGAATATTTACTTTGCACTAACATTCATATGCATCTTCATATTTAATCCTAATGCAGTTCTATGAAGTAGATATTAACATTGCTACTACCTTCACTTTACAAATGATGAATGTTCTCAAGGTCACATGAGTAGTAAATGTCAGAGAGAAACAGAGAGAGAGAGAGAGAGAGAGAGAGAGAGAGGAGGAGGGGGAGAGTAAGGACAGAGAGAGATTGGGAGGTATAGATTAGTATATTACATTGTAAAGGATCTGCTCCAAGATGTCAAAAGCTGTTATCTATGATTATATGGGATTATGAATATTGTTGTTTCCTTCTTTTTGTGCATGTATTCTGGGGTTTTTTTTTCCTATAATGAGACTGAGTTGGTTTCATAATTAGAATTGCTTAGTCTATCGAACATCTTTTCTTTTCCTTGATCCTTTTCAAGATAGCCTCATATGTATGGGAGAGAGCACTGGCTCCTGTGACTTCTTGGTTACAGGGCTGGTGGGGAGGGCAAGAATTCATGAAGAATCCTCTAGATCTTGCCAAGCTCTGTTGCAGAGTGGCTGGTCCCAGCTGCTCCTTGGACTGGTGAATAGAGAGATAAAATGAGTCCAATTTGACTTGTGGATAAATCAGATAAGTGGATAAATATCCACTACTAATGACTACATGGTCTTTGGTCATTGGGTTGTCCATTCTCAGAGGCCTCCTTTTCCCAACACCAGACTTTGCTCACCAATGATGCTCTAAGAAACACTGTGCTCCTCTAAGTCAGCACCTGGGCACATTTGCACCCCATGAAAATTCTGTGTAAACTGAGGCTTTACCTCTTTTTTTTTTTAATTTTTTTTAACGTTTATTTATTTTTGAGACAGAGAGAGACAAAGCATGAATGGGGGAGGGTCAGAGAGAGGGAGATACAGAATCTAAAACAGGCTCCAGGCTCTGAGCTGTCAGTACAGAGCCCGATGCGGGGCTCGAACTCATGGACCATGAGATCATGACCTGAGCCGAAGTCGGCTGCTCAACCGACTGAGCCACCCAGGCGCCCCTTTACCTCTTTTTTTAATTGTGTTAAGAACAGATAACATGGGATGCGTGGCTGGCTCATTCAGTAGAGCATTTTGATCTCGGGGTTGTAAGTTTGAGCCCCATGTTGGGTGTAGGGATTACTTAAAAAAAATCTTAAATATATATATATATATATATATATGTTTAATAACAGAGAACATGAGATCTATCCTTTTAGCAAATTTTTAAGTGTACAATACGGTATTGTTAACTGTAAACTCAGTGGCATACAGC
The DNA here is from genome assembly GCF_018350195.1 of Panthera tigris. Lineage (NCBI taxonomy): Eukaryota > Metazoa > Chordata > Mammalia > Carnivora > Felidae > Panthera > Panthera tigris. Next base: position 121,366,261 of record NC_056663.1, on the reverse strand, counting down.
AGATCTCTAGAACTTACTCATCTTGCATAACTGAAATTTTATACTTTATATAAAGTTTTATATGGACAGTAACTCTCCATCCCCCGCCCAAGCCCTTCTACTTTCTGCTCCTATGAGTTTGACTATTTTACCTTATTATTTTTTTAATTTTTTAACATTTATCCATTTTTTCCAATATATGAAATTTATTGTCAAATTGGTTTCCATACAACACCCAGTGCTCATCCCAAAAGGCGCCCTCCTCAATACCCATCACCCACCCTCCCCTCCCTCCCACCCCCCATCAGCCCTCAGTTTGTTCTCAGTTTTTAAGAGTCTCTTATGCTTTGGCTCTCTCCCACTCTAACCTCTTTTTTTTTTCCTTCCCCTCCCCCATGGGTTTCTGTTAAGTTTCTAAGGATCCACATAAGAGTGAAAACATATGGTATCTGTCTTTCTCTGCATGGTTTATTTCACTTTTGAGAGACAGAGTGTGAGTGAGGGAGGCACAGAAAGAGAGGGAGACACAAAATCTGAAGAGGCTCTAGACTGTGAGCTGTCTGAACAGAGCCTGATGTGGGGCTCGAACTCACAAACCATGAGATCATGACCTGAGCTGAAGTGGGACGTTTAACTGACTGAGCCACCCAGGCGCCCCTAAAGGTATAATCTCTCAAGCTCACTCCTGCTGGTACCTCTCCACTATCTCTCTGAATCTTCCTGGAAGACATCACAAATCTGGCTTCTCTTAGCACCTTGTACCCTTTCTCCAGCATGCTCAGGCGAGTAGGATTCTTCCAGGTGGTTCCTTCCCTGTCACCATCTGCATCTCCCTTCTTCTCTTACAGCCCATCCCCAGATGAACGAAATCTTTCCTTTATTCTTTTTTCTGTCAGATCAGCACTTTCCTTTCATAAATCTTTATGAAGAGGTGCACCAGGCCTGATTCACAATATGCTAAAGGTGAGGACGTTGGAATGTTACAATTTTCTCTTTCTAAAATGACTACCTTCCAGAATTGTTATTGCAAAATTATGTTTAGGCGCCAGAAGAGGAATATTAACTATCTCTCTTGATATTCCTTCTGCAACAATTTGAAAACCTCCCTAATGAATCAGTCAGAGGTATCAAATGAGTTTCTTCAGAAGATATAGTTCAAGAAAATTCAAAGACCTAATATTTATATTTCCCTAGTACATTGTTACAGAAAAGATTGAAATCTGGCATAACGATTATATAATTAGGGAACAAGACAAGTTATGTGGGCTTCCGGAGTTATAGAAAACATCTCAGTTAGTGAGGGTTTGAGAAAAATGATCAGATGCTTTGTCTTTCTATAAACATCTGGAAAAAATATTCTGAGAACACTCTCTGAGAATGCTAGGTAGTGGTGTTCAATGAAGGAGAGTTGGAACAGAAAGGCAAATTTGAAAATAGTCGTAAAAAAGTACTAAATGAAACACGTAGGATACTTTGAAAGAAAAGTCAAGAAGCCAACTCAGAAGTAAAGGAACTGAAAGAGATGATAGTAGAGAACCATATGCAACTACTTGCAACAAAAGTTGTCAAGTACAAGGAGCTTGATCTTTGAGGTCAAACAGAACACGAATTAAATGCAGCTTTGCTAGTTACTGACTATATGACAACCAGAAGTGATCAATCCTGTCTCTTGCCAACCATTTATTCATCTAAAAGATGGGGCCCCTGGGTGGCTCAGTTGGTTAGGTGCCCGACTCCTGATTTCAGCTCATGTCATGTTCTCATGGTTGTGAGATTGAGCCCTGCATCAGACTCCATGATGATCATGCAGCCTGTGTAAGATTCTCTCCCTCTCTTCCTCTGCACTTCCCATGGTTATGCTCTCTCTCTCTCTCTCTCTCTCTCTCTCTCTCTCTCTCTCAAAATACAAGACTTCCTAAAGAAAAGAAAAGAAAAAATAAAAGATAGAGATGATAATATCTAACTCATTGAATTATACAGAGAATAAAAATCAGATAATGAGTAAATGACATATGTAAATTCTTCAAAGTAATGTGGGGCATATAATACCTGCTCATTAAGACTGGCTAAACACATATCATCATCATCATCATCATCATCATCGTCATCGTCATCATCACTACCACTATCATTAGAAAAGGCACAGAGGGGTATTGAGGAGGGCACCTTTTGGGATGAGCACTGGGTGTTGTATGGAAACCAATTTGACAGTAAATTTCATATATTAAAAAAAAATAAAAATTAAAGATAAGGAAAATCAAAAAAAAAAAAAAAAGAAAAGAAAAAAGAAAAAAGAAAAGGCACAGAATATCTGAAAAACAACTAGAAAAAAGGTTATGGTCCAGGCTTAGGAGAAGCCATGTGAGATCATCGCAAGAATGATGAGTGAGAGCCACAAAAGAAGATAGGAGATAAGCCAGACACTTAAGAAACTCCAAGAGAAAGCACAAGGAAAATGGGGATATATATGATTTCCTTATGGATATGGAACCAGATGTGGTAGTAAATCCAGAGTCTATACAACTGAGTTTAAAAAGGTCATCTTGCTTCCTCTGCTGAGTCACACAACTCTGAAACAAGAGAGGAAGAAGAGGAAGAAGAGGGGAAAAACAGCACCCACTATAGTTGGATTTTACACTGATCACGATAAGAGCCATGAAATCCTAAATGCATCCTCCGCACATGTGGCTTCAATATCCAGAACATGAAGCCCTCTCTGAACACAGGATATGTTGCAACCTGGATGTTCTCCTGGAGCTTTGACACAGGGCCTCTTCCTCCCATCCTGGTCTTCATTTCTTTGTCTGCCTGTGCAAGAGAGTTTTAACTATTGCAAAACCTTTACGAATTGCTATGCCTGGTGCTGTGCTAGGGACACGCCTTCTGACACTCACGGGAGCAAGATGGCCTAATGTTTGGGACTTGCATGCCAAGAAAAGGGAAGGGTGCCACAGTGAGGCTTAATCTGTGAGAGCCCCCCTTCAGGCACAGTACCTAGGAGAGGTGTTCAATATTTGCCCTTTGTTTAAATCTGCTATTTTTTGATGTTTCACTGCACTTCTTCAAATTTGTGGAGCCTTGTTTCTAGCCTACAGTGTGGCAGGTCCAGGACCCCACAATGAATATGCTGACGAATTACTGCCTTCTTCCTTGGGCTCTCTTGTCTCGGAGCCTGGCATAACTATGTGACCAATTAGCAGGTGCGTCTGCTGTCTGGTTTGTTGTCTACTTCTCCACCAGGCAGGAAAGCTTTATTTGGGAACATTCTATCCTGGCATGAATAATTTTGCTTACCTCTGCCAACAGCCCAATATATATGTCTGTTCCCACACTGCATATAGGTCCACAGCTGAGCTGCTATAATTATGATTGGGAATTATTTTTGATCTAAACTAATATTACTATTTGCCTACAATGTATTTTTAGGAGAGGGGAGCTGAAATGTCTCGTCTTCATTAATGCAAACCTATATGTAAAGAGGAGATACAGAAAAAAGCAATTTGCACATTCAGAGAACTTGGAAATGAAAGTTTGCATTATTTATACTATAAGAATGCTTTTCTCCCACAATAGAACTCCAGAAATCCTTTATTTAAATCACTTACTGTGATATAAATATTGCGGATAAAAGTACTAGCCTTTGGCTTTTTCTATCCTCCAATTCTCAAAGCTATGTGTTCATTTAATTAATGCTTCATGCCTCAAATCACATTTATTAGCATATGAAAACACAAGTCAGGTTCAAATCCCCAAACACTTCTGAAACTCAAACACAATCATGAAATCCGAAGTCAGTTCAATTTATTAGTGATCAGTATTTGTTAAGAAATTGCTAGTCTCGTTCCATTCCATTCAGTTCAACAAATAGAATGTATCATGCCAGGCAGAGGGGAAACAAAGGTGTCCTCCAAGACTTGAAGGTCTCCTGGGGAGACTGGAGCATGAACGGATCATTTCAACCCAAAGGTTAAGTGCTCTCATTGGCCTTTGCACAAGTTGCTATGGAAACATGGAGAGGGAACATTTTACCAGTCGGCCATTTGGAGAAGATCTGGACAAAATGTCCACCAGAACTAAGATGTGAAAGTTGTATATGAATTGATCAGGCCAGTGGGGACGATGGGCATGTGCATTCCAGCAAAGGAATTTACCCTTATATGTGAAGTGTGAGTGAGGAAATGACAGTAGGTCAGGTCAGAGTTTTAGGTGAACCATAACACATTCCTAGAATCAACCATTTTGACCCCTTGCATGGGGTAGAAACTAATGAATTTTAATGAGGTGAGTTTCTGTCTAAAGTACAGATCTGTGTCACAGATGAGGTGACTTGTCTGTGGGTGGCCCAAGCCAGGTTACTCCTCAAGTCGTTTCTTCCTCTCATTTTTTCTCATCAGGTAATAGCCCAGATGAGAGCTAGTGGAGGCCTGAACTAAGACCGAGGTACTAATGCATAGAACAATTGGAAAAGGTAATCACAAGATAAAATCTGTCAGGTTTTCAGTGGAGTAGAAGAGAGAGAAGAAAGGCTCAGGTTTCTGGTTTGTGTCACCAGAGGGAATGTGGAGCCATTAACTCAAATGAAGAAAGAAAAGGAGCCGGACTGGGGTGAACATAATGAGTTACATTTTGGATGCATAGATTAGGAGGTGCCTGTGGAACATTCCAACAGAGATAGTTACCTGGAAGGAAAGTGAATATAGGAGGCTAATCCAGGAGGACTCTGAACTGGAACGAGAAATCTGGGGACCATCAGATCATCAGCAGGGTGGGAACGGGAGGGCCAAAGCATAAGAGCAGCTGACACTACTTAGAGGCACACAATTGTCAAGGGAACTTTAGAGAGCTGATGTTTTCTTTACATGCTTTTCAGCTGAAGAAGCTTTAGAAATAATCTTATTTGTGGGGTGCCTGGGGGCTCAGTCGGGTGAGCATCCAACTTTCAGCTCAGGTCACGGTCTCACAGTTTGCAAGTTCGAGCCCACGTTGGGCTCTGTGCTGACAGCTCAGAGCCTGGAACCTGCTTTGGATTCTGCGTCTCCCTCTCTCTTTGCCCCTCCCCTGCTTGTGTTCTGTCTCTTTCTGTCTCAAAAGTAAACATTAAAAAAAATCTTATTTGTAAATATGAAAGAGTTGCCCCAGTTGAAATGGGGGCAAGAGTCACAGAGCCCCGCTTGCTCAGACTCCCTCCTCCTCCTCCTTCTCTTAAGACAGCCCCCAGAGATCTCTGAGGAACACTTGGGAAGTGATTGATCTGGATCAGGGGTCAGAAAACCAAGTCTCACGGGCCACATGCCTACTTTTGTAAATCAAGCTATATTGGAACACAGCTACACACATCCTATTTCTTATTGTCCGACTGCATTCATGCTTTGGTAGCAGAGTTGAGTTGTGGCAGGGACTGTGTCGACCACCAGAGCCTAAAATATTTACTATCTGGCCCTTTACAGAAAAAAGTTTACTGACCCCTGATCTAGACTAAACCCTTTAGTTCACAAATGAGAAAGCGGAAGTCCAGAGAATTTAAAAACATCTGACAAGGTGTTCAGGCTAGAACCCATCTTGGGATCAAAGCTCCCACTGTCCTAATTAAAAAAAAAAAAAAAAGGCAGAATTAGCAATTAACATGCCAAACAATGAACTGGATGCATTGCCCACCCACAATAATTCTCGTAAGAACAGCAAACGAATAGCTCTTTTACTGAACTTCCTTTCACCATCCAGCAAAATACAGTTTTTAGTATTTCTTTGTTGCTATTATCTTAGAAATGAACTCCCTTTGTCTACATTACTGATTATTCTACTACTACTTTTTCTTGCCTAATTCGATGAACTTAATTCTTCCCTAATTGAACATTTTATGTTAAAACGTGAAGTAGGGTATCCTCTTTCCTACAGTAAGGAGCACGAATTGAGATGTTAGTTCTCCAAGGTGGAGCCAGTATGGTGGTTCACAGAGGTGTAACACCTGCTGTTCCAGGTCACACTGCACACAACCTCATTACACCGCCCCCTGCCACGTGTAGCTCTTTCCCCTTCCTTACATCTCACTCCTTTTACACATCACTCCCATCAGCAGATGCCATGTAAGTGGGACCAGAAACGAGCTGGCGCAGAAAGGTGCCCGGAGCTGCAGAAGTGGACAGGTGGACGTGAGGTGGGAGGGGCAGGGAGGGAAGCACAGGGACCAGTCGTTCCAGCAGGTGCACGCACCATAGTCCTGCCTCTGGGTCCTCCCCCTCGCTGGAGTCCAGCTCCCACACTTGGGCAGAGAGGAGAAACACAAGGCAGGAGGCACACATTGCAGAGTTCTAAATGTAGTTCAGACAACACCAACTGGGAAGGGAAATTTTTCCCACGGCTCTCCAGAAGGATTTTCATGTAGTCAGAGGTCTGGCGGTGAAGAGACTTGATCTCGGTTCATCTGCTGATGACAAAGCAGTATTGAAGAGCCTCCATTTTCTCCAATCCATATCCTGTTTTTCTAGAGTGATAAAATGAATATAGAGGCATGAATAATAAACACTTATTTGTCATGTTTCTTTTAAGAACGACAAGGGAGAAGTGATCAGCCACTAATGAAAAGGAAGAGGTTATTTTTATAGATAAAAAGAACTACAGTGTTTAAGAATATCAGAATAAAGTTCCCGCTGTGTTTAGTTAAGACTTTGTCTGGACACATGAGGTGGGGAAGAGAAGTGTGAAGGAGGAGCATCGAATAAAGGAGGCCTTTGTAAGAAAATGAGACAGTTAACTCTTTTATTTACAAGCTTACCAACCCTCTTAACATACTCCACTGGTTTTGTAACTCATCAGTTCCATTTCTTATCGTTAGCCATGTTGATTTCTAGTAAAATGAAGAAAAGCATATGGGGATAAATTCTTATCTTGAGGGTGGATATTTTAGTATCATGCATTTATTTTTCAAATATTTATATAGTTCCTCACTATTTTACTAGTTTCATAAATATTAACTCTTTCTTGAATAGTTATGGAGTACATCAGGGAAAGAACTGAACACTAAGTTATAAAAGTTGGTAGAGGGAAAAAAAAAGGAAAATATTATTAGAAGCAAGATTCAGGGGAAACAATGCAAACAGTATGCTGACAACTGGTATTTTATCTTACTCTACCTTGCTTCTACAGAACATGTCCTCTCCTGAACATTTTGTTGCTTCACTTAGAGTGTTTCTGTGAGAAAAAGAATCCCATACCTAAAGGCTCAGCTGCAAGGGTGCTTTTATCTCCCCAAGGGGACGCTCACATTAGTGACCGATTTTCATCACTGCTGGGATTTAAAAGAAAAAAAATTGCCTGAATTTATATAATGCTTTTGAAGTTATACTATGCACATCGTTTTACAGATTTATATGAAAAAATGTATTTAAATATGTAAATTGGAATACCAAAAATTATTTAACTACAGTATTTGTATACTTCCAGTTACCAAGAATTTTTTATGAGTATATGACAGCCATTTTCTATAACTGCAATCTCCTCATGTTTTCATTATTTTCCTTTCAACTGTTAGAATCTTCTTTTTTAAGAACGTGTCCTGTCTGTCTAATTGGCTCTTCTTCTGGATCTTTACATGTCTCTGACGTACACATTTCCACTGGATCAATATGCAAGTTTGTGAGCTTCCTTTCCTCCTTCAATTAGCCCATACCTAACCAATTTTTATTCAGAGAATTCAAAGACCCAGCATTATTATTGTCTTTCCTCCAGCCTCCTCCATCTTTGGTCAGAAGGTCGCTATTGGCCCTGACTGCTTCATTGTCTATAGCCAGCAGGGGGCTCTGTGAATTTTCCATGCGTTACTCCCATGTGTTACTGCTGTCTGAGCCCATTGATTCCCTGAGCTCATGCTTCATCCTCAGTCCACTCCTTTCTAAAGATCTTCTTTATTTCTTTATATTATATGAAACAGCTGTGTCAATTTCATTTCGTCCTTTCATCTCACATCTCACATCTCACTTGTGTGTTGAACTTCTAGTTCACACATCTCACTTGTGTGTTGAACTTCTAGTATGTGCTAGGCACAGGTGCATCATCTCTACACATCCAATGATGAACAAAACAGACATCATCCCAGTTCTCATGGAGCAATGATAAAGTAAACAAATATTGCTTCAATTGTTGGAAGTGACAGGAAGGAAATAAACAAAGATCACTGAGGAGAATAAAAGAACTAGGACTTAGGACGCCTGGTGGTTCAGTCTGTTGAGAGGCTTCGGCTGAGACTTCAGCTCAGGTCATGATCTTGAGGTTTTTGAGTTCGAGCCCCTCATCAGTCTTGCTGCTGTCGGTGCAGAGCCTGCTTCGGATCCTCTGTCCCCCTCTCTCTACCCCTTCCCTGCTTGTGCTCTCTCAAAAATAAATAAACATTAAAAAAAAAAAAGAGCTAGGACCACTTACGATGGTCAAGAAAGGCTTCTCTAGTGAAGTGTCACCATAGTATCCTTTTACAGAGGGGCTTTTCTCTGTTAGCAAAACTAGATTAACACACACTTCCTACAACTTTTTTGAGAACTGGGAAAACTTGTTTTTTTTTTTTCTTTTGTTGTCACCTCTTGTCTTAGAAATAAAAGAGCTCTATCTTTTGGTGGCCTGTGCATGGGAACATACACCATACTGTTTTCTACCTCAGAGTCAAAATAAGATCCCCTCCATAGATTGCGGTCCTGGTGGCCCAGCCAAACTTGGCCAACGGGAAAGAGGCTTGGCATCAGGGACCACGTGACTAATTTTATCCTGTTTTCTGAAGACTTTTTGATCCGGTCCCTTCCCTCCCCAAGATATTTTTTCCACATTTTAACTTTTATTCTGTTTATCTCCTGTTGTCCTCATCCCCTCTGAATGACAAATCAAGACTCTCTAAACCATCCTTCACTCTTACATCTCTAACAGATTGAAGCGCCTTTATTTTCTGAACTCCTAGCTTTGGGGAGGCAGTCCAGCACAGCACATAAATACCCAGCAATGCAAGAGACCCACAATACTTGAACACCAACCTTAGCACTTTCTAGTAGTGAGATCTGGTGCATGTGATGAACTTCTAGATTTCATTTTCCTTACAGGTAGGGTGAAGGACAATACATCTATATTAACTTCCTAGTTCCATGTACTGAATTACCATAAACTTAGTAGCTTGAAACAACACACACTATTGTCCGTAGCTTCTGTGGGTCAGGAGTCCAAGTACAGCTTAGCCAGGTCCTCAGTCCAGGGGGTCACCAGGCCACAGTCAAGCCATCAGCTAAGCTGTATTTTCATCTGGAGGCTCAGCTGGGGAAGAATCTGCTTCTAAACATCCTTAGTTTGTTGAAAGAATTAATTTTCTTGCAGGATCAGGACTGAGGACCCCAGCTTCTTCTTGGCTGTTGGCTGGGGGCTGCCCTCGGGTACAAGAGGTCATGTGAAGTTCCTTGACACATAGCTTCTCCAGTGTGGCCACTTATTTCTTTAAGCTTGAAAGTAGAGTTTCTAGTTCCAGTGTGCCAAATGGGAGTCTTAAATAATGCAACATAATCACCTGGCCTTTGCCACATATCGTAACCTAATCAGGGGATTGGTTGGTGACATACCATCACTTCTGCCATATTCTATTGTTAGAACTCTGTCTACCCCAGTGTCAATCATAGGGCTGCTTAAATAAGTACATTAAATAAAATTACACATGCGTTCAGTGTTTTACAGGTCCTAAGTGTAAGCAGGTCCTAAATCCTCAACAATTAGCTATTGCTGCACTGCTTCTTTGTTGTACTTTTTAAAATCTACTGCCGGAGGGATGTCAGTTTTTTAAGTTATAACTGAGCACTGGTCACATCTTCTAATCACCATTTAACCTTCACAAGGTTGTCTTTTAAATAATTTTTCTGAGACCCTCATTTCTTCTCTTTTTGCTGGTCATTGGATTGGCATTCCCACCTGCTGAGGACAAGGATGAATGAAGATCATATTATCAACATCTTCTCTAGCACATTATGCCATGGATGATCTTAAGGAGAGAATTACATTCGCCTGATCAGCTTTTTTCTATAGTCCTGAACATAATAAATATTTTCCCACACTCCTCCTTTGGCACATTTGTTATTTCTCTGCTGCTTTTTTGTACCTCTGCACCATCAGTGCTGTGCCCTGTGCAATCTTTGGCAGCTTTGCAGAACGTTTACTTCAAAACCTCTTAGAACAGTGTGTAAAATGTTAGCAGCTTCCAGTGTCTAATTTCACTTTGCTTAAATGAAATTGACTGCCCCTGTCCTTATATGATTGAGCTGGGTCATGTCTGTACCCAAGGCTCTTGGCATCCCATGGGATCCTAGGCCTTGTGTGAAAGGGGACCTAAAAGTTCACTGTCCAAGAGGCAAATAAAATCTAGGGTTGAAAAGGATGCTGTAGTTACTATTTGAATTTGTCAGAATCTGGCTTTAAAAGTGGTGCAGTACCGGAAAGGAAGGTCTAACCTTAAGGAGAGATTAAAAAGAGAGACAGACAGACAGACAGAGAGAGAAGAAGGAGGAGGAGCAGGAGGAGGAGGACAAGGAGGAGGAGAAGCATCCTAAGAAGGGACCATGATATCTACATAGTAACCAGACTGAGATTAGAGACGGAATCTTACTGTCTAGTGCTCCTGCTAAAATCAAGTGGACTGAGAGACCCAAAAGGGAATTGAAGCAAAAAGAAGAAGAACTCCTCTGTGCTTTGGCATTGATGCACATAGACCCGGGGGTAGAAACGGTGGCTGGTCAGGCACGTGGGCCAGGAGGATAGTGAACTGGAGGGCAAAAGTATCATACCATATAAGATGATTCTTGCATCTTTAGCCTCAGCCATATCCAGTCACTTGTAGAGTGACTGTTTTTGCAAGCTGGCACATTGGCATGACCCATCCAATTTATTAGCCACTGGTTCAGCAAATGTGATTCTGAAGACTGGGGTTATCCTGGTGGCCCTGTTGCCTGGCCTGTGAGTACCATTTACAGCATTTTCCTGTGTTGACCATGGCTGACTCAGGCCATCTTCAGGTGTCAACTATTATGACACTAGTTGCTTTCATTCTTGACCGTTGATTAAAATCCAACCTGTGTTATTTCCCTTCTCTCTTTTCCTGCTTCCAAAGCAGTCCCTTGAAAAGGAAACTCCACTTTCAAAATTTTAGCTATGTAAAAAATATACATACACACAAAAATATGACTTAACATGTTAACACATGTAGTAGTTTTCTTTGGCTGTTGTAACAAGTTACCACACACAGTGACTTGAAAATACACATTCATCATCTTACAGTTCCATAGTTCAGAAGTCCAAAATGAGTCTCACTGGGCTAAAACCAAGATGTCAGAAGCTGTGTTCTTTTCTGGAGGCTTCAGAGTAGAATGCATTTCCTAGCCCTTCCCAGCTTCTAGAGACCACCAGTGGCCCTTGGCTTATAGACCCTTCCTCCGTCTTCAAAGACAGCACATGAGGCCAGGGTCTTCTCCTACTGCCAGCCATCTCTCTGGTTTTGTCTTTAGACTTTCTCTTCTACTTTAAGGAACTTTATGATTACATTGGGCCTATAAGAATAAATGATAAGACTCTTCCTACGTCCAAGCCAGTTGATTAGCAAACTTAATTCCATCTGCACCTTTAATTCCCCTTTGCCATGTAATCTGACATAGTCACAGGTTCCAGGACTGGGATGCGGACATCTGTGAGGGCCATTAGTGTGCCTACCATACTAGGATTAGGGGTGATTTTGTTGTTGCTATTTTTATTTCACCTTATGTGTATTTTTAAATTTCTATATAATAGACATGGATTACTTACATACATTTTTAAAAATCACTTCACAAAATGATACAACTTTCTTATCCAAAATTTCCCCGTCAGTGTCCCTCCCCTAATGCCACCATGACCACTACCACATAAGGACAAAATAAATTACTGAAATTTTCCATAGGAGACTACTCTTTCTTGACTATTTGCCTTTTTTTTTCTTAACAGCTCTATTATATTTCCACAGTTATCTTTGACTTGCTGTTTAGTTTTAGTTTTTTTTTTTTACTTCTGTGGTTGGGAGTGGAGAAAATGTTTGTTTTTAGAACTTTCTCCATCAGAGTCACCATTGCCTCTTTTACTTGAGAGAATTTTGACATATTTATAACGTATACCGCCAGTCTCTGATATTTAGAAAATTCAATCAGCATTTTCTCCATGGATCTTGCCTCATATAATAATAAAAGCTTACATTTATGTAGTATTTATGATGTTCCAGGCACTGTTCTAAGCACTTTACATATATTAAGCTAACTCACTTACTGTACACAACCATTTACTGAGATAGCTACTATTCTTATAACTATTTTATTTTTTTAATGTTTATTTATTGACTTATTTATTTGGAGGGCACAAGTAGGGGAGGGGCAGAGAGAGAAGGAGAGTAAGAATGCCAAGCAGGCTCTATGCTGTCAGCATGGAGCCCAATGTGGGACTCAATCTCATAACCATGAGATCGTGACCTAAAGTGAAATCAAGACTAGGATGCTTAACCAGCTGAGCCACCCAGGCGCCCCCTTATTACCATTGTAAAGGTGGAAATAAGGTACAGAAGAAGGAAGAAACTGAAACACAGTGGAGTTAAGTAACTTGCATAAGGCCACACAGCTAATAAGTGATGAAGCTGGTATTCCAACTCCAGAATGCAGAATCCATCCTCTGGTATTTTGTTATATTGCCATTCATATTTTTGTATCTTCTTTTCCCAACATTTTTTTCTTAATTTACAATATTTTTTCATCTCTTATTCCTTTTGCCCAAATTACCATTTTTTTGAGAATATAATTTTTTGAGAATATAATTTTTCCTATTAGCATACCAGGATCAGGAAAGGAAGTACAGCATCTCTCATAATCTCTATTCTTCTAAGGCACTTAAATGCCACAAATTCTACTGGTGATTACTCTTTTTGGAAGAATATTCCTGACTGTTTACTGCTGTGCTTTTCAGTCCTGTATCCATGCAAGTTGATTCTAAGTATTTGGTGTCCTTTCACTTGTTTATTATTCCTGATCATGTTTGAATGCTTTCTGCAACATAGTTAAATCCTGTTATATCATAATCAAGACAAATATTATACCCTAAAATCAAATTCTTTTTTACATTTGTTTTAGAAGGAAAACTAATGTATATTGATTGGCTCTTGAGCCAGGAAAGAGGAGATGCTTTTTCAAATGTTTGTCTAACCTTCACAAGACAGCTGTGAGGCATGTGATGCCGTCCTTACTTTACAACTGAGAAATGAGATACTAGAGAATAATTCTATCTACAATTTACTGAAGGTTTGCCTTGGTCCACCATCTTTTTTCATGCATTATCTTAGAAACTTGGAAGGTGGTATTGTTTATCTCCATCTACAGAGGAGGAAACTGAGGCCTAAGGAGGTTAATTAATTTTCCAAAAGCTTATGGTAATGATGGTTTCTCTGACTTTAAGGACTATTGCCTTTTCTCATTACCACACAGAGATCTGGGTTCCAGCTTCTGCTGGAAAATCTGTTGTTCTTATGTTCTTCACTCTTACTCTTCAAGAGTTTTTATAAACTGAGGTAAATTCAAATGCCTGCAGGCCCCAAACAGGTAACAAAATGGAGCAAGACAAACCATGTGTCACAATGGTGTAAGCTAAATGGAAGTCACAACTGATCCTGGACCTTAATATCTCCAAAGGCACATGGATAGAGCTGATGGTGAGGCTGCGTCCATGCACAAAATAGAGGGTGGAAGCCCCACATCCAAGAGTGATTGAGACCAGCTGGCTGAGGGCTCAGGGGCTTAGAGTCCTAGTGTAACATTTTCATGGGGGAATGCCATCACATGTTCCAGATCATCAGATTTTTTAAGACACTACAGAAAGTTATATTTTTAAATTATAGTTTCTAATGTTTCAATGATGGCAATCAATATGGCCCTTTGTTCTTGGGCCTCCAGTTTGGGACCTCTCTTCTAAGGCTGTCTTGTGCCTTCTTACCCATTTTATCTTTACTTTCCTCCTCCTTTTGCAAATGTCATAGAATTTCTTTTCCTTATTTCTTATACCATTTTTAAAGAAATATTTCACTTCTAACTTTTTTTATTGAGATCTAGTTAACATACAATTTTATATTAGTTTCAGGTGTACACCAATATGATTTGACATTTATATACATTATGCAATGATCACCATAAGTCTAGTTACCATTGTCACTGCACAAAATTATTACAGTATTATTGACTATATTCCCTGTGCCATACTTATATCCCCATGACTTCTTTATTTTATAGGAAGTTTATACCTCCTAAACCCCCTTCACCTATTTTACCCATCCCTCCACCCCCTTCCTCTGGCAACTACCAGTTGTTCTCTGTATTTATGAGTCTGTTTCTATTTTGTTTTGCTTGTTCATTTGGTTTTCTTTTTAGGTTTCACATATCAGTGAAATGATACTGTGTCTGTCTTTTTCTTTCTTACTTACTTCACTTAGCAATAGCCTCTAGATCAATTCATATTGTAGCAAATGGCAAGATTTTTTTGGTTGAATAATATTTCATGGTGGGTATGTATGCATATATATTACATCTTCTTTATTCATTCATCTATCCATGAAAATTAGGTTGTTTCCATATCTTGACTACTTTAAATAGTGCAATAAATATAGGGGTGCATGTATCTCCTCGAATTAATGTTTTTATTCTCTTCAGATAAGTACTCAGAAGTGGAATTATGGGTCAAAGTGTTTCTATTTTTATTTTTTTATTTTTTTTAATTTTTTTTTCAAGATATGAAATTTATTGTCAAATTGGTTTCCATACAACACCCAGTGCTCATCCCAAAAGGTGCCCTCCTCAAGGGTGTTTCTATTTTTAATTTTTTGAGGAAACTCCATACTGTTTTTCACAGTGGCTGTACCAATTTACAGCCCCACCTACAGTACACAAGAGTTTCCTTTTCTCCACATCCTCACCAACACTTTTTATTTTTTGTCTTTTCGGTACTAGCCATTTTGACTGGGGTGAGGTGATATCTCATTGTGGGTTTGACTTGCATTTCCCTGATGTGCCAATGTCGATCATCTTCCCATGCATCTATTGGCCATGTCTATGCCTTCCTTGAAAAAATGTCTATTCAGGTCCTCTCCCCATTTTGTAATTGGATGTTTGCTTTTTGGTATTGAGTTGTATGCATTCTTTATATATTTTGGATATTAATTCCTTACCAGATGTATCATTTGAAAATTTCTTCCATTCAGTAGGTTATCTTTTAGTTTTATTGATGTTCCTTTACTGTGCAAAAGCTTCTTAATTTGATGCAGTCCCAATTGTTTATTTTTACTTTTGTTGCTCTTGCCTGAGGAGACAGATCCAAAAACATTTCTAAGGTGTCCAAGAGTTCACTGCCTGTTTCCTTTGAGGAGTTTTATGCTTTTAGGTCTTACATGTCAGTCTTTAATCCATTTTGAGTTGGTTTTGTGTATGGTGTAAGAAAATGGTCTAATTTCATTCTTTTGCATGTAGCTGTCCAGTTTTCCCAGCACCGTTGCTGACTCTCTTTTCCCCATTGTATATTCTTGCCCTTTTTGTTATAGATTAATTGACCATATAAGCATGGGTTTATTTCTGGGCTCTCTGTCCTGTTTCATTGATCTATGTGTCTGTTTTTGTACCAGTACATACTGTTTTGTACTAGATTTTGAAATCTGTGAGTATGATACATCCAGCTTTGTTCTTTCTCAAGATTGCTTTGGCTGTTCAGGGTCTTTTATGGTTCTATAAAAATTTTAGGACTATTTATTCTAGTTTTATTTTTTAAAATGCCATTGGAGGGGTGCCTGGGCGGTTCAGTTGGTTAAGTGTCTGACTTCAGCTGAGGTCATGATCTCACACTCCATGAGTCTGTGCTGACGGCTCAGAGCCTGAAGCCTGCTTCAGATTCTGTGTCTCCATCTCTCTCTGCCCCTCCCCCACTCACACACTGTCTGTCTCAAAAATAAATAAACAGTAAAAAAATAAAATTAAAAATGTCATTGGGTTGCACTGAATTTGTAGATTGCTTTGTTTGTAGATTGTAGATTGGACAATTTGTAGATTGTAGTGTGGACATCTTAACAATATTAATCCTTCCAATCCATGAACATGGCATATCTTTCCATTTATGTGTGTCTTCTTCAATTTCTTTCATCAGTGTCTCATAATTTTCAGAGTACAGGTCTTTCATCTAATTGGTTAGATTTATTCCTAGGTATTGTATTCTTTTTGATGCAATAGTAAATGAGATTATCTTTTTAATTTCTTTTTCTGATAGTTTGTTTTAGTGTATAGAAACCAAACAGATTTCTGTATATTAATTTTGTATCCTACAACTTTACTGAATTTATTTATTAGTTCTAATCATTTTTGGTGGACTTAAAAATTTTCTTTTTCTATATAACGTCATGCCATCTGCAAATAGTGACAGTTTTAATTCTTTCTTACCAATTTGGATGCCTTTTATTTCTTCTTCTTGTCTGGCTGGTGTGGCTGGAACTTCCAGTACTGTGGTAAATAAAAGTGGTGAGAATAGACATACTTGTCTTGTTCCTATCTTAGTGGAAAAGCTTTCAGCTTTTCAGCATTGAGTATAATGTTAGCTGTGTGTTTGTCTTATATGGCCTTTATTATGTTGAGGTGTGTTCCTTCTATACCCACTTTGTTTAGAGACTTTTTTTTTTTAATCATAAATGGCTGTTGAATTTTGTCAAGTGCTTTTTCTTCATCTATTGATATGATCATATAACAATTTGTATTTTTTAATACTACCTTTAATACGAAGTAATATAACCTTTATTATACAGGGAGAAGACAACCATCTACAAAACAAAAGAGGCTTCCAACAAATTCTTTCCTCATGGCCCTCTGAAGAAACCAAACCTGCTGTCATTCTTAGTTTCAGACTTCTGGTTTCCAGAACTGAGAGAAAATACATTTCTGTTGTGTGGGCCAACCAGTGTGTGGTATTTTGTTATGGCAGCACAAGCAGACTGTTACATCCTCCTTCAGTCTATGTTCAACATAGCAGCCAGAATGAACTTAAATCAAATCATGCCTCTTCTCTGTGAAAACTCCCCAAAATCAAAGTTCTTCTACTGCCCTGAACTGATCTGTTCTCCCTGCTGCCTGCCCTACACCCTCTCCTGCGATGTTCCCCTCACTCTTGCTCTGGCCATGGCAGCCTGTTGGCCTGATGTGCCTCAGGCACTAGATTCTGGCTCTGCCCCAGGGTCTTTTCACTGCTGGCCTTCTGCCAAATGTTCTTCCCAGGATAACCACCTGGCTCTCACTCCTCACTTCCTTCAGGCCTTTCCTCAGGTACAATATTTTCAGTGAGGCCTTTCCTAGCCATTTAATGTAAAAGTGCAACCCTCCCACACCCTACTATCCCCTTGCCTGAATTCTTATTCTCCTTAGTCCCTATTACTATCTAACACAGGATATATTTTACTTATCTTTTAATATTGTCTGCCACCCTACTCAAATGTAAATTCCAATGGGGGCAAGGATTGACTGTTGTGTTCATTCTTTTAGCTATTGTGCCTGACACATCATTGATGCTCAATAAAGAGCTCTTGAATGAATAAAGGAATTAATGAATGAAGAAATTCTTTATATCAGTTAGAAGTTTTCCTTCTTCCTAAACAAAAAGCCTTGGTAATATTATTATCAACTTACCATGCCACATTTAACCATGGTACAATACTGCTTAAAAATCCTAAACAGTCTTGAAAGAGAATGAGAGGCCTTTTTTTCTCCATAACTGCCAATGACTCTTTTTATCATACTTTTTCCCTGATAAAGTAAATCTAATAAATCTAATTTCTTTGCTGTTCCAAAGTTCCTCCCACACCCATTTACAATGGTTCCTCTCTATTACTCCTTACATCTATTCTTACTGCATAGCATTTGAATTATTCCAATAATATCCCTTCAGTTTATCTCTATGGAATTAATAACCAAATGTTCAGTGCCTTGTTACAGCAAATGTACAATGTCTGCTTTCCTAGGAAAGCTATGGATTCCTGCTTTCTACTTGAGGAAGAAATCCCGAGCAATATTAAAACCACTGTAACTTTAACAGGATGCTAAAGATAAAGAGTAATAGATTTCTTTTCTTTTTTTAATGTTTATTTATTTTTGAGAGAGAGAGAGAGAGAGAGAGAGAGAGCAGGGGAGGGAGAGGGAGAGGGAGACACAGAATCCAAATCAGGCTCCAGGCTCTGAGCTTTCAGCACAGAATCCGAGGCTGGGGTTGAACTCATGAACCTAAGGATCATGACCTGAGCCAAAGTCGGACACTCAACTGACTGAGCCACCCAGACACCCATAGATTTCTTAATTTTCAAAAATAGAACCATAATCTAAACCTGACAAAACAGAGTTATAAACCCTGTGTTTTTCAAAATATGGCCTAGAAAAGTTTCAGAGTGATTTTAAACATCCAATGGAGCAAATTGTAGCTTCTAACCACTTCTGTCCCCAGTAAGCCCCTGAGCTAATCCTGGCCTTCTTTTGAACAGGACTGCTGTTTTCCTGCCCACCATGTGACTCACAAGATTAGAAACCAGGCCTTCCTTAAAGTCCCTTCCATCAAGATTCTGTGAATTTTGTTCATGCTGGGTAAGGCACTGACCACAAAGGACTTAAGCTGTCATTGGTGTAAGATTCCTTGTTGGAATATTTTTGGAGTTTAAGGAGATATGTTTTTAAGCAGCAATCCAGTCTGCTTTTTAGTTTCTAAAAGATTTCTAGGAATCAGGGTTATCAAGAGACTGCCCTAACCGTTGAAGCTTCAATTACATCTTATTCTTCAACTTGATTTCAATGGCTTCCAAGAAGTATTTGCCAAGTGAGGCCATTTGGGAGGCAAAAGAGATGCATAGTGTCAGCCCTAAAAATGCTTGCCTTCTGGTAGAGAAAATCAAATTAACATCTTTAAAACAGTGAGAGGCCAAAAAATGCAAATTGGGTAGTGTTGATCAGGAGGGCAGGAGTGGTTCAGAGAAAGGAGAGTAGTGTGGTCTGAAGAAATCAAGAAAAGCCTCAGGAAAGAAGCAGTATGTCAGACTGAAATTTAGAGGACAATAAGATTAGGGTTAGGAAGGGGGGTCACCATAGTCAAGAGTAGGAAGGGGGGCGCCACAGTCAAGAGAAATAACATAAGCAAAAGCATGGACATCGTTCCTGAGGAATTCTAAGTGGAGGATAAAAATCTTCATCCTCCAGCCTTTTCTTCTCTTCCTCCAAAATGCATGATTGCCTGGCCCCCACGGGGCTCTGAAAGCACCCCGAGACTGAAGTCCATGTGTACCAGGTGAGAAAGCATGTGGAAGTCTCTTCCCAGAATAATAAGTGAGTAGTCCCTTGGTTTCTCCACTACATTTTGAAGAATATAAATGAGCAAATGTCAGATTCAAATAGATCCCTCAAGAAGGATAATTTTAGTTGACTGTTTGGGACTGGAAGCCTGTCTGGGCACGTACAAGCACACAGATATCAGTTACCTTTGGTTACTGAGGAGGAGCAGGTGTCTAAACAAAGCCGCTGCTAGCCAAACTGATTTAAAATGACACTGTGCTCCTCCACAGCCCCAGGGATTAGTGAGCATGCAGCAGGCCCAAGATCACCTTCTTTACAGATGGCTTTTGAGGACACCTGTACTTAATTAACTGTCACAGTCAATGGCTACATCTGAGCCTGACATTTTGTCCTGAAAGGATCATGAAGTTATACGAGCATAACACTGCTGAGCTTAGAACCTGGAGAAAGTGACTCCAGGCTGTTTGTTCCAGGCTCAGTGGCTTCTAAAACCTCCCAAGTCTCTCTGAGCTCCCATTTAACTTTAAGTACATTAGGCAAAGGTGCAACTTATTCGTTCTTATTTCTGTGCTATTGCCTTTTCTATTTGCCTAAACATGTTTACTGAGTGCTTACTCTGTGAAAGGCTCTCTGCCTGATGTTTGAGTGAAGAAGGGAAACACAGAGATGAATGAGGCAATTTATGTCCTCAAACAGTGTGAACTCTCCTCCAGTAGTAACTCAGTGGGGTAGAGTAAGTCTGAAGCCATCAGGGATACAGAATATGCCAAGGGGAGGCAGGGCAAGGAGCAATTAATTTTGAGGGAAAGTTTCTGCAAAGACTCCTCAGAGGTATTTTTTGACTTGTGTTTTCAAGAACAGACATATTCTAATTGGGAAAAGAAATATTCAATAACAGAGGAGTGTAAACAAAGGAAAAAAATATGAAAATGTATGATATATTTGGAAAATGATCAGGAACCCAGGGTAGTTGGAGGGATATAATGAAAAATATGTTTTAAAAGGTAGGTTGAAGCCAGATGATGGAGAAGTTCAATGGCAGGCTAGGGAGATAGGATTTTTTCTCTGTGTATGAATAATAAAGAGTTACTCAAAGTTTTGAGCAAGAGGATATAGCATGACCACATGTAATTATTAGTATGTGAAGGGTGGCAAGATATGCCACCTAAAATATATTCTTTTGGCATAAGGATTATTTGGAGTGGAAGGCAATGGAGAAGAAATTGATAGAATAGCTCCTTAGCACCACCACCATGCCATTTGCCTAAAAGCAGGGCATAAATTTGTAAAGGTGTCCCCTTCCCTTCTGTACTAGAAAGGACAGAAGTTAACACTGGAGACAACTCTAGACCTTTATTGGCCTAGAGAAATCTACACAAAAGGAATCTATAAAACAAACCTTTTTAAAACTAGTCCTTAGGTATCATTTGTTCCCCCATATATTTGCCTTCCCACAATTTGCCACCTCTAGAGACTCAAAGTCTTTTTCCTTTGTCTTGTCACTTCTCTGAAAAAAACTGTTGTCTTTGTTAGGCTTTATAAGCCCAAGTTCTAACCACCCCTTTGAGTTACTCACCACTGGAAGCTCCCATGTGTGTGCACAATGCACTTGTTAATAAACTTGTTTGTTTTTCTCTTGTTAGTCTGTCTTTTGTCAGTCCAGTTTATAGGCCCCAGCCAATACACCTATGATGGGTGGAAAGAAAATAATTTTTCCCTCCTCTACTTGTACTATCAGGAATGTGATGGATGGACTGAAGATAAAAAAAGGCCAGTGAGGACCAGCAGTCGCCATATTTCTAGAATGAGATGACAGAGGCCTGACCTGGTCCAGAGATAGAATGACCAAACGGGGCTGATTCAGCAAGCTGGCTGAGGTACAAGGAAGAATAGAGGTTGGCTCCAACTTTAGCTGGAGTTGGTGTTCACATGTCATCTTCTACCATACTTTCTATGAACATCCCATCTCATGGAATAGGACTTGAACTTATTTCTGTTCACAAAGAAACTTAAACTTACAGACCTTTTAGATCTTCCCAGAACACAATCAGTTTGAGTAGATTAAGACTGACAAAGGATCTGACTTCAAATGCAGTAGCTGCAAGAATAGAGATACTTTCAAATGAGAAAGGAAACAGGAACCAGTTCATGATGAAAGAGACTGGGGACACATTTGATGTTCAGCTGCCTGGTGGTCATTAATGTAGAGATCGCCTCACTGTAATTAGGAATGCTCACTTGGTGTTCTCTCATAGCAGTTCACAGAGGTGATGACTGCTGTTTCAGATATTTGTGAACATTTAGGGTAATCTTTTGTTTGTTTTTTTTCATTTGTTTCTTTGTCAGTTAACTATTGGAGAAACATAAGTTTCAGTTCTATTGAGTCTTCCACGTTGAAGACAAGATAGAAAATTCTCTCAGAGATTGAATCTCTTCTAGAAAACTTCGTCAGCATTGAAATAAACATTAGGGGAAATCTTGTAACAGAGCTATGAAGGCCAGAACCTTTCTTTTAAATTTTTCTTTTTTTTAATGTTTGTTTATTTTTGAGAGACAGAGAGAGACATAGTATGAGTGGGGGAGGGGCAGAGAGAGAGAGGGAGACACAGAATCTGAAGCAGGCTCCAGGCTCTGAGCTGTCAGCGCAGAGCCTGGCGCAGGGCTCGAACTCACGAGCTGTGAGATCATGACCTGAGCTGAAGTCGGATGCTCAGCCAACTGAGCCACTCAGGTGCCCCAAGAACCTTGTCTTTTGAGGGGGAGACCAGGCCTTTCGTCTGATGGTACAGAATGAGGATGATTTATTTTAATTTTATCTATTAAGTCCCTTATTTACATAAGCAATTGCTTTTGGTCTATTACAATGGCTTATGCCTTCCTGAATCCAATCCTAGAGCATCATCTTTCCCAAAGACTCTGAGGAGAAAGGACTTCATTTGTGATCTCGGGAGCTACAAAGAGGTGGCACCTCAAGAGCACACCTCTGTACTGGGCAGCCTGCCTTGCCTCAGGAACAGAGGAGGCAGCCAGGCCTTTGTCCAAAAAGCTTTTTCGTGACTAACCGACAGTGAAACTGTTAGGTGGAAAATGTGCTGCAGAGTTTCCAATTACTCTGAAAGTAAAACTAATGCCCTCATGTACTTCCAGAATAATTATTAACGTCTTTCGTGATTGAAAACTTTAAAAAGATTCAGATCATTGGAATTAATATGTTCAAGTGATCTTGCCTAGCATCTAGATCATCTTGAGTAATTTAGATCAAAACGTTTGCTTTTATGCTCTAAAACACTTGTGAGACATAATTTTCAAAAATACATTCATGAATGGCAAAAAATATATATAAAGCAAATGTTGTGGCCCAGGAAATTTTGATATGTTCATTCATAGTTATACTTCAACAGTGTGTTGACCCAACTGACAGTTTTTGAGACTTGTTACCTGCCAAAGAGTATTCATAGCCTAGGGTTCATGAGCAATTGTGAGTTTGTGGATACACACACACACACACACACGTGTGTGTGTGTGTGTGTGTGCATGCGTTTGAGGTTTGCCTCTACTAACAGAAGAAAACTTGCATAAATTTGCCACTTAAGAGACAATCTTCATCCAAAAATAGATCTTGATTCTTGTACTATATCATCACCTTACAGTTTAAGGAAGAGGAAAGCATCATCTGGAAGGAAAAATATGGTTAGGAAATTCACTGTGACTCTCTGATTTTTAGGTGGTTTCCACAAAGCTGACATGGTTTTGTGTGTGTATGTGTGACTGTTTCTCTCACAAAAGAAATGAGCAAATATATAACAAAGAAGATGTTTTAGCAAGACCGAGTTTCGCCTCTGTTTTTGGTCCTAAAACCAAATGTTTTCAAGGTAAAAACTTTCCAAGCAAGGGGAAAACAAACAATAGCGTTCTTTGTAAAAATGCCTTCTTGCTGCTAATTTGAATGATTTTAGGTAATTACAGTTGGCCACGATGCAAATTCTCATGATGCAGAGTCAGTATAGCAGTAGGAATAGAAAGTACAGACTCTTTCTCAGAGCCTTGGGCACCATCTCAAGTTAGGTTCTCTCTGCCCCAGGCCTCCCGCTGGCTCATTCCCAACCCATGGCCTCTCATGCTAAACCTTGTCTAAATCTGACAGCTCCACCGGGTCCTACGCTCGGTGGAAAAATACCATGTGCACATGTTATTTCCCATCCTCTATGGCTGGAAGACACTGATGACATGTAGTGCTCCAGACTTCCAGAGTCATTTCCAGTAACGAGATATTTTTCATGGCAGGTGTCCACGAATCACTCCGTCCTATAGATGGTCGGGCTGAGTCTCAAGGATTGAATGACCTGCACTCTGAAAATCCCTACAGAGCAATGACAGAGCCAGTTTCATAAGGTAAGGCCTCCAAAGAAATGGGTCATCCCACATGCAAAGTCAGGAAATGAAAATGTGGCCTCGGGCTCAGTTGCAGGGGAGAAATTTTAGGAGGGCTAAATATAGTCACCCAAACTGGAAGACAGCCAGCGCTCAGGGTGCCCGCTTTAGGGGCTTACACAAGACCACTCTGGCATCCTTAATTGTCACAGGTGTGTTACGTAGTTCTTTTAATCTCTTTTAATCTCTCCTAAAAATAAATCCTTAATGAGTCTAGCTCCAAATGTTGACTGTATTATCATTTTTAAGTTAAGGATGAAAAGAAGCTGTGGTGAGGACTAGAAAGAAGAGGTGTTCCTTCTTGGGAAATCAGAGGTGTAGCCCATGAGTTGCTAAGGGATGATCCTGAAAGTTGATCTTCTTTCTTCTTTTTAAGACAAAATTTCTTACAGGCCCCTGTTTAATTTGTTCTGTACCATATTATTTTTTGTTTTGTGAAAGCCTGAGAAATGTGTCTGTCAAAGTGTGGTTCCTTGCTGCCCCGGTCTGAGGATAAGGCCACTGCTTTGTCTGCCTCACCTTCAGAGTTGTCTGTGAGCCGCCCAGAGGTGCTAGTCCCGTGGTGGGAGTAGTGAGACCAACATATGGGCCAGCAAGGTCCCTTCACTCTCCAGGGAACCCCACCTTCCCGGGTGCAGTAGGGGTGGTAGAAGAGACTGGGTGTTAGCAAGGGTTTTGGAACAACGTACGTCTGGCAGTTGAATTGAGGTTTCATTTCTTACTGTCGCGTCCATGCACAGACCTCAGGTTATTTGTTTCTACCTCAGAAAAAATAACACCAGGCCTTCCAACAAAGGCTGTGAGAACAGATGAGGGAATGGTGCAGGGTAGTCATCAAAGGACCCGACACAGGATATCCTCAGTACACACTTAGAGGATCTTGCTTAGCATTGAAGTGATCATCCGGAACAATCAGGCAACCATAGTTGCTTTTATTGCATCCAAAACACTTCTGGAAGAGCTCCTGGCTGGCTCAGTTGGTAGAGCATGCGACTCTTGATCCTAGGGTTGTGAGTTTGAGCCCCACGTTGGGTGTAGAAATTACTTAAAAATTAAATCTTTAAAAATAAATAAGTAAAATACTTTTGTAAAACATGATTTGGCATTTGATAAAGAGTATTGGGGACAGGGTTGGTTTTGCAAATGGCATTGTTTCCATGGGATAACTCACATAGATTAGCGTATGTTATCACTACCAGAAACAGAGAGGGAAGATTCTTCTTAACTGGCATTTCAGATGTCTCCAATTTTTTTTCTTTGACTCTCAATTTAAAGTCATATCAATTTGCTTCCTTGCTAGAAGGTTTGTACATGAAGGCAGCATTCCACTATGGTAGCCCAGCTATTCCAAACTGGCTGCTTATTAAGGCATTCACCAGTAGTGGTCTTCCATATTTTCCTATGTGTTTTCCCCTTCCTCAAAAACAGGGGCCATATGGGCACCTCTCTCATTCCCTGCGCCCCGCCCCCAGTCTTAAAACTAGCTAGAGTTCAATGAACTCTTAGTGATTAACTGTTGGATGCGTGTAGAACGATTTATTGCTGAGGGATTTCTCCAAAGACACAACCTACAAGCTGAGTTTCCCATCTCATGAAAGCCACTCTCTCCACCCAAATTTCTGTATTTAACTATAATCTTCAATGGATAAGCAGGTGTTTTGGGGTTTTCATTTTGTTTTGTTTTGTTTTTTTGGGCCACTGGTTAGCTCCTTCTCTGTTTAACTGGTTTTGTGTCCATCCAAGACTACTCCTTTGTTTTTTCTTCCTACAAACTCTTTTTTAAAAAGAGGTTTCTCTCTGCAACTTTTAGTTTCCCTGAGGCTGGGCGGATAGACTTATGAGGCTTGAATTTTGTTTATGTGCTTTGAAAATTCTAATTATAACTCTTTGGGGAGTTGCTGTGCAAAGTGTTGTATAAAAGGAGAGCTGGATGGGGGACTGACAGGCTGGCGGGGATTAAACGTGCATGTCACTGTGGTGCTGGGTGCAGCTGCCGCAGCAGCTAATGCTACAACAAATAACCCTGAGACAAAGGTTTGTTGCAATACATTGTTGTATCTTACTGGGCTCTTAGAGCGGGGCCTGGTTAAAGGAGGGCAACATAGCACTCTTAAATATGGTGAAGTTGGCTGCCTTTCCAAGCTGACTTAGGGGAACCAAGGAGTCCCCCCAAAATGGTGCAAGCCTTTCATTCTATAGCTGAAAGGTCAAGTGTGGAATCTAAAAACTCCCTGCTAAAGCATGGTGTGCCACTACATAAGACAGAGTCACTGACTGGTCAGGGAGTGGCAATGAGGAGAGAACTTGAGGTCAAGGCCCTTAGAAGGAGAGGCTTTGCTGGGGCGCCTGAGTGGCTCAGTCGGTTGAGCATCGGACTTCGGCTTAGGTCATGATCTCGTGGTCTGTGAGTCGAGCCCCACATCGGGCTCTGTGCTGACAGCTCAGAGCCTGGAGCCTGCTTCAGATTCTGTGTCTCCCTCTCTCTCTGCCCCTCCCTTGCTCATTCTCTGTCTCTCTCTCTCTGTCAAAAATAAATAAACATTTAAAAAAATTTAAAAAAAAAGAAGGAGAGGCTTTGGAGTAGGGTATTTATATGTTTTGTTCCTAGGCTGGTCCAATGAGGATAAAGTAAATGTTCTTGTTAAGGATATCCATTGAGGAGTCTCAGGATAGCTACTTTACCCCCCTCCCACCTGCTTTACCACACAGTCTACAATCCACCATGCACGTCTAGCCTTGTGGGCTAAGAATTGTCTCTTCCCCTCCAAGTGTCTGTTTTTTGTCATTATTTGCAAAAGCGAGGGCAAGGAGAAAGTTAGTGGAAACATCAAGTTGTTTATACCTTTGCTTCTCAAAGTGCGGCCAATGGACCAGCAGCATCAACATCACCTACTGACATCCTACTTGTTATAAATGAAGACTCCAGCCCCTACCCTAGACCTACCGAATCAGAATCTGCATTTTAACAAGGTCCCCAGATGATGTACGTGCACATTAAAGTTTGAGAAGCACTGACTCAGATCTTAATGTAGATTTATTTAATTTTGGTTTGCACATTAGAAAGACAATGGATCATTTCTGGATGTTGAAAGAGGATACGAGGACGCAAGAAGCTGTACCCCGTTCTATTCCTTGATAGATTCACCGGAATGTCTCCGGGGCCCATCATTCTGTCAATCCTAGGCCAAGTCACTTTACTAGTTTATTCCTACTCCCGCTGGATCAATACACTCCACCTGCCGGTGACTAGGTCTAAGTCATCCCCTTTCTTGTGTCCATCTAGACATTCCCAGAAGAGGAAGGGAGTAGCTCACATATGCTCACCCTGCTACAGACATCGTGTCCAACCATGCTCAGAAGAAGAGGACATCTTTCAGACCTCCACGGCCCACAGCAGCTGCACTCTGGTCTGCTGTTACCTGGAGTTCTTTGCCATCTGCTTACTAGGCTCTAATATTTATCTCTATCTCAGGTGAGAAAATTTCCCTTAGAGTGGCCTCCTCTTTTCTGAAGAGGGGGGCAGGAACGGAAAGGATGGGAAAAGAGGGGGTCCCATGCAAGATGGTTGGAGGTAGTGGCCAGAGAGCAAAGTGGATCCCCAGGTAATGCTCTGTAGAGATATGGGAGAAGAAATTCAGCACACAGTCTGCTGTTTCGTGTGAAGTTTCTTTCTGAGCTGTGCTCCAACGCCGGCCTCCCTCCATTTCTCCAAGCAAGACTTTAGCAAAATCTGCTGTCTCTGACTTCTTGGCAAGAGAGCTGAGCTTCAGAGACCGTGTCTAGCCTGTGGTCAGGTGATGTGGTGAGTTGAGATATTACCTCACCTTTGAAGGCACACCACACCAGCTGGCTAAGTGATCTAGATTTCAGGGGAAACAAGAAGTTGAGAACAGTAACTATGGACATGTAAGTCCCCAAAATTCTAGAAACCTTGGGGACATCATTGATTTCCCACAGAATATGGGATGAGGGAGGTTCGAACAATTACTTTTTACATTAAACACATGAGTGCTCCCAGTAGGGACTCGGAAACAATTCTGCCAGTGAGTGTAACTGTGTCCTTTCCTGCCAGGACAGAAAGGTTCTGGAAGGTTAGGGAGATTAGTTTGAATTGAAGTCAGGAAAAGCCACTGCTGCCTGCCTGCACTTAGCCCTGAGGACCCCCTTTGCCGCTCTCTGAAATCCAGCTTCCATCCCTTCACCCTCTGCCCCTTGTCTGTCAGACACGTATGTGTCTGAACCCTTTTTTTTAATTTTTTTTTAAGGTTTATTCATTTTTGAGAGACAGAGAGAGACAGAGCATGAGCGGGGAAGGGGCAGAGAGAAGGAGACACAGAATCTGAAACAGGCTCCAGGCTCTGAGCTGTCAGCACAGAGCCCCACACGGGGCTCGAACTCACAAACTGCAAGATCCTGACCAGAGCCGAAGTCGGACACTCAACCGACTGAGCCAACCAGGCACCCCTGAGCCCTAAGTTCTAGTTCCCTCCCAGAGTCACCAGTGATATTGAGGAACCTATAACCCCCAAGAAGATTTTGTCTGTGGAGCACACTTAAAGGGTCTACACTGGGAGCCACCAAGTCCTGACATCTGCAAAGCTGAGCCTCTGCTGAGCTGTAGCTGAGAGACACAGGGACAAGAGAACTTGAGTTTACTTAGCTGCTACCATACGAGCATGAAAAGTCACCTTTCCTGTTTCTGGAAATTCTCCTCGTTCTACCTACCCAGCCCAGTGCCTGCCAATGTACACAGATGCTTCGAAGGAATGACTGAGCCTTCTTTTATGCAGGGGTGTTGACTGGTACAAACATGTATATCTAGTTAGGTCACTAAATGCTTGGTTTTCTTCATTCAGGCTTAAAGCACTTATTCATCTAGAAGCCTGAAAATCTATCACCACACCACTCGTGGTCTGCTGGCTCTGCCACCATCTCCAATAGTCCTCAACCTTTGGAGGCCATGAGAATCACTTGGGATGACAGTCAAAGATGCAGATTCCTTGGCCCTGAGCTCAGTTGAGACTTTGTCCTGGTGCACCATGGGCAACACTGGAGAATCCCTGCTCCAGGGTGCTAACTCCAAGTTCCCTATCCTATCCTCCAGAGTCATTAATTTCTGCCCCTCCATAGCCTTTGGATTCTTTTTTTTTAAATGTTTATATTTATTTTATTTTTGAGGCAGAGAGAGACAAAGCATGAGCAGGGGAGGGGCAAAGAGAGAGGGAGACACAGAATCCGAAGCAGGCTCCAGGTTCCAAGCTATCAGCACAGAGCCCGATGCAGGGCTGGGACCCACGAACCATGAGATCATGACCTGAGCCGAAGTCAGATGTCTAACTGACTGATCCACCCAGATGCCCCCATAGCCTTTGGATTCTTAAATTCCCTTCAGAGGTAGGTTCATCCTTTTTGCTTCAGGCATATTGTGGCTTTAAGAGTCGCCTATTTATTTACCAGCGTAGTCAGGTTCCTCTTTTTTAGTTTCTCTGACTCCATTTTTTCCCCCTAAAACTCTCTCCTCATTCCTCATAATTCTGCCCTTCCTCCTGCTTCATCTTTCTACTTAACCTTCTGGAAAAAATTAACCTTGGTAATAGTCCCTTTTATACAGACCGCAAAACACAACAAAATACACTTACATTTTAAGGGAAACTTCTCTTTACTATCATTAAAATGTTTGAAATACCAAAGACTCCATCTTTATATGATTAACAGAAGAACCTCAGACCTGTGCGCATGGAAGGAGCAGTGACAAACTTAACCTACCTCAAAATTGTTGCTGTGGCCAAATCATGTTCCCCGTAAACAGGGAGCCACTCTCAAGCTGCTTTCACTGTGAGACAGAGGACCTAAAGCTGTCTCACTGTTCCTAGTCACCATTACAATGAAAAGATGCTACTTTAATAAGAGACTCTTAAAAAATGAGAACAAACTGAGGGCTGATGGGGGGTGGGAGGGAGGGGAGGGTGGGTGATGGGTATTGAGGAGGGCACCTTTTGGGATGAGCATTGGGTGTTGTATGGAAACCAATTTGACAATAAGTTTCATATATTTAAAAAAAAAGAAAAGATGCTACTTTAGCATTTTAATAGTACCTACATTCCTTATTTTAAATGAAAAAATAAAATCCTTTGAAGATTTATATTTACTACATGGGTGGGAAAAATAAGTGCTTCAAATATTGCAGGAACAAAAGAATCATTTTTTTTTAGGCATAAAATTGGAAGTTTTAGATTCAAATTACATTTTACTCATTCAAATCCTTTTGGTGTGGTCTCAAATCTTTAAAGGAAAGGACAGCTAGCTGAATTAAGAATTGAACTGCTTAAAACTTGATGAGACAGATAACGAATTATATCTAAATCATTTAATGGTTTCGTGTTTAATGTATCTTCTGTAAATGTGGTGTTGGGTAATATTGCTTAAATTCTGCTTTTTTAATAAAGAGCTAAACTTTTATAGAAAGGAGGAAGAAAAGCAATGGATTTAATCTCTACTCCAGAGAAGTCAGAACCCCCAAACCAATGCGGTATGACTGCCACCTAGTGGCAGTATATCCTCATCACAGAAGCCGTGCCTCCTGGAAGTAGGGGAGAGGGCTATCTATAGCAGGTGCCCTGACTGCAGAGCTAATTTACAAACTAAATTTTGTAAATTTAGTTTAGTCAGCAGGTGACTGCAGTAGAGTTTTATTTTCCACCATGTCAACTTTCATCGCTTCTAAAGCTATTTGAAGAAATATATACTTGTTAACATAGTTTCAAAGACAGTTATACAAGGACATGTAAATCATGGTTTTCACTCTCCGGGAGTTTATCATTTCACTCAGGCTCCAAATGGACAAATAATATATATTTGAGGTTCAAGTTTCCTATCAATTTAATTCTATCTTAGAAAACACTTTGTGATTAAAAAAAAGCACTGAGTTTTGCTGATTTTTGTATCTTTGGCATCAGTAAGGGAAAGAACAGTGGGGCTAAATCGGATTCACTCAGCTCCAACACTGACCAGCTGTGGTACCTTAGGCAAATATTTTATTATTTTCCAACTCATTTGTTCAACCTGTTAAACAGAAGAGCTGGAATAGATTGTCTCTAAGATGATCTCCACGAAAAGTTCCAAGACTTCGCCTGTTTCTTAATTTCTACCCCACTGTGGACCAAAACATTTTTAAACTTTAGCTGAGTGGCTCCATTCACCCTGTTCCAGCCCTCCCACCCCACATGATTGTGGGCGATTTCAAGACTGACCCAATTTTCATAACCTGATTCTATCCTGGAGCCTTCTGGGAAACTGGAGTGTCTCCGAAATAGCTCAACTGAGTTGGTCAAGCAATTTTTGCTGCTTGCCATTTGCACCTGTGGGTTAGTAAAGCAGTCTTTTCAAATGAAGTTGGCAAAGAAGGCATAAAGGATTTGAATAAAGCCCACAAGGTTCAAAAGTGTGTAACCCGACATAGTTTCATTTTGTTGAGTTAGCAGCTATTTTTGCAAACTTAAAAACAAAAGCTGGTGTGTTCGAGGTTTCATTTCAGTCCATGCTTTCATTATTCAGAAATCAGTGCCAAGACGATTAAGCATGACCTTTCCATACAGATGGTGCCTCCCTTTGCTGGCACAAACAGCACCTGTCACACTTAACCTCAAATGCAGATGTTTGCATATTTTTAAGATACAGTGTCTTAAAATGGTAAAATGAGTGCTGACGTAAAGGCTTTGCGGAAGGGCACATAATATCACTTAATCTGTTTGAATTACTTGATAAGAAAGCCATACTGCAGTTCTAGGAAATTAGGAGACATGTAAAACAAAGCACTCTTCTTGAACCACATATCCATGTGCTTTCTTAAAATTATTTGAAATAATGTACAAACACTGTTGATTCACTGTGATAAGAGGTGTTTTGTTAAACGTACATGATCCCCCAACTTCAACACAAAGTATAACGTGTACTCCGCATGTGCAGAAAAGCTTCAGCAATCCTGCATCATTGTTTCCAAAAAAGTCACAGTATCTCCAAGTTAAAAGGAAGCTTACAAGTCATTTCCTCCCCATATAAGAATCCCTTCACTAGTAGCTACAGAGGCAAGGGAGAGAAAGGGCTGGGAGCAATCTAACCCCAAGAATAGCCAATAAAATTGAAAAAAAAAAAAAAAGAATCAACTTGAGGAGAAGTCAGTCTGTTTTTATTATCACCAGCGACCAGCGGTTCCAAACAATGGCAATGATAAAATACTCATCCAGGCAGGAGCAGACCGCCTTCACTTCTCCACCCTGCCCCGCCCTACCAACTCCCATGCTTTCTACAGGATCTGGCCTCTGATGTAATATTACATGACTTACAGCATACTCTTTTTTTCTAATAAATCTTCTTTATATCTCCTAACTATCAAAGTGATATTTTATAACTTAAAAGGTATAAAAACAATACAAACAAGCATTTCAAAATTTGTCCATAATTTCATTATTCAGAGCTGCTTCCAGCCTACCAAAGCGTGTTTCCTGCCTGTCCCTCTCTTATCAATTTTTTCTTTACATGATTCAGATCATTTGTATATCCATACTAAAGACTGTCAATCACATTTTTAAAGGCTGCATAATAATTCACCATAGAGGGCTGTGCCAAACATTTTTTAACTATTCTGTTAGTGTTACGCATTTAAGCTGTTTCCTGCCTGTCACTCTTATAAGATAATGTCATGGTAAAGATTACCATACTATTATTGCATTTGTCTAAGTATAGTGGTTAATATTCCTGGAAATGGAATTACTGGATCAAAGATTAAGCACTTCTTACGAAAATCTTAGAAATTATACTGCTAAATGGCTAGTTTGCATACCAACAGCAGTGCATGAAAACGTTGATCACACTAGATCTCACTGACAGCCAGCATTATCAGGTGGTTGGGTTAGAGAGAGAGGGGGCTGTTTGTTTATTTTCATTTTTTTTTGCGAATTTGATAAGCAAAAATGTATCCCATTGCTAATACAACTTATACTCCTTTGATTACAAGTAGGATTTTGCATTTGCATTTTCTCATTTATGAATTCCTCTTCAAGCCCTTTGCTTGTACAGATAGCCAGGCTTTGGAACTTATTTTTTACTAAAAAATGCACAAAGAAGCACAATTTTTTATAAGTTTGCCTGCCTGGGCAAGTCTCATACTGAAAAGTTTTTCTGCTGCCATGTAACCTTGACCCCACCGACCAAGTGCTGCCTTTTGGAGGCACACGCACACTAAAAAGACATCCTTTCCTTTCTACGGCCCTCTATATCCTTACAGATAACCATCACAGTCTCCTCTGTGTTTTTCTTCCCAGACTGACCAACTGTTTCATCATCCTATTTGGTCACATTTTAGTTTATTGGAGTCCACTGGAGTGGTGGACAGAAAAGAATACAGGAATCAAGCTGTGGTTTCACCAGGAGGATGGGGCAGGACTTTGACCTCCACTGACTATGGTGCTGTCTCTGTTAGTGTTGCTTAAAGCATCCTTAATTCTTTATCATCTGTCTATCATCTACCTATCTATCTATCTATCTACTTTCCTGCACGATTTCATGGATGTTTCACAACAAGTAAGAAAGTTACCGAAACTCCCAATCTTTTTTTAAATGACTTTTCTCAAGCCAGGTCTCTTTATTCTGTGCTCAAAGGATTGATCTGAAGACCCTAAAAGCAGATCTTTACATTCATGAAAGCGGTGTGGCAGATACACTAGCAAAGCAAAAAGCAAAACCAAAAAAACAAAAAAAACAACAAAAAAAAGCACTCTCCTCTATTTGGCACACAGCTAGATTTCAATTCCGGGCTCTGCTGCAGCTGGGTAGAGCCACAGGATAAGTCACCTTCAGTGGAACAGGAGAGGTTATATGTATCTGTTATTGGTCCAACCCCTAAAAACCTCCCTCAACTGCTCCTCCATGTTGACCGGATTTGGGAAACTGAGAACAACTTTGAAATCCATGTGTTAAAGACAGCACAACGACTGATGTCCTGGTATGTAAATGACTATGAGGTGGGGGAGGGGGGTTGCCCCCGCTGACTTGAATACCCTCACTGGACAGTTACGTGAATAAGAACTAAACTTCCTATGCGCCGAAGTATTAACTGTTGAGTCCACTGGAAGTAGTAATTTAGCATACCCTAACTAACACAGGAGAAAGCAAGCTACAGAGGAAAGAACACAGAACGAGAATAGCATGCGTCTCTCCCATTCCTGACCTCTGCTCCCCTTTTATCACAGGAGCTGGGAGCCCACAAACTGCATCTCATTGATTCCCTTGCCAGCTGTCTTTTAGAAAGAATCTGTCTCTTGGGAGACTAGAGAAAGGAAGAAATCTTTTTTTTGTTTTTTAGCTTTCTGCTTTAGGCAGTACAGCCAGCAGCGGTGGTGGCATTTGCGAGCCTCGGAAGCAATAAAGCCAGTTTTCAGCTGCATCAACAGAGGTGTGTCCCCCGGGGTCCTGGAGACCAGCAGTGGCAGTCTCCCTCCCATGCTCAGCAATGCAGACTTGTGTGCCCGGATCAAAGGAAGTCACAGCTTCATGATCTCCTCTTATTCTTCCAACCTCTTTGTAGCCAGTTCCCTGCATTATATCCCTTCCTGGATGAAATATCCAGAATGTTGTCTTTTTTCCTCACCTGGACACGGACTGACAATACACACAAATTCTGTTTCTGGAGCTGTGTCCTAGAATCCATGTTCCTGGAGCATGCCCTTTGTTGTTTCTGAGCCCCAACTTTCTCATATATTAAAAAAAATAGCAAGAATGATGAAAACTGCTCTGCCTAATTAACATAACATTCATGATATCTAAAAGAAAGTGATTATGGAAACTCATTGTAATTTATACATACATAATTTTTTTTCAGTTGTCACACTTCTAATTAATTTAGGGCAAAGCTGTACAACGTAGTGAAGCCCCATTTATTACATTTTATCTCTTACAAACTTAAAAAATTTTAAGTAATAATTCCAGGCCCCAAGGTAGACCATGAACCTACTACCCATTTAAAAAAAAAAATTCCACCTTCCTAAAAGAAGTGTGATGTTTTGGGCTGACAGATCAACATCTTAGATAAAATCTGTTGCCGTGAAACATAAATTCTGACCTGGTAACCTGACAGAGCGCCAAGATTCTAACACTACAGAATTCAAGGCATTCTTTTGAATTCTGTCCTTTAGTAGTTTTCAAAGGAAAACCAGGAAAAGACTTCCAGCTCAGTGAAGACCTTGATCAAAGCATGGTACAAGAGAGCAGGTGTGCAGACCTTGGGAAACACGTGCCAAATTCAGCGGGCCATGGGAGTGCGTTTCCACGACGGGGCTCTCACCACTCACTGCTTTGGGGTCAGTTTTCCATAGCCTGCTCTCCCAGCGCCCCAGTCCTGCCATTACTCATCTGGTACCTGGCCCCCAGAACAACCAGAGCCATACTGCCTGCCCTCCTTAAAGCCTGCATCCCAGTCTTTGGGAATGATCCGCTCGTCCTGATGAGTTCCGTTCATATACCTCATGGCATTTCTGCCTCTGCTCTTGAATAGTATTCCACAAAGCAGAACCCACATGCTGTCTTCTTCAGCTTATCCAGGCCCATAGTGGTTTTCTTCATGTCACTTTTGCTGAAAAGTTCACAGATTTGTTCTTCAGTTGAGTAAAAGGAAAGACTGCCAACATACAACCTACGGCTCTTCTACGGTAATTTTTCCTGTTCTTCATTGTCACCTCGGAAGTTTTCCTGTTCTTCAACGTCACCGGTACTGGTGGGTCCCGGTACTGGCTCAGCTCCACGTAGGAGTTGCTGTGCAGCGCCTTCAGAAGGCCATGGACGCAGTGCAGAGAGGAAGACAAAGACGCCGCCACTCTGGGAACAATGAAGCCCGGCGACCCATTATTAGTATTATT
Source organism: Panthera tigris (assembly GCF_018350195.1). NCBI lineage: Eukaryota > Metazoa > Chordata > Mammalia > Carnivora > Felidae > Panthera > Panthera tigris. Next base: position 121,330,578 of record NC_056663.1, on the reverse strand, counting down.
ATTTTAATGCAACCTGGTTAAGCTTCCTCTTGTTGGTCGCATCTTTCTCTTTCTAGAATTTTAGGAGCCTCTCGAGTATTTCTAAATCTTGATCCAGTTATAATATATTAGTTATTTCATCCTCTGAAAAAGACTAATATAACCTACTGCCATCAGGAAGAAAGCTGATCTTCTATAACCACTGAGGTGATTGTATTTCTGATTCCAGGGCAAAGCTTCAGTTGTTTCAACATTGCCTGTTGGCAAATGTCACCAATGAACCCGTGAGCCTGGCTTCCTGTATATATGCAGAACTGATTAAATGCCAGAGATGGGCTTGGGCACAGAATACATGGTAGACACAGAGGAAGGGTACCTCAGTATCCCAGGTGAATGTTCCTTGACTTCCACTCACTTTGCTTAGGCTCCTCTTAGAAGAAGAAGGACCTCAGCCCTTTATCACTCACAGCTTCCTGTTATTTCTGGGAGTTCCCAGAAACCACCTCATGTGTGCTAAAGACCAAGTCCCCTCCTGTTCTCTTGCTCTATCTCTTGCTCTATCTATCGCAAAGACCATTTAGCCATGTCCTCCATGAAGCTGCCCTATGCAGTGTACATGGCTCCCCCATGCTCCCCTGGCTCTGTGGAGGCAGTTCAGTAAAGTGCACAGAAGCAGGAAAGGGCTGGCTTTTGATCCCACTACTGCTCTCCTCAGTAGGGGACTTTATATAGCTGCCTTTAATGGATTTATGACATCATCGTTTTTATGATGTTCTTGGAGTGAGAAAAAATTGTGCTTGAGGTAGACCAGGGAGAGTGACAGGATCACATTACAGGAGATCGTGTTGGGTAAGAGATACTTTCTTGCACCATGCACAAAAATAAATTCAAAGTGGATGAAAGACCTAAATGTGAAACAGGAAACCATCAAAATCCTAGAGGAGAACACAGGCAGCAACCTCAGTGACCTTAGCCATACCATAGCTTCTTACTAGACCCATCACCAGAAACAAAGGAAACAAAAACAAAAATGAACTATTGGGACCTCATCAAGATTAAAAGTGTCTGCACCATGAAGGAAACAATCAACAGAACTAAAAGGCAGCCCATGAAATGGGAGAAGACATTTGCAAATGACATATCTGGTAAAGGGTTAGTAGCCAAAATCTATAAAAAACTTCTCAAACTAAGCACCCAAAAACAATCCAATTAAGGAATGGGCAGAAGACATGAATAGATATTTTCCAAAGAAACATTCAGATGCCTAACAGACACATGAAAAGATGCTCGTTCATCATCAGGGAAATGCAATCAAAACCACAATAAGATACGACCTCATACCTCTCAGAATGGCTAAAATTAACAACACAAGAAACAACAGATGTTGACAAGGAAGTGGAGAAAGGGGAACCCTCTTGCACTGTCAGTGGGAATGCAAACTGGTGCAGCTACTCTGAAAACAATATAGAGGGTCCTCAAAAAGTTAAAAATAGAACTACCCTACAACCCAGCAATTGCACTACTAGATACTTACCCAAAGGATACAAAAACAAAGATTCGAAGAGGTATGTGCACCCCTATGTTTATAAAGCATTGTCAACAATAGCCAAACTATGGGAAGAGCCCAAATATCCATTGACGGATGAATGGATAAAGAAGATGTGGTATATATATATATATATATATATATACACACACACGCGCGCGCGTGCACACACACACACACACACACACACACACAATGGAGTATTACTCGGCCATCAAAAAGAATGAAATCTTGCCATTTGCAACAACATGGATGGAGCTAGAGTGTATTACACTAAATGAAGTAAGTCGGTCAGAGAAAGACAAATACCGTATGATTTTACTCCTATGTGGAATTTAAGAAACAAAACAGACGAATATAAAGGGGGGGAGAGAAAAAAGAGAGGGAAACCAACCATCGGAGACTCTTAATGAATAGAGAACAAACTGAGGGTTGATGGAGGGAGGTGGGTGGGGATGGGCTAGATGGATGACAGATATTAAGGAAGTCACTTGTGATGAGCACTGGGTGTTGTATGTAAGTGATGAATCACTGAATTCTACTCCTGAAACCAATATTTCCCTGTAAGTTAACTAACTAGAATTTAAATAAAAATTTGAAAAAGAGAAAAAAAATGTTGGGTAAGAGATAGAAATATATATAACATATAACTTTATAGATCATATAATTGATTTGTCACAGAAGTAAGCAAAAATTCTGTGTAATCAATCAGGTAGAGCTAAACAGAAGTGGTATCCAAAATATATAGATTGCAAATGAATACAAGGAATCTTTTGGGGTGTTGAAAACATGCCAAAATTGAATTGTGATGACAGCCACGCAATTCTTTAAATTTACTAAAAATTGCTAAATTGTATTGCTAAATTGTGCTAGAACAGAGTCCCAGGGGTGCCCTTCATTTGTTGGGTGGTGGGAAGGTCTCAGGCATCTGGGAAAAGGGGTGGCCAAGAGGACTGGAGGACAATCAGGGGTTCAGGGCAGTGGCTACTTATAAACTCGGATGGAAGTACTTCAGTATATTAACAACCAACATTAAGTGTTTTGACAAACAATATGGCAGAGTATGGAAATTGGAAGGACAGGCCAGGGGCAGGAGGAGAAGCATTTGAATATGGCGGCTAAGGAAGCTCCTTCTGAGAAGGTGACCTTTGAACAAAACACCTGAGTGAAGTGCAGGAGGAAACCACATGAGAGCTAGAGGGAGAGAAAATCAGGAAAAGGGAAAAACTTGTATAAGGCCCTGAGGCAAAAATGAGCAGGTTCAAGGAGAAGCAAGAAGGATCGGAAAGCTAGGTTGAAGAGAGTGAGTAAAGTGCCAAATGTGTATGGTGTATAATCTGGGGGATACCCTCTCCCTGCTCTAATAACACAGCAGCTGAAAATATGGGTAGGAATGGAGATAAAGTCCACAGCACCCATCAACTTGATCCTTGGCATGCTCTTCCTATGGCCTTGATGGAGCCTGTGACTTTTGCTGTACTGTGGATTACAGTGGGTGAGGGGCACATACTGCCCTTGAGAAGTTCTGAAAGAATGGAGCTTATCCCGAATGACATATGGCAGCGTGATTCCTAAGGAGCCTTAGTGCAAGACAAGGATTTCCCACCACTGCAGGGGACTCTTGATTCTCCACTTTCCCTGAGATGGGTTTTGTCAACTGCACTGCTATACTACTTCTATAGAATTTTCAAACACTGGAAGATGATATGAAGGAATTAAACCACATCACTGGCTTGGTGAAAGGAACAAATATTTCACATTAGATAAAGAGGGTTAGGAATGAAGTTCAAGGTTAACTACTGAAAATGAAAAGTGAGAAAATGATAGAGAAGAGAGTAAATAAGAAAGAGGAACAGGGAAAGTTTGGGAAGGTTGAAGTAAATTTTACACCCTGAAGTTGGTGAGTTATACCCATATCCAGACAGCCTCCTTATTCAACAAAGAAGCTAGGACTGCTTATGGAGATGAGACAAAAATGAAATAAAGTCTCAATTAATTCAAGACAACCCAGTTACCTTAGCCTTTGATACTGGATTAAGTGATCATATAATTGTGGCAGAAAACACAGAGGTGGTGGCTTCAAGCCAAACTAAACTGGCATTTTTTTAGTGTATTTATGTATTTTGAGAGAGAAAGAGAGTGCATGATTGGGGGAGGGATGGAGAGAGAGAGAGAGAGAGAGAGAGAGAGAATCCAAGCAGGCTCTACACTGTCAGCACAGAGCCCAATGTGGGGCTCAAACCCACGACCCTTAGTTCATGACCTGAGCCAAAAGTAGAGTTGGATGCTTAACCAACTGAGCCACCCAGGCGCCCCTAAATTGGCATATTTTTAAAAGCAATATGGCAGCTCGGAGCCCACCACAGAATTAAGAGGAGAGATGGAAGCCTTTCCTTTGGAGCTTTCCTTTGGAGAGCTGGCCTGCAGTTAAAAAACATGGTCAGTTCTTTCTTTCTCTGCTGTTTCTGTGCCCTAATTTACTATGAAATCATGATTCTTTTTCTTTTTCATGGGTTGGGAGAGCAGACAGTGGAAAACAAAGTTAGGCTTCCTCTACCCCAAGTTATGGTAACCTCAGTACGTGATAATCCCAAGCCATGGTTTACCTTTCCAGAATGTATCCTTTATTTCCCACCAACATAAACGATGGAGAGGAGGAGATCATGCTTATTTAATAACACACAGTTAACCAAGGAAGCTGAAAGATGGTTCTTTCTGTGAAGAGAATAAATAGAATTGCCATTTCCAGGTAACCAGGTGAAAAGCAGATATTGTGATAGTTAAGCTTCAGAAATACATTAGGAAAAGATCAAAAAGGATTTTTTAGAGGAGTCTCAAATGTTAGAACCCCATTCTCCTAATAAGGAAATTCAACTCTGGACACAATAGCTCTCAATGATTTGGATATGATAGTCATTCCAATAAAGGCCCAAGATTTCTTTTTTTTTTTAAGTGTTTACTTATTTTTGAGAGAAAGAGAGTGTGAGCGGGAAGGGGGAGAGAAAGGGGGACAGAGGATTTGAAGCAGGATCTGCACTGACAGCACTGAGCCAGATGTGGGGCTCGAACTCACATACTGTGAGATCATTACCTGAGCCAAAGTCAGACAGGCGCTCAACTGACTGAGGCACCAAGGTGCCCCAAAGGCTCAAAATGTCTTGATAAATAAAATTTTTTCCAACAAAGCATAAGATGTTCTAGAATTGTTAAAACAACTTGATAGTTTGTATCCATTTCTGTGTTCAAAACCTGTATGGAAAGAATTCAGTGCCTTGAACCAGCACCATTGAAATAAGTAAAAAGTCATTTGCAACTATGTGGATGGACCTCAAGGGTATTATGCTAAGCAAAATGAGTCAGTCAGAGAAAGACAAATATCATATGACTTCACTCATGTGAGAAATTTAAGATACAAAACAGATGAACATAAGGGAAGGGAAGCAAAAATAATACAAAAAACAGGGAGGGGGACAAAACAGAAGAGACTCATAAATATGGAGAACAGACAGAGGGTTACGGGAGGGGTTGTGGGAGGGGGGATGGGCTAAATGGGTAAGGGGCACTAAGGAATCTACTCCCGAAGTCATTGTTGCACTATATGCTAACTAACTTGGATGTAAATTTAAGAAAATAAATAAATAAATAAATAAATAAATAATAAGTAAAAAGTAAATTATGTGATATGAGGCAAGAACTGCAGTTTCTTTAATTTAAAAATGAATATATAATACCTAAAAAATCGAACTTAAAATATATTATGAAATATTTGTTATGAATACCCAGAATTTTGTTGAAACCATCTGGTAATGCTCTAGCAACTGGTGCCACTGTAATCCTGAATGTGTGGAGAGTGGAGCAGGGGGCCAGTGGGGAAGGGTGGGAGCCTGGGGAAAATGGAATAAGTGACAGAAACGACTTCAAAGGACAGGGTCACAGGAGCCCCTGGGTGGCTCTGTCGGTTAAGTGTGGACTCTTGATTTTTGCTCAGGGCATGATCTCATGGTGCGTGAGACTGAACCCCACATTGGGCTCCTCGCTGAGCATGGAGACGGTTTGAGATTATCTCTCTCCTTTTACTCTGCCCCTCCCCCGCTCGTGCTCGCGCTCACTTTCTCTCTCAAAATAAATAAGTAAATATTAAAGAAATATTTTTTAAAAAACGAGAGGGTCACAGGGGCGCCTGGGTGGCTCGACATCGGCTCAGGTCATGGTCTCGCGGTCCGTGAGTTCGAGCCCCACGTCCAGCTCTGTGCTGGCAGCTCGGAGCCTGGAGCCTGCTTCAGATTCTGTGTCTCCTCTCTCTGACCCTCCCCCGTTCACGCTCTTTCTCTGTCTCAAATATAAATAAACGTTAAAAAAAAAAAAAAAGGAGAGGGTCACAGATGGGATAGCAGAATGAGAAAAGGAGAAGGGCAGGAAGATTGAAAGGGAAGAGGGTGATCTTAGTAAATTTTTGCTACTTTCCTGAAAAAAAAGGGGGGGGGAGGTTAAGTAAAAAACAAAGCAAAACAAAATTTGCTGAAATGGGAACAAAATAGCTGCTGAAACACTGAACAAAAAGCTGTAGAAAGAGAACAGGAAATCTCTGCCCAGCTGCCCCTTATCTCTGCCGTGTGTACGTGCGTCACCTCCCAGGCCAGGACTGGCATCTGCTGCAAGTGGACCCAGTGCTCCCCTCTGGGCAAGCTGTAGTGAAAAGAATTTTAAATGTTCACGTGCAATCAGTATGCTGTGCGTTAGCAGAGCTTCGTCTCCCCCAGGCTGTCTTTAGACAGGCAGGAATTTCTCCCACGCACTCAGAGTAAGCCCGGGCCTTGCAAATCACTGACAGACGGAGGTAGTAGGGAAGAACTTTAAGGAGAGATGAAATGATGCCACGGGCAGATCCTTCCCTTTAGGAACAGCTCTGCTGTCTTGGTATCCTATACGGCAGTCTCCTCAAACTTCCAGGGACACGGGAGTCACCTTGGGGATCTTATTTAAATGCACATGCTGGTTCAGAAGGATGGAACGGAAATTCTGCACAGCAACAAGCCCCTGGTGACGTGAGTGTTGCTGGTCTTCAGACCACATTGGGAGAAACAAGTAATAAAGCACCCCGGTGACTCCTGAGTGAGTCAGGTGTGTGTGTGTGTGTGTGTGTGTGTGTGTGTGTGTGAGAGAGAGAGAGAGAGAGAGAGAGAGAGAGAGAGAAGGGAGAGAATCCAGAAGAACATTCTCTCCTGCAGGTACATAGAGAGAGAAGGCAGGAAACAATACATGTTCTTGGTCCATTTATTACTGCACTTTGTCCGATTCCCAAGGATTCAGAGTTATAGTAGTTTCCCTTTGGCACTTTCAGGCACACGGGATTCTCTCATGAACTGGGACACAAAGCAATACCAGCTGAGAGGAAGCCCAGTGAAGGAAGCGGGAGTTCCCACCATGCCCGTTAGTTGGGCACCAGGCTGGCCTCTACAACTTTTCCTATCTTCTCATCCAACCCTTCCTTCTCAGAGAAAACAGTCATGGGCGCGTTGGAAAGCTTGGGTGATTGAGGCAGAAATATTGAGAAGATGCTAAAAACCGGACTTCAGGATCAAATCTAGTGGTTTGACTCTGATGTCTTTACCCGCTGTGAGGGGTTCCCGAGATAGAAGCTTCCCTGGAGTCCCTTGTGTTTGTGTGGGTGTGTGTGAGACAGAAGGTGGGGGTGCTTGCACCCTCTTGTACAAGGTTAATAGCACCAAGAAGAAACTATGCTTGACCTCACGAAAAAAGTTAGGATCGATAGGCCAATCCCAGCTGGCATGACTTTATCTTTATTCCCTTTGACAGAAACTGCATGTGTGGGTGTCCTCAGAGGTAGCTACCTAAGTTTGCATACTTCCTGGCTGACAGAACACTCCTGCCCGTGCCTCAGGGCCAGGGTGGTGAGTGTCAGTGGGAGGGGTAACCAAGTTTCACTTCCTTGCTGGTTGGAGGCTCAACCACAGCAGGCTTCTCCCTCAGAGGAGGAGACAGTGAGAAGCAGTTGGAACTCATCTCTCTCTGCCTTCCCATAGCACCTGGCAGGGGCTCAGGAGACGTGAGGAGCGCGAATGGGCAGAGCAGAATCTCTAGAAGGGAAGATGAGCGCCCAGGATCCTTCAGATCTGTGGAGCCGATCAGACGGAGAAGCAGAGCTGCTCCAGGACTTGGGGTAAGAAAGCAGGTCTTCCTCTCAAAGTACTTCTTGGGCGAGCGTGGGCTCCCAACTCCCACCCAAATGCTCACTTCGATTGATGATCTTTAGCACGCTGCCATCTACATCTTCTATCCCTTCCACTTCACTCATTTGTGTCTGTTAGGAATCTTTCTGCTTGGGGCCAAAAGCATACAGTCTTTTCCCAGATCTGAAAACAGGTAGGTGGAGAGAATGAGACACAAATCAAATGTCGGACATTCTTTGAGACTCGGGACAGGATTGAGATGCAGAAGTTGGTGTTGCTCGATTTCCTTGATATGGGTCTGCTTTATGAATGAAAGTGCTGTTCCAGAGTTTTGAGCTCGAAGCTGTATTGCTAGGAAAGTAAACAGAAAGCCCAGCCTACTGCATGGGAGAAGAGGGACTTTTTCAAAAGACAAAGAATGAGGAAGTGTCTGCAATGTCCCATCTGTGTTTCTCTCTCCTGACACTGCGTCTGTGAGTTCTTGTATGTATTCATGTCTGCAGGCACAGCGCTGAGGCTTTTAAATACAAACAAGTCAGGAAGAGGATAGCATTTGTGCCTCTAACAGGTTGTAAGTTTAGGGAGATGGAGACATCACAGTCCTGTCAGAAGGGACCAGATGAGACAACTCATGGGGATATTTAATAAAAGGAGCAAGTATTATGCAAGAGGTGTAGGGGGTTTCCTAGAAAAACTGGGCCTTTACCCTAAAGCATCAGAAATGTCCTCAAGAGGCTGATTTTGACACCTGGGCTTCACGAGAGGCGAGCCCAGCACCTGTCTTAATAAACAGCCCTATCTCCACAGCAACCCACTGACCTAGAAACTGTTACCACCTCCATCACACAAAGGAAGAAAAATGGTACCAGAGGGCTTGAAAACATTGCCTACATACACGTCAACACTTGGCAAAGTTGGGATTTCAACTTGCAAAAGCCTACATTCTTAACCAGAGAAAAACTGAGACAGGGATGAAATCTCTCTGCATTAAGGCTGCAGAGATCGTATCTGTTTGTGTGGTGTTACTGTAAAAGTTCTCAAGAAGTCCTGTCTTTAGATTTTAAAATGGAGGTCTCCTCATTGAACTCTCCCTTCACAAGATAAATCAGACAGAACAGCTAGAATTTTCTAGAAAGTAAACTCCCTCTATTGGGAATTCAGCGTTTCAGGATGTCACTGTTCTTCTAGGTTGAATCTCCAAAGAGAAAGGGTAAAATGCCCCTGAGCATCCAAATGGGTGTCACAAAGTCCAGGCACTAAAGCCAGACCCTTGGGATCTCACTCCTGGCCTTATTAAATTATTAAAGTGTACTTCTTTACATGCTTCATTATCAATATTCCCAGCCCACGATGGGTAGGAAGTTCCAGAAGAGAAGAGAGACAAAGGAGATACTCAATTCAATTAAATGATCTGAGCCCACATTCTGTGCTTGAATGACATTGTCACCTCCCTGGATGACAGCGATGAGCTAGCCAATGTCTCTTCTCTTCACCATATGCCCATAGCAGGAAGTGACTGCGGGTAAAACCCACAAGGAAAACAGAATTGTGCCTTCCCTCCTTGTTCAAAGAATGGACACATTCTCAACACAACCCAGAAACACCCAAAACAGATACAGTTATGTCCAGACTTCTGTATTTCAGAAGGCCTGGAAATTACTAAACATCTGAGGATGATTTCTGTAACAACAGATAAGCTACAATTACCTAGGAAAATTGCTCTACAGTTGTGGTTCTTCAACCTTAATTGTACACTAGAGTCACACAAAGAGTTTTTAAAAGTTCCTGTACAGGCCACAGGCCAGACAAATGCCATTAGTATCTTGGGAGTGAGTAGGTTTTTTTTTGACACTCCCTAAGTGGTTCCAGAGAGAGGCCAAGGTTGGGAGTCACTGCATAGAATATAAATCCATCAGAAGTGCTGAAAAAAGTGTGGCCTTATTTCTCATTTGTTGGGTAAGCACCTGAATCTTAAATCCATTCATAAATGTTGACTTCTTGTTTGTTGGTTTGGAGGCATTTTGCTTAACAATTTTATTGAGGTGTATTTTACAAAAGAGTGGCACAAATATCACCATAAATTAATTTTAGAACATCTTCTTCCACCCTAAGAAGAACTTTCAGGAGCATGGTTTATTTAAATATACTTTAAATATTTAAATATACTGCTGATATACCACTTGGATGAGGGGTGATTTCTAGAGTCTTCCTATTTCCCTGATGTAAATCCTTCTACCATGGGCAATTTCCAATTGCCAAGGGTTTAACAACCTGCTTGGAAAATTCCTGAACCTTTCATAATGGACTTGAGAAAGTCCATACTTATCCTTCCAGGGCATCGCTGATACAACTTTTATAGGTGATGATATCTGAGAAAGCTTGAAAATGACCTGTTGTCCTTGGCAGAATTCTGAATATAAACGAAACTTTTTCTTTGAAACTTGAAGTCACTGGTTAGGTATGATCTGTACTAAAACTTCTGGTTAGTTCAGTTTTTCTAAAAGCTCCATAAAAAACAAAATGATATAATGTAATTGATAGATAATAGGTGGCCGGTTTTAATGACTTCATTTTAAAATTATTTTAAATGTATTATTTGAGTAGTTAGGTAGATTCTTATGTTGGTATTTTGGGTGGTTAGCGAGATCTCATACATCCTTATTCTTTGGTCCCTATTTTTATTCAGGCTCTGCAATATCTAAGTTCTGAAAATTAAACCCTGAACTGCAGCAAATCCATCACTTGCCTTTTTCTAGGACACACATGGCTCACTCAGAGCACAGGTTATTCTTTTCTAAAGTACCTAAGTCAAGCAACTCAGATGCATTTCTGTGTCTCATTTATAGAGCGTCAATCTAAAACATTTATTTTCTTTAATCCTCAATGTGTTCATGTGTCCAAAACAAAGGGGAAATAAAACCATCTGTGATTGTTGCTCAGATTCACTTACGCTTTGGGGGTGTGGGATTGGGGGAGGAGGCGGCAGGTGGGCAGGAAGGGAGGGGCGGAGGGTATGGAGAATGGTCAGCAATAAGGAAGAGGGGCTGGGAACAGAGTCAGGCTGTTTGTGCTTTCTAAATGAAGCAGTGGGGGAATGAAACAAGCAACGAATACAAGTGAGATCACCGAAATCACAAACTAGTATAAAATTGCTGGTTAGTTAATAATTTGAAGTTCCAGACGTTCTTTGATCACAACAAAGGTCCCTGGAGGACAATGTAGGAATAGTATATACTTTGTGAATGGGTAAGCCTTCATCAACTGTGTAACTACAGACACAAAAAGGATACTATAAAACAAAAATATATTAGGACTTTTTAAATTAAATATTCAAATTATCTCTCAGACGTATTCCTTCAAGTGAGAAATATGATAAATGTTCTCTTTGTATATACTTTCCCAAATCTCAAATTTTAAGAGAAAGCCGCAGCATGTAGCTGTATTGGCTAGAGTCAAAAAGCTAGATTCTAAGTTCTGGCTGTTGAAAAAAATAAGGAAGTTTCTCATTTCTCTACCTCCGTACATGTAAGAGAAGGTTAGAAGAGATCAGGGGTCAGCAAACTTTGTTTGTGAAGAGCCAGATCACAAATTATTCAGGCTTTGCAGGTTTTATGATTTCTGCCACAGCTATTCACATCTGCCACTGTCATGCAAAAACAGCCGTAGATAACACGCAGACAAGTGACCGTGACAGTACAGTGTTCAACAAATATTATTTATGGACACTGAAATTTGAATTTCATATTATTTTCATGAGTCACAAAATATTTCTCTATTTTTCCCTCCAACCATTTAAAAATGCAAAACCACTCTTGTCTCTTAGCCTACACAAAAACACGTACCCTGGCAGGAAATACAGAAACATGTACCCTGGCAGGATTTGGCCCTCAGGTGGTGGTTTGCTGACTCAGGGAACAGACGATAATAAGCAAAATAAGTCCTCTTAATGAGGCAGACATTTTGCATACACTAGCTCTGGTCTTCAGACGGTCTTGGCGTTCTAATTTGCTATCCAAGGAGACTCACAAGCAGAAAACTCAGACTGCCTGAGGTCCCAGAGAATCTGTTG